>NC_056059.1:75193514-76443514 GCF_016772045.2 Ovis aries
CCTCATTATATTAATTATATTTCTATAAAGTAGGTTATAGTGCCATTTATAATAGGTAAATATACCTCAACTAATAAGTAAAATTATTTTAAAAAATAAACTCTAGATTAAAATCTGCCATTTACAAGTTACTGTGTATAAATTATCTTCTATACTATACAAGCAACAAAAGATGAATATTCCCTGTTGAAGAA
Organism: Ovis aries; assembly: GCF_016772045.2. Lineage (NCBI taxonomy): Eukaryota > Metazoa > Chordata > Mammalia > Artiodactyla > Bovidae > Ovis > Ovis aries. The sequence goes on from NC_056059.1 coordinate 75,193,709, forward strand.
TACATACTTCCTCTATAAGTGTTGTAATTAGAAATGCTAAACTTCAAGGATAGTTATATGTATGATGCTATGTTTAAATTAAAGTGTAGGAAAAAGCGAAGTTATGGTTATAGAGCAACCTGACCAATTCACCAAAATCTTCAACATTTGCCATAAGATTTATTCGTGCATTCATTACTACTTTTTTGAAACCAAAATATCAGTGATGTTCAGAGTTTTCTTCCAATGGAAATACAATTATACACCATCCTTTGATTGCAGTGAGTACAGGAGTAAATGAAGTTTGCTAAGCATGCTAGTTTATGAAACTAAATATGAAGCATTTTATATAATAGTGTAATCTGCAAATAGAAATATAGATAATGCATGTAAATAACCTTTTGTAGTTGAATTCAGAAGCACAGACTTAATGTTATGTACCACAATGAGAAGGATTATTTGAAATGATTTAAATTGTTACCATATTCAGTTATTTGTTATTGAATCAGAATGCATACTATTAAATAAAAGAATCTCTTATTTGTAAGATATTTGTTTGCTTCATTATCCAACAAAAAGAAGAAAAAAAGAAAAAGTTCCTTCCTAGAAGGAGTATGGTATACTGTATATTTACACTGAATATGGTTTCCTCACAGGATTTATCACATAGTAGATTAGGAGAGAAAGATACAACAGGAAAGTAATATTAAAGTGAGGATGATGCTCCAGCTAATCACAAAAAAATGCTGATAGGAAAAGATGAGAGAGCATAAGATGAATGACAAAAGACTTAGAGTTAAAATTTAATTTGGACATCATTAGAAAAGCTAATGGGAACAAACAGAAAATTATTGTCCTGGAAAAAAGAAATGGACTCAAAGTGTTAGGGACTGTTTTACAAAGACTCCCAGCTGAGGAATCTTTCCTTTATCTGGAAGTAAAATCTTTGTACAGAATAGTTTATTTTCCTAGGTGTTTTCCTCTTTACCAGCCTGCAAGATTCCCAGTGGCAGAAAATGAAGAAGAACTAAAGAGTCTCTTGATGGAAGTGAGGGAGGAGAGTGAAAAATTTGGCTTAAAGCTCAACATTCAGAAAACTAAAATCATGGCATCTGGTCCCATCACTTCACGGCAAATAGATGGGGAAACAGTGGAAACAATGGGAGACTTCATTATTTTGGGTTCCAAAATCACTGCAGACGGTGATTGCAGCCATGAAATTAACAGACGCTTACTCCTTGGAAGGAAAGTTATGACCAACTTAGACAGCATATTAAAAAGCAGAGAAATTACTTTGTCCACAAAGATCCATCTAGTCAAGGCATGGTTTTTCCAGCGGTCATGTATGGATGTGAGAGTTGGACTATAGAAAAAGCTGAGTGCCGAAGAACTGATGCTTTTGACCTGTGGTGTTGGAGAAGACTCTTGAGAGTCCCTTGGACTGCAAGGAGATCCACCCAGTCTATTCTAAAGGAGATCAGTCCTGGGTGTTCATTGGAAGGACTGATGTTGAGCTGAAACTCCAATACTTTGGCCACCTGATGCAAAGAGCTGACTTATTTGAAAAGACCCTGATGCTGGGAGAGATTGAGGGTAGGAGAAGGGGATGACAGAAGATGAGATGGTTGGATGGCCTCACCGACCAATGGAAATAGGTTTGGGTGGACTCCGGGAGTTGGTGATGGACAGGGAGGCCTGGTGTGCTGCCGTTCCTGGGGTTGCAAAGAGTCGGACATGACTGAACAACTGAACTGAACTGAGGATCCCTAAACTCTAGTCATATAAGTTCTCTAACTTAGAATCCATTATACTTTAAAAGAGTGAAGTCCAAGATTGACTTACTACTGAAGAACTACCTCCCAATTACAAATAAGAGCATAAAAATAAGATGGAGACAAAGAACAGTGAATAATCATCTTGAGTGAATTGAGAAGGTGATAGATGCTTTTAATAGACACTAAAGTGATAAGTAGTAAATATGTAGAATATATATATATATATATATATATGTATATATTACACATATCTAAATATGTAGCACCAGATCAAATGATTGAAATAATAGTTCGGTTTAGTTTAGTAGCTCAGTCATTCCCGGCTCTTTGCAACCCCATAGACTGCAGCACACCAGGCTTCCCTGTCTATCACCAGTTCCAAGAGCTTACTCAAACTCATGTCCATCAAGTCAGTGATGGCACCTAACCATCTAATCCTCTGTCATCCCCTTCTCCTTCTGCCTTCATCTTTCCCAACATCAGTGTCTTTTCCAATGAGTCAGTTCTTCCCATCAGGTGGCCAAAGTACTGGAGCTTCAGCTTCAGAATCAGTCCTTCCATGAATATTCTCAACTGATGTGCTTTAAAATTGACTGGTTTAACCTCTTTGCAGTCCAAGGACTCTCAAGAATCTTCTCCAACACCATAGTTCAAAGCATCAATTATTTGGTGCTCAGCCTTCTTCGTAGTCCAACTCTTACATCCATACATGACTACCGGAAAAACCATAGCCTTGACTAGATGGACCTTTGTTGGCAAAGTAATTTCTCTGCTTTTTAATATGCTGTCTAGGTTGGTCATAACTTTCCTTCCAAAGAGTAAGCGTCCTTTACTTTCATGGATGCAATCACCATCTGCAGTGATTTTGGAGCCCAAAATAATAGTCTCCCACTGTTTCCACTGTTTCCCCATCTATTTGCTGTGAAGTGATGGGACCAGATGTCATGATCTTAGTTTTCTGAATGTTGAGCTTCAACCCAACTTTTTCACTTTCCTCTTTCACTTTCATCAATAGGCTCTTTAGTTGTTCAATTTCTGCTGTAAGGGTGGTGTCATCTGCATATCTGAGCTTATTGATATTTTTCCTGACAATCTTGATCCGGCTTGTGCTTCATCCAGCTCAGTGTTTCTCATAATGTACTCTGCATATAAGTTAAATAAGCAGGGTGAGAGTATACAGATTTGACATACTCTTTTCCAAATTTGGAAGCAGTTCATTGTTCCACGTCAGTTTTTTTTTTTTTTAATATAAATTTACAGGTTTTAACTGTTGCTTCCTGACCTGCATACAGATTTCTCAGGAGGCAGGTAAGGTGGTCTGGTATTCCCATCTCTTTCAGAATTTTCCAGTTTGTTGTGATGCTGTGATCCACACAGTCAAAGGCTTTGGTGTAGTCAGTGAAGCAGAAGGAAATGATTTCTGAAATTCTTTTTTTTTTTTTTTCCTATGATCCAGCAGATGTTGGTAATTTGATCTCTGGTTCCTCAGTCTTTTCTATATCCAGCTTGAACATCTGGAAGTTCTCGTTTCATGTACTTTTGAAGCCTAGCTTGGAGAATTTTGAGCATTGCTTTGCTAGCGTGTGAGATGAGTGCAATTGTTTGGTAGTTTGAATATTTTTTGGTGTTGTCTTTCTTAAAGCTGACCTTTTTCAGTTCTGCAGCCACTTCTGAGCTTTCCAAATTTGCTGACATATTGAGTGCAACGCTTAACAGCATCATCTTTTCGGATTTGAAATGGCTTAGCTGGAATTCCATCACCTCCACTAGCTTTGTTCTCACATCAGCTTGATAAACACTGATTAAATATCCTCCTTATGGAAACATACTGTGCAGATGTTTAGACTATACCTATGAATAAAGCAAAAGATATTAAGAAGAGGTGGCAAGAATATACAGAAGAACTGTACAAAAAGGTATTTATGAACCAGATAATCACAATGGTGTGATCATTCACCTAGAGCCACACATCCTGGAATATAAAGTCAAGCGGGTCTTAGGAAGCATCACTAGGAACAAAGCTAGTGGAGGTGATGGAATTCCTGTTGTGCTATTTCAAATCCTAAAAGATGATGTTGTGAAAGTGCTGCCCTCAATATATCAACAAACATAGAAAACTCAGCAGTGGCCACAGAAATGGAAAAGGTCAGATTTCATTTCAATCCCAAAGAAATGCAGTGCCAAAGAATTCTCAGACTACCACATAGTTGTTCTCATCTCACACGCCAGTCAAGTAATACTCAAAATTCTGCAAGCCAGGCTTCAGCAGTATGTGAACCATAATCTTCCAGATGTTTAGGTTGGTTTTAGAAAAGGCAGAGAAACCAGACGTCAAATTGCCAACATTCACTGGATCACCAAAAAAGCAAGAGAGTTCCAGAAAAAACATCTATTTCTGCTTTATTGACTATGCCAAAGCCTTTGACTCTGTGAATCACAGTGAACTGTGGAAAATTCTGAGAGAGATGGGAATACCAGACCATTTGACCTGCCTCTTGAGAAACCTGTGTGCAGGTCAAGAAGAACAGTTAGAATTGGACATGGAACAACAGACTGGTTCCAAATAGGGAAAGGAGTACATCAAGGCTGCATATTGTCACCCTGCTTATTGAACTTATATGCAGAGTACATCATGAGAAACGCTGAGCTGGAAGAAGCACAAGCTGGAATCAAGATTGCTGGGAGAAATATCAATAACCTCAGATATGCAGATGACACCACCCTTATGGCAGAAAGTGTAGAGGAACTAAAGAGCCTCTTAATGAAAGTGAAAGTGGAGAGTGAAAAATTTGGCTTAAAGCTCAACATTCAGAAAACGAAGATCATGGCATCTGGTCCCATCACTTCATGGGAAATAGATGGGGAAACAGTAGAAACAGTGTCAGCCTTTATTTTTGGGGGGCTCCAAAATCACTGCAGATGGTGATTGCAGCCATGAAATTAAAAGATGCTTACTCCTTGTAAGAAAAGTTATGACCAACCTATATAGCATATTCAAAAGCAGAGACATTACTTTGCCAACAAAGGTCCTTCTAGTCAAGGCTATGGTTTTTCCAGTGGTAATTTATGGATGTGAGAGTTGGCTTGTGAAGAAGGCTGAGCACCGAAGAATTGATGCTTTTGAACTGTGGTGTTGGAGAAGACTCTTGAGAGTCCCTTGGACTGCAAGGAGATCCAACCAGTCCATTCTGAAGGAGATCAACCCTGGGATTTCTTTGGAAGGAATGATGCTAAAGCTGAAAGTCCAGTATTTTGGCCACCTCATGAGAAGAGTTGACTCATTGGAAAAGACTCTGGTGCTGGGAAGGATTTAGGGCAGGAGGAGAAGGGGACAACAGTGGATGAAATGGCTGAATGGCATCACCAACTCTATGGACATAAGTTTGAGTGAACTCTGTGAGTTGGTGATGGACAAGGAGGCCTGGTGTGCTATGATTCATGGGGTCGCAAGGAGTCAGACATAACTGAGCAACTGAACTGAACTGAACTGAACTGATGGGATTATTTTGTTAAACCATCTAACCGAATCTGGTAGAGACAGTCGGGGATAATATCCTTCATAGCTGAAATTTTATTTGAAGCTTAAGTAGGGAAGAGGTGAAGAACAGAATACCCAGTGTGGCATTCCACCAGTTGCTTAGTATGTCTGTTCCAATTGTGCATTCTATAATCAGGAAAATAATTGTGCTCTGGGGTCAGGGAACCACTAGACCCACTATGATATGGATTTGAGCTAAAACTCCATCGATCACCTGGCCTACATCTGACTGACTGGTAGCCCACAGTGATGTTTTGGATATCCTGGTATTAGTGCTAGTTCAGAATAAATGATCAAGAATAATCAAAAATTCTGATTATTTTCTTTTTCCCAATGCATCATCACACCAGTTAAAAGTCTTCAGTCATTTTGAAGACCTAAGGAAGGCTGGCAGAACGATTAACAGTGTACAGTTTTAGCAGTATTGTGGAGTCCTTTGTCAAAGGAACTACATTTCCTCTTCTTTAAAGGGATTCCAAGTCTGTTACCTGGTTGAAGTTTGGAAACATACTGAGGGGTTGTCAACATCAGTGTTTATGAGTTCGGTTAGACATTTGTTCACTTTTTCCTCACCTCCATTTTCTTTCTTATCTGACTTGAGGTTGTTTCCTGTTTCCAGAACTCTTTGTAAAGTTCTTAATAATCTATGTTAGATTTAATTTTGTCATCTTATATGATCACTTAGCAGATTTCAGTACAGTGGACCTCTTTTTGCTTAAGACATCCCACTGTGTTTAACTGAAAACAAAGTGGATTTGAGTAAAATGTATCTTTGATTGTGAAATTCCACTATTCAACACCTTTTGATAGCTTCATATACCATTAACATAAAATCATAAATTCTAAGGAATTAACATGGTTATGTTTTATCACTCTAATTATATTTATTTGCGGTTGCAAAAAGTATGTACATAAAATATGACCTATTTCAATAGAACAATCTGTAAAAATAATGAAGTGTTATTCCCCAAAATAAAGCAGAAGTATTTGAAATACATGAAATTTTATTTTACATTAAAGCAAAAATATAGAAACATTAATCAAAATCTGACATAGGTCATTGAGAGCACTTAGAGAATAATAAAAATACTTTAGAATAATATTAAGGGCAACAAAACCAAAAGATATTTGATGAATGAAAGTGATCATAAAGCCATAGACTCTCAAAGGCTTCAGATTTATGTATTAGATGTAGTGAACCCTAGATCTATGGGAATGGGGAAAATAATGCTTGGAGGGAAAACATATTGGGAATCAATTCTCACACAATGTTATGCTGAATCAGTCCTATGTGAGTCTTCACTAAGAATAAAAGGCTTCTCCCCATTAAAACCATTACTGCCCCCCAACCCCAGTTAGGATTTCCTATGAAAAATTTCAAATATCCTGCCAGCAACAGCATTCAGGCATCACAGTCATTGTCAAGATATAGTTCATTAATGGTTTTTTATGTGAAAATGAAAATATCAAAAGAAGGAAAGGAATTAGCAGTGTTTGGGACAGAAGTATCAGGTTTATGTTATGAAAATTAATGCATAACTAATTGATGAAGAGATGTATCCAATAGATCAAGGATTCCCAACCTCCAAGATTTAATGCCTGGTTATCTGAGTGGAGCTGATGTAATAATAAATAGAAATAAAAGTGCAAAATAAAGGTAATGAGCTTGAATCATCCTGAAAGCAAATTGCCTGCCATAAAATTGGTCCCTTGTGTCAAAGAGTTTGGTGACCACTGATATAGACAATAGATAACGATGATGCTGAAAACAGGATAAATAAATAAAGGTGAAAACAAAAGACAGGGAAGCTTGACTAACCTGGTCAAGCTGATTAGTCATCACCCGGTCCAGTCATTTTGCCCATGTGGTTTTCCAGTGCCTGGTTATGGTGTATGCTTTCTAATAGGCTTTGCCATTCACTACAAACATCTTCCTAATATATATTTTTACTTTCTTTATTTCTTTCTCTCTCTCTCTCTCTCTAATGGACAGAGGTGGACATGACTTAGATGCTGAGCACATGCTTGTAGATATGCATCTTTTCTCTAGTTGTATTACTTTTCTATTGCTAGTATAACAAATTACTATAAATCCAATGGTATAAAACAATGCAAGTTTATTTTCCTATAGTTCTGTAGTTTAGAAGCCCAACACTAGTCTCACTGGGCTATCAGCAAGGTCTTGGCAAGGTTTCATTATTCCCTGGAAGTCTGTTTCCTTGCCTTTTCCATTTTCTAGAGGTTTCCACTTTCCTTGACCAGTAACCTCTTCTTCGTTCTTCAAATCCAGCAAGGTTTCATCCCTCTTACAGTCTTCCCACTGTTACAACTCCCTCTTAACACAGCCAGAAAAGGTTCTTTCCATTAAGAATTTATGTGCTTAGATAGGGCCCACCCAAATGATGTAGGGATAATCTTCCCATCTCAAGGTCCTTAAACACATTTGCAGTGTCCTTCTTGACACGTATGGTAACATAATTTTAGGTTCCAGGAATTAGGACTTGGACATCTTTTGGGATAAAGGAGGTTTTAGTCTTCCTATCACAATCAGGAAGGAATAGATAACAGAATTCAGGAAAAAGGACAAAGTATCACTTACTTAATACAAAATAGTAGTTTGCTTTCATGAAAAGAAATTGCAAGGAATTTTATTTTTTTGTTGTTTTAGTCAGTTAGAGGGTAAAAGGCATTCTTGCGATTTAAGTTTGATTTATTTGTAAGACAGAAGATGTCATCTGAGTGTTGCTGTTGTAGTTATTATATAATATAGCTGGTGTGTTTATGAGTGTATAAGCAAAATAGTGTGCCCTGCTCAGGAGGGAGCTTTCTGCTCTTGTCATCTTTAGTCCATTCCATCTAACACTTGCCAACACCACTATCGGCAGTCTTGTTTTCACTTGCTTTCTCCAGGCATTTAGGGATGTCATTAGGCCTTAGGCTTTTTGTAGCAAGGAAGGATATATGCTTTGTACTTTTTCTCATGTCATATTTGGCAGCCTTTCTGTGAAATACCTGCAGTGTTCTCATCTGCCAGATGTCAGTAAAATTTGAAGGAAAGGGACAAGTACTATAGGTATTTCAGTGGGACCTGGCTTTAAGATTGAGGAAGGATATACAAAACCACAGATATAATAATTGGTTTTAAAGTACTTTCCTTCATACCATTAAAATATGTAAATACAGAAAGGGTAAAGCTAGTACTGAAGATAAATTCAGACGTAAATTTCTATTTCCTATAAAAAGGAAAGAGAAAAAGTAATGTGTCCTGAGTAAACAGTAAGTGCATCATACAGTTTGGAGGGCCCCTTGATGTTCTACCTGAACAAAAAAATCTGCCTGTTTAATTATTTTTTAAATTTTATATATATATATATATATATATATATATATATATATATATATAAAATTGGGTCAGACATATCAGAATTTAGAAAGGAATTATTAACTAGTTAATCTATTAGAACCAATTTTTGATGGTACAGCAAAACAGAGCACCAAAGTAATAAAATTAATTCCCTTGATTTATAAAAGTATTTATAAATTGTGTTAGTCTGTTTACCTAATTATACTGTCAATCCTGGGAAATATAGAGGGCAAGTGCTGTATATTACAGATGAAGAAATTGAGACCTAAGACAAAGCACTAATAAACAATGGAAATGGGACTAGAAAACTGCTTTTCTTCTTCCCATCTAGGTCTTTTGCTATTTTTCCTCAATACAATTCCAGTTATCTTAGGAAAGGAAAATTTGGGTGTGAGGAGGAATGGTATAAGCAAAGAAGCAAACAAAACTAAAATATGAGAGTAAAAACATATGGATATTATTTTAAAACATCACAGTGATACTTCCGAATATTTAAAACAAAGAAGACAGTGTAAATGATGGATCGGCTCTGGGACACATGAAAAAGGGAGAGTGGCCAATGGATGTGGTTGCTGCCGCTGCCACTGCTGCTACTCTTTAGTCGCTAAGTCATGTCCAACTCTTTGTGACCCCATGGACTGTAGCCCACCAGGCTTCTTCTGTCCATGGGATTTCTTCGGCAAGAATAATGGAATGGGTTGCCATTTCTTTCTCCAGGGAATCTTCTCCCTGGGGCACAAACCCAAGTCTCCTGCATTGCAGGAATATTCTTTACCACTGAGCCACCATCGTGCTAAGTCACTTCAGTCATCTCCAACTCTTTGTGACCCTATGAACTGTAGCCTTCCAGGCTCCTATGTTCATGGGATTCTCTAAGCAAGAATACTGGGGTGAGTTGACATGTCCTTCTGTAGTAGATCTTCCTGACCCACAATACAAACCCACATCTCTTAAGTCTCTTGCATTAGCAAGCAGGTTCTTTAGCACTGGTGCCACCTGGGAAGCCCTGAGACACCTGAGAAGCCCCTAATAGATGGTGTGTGTGTGTGCGTGTGCCTGTGCATGTGAACACTCAGTCTCTAGGTCATGTCCAACTCTTTGAGATCCCATGGGCTATAGTCCACCATGTTCCTCTGTTAATAGGATTTTCCAGGCAAAAATACTGGAGTGAGTTGCCATTTCCATCTCCAAGGGATTTCCCAGATCCAGGGGTCAAACCTGCATCTCTTGCATTGGCAGGCAAACTCTTTACCATTGCATCACCTGAGATGGGGTTTTCCCAGTGGCTCAATGGTAAACAATCTGCCTGCAATGCAGGAATTGCAGGAGACAAAGGTTTCATCCCTGAGTTAGGAAAATCCCCTGGAGAAGGAAATGGCAGCTCATTCCAGTATTCTTGCCTAGAAAATTCCATGGACAGAGGAACCTGGCAGGCTACAGTCCATGAGGTCATACAGTCAGACACAAATGAGCATGAACCCAATGCAATCACCAAGAGAAATTAGATTATTATACTGTAGAAAACAACAACAAAACAAAACCCAACATATTGGGATCACAAAGCAGCAAATGTTTTTTTTTTTTTTTTTTTCTCATGATCATATCCATCACAGGGACTATTCTGAATAGTATTCTTGAGAATACGGTCTGGCACAGAAAAGGAGTGACTGGCATGAACTGTGTATCACCAACTTTAAAGACTCCACCTGGAAGCTTACATTTCACTGGCATTTTTAACCTTTAGATTTTCTATTGTGTGCCTAGAAATTGAAGAACCAGAAATGTTGCTGAATAGCTCTCTCACAATGAAGTTGGGTGTTTCAGATCAAAACCTCAATATGACATAGTGAAAATTGATTTTAGGTGAAAGTTAAGAATAAACTGAACTTATTTAGAATAACATGGTTTACCACCATAATCAGGATTTTAATTGGGAAATTCTGCTTTAAGGTTTCAAATAGAAATTTAGAAAATGCCACATTATTTTGATATGTTATCTGTTAAATAATAGGCTGCCTTACAATATATCTGGTACTACTCAGAGCACTGGGACTATTTTCTTGTAAGTGGTATTGATTCAGATTTTGAAGCATAACTGAAGTAGATACTGTGATGCAGCTTGGCCTAAACATATTTCCTCTGGGTGATGGAGAAAGAGGTGATATTGTCTCATACAACAATACAAATAACAAGCACTTTGGAAATACTTTGATGTTTGTCTTTTGAGTTGCTTTTTCAGCAGAAAGAAGAGAGAAAACGTAGTTTTTTATGCAGGGTCAAACAAAGGTCAGTGGCCAATGAAAATGAAGATGAATTATTGAAGTGTTCTGAAGCTAAGAAGAACTTGAAATCAGTTTCAGATATTTGCAGCAAAGCCAGTTCCTAATGGAAAACTTGAAATGCTGCTTTTGGTTGGATAGCATTTGACAAGAATGTATCCTCAGCATTGGGTGAGGACACACCCACACATTTATTTAATTATCTTGACAGAGGTTGTAGGAAATGAATGGTTATCATATAAAGGAACATGGTGACGTGATTTATATAAAAGGGAAAAACATGATACAAATGTGCATTTATTTATCCCTGATTTTTTTGTGTTAATTCATTGGAATGTCTCAGAATCGATAGCTTAAATACATACAGTGGATAAATTTTTTAATGTTATTTTGCGTTACTTGATATCATCTTAAATTTCCCCAACATTAGAACCCTGAATTACAATACAAGGCAGCAAAGTGCAAAAAAATGAAATTAAGAGGCTCTCTCTAAATCATCGCTCAGGACAAATATGTTTCAGTTCAGTTGCTCAGTCTTGTCTGACTCTTTGCAACCCCATGAATCGAAGCACACCAGACCTCCCTGTCCATCACCATCTCCCAGAGTTCACTCAAACTCATGTCCATCAAGTCGGTGATGCCATCCAGCCATCTCATCCTCTGTCTTCCCCTTTTCCTCCTGCCCCCAATCCCTCCCAGCATCAGGGTCTTTTCCAATGAGTCAACTCTTCGCATGAGGTGGCCAAAGTACTGGAGTTTCAGCTGTAGCATCATTCCTTCCAAAGAACACCTAGGGCTGATCTCCTTTAGAATGGACTGGTTGGATCTCCTTGCAGTCCAAGGGACTCTCAGGAGTCGTCTCCAACACCACAGTTCAAAGCATCAATTCTTTGGCACTCAGCTTTCTTCACAGTCCAGCTCTTGCATCCATACATTACCACTGGAAAAACCATAGCCTTGACTAGACGGACCTTTGTTGGCAAAGTAATGTCTCTGCTTTGAATATACTATCTAGGTTGGTCATAACTTTTCTTCCAAGGAGTAAGTGTCTTTTAATTTCATGGCTGCAATCACCATCTGCAGTGATTTTGGAGCCCAAGAAAATAAAGTCTGACACTGTTTCACAAAATGAAATAAGCAAGAGGAGTGGTGACCTCTTGGAAGCTTGGAAGAGAAGAGGAAGCCAAGAAGCAAAGAGAAGTAATGGAGAAGGATAAATATCATTATAAAATTTCAGAGTTTAAAATAGAGTGACAATATTATATATTGGGTTGGCCAAAAATTTCCTTCAGTTTTTAAAGGAAAAATAAAATATAGTTTTCATTTTCACTGGGAACTTTATTGAACAACATATTCACTTCTTTTTCCACTGTTTCCTGCCATTTTTTAGGCAACATCATAATTCTATCTTCCCCTACTTTTTATGTTTTTGATCAAAGAACTGTTCCAGGTGACTTCTACAGTCTCCCAGGGAATTGAAATTTTTATCTATTAAGAGAATTTTGTAGTCCAAAATAAGTGGACATCCAAAGGTGCAATGTCTAGTGAATATGGCGGATGAATCAGAACTTCCCTGCCTGGCTATAATGGTTTTTAACAGGTCTCAAAGAAACATGTGATCTTGCATTATCTTGATAGAAGATTATGTGTTTTCTGTTAACTAATTCCAGATGGTTTTTGTTGAGTGCTGCTTTCCATTGTTTTAATTGGGAACAGTATTTGTAATTAATCATTTGATCTGCCAGAAGGAACTCATAATAGAGGACTCCTTTCCCATCCCACCATATATACAACATTACCATATTTGGATGAAGACTGGTTTTTGATGTAATTCATGGTGGTTCATATAACTTGTTCCTTGATCTCTTCCATTCCACATTAGTGTACACTATCCACTTTTCATCGCCTGTTACAATTTGTTTTTAAAAAACGGAACATATTTTTTATGTGTAAGTAGAGAATTTCATGTGGAAGTACAGTCTCTTAGTTCCAGTGTCAATTCAGACCTTGAAAGCAACAGCCCTGAAATAACTCATTTTTCCCCTTTCACCAAGACTGGGATAATCACCACAATATATACTTTTTTCGGTGTTGAAAAAATCTTTCCTCATCATGACATAGACACTTCTTCAATTGATTCCATGTCTAAAATCTGGCTAACATTTTGGCTTTGGGCTACATGAATGCTTTCAACTTCCTGCAGATTTGTATAAAAACACTGTGCTGTACTCAGCTGCTCAGTTGTATCCAACTCTTTTGCGACCCTATGGACTGTAGCCCACTAGGCTGCTCTGTCCATGAGATTCTTCCAACAAGAATACTGGAATGGGTTGCCATTTCTTCTTTTAGGAGATCTTTCCAACCTGGAGATCTAACCCATACCTCCTGCATTAGAGGCAGATTCTCTACCACTGAGCCCTGGGAAGCCCCTTGTATACAAATAGCTATACACTAAATTTAATAAGGTCATTTTCCATGACCCAACATAGAGAATCTGCGGCAAAGTCATAGGCTGTGTTACTTGACTACACTGTGGTAAAGAAATATGTAAAATGTATACTTTCTTATCATTATGATAGGAACCAACCATTATCTTTTAATGCAACCTGATCTGCTCAATTTTTCTATGTAATCAGTGTCTTTGGTTCTATGATGACTATTCAACTGTTGATAGTACAAACTTTTCTGTACTATTGTAGTATGGGGGATGAAGCGTGTGGTGTGAAAGAAAGATTACAAGCAGGTCAATGTTTCTATAGTATACAGTAATAGGAATTAAGTAGAAATTGTGGATGGTAGAGCATGTTTTTAGGTAAGTGACAAAGTGTAAAGATCTGAAAGTTAGGACACACTGAGCACAGATGAGGTATGGGCTTGATTCCTGGGCCAGGAAGATTCCCTGGAGGAGGATATGACAGCCCACTTCAACATTCCTGCCTGGTAAATGCCATAGTCAGAGGAATCTGGCAGGCTAGTCGATGGGGTTGCAAAAGAGTTGGACACACAGCTGAGCAACTAAAACAACAAGTAATGGAACCAGCTTAGAAAGATCATCTACTTTCTAGTACAGATCTCCTTTCACAATTTTAGTATTAGCATAACTCAATTCATGTGCTATTTGAAGATTAAAGATAGCTTTTGGTCATTATATCTCCCATCACTGTCAACAAATAATTAGAAATCAATTAGAGGCATGTCTTTTTTTAATATATATTTATAATGAAGTTATAAAAAATGGCTCTGAAGTGAGATTGTTCCTCCCTCCCTTTATTAATTGTGTGAGTTCAGACATGTTTCATAAACTCTGTAGATCTTAATTTTCTCATCTGTATGCTAGAAGTAATAATAGCACCTACTTCATAGTTATGTGCAAATTAGTCAAATTAATATATGGAAAGTCCCTGGCACAAATAAAATCTCAGCAAACATTATTATCAATAATGTTATAGTATTCTGAAATATTTTCACTACAGCAATATTACTTTTGTCTTTTTCCAAGAAAATAAACCTTCTCAGTACTTCTCTGAAGGTCACCTAAATCATATATAGTTTTAGAGGCACAAAAATTATAGAAGCCATTGTAGTTTACATGTGAGGAAAATAAGATCCAGGAATGTTATAGTCCTTTCCAAAGATAATGGCTGTTGGTGATGGCATGTGGTCCAATAATCTTTTATTCTTATAAAGTGTTACTTGGAATTCATTTTATTTTGATTAAGAGGATATAGAAGCTTCTACATGTATATTTTATGAACATAATTAACTTTTTAAAATTTTTTGTTGCTTAAAATTGTAAGATTTTATTTCTTTAAAATTTTTCCAGGTAATTTTGTATTCATGAGGTGCAATTGTACTTTTTAGTTTCAAACATATCATCAGTAATTATCTTAATTCAGTAAACACCAATAGTATAATTCATGGGAAAATGTGTATAATATTTAATTCAGATTTCTAATCATGAGTCTCTCCCTATTGATATATTAAGTGCTCTTGAAAAAATGTATACTTGCTAAAGTATCAGAAAACTCAGAATTAGGTATGATCTAAGGAACCATAGAAGACAAAGAATTATTATTATATTTATTATTGATTTAATAATAATTGAAGAGAGTTTCAGAGAGTTCAGTGTGTCTTTTTAAAACTAACTCCTTGTACAATGAAATTTGATTTGGTTAATAAGGGTATAAAATGATTTTATGACCCAATACTGGTAATGTGAATAATGGTGAATTGAATACTTGAATTTAGTTTTAAAATCTGTATTAAGTGCACATTATGTGAATATATAAAACTATTAATCTTTTGTATGAAATGGGCATAGAAGTAAGGAATTATACAAATGAGTGTGCATATTAGCCTCTTAAAAATATCATTACCTTTTATAATATGCTTCTCATTCAGTCCCTAAGTCATGTCTGACTCTTTGCAACCCCATGGACTGCAACACACCAGGCTTCCCTGTCCTTCACTATCTCTCAGAATTTGCTCAAACTCATGTGTCTATTGAGTTGGTGATGCCATCCAATCATCTCATTTTCTGTCACCCCCTTCTCCTCCTGTCCTCAGTCTTTCCTGGCATCAGATTATTTTCTAGTGAGTCAGCTCTTCACATCACGTGGCCAGAGTATTGGAGCTTCAGCTTCAGCATCAGTCCTTCTGATGAATATTCAGGGTTGATTTTCTTTAGTACTGACTGGTTTGATCTCCTTGCTGTCCAAGGGACTCTCGAGAGTCTTCTCCAGCAATTAATATGCTTGCTAAAGTATAATATCTTCTTTTCAGACATCCATACGTTTATACAGTTTAAAATATATTTTTTTCAATTTCTTAAAAATGAGCCCTGAAAATTGATTAGAAAAGTTTATATGATACAAAAGTTTATTTCTTTGACACAGAAAATCATTTGCTTTGTGCACTCTTAAAAATATACATTTTGCAAGAATTCACCCTAACAGGTAGAGCTAAAAGATTGCCTAAATCACAACTCCCATGTTATTCAGCAATGGGGAGATTTCAATTTAAATATGAGAACAATTACATGAACTTATATTTCAGATTTCAGTGTCTGCTTGCCAATAAAAATAATTGCATCTACTTGGCTTTTCTTCTCTTTTAAATTTTTCTCTTTAGATAGTCACAACCATTTGGCTGAATGCAAATTAGACTTTCAGGATCAGAAAACTTATAAGTAAATAGCATATTTCATGATACATTTAAAGAGTTTTCACATTCTTTTACAGTACTGTACAAATGAAATTGCCATAAAGTTAGAGGAAAAGACTTGGTCTTGATTTTCCTGTTCTTTGCTCACTGTAAGTAAGCAGGATGCTTGTTTGGTATAATTCTGACAGTTGTTCCAGTCTGTGAATTCTCCTCTGTTTTTATAACCAGATTCTTATGTGGAATAGTGCAGAAGTGTTTGTTAGCAGGACACTGCAAATAAAAATAGAGTGTAGAGACTGTAAAATATTTTTGTTTAAAATGGAAACAAACACCATAATACATTCTAGAATGCCAGAATTTAACAGCTTCTCAAAAAGCAGATATAATAGTGTTGTTCTGTATCTACAGTATCTAGCAGTGCTAAATGGAATTGGTTTTCTTTTAAACAATAAACCTAATAAGTTTTTAAACAATCTTCATTTACAGATTATACACTTAACTCTTAATGTAAATGTTTTAATGGATAACAATGTATATGAATTTTGCAGAATTCTTTCCCCAACTAGTTCAATTCCCACCAAAGAAACACATAGAAACTAGACTCTAGTACTGGAACTATGTTGTTTTTGTTCAGTCATTAAGTCCTTTCCAACTCTCTGCAATCCCATGGACTGCAACACACCAGGCTTCCCTGTCCTCCACTGTCTCTTGGAGTTTACTCAAACTCATGTCCATTGAGTTGGTGATACCATCCAACCATCTCATACTCTACTACTCCCTTCTCTTTCTGCCTTCAATCTTTCCAAGCATCAGGGTCTTTTCCAGTGAGTTGGCTCTGTATATCAGGTGGCCAAAATATAGGAGCTTCAGCTTCAGCATTAATCCTTCTAATGAATATTCAGCATTGATTAACTTTAGGTTTGACTGGGTTGATCTCCTTCCTCTCCAAGGGACTCTCGAGTGTTCTAACACCACAATTCAAAAACATTGATTCTTTGGCACTCAGCCTTCTTTATGGTCCACCTCTCACATCCATATATAACTACTGGAAAAAACATTAGCTTCAATTATATGGAAATTTTTTGGCAAAGTGATGTCTCTGCTCTTTAATACTCTGTCTAGTTTTATCATAGCTTTTCTTCCAAGGACCAAGCATCTTAGTCCTTAGTCCAAAATGGTATATATACTTATATTTACCTGGCACAGGTGCCATAGAAATTCATAGCACATTTTTTTGTGTGTGTGTTTACAGTACTTAGCATATATTTCTTTCTAACTCTCCCCATTACAATTTCCTAATAGTAGCTGGTGCCTCAACTAGATTTTAAATCTTTCAACTACTCCTACCTTTACTTCCATTCAAACAGCAGAAAATGTTTTTCATCCATTTTTTTCCCCTTTTCTCCAAAATGCATAGTTAGGAATTACAAAAGTTTATTTGTTTATGTTCCCAATTTTATATTTAATTTCATGCTAATTTAAATGTGCACATGAATATATATACATTACATACTAGGATGTGTGTGTGTGTGTGTGTTGGATTGTCTGCATCAGCATTTTGCAGTCAATTAAAATCATGCTACTATAGTATCTTCTTTGCATTTTGTTTACAATTATCTTTACTGTAATAATAACACCAAATCTATTGTCAAAATATGAGACATTCAATATTTCATGACTTAATATCCGTATCAACTCAAGGTCATATGATGCCATGACTACAATAAGTGCTCTCCAATAGCCTAAGTTTAGATAAGTGATAAATGTGAGTTATCCTGAGACACATAGGTCTACAGTTGTGCTGAATTTAAAAAAATGCCATGGCATACCACATAATATTTATTTCATAAGAAATTCCACTTATGAACATCATATCTTAATTTAAAGGTTATTTTAAGTGTATTTTCATGTTGATTATAAAAATGTGTGCCTATTTTTATCTCTTTATATTAGCTATGGAATGATATCAAATTTTGTGGCTTCACATATTTAAATAGAATTATATTAAAAATAATCTAAATCAGCATTCAGGAATTCTTGAAAATTATTTTCCTCATTTGAATAGGGTTTTTCTATTATTCAAGTTTGAACAATATTGGTCTGAGTTAATATGTTTAGTAGGAAAGTACCTTCCCCATTTAATTGAAAATTTAGATTTCTCATTGTCATTTCAGATAAGCTCTCTGTTCAACTATGCTGTCTTTTAAAATATTTCCTTGCTTCTGGGCAGCTAAATTGCACCATTTGCACAACAATTTCAGTTTTGTGGAGGTAGTAGGAAGTTGCCCAATATTCCTTTGCCTGAATTTGATGCTGAATATTCATACTATTCACATGTCTCTGGCACTGGTGACAGAATGGTTAACATCATCAGAAAACTTTGTATTTCTTTAAGTTAGTTGGATAAGTACTTTGGTAGCTTTCAATTTCTCATACGAAGTAAGTTGTTTTGCTTTGCTTATTATTGGCATAATAAATTCAATAGTAAAGGCAATATCCCTGCATAGCCTCCTTTATTGTCTGTCCTAGTTTTCATTTTAGCACATAGAAAAAATCATCATTCTGTACATTCTGAATCTTTAATGCTACTTACAACATTACTATAGATATATCCTTTTGGTATTGCTTGTTCAAATATTTCTCTACCATGCTTGATGCCAAGGCATCAAACCAAGTGGTCTGTGATTTCTATTTAGTTATTTTATTAAAGGGAAGCATCTATGTATTGCTCTATGCCAGAAACCATACAGTGCAAATTTCTTTTAGTATTTACTTTGGAATGTGTGTAGTAACCGCACTGAAATAGCCAATCATGTCCCTTTGCCCCTTAGTATTCATATGCTTATGTAGTTCCACCTCACAATGAATTGGCTTGATATAGATGGCTGTCTTAGTTTAGGATGTCAAAATAGCATAGACTGAGTAGCTTAGACCACAAGCATTTATTTTCTCATAGTTTTGGAAGCTGGATGGTTCAAGATCAAAGTGCTGACAGAGCTCTAGGGAGAGCTCTTTTCCTGCTTTGCAGATGGCCAACTTCTTGCTGGATTCTCACATGTCAGAAAAGAACAAACTTTTGGACTCTGTGGGAGAGGGAGAGGGTGGGATGATTTGGGAGAATGGCATTGAAACATGTATACTATCATGTAAGAAATGAATTGCTAGTCTAGGTTCGATACAGGATACAGGATGCTTGGGGCTGGTGCACTGGAATGACCCAGAGAGATGATATGGGGAGGGTGATGGGAGGGGGGTTCAGGGTTGGGAACATGTACACCTGTGGTGGATTCATGTCAATGTATGGCAAAACAAATACAGTATTGTAAAGTAAAAAGAAATAACATTTAAAAAATAAAAATAAAAGGAGAGTTCTAGACTTTTTCTTTACTTTTAAGAACACTAATCTCATGACTTTGGTGGTGGTGGTGGTTTAGTTGTTAAGTCATGTCTGACTCTTTGCGACCCCATGGACTATAGTCGGCCAGGCTCCTCTGTCCATGGAATTCTCCAGGCAAGAATACTGGAGTGCATTGCCATCTCCTTCTCCAGGGGATCTTCTTGACCCAGGACCCAAATCTGGGTCTCCTGCATTGCAGGCAGATTCTTTACTGACTGAGCCACCAGGGAAGCCCTCTCAAGACTTCATCTAAACCGAATTACCTCCCAAAGGTTCTACATTCAAATACTATCATCTTGGGATTAGAACTTCAACATACACATTTTTGAGAGACATTCAGTTGGACACGATTTAGTGACTAACTCACTACCACCATACAGTTCATAGCAATAACCATTAAGACATTGCAGAAATTGTGGGTGTGACTTCTGATGGTAGGTCATAAAAGATGTGGCAGCTTCTCTCGTGTATTTTGAGAAACAAATTGCCATTGATTTTAAGATATCCAAGCAATCTCATAGACAAGCCCAGTTCAGTTCAGTTCAGTCACTCAGTCGTGTCCTACTATTTGTGACCCCATGAATCGCAGCACGCCAGGCCTCCCAATCCATCACCAACTCTCAGAGTTCACTCAAACTCACGTCCATCCAGTCGGTGATGCCATCCAGCCATCTCATCCTCTGTCATCCCCTTTTCCTTCTGCCCCCAATCCCTCCCAGCATCAGAGTCTGTTCCAATGAGTCAACACTTCACATGCACTTGCCAAAGTATTGGAGTTTCAGCTTTAGCATCATTCCTTCCAAAGAATAGCCAGGGCTGATCTCCTTTAGAATGGACTGGTTGGTTCGCCTTGCAGTCCAAGGGACTCTCAAGAGTCTTCTCCAACACCACGGTTCAAAAGCATCAATTCTTTGACGTTCAGCCTTCTTCACAGTCCAACTCTCACATCCATACATGACCACTGGAAAAACCATAGCCTTCACTAGATGGACCTTAGTTGGCAAAGTAATGTCTCTGCTTTTGAATATGCTATCTAGGTTGGTCATAACTTTTCTTACAAGGAATAAGCGTCTTTAAATTTCAAGGCTGCAATCACCATCTGCAGTGATTTTGGAGCCCCCCAAAATAAAGTCTGACACTGTTCCCACTGTTTTCAAATCTATTTCCCATGAAGTGATGGGACGAGATGTCATGATCTTCATTTTCTGAATGTTGAGCTTTAAGCCAACTTTTTCACTCTCCTCTTTCACTTTCATCAAGAGGCTTTTAGCTCCTCTTCACTTTCTGCCGTAAGGGTGGTGTCATCTGCATATCTGAGGTGATTGATATTTCTCCTGGCCATCTTGATTCCAGCCTGTGCTTCTTCCAGTCCAGCTTTTCTCATGATGTACTCTGCACAGAAGTTAAATAAGCAGGGAGACAATATACAGCCTTGACATACTCCTTTTCCTATTTGGAACAAGTCTGTTGTTCTATGTCCAGTTCTAACTGTTGCTTCCTGACTTGCATATAGGTTTCTCAAGAGGCTAGTCAGATGGTCTGGTATTCTCATCTCTTTCAAAATTTCCCACAGTTTATTGTAATCCACACAGTCAAAGTCTTTGGCATAGTCAATAAAAGCAGTTCTAATGAGATGGATGAAACTGGAGCTGATTATACAGAGTGAAGTAAGCCAGAAAGAAAAACACCAATACAGTATACTAACACATAGATATGGAATCTAGAAAGATGGTAATGATGACACTGTATGTGAGACAGCAAAAGAGACACAGATGTGTAGAATGGACTTTTGGACTCTCTCTGACGGAGAGGGAGAGGGTGGGATGATTTGGGAGAATGGCATTGAAACATGTCTACTATCATGTAAGAAACGAATTGCCAGTCTATGTTCGATACAGGATACAGGATGCTTGGGGCTGATGCATGGGGATGATCCAGAGAGATGATATGGGGTGGGAGGTGGGAGGGGGGTTCATGATTGGGAA
Source organism: Ovis aries (assembly GCF_016772045.2). Classification (NCBI taxonomy): domain Eukaryota; kingdom Metazoa; phylum Chordata; class Mammalia; order Artiodactyla; family Bovidae; genus Ovis; species Ovis aries. The sequence goes on from NC_056059.1 coordinate 75,215,189, forward strand.
CTCATGTACACCTATGGAGGATTCATGTCAATGTATGGTAAAACCAATACAGTATTCTAAAGTAAAATAAAGTAAAAAAAAAAAAAATTCCTAGAGGATAACATAGGCAAAACACTCTCTGACATACATCACAGCAGGATCCTCTATGACCCGCCTCCCAGAATATTGGAAATATAAACAAAAATATACAAATGGGACCTAATTAAACTTAAAAGCTTCTGCACAACAAAGGAAACTATAAGCAAGGTGAAAAGACAGCCTTCAGAATGGGAGAACATTATAGCAAGTGAAGCAACTGACAAACAACTAATCTCAAAAATATCAAAAAAAAACTCAAAAAATCTCAAGAAACTCCTGCAGCTCAATTCCAGAAAAATAAATGACCCAATCAAAATATGGCCCAAATAACTAAATAGACATTTCTCCAAAGAAGACATACAGATGGCTAACAAACACATGAAAAGATGCTCAACATTACTCATTATCAGAGAAATGCAAATCAAAACCACAATGAGGTACAATTTCATGCCAGTCAGAATGGCTGCAATCCAAAAGTCTACAAGCAATAAATGCTGGAGAGGGTGTGGAGAAAAGGGAACCCTCTTACACTGTTGGTCGGAATGCAAACCAGTACAGCCATTATAAAAAATAAAAAATAAAAAAAATAAAGCAGAAATAGATGTTTTTCTGGAATTCTCTTGCTTTTTTGATGATCCAGTGGATGCTGGCAGTTTGATCTCTGGTTCCTCTGCCTTTCTAAAATCAGCTTGAACATCAGGGATTCACAGTTCACGTACTGCTGAAGCCTGGCTTGGAGAATTTTGAGCATTACTTTATTAGCATGTGAAATGAGTACAATTGTGCGCCAGGTGAGCATTCTTTGGCATTACCTTTCTTTGGAATTGGAATAAAAACTGACCTTTTTCCAGTCCTGTGTCCACTGCTGAGATTTCCAAATTTACCAGCATATTGAGTGCAGCACTTTCACAGCATCATCTTTCAAGATTTGAAGTAGCTCAACTGGAATTCCATCACCTCCACTAGCTTTGTTCATAGTGATGCTTTCTAAGGCCCACTTGACTTCACATTCCAGGATGTCTGACTGTAAGTGAGTGATCACACCATTGTGATTATCTTGGTCATGAAGATCTTTTTTGTACAGTTCTTTTGTGTATTCTTGCCACCTCTTCTTAATACCGTCTGCTTCTGTTAGGTCCCTACCATTTCTGTCCTTTATAGAGCCCATCTTTTCATGAAGTATTCCCTTGGTATCTCTAATTTTCTTGAAGAGATCTCTAGTCTTTCCCATTCTGTTGTTTCCCTCTATTTCTTTGCATTGATCACTGAGGAAGGCTTTCTTATCTGTTCTTGCTGTTCTTTAGAACTCTGCATTCAGATGCTTATATCTTTCCTTTTCTCCTTTGCTTTTTGCTTCTCTTCTTTTCACAGCTATTTGTAAGGCCTCCCCAGACAGCCATTTTTCCCTTTTGCATTTCCTTTCTAAGGGGATAATCTTGATCCTTGTCTCCTGTACAATGTCACAAACCTCCATCCATAGTTCATCAGGCACTCTATCAGATCCAGTCCCTTAAATCTATTTCTCAGTTCCACTGTATAATCATAAGGGATTTGATTGAGGTCATACCTGATTGGTCTAGTGGTTTTCCCTACTTTCTTCCATTTCAGTCTGAATTTGGCAATAAGATGCTCATGATCTGAGCTATAGTCAGCTCCTGGTCTTGTTTTTGCTCACTGTATAGAGCTTCTCCATCTTTGGCTGCATAGAATATAATCAATCCGATTTTGCTGTTGACCATCTGGTGATGTCTATGTGTAGAGTCTTCTCTTGTGTTGTTGGAAGAGGGTGTTTGCTATGACCAGTGCATTCTCTTGGCAAAACTCTATTAGCCTTTGCCCTGCTTCATTCCATATTCCAAGGCCAAACTTGCTTGTTACTCCAGGTGTTTCTTGACTTCCTACTCTTGCATTCCAGTGCCCTATAATGAAAAGGACATCTTTTTTTGGGTGTTAGTTCTAAAAGGTCTTGTAGGTCTTTATAGAACCGTTCAATTTCAGCTTCTTCAGCATTACTGGTTGTGCCATAGACTTGGATTACTGTGATATTGAATGGTTTGACTTGGAAACGAACAGAGATCATTCTGTCGTTTTTGCAATTTCATCCAAGTACTGCATTTTGGACTCTTTTGTTGACCATGATGGCTACCCCATTTCTTCTAAGGGATTCCTTCCTGCAGTAGTAGATATAATGGTCATCTGAGTTAAATTCACCCATTCCCTTTTAGTTCGCTGACTCCTAGAATGTCGACATTCACTCTTGCTGAGTTTGACCACTTCCAATTTTCCTTGACTCATGGACCTAACATTCCAGTTTCCTATGCAATATTGCTCTTTACAGCATTGGACCTTGTTTCTATCACCCGTCACATCCACAACTGGGTTTTGTTTTTGCTTTGGCTCCATCCCTTCATTCTTTTTGGAGTTATTTTTCCACTGATCTCAAGTAGCATACTGGGCACCTACCAACCTGGGGAGTTCCCCTTTCAATATCCTATCATTTTGCCTTTTCATACTGTTCATGGGGTTCTCAAGGCAAGAATACTGAAGTGGTTTGCCATTCCCTTCTCTAGTGGACCACATTCTGTCAGACCTCTCCACCATGACCTGCACATCTTGGGTGGCCCCACAGGGCATGGCTTAGTTTCACTAAGTTAGATCAGGCTGTGGTCTGTGGTATTAGATTGACTAATTTTCTGTATTTATGGTTTCAGTGTGTCTGCCCTCTGATGCCCTCTCACAACAGTTACTATCTTACTTGGTTTTCTCTTACACATAGACAAGCCCATGTGATAAGAAACAGAGACAGTCTGTCAAAAGGCCATATATTTGAGTCATTTTGCAAGCAGACCCTCTAACCTCAGTCAAACTTTTCGATTACTTTGGCTTTAACCCACATCTTGACTGTAACATCATAAAAGACCCTGAGCCCTAACCATCTACCTATCACATTTTAAATTCCAAACCCACAGAATTAGAGATAAAAAAAGAAAATGTTTGTTGTTTTAAGATGCTAAATTCCAGTGTTCCTGTTCCAGAGCAATAGGTAATTAATACAAATGGATCACTTAGATATACGCCGTTGTAATTTTTCTGTTTGGTTTGAGAAAGAAAGAAGGCTTCCTCTTATACCAGGAAAATAATGTGATACAATACCTGTGCCTTGGTTTTGTTAGAAGTTGGCCTGGCACCCACAGATGGGTGGTAGTGTTCTCCTTTTTTATCTGAACAAACTCATGGAGCAAGAAAAAAATTTTAAAAGACACTGTCTTAAAAAAAATGGTGAAATTAATTGAAAAAACAAAGTCACTCTGTAGTTTTGTCTAAGTACAAAAAAAAAAGCAAGGTCATCATATAAAGTGCTAAAGTACCAAACTATCCCTATCTGGATAGAAGGATTGACTACTGCTTCTTTCTTCTTTACTAATTGTAAACTTAGCTTTTTAATGTTCCCCCTGTCTTATAGAAGATACAGTTTAAGGCATGAAATTTCACCTGTTGCCTAGCATTCAGAGTAAAGAGCTCATACTCAAATAGCCTATCATAATTACTTGTCATAATGCCAATCTGTAGCAATTTTTGTGATGCCCTGAAACTGAGATGATCCATGGTTCCCCATAGTTTATGGTCTCCTCATTTTAGCAAGTAATAAACTAAACTTTGTTTGATTACAGATGTATACCTAGTTATCTTTTTCCTGAAGTCCACTGACAAGATCTTAAAAACAGCTGCCTATTCAATAATAATTAGTATTTGCCTTTACTGGTTACATTGATGGATAACTTGGCTTCTTAAGCCCATAAGTGAATATTCTATGAATAAATGATTGGTGATACTTTTTGTTAGGGCTTCCCCAGGGGCTTGGCAATATAATCTGCCTCCAATGAAGGAGCCACAGGAGTTGTGGGTTCCATCCCTGGAACAGGAAGATCCCCTGGGGGAGGAAATGACAACTCACTCCAGTGTTATTGCCTGGAAAATCCCATGGACAAAGGAGCCTGGCAGACTATAGTCCATGGAGTTGCAAAGAGTCAGACATGACTGAAGTGACTTAGCACACACTCATGTACACACTCTTTTCAACAATGAGTATACGTTTTTGTTTTCCCTTTCTCCCCACCCCCCCTTTTTTTTAAATATGTCTTGAGAGCCAGTGGGGGAAAAATATCTTGGTATAAAGTGTACTCCAAAATGTATAGAAAGACCCATTAAATATTCAAGTTAGGAGATTGAGAGACCTACTTTCTTGTTATCATTTACTTTACTATTGCTAACTCTCTTCAAAAAGTATAATCTTAATAAGAAATACTCCACAAAATATTATCATTTTAGCTTTTTAAAAGTCATTATTCATTGACTAGTCTCTCTTTTTCACTATTATTTAGTATTGAATATCAATTCTGTCTCCTTTTTTGTTAAATTACATGGCTAATAATTATTTTTAATAATATTCATTGATTGTCTCTATGTGCTGTGCACCATTTTAAATGCTGTTAATCATCTTATAAATTTTATGAACTATTATTTAAGTTTCACTGTTGATTAAACTGAGGGATAGAACATTTAAAAGCATTATACAAGTACTTGAAGATATGAGTCAGAGCTTAAACTTGTGCAAGCTGGTATACTTTAATCACTGTACCCTACACAGCTTCTTCCTGACTCTTAGGTTTACTAAGAATTAGCCATTGCAACTCTGACTATTAATTCATTTTGATTGGTTGCATATTTATTCTTTCTTCAGTTAGAATAACTCTACATTTTAAAAGGTTACAGGTAATGTGTTTTCATCTCTCTACAATTATTCATATCTCAGCCATTCAATGTCTAGTTAAAGGACGGGTGAATGTGACAAACTTGAATCATGAAAAAGTTAGATCATCATTTATTTTTGATGTTTTAAATGCATCAAGTAGACCAAAATAGAGATTGTGAAAGTTAAAAGATTGTCTTATATAGGTAATACTTTAAGAATAGTAATATGAAATTGCCCTTTTTAATTATAATCTGTTCAATTATAAGTCTATAAATTAGAAAGAATATCTCTACCTCTCAAAATGTGTTTGGGGCATATTTTTTGTGTTATTATCACCCTTTCAATGGAAAGTCTACCTGAAATATATTTTACCTTGGGTAAACTAATACTCTAGTACTTCTTTCAGCTATTAAACTTTTAAATGTTTTTAAAGATTGTGTGTGTGTGTGTGTGTGAGGTAATAACATTGAAAACAGGAGATGACCACAGCAAACTGTTGGTCTCATCATCCAGAAATGTTTCAATACTTTGCACATTTCAGGAATGTCCTCAAAATTTTTTAGTCTACTCAGCATGTATGGCTTTCATTTAACTACAATTTAACTTGGATACTAGTGAGGACCAGTCTTTATTATCAAAAATATACTAGAGAGTGCCAAAGAATCAGTAGCAAATCATTATTCTGGTGCCAAAAAACAAAATTAGAAGTGTTATTTCTTTCATTCTTGCCTTTCTTACCCAAGAACCTATGCTAGCTAACAGATTTAGCAATTGTTAGCATGGACATAAATTTCTTTTGTGTAGTTTATTTTTCCATAAAATTTCTTGTTCATTCATTTGTTTTCCTTATTGTCTTTCAACAGCTTGACTCCAGAAGTTACAGGGATGGTTTGGGGTGTTGACTCCTGCCTATATTCCACCAAAAAGCCTGTGGCCTTGGGCCAATTGTTGTTGCACCTGTCCATGTTCTAAGTCTTCATTTATAAATTGTGACATACTAACTGCTTACTTAAATAATTATTGCATGCATTAACATATGAATTCACATGTAACCCTTATCACAAGCATTTGATAAATACCTAATGAACTCTTAGATAATTTGTCCACTTTGCCTTTTTATTGTGATGGCCTTAAAAAGTACCATACAGACCTCCAACTATAGGGAAGATCATATCCAAGGGCCTCAGCTATTGTGTTCTGAAATCACAGCCATGCTAGCACTGAAAGCAAGGACTGAGTGTTGGCAGGTCACTAAGGTAAGGCCTTCCTGGAAGATATATGACTCTTAAAAGCTGACCTTGGCTTGAAGGCTTCTGAAGCCTTTACCAAACGTTCCTTAGGCTGCATGGAAATCTACCATTTTTCTACCAGCTTTTTCTCCCTTTCTTCTTTCCTCAAGGTCAGACTTGCAATGTAGTCTAATTTATCTCTTTGATTCCCCATATTTTTCATAGCTACCCAATTAAAATCTTTGCATCTCTATTCTCAGTTTGGTATCTGATCCTCAGAGAACCCAGATATATATATATATATATATATATATATATATATATATATATATATATATATACACACACTCTATACCTATCCCTACTGAGACTTTTGCTGTCTTTATTTCTATCACCTGCAGTATTTATGCATAAATCCCTGGAATCAATATATAGGCTGTATCAAGGGCGCATCTATGCAATTTAAGTATACATTTCAGGAATTAAATCGGACTAGCCAATATTGCCCTTAGGGATAGATCTTGAAATTATCAAATTCATAATAAATGGACAACTTAGCCTAGTTTAATCATTATTAGAGAATGAATAAAATTCATCTTAATCATTTTTTGCAAAGAAATGGAATGAAACATGTGCTAAATCCACCGAGTATTAATTGATTAGAAGTTGTAAGTGTATTTCACTAAAATGTAATTCAGATTATAGCAATTACCACAAATTTCCTTGTTCTGTTTTTATACATGTCTATGTGTGTTAGGACACTTGCCTCGGTTTTTACAGCAAGACAGCATTTTGTGCCTTAAACACAGAAGAATCTCTAGGGGAGAAGGGATCTATCATTAATTAATCTAGTACTTCCCAGAGTGAATTATCTCTCATTGGAGTTCTTATACTTTGATATCATGTACTACAACATTAAGGTATCCCATTTTCACTCTATAATTTTACAATTTTACCTTATAAATTTGTACCCCAATTCTATTCTTAGTTCAGATTTAGCTCAGCACAAGTAGCCTATCAGTTCAGTTCAGTCGCTCAGTCGTGTCTGACTCTTTGCGACCCCATGAATCGCAGCACGCCTGTCCATCACCATCTCCCAGAGTTCACTCAGACTCACGTCCATCGAGTCAGTGATGCCATCCAGCCATCTCATCCTCTGTCGTCCCCTTCTCCTCCTGCCCCCAATCCCTCCCAGCAGCAGAGTCTTTTCCAATGAGTCAACTCTTCGCATGAGGTGGCCAAAGTACTGGAGTTCCAGCCTTAGCATCATTCCTTCCAAAGAAATCCCAGGGTTGATCTCCTTTAGAATGGGCTGGTTGGATCTCCTTGCAGTCCAAGGGACTCTCAAGAATCTTCTCCAACACCACAGTTCAAACGCAACAATTCTTCGGTGCTCAGCCTTCTTCACAGTCCAACTCTCACATCCATACATGACCACTGGAAAAACCATAGCCTTGATTAGATGGACCTTAGTCTGCAAAGTAATGTCTCTACTTTTGAATATACTATCTAGGTTGGTCATAACTTTTCTTCCAAGGAGTAAGCATCTTTTAATTTCATGGCTGCAGTCACCATTTGCAGTGATTTTGGAGCCCCAAAAAATAAAGTCTGACACTGTTACTACTGTTTCCCCATCTATTTCCCATGAAGTGATGGGACCTGCTGCCATGATCTTCGTTTTCTGAATATTGAGTTTTAAGCCAACTTTTGCTCTCTCCTCTTTCACTTTCAGCAAGAGGGTTTTTAGCTCCTCTTCACTTAAAGGTAAATAAATAAATTCATGCTTTAATAAATATTAAGAAAACAAGACAAAAATAAAAGAGTTTAAAAATATAGACTGGCTTTAAAAATACAAGTGTAATGACTATACCACCACAGAGAGCTTGTCTCAAGGCTGAATGGTTATGTTCCATTTATTATTGGGACACAGGAACTTTGTTGGTGTCTCAAAGAGCTGTCGTAGCCTCCTGTCTTTTAAGGTTTCTTTTGCCTAGCTTCTGTCACATCTCTTTGCCCTCTCCCTTGATGGGTTTGTGACACACATCCAAAGAGTGAGTTTACCTGGATGCAGCCTGACTAGACACTCCCTCTAAAAACCTTGCTTCTCTTCCAGGTAACTGATACACAGTGAAATTTCTCACTACTTTGGATGAAACCCTGTGCCACATCAAGTGGTGTAACTTGAACTTAATTTTAAGTAAAAAATTTAACCTAAGCATTCATCTAATGGATATGCAGAAATAAACACTAAATTGTGAATTCCTGAATAAAACAAAGCATTATAGCCTTCATAGTGCCTTCAATTTATTTGAAGCCCAGTGTAATTTTGAGAATGAAATGTTTAATCTGTTTTCAACTATCTGCCCAAATGATTCAATGGCACCCTGTGTCAGCTCTGAGCTGCGGTCCCAGGTGTTAATTGGCAAAAATTACTCTGTACCAGCCTCAGCTCAGTATCTAAACATACAGTGCAGGGACCTTTTCATGTCTTCATCTCTGCAGGCTCTGATACTAAAGGACATGCAATAAGATAAACCAGTAAATCAGATTAGAATTACAAAAGTATACAGCGGTCTCAACTCTCAGTTTGAAGCCAGCTTCTCAATAGTGACTCCAGCTCAAAGGTAAATATTAAAATAAGTAAGAACTAAGACAAATATTACAAGAAATAAATCATCTTAGAAAAACACAAAAAAGGAAATGGACAAATGAGTAAACTTATAAGATGTATTCTATTAGAGAAATGATCAAGACATAAAATGAGTTGCTAGTTTCCTCCTTATGAAATGACACATTTTAAGGCTGAAACTAACCACAGTAGTCCAAGGATTAAGAAAAGAGGTATCCTTATCCATAGCCAATGGGATTATAAATAGGTGTATAATTTTCTAGAGGCAATTTATTAATAAAAAGCCCTATCCCCGAGTCTTTTCTTCTGCCTTGACATCTCCCTTAGGTCATGGGTCCCCAACCTCCAGGATCTAATACCTGATGATCTGAGATGGAATTGATATAATAATAGAAAATGGAGCATACAATAAATGTAATATGCTTGAAACATCCCTAAAACACCTCTCTCCTTGGTCTGTGGAAAAATTGTCTTCCACAAAATTAGTTCTAGGTGTCAAAAAGGTTGGGGACCACTGGTAGGTGATGCCAGTGGAAGTGGCAGCTAGCTGTTATCTAGCCTCACTCGTGTCTCCAGACATGACATAGAGTCACAAATCATAAACAGGTGGAAATAAAGTGTTCACCATAAATCACATTGATATGAGAAAACAAAGAAAACTTACAGGAAAAAATTATGTGCAGATAATATGTAGAGGAGATTTAAGAGGCAGATTGTTTAATGGGAAAGAAAAACAGCCAAACCAAATAGTTTGATAAGAGTCAAATCTTACTGTAGAAAAATTTCTCAGATATTTCTCCTAAAAACCAAAAAGATGCCATTAAAAAACAAACAAACAAACAACAACAACAACAAAAACCACAGTTCTCTCTTGAGATTTGATTATGGACTCCTATCATCTCTTTGAGGGCTCCCCTGGTGATTCATTGGTAAAGAACCCCTCTGCCAATGCAGGAGGCTCAGGTTCTATCCCTGGGTCAGGAGATTCCCTGGAGAAGAAAACGGCAACCCACTCCATTATTCTTGCCTGGGAAATCCCATGGACAGAGGAACCTGACAGGCTTATAGTCCATGGGGTCACAAAAGTCAGACATGATTTAGCAACTAAAACACAACAACAACCATCTCACTAGGTTTCTTCTTCATGTCTGTTGTTGTTTAGTCATTATTTGTGTCTGACTCTTTTGCGATACTCCATGGACTATAGCCCACCAGGCTCTTCTGTCCATGGGATTTCCTAGGCAAGAATAATGGAGTGGGTTGCCATTTCCTTCTCCAAGGGATTGAACCTGCCTCTGCATTGACAGGCAGATCCTTTACCACTGAGCCATCAGGGAAGCCTGTCTTTGGATGTAGAATATCTTTTTTTGGTAGGTTCCAATCTTATTTATCAATAGTTATACAGTAGTTGGTTGTAATTTTGGTTTTCTTGAAAGAGGAGGTGAGCTAAAAGCCACCTTGAAAGAAGGAAGGAAGAGCTTGCTGCATTTTTCCTTTTTCTTCTCATTAAATATGTTCTCTTTTACATGGCTCATGGGTACTAATGGAGGATACAGACAGGAGGTCACTAACATTCCATAGTAAGCATCTCTTGAATTTCTAGCCCAGAGTATATACATTTCTCATTGCTTTGTCTGCCTATGTATATATTTCTTGATTCTGTCCCCTAATCACAGTATGTTTAACCAGGTGTGAACCCAGAACTCATTCTAGGCCAATCTAATTCTTCCCCTTGGAAATTTGGGTTCAGAGATATGTCAGGTTACTATCTTTTAATCTTTCAAAATGAAATTGTATTCTGTGAATCCTTATGTACTTAAAAATGTCATATTTACAGTATATATATTTTTATTTTAGCAAGCACACATATCGCACTTGCTATAAGCCAGTCAGTATTCTAAGTAAGCATGTGGAGAATGAAGAGATAAAGAAACCATACCAGTCCATAGAAAAAGAGATAAATGACATGGATAGCTATTCGGGTTCTTGAAATATTTCAGCTTCAGTGTGTAGTTTCTCTTTGGCCTTGAATTCACCAAATAAAGTTTCTGCCATTGTTTTCAATGACATATCCTTTATATTTATAATAAACTTCTTTAATATGCATCTTTCTCAGTTATTTATTTACTTTACTTGAGCAGGTTTATTTTACCAAAACAATGTCTAAAGTTGACCCTAAAATGGGATGAGTAGATGTTTCAGCTCTATACTTAAAAGTTGCTCATTAGTTTTGGAATTAAAAAGTATGTGAATAGTTACTATATAAGCAATGAAATACACCTCTTTAATAACATAATTTGTTCAATTCAGAATTGAAAGAGACATGTGTGCCCCAATGTTTATCGCAGCACTGTTTATAATAGCCAGGACATGGAAGCAACCTAGATGTCCATCAGCAAATGAATGGATAAGAAAGCTGTGGTACATATACACAATGGAGTATTACTCAGCCATTAAAAATAATACATTTGAATCAGTTCTAATGAGGTGGATGAAACTGGAACCTATTATACAGAGTGAAGTAAGCCAGAAAGAAAAACACCAATACAGTATACTAACACATATATATGGGATTTAGAACGATCGTAACAATAACCCTGTATGCGAGACAACAAAAGAGACACAGATGTATAGAACAATGTTTTGCACTGTTTGGTCCCACTGTTAGGGAGAGGGAGATGGTGGGATGATTTGGGAGAATGGCATTGAAACATGTATAATATCATATATGAAATGAGTCGCCAGTCCTGGTTCAATACATGATACTGGATGCTTGGGGCTGGTGCACTGGGATGACCCAGAGGGATGGTACGGGGAGGGAGGAGGGAGGGGGGTTCAGGATGGGTAACACGTGTATACCTGTGGCAGATACATGTTGATTTATGGAAAAAACAATACAATATTGTAAAGTAATTAACCTCCAGTTAAATAAATAAATTTATATTAAAAAATAACATAATTCTTTCTTGAAATTATTAAAGCAGGATTAGCACATAATTAACTATTATTTAGCAAGCTGAATTTCCTGAAACTAATTAAAAGAAAATAATTTTAAGAAAGTGCTACAAAATAGCTTTTGGGAATTTTAAGCATTACTTTAAATAACATTTCAGGTAATCTTACTAATGCCTTGACAACCATGAAGGTGCCACTTTTTGGCTACAAAAGGTAATGTGTAATTACTACTTTACCACATAGTTATTTTACAATAACAAAAGGAATTTAAGTGAATTTGTATATTTGGAAATTGTTCTTTAAGAAAGTATGTGAAAAACATGGTGATTAAATGCCAAAGTATTTTTAATTTAGTTTTCATTTGATAATTTTTCTCATATACCTAAAGCCCTCAAAATTTTCATTGTACAGAAAATAAAACTAAAGGCAATAAACTGTAAATAATTTACTCAAATTCATGCAGAACCAAATTCAAATCATTCCAATTACACAGTACAAAATTTCTTCATGATATCTTCTTAGCTGATATGGAGCCATAACTGTATTCCAGAGAAAAAATATTTAATAATTAAAAAACGTTTCATTTATATAAGTACTTAGAGTTTAAAGAAATATCATTATAACATTTTCTAGTTTAAAATGATTTCAATAAGTCTGATTGAATATGAGGGGTTTTTCTGCTCTTCTGGAATGTGTAATTTCTAAAGATCAGTAGGATTCAAAGCACATTGAATCCTCCTAACCTATATGAGCTCCTAACCAGAACCCCAGGTCCTGAAAACCCAGTGAGCAAAACTTCTGTAGGCAAGTAAAACCTCCTGAAAGACAAGACTTGCTGAAAGGGCTATGAAAAACTGGGTTCACAAATTGACAGATACTGGTTTATTCTTAAGAAAGAAGGTAAAAAGAAACTGTTTTGAATATGCTGTTCATTTTTTACAGATTAGAAATATTTTAGAGATAATGAAAGAAAAACACTCTATAAGATAGCATTACAAAGATTTAATATAGTATTACTAATTTCTAGTAACCAAATGCCACACTAACCATGACAACAACAAAAACAAGTATTTCAAATTGTGCTTGCTTTAGCTGAAAATATGCCTTCAGCCAAAAAGTTACCTTTCATACTTCTACATGAAGTTTTCTTAAGCATTCTTTGGCAATCTCCATACACTCTGATACAATCATTACATAGGCACAGATTCTGTGTCCCAAAACACAGAGAAAGTTGGTAGTCCTGAAAATAGTGATCAACACATACAATTAAACACATCCTAAACTCTGATTGGATTCATTAATCCCATATGCTCTCTGATGGATTTATCTCTATCCCATCTGGTCAGAATTTCTATCTCCTATACTTTAAATCAAAAGGTGAATGTTTTGTTTTATCTTCTTTTGGTTATTTAGTTAGGAATGAAGTTTTGTGCTAGATTTAGTTCAAGATATTCATAGTATGTGAAATCTTCTAGGTGTAAACTAGGTGCTTACTAGAACCTCCATTTAAAAACTCTTTAAGTGTTTTAAGATTTTACTTTATTATAGGTTTTCCATTTTTAATCACTACATGTTTTTAATATTTAATTGTTCTGCAACACTGTATTCCATTTATATTTCATTATGATTCCCATCTGTCTATCATATCTTCAAGTCATGTCTACTGTTTTCTACAGTAGTTTCCTTCTGCCTTTTTTGAAATGTCAATATCCTTGGTTTATAAAATTTTGTCACTTATTACAACAAACTCTGATTGCACATACCTATTTTTCTATAAATCTTCCAGAATATATATTATCCTACATCTGTTCAGAAAAAATTTTAAATGCAATGATATGTATATCTTCCTACAGAATACCATTTTAACAGAATATTTTTTTAAAAGGCTTTTCCCCCAAATAACAAAGTAGGAAAAATTTTCTGAAGTGGCTGTATAGTAGAAAATGCATTTAAAAAATAATATTATTTAAGAAAGGGTTTCAAAGAAATACATTTCTTTATGAAAAATTATTACATTTAGTCAAATAATGTTATCATTTATAGTACTTGGGTAATTACTGCATAAGTAATGAGTTAAAATATGGGCTATACACTAATGATATAGAGAACATTTTATTCCTTGTCTGTACCAATTTACAGTATTTTGGAGAATTCAATATTTTCTAATTAAGTTTTCATGTAATTACTACAAAAGTGACAAGCAAAAATATAAAGCTATATGTCATTCTCTTCTTCCATTCTCTTTATTACTATCCCTTTCAATATTAAATTGTATCTATCATTAGTTATTCATAAAATATGCTATCTAAGTAAACTACAAAAACTTTAGTACACAAATTGTGGTCCACAGGAGAAAGGAATGGCAAACCACTTCAGTATTCTTGCCTTGAGAACCCAAAAAACAGTATGAAAAGGCAAAAAGATAGGACACTGAAAGATGAACTCTCCAGGTTGGTAGGTGCCCAAAATGCTGCTGGAGAAGAGTGAAGAAATGACTCCAGAAAGAATGAAGAGAGGGAGCCAAAGGAAAAACAGCACCCAGTTGTGGATGTGACTGGGGAAAAAGTAAACTCCAATGCTGTAAAGGCAGATTATTTTGCATAGGAACCTCTATGGAATGCATAATATTGCATAGGAACCTGGAATGTTAGGTCCATGAATCAAGGAGAATTGGAAGTGGTCAAACAGGAGATGGGAAGAGTGAACATTGACATTTCAGGAATCAGCTAAGTAAAATGAACTGAAATGGGTAAATTTAACTGAGATGACCATTATATCTGCTACTGTAGGCAAGAATCATTTGAAGAAGTGGAGTAGCCATCATAGTCAAAAAAAGATTCTAAAATGCAGTACTTGGATACAAACTCAAAAATGACAGGATGATCTCTATTCATTTCCAAGGCAAATCATTCAAAATCACAGTAATCCAAGCTTATGCCCTCAACAGTAATGCTGAAGAAGCTGAAGTTGAACGGTTTTATGATGACCGACAACACCTTCTAGAACTAAAACCCCAAAAAGATGTCCTTTTCATTATAGGGGACTGGAATGCAAAAGTAAGAAGTCAAGAAATACCTGGAGCAACAGGCGAATTTTGCGTTGTAATACAGAGTGATGCAAGGCAAAATCTAATAGAGTTTTGCCAAGAGAACACAACTGTCATAACAAACACTCGCTTCCAACAACACAAAAGAAGACTCTACACATGGACATCACCAGATGGTCAACACTGAAATCAGATTGATTATATTCTTTGCCGCCAACGATGGAGAAGCTCTATACAGTCAGCAAAAACAAGACTGGGATTTAACTGTGGCTCAGAACATGAACTCCTTATTGTCAAATTCAGAATTAAATTGAAAAAAAATAGGGAAAAACACTAGACTATTCAGGTATGACCTAAATCAAATCCCTTATGATTATACAGTGAAAGTGATAAATAGATTCAAGGAATTAGATAGACAGAGTGGCTTTAGACCTATGGATGAGGATTTGCCACATTGTACAGGAAGCAGTGATCAAGACATTCCCAAGAAAAAGAAATGAAGAAATGCAAAATGGTTGTTTGAGGAGGCCTTACAAATAACTATGAAAATAAGAGAAGTGGAAGGCAAAGGAGAAAAGGAAAGATATACCTATTTGAATGCAGAGTTACAAAGAATAGCAATGAGAGATAAGGAAGCCTTCCTCAGTGATCAATGCAAAGAAAAAGAGGAAAAAAAAATTGAATGGGAAAGGCTGAAGATCTCTTCAAGAAAATTGGAGATACAGGACAGAAATGGCATGGATCTAACAGAGGCAGAAGATATTAAAAAAGGGAGCAAGAATACACAGAAGAACTATACAAAAAAGATCTTCATGATTCAGATAACCACGATAGTATGATAATTCACCTGTTCTAGATCCTAGAGTCTGAAGTCAAGTGGGTCTTAGGAGCATCACTACAAAAAAAGCTAATGGAGGTGATGGAATTCCAGTTGAGCTATTTCAAATCCTAAAAGATAATGCTATGAAACTGCTGCACTCAATATACCACCAAATATGGAAACCTCAGCAGTGGCCAGAGGACTGGAAATGGTCAGTTTTCATCCCCATTCTAAAGAAGGAAACGCCAAAGAATTCTCACACTACCGCACAATTGCACTCATCTCACATGCTAGCAAAGGAATGATCAAAATTCTCCAAGTCAGGCTTTAACTGTACATGAACTGTGAACTTCCAGATGTTCAAGTTGGATTTAGAAAAAACAGAGGAACCAGAGATCAAATTGCCAACATTTGTTTAATCATCAAAAAAATAAGAGAGTTTCAGAAAAAACATCTACTTCTGCTTTATTGACTACACCAAAGCCTTTGACTGTGTGGATCACAACACACTGTGAAAAATTCTGAAGGAGATGGGAATCCCAGACCACCTGACTTGCCTCTTGAGAAATCTGTATGCAGGTCAGGAAGCAACAGTTAGAACTGGACATGGAACAACAAACTGCTTCCAAATAGGAAAAGGAGTACGTCAAAGCTGTATATTGTCACCCTGCTTATTTAACTTCTATGCAGAGTACATCATGAGAAATGCTGGGCTGGATGAAACACAAGTTTGAATCAAGATTGCCGGGAGAAATATCAATAACCTCAGATATGCAGATGGCACCACGCTTATGGCAGGAAGTGAAGAAGAACTAAAGAGCCTCTTGATGAAAGTGAAAGAGGAGAGTGAAAATGTTGGCTTTAAGCTCAACATTCAGAAAACTAACATGGCATCTAGTCCCATCACTTCATGGCAAATAGATGGGGAAACAATGGAAACAGTGACAGACTTTATTTTGGGGGCTCCAAATTCACTTCAAATGATGTATGCAGCCATGAAATTAAAAGATGCTTGTTCCTTGGAAGAAAAATTATGACCAACCTCAATTAATTTCAATTTCCCAGTCATGTTCAACTCTTTGGGACCCCTTTGACTGCAGCACGCCAAGCCTCCCTGTCCATTATCAACTCCTGGAGTTTGCTCAAACTCAATGTCCATTGAGTCGGTGATACCATCCAACCATCTCACCCTCTGTCATCCCCTTCTCCTCCCACCTTCAATCTTTTCCAGCATCATACAACTGACTCATACAAATGAGTAAGTTCTTCACATCAGGTGGCCAAAGTAGCTTTGACTAGATGGACTTTTGTTGGCAAAGTAATGTCTCTGCTTTTTGATATGCTGTCTAGGTTGATCATAACTTTTCTTCCAAGGAGCCAGCATCTTTTAATTTCATGGCTGCAGTTGCCATCTGCAGTGATTTTGAGTCCCCCTTCCCCCCACCCCCCAAAAAAATAAAGTCTTTCTCTGTTTCCATTATTTCCCTATCTATTTGCCATGAAGTGATGGGACTAGACACTATGATCTTCCTTTTTTGAATGCTGAGTTTTAAGCCAACTTCTTCACTCTCCTCTTTCACTTTCATCGATAGGTTCTTTAGTTCTTTTTCACTTTCTGCCATAGGGGTGGTGTGATCTGCATATCTGAAATTATTGATATTTCTTCTCCAATCATGACTAACATAGACAGCATGTTGAAAAGCATAGACATCACTTTGCCAACAAAGGTCTGTCTAGTCAAAGGGAAGGTTTTTTCAATAGTCAGGTATGGATGTGAGATTTGGACTCCAAAGAAACTTGAGCACTGAAGAATTGATGTTTTTGAGTTATGGTGTTGGAGAAGACTCTTGAGAGTCCCTTGGGCTGCAAGGAGATCCAATCAGCCCTTCCTAAAAGAAATCAATCTGAATATTCATGGGAAGGACTGTTGTTGAAGCTGAAACTCCAATACTTTGGCCACCTAATGGGAAAAGCTGACTCATTTGAAAAGACATGGATGTTGGGAAAGGTTGAAGGCAGGAGGAGAAGGGGAAGATAGAGGAGGAGATGGTTGGATGGCATCAGAGACTTAAAGGACATGAATTTGAGTAAGCGCCAGGAGTTGGTGATGGCTAGGAAGGCGTGGCGTGTTGTAGTCCATGGGGTTGAAAAGAGTCAGACATGACTGAGCAACTGAACTGAACTGAACTGAATGTATTCCTTGGAATGTACCATGTCATTCTCTGAGAATTTATTATATTGACACTTACAATGTCAGTGTCAATCTTCACAATGCTGATAAAAATATATAATCCTTCCAAATAATGGTTGTTGTTTGTTTTCTCCTCAATTTCTGATAAAGCTAACATTCATACAAGGAATTTCGGAATAATGGAGTGCATGGTCGCTTAGTAGCAGAGGGGCCTAAATGTGAAGTTTTAAGCATTTTCCTTCTTGCCATGTGACCTGGGTCTTATTACATGATCTTGATGAACATGTTTTTTCATCTATAAACTAGTTTCATCTATAATGTTCTGCCTCACAGGATATTTGTGAAATTAAAGGACAAAACATTTGCCATATGCTTAACATAGAACTTTGCACATGATAAATTCTCATTACATCATTCTTGATTTTGTCATTGTTTAGTCTCTCAGTCATGTTCCACTCTTTGCGACTCCATGAACCGCAACCTATCAGACTGTTTTGTCCATGAGATTTCCCAGGCAATTATACTGGAGTGGGTTGCCATTTCCTTCTCCAGGGAATCTTCCCAACCCAGGTCTCAAACTCACATCCCCTGCATTGGCAGGTGGATATTTGTTGTTCTTACAAGTAACAAAAATGAAGGAGATCTAGGATGGTAGTGGGGAGAAGAAGGCAATGAAATGCTTTCCTCCCAAATCTCAGACCCGTCACCAGCTGGAAAATCACAGAAAGAAAAGAATCCAGTGTATTGTACAAGTCACTGCTGTTGCTGCTGCTGCTTCTGCTGCTAAGTCTCTTCAGCTGTGTCCAACTCTGTGCTACCCCGCAGACGGCAGCTCCCCCGTCCCTGGGATTCTCCAGGCAAGAACACGAGTGGATTTCCATTTCCTTCTCCAATGCATGAAAGTGAAAAGTGAAAATAAAGTCGCTCAGTCGTGTCCGACCCTTAGCGACCCCATGGACTGCAGCCTTCCAGGCTCCTCCGTCCATGGGATTTTCCAGGCAAGAGTACTGGAGTGGGGTGCCATTGCAGGTATTAAAAGGAAAGAAGGTGAATTTTAGTCATTCTTCCTTCCATTCAAATACACGCAGAGTGACTTTAATAATAGAAACATGAGCTGATGCTGTAGGATATTTTTGATAGTTCCCTGAGGTGGTAATGTAGGGTACTTTGATGCTATTATGGTTCAACTGATTATGAATTTTTAAATTATCTCTAAAAACTTGGTAGACAACTCAAAATGAAATAATGTTTAAAATAACACTATATGTCAGTTAAATATAGAATCTCTTTCATATTTAAATCAAACTTAAATCAAAATGCAACTTTTTGAGAATGAGGGTGACAAAATAGCCTAGTTATGTAGAAATGGACGTTATTGACTCTGAGGCCATTTCTTATCCTCTCAGGAGAGAAAGCACTAAATCTACATTTCTCAAATATCATTCAATGCACTACATTACTAAAAACTAAGACAGGGGTATGCAATTCCCTACTTTTCTATTTCAGTTGTCTGGATTGCTCTACATTGATTCAGCACATTTGGAAAAACTGAAGGGTTTATGATTTAAGGTATTTTATTAGAGTATTTATACAATCCACTTTGATTCATAAAAATAGATTAGATATAAAAGCTTTATGTTTAAGTGAATAGAGGAAAGAAAAAAAATTCATGTAAATTGTGTTGCTTTATTCCAATGTGGATATATTTGGATAAAGATTAAGCTTTAGTTTTAAAACAAATTTATAATGGCATCAATTTTTTGAAAATTGAGAAATCACACTTATTGAAACAAAATTATGAATTAGATGTCAAACATACCTCAGTAAGGGCTTCTTGGGATGCTCAGTAGTAAAGAATTTTCCTGCAATGTAAAAGACACAGGAGATGCCCAAGTTCAGTCCTTGGGTTTGGAAGATCCCCTGGAGGAGGGCATGGCAACACACTCCAGTATTCTTGACTAAGGAATCCCATGGACAGAGGAGGTTGGCAGGCTACAGTTCATAGCGTCACACAGAGTCAGACATGACTGAAGCAACTGAGTGTACACACACACATGGATACCTCCATCAAGCTAAAAATATAAAATTATGAATTAGATAATACATAAAAGACAATCACAACATTGTGGAGAAACATTGTAATTTTTTAGCTTTTAACTTTTCAAGTCAGAAACTCTGGAAGCCATTTAATTCTCTTTCTGTAGCTTATCAATCACCAAGAATCAACTAGATTCTACTTCAAAATATCTTTTCAGTCCACTATTTTACACCAAGCTGACTCTTGGGAATGCAGGGTCAGTAAGGTTCAGTTCAGTTCAGTTCAGTCGCTCAGCTGTGTGACCCCATGAACTGCCGGGGGCCACCACGGGAGATTCCACCCATGACAAGGTCACGTGGAAGAGAACTGTTAAGCAAGGTTTCAGGACTCAATCGGCTCCCTAGGCTTTCTCGAGCATCTACCCCAAAACAAGAATCTGTCTGTTTTACTATTTTACGATTTCCACCAATTCCTCTGACATTAACAGGGGACTATTCCCAACCATCTTTCTCTGGAGAAAATCAACTTAGGGCTATAGCTAATAAGTCTCCTGGACATGAGAGAAATATTTCAAATCAAACCCCCTCTGTTAGCATTCTAGCTTGCTTGGCAGGTATATCCAGACTCTTGCAGCTATGCATATGATTATTTACAGCCTCCCAACTGTGAGAGGCATGAGAAGCCTAAAATATAGAGCCTTTCAAAGAGTTAAAAGTTATTAGAGTAGTGCTGGTGTAAGATTTCATTATTGGGCCAATGCTTCTTGCTAAGTTCCCATATCTCTTATCCACTGTGCACCTGGGAGTGCATTAGTTAACATAGTTGGAAAGCAAGAAAAACAAGTGTAGCCTTGAAATTAACCACATCAGACTTTTGAACTAATTGGTTCTTTCTGGTAACTCACTGCACCTTTGCTCCATGAGAAATGTAACTTGTTTAATAGTTTCTGAGGCTGACATAGATTAGAAATATAAAGAAAAAACATTTCAAGGGAAAATAAGTTTTCTGATTGAACAGCCTTTATCAAAAGAGGGTCATAAAATGTCCACAGGCCTCCAAGGCCAGAAGATAATGTACACAACATTGTCTATGGGAAAGGTTTGCAGAAAAAATCCTGGTTTTGATAAAGACAAAACAGATGGAATGTTTGGGCTGACTCTGTATGACTTTGCTTCTTTCATTTTCCTCTATGTACAAGCAAAGGTATAAAAGACCCTTTTGAAAATAAAAATAATGGGCCTCATTCACCGAAGCAGCTTGGTCTCCCCGCATCAATCATTCTCTCTCTCTCTCTCTCTCTCTCTCTCTCTCTCTCTCTCTCTCTCTCTCTCTCTCTCCCTCTCCCTCCCTCTTATTTTCAGGCTGATCTCTTGGAGCAGAGAGGCTCCCTGCGTTCACTTATCTGTCCTGGTTTCTAAGACCTGAACGGGAAGACGTTCTCCGTGAACAGGGCAAACTTTTTGTCTGGGAGTTTTATTGGCTTTCTATGTAAACCAAGGAATATGAGCCTCTTTCTCTCCTCTATTTTCTTATCTTCAACATTCTCTCCTTATCTCTCTCTAAATCATCCACCAACACCATTTTTCCTTCAGGTTCCCCTGGATCCTGTGGTGGCTGGACCCTGTCAATGAACCACAGCACACCAACCTCCCTGTCCATCACCAACTTCTGGGCTGTGCCCAAATACGTGTCCATTGAGTCTGTGATGCCATCCAACTATCTCATCCTCTGTCGTCCCCTTCTCCTCCTGCCCTCAATCTTTCCCAGAATCAGGGTCTTTTCAAACGAGTCAGCTCTTTGCGTCAGGTGGCCAAAGTATTGGAGTTTCAGCTTCAACATCAGTCTCTCGAATGAACACCCAGGACCGATCTCCTTTAGAGTGGACTGGTTGGATCTCCTTGCTGTCCAAGGGACTCTCAAGAGCCTTCTCCAACACCACCGTTCAAAAGCATCAATTCTTAGATGCTCATGTTTCTTTATAATCCAAATCTCACATTCATACATGACTACTGGAAAACCATAGCCTTCACTAGATGGACCTTTGTTGAAAAAGTAATGTATCTCTTTTTAATATGCTGTCTAGATTTGCCATAACTTTCTTCCAAGGAGTAAGCATCTTTTAATTTCATGACTGCAATCAACATCTGCAGTGATTTTGGAGCCCCTAAAATTGAAGTCTGACACAGTTTCCCTATCTATTTGTCATGAAGTGATGGGACCAGATGCCATGATCTTCGTTTTCTGAATGTTGAGCTTTAAGCCAACTTTTTCACTCTCATCTTACACTTTCATCAAGAGGCTCTTTAGTTATTCTTCACTTTCTGCCACAAGAGTGGTGTCGTCTTCATATCTGAGGTTATTGACATTTCTCCCAGCAATCTTGATTCCATCTTGTGCTTCCTCCAGCCCAGCATTTCCCATGATGTATGCTGCATATAAGTTAAATAAGCAGGATGACAATATGCAGCCTTGACATACTCCTTTTCCTATTTGGAAACAGTCTGTTGTTCCATGTCCTGTTCTAAATGTTTCTTCCTGACCTGAACACAGATTTCTCAAGAGGCAGGTCAGATGGTCTGATATTCCCATCTCTTTCAGAATTCTCCACGGTTTATTGTGATCCACACAGTCAAAGTCTTTGGTGTAGTCAATAAAGCAGAAATAGATGTTTTTCTGCAACTCTCTTGCTTTTCCAATGATCCAGTTGATGTTGGCAATTTGATCTCTGGTTCCTCTGCCTTTTCTAAAACCAGCTTAAACATCTGGAAGTTGATGGTTCATGTATCGCTGAAGTCTTGCTAGAGAATTTTGAGCATTACTTTACTACTGTGTGAAATGAGTGCAATTGTGTAGTAGTTTGAGCATTCTTTGTCATTGCCTTTCTTTCAGGTTGGAACTTTTCCTTTCCTGTCCTGTGGGCACTGTTGACTTTTCCAAATTTTCTGGCTTATTGAGTGCAGAACTTTCACAGCATCATCTTTGGGGATTTGAAATAGCTCAACAGGAATTCCATCATCTCCACTAGCTTTGTTCATAGTGATGCTTCCTTAGGCCAACTTGACTTCACATTCCAGGATGTCTGGCTCTAGGTGAGTGTGAATGATCACACCATCATGACTACCTGGTTCATAAAGATCTTTTTTGTACAGTTCTTCTGTGTATTCTTGCCACCTCTTTTTAATATCTTCTGCTTCTGTTAAGTCTATACTATATCTGTCCTGTATTGAGCCCATTTTTGCATAAAATATTCTCTTGGTATCTCTAATTTTCTTGAAGAGAACTTTAGTCTTTCCCATTCTGTTGTTTTCCTCTATTTCTTTGCATTGATCACTGAGGAAGGCTTTCTGATCTCTCCTTGCTATTCTTTGGAACTCTGCATTCAAATGGGTATATCTTTCCTTTTCTCCTTTGCTTTTCACTTCTTTTTCTTTTCACAGCTATCTGTAAGGCCTCTTCAGACAGCCATTTTGCTTTATTTGCCTGTCTTTTTCTTGGAGATGGTCTTGATTCCTTTCTCCTGTACAATGTCGTGAACCTCTGTCCATAGTTTAACAGGCATTTTGTCTATCAGATCTACTCCCCTAAATCTATTTCTCACTTCCACTGTATTGTCATAAGGGGTTTGATTTAGTTCATACCTGAATAGCCTAGTGGTTTTCCCCACTTTCTTCAATTTAAGTCTAAATTTGCCAATAAGGAGTTCATGATCTGAGCCACAGTCAGCTCCCACTCTTGTTTTTGCTGACTGTATAGAGCTTCTTTGTGTTTGCTGCAAAGAATATAATTAATCTGATTTCAGTGTTGACCATCTGGTGATGTCCATGTGTAGAGTCTTTTCTTGTGTTGTTGGAAGAGGGTGTTTGCTATGACCAGTGCATTCTCTTGGCAGAAATCTATTAGCCTTTACCCTGCTTCCTTCTGTACTCCAAGGCCAAATTTACCTGTTACTACAGGTGTTTCTTGACTTCCTTTTTTTTTTCCAGTCCCCTATAATGAAATGTACATCTTTTTTTGGGTGTTAGTTCTAAAAGGTCTTGCAGGTAGTCATAGAACCATTCAACTTCAGCTTCTTCAGCATTACTAGTCAAGGCATAGACTTGGATTACCATGATATTGAATGGTTTGCCATAGAAACGAATAGAGATCATCCTGTCATTTTGGAGATTGCATCCAAGTACTGCATTTTGGACTCTTCTGTTGACTATGATGGCTACTCCATTTCTTTTAAGGGATTCCTGCCCACAGTAGTAGATATAATTGTCATCTGAGTTAAATAAATATGTATGCAGGATCAGTACTTACTTATAGTGAGGTCCCTATTTATGTAAGTATTAGATTTAAAAATTATTCATCATCTCATGATAAGTATAATGATTCAGTGAAGATTTTGAATGGTTCATGGTATTTACATTTTTAATAATTTTCTCATCAGCTCATGTGAAAATTATTTATAGTGAGGTACCATATCTTCCCATTCAGGTCCAGGAACCATCTCTTCATGTTCTCTCTCTGTTGCCAAATCTGTATTTCTTGGCTGATGTCTTATCTGTCCCTGTGAGGAAAAACTAGAAAGTTCATTGCTACAATGGCTGTTTTCAAATTTACTTCAGTTGAGTTTTATTATTTCTTCATCTTGTCTCAATCAAAGCAGCAAAATAGTAGCAAGGTTAAATTAAAAGAATTCTAAAGGAGACATCTGGGAATGGCAGGTCCTTGCTGTAGGGTATATTCCTGATTGTGAATCTTTAAAACACTTGTCAAAGATATACCCATTTGAATGCAGAGTTCTAAAGAATAGCAAGAAGAGATAAGAAAGCCTTCCTCAGTGATCAATGCAAAGAAATAGAGGAAAACAATAGAATGGGAAAGACTAGAGATCTCTTCAAGAAAATTAGAGATATCAAGGGAACATTTCATCCAAAGATGGGCTCCATAAAGGACAGAAATGTAGGGACCTAACGGAAGCAGAAGATATTAAGAAGAGGTGGCAAGAATACACAGAAGAACTGTGCAAAAAAGATCTTCACGACCAAGATAATCACGATGGTGTAACCACTCACCTAGAGCCAGACATCCTGGAATGTGAAGTCAAGTGGGCCTTAGGAAGCATCACTACGAACAAAGCTAGTGGAGGTGATGCAACTCCAGTTGAGCTATTTTAAATCCTGAAAGATGATGCTGTCAAAGTGCTGCACTCAATATGCCAGCAAATTTGGAAAACTCAGCAGTGGCCACAGGACTGGAAAAAGTCAGTTTCGTTCCAATCCCAAAGAAAGGTAATGACAAAGAATGCTCAAACTACCACACAATTGTACTCATCTGACATGCTAGCAAAGGAATGATCAAAATTCTCAAGTCGGGCTTTAACTGTACATGAACCATGAACTTGCAGATGTTCAAGTTGATTTTAGAAAAGGCAGAGGAATCAGAGATCAAATTGCCAACATCTGTTTAATCATCGAAAAAGCAAGAGAGTTCCAGAAAAACATCTGTTTCTGCTTTATTGACTA
The DNA here is from genome assembly GCF_016772045.2 of Ovis aries. Classification (NCBI taxonomy): domain Eukaryota; kingdom Metazoa; phylum Chordata; class Mammalia; order Artiodactyla; family Bovidae; genus Ovis; species Ovis aries. The sequence continues at coordinate 75,240,438 of NC_056059.1, forward strand.
CACCAAAGCCTTTGACTGTGTGGATCACAATAAACTGTGGAAAATTCTAAAAGAGATGGGAATACCAGACCACCTGACCTGCCTCTTGAAAAACCTGTATGCAGATCAGGAAAGAACAGTTAGAACTGGACATGGAACAACAGACTGGTTCCAAATAGGAAAAGGAGTATGTCAAGGCTGTATACTGTCATCCTGCTTATTTAACTTATATGCAGCATACATCATGAGAAACTCCGGGCTGAAACAAGCACAAGCTGGATTCAAGATTGTCACGAGAAATATCAATAACCTCAGATATGCAGATGACACCATCCTTATGGCAGAAAGTGAAGAAAATCTAAAGAGCCTCTTGATGAAAGTGAAAGAAGAGAGTGAAAAAATTGGCTTAAACCTCAACATTCAGAAAATAAAGATCATGGCATCTGGTCCCATCACTTCATGGCAAATAAGTGGTGAAACAGTGGAAACAGTGTTAGACTTTGGGTTTTTTTTTTTTTTGCTCCCAAATCACTGCAGATAGTGATTGCAACCATGAAATTAAAAGACGCTTACTCCCTGGAAGGAAAGTTATGACCAACCTAGATAGCATATTCAAAAGCAGAGACATTACTTTGCCTACAAATGTCCATCTAGTCAAGGCTATGGTTTTTCCAGTGATAATGTATGGATGTGAGAAAGCTGAGCACCGAAGAATTGATGCTTTTCAACTGTGGTGTTGGAGAAGGCTCTTGAGAGTCCCTTCGACTGTGAGGAGATCCAACCAGTCCATCCTAAAGGAGATCAGTCCTGGGTGTTCATTGGAAAAATTGATGTTAAAGCTGAAACTCCAATACTTTGGCCACCTGATGCGAAGAGATGACTCATTTGAAAAGACTCTGATGCTGGGAAAGATTGAGGGCAGGAGGAAAAGGGGGTGACAGGGCATGAGATGGTTGGATGGCATCACCAACTCAATGGACATGGGTTTGGGTGAACTCTGGGAGTTGGTGATGGACAAGGAAGCCTGGCGTGCTGCGGTGCATGGGGTCGCAGAGTTGGACACGACTGTAGACTGAACTAAACATGATATTTCCTCTAAGTCTGGAGAGTTTTTAAATATATGCAGCTCTTAAAAATTATTTGTAATTAATTTTTATTGGAGTATAGGTGCTTTACAAATTTCTGTTAATTTCTACTATACAGCAAAGTAAATTAGCTATACACAAACATATACCCCTCTTTTGTGGATTTCATTCCCATTTAGGTACCACAGAGACCATTGAGTAGAGTTCCCTTTGCTATATAGTAGGTTTTCATTAGTTATGTATTTTATTCATAATAGTATGTATATGTCAATCCCAATCTTCGAATTCAGTCCAGCCCCACTTCCTCCTTTAGTATCCATATGTTTGTTCTGCAGATATGTGTGCCTCATTCTCTGCTTTTTTTTTTGTTTCAAAATTTTATTTTATTATTATTATTTTTTTAAATTTTAAAATCTTTAATTCTTATGCGTTCCCAAACATGAACCCCCCTCCCACCTCCCTTCCCATAACATCTCCCTGGGTCATCCCCATGCACCAAATAAGTTCTTTGGTATCATTTTTATAGATTTCACATATAAGCAATATTATACAATATTTGCTTTTCTCTTTCTGACTTACTGCACTCTCTCTGACAATCTCTAGGTACACATAAATCTCTACGAATGACACTAATTCATTTCTTTTTATGGCTGAGTAACATTCCATTCTGTACATGCATCCATGCCTCTGTTGACAGACATATTGATTGTCTCCGTTTCCTGGCTACTGTAAATAGTGCTGCAGTGGACATTGGCGTTGCATGTATTTTTTTCTGAATTGTGCTTTTATCAGGATATATGTCCAAGAGTGGTCTTCCAAGGTGGCACTAAGTGGTAAAGAACCCATCTGCCAATGCAGGGGAGGAGATGTAAGAGGTGCAGTTTTGATCTCTGGGCGAGGAAGATCCTTTGGAGGAGGGCATGTCAACTCACTCCAGTATTCTTGCTTGACGAATTCCATGGACAGAGGAGCCTGGTGAATTATAGTCCATAGGGTTGCAAAATGTCAGCCTTGACTGAAGCAATTTAGAATGCACAGTAGTGGGAGTGCTAGGTCATATGGGAGTTCTATTTTTAGTTTTTTTAAGGAACGTCCATACTGTTCTCTATAGTGACTTGTTTCAATTTATAATTCCACCAGCAGTGTAAGAGGGTTCCTTTTCTCCATACCCTCTTCATCATTTATTGTTTGTAGAGTTTTTGGTGATGGCCACTATGACTACTGTGAGTGATACCTCATTGCAGTTTTGATTTGCATTTTTCTAATAATCAGTGATGTTAAACATCTTTCAGACTTTCCTTGTAGCTCATATGGTAAAGGACCTGCCTACAATGCAGGAGACATGAGTTAGATCCCTGGGTAGGGAATATTGTTTGTTTGTTTGTTATATTGAGCTCCATGAACTCGTTGTATATTTTGGAGATTAATTCCTTGTCAGTTGCTTTGTTTGTGAATATTTTATTTTTCCCATACTGAAGGTTGTCTTCTATATTGTTCATGGTTTTGTTTGCTGTTTAAAAGTTTTTAAATTTCATTAGGTTCCATTTGTTTATCTTTGTTTTTATGTTCATTATTCTAGGAAGTGGGTCCACAGAGATATTGCTGCAATTTATGTCAAAGAATATTCTGCCTATTTTCCTCTAAGAGCTTTATAGTTTTGAGTCTTACATTTAGGTCTTTAGTCCATTTTGAGTTCATGTTTGTGTGTAGTATTAGGTAGTAGTCTAATTTCATTCTTTTACATGTAGCTTTCCAGTTTTCCCAGAACCACTTATTGTCCATCCATTTTGTGCAGAGAATCAAGATTTGAAGGCATCCTGAAGGCACTGTGAGTCCCAGGGCTCATAGTAGGTCATGATCTAAGCTCAGGATGCCCTGCTTGAATGGAACTGCCATCTTGCCCAACCCCAGCAGTAGAGGGAGACTTGTAAAGAACATTATAAGGAAAACACTCTAAGTTCAGGCCCCAGAAGTGTGAACCCTGGGACCATTTCTAAACCTTTTCACTTCATGAAACACTATCATCTCTTGATGCCTGCAATGTTTTTCTAACTTTCATATCAAAGTCACATCTGCCAACTCTTATTCCATTCTCTTCATTTCAGCAAGAATGAGATAGCTGACATAATCTTTCAATTCTACTTTACTTTTAAAGCCCTTCAATTTCCTGTTTTTCTCAGAATTAAACACCCAGACCCTTAAGCTAACTTGTAAGTATCTTAGCTGTTGTTTAATGTTTTAATCTTCTCCCTTGTTTTTCCCACCATATTGTATGTGTCTGTATTTAATAATGCATGCTTTTAAATATATACTTTTTTAAACAGGGGATTTTCCTAGAAGCATTAAGTCTGTCCACCACCCAGTGCTCCTTTATCTGCTCTTGCAAGCTCTTCCTATAGGCATCTCCTCCTGGAATTTTTACTTTCCCTCTGGATAAGGCAGATTTAACTGTTATACTCATTTATAGTACCTGACATTTTATTCAGACCCCTTATAATTATTGGGCAGTGTCTATCATCCCCTTTATGCAATAAGTCCCATGACAGCAAGCACTGAATCATACCTGTTCACTGTACAACCCCAAGGGATAGTATGGAACTCAGTACATGGTACATGGATAGTTAATGAATAGTCGTTGGCTAAACTATTTTTTCATATATAATTTATGATTGGGTATACTCTACCTTCATATTACTTTTTAATTAATTAAGAAATATAGAAATATAGAAGGGAATTATGCTGGACACAGAATTCCCATCACCAATCTAATGATTTGTCAGTACATTTTATATTTATTACATTTTTTAAAATTCTGTGTGCCAAGTCACTTCAGTTGTGTCTGTCTCTTTGCAAACCCACAGAGTATAACATCCCAAGCTTCTCTGTCTATGGGATTCTCTAGGCAAGAATACTGAAGTGGGTTTCCATGCATTCCTACAGGGGATCTTCCCAACCCAGGGCTTGAACCTGTGACTTTTATGTCCCCTGCATTGGTAGGTGGGTTCTTTACCACCAGCGCCTCCTGGGAAGTGCTAATGGTAAATGTTAAATGTTTCTTATTCTAATATTTAGAGAGAATCTTATCGTATCTACTCCAAAATACTTTCATAAGAATATTGAAAATCAAAGACATTCTCCTATATAAATTAATCAGAATGACATTTAAGAAAATAATAATTCTTTGGTATCATCTAACTCTTAGTGTATATTCTTATTCCTTCAGATTTTCTTAAAATACCTTTATTAGGTTACTTGTTCAAATCAGTATCTGACAAAATCTATACATTGAATTTGACTATTATGTCACTGAAACCCCTTTGATAGAAACAGTACCACATTTTTTTTATGATTAAGCTTAATGAAGAAAGAAATCAATTTTTCCTGTTGAGAGTCCCATCTTTTGAATTTGTCTGATTGATTTCTCATGTCTTTTAAAGTGTTCTTATTCTCTTGTATTCAGCATTGGTTGAAGGTTAGATCTAACAAGCTGGTTAGATTCAAGCTAAATGTTTTGTCAAGAATATGTCATAAGTGATGTTGTATCTTCACTCTGTAGTATATTAAGGCTCACTGAGTGTATAATTGTGTTACTATTATTAATCCCAAGATAGATCAGTGAGCAAAGAACTGTTCCAGTTTTCACACCATATCTCAGAGGAGGTAAAACATTAGGATAAAGTATACAACTTAAAATAATTTAATGGACTTCTTGAATATTTAGTGAATAAATTTTGCTTAGCTTTCTTATTTTCCATTGCAAGTCTATTTTAAGTGTTGACTTACAAAAATTGCACAATGTGAGAGTGAAAATTAAGTTTTATTGGGACAAAATGAAGACTGTAGCCTGGGAGGTATCACCTCAGATAGCTTTGAGAAAGAGCCCCATAGAAATGTTTGGAAACTTTTGATAAGACTCACAGAGGCTGATGGAAGAATTTTAAAACCATAAGTTATAAAATATAGATTCAACAAGTAAATGGCCAAAGTTCCTATGATAAAACATTAGAATGCACATAACTGACAACATATTTCTAGTCAATCAGTGACTACAGATTATGCATTCAGGCATACAATTAAGGTTTATTACTATACAACTGGGTTTAGAGATTGCAACAAACTAACACAGTCATAACAGGTTTATAATCTAAATCGTAGCACTCTTAAAATTGTCCTATGCTGATCAGGCAGTTTATCTTTGATGCTTATTTCCCCTATACTCAATTCAAAACTAAAACTTGGATTGCAAACAAATTAATTAACCCTCTTAGTTACTTGGTTGTTTTAGTTTCATTAAGCTAAAGTAATCAAATCACCTCATTCTGAAAACCTTGGGAAGATAAATTTAAAGGCTTTCAACTGTGAAGGGACAGAAACAAAGCTCAGTGGAGAGATAGAATCTGAATAGTCAAGTCATTTTGATTAGGCATGAGGAACTTGGGGCTTCCCTATGAACAACTAATTCTTGGATAGCCCTGTAATTCCATTCTGAGTATAGCATATCATACTTAAGAAGAATGAGTATTTTAAGGTGCTGTATCTGCTTACAGAGTCTTCCCTGGTAGCTCAGTTGGTAAAGATTCCTCCTGCAACACAGGAGACCCACTTCAGTATTTTGGGGCTTCCCTGGTGGCTCAGTTGGTAAAGAATCTGCCTACGATGTGGGAGACCTGGGTTTGTTCCCTAGGTTGGGAAGATCCCCTGGAGGAGGATATGGAAACCCACTCCCAGTATTCTTACCTGGAGAATTCCCATGGACAAAGGAGCCTGCCATCCATGGGGTTGCAAAGAGTTAGACATGACTGAATGACTAAGCACAGTATATCTGCAAACACACAGGAAAATATTAGTACTGATTGTCATTTGCCATAGTCTTTGGACTCAAAATCAGGACCTCCTCCTCCCTCCTCTTATTGTTCCTTCTACATTTTCTGAAACAAAATAAGCAAACAAACAAAACCATATCTTCCAGTTTGATCTGTAATGTGAAATTTATATGCACTTTTGTTTTATAACTCTTTGCCACAAATTTATTAATCATTACTGGTATTCAAATTTTACAGATAAGGAAATTGAAACTCTTTGGAATTTGAGGTTAAAAAAAGAAGATTCCCAAGGTGACATCAAGGTGACATAGCTACAGAGGATGGAGCTGAGACTAGACTCAAACTCTGAAAACAAAGACCATGTTCTAAAGTACTCCTTAGGGAACTGACGGAGAAGGCAGTGGCAGTTCTCTTGCCTGGAAAATTCCATGGATGGAGCCTGGTGGGCTGCAGTCCATGGGGTCGCTGAGAGTTAGACACGACTGAACAACTTCACTTTCACTTTTCACTTTCATGCATTGCAGAAGGAAATGGCACCTCACTCCAGTCTTCTTGCTTGGAGATTCAGGGATAGGAAAGCCTGATGGGATGCCATCTTTGGGGTCACACAGAGTCAGAAATGACTGAAGCAACTTAGCAGCATCAGCAGCAGAGAACTGAAGGAAATAAGATAGTCCAGTCTTCACTCCTTATGCACCTTGAAACAAAAAAGCAGTGGTGGAGTGGTTTGCAACCAATTATGCATTGTTAGTATGCCACAATGATCCATAAATACTTTCTGTCATTATAATAATTGCAAAAAATATTAACACTAATGCATAAATTTTAAATCTTACTCTATTTTCCAATTATATCCTTTGTCAACTAAATTCTCTTACAAGTCTACCTTAGTAAATGTAAAATATTTGGGGAAACTTAATATATATGTCTACCACTTGCACTACATTTAGAATTAGTTTTCTCAGCTCTCAATATTTTATACTGTTTTTCCACCCTAAAAATATCACCATCTAGTCTTATTTTAGAGATTTGGAATTATTTAAAAGCAAAAACAAATACATGAACATCAGAAATAAGCCTCTTAAAGAGGAAAAAAAATTAAATCTATGAATAAGAAGGTGAAAAGGAGCTAGTGTTAAAATGAATGCACGAGGCCTCTTCACACTTCAATTAGAAAACTAGAAGTACTTAGTTAAGGCATTCAAAAGAACAAGTGTCTGCTTCATAATTAGTTATAAACAGTCTGCTTGTGATATCTGCATTGCCTAGCTGCTCTTCTTTGTCTATAATAGGAGACACCTATGATGCTTTTGTGCACTGACATCTCAATTGTGTAACATTATGCCCCCTCAAAGAGAGATGGCTCTGTTGTAGGAAAGAGATGGCTTGTATTGAGACAGGGCACCCAGGTGACTAGCTGTGTGAGCCTGAAAGGGTGAAGTAAACATCCTAAAACTCAGTAGCCCTGCATTTAAAATATGAATAATAAAATCTACCTCAGGATTTTCTTTTGTGGCTAATGAGTATTTTATTTGCTGGTGCATAGCAAGAACTTAGTAAGTAAATGTTAAGGGTAGTTGCATTTTAAGAGGTTGTAACAGAAACAGTTTAGCCTTTATTTTATAATTTTTCCATCAATTTCCAATTATTACAATTCATCACATGCATTAACTAATATCTGTATAGCAACCAATCAAGTTCCATCACCCTATAACCTGCCATACCAGACCACTGACGACCACTTAGAAGTCCCTATCTAACAGAAATTTTTGACCTGTCCTAAAATGTGCTTAGTTTCTCAGTCATGTCCAAACTTTTGTGATCTCATGGACCGTATTCTGCCAGTTTCCTCTGTCCATGGTATTCTCCAGGCATCAATACTGGAGTGAGTTGCCATTTTTTTTCTCCAGGGGATCTTCCTGACCCAGGGATTGAACCCAGGTCTCTTGCAATGCAGGTGGATTCTTTACCATCTGAGCCACCAGGGAAGCCCTAATGAGAAGATTTAATCCCAAATGCTGTTGACACATACCACTGAATGCCAGAGTAGCTACCTTTTCGGATTCTGAAAAAGATTTTATTTCATTCTCTGATGCTACATTCATCACTTCATAAGCTTTCCATATTCTATCTCTCCCTTTTGTGAAGTTGATACTTCTGATCTGCTAAGAAAAACATCTTTTTCTGCTTTATAGACTATGTCAAAGCCTTTAATTGTGTGGATAACTATAAACTGTGGAAAATTCTTAAAGATATGGGAATACCAGACTGCCTGACTTGCCTCTTGAGAAACCTATATGCAGGTCAGGAAGCAACAGTTAGAACTGGACATGGAACAATAGACTGGTTCCAAATAGGAAAAGGAGTACGTCAAGGCTGTATATGGTCACCTTGCTTATTTACCTTATATGCAGAGTACATCATGAGAAACGCTGGACTGGAAGAAATACAAGCTGGAATCAAGATTGCCCCTTCTGGCAAATGTCAATAACTTCAGATATGCAGATGATACCACCCTTATGGCAGAAAGTGAAGAGGAACTACAAAACCTCTTGATGAAAGTGAAAGAGGAAAGTGAAAAAGTTGGTTTAAAGCTCAACATTCAGAAAACTAAGATCGTGGCATCTGGTCCCATCACTTCATGGGAAATAGATGGGGAAACAGTGGAAACAGTGTCAGACTTTATTTTGGGGGCTCAAAATCACTGCAGATGGTGATTGCAGCCATGAAATTAACAGACGCTTACTCCTTGGAAGGAAAGTTATGACCAACCTAGATAGCCTATTGAAAAGCAGAGACATTACTTTGCCAACAAAGGTCCATCTAGTCAAGGCTATGGTTTTTCCAGTGGTCATGTATGGATGTGAGAGTTGGACTGTGAAGAAAGCTGAGCACTGAAGAATTGATGCTTTTGAAGTGTGGTGTTGGAGAAGACTCTTGAGAGTCCCTTGGACTGCACGGAGATCCAACCAGTCCATCCTAAAGGAGATCAGTCCTGGGTGTTCATTGGAAGGACTGATATTCATGCTGAAACTCCAATACTTTGGCCACCTCATGGGAAGAGTTGACTGACTGAAAAATATTCTGATGCTAGGAAGGATTGGGGGCAGGAGGAGAAGGGGATGACAGAGGATGAGATGGTTGGATGGCATTACCGACTTGATGGACATGGGTTTGGGTTGGCTCCGGGAGCTGGTGATGGACAGGGAGGCCTGGTGTGCTGTGGTTCATGGGGTTGCAAAAGTCGGGCATGACTGGGTGACTGAGCTGAACTAACTGATCTGCTAAGGACTGAGAGGATGAGATGGCTGGATGGTATCACTGACTCTATGGACATGAGTCTGAGTGAACCCTGGGAGTTGGTGATGGACAGGGAGGCCTGGCGTGCTGTGATTCATGGGGTCACAAAGAGTTGGACATGACTGAGCAACTGAACTGAACTGAACTGAAGGACTGAGAACCACATAAATGATATGGTGCTTCATTGCAGCACTGTTTGTAGTAGCCAGGACATGGAAACAACCTAGATGTCCATCAGCAGATGAATGGATAAGAAAGCTGTGGTACATATACACAATGGAGTATTACTCAGCCGTTAAAAAGAATTCATTTGAATCAGTTCTGATGAGATGGATGAAACTGGAGCCAATTATGCAGAGTGAAGTAAGCCAGAAAGAAAAACACCAATACAGTATACTAACACATATATATGGAATTTAGGAAGATGGCAATGACGACCCTGTATGCAAGACAGGGAAAGAGACACAGATGTGTATAACGGACTTTTGGACTCAGAGGGAGAGGGAGAGGGTGGGATGATTTGTGAGAATGACATTCTAACATGTATACTATCATGTAAGAATTGAATCGCCAGTCTATGTCTGACGCAGGATGCAGCATGCTTGGGGCTGGTGCATGGGGATGACCCAGAGAGATGTTATGGGGAGGGAGATGGGAGGGGGGTTTATGTTTGGGAACGCATGTAAGAATTAAAGATTTTAAAATTTAAAAATAAAAACTAAAAAAAAAAAAAAAAAAAGAACGCATGTAATAAATACAGTGTGAGTAGAGCCCCAAAGGACATAAAGAATATCCTTGGGATTTTTGTTTGCTGGTTTTTGTTTTTTTTTTTTTGACATCTGCAGTAGACAAATTTCCAAGAAAGTTGTATAACTTTTCTGTTTCCTGATGAGACCTAATAAGAAGCTAAATCCTGAAAATCTAGCCAAATCATGCCAAGATGCTTGACTCAGGAAAACTGAGATGGAATAAGTGTATGTGGTTTTATTTATATTGCTATATTTGTGTTAACTTGTTATGGAGCAATGAAAAACAAATAAAAATTGATCACATGACCAAGGCAGTTTTTATCAGATTTCCCCACTGAAGTTAATCTTTTAATTTAATCTCTTTAAGTTAATCTCTTTTAATCTCACTTTGCATATTTTTCTCTTTGGAGAGAAGTCACTTTGAAGAATACACATTTAAAGAGTGAGCACTTATGCTCCATCCTTTACTTGAAGATTTTTTTCAATCATTTGTTTATGTTAATCAGTAAATATGGAAGCATTGACTTTATACTTTTGGTTCCATTCCTGTATGTGGTCAATTAGGGCTTCCCTCGTGGCACAGATGGTTAAGAATCTACCTGCAATGAAGGAGACTCAGGTTCGATCCCTGGGTCAGGAAGATACCCTGGAGAAGGACATGGCAACCCACTCCTGTCGTATTACCTGGAGAATCCCATGGATAGAAGAGCCTAGTGGGCTACAGTCCATAGGATCGCATGGAGTCGGACACAGCTGAAGGGATTTAACACATGTGGTCAATTACTTTTTGTTTGAAATATTCCAGCTTTAGCCTTTGGGAGATTTTTCAATTGGTTTCTGTATCTCTTTGAAGACCTCTGTTCTTAGTTCTTGTGTTTTGTTTTTCTTTTTGCATTTCAGTTTGTGAATTTTCTGTTGACAGACTCATTGATTCTTTCCTCTTCTGTGTTCTGTCTACAGGATACATGTGTATGTGCTCAGTCACTCAGTTGTGTCTGACTCTGTGACCCCATGGACTGTAGCCCACCAGGCTCCTCTTTCCATGGTATTCTCCAGGCAAGAATACTGGAGTGGGTTGCCATGCCTTCCTTCATGGGTTCTTCCCAACCCAGGGATCAAACCCATGTCCCTTGTGTCTCTTGTACTGATAGGTGGATTCTTAACCACTGAAATCTACTCAAGTTGCAGTGTTTTTGGTTTCTAACATTTATTTTGATTTTTCAGTGGAGTTTCAAACTCTCTGATTATATTATGCTATGTTTTTACATGTTGTATACTTTTTCCATCAAAGTACTTTATTTTATTTTATTTGTTTGTTTCTTATTTTTTAAATTTTTTCAATATAAATTTATTTATTTTAATTGGACGTTAATTACTTTACAATATTGTATTGTTTTTGCCAACTATGAATCATAGTTATTTTAAATTTCCTCCATTATAATTCCAACATTCACATACTATCTTATGTCGTCCTGATGCTTGTTTTATCTCTTAAGTCCATGATTTTTCCTACATTTTGACATGTACATTTTTCTAATAAAAAATGGTGTGTAGAAATTATTATATCAGGTAAAAAAGATCTTAGATATAAAGGCCTAGTTTGAGGATTTATGTTACTTTGGCTAGGAGTCTGGGATATAAGTGACTGTAAATTCAGATTTCTCCTCAGTTCAGTTCAGTTGCTCCGACTCTTTGTGACCCATGGACTGCAGCATGCCAGGCTTCCCTGCCCATCACCAACTCCCACAGCTTACTCAAACTCATGTCCATCAAGTCGATGATCCCATCCAAACATCTCATCCTCTGTCATCCCCTTCTCTTCCCACCTTCAATAATTTCCAGCATCAGGGTTTTTTCCAATGTCATTTTTTCACATCAGGTAGCCAAAGTATTGGACTTTCAGCTTCAGCATCTGTCCTTCCAATGAATATTTAGGACTGATTTCCTTTAGGATGGACTGGTTGGATCTCTTTTCAGTCCAAGGGATTCTCAAGAGTCTTCTCCAACACCACAGTTCAAAAGCATCAATTCTTTGGCACCCAGCTTTCCTTAGAGTCCAATTCGCACATCCATAGGTAACCACTGGGAAAACCATAGCTTTCTCTTATATCCTTGTGTTTGTCTTCCTTTTTGACCTTGATCTTCCCTGAGTATGCTTCCTCAGACAGTATGTGTCTTGCCGATCTTACATTTGTACTCCATTGTTATTTTAGTGAAGACCTATTTGTTGGTGGTAGGAAAAAAATAATAATGGTTAAATCAGTCTTTTGATAGGCCTGTGTCCTTGGGCTGAAACTTTCACAAGTATTTCTTAAAGACTTCCATAAGTGTTTAGGTTTCTCACACCTTTTGGTGAGAAAGGGTGGACAGAGAGGGTGGGGTAGTAAAAATGTACTTTTACCAATTTGGAGAAGGTTCTGGTAAATTCTAGAGCCAGACATCCTGGAAGGAGAAGTCAAGTGAGCCTTAGAAAGCATAATTATGAACAAAACTAGTGGAGGTGATGGAATTATAGTTGAGCTACTTCAAATCCTAAAAGATGATGCTGTGAAAGTGTTGCACTCAATATACCAGCAAATTTGGAAAACTCAGCAGTGGCCACATTACTGGTAAAGGTCAGTTTTCATTCCAATCTCAAAGAAAGGTGATGCCAAAGAATGTTCAAACTACTGCACAATTGCATTCATCTCACATGGTAGTAAAGTAATGATCAACATTTTCCAAGCCAGGCTTCAACAGTACATGAACTGAGAATTTCCAGATGTTCAAGCTGGATTTAGAAAAGGCATAGAAACCAGAGATTGAATTGTCAACATCAATTGGAACATCAAAAAAGCAAGAGAGTTCCAGAAAAACATTTACTTCTGCTTTATTGACTATGCCAAAGCCTTTGACTGTGTGGATCACAACAAACTATGGAAAATTCTGAAAGAGATGGGAATAACAGTAAGAACTGGACATGGAACAACACACTGGTTCCAATAGGGAAAGGAGTATGTCAAGGCTGTATATTGTCACCCTGTTTATTTAACTTACATGCAGAGTATATCATGAGAAATTCTGGACTGGATGAAGCACAAGCTAGAATCAAGGTTTCTGGGAGAAATATCAATAACCTCACATATGCAGATGACACCAACGTTATGGCAAAAAGCAAAGAAAAACTAAAGATCCTCTTGATGAAAGTGAAAGAGGAGAGTGAAAAACTTGGCTTAAATCCCACTGCTGCGCATACACACAGAGGAAACCAGAATTGAAAGAGACACATATACCCCAATGTTCATCGCAGCACTGTTTATAATAGCCAGGACATGGAAACAACCTAGACGTCCATCAGCAGATGAATGGATAAGAAAGCTGTGGTACATACACACAATGGAGTATTACTCAGCCGTTAAAAAGAATACATTTGAATCAGTTCTGATGAGATGGATGAAACTGGAGCTGATTATACAGAGTGAAGTAAGCCAGAAAGAAAAACACCAATACAGTATACTAACACATATATATGGAATTTAGAAAGATGGCAATGATGACTCTGTATGCAAGACAGAGAAAAAGACACAGATGTGTATAGCGGACTTTTGGACTCAGAGGGAGAGGGAGAGGGTGAGATGATTTTGGGAGAATGGCATTGAAACATGTATACTATCATGTAAGAATCGAATCACCAGTCTATGTCTGATGCAGGATACAGCATGCTTGGGGCTGGTGCCAGGTGATGACCCAGAGAGATGTTATGGAGAGGGAGGTGGAAGGGGGGTTCATGTTTGGGAACACATGTACACCCGTGGTGGATTCATGTCAATGTATAGCAAAACCAGTACAGTATTGTAAAGTAAAATAGAGTAAAAATAAAAATTTTAAAAATAAACTAAAAAAAATAAATAAATTTTAAAAATAACTCAACATTCAGAAAACTAAGATAATAGCATCTGGTCTCATCACTTCATGGAAAATAGATGGGGAAACAGTGGAAATAGTGACAGACTTTATTTTGGGGGGCTCCATAGTCACTGCAGATGGTGACTACAGCCATGAAATTAAAAGACGCTTACTCCTTGGAAGAAAAGTTTTGACCAACTTAGATAGCATATTATAAAGCAGAGACATTACTTTGCCAACAAAGTTCTATCTAGTCAAAGCTATGGTTTTCCCAGTAGTCACATATGGATGTAAAATTTGGACTATAAATTAAGCTCTGTGCCAAAGAATTGATGCTTTTGAACTATGTTGTTGGAGAAGACTCTTGAGAATCTCTTGGACTGCAAGGAGATCCAACCATTCCATCCTAAAGGAAATTAGTCCTAAATATTCATTGGAAGGACAGATGCTGAAGCTGAAAGTCCAATACTTTGTCCCCATCCCCCCCCCCGACCCCCCATGGGAAGAGCTGACACATTTGAAAACACCCTGATGCTCGGAAAGGCTGAAGGAGGCAGGAGAATGAGATGAAGGAGGATGAAATGGTTAGATAGCATCACTGACTTGATGGACATGAGTTTGAGTAAACATGAGTTGAGTTGTTGATGGACAGGGAGACCTAGCGTGCTGCATTCCATGGTGTTGCAGAGTCAGACAGGACTGAGAGACTGAACTGAACTGAAGAGTAAGACATTGTTATTGAGAATGCTCCAATTACTGTTTGCTCCCCTGAAACAAGAGTCCTGACATGGAGGAGCCCTAAATGATTCTTCCCCATGAGAACCTTTTTGGATTCCTGGAAGTAAAACCCTCAGAAGTGTGGCGATCTCCCTAAAACTGCCACCCTTGGAATTTTCTCACTTTCAGAGTCGTCTACAGTTCCCAGCACTTCATCAAGATAATCAAAATTACTTATTTTTCATATGGTTAAAAATTATATTGGTTTGTAACATATAACAAATACTTAGGTTTTGTTAAAAAATGAAAAGGAACAAGGAATTTTAGGCAGGGTGCTTAGATAAGAAAGAAAGAATAGGAATACAGATTAGGAAAAAAGAAAAGGAAAATTATGTTTATTTGCAGATAACATGGCCCTGCATACAGAAGATCAGGAATTTGCAAAAAGTGAAAAAAAAAAAGGAAAATTTAAAAATTAATCAATGAGTATAACATATAAATGTGTAAAAATCATTGGTACTGTGTGTGCCACAATGAATAATGTGAAAATTAATGAAATTAAAATAAATTTTATAGCATCAAAAAGAATGAACAATTAAGGAATAAATTTAACAAAGAAGTGCAACATTTCTGTACTGAAAATATATTAAGAAATCAGTTCAGTTCAGGTCAGTCGCTCTGTTGTGTCCAACTCTTTGTGACCCCATGAATCACAGCACGCCAGGCCTCCCTGTCCATCACCAACTCCCGGAGTTCACGCAAACTTGTGTCCATCGAGTCGGTAATGCAATCAGTCCATCTCATCCTCTGTTGTCCCCTTCTTCTCCTGCCCCCAATACCTCCCAGCATCAGGGTCTTTTCCTGATAGAGTTCTTTTTTGTACAGTTTCTGTGTATTCTTGCCACTTCTTCTTAATATCTTCTGCTTGTTAGGGCCATACCATTTCTGTCCTTTATCGAGCCCATCTCTGCATGAAATATTCCCTTGGTATCTCTAATTTTCCTAAAGAGATCTCTAGTCTTTCCCATTCTGTTGTTTTCCTCTATTTTCTTCATTAACTGCTGAGGAAGGCTTTCTTATCTCTCCTTGCTATTCTTTGGAACTCTGCATTCAGATGATTATATCTTTCCTTTTCTCCTTTGCTTTTCGCTTCTCTTCTTTTCTCAGCTATTTGTAAGGCCTCCCCAGCGAGCCATTTTGCTTTTTTGCTTTTCTTTTCCATGGGGATGGTCTTGGTCCCTGTCTCCTGTACAATATCAGGAACCTCCATCCATAGTTCATCAGGCACTCTATCTCTCATATCTAGTCCCTTAAATCTATTTCTCACTTCCATTGTATAATCATAAGGGATTTGGTTTAGGTCATACCTGAATGGTCTAGTGTTTTTCCCTATTTTTTTCAATTTAATTCTGAATTTGGCAATAAAGAGTTCATGTTCTGAGCCACAGTTAAATCCCGGTCTTGTTTTTGCTGACTGTATAGAGCTTCTCCATCTTTGGCTGCAAAGAATATAATCAATCTGATTTCAGTGTTGACCATCTGGTGATGTCTATGTGGAGAGTTTTCTCCTGTGTTATTGGAAGAGTGTGTTTGCTATGACCAGTGCATTCTCTTAGCAAAACTCTATTAACCTTTACCCTCCTTCATTCTGTACTCCAAGGCTAAATTTGCCTGTTACTCCGGGTGATTCTTGACTTCCTACCTTTGTATTCTAGTCCCCTATACTGAAAAGGACATCTATTTTGGGTGTTAGTTCTAAAAGGTCTTGTAGGTCTTCATAGAACCATTCAACTTCAGCTTCTTCTGCATTACTGGTTGGGGCATAGGCTTGGATTACTGTGATATTGAATGGTTTGCCTCGGAAACAAACAGAGATAATTCTGTCATTTTTGAGATTGCATCCAAGTACTGCATTTCGGACTCTTTCGTTGACCATGATGGCTACTCCATTTCTTCTAAGGGATTCCTGCCCTCAGTAGTAGATATAATGGTCATCTGAGTTAAATTCCCCCTTTCCAGTCCATTTTAGTTCGCTGATTCCTAGAATGTCGACGTTCACTCTTGCCATCTCCTGTTTAACCACTTCTAATTTGTCTTGATTCATGGACCTGACATTCCAGGTTCCTATGCAATATTGCTCTTTATAGCATCGGACCTTGCTTCTATCACGAGTTACATCCACAACTGGGTATTGTTTTTGCTTTGGCTCCATCACTTCATTTTTTCTGGAGTTATTTCTCCACTGATCTCCAGTAGCATATTGGGCACCTATCAACCCATGCCTATCATTCAATATCCTATCATTTTGCGTTTTCATACTATTCATGGGGTTCTCGAGGCAAGAATACTGAAGTGGTTTGCCATTCCCTACTCCAGTGGACCACATTCTGTCAGACCTCTCCACCATGACCCACCCACCTTGGGTGGTCCCACACGGCATGGCTTAGTTTCATTGAGTTAGACAAGGCTGTGGTCTATGTGATCAGATTGACTAGTTTTCTTTGATTATGGTTTCAATGTGTCTGCCTTCTGATGCCCTCTCGCAACACCTACTGTCTTACTTGGGTTTCTGTTACCTTGGACATGGGGGATCTCTTCACGGCTGCTCCAGCAAAGCACAGCTGCTGCTCCTTACCTTGGGTGAGGGGTATCTCCTCACAGCCACCACTCCTGACCTTAAATGTGGAGTAGCTCCTCTCGGCCCTCAGATTCAGTGCAATCCCTATCAAAATTCCAATTGGTGTCTTGGCAGAAATTGGTGTTTTGATCTTAAAATTCAAATAAACATGTTAAACACTCATTTTGCATAGCCAAGAATCCATTGAGGAAAGAACAAAAGTGGAAGATCAGGGAGCTCTGATTTAAAAATCCACCATAAAGAAATAATATAAAACTGTATGACACTGACATGACCAACATATAGGCCAATGGAATAGAAATAAACCCATGTATCTGTGGTTAATTGACTTCTAAGAATACTGGTATAAATAACTATATAAAATGGTGAAATAGAGCTTCCCTGGTGACTCAGATGGTAAAGAGCCTGCCTGCAATGCAGGAGACCTGGATTCAATCCTTGCATCAGGAAGATCCCCTGGAGAAGGATATGGCTACCCACTCCAGTATTCTTGCCTGGAGAATTCCATGAACAAAGGAGCCTGGCAGGCTACAGTCCATGGGATCACAGAGTCAGACATGACTGAGCAACTACACTTTCACTTTCAATGGGGAAATAATATATTTTTAATAAACAGTATTGATACAACTAGATATTCCTATACAAATAAATGAATTTGGACCAAGTTCACACCATGTGCAAAAATTACCTCATCATATTGTACCCCTAAATATAACAGCTAAATAATAAAAATCTTAGAAGACTGTATAGAAGTAAACTTTCATGACTTTAGATTATATGGGAATTGTTTAGGTATAACAACCAAAGTAAAATATAAGCAGTAAAAGAAAAACATAGATATATTGGATTTAAAAAAATTAAAACTGCTTTTGTTACAAATGATACCTCAAAAAAGTTGAAAATGCAACTTATATAATAGAAAAACATTGATATCCAAAATACAAACAAAGCATTTACAATGCAGTATAAGAAGACAATCTGATTAAAAATAGGAGATGGAAATCAAACCACTATGATATATTACCTTGCCACCTAGTTAGAAAGCTGCAATCAAAAATAATATCAAAAACAGATAATAGCAAGTGTTGGTGAGGATGTTGGAAATTAAAATTCTCATTCATTGCTGATTGGAATATAAAATGGTTTAGCTACTTTGGAAAAAGTTTGACAGTTTCTACAAAAATTAAACATACAGTTACCATGTGATCCAGGAATTTTACTCCTTGTTATATACACAAGAAGAAGGAAAAAATATCCACACAAACACTTATACATGAGTTTACCTAGCAGCAGTTTTCATAATAGCCCAAATGTAGAACCCAAATGTTCATCACCTCATGAGTGGATTAAAAAACAGTGCTGTAACTGTACAACTGAATATCATTCAACCATGAAAAGTAATGAAGTGCTGATACCTTTTGCAACATGGATGGACCTTGAAAACATGATTCTATGTGAAAGAAACCAATCACAAAAGATCACATATTTTATGATTTCATTTGTATGAAGCATCCAGAAAAGACAGATCTACAAAGACAAAAAGGAAGTCAGCAGCTGATTTGGGGAGGGAAATGAGGAGTAACTGCTAATGATTATCAGAGTTACTTTGGGAGGTGAAAAATTGGTTTAAAATTTAAATAGCTGTGATGATTGCCAAGGTTTGTGGTTATACAAACATAATATTTAATTGCACACTTTAAACAGGTGAATTTTCTGACATGAGTTATATCTTAACAAAGCTAATAAAAAATGAAAAGAAAGTAACAATGGAAGGAGGAAGCAAAGGAAATAAGAGAAGAAGGTTGTTTTTTAAGCATGTACCAGGGACTAGATAGTATGCTGGACTTTCCACATGCATTGATTTTTGTAATGCTCATGACAAACAAGATAGGTTTTGCTCTCTTTCAGTTTGTATAAAAATGAATTGAATGTTAGAAAACTTAAATAACTTTCTAAAGTCTATCAGAATATGGTAAACTTGTGATTCACACCAAAGTCCATTTGACAACAGAACCCATGATCTTACAATACAACAGGATAAACAGAATTTAAAGAAACTCATTTTTCTTCCAAATCATTAGAATTTTTCTTGTATTCCACAGGTTAGAACATATTTGATTCACTGAAAAGTTTTAACAAATTAGATAAAAAATTGTGGAGATTAAAGGAAATATTAGATCAGCTCATTAAGTTAGATATATATATTTAAGTAGCACTTTGATTTGCACAGTTCACAGAGATCATTTTGTCTGGGGTATCATGAAAGAAAAATAACCAAATAGTTTTCTGGGAGCAAACTCTTGTTGACTCTAAGAATTCTATCAGAAATATCCATTTCAAATTCAGAAACATGCTCATAGTGAAAAGACAATATTGCTTGAACCAACCAAGCCTTTGAAAATATTATTCTAATTTCACTTTTGTAAGAAGATTTAAAAAATACAAAATGTCAGTCATTTAAAACTTTATGTCTCAATAAAGTTAATTCCTAATTTATTCTGTGAAATATAATGTACTGTTTTTTAAAAAGTTTGTAAGCCTGAAAAAACATATGAATGAAAAGTGATATTATCATTAACATGCCAGGTGTTAAATAATTATACACTGAATTCAATTTATGATAACATAAGATAAATTTTGAGTATATCTTCCACTGGCTCTGACTTCAAACTTATTTTCCTCATTAGTTCACTTTTTATGTTACTATATTCTCTATAATCAATTGAAGATAAAATTAAAAGGAAATACTTAAATCACTTTGTCAGAATAATTTATTACTTAACTCTAATATTTTTCCTTTATTGAAACATACAAATCTTTGAAATACAGGTGGTTTGACTTGACTAGACAAACAAGGAGTTAATTTAAGGAAACATCTGGTTGTTTATAATTGTCTAGTGTGAGAAAAAAGGGATCCAGATGCTTGCATAATTCATCCCTATATTTCTCACTAGTTTAAAATAAAAATATATTTTCACTAGATATGTAAGCAAAGAGTCAGTATTGTTGGGTTTATATATGCCTAACAGAAATTTATGCATACTTGTTTTCCTAAATTTCTCAAATTGGGGGTGTGCACAAACCTGCTATATATATATATATATATGTATATAGTTATGAATTCTTACTGCAACTCTGAAAAACATTTATTGCAGTTACTTTGCCCACTGTAAGATACTTGTGATAGGCAGATTTCCAAGACTTTCCCAAAGTCTCTACCTTCTGGTATGCAGTACCAGTTGATCCTCAATCAACACTGGGTTTGAACTGTGTGGTTCCACCTATATAGAGATATTTTTTGATAAATATGTAGCTGGACCTCCATATCTGCATGTTCTGCAACTGAGGATTCAACCAACCACAGATGGCAAACTCAATGCACAGTACTGTGTTGGCTGAATCCGACGATGTGAAATTTAAGAATAGGGAAGGCTGACTATGGGACTTGAGCATCTTGTAATTTGACATCCTTGGTGAATTCCTGGAACAAATTCCCCAAGGGCATCGAGGGATGATTAGAAGTCCCTCCCCTGGAGTGTGGAAGTGAACTGTAAACTTGATAGATGCCATTCCTATGATAAAAAGTGAAAAGCCAAAGTATTAGTTGCTCCATCGTTTCTGACTCTTTGTGACCCCATGGACTAAAGCCCACCAGACTCCTCTGTACATGGAATTCTCCAGGCAAGAATACTGGAATAGATAGTCATTTCTTTCTCCAGGGGACCTTTCCAACCCAGGGATTGAACCTGGTTCTCCCTTATTGTAGGCAGATTCTTTACTGTCTGAGCCACTAGGGAAGCCCCACTCCTATGACAGGTTACATTATTTGGCAGATGTGAAGCAATTTGGTAGATAGAAGGCTAATTGGCTAATTTTAATCAAAAGGAAATTATCCCTAGCAGGCCTGACCTAATCAATTGAGCTCTTTATAAAAACTCAAAGCAGGAGAGGAAGCTACCCTACTATCCTTGAAGAAGAAAGGTGCCAGGAGATAAACAGCTCTGAGAAAATTTATTCTGCTTAGAATGATGAACGCTGGGGAAAGGACCCTGGACTGCAGATGAGACATGGTAACACCTTGGTTGCAGCCATGTTGATCCTAAGCAGAAGGCACCACTAAGCTATTCTCTGATGTCTATTCCATGGTAACCACAAGATAACACATGTAAGCTGTATCAAGCTGCTAAATCTGTGAATGTTTTACTACATAGCAAAGGAAAAATAATCAGGTACATATATCACAAGACCTTAAATTTGATAGTGCATTCAGTAATGCTCCTATCATGAATTTTAGCCTAACAAACTAGAGTTAATTTCAAAAAACCTTCCATAATATCAAGGATTATTTTCTGTCCTGGTGCTAATATGAAGTTCATTAGGAGAAACCTTTTAAGTGTGACAGCCACAGGTAAATCTCAAGCATACATATTCCCAGCTAAGATTGATTTAAGGCATATCCTTGAATATAAAAGATGCTTTTTTCTATAAAAAGACTAAGAAAAAAGATCATTGTAATATATTGAAAAATAAAAGAGATTTACAGCATAACCAATTGACGTTTAGCTGTTAATATTAGGAATATTTTCCAAGTTGACTGCATTTGTGAGACTTGGGTGAAAAGTGGCTTACAAAATAAAAAAGACGTTTTGTTTTTTTTTTTAAGACACATGATTACAGAGGGAAATCTGGAAGCAGACACTGTGAAAGGATATGCTCTTTCATAAGCATTGTTTAGCTTTGCAACAATGCTTAAGAAATTCAGAAACTGCCTTCTAAAGGAGGAATAGAAGAAACAAAAGAATTTTTTTTCAATTTTTCCTTATTTTTTTTTCTTTTTAGAAATAGAATAGTGAGCAAGAATTCCTTCCTATCATTTAATAGAAAACTTGACATAGTATCACAGTCACTTAATCAAGTTCAAAACACAGGATGACAAAATAGGAATGTATCTAAAAACATTTAGCATCTTTGTATGAAAAGAATCATAGTCACAGAAATGGCAAGTATTCAGAAGACCAATTACAGAAGAAATAAGCTACAGAATATATTATTTGAGATCAGCTTAGAAACATCCACTCCTGGGGGTGGGGCAAGATACAAGCAAGGCAGTTATTACTTTTAAGTAATTAGAAAACAAATAGAGTCATGTTATTGTGAATACCCATTATCTATTGCAAGTTGTATTAAAAAATGTAAGAAGTACAATGAATAACCAATGAATTTATTATGTTCATAATTGCCAGAGAAATTTATCTTTAATAATACAAATTTTATGAGTTCACAGTTTATTTCCTAAAGTTTCAATATTTGTGATTTTGTCTGAACCTTGATGAAGAGTTGGATTTTACCCATGTCCTTGCTTGTAATTACCAACATTTCATTTTGTGTATCCTTCTTCTTCACTGATGTATATTCTAGTATCTGACCCTCTGAAATTTATCATGTGTTATATACTTAATTCACTTAAAATTACTGATAAAATATAAATAAATTCATACAGGACACTATAAAATTTAACATCACAGTCTGTTAATTTGTTTGTTAGATTTTCTTAGTAGGGATTAATTTTCTTAGTGTAAATTTCTCTCTTGTTTTGCTAAGGTTTTCAAATTAGCCTTATGACTGATTCTAAGTGTAGAAAGTTACACATTTCTAAAAAAGTCCTTCTTGGCTTCCTTATAATGTTTTGTATTCTTATGTGTTAGTCTTCAGTTCTACAGATTTTATGTACAATTCCCTAAGAACAAACTTACATTGTTGTAATACTTACATTATTGTTGTTTAGTCGCTAAATCATAATAGACTTTTTTGCAATCCCATGGACTATACAGTGCACCAGACTCCTCTGTCCATGGAATTCTCCAGGCAAGAATACTGGAGTGGGTTGCCATTTACTTCTCGAAGTGATCTTCTAGACCCAGGGTTCGAACACACATCTCCTGCATTGGCAGGCTGAATTCCTTGCCATTGAGTCACCAGGGAAGCAACCCTTCAGTAACTATTTTTCCTTGAAACTCACCCAGTTACACTTTGACAGTTTTACATCAATCTTTCTCAATCGTTCCTTTCAAATAAGTCCAACTTTTGAAACTATTTGTTCTATCTGTCTTGATTCTTAAGTATTGGTTCCCACGTACTATAACCAGGGACACTTGATCTGCAGTTTTAAGAAAATACTTCTTCCCTCCCACCAAGAAACTGATTCCCTTTGATGCTAGTGTATAAGCCAGTTCTCTGGCATCTTAATCAAATTTTCATTAGGTGTCATTGCATTCTGTGTTCTCTTTCTGTTCTAGTAACAATAATATCTCTCTTTCCCTAATAGTTTAAGATTAGCTAGAAACCAGATATTTCACTCATTTATTTCATTTTAATAACACTTTACCTTAAAGAAATAATTTTTTGCCTCATGTTTTAAACCCTACATTTCTTCAGTTTGTTTTAATTCTTCTAGTGCTCCTGTGCTTGTAAGTGTATATGTTTTTGAAGCATTTTTAAAATGAGGCATACAGACCAATGTTCTGGCAAAGGTCCTTAAAGTTTGTCTTCTTCAACTTAAATTGTGCTCATTTTATTCACTTATTTTTCTACATCTGCTTCCCAGGTGGCTGTACTGGTAAAAAACCCACCTGACAAGCCAATTCAGGAGACATAAGAGACAAGATTCAAGTGCCATCCCTGGATCAGAAAGATCCCCTGGAGAAGTGAATGGCAACCCAGTATTCTTGCCTGGAGAATCCCATGAACAGAGGAGCAGAGCAGGCTATAACCTATAGGGTCACACATAGTCAGACACGACTGAAGCTACCTAGCATGCACCACCTATTTTTACAGTTTATTCCTTTAAAAACAATGGCCCTGTTTCTCTTTGTTTCTGATAAAATATATTGCACCTCTTTGTGTAAGGCCACAACTTGAGTTTCTGATCTCTGAAATGTGATCAGGACTCATGTGATTAATGAAGTCAGGTTCTGACATTGTTCAGTGCAAGAATTGAGAGTTGGAAATTTGCATATGGTACAGCCATCTAGGGCTTCCCAGGTGGCACTAGTGTTAAAGAACCTGCCTGCCAATGCAGGTAGATGTAAGAGCTGTGGGTTTGATCCCTAGGTCAGGATAATCCCCTGGAGGAGGGCATGACATCCCACTCCAGTATTCTTGCCTGGATAATCCCATGGACATAGGAGCCTGGCAGGCTACAGTCCATAGGGTCGCACAGAGTCAGACACAATTGAAGCAACTTAGCAGGCATGCATGCATGGCCCATCTTGTCTACCTGCTTTACCATTGGAAGACAACTGTCTCTGTAGTAAAGCTTAAATATACTAACATACACACAAGAAAATTGAGAATAAAAGAAAAAAAGAAAATTGAGAATAAAAGTAAACTAGTGATTCTATTTTGGAGACAGCAATGGCAACCCACTCCAGTACTCTTGCCTGGAAAATCCCATGGATGGAGGAGCCTGGTAGGCTGCAGTCCATGGGGTCGCTAAGAGTCGGACACGACTGAACGACTTCACTTTCACTTTTCACTTTCATGAAAAGGAGAAGGAAATGGCAACCCACTCCAGTGTTCTTGCCTGGAGAATCCCAGGGGGAGCCTGGTGGGCTGCCATCTATGGGGTCGCACAGAGTCAGACACTAGCAGCAGCAGCAGCAGGAATTTAAGGCCAAACTCTTTTTCAGATTCAATTTAATAGCACTTTTTTTTTTTAAATCTATTTCACCATTTTTAAAGATGATGGCTTTTAGTTTGCTACTATAGTTTAATTTATACTATATACTATAAAATCAAATTTCTCCCTGATATTCCATCTTGAACAGTGACATCTACATGCACAGTGTAATGTCCACTAAGGCCTGTTGTACACAGCGATATTCTTATGTTTCCTACTTCTCTGTTAAGAAAATAGAAATATGTTCTGCTGGGTACCTAGCAGTATTCCTCTTTCACCTCCATAATTTCCCAAGACTACACTCTTTTGACTGAAGAAGGGTTGTTAAGCTCACCTGGTGTCTGACGCCACAAAAACAAACTAAGCATTGTGCTCAGTCACTCAGTCATGTCCGACACTTTGTGACCCCATGAACTGTAGCCTGCCAGGCTCCTCTGCCCGTGGGATTTTCCAGGCAGGAACAGTGGAGTGGGTTGCCATTTTTTTCCCCAAGGATTAATTATGTAGGGATTTAATTTAAAGCTGTTAAAGTGTACCATTTTGCCTCCATTTGTTACTATTTGTTCTAGATATTTCTTACAACCACTCTCCACTTTTCTCGACTCCGCTGTGTGCGCTGGGGCGATGACCTTCCAGGATTGTGTGAACAGGTACCTGCATTCTGGCTTCAGGTTAGGATAGGTCAGTGGTGAGCCCAGGCAGAGAGGGAAGGAGAGAACACGGTGTGTGTGCTAAGTCGTTGCAGTCATGTCCAAAGTTTGCAATCCTATGGACTGTAGCCCACTAGGCTTCACTGTCCATGGGAATTCTCAAGGCAAGAATACTGGAGCGGGTTGCCATGCCCTCCTCTAGGGGAATCTTCCCCACCCAGAGATTGAGGCTGCAACTCTTACATCTCCTGCATTGGCAGGCAGGTTCTTTACCACTAGCAGCACCTTAAGCAGCCCCTGAGGACATGGTGAGATCAGATTAATTAGTTGTTGCACTAATTCCCACCCTGAGAGGAGGCCTGGCTAGCTCTCCCTGAAGGTAAGTGCTCCTTTCAAGACTCTTTTCTCTACAGGGCACTTTCCTTTCAGTTTCTAGCAACCACGGCTTTGGTGTACCATGCAAGATTGCAGTACTATTTCCTTTGTTTCCTTTACACCCAACCACACTTTCCTAAACAGTTCCTTTTGAAACATGGTAGTAATAATCCTAATTTTAATATGCCATCTATTTCATATAGATGCCCAGAAATGTATATTATACAGTGGGAAGGTCTGTCTCAAAGTGAGTAAACTACTTTTAGGAAAACCAGAGTGTTTCCTGGTCTTAGGAAATGAAACAAATTTAGTGACATGTTGATAGGAAACATCTTTAGTTATTTCTTTGCAATAAATTACATTTCTATAAAGGTAGCTTTTAGTATGCTCATACAGTCTTACTGGTCCTTTAGTTATTGAAGCTTTCCTCAAGGATAAGCATTTAAAGAACTCCAGGAGGGCATACTTCCTCATCCATCTCCATACCTGCCAAGGAAAGGCCTTTTCCTGAGAGCATTATGATTATGTACGAGATATTGTCTGATCAATATATTTCCACTTAAGGATGCCAGATTCTTCAAGTGATGATCTTCCAGACTCTACAATATTAGAATCCATTTCAGAGAACTTGAGCCATTTAAATAAAGAAAATCATTTACAAAACAACTTAAAGTGCAAGGTTAAAAAAAAATAGAACAAAAAAATGTTGAATTAGTCAACTAGAGTATGACAGTCACACTGCTCTCCTGCAAAGTAAAATCTAAATGAGTTTTTAAACCCTGCTACTCACCTAGCACTCACAGACTATGCCATTTAAGAAGTCTGTAGCTTCTCAAAGACTAATACCAAACAATGCACCAGGAAAACATTGAAAAAATAATGTCTTAAAAGTGAAATAACCAAATTCAGCATTTGTTTATATTTACTGGCAGTTTTCCTTTTTTTTTTTTGCTTTTTTTTTTTTAGTGGCCAAATAAATTCTTTTGAGGGAGCATTTGTAGAAGCCATGCGTTTTGAAATAATATACCCTTTATACAAAGATCTTCATAATGGGTACATGCATGCAATCTGTTTTTCTTCTTGCTCTCCATAATTGGTTCTGTCCTCCTTAAGAAAACTTCTGATAATAACCGTTGGAGGCAGTCATATTACTCCCTCAAATCTCAATATTTCTAGATTATTAAAAATAAATCTGATTAAGTTGTGAACCATAGCATAATATTGCTCTGGGTACTAAGAAAATAAAAAAGGAATGCTAATATGTTTTTGTCCCTCTAGGAAACTGGTTTTAACCAGAAGCCCTTGATAACAAGGCTCTAGGACAAACTCTCCTAGGAAAATAAACTTACAAGCTTAGGTTTGAAGACACAGTCTTTGGCCTCATGTTTTTTCCTTGTTGGACAAGAAATCATCAAAAGACCTGAAGAAGGCTTTTTGTGAAATTCGGTTTAAAAATAACATTGATATATTTTTCTCTATTCTTTTAAAATTTAATTAAATAAATGCATGTGTCTAATTATAAAATTAACTAGAACAAACAAAAATAGGAAAAGACTATGTACATATGAGTCAACAGTTTGAAAAGGATTATTAATGAAATAAATTTCAGACCATCTGGTTTTCTAGTCTTGATTAAATTACAGTGTAATCCATATGAATGGATCAGCTGCAGAACACACAAAACTGTTCCATATAAATGAGTTGTGTAATAATTGTCTACATATTTAAAATGAGAACTTTATGTACTGAACCAGTAGAAAAGAAACTGATAATCGGATATCTGCTTCCTCAGTTCTTCAGTGCATATTATCATTGGAAAAATACCATCACTTAACATTTTTGAAAATTTGTTTGCTTTTATTTTTTTTCATGGTCAAATACTTGTTGATACATAGTTTAAATTTTATTTATTTTTAAATTGAAGGATAATTGCTTTACAGAATTGTGGTTTTTTTTTTCATCAAACCTCAACATAAATCAGCCATAGGCATACATATATCCCCTCCCTTTTGAACCTCCTTCCCTTCTTCCTCCCCATCCCACCCCTCTAGATTGATACAAACTCAAACTCCTGTTTGAGTTCCCTGAGACATTTTTAATTTCTTCTCCTTATTCAGTGAGAGACAAAGATAAAAGAACAAGTTAGAGGCCTTGCTCTCAAATAACTTGTAAAATTACTGGAGAGGAATATAGATAAATATGAAACAATTAGTGAACCCTGCAAAACAATTCCAAACACATACTAGGAATTTGGTAATGATTAATGTCCTATATAATTTACATTTAAATGACCATTCTTGCACAACATTTAAAATGTATGTAGAGTTGCTGTTTTCTGTGAATCCTTAAAGCTACACCAGTATGGCTCTAGACAAAAATCTATTTATTTTTATTCTTATTGTAAGCATCTAGAAAGTATGTGGCAAATTATAGGTGTTCAATCAATATTTAACAAATGAAAAAAAAATAAGACAGTGTAAATCCTTCTGAAGAAGATATTCTCCCATCTATCAAAGCTCTCTGAGTTCTGAAGGCATCTGGAGATATCTTTCCTAGTTGCCATGGTTTCTTACTGCTTAAGCTGCAGTATTGTTAACACTCTAAGCATTAATAGTAATAGTGTTTGTTTTATAGCCCCTATCAATCTCCCTTATCAGAAGCCTCCAATATCTCACAGAAAGCGTAGGCACTGAGAGAGTTGCCCAGAGAAACAATACCAGAAAGGGTGTTCCTCCCCAACATTTTGTTTCTGTCTGTGCTCCAGGAAATGCATTTCTGCTTTATCTTTCCTGAAGCACCTCCCCATCTAGTCTGTCTCTTGTTTGGCTCAAACCAGTATCTAGGCTTCTTTGGCTATTTGAACCCTGTTCAGCTCCTGGAATCCCATCTTTGGAATCCTTTTTCTTATCTCTCCCTTGGGGCTGTGCATTGAACTATTTCTATTTCTCCTTTTTCTTTATTTAATATTAATAATTGGCTGCACTTTTAACTGACTTCACATGCAATGTTTTCAGTCTAGGCTCCATCCTCAATATATGTCCATGGATTCTAAGCCAAGTCCTTAGCTAGTTTGGACTTGCCTCAACCAAGTCCTTACCCGGACTAAAATTTCCCATAATCATAATAAATAGATAAGTACAAGTAGAAATAAACAGACAAAATATCTCTAACTTAAGTGAAGGAATCTAAGTGTTCTTCATGGAGCAGAGCATTCCTTCAGTTCAGTTCAGTTCATTTCAGTTCTGTTGCTCAGTCCTGTCTGACTCTTTGTGACCCCACAGACTACAGCACACCAGACCTCCCTGTCCATTGCCAACTCCCAGAGCTTGCTCAAACTCATGTCCATCGAATCAGTGATGCCATCCAACCATCTCATCCTCTGTCGTCCCCTTCTCCTCCTGCCTTCAATCTGTCCCAGCATCAGGGTCTTTTCCAATGAGTCAGTTCTTCACATCAGGTAGTCAGAGTTATGGAGCTTCAGCTTCATCATCAGTCCTTCCAATGAATATTCAGGACTGATTTCCTTTAAGATTGACTGGTTTGATCTCCTTGCAGTCCAAGGGACTCTTCTCCAACACCACAGTTCAAAGGTATCAATTATTTGGCGCTCACTTTTCTTTAAGAATTCAGATTTAAGGCATTCTTGGTGCTTAATTGTGGAGAAGACAATGGAAACCCACTCCAGTACTCTTGCCTGCAAAATCCCATGGGCCAAGGAGCCTTGTGGGCTGCCATCTATAGGGTCGCACAGAGTCGGACACGACTGAAGCGACTTAGCAGCAGCAGCAGCAGATGATAAACAATGTACTAAGATCATACTGGGAACAGAAAAAATCAGACTTTCCCATTTTTTTCTTCTCTTGCCATCACTATCATCTACTCAGTAGCAAAGTGATTCCCTGTAAATGACTTATGACATAAAACTATAGGTACACATATGTTCCTTCTAATGACCTAACCTACAGTATAAAGGTTTTTCAAATTTTTTCTTACATTTTAAAGTTTTGGGAATTTTATATGTCACTTACTTTCAATAAACATTTCTTTCCTCAGATATGAAATGGATTGTAGATGTACACGCATTAGCATCAAAACCTCTATCATGAATGTCAGTGGCTTATAAATGAATCTGAGAGAGAGCAGAGGGACATTCCTCTGAGAAATGCTAGGCTGGTGATAGCATGGAATAGATTACTATGCAAGGAAATGTGAGCAGTCATGACTGTACAAAACACTGAATCAGAAGTCTGATAAAAATGTATTTCAGTTCATTTCAGTTCAGTCGCTCAGTCATGTCCGACTCTTTGCGACCCCATGAATCGCAGCACGCCAGGCCTCCCTGTCCATCACCAACTCCCAGAGTTCACTCAAACTCACGTCCATTGAGCTGGTGATGCCATCTGGCCATCTCATCCTCTGCTGTCCCCTTTTCTTCCTGCCCACAATCCCTCCCAACATCAGAGTCTTTTCCAGTGAGTCAACTCTTCACACGAGGTGGCCAAAGTACTGGAGTTTCAGCTTTAGCATCATTCCTTCCAAAGAACACCCAGGACTGATCTCCTTTAGAATGGGCTGGTTGGATCTCCTTGCAGTCCAAGGGACTCTCAAGAGTCTTCTCCAACACCACAGTTGAAAAGCATCAATGCTTTGGCACTCAGCTTTCTTCACAGTCCAAATCTCACATTCATACTTGATCACCAGAAAAACCATAGCCTTGACTAGATGTACCTTTGTTGGCAAAGTAATGTCTCTGCTTTTGAATATGCTATCTAGGTTGGTCATAGCTTTCCTTCCAATTGAGGTATGGCTTAATCAATTATGCATTTATTTCCTTTTACATATATATTCAATAATGTTTCTGATTAAGGTATAAGTCTAAATAAGTCTAAAGATTTTATAAAAATAAAGTGAAAATTAAATAATTACCATTGATATATTGAGCTGACTAAAAAGTAAGATATTAAAAAAAAAACCAAGCAAACATTTTGGCCAACCTAATGTAAGTAATACATAATGTGTTATTTATATGAGGTATATAATATAAATATTACAATGAAGTAATTTATAAATATATATATATAACTTATAAATACAAACATTTATAAAAATATATGTGTCTCCATGACAGATTTCATTTTCTTAGGCCCCAAATCACTGCAGATGGTGACTGCAGCCATGAAATTAAAAGATGCTTGCTCCTTGGAAGAAAAGCTATTACAAAATTAGACACCATCTTAAAAACCAGGAACATTACTTTGCCAACAAAGGTCCTTATAGTCAAAGTTGTGGTATTTCCAGTGTCAGGTATGGCTGTGAGAATTGAACCATAAAGAAGGCTGAGTGCCAAAGAATCTATGCTTTTGGACTGTGGTTTTGGAAAAGACTCTTGAGAGTCCCTTGGAATACAAGGAGATCAATCCAGCCAATCTTAAAGGAATCAACCCTGAATATTTATTGGAAATGCTGGTGCTGAAGCTCAAATACTCTGGCCACCTGATGTGAAGAGCCAACTCATTGGAAAAGACTCTAATGGTGGGAAAGACTGAAAGCAGGAGAAGGGAATGACAGAGGATGAGATGGTTTGATGCCATCACCAACTCAATAGATATGAGTTTGAGCAAGCTCCAGGAGACAGTAAAGGACACGGAAGCCTGACATGCTGCAGTTCATGGGGTCGGAAAGAGTCTGACATGACTGAATGACTGCACAACAGCATGTCTCCCTCTCCCTCTTGGTGGATAGCTTCTCATTTTTTGCACAATTTATCATCTAAACTGGAGCTTCAGCTGCATATTCCATCACTCTGTAAGGCTTGCAGCTTCTGATTGTAAGTTATGCAGTAGGATCATTAGATTTCATGCCATACTTCTTTGTATTATAGGTGGATTCCTTAGTTCAAACAGATGTTATGCAAGATCACATCTTGGTGCATTTCATACCAGCATGGATAGTGGTGCTGCTGACTGAGGCTGAAAGAGCAATATGAATCTACTTTCCAAATGTATGTCAATCCTATTCATGATTAATTGTTATCTTTTCAAGTTTGGAAGGTGTCCAATTTAATCTAGTTGCACCCCATGGCTTATTGATCTACTTGAGGTATAGTGCCACATGAAGTTCTCAGCTTTTGTGCCTGTTGGTGGAAGTTAGACAGTATACAATTGCTGTAAAGTTACAGGGTCCATCCTCCTGGGAATCTAGACTCTTGTTTCTTCGGTGGGTCTAAGGTCTAACAACTGGCTTAAATCCAGAATTTGGGTTAGGGGTTGTGAGTTTTTACTGGGGGAATTTTGTCATTTTCCTGATTATCCAATCCTTATTTATTTTGATTTTATGAATTGGATAATATCCTTATTTTCTGCTCATTTTTCTTGCCCCTATTGATGATTATTTTCTTTATCATTCTAATTATCTGAAGATCAAGCTCTTCTGGCTGGCAGGGCATCTTTCCTGTCCTTTATGAAAATCATTCCTGCCTTTTTCCAACACTTAGCCTCCCTTATGGGAGAAGGAAATGGCAACCTACTCCAATATTCTTGCCTGGAGAATCCTGTGGACAGTGGAGCCTGGAGGGCTGCTGTCCATAGGGTCAGATACAACTGAAGCGACTTAGCATGCATGAATGCATTGGAGAAGGAAATGGCAACCCACTCCAATATTCTTGCCTGAAGAATCCTAGGGATACAGGAGCCTGGTGGGCAGCCGTCTGTGGGGTTGCACAGAGTCAGATATAACTGAAGTGACTTAGCAGCAGAAGCAGCCTCCCTTATTTGGCTTCTATTATATCATAGTTCTATCATCACTACTGCTCTTGGAAAACTCAGTTCTTTTTATAGTTTTCCCTACCATTAGTCTGACCCACAAGAGGACAATTGTTATTAAGCTTCACAAATATCCCCACAATGTGACTGTCACCAGCATATGCTTTATAAATACCTGAAAAAATGGGATGCCATCTGGGATCCTCTGTGAAGAATAATCTGTTGATGCATTTTCTAGGCTCCCAAAGTGTGGGTACTCTCACATGTCTGTCTCTCTAAGCCTCCTACCTCCATTTCCCACTGCCTGTCAAGGTAACCAATGGTGCAATTACTATGGTGCATTGATTTCTCCAAGATTCCAACAAGCCTCTGGCAGTGTTAGCATCACTTTTCCATGGTGTTAAATCCTGTATACTGGAAGAATACTCCCAAAGCAGTAAGCTTCCCTTTCTCCATCCTTATTTCCTACATAGCTTACTATAGCTTTTGGAGAATCTGGTATTATATATACATTTAGAGCTTCTTGCAAACTATGTGGACTTGGTTCTGCAGCTCCTTGGAGTTCATATCCTTTCCTTTCTCAGCAGTTCCCTAGCTAACTGCATGGTTATGGGCTTCCCTATTGGCTCAGATGGTAAATCCACCTCTAATGGAAGAGACCAGAGTATGATCCCTGGGTGGGGAAGATTCCCTGGAGAAAGTCATGGAAACCCACACCAGTATTTTTGCCTGGAGATTTCCATGGACAGAGGAACCTGGTGGGCCAGTCTATTGGGTTTGAAAAGAATCAAACATTACTGATGCGATTTAGCAAGCAAGAAATGTGACCATAGTTAACTGTCTAGTGATCGGGAAAGGAAAGGGGGTCAAGTCCTGAAGCCTTTGCATCATTTCCAAGTAAAGCAGTGCTAGCCTCTGAGAGTGGAGAAGGCAGTGGCACACCACGCCAGTACTCTTGCCTGGAAAATCCCAGGACAGAGGAGCCTGGTAGGCTACAGTCCATGGGGTCGCTAAGAGTCGGGCACGACTTAGCGACTTCACTTTCACTTTCATGCATTGGAAAAAGAAATGGCAACACACTCCAGTGTTCTTGCCTGGAGAATCCCAGGGCCAGGGGAGCCTGATGGGCTGCTGTTGATGGGATCACACAAAGTCGGCCATGACTGTAGCAACTTAGCAGCAGCAGCAGCCTCTGAGAGAAAAGAGGGAACCACATTTGCATATTTACTAGGTTCGTGGAGATATGGATTTTCAGAGCTTCTGAGAATACCAAGTCAGATGTCCATATCTCAGGTGAAGTGTCAGTGGCCCGCTTCTCAAACTGACCTTGGCAAAGCAGACTGACTGGAATAGAAAATTCATCTCTCTCTGGAGCTCTGTTATCCCTATGTTCTTCCTCTGACTGTAGGAGATAAGTTTCTCTTTGCATGCTGCCAAAGAGTCATTTTGATTTTTAGCTAATATTGCTAAAGCAGCTATAATTGATGATTAATCACCCCCAGCCTTTCATTTTCTTCCTCCAAAGTATCAGTGGCGCTCAACATAGCTGTCCAGTTCCATTATCCTTTTAATTAGAATTTCCTAAACCTTTTAAAGGCCTAAGATATTGCAATGACCAGTATGTTTTGTTGTTATCCTATATCCATTTTCCACATTTATTGATGTTATAACAATCTTACTGTATAGCATGCCAAGGGTTCCTAGGGCTCCACCTACTACCAGCGATGAAGTCCTAATTTCCAGCCAGTCTTGAAAATATTCTTACAGACTGATTCATCAGATAATTCTTGTCACCAAATATATTAGTTCAAGTTCCTTGGAAAACGGACTTTGAGATGGCGATATGCATGCAAGATTATTATGAAAGGGAAAGTGAAAGTCACTCAGTTGTGACAGACTCTGTGACCCCCAGGGACTATAGAGTGCATGGAATTCTCCAGGCCAGAATACTGGAGTGAGGTAGCCATTCCCTTCTTCAGCGAATCTTCCCAACCTAGGAATTTAACCCAGGTCTCCCTCATTGCAGGCAGATTCTTTACCAGCTAAGCCACCAGGGAAGCCGCCAAGATTGTTATAAGGAGAAGTAATATTGAGGATTGCCACTAGCCTCAATACACAGTGGATGAGTTAAGAAATAGGACTGGATAGAGGGAGGCATATGATACAGTTCACAAAGGCCTTAGCTAATCCCATGGGAAGTTGAGATGTCCTTTTAGATTGACCTACCTTGAAGCAAGGTTGTCACTGTCTTCTCACCTGCATTTTGCTTCCAAGAACCATCCAAATTTCCTAGCAGTCTTAAGATGTGGGCTCCTCTGGAAAATGATTAGAAGCCCTTAGCTGAAGAATTTATGCCTTGGAGATATTTAGCTGAGTGGCCATCATCCACTAAGCCTGAGGCAGGTAGGTGATGCAGGGCTCAATCCATTAAACCAGGAATCCCCAACCTGTCGGATCTAATGCCTGATGATCTCAGGTGAAACTGGTGTAGTCACAATAGAAATAAAGTGAACAATGATTGGATTGTGCTTGAATCATCCCCAAGCCATCCCCTGGCCCCTGGTTCATGGAAAAATTATCTTCCACAAAACTGGTCCCTTCTGCCAAAAAAGTGGGGACCACTGCCCTAAACTCCCCGAGACCATTTGTTTCCTTCTCCTTGGTCCTCCTGGTTGGTACCGAAATGCTGTCCTTAGTGCTACTCTCTTTCTCCCAGGTGACTTTCTATTCTGCCCACAGCAATAACCACCCAGCTGCCGTGACTCGCATACTCACCCTCTCTTCTCTTGCTCCTGGATGGCAGAGTACTTCTGCTGCAGATGTAAAACTATGCAGACCTGTCCCAGCACCAATTCATACTGTGCAACTGCAGTTACATTTTCATAATTATAAGCACAAACATATGATATCACCTCCGGCAATGCTTTGACAGCTCCCTAGGGTATTGCTCAATTCTGAAGAACACTATAAAATAGCATAAAAAAATATGCTTGACTACCCAGCAGCAGAATACACGAACAGAACTAAGCCAGGCCTCAAGCAAAGTAAATTCCTTCCGCAACTGCTTGACAATGTTATGATATGATTGTGAAAGTTTCGCATAACTAACAAGTTAAAATTCATACCTATTGAAATTTGCAAGTGTAAAAAATAGTGTTAAATTCATCATATAAAACTACATGCACAAAGAAAAGCCATCTTTTATATTTCTATCTCCCTTTACCCTTGCAAAAACATCAGAAAAGAAGAAGATGAGAAGATATTTTAGTCATGAAATACTATTGAACACCTATTATGTGCTGGGTACTATTCTAGAAATTGGAGGCACAGGAGCGAAAAATAGCATGGTAAGAAAACTCCTGAATCTTGCTGAAGTTGCAGTATTTTTCACTTTTTGCCTCTCAGTTGTTCCCTTCTCTCCTCCATCACCTCACCCCTGCACATACTGCTCTGTTATTATTGCATTGTTCAACTTGCAAAAACCTACTTCTGCTCAAGGGTAACCTCGTCTTACTCTTTCACCTTCTGTAGTAATTCCATTTTTTTCATATTTCTTTTATTTTCCTTTGTCTTTTTCACCATCTCTTTTTTATACTGGTTATTGAGCTCCTCAGTGATCAGAAGAATCATGGTATTCTTTGTATCTCAAGCATATGATACAGTGAATTTTGACATACTATGTCTTGAATATGCAAAAGAATTCATAGATGTTAATGGCCTGTAAGGAGGAAAGCATGAACTAATATGCTAATAATTATAGTTGTGTATCAGTTTTTGTGTGATAGTTTTTCAACAGGAAAGAAAATTGATCCATCTATAATAAGGATATAAAATATATTTTATCTCACTTGCTTCCTTCAATAAATTGGTAATGATTTTATGGAGTACTGACGAGGAAAAATCACAGCTGTGCTCAGGCTCAGAGGGAAGGGTTATCATGCCATTATCTAAGCCTACTATGAGCTCCTGAGAAGGCAGATAACTATTTCTAATTTTTCTCTTTCTCTTCCTTTCTCTCTTTCTTGATCATTTACTTCTAGCATTTTTCTGTGGAGTGCCGTAGTAAAAGAGAAAAAGAAACACAATGTTTTTATGAAGTAGTGTTCCCTCTTTGAACAATTCAAACAGACAAAAGCAAAAAATAGTTGTGGTATAAAGTTTTAAAAGAACTCACACATCTTTATATAATGTACATAAAGCCACGCAGTTAGAATCACCCATGTTTTTGTAGAAGGCAGAGACATTTTCATCAATTCACTCTCCTTGGTCTTCTTTTCTCTAACATATTTTCCCTTCATTTTATTTCAGATGTTCTTACACACAGTCAAGCTCTATCACTAAGACCTTTATTCCCCAGTGTTGGACTTATTATCTCAGTCCACAGCCTACTATCCATACAACAATCTTACTCTTCTACAGCTGCTGGTTTTAGTTATTTTCTATTTCGAAAGTCTGCTACCATTTTCTGACTTTATTTTCCTTCTTATTCCACATGGAACCATAGCTTCATAGACACACTTACCTCTTTCCTTCATTTAATAGAGAAAGTCATGTATCTTTGCAAATCCTCTACATTAGAAATATATGAACACTAACAAAATATGGTCCACTTGGTTGAAAGCAATTTAATCCTATCCTTTCTTTCTCATTTTATGTGTAACATGATAGTAAATAAATATATGGCCAAAGACAGGTATATGGAATTTTTTGTGGAATAAAGAAAAGTCATGTAGAGAGTTTTAATCAAATGCCACATGGCATTAACATGATTCACAGTATATTTTTATTTTAATATTTCATGTCTTCTTTTGAAGAAAAGCTATTATTGAGTTTTTCACACTCAACAATACCCAGATTTAGCATTTCTTATCTTAATGTTTAACCATCAATACCCTCATTCCGTTTTCAACAAGGTGAAAGATGTAGCACAGATAAGTGACTCAACGCAGCTGATAACTTCCATTTTAACTCTAAAGATTATAGTTTAGAAACAGATATGATACTCATTGGGCTTCCCAGGTGGTGCTAATGGTAAAGTATGGGAAAACCAATACAATATTGCAAAGTAATTAGCTTCCAATTAAAATAAATAAATTTATATTAAAAATAAAAGATAATCTAAAAGAAAGAAAGAAAGAAAGAAAGAATCTGCTTGCCAGTTCAGGAGACATGGATTTGATCCCAGGGTTGAGATGATCATATGAAGGAGGGCATGGCAACCTGCTCCAGCATTCTTGCCTGGGGGATCCCGTGGACAGAAAAGCCTGGTGAGCTACAGTCCATAGGGTCACAGAGTCAGACACGACTGAAGTAACAACACAAATGCATGATACTCATTCTACAAATTCAGAGGTGCTAGAAATGTAGTTTTTATAAAATTGAACGTAATCTCCCAATCAAGCCCTTGTTTTGCTGGTCTAAAGACTTGAGTTTGGGAAAGAATTTCTCCAAACCCCCTCCTTTTCTTTAGGCCACAGCTAAAAATGAGGGACTTACGCTGTGCAGCAGCCAGTGATGGAGGGGGTCTGATAACCCTATCATTGGACCTTCTGTGCTGTTAGCTGTTGGGCCTAAGTGCTGTTTCATACAATAGGGTGCCACATTCTGCCTTATTCAAAAACAAATCATTGAAGGATTATTTCTTTCTCAATATTTTCTTACCTTCTTAGATACAAAACAAAGCTGAATTCCTGTCAATCTACTTGGGAGCGAAGGAAAGAGTGAAGTTATATAAGCTGTTGACTACCTTCCTGTTCATCTTATGGGAAGTGCTATACAGTTCCCTGCTATTTATATCACAAAAGGATGTGAATGAGTTCTATGACAGATTTCTTAGTTCAGTTCAGTTCAGTCACTCAGTCGTGTCTGCCTCTGTGACCCCGTGGACTGCAGCATGCCAGGTTTCCCTGTACATCAACTCCCAGAGATTACTCAAACTCATGTACATCAAGCCAGTGATGTCATCCAACCATCTCATGTCTGTTGTCCCTTCTCCTCTCACCTTCAATCTTTCCCAGCATTAGGGTCTTTTCAAATGAGTCCGTTCTTGGCATCAGGTGTCCAAATAATTAGAGATTCAGCTTCAGCATCAGTCCTTCCAATGAATATTCTGGACTTATTTGTTTTAGGATGGACTGATTGGATCTCCTTGCACTACAAGGGACTCTCAAGAGTCCTCCCAAACCACAATTCAAAGCATCAGTTCTTTGGTGTTCAGCTTTCTTTATAGTCAGACCCTCACATCCATATATGACTACTGGAAAAACCATAGCTTTGACTAGACGGATCTTTGTTGGTAAAGTAATGTGTCTGCTTTTTAATATCCTGTCGAGCTTGGTCATAATTTTTCTTCCAAGGAGCAAGCGTCTTTTAATTTAGTGGCTGCAGTCACCAACTGGAGTGATTTTGGAGCCCCCCAAAATAAAGTCTGACACTGTTTCTATTGTTTCCCCACCTAATTGCCATGCAGTGATGGGACCAGACACCAAGATCATATTTTCTGAATGTTGAGCTTTAAGCCAACTTTTTCACTCTCCTCTTTCACTTTCATCCTGATGCTCTTTAGTTTCTTTTCGTTTCCTGCCATAAGGGTAGTGTTATCTGGATTTCTGAGGTTATTGGTATTTCTCCTGGCAGTCTTGCTTCCAGCATGTGCTTCATCCAGCCCAGAATTTCTCATAATGTACTCTGCATAGGTTTTAGATAAGCAGGGTGACAATATACAGTCTTGATGTACTCCTTTCCTGTTTTGGAACCAGTCTATTGTACAATGTCCAGTTCTAACTGTTCCTTCCTGATTCGCATACAGATTTCTCAGGAGGCAGGTCAGATTGTCTGGTATTCCCAGCTCTTTCAGAATTCTCCACAGTTTCTTGTGATCCACCCAGTCAAATGCGTTGACATAGCCAATAAAGCAGAAATAGATATTTTTCTGGAATTCTCTTGCTTTGTCGATGATCCAGTGGATGTTGGCAACTTGATCTCTGATTCCTCTGACTTCTAAATCCAACTCGAACATCTGCAAGTTTACAGTTTACATACTGTTGAAGCCTGACTTGGAGAATTTTAAGCATTACTTTGCTAGAGTGTGAGATGAGTGCAATTGTGTGGTAGTTTGAGCATTCTTTGGCATTGCTTTCATTTGGACTGGAATGAAAACGGACCTTTTCCAGTCCTGTGGCCACTGCTGAGATTTCCAAATTTGCTGGCATATTGAGTGTAACACTTTCACAGCATCATCTTTTAGGATTTGAAGTAGCTCAACTTGAATTCCATCACCTCCACTAGCTTTGTTCGTAGTGATATTTCCCAGGACCCACTTCACTTGACTTTAGACTCTAGATGTCTGGCTCTAGGTGAATTATCACACCATCGTGGTTAACTGAATCATGAAGGTCTTTTTTGTACAGTTCTTCTGTGTATTCTTGCCCCTCTATTAATATCTTCTCCCTGTGTCAGGTCCATACCATTTCGGCCCTTTATTGTGCCCATCTTTGCATGAAATATTCCTTTGGTATCTTTAATTTTCTTGAAGAAATCGCCATTGTTTTCCTCTATTTCTTTGCACTGATCACTGAGGAAGGCTTTCTTAACTCTTGCTATTCTTTGGAACTCTGCATTCAAATGGATATATCTTTCCTTTTCTCCTTTGCCTTCCACTTCCCTGCTTTTCTCAACTATCTGTAAGGCCTCCTCAGACAACTATTTTGTCTTTTTACATTTCACCCCCCTTTGGCGATGGTCTTGATCCCTGACTCCTGTACAATGTCATGAAGCCCCGTCCATAGTTCTTCAGGCAGTCTATCAGATTTAATCCCTTGAATCTATTTATCACTTCCACTGTATAATCTAAGGGATTTGATTTGAAGTGTGGGCTTCCCTGGTGGCTCATAATCCCTTGAATCTATTTCTCACTTCCACTGTATAATCCTAAGGGATTCGATTTAGGTCATACCTGAATGATCTAGTGGTTTTCCCTACTTTCTTCAAGTCTGAATTTGGCAATAAGGAGTTCATAATCTGAGCCACAGTCAGCTCCCAGTTCTGTTTTTAATGACCGTCTAAAGCTTTTCTATCCTAGGCTACAAAGATCATAATCAATCTGATTTCAGTACTGACCATCTGGTGATGTCCATGTGTAAAGTCTTCTCCTGCATTGTTGGAAGAAGATGTTTGCTATGACCAATCCATTCTCTTGGCAAAACTATGTTAGCCTTTGCCTGCTTCATTTTGTGCTTCAAGGCCAAATTTGCCTGTTGCTCCAGGTATCTCTACTCTTCCTCCTTTTGCATTCCAGTCCTCTATAATGAAATGGACATCTTTTGAGGGTGTTAATTCTAGAAGGTCTTTTAGACCTTCTAGAATGCCTGTTCAGCTTCAGCTTCTTCAGCATTACTGGTCAGGGCATAGATTTTGATTACTGTGATATTGAGTGGTTTGCCTTGGAAACGAACGGAGATTATTCTGTCATTTTTGAGATTGCATCCGAGTACTGCATTTCGGACTCTTTTGTTGACAATGATGGCTACTTTTTCTCCTAAGGGATTCCTGCCCACAGTAGTAGATATAATGGCCATCTGAGTTAAATTCACCCATTCCAGTCCATTTTAGTTCACTGATTCCTAAAATGTGGATGTTCACTCTTGCCATCTCTTGTTTGACCACTTCCAATTTTCCTTGATACATGGACCTAACATTCCAGGTTCCAAATCAATATTCCTCTTTACAGCATTGAACTTTACTTCCTTCACTAGTCACATCCACAGGTAGGTGTTGTTTTTGCTTTGCCTACATCTCTTCATTCTTTCTGGAGTTATTTCTCCACTGATCTCCACTAGCATATTGAGAACATATCAACCGAGGGAGTTATCTTTCAGTATCCTATCTTTCTGCCTTTTCATATTTTTCATGGGGTTCTCAAGGCAAGAATACTTAAGTGGTTTGCCATTCACTTCCCCATTGGACCACATTTTGTCAAAACTCTCCACCATGACCTGTCCTTCTTGGGTGGCCCTACTCATCATGGCTCATATATTTTCACTGAGTTAAACAAGGCTATGATCCATGTGATCAGTTTGGGTGGTTTTCTGTGACTGTAGTTTTAAGTCTGTTTGCCCTCTAATGGAGAAGTATAAGAGATGTATGGAAGCTTCCTGATGTAAGAGACTAATTGAGGGGGGAAATGGGTCTTTTTCTCATGGGCAGGGCTATGCTCAGTAAAATCTAATCCAATTTTCTGCTATGGGTAGGGCTGTGTTCCCTCAATGTTGTTTGACCTGAATTCAAACTATGTGGAGGTAATGAAGATAATGGTGACCTCATTCAAAAGATCCTATGCAGGCAATGCTACACTTACTCGCCTCAACTCTGCAGCAGGCCACCACCAACTCACACTTCTTCCAGGGACTTCTGGACACTCACAGGCAAGTCTGAGTCAGTCTTTTGTGGGATCACTCCTCCTTTCTCCTGGGTCATGGTGTGCACAAGGTTTTGTTTGTGCCTTCCAAGAGTCTGTTTCCTCAGTCCTGTGTAAGTTCTGGAGGCTCTATGGTAGGGTTTTTGGTAACCTTCTCCAAGAGGGCTTATGCTATATCCAGGTCTATTGCACCCAGAGCTCCTGCCTCTGCAGCAGTCCACTGATGACCCATATCTTCAGGAGACGCTCAAACCCATTTCTGGCTTAACCTCTATGGGGTTTCTGGGTCCTGGTGCACATAAGGTTTGTGTGAGCCCTTCAACTGTCTCTGGTGGGTATGGGGTTTAATTCTAAATGCAATTTTGCCCCTCCTACCATCTTTTGGGGGTTTCTCCTTTGCCCTTGAATTTGGGGTATCTTTTTTTCATGGAATCCAACATTCTCCTGTCAACGGTTGTTCAGCAGCAAGTTGTAATTTTGAAATTCTTACAGGAGAAGATGAGAACAGGTCAGATGAATTCCCTCAGGAATTAAGGGACTTCAGTTAAGAATTAAGATTTCTTAACTCTGATACTATTGACACACTGGTCTAGATATCTCTTTGTGATCCAATGCACTATTGGGTGATTAGCACTATCCCTGACCTATATGCATTAGAGTCCACCTGCTCCCCTACACAGATCTTTATAATTAACAAGTTCCTAGATGTGGTAGT
Organism: Ovis aries; assembly: GCF_016772045.2. Lineage (NCBI taxonomy): Eukaryota > Metazoa > Chordata > Mammalia > Artiodactyla > Bovidae > Ovis > Ovis aries. The sequence continues at coordinate 75,283,208 of NC_056059.1, forward strand.
CACATTCAGTTGAGGACCACTGCACTTTTTAGAATGAATTTTATTTTTCTGCCTCTAGTGATTCTTTATGGCTCCTCACAAGTTCAGTGACAGAACTCTTTGAGACCTGGTCACCAACCTGAATTCTTCTCTGGGAATTGGGAGTATAAATCTTCTCTCAACCTGAACCCTCAGATCTCTCCTTTACCCTACTCTGTATTTGTGTTGGTAGGGCTTGAGCTTCTTAGAAATTAGGATTTCGTGCCAAAGAGATATGGAGATGGCAATGGCACCCCACTCCAGTACTCTTGCCTGGAAAATCCCATGGACAGAGGAGCCCAGTAGGCTGCAGTCCATGAGGTCGCTAAGAGTCGGACATGACTGAGTAACTTCACTTTCACTTTTCAATTTCATACATTGGAGAAGGAAATGGCAACCCACTCCAGTGTTCTTGCCTGGAGAGTCCCAGGGATGCAGGAGCCTAGAGGGCTGCCGCCTATGGGATCACACAGAGTTGGCCACGACTGAAGCAACTTAGCAGCAGCAGCAGCCAAAGAGATATTTCAGGATCTAACTTTCAGTTGAACTCCCTGTTTTTCCTCACCTTCTTTTCCCTTTCTTTTTTTTCTTTTGTCCCCTCTTATCTTCTTAGATATCAAACATTCTCAGCGATTTACATTATGTGTATAATTTGGGGTTTGAATATCAGAGATCAAGAGTTTGACTCATTTGTTTCTTGAGATAAATGAATACTGTAGCTTAAACTGCCCAGTGATGGAAAGAATTAAAGAAACAGAATACCAGTGAAGGAAGTATCCATTATTATCTCAAAATGTAATGTCACTACAGACTCTGTAGCTTCATGCCCAGCAGATCTGACATATATTTCCAGTTTTGATCTTATTTTAAAACTGTAAAACATCTGAGTTTGCATAGATCAATTTTAGCACATGTATACAATGTGATATAACTGGCAATTGAAAGGGGAGATATTGGCATGAAAAATCACTTTTTATCATGATGAGAGTAATCATACTGCCTTCACGTGGGCTCTTGTCAGTGATCCTTAATTATGTTGCTAGTAAGAGACTGAAAGTGAACCTTAAAAGAAACATTAAGTCAAAATTGGTATATGTGTGTACATACATATAATGGTATTGTCAGTCCTTTATTTCTCTGTTTTGAGAAACACATATATGTATGTTATTTTGATTATCTATTGCTGAAAAATAAACTACCTCAAAATTTAACAGCTTAGACACACAGATATAGTGAACAAATGAGGAGTTGCCAGTGGAGGTGGAGGGCAATGCAGGGGTGGGGATATGGGAGGCACACACTATTGGGTGTAAGATAGATTTAAGGATGTATTGCACTACACAGGGAATATAACCAATATTTTGTGGAATAATTAGAGAGTAACTTTTAAAAATTGTATATATATATATATTGATATATAGCTAGATAGCTAGATAGATATGGATATAGAAAATTATACTTCAATTAAAAAAAAAAACAGCTTCAAACAAGAATCTATTCTTATCCTCCATGATTTTTTTGTAGGATGACTGGGTTTGGCCCAGTAATTCTTATGAGATAAGTGAAGCCAGATGAACTTAACTCATCTAGGTATTCAATTAGACTAGGCCATCCAAAATGGCTCACCTGTATGGCTCATATGGCTTTTCACTGGGAGTTCATCTAGAGCTTTTGAATATAGCTCATAGTTATGTTCCATGCTGTCTAGGTTATGACCAACCTAAACATGTTAAAAATCAGAGACACTACTTTGCCAACAAAGGCCCATCTAGTCAAGGCTATGGTTTTTCCAGTAGTCATGCATGTAAGTGAGAGTTGGACTATAAAGAAAGCTGCTTGCCAAAGAATTGATGCTTTTGAACTGTGTCTGTTGGAGAAGACTCTTGAGAGTCCCTTGGACTGCAAGGAGATCCAACCAGTCCATCCTAAAGGAGATCAGTCATGAGTGTTCATTGGAAGAACTGATGTTGAAGATGAAACTCCAATACTTTGGCCACCTGATAGGAAGAGCTGACTCATTTGAAAAGACCCTGATTCTGGGAAAGATTGAGGGCAGGAGGAGAAGGGGACGACAGAGGATGAGATGGTTGGATGGCATCACTGACTCAATGGACATGAGTTTGGGTAAATTTCAGGAGTTGGTGATGGACAGGGATGCCTGGTGTACTGCACTCAATGGGGTTGTAAAGAGTCGGACATAACTGAGCGACTGAACTGAACTGATGTGCCATGTAGGGCTTCTCTGATAGCTCAGTTGGAAAAGAATCTGACGGAGGAGACCCTGGTTTGATTCCTGGGTCGGGAAGATCCCCTGGAGAAGGGATAGGCTACCCACTCCAGTGTTCTTGGGTTTCCCTTGTGGCTCAGCTGGTAAAGAATCTGCCTGCAATGTGGGAGACCTGGATTCAATCCCTGGGTTGGGAAGATCACCTGGGGAAGGAAACAGCTACCTACTCTAGCATTCTGGCCTGGAGAATTCCATGGACTGTGTAGCCCATGGGGTCACAAAGAGTCAAATACAGCTGAGCAACTTACACCCTCACACACATAGTCCATGTGGTCTCTTTATTTGGCTTGGGCTTCTCAGAGCATGTAGGCTGGACTTGAAGAAACAAGTGCAGAAATTGCTAGTCCTATTAAGGCCCAGCCTTGGTGTCCAGAATATTACTTTCACTGCATCCTATTAATCAAATCCATTCACAGTTTCTCAAAGAGTATGAATTTCTGGGACCATCTTTGGAAATGAACAGCCACACATTTTAATAACATTTATTGAAGTGTGTTCATAAAAATTTAAGTTCCATAACATTTTGTTTTTTTTTAAATACATGCTTATTTTCCCTCAAGTCATACAATATTTCTTGAATGTGTCATTCTGTGCATTTATACCTACACTATGACAATGTAAATGTGTGAAGTTAGATAGAAAGACATGATTTTTAATTATAAGTTAAGATTTGTAATGTTTCTTACTTTCTGGAGGATGTTGATTCATTTATAACAGAAATATGGCCTTGCTTTACTTTTCTCCAATTTAAAACATATTTGAATTGTTTCCAGTTTTAAAGTGTCATAAATAAATTCTTATACATTGCTATTGGATGGTAGAGTAATTTTATAAAACCAGCCAGGAAAAATGGTTGGCAATAGTGATCATATCTTAATATAAGCCTATCCTGTGACCCAGAATTCTACTCCTGGATATACTCAATACAAGCAGCACCTTTTTTTTTTTTTTAAATCTTCTAAATTTTAAGCAGTCAGAAAGAAGTGAAAATTTCATTTATGTCTTCAGTTCAGTTCATTTCAGTCGCCCAGCCATGTCCTACTCTTTGCAACCCCATGAATCGCAGCACGCGAAGCCTCCCTGTCCATCACCATCTCCCGGAGTTCACTCAGACTCACATCCATTGAGTCAGTGATGCCATCCAGCCATCTCATCCTCTGTCGTCCCCTTCTCCTCCTGCCCCCAATACCTCCCAGCATCAAAGTCTTTTCCAATGAGTCAACTCTTCGCATGAGGTGGCCAAAGCACTGGAGTTTCAGGTTTAGCATCATTCCTTCTAAAGAAATCCCAGGGCTGATCTCCTTTAGAATGGACTGGTTGGATCTCCTTGCAGTCCAAGGGACTCTCAAGAGTCTTCTCCAACACCACAGTTCAAAAGCATCAATTTTTCGACACTCAGCCTTCTTCACAGTCCAAATCTCACATCCACACATGACTACTGGAAAAACCGTAGCCTTGACTAGACGGGCCTTAGTTGGCAAAGTAATGTCTCTGCTTTTTAATATACTATCTAGGTTGGTCATAACTTTTCTTCCAAGGAGCAAGTGTCTTTTAATTTCATGGCTGCAATCACCATCTGCAGTGATTTTGGAGCCCCCAAAAATAAAGTCTGACACTGTTTCTACTGTTTCCCCATCTATTTCCCATGAAGTGATTGGACCAGATGCCATGATCTTCGTTTTCTGAATGTTGAGCTTTAGGCCAACATTTTCGCTCTCCTCTTTCACTTTCATCAAGAGGCTTTTTAACTCCTCTTCACTTTCTGCCATAAGGGTGGTGTCATCTGCATATCTGAGATGATTGATATTTCTCCTGGTAATCTTGATTCCAGCTTGTGTTTCTTCCAGTCCAGCATTTCCGATGATGTACTCTGCATATAAGTTAAATAAGCAGGGTGACAATATATAGCCTTGACGTACTCCTTTTCCTATTTGGAACCAGTCTGTTGTTCCATGTCCAGTTCTAACTGTTGCTTCCTGACCTGCATACAGATTTCTCAAGAGGCAGGTTAGATGGTCTGGTATTCCCATCTCTTTCAGAGTTTTCGAGAGTTTATTGTGATCCACACAGTCAAAGGCTCTGGCATAGTCAATAAAGTAGAAATAGATGTTTTTTTCTGGAACTCTCTTGCTTTTTCCATTATCCAGCAGATGTTGGCAATTTGATCTCTGGTTCCTATCAGGGAGTTCACGGTTCGTGTATTGCTGAAGCCTGGCTTGGAGAATTTTGAACATTACTTTACTAACATGTGAGATGAGTGTAATTGTGCATTAGTTTGAGCATTCTTTGGCATTGCCTTTCTTTGGAACTGGAATGAAAACTGACCTTTTCCAGTCCTGTGGCCACTGATGAGTTTTCCAAATTTGCTGGCATATTGAGTGCAGCACTTTCACAGCATCACCTTTCAGGATTTGAAACAGCTCAACTGGAATTCCATCACCTCCACTAGCTTTGTTCGTAGTGATGCTTTCTAAGGCCCACTTGACTTCACATTCCAAGATGTCTGGCTCTAGATTAGTGATCGCATCATCATGATTATCTGGGTCATGAAGATCTTTTTGTATAGTTCTTCCATGTATTCTTGCCACCTCTTCTTAAGTTATTACAATATTTGATTAATAAATGTCTTTAGTTATAGCTCCACATATTTTATAGGAACGTATAGAAGAATCTGCTATTGATCCTTTTTTTTTTTTACTAAGTTTTATGGGATTATTTTATTTACTGAATAAACTCATTGATAAATACCCTCTGAAGTCATATGCAGAATTGACAAGATATTCTTGCAGTGTATAGCAAGCAGTACCCTGACAACGAACTGTGTTAATCATAGCAACAATATTGAATATTATTTCAGGCTTATAAACAAAAACATAAATATTTTTATTAGTTTGATTTAGAGTGTTCTGGAAAGTATTTAAAACAGAGGTAGAAAGCCCCTAAATATGGAATCAGACAATATGTTTTTGCACAATATCTCTACAGCTAAAAAAATGACTTTTTGCTTTAGGCATTTGACTTATGCTTATACTTTATTTTGCAAAATAGAGGAGCATGACAATAAAAATCTCATGTTTGGACTCTGGGGTAAATTGGCAAGGGTAGAATTTGACTCAGTCACAACTGTTAATGATTTGACTTAGATAGCTTCTTAGTCTCATTTTTGCAATATTTTTCATCTTGTTCAAACTGTCAAAAGAGCGTGCTGTTGTACAATATTAATGTGTTATAATATGCATTGAAAACTGAAAGCAGCATGTGTAATGAGTGTTATATTGCCTTAATTCATTCTGAAATGGTTGAGTATATAGGGTTCAAGATAAATGTGGATGTGGCGACTTTACACTTCACAAAGAGCTTACATAGTAGAATGCACACTCCAAAAATGGTGACTTGTTATTAAAGCAATTCTGATTTAGAATCCATACTTTTCCTTAGTCTCATTTGTTGTGGCAGGTTGTTGAGAAGGAAGAAAGAGTGACAGAGAGGAGTGGAGGCTGGAGTTTCAGGGAGGATCTCCTCTGCTTTTTCTCTTTTGCTTTGTGTTAACACACACTACGAGGTTAGGACCTGAGGTAGTAGCAGCTGCCCAGAAGAAAGAAGCAGAATGGGGTGGGGAGTAAAGTTAGAGAGGAAAAATAACCAATGACAGCCAAAAATATCATAAGAGAGGGAAGCTGAAGTTTCTGCTGGACAGAATCCAAGGTCCAAGGGTCTAAGTTTGAAGTCCCTAGTTTATTAATAACAGTGGAAGCACTTTCCACAAGTTTGGGAGAGTGATTTTTGGAGCAAAAAAAAATTTGCTTTTTTCCCCACCAATCCTTAATTTTATAAACTACATTTTTCTCCCAGTGAAATAAGAAACAAGACAAAAAAGAATGAAAAATTGTAAGGATGTTATCCCAGTATCTGTCAGTGAAATTGAAGATGATGATGATGATGGGGACGTTTGCTGAGATCCTTCTTCTTCACCAGTCTGGGAAAAGAGCAGGAGAAGGGGGGGGGGGGGCCTTAATGAGGAACCTCCCTAGTCACCTAGGGTTGGCTGCAGGAGCACTAATAGAGAGTTTATTCCTAAAAGCAAGGAAAACATTTACTATGTCAGCACATCTCTCTGTACTAGAGGGTAGTGATTTGTTTATCTGCAGTTCACTGTGTTGTTCTCTGACATGCTAAATAAGGATAATCAAAGGTCCAAATCAGATTCTAGTCTTCTGCCTAGGGGCTGACAGTGATGAAGATAGCAGCAGTATCAACAGCTACATGCATGCTCTAGATCATTGTGTTCTTATCCAGCTAGATACAAGTGATCCTAAGGCTGTCACTATCTCCTAAACTTCTTGTATTTTGGCTCATCCATCAGCCATCTGTCTTCTCTTTGAGGTTGGTGAAAGGGTCTGTCCTATGAGACATACCTCTCCCACTTTGCCAGTCCACCGAAGTGAAACAAAACAGAAATGCAATGGATACCTTCTAGCAACATTACAGTCACTTCCCTCTTATGTTCCCAAAGGACACATGTGACTTTGGACAAAGTATCATACTCAGGGGTCTTTTCAGACTATACCCTCTAACACTGAGTCTCAATCAAGTTTCATTTGCTATCAACATCTTAATGGATACTGTATGCAAAAGGACTACAAAGGTGATGACTTAGGCAAAACCTAAAACTTACCCTTTTCTCAAGCAAAATGATTATCAATAATAGTGTCATGATTGCTGGGCTGATGGCAAGAGACATTGTAGCAGCATAAGAAATACTGGACATAATTTGATTTTCCTCTTCTAAATATGTGAATTGGCTCTAAATAGTTTTCAAAAACATTTACTCTTGTAACAGATACCCACTCCAGTATTCTTGCCTGGAGAATTCCATGGACAGAGGAGCCTGGTGGACTACAGTCCATGGGGTCGCAAAGACTCGAACATGACTGAGAGACTTGTACTTCGCTTCACTTCATATCCCTTGTCTTGGTGCTCTACACATAGGACATTCATCTGCTTCTTTTTTGTTGTTATTGTTTTTATCACATAATGGAAAATTCTGCAATGAGATTCCAACTAAAGGTTAGCTGACTCCTGCTGCTAAAATATCATTGCATGTGCCTTGAATCAATCATACAAAGTACTCACGAGTGTCTGCAGCTTTGCTGAACTCACAAGAATAAGTTATGTGACTTAATTTTTGCCTGCTTGTTGGTACAGAATTCATTTGCAAACTTACTTTCATCTGGTAGCAAGATTGTAAGAGAGTCGAGTTAGAGCTCTCTCATCTAACTTCTGAAGCCTATGACTAGCTACCAAAAGAACTTAATATTGTAAACGGCTAAGAGTCAGACACGACTTGGTGACTGAGCCACAAATAAACTGACTTAGTTTAGTTCACAAAAGCTGAGTGCCATGAAGGAAATATGATATCAACAGACTTTTTAGATTGCCTGGCCATGCACCTCTCAACAAGGAGGATACCTTATTAAGTTAACCATATTCCAGGAATCTGACTTGAACCCTCTAAACATAAAACATTATCTTTTTCCCTTCTTTTTTTCCAGAAATGGATATTGTAAATGATTCTAAGAGAGCAAAATCATACTACTCAATTTCAAATAGAATGTTATTATAATCTAGACAGAATTATTATCCAGTAATTTTCAGTGGGAAAAATCAACAATCTCATCTTAGCCTAGGAGACTAAAAATGTTTGAATAACGAGATCAGTACATTATCTACCCAAGGAAAGCTTCACAGTCATGCTTATTATAATCAGAACTTGAAAATAGAAATAAAGCAACAGGAGTTAAAAGAGTAACCCAGTGTAAGCAATAGTAATGCCATAACCCACCTAAGGAACAAAGCTTTCATATTTTCAGGCCAGGTCACTTGTGTTTTGAAAATCCATGAATGAGTATAATGAAATCTCTGGGTGGCTGGATTATCCTTTTGTATAAGACCATGTCACCAACTCCTGACCTAGTGTTTCCCTATTGTTCAGTCTCTAAAGTCATGTCCGACTCTTTGTGACCCTATGAACTGCAGCACACCAGGCTTCCCTTCACCATTTCCCTGAGTTTTCTCAGGCTCAAGTCCATTGAGTCAATGATGCCATCCAACCATTGCAAGCTCTGCCACCCCCTTCTTCTCTTGCCTTCAATTTTTCCCAGCATCAGGTTCTTTTCCAATGAGTCAGCTCTTCGCATCAGGTGGCCAAATTATTGGAGTTTCCCTAAATAGGGTCCATATCAATGATTAAATTTCTGATACTTAATTACTATCACTCTGAAGTACAATAATTACTTCAGATGATAATTTCAGGTAATAGTTCCATATAGCCCGGTTATTGTGCTAGGTACTTTTTTTTTTTTTTTTAATAAATGTCTTAAGAAGATACTTAGGCTAAATTATTTTATTTTCACTTGTTGCTTATAACTGAATGAATAAATAAACTTGACCAGTTTCATTCTTAAAAACTAATTTAGTTCCCATATTTTTCACATCCTTAGAGGACTCCACACTATACTACACAGCTGGTATCACTGTGTTGTATTGTGTACAAGTAGATGACCAATTTATATTCTGATTCAGCCCTTCTCTAGGGCTTAGTTTCTTTGCTCTCATGTTCAAATCTGGTTCTATCCATTTTTTTTTCTTCTTATGATTTCCCCAGAAATTTTTTGAAGATAAGACAGGAATGTACTACTTGCCATGAAAAATTGTATAATTTACAGAATACAAAAAGAAGAAGGAGAACATATTTCAATTATTTCGCTTAAGGGGATGATTCTTCTAGAACAAATAATGGTAGGATTTACCTCTTCCTTACAGTTTTTATCTATGATTCATTTTAAATACGTGAACCATTTTGGTCATTCTATATTTTCACAACTCAGTTACACAAAGATTTGAGCATATCTGGGGCTACAAAATCACTGGAGTGTTCTCATCTTGATCCTCTCGGAATGCCACAGACAGCTCAGAGTTTACCACTTTCTTGCTTTCAGTCCTCATGCTGCCAAGAATATTTTTAATGTTTTATTAAAGTATAGGATTCTTATGACTGATAAATCTGCATTAGGATAGAGTGCGAGAGCAAAATTTCCTGACGGGTCTCCTACGGAATGTGTCACAAATGATGGCAGACACAGAAATGTTCACAACAATATGGCAGCTGCCAGAGGGAAGCAAATAATAAGCTCTAAAAATGCCAATTTTATCTAAAAAAGAAATCTGTAATTCTCACAAGCCTGCCTCACCACAGAATTCGTAACAATATGCTGAGGAGTATGGATTCCTACGCCCTTGAAACCGACTCTGAAAAAGTCTGCTTTAGAAACAAAGATCATTTAAAACCTTCTTTTGTTTTGGCCTCTAAGCTCTAATCAGACCAAAAGCGGCACATTTTGAAGAGGTGGTTTGCTTTTGAACCAATTACTAATATCAATCCTGTAGGGAACTGACCTTTGCAAAGAAAATTTCAAACAACTCATAAAGGTGTCTCATGGTAATCCTTTGCCAGACAGAACCTTAGAAAAGTACAGGATGTTTAGAATTTTCATGTCTCACATAAAAAAATATCATAATGCTATGGATGACTCTGTCAACTGGGGCTCATTAATTCTGATCACAACTATATTTTAAAATCTTTAAAGCCCAAAGTGACTATAAAAAATGTAAGTAGTTTCATAGACAAATCTCCTGTGTTGCAAAGTATTAAGTATTTTGTCCAAATGTTTCAAGTTGCATAGTTTTTCCTATGTGCCTATCATTTTGATAAATGTTTCTTTTTTTTTTTCTTTAAGGAGACTATACAAAGCCGCCTTTTAGAAATAATTATATGTATTTCCTTTAGACAGTGTTCCAAGTTTTAATTCAATTTGCTAATGAATCTGTAACAGTCAAAGATAACAAACATTGCAGAAAAATATTCCTTTTATACTTAGGTATTATCATTATTTCTGCTCTTCCTATTCAATAAGATATATTGTTTGCCCTGATTTCATTTTTGGATAATAGTATAATATAATTGTACTTAAGAATATAGTCTCCCTGGAGTTCAGGGGTCTGCTTTGAACCCTATTTCATCACTTACATTTTGTATAGCTTTGAGAAAGTTACTCATATATTCAGATTCACAGCTTTTCCAGCTATAAATGGAAGGTAATAATAATGTGTATCTTCATGTGCATTTGTAAGATGAAGGGTTCTTACATTAGATTCCAATAGCTTTTGTTTCATCTTTCCATTCCTGGAAATTTTTTCTTCTCATCATTTAAACTGCTTTATTTCCAAAAGTATTTCTAATTATCAATTACTAATCCCTGGAGAAGGAAGTGGCAACCCACTCCAGTGTTCTTGCCTGGAGAATCCCAGGCACGGAGGAGCCAGGTGGGCTGCCCTCTATGGGGTCGCACAGAGTCGGACACGACTGAAGCGACTTAGCAGCAGCAGCAGCAGCATGAAGATGTACCTTAATGACAATTTAAAATTATGTTCAAGCAAGAGCTTCAGTATTCTTTATTTTTCAATAATTCTATTTGACATCTATTGTTCAAGACAAAACAGACAGATAACAGTTTTCCATCAGTCAGATAACAATAGAATAAAACTGAAAGGATCAGTATTGGCATCTTGGCATTATGCTCAATTTGAATTTGAATTCAACTCAAAATTTTATTATATTACTTATTATGGATATCTCATGACTATGCTTTATGTTTGTGAAATACAAAAAATACAGGAAAAAATAATGTGTTGTCTTTGACTCTCACCATACATAAGAATGATTCTTAATTTTTTAAGTTATACAAGTTACAATTAGTTGAAAAATTAATACTATCACTTCATGCTGACTCTAATGTAAATAAAATGTGCTTTTACATTACAACCCAATGCATCCACCCATAGACTGATCTCTGTAGAACTGGGTATTCTTTGCCAGTATTTTCCTTACCTTTTATTTCTTAATCAATGTCTTAAAATTGTAATGGAGAAAATATTTTTGCCTTTCTTGTTGGAATTCGGCATTTCTCCCTACCTTTTTCCAGAAATCAATTGGATGTTAATGCTTTTCCTTTGTTATTGGTAATTTTTTTGAAAATGTGTCTGAAATGAGTAAAAAAGAATCACAAAAGAGTTTTAAGTAAGTTTAACAAAGCATATTTTATTGTCAAACCTAGACAGCAAATATAATTTAGTGTTGCTAATTTATACAAATTTTATCATGATCATTAAAATATAGACACGACACATTTTATTTTTAATCATTTACTACCTTCCTTGTCCTGACTAGTCTTAAAATCTCTAATATAAGCATATTGATACTATATTTTGTAAACAAATAAAACTCATGAAAGTGTCTTTGCTTTTGTCTTTGCTCATTTTACCTTCTCTACTAGAATGCTCTACTAATCTGGAAATGGTTAGGCTTTAAGCAACAAAATTCTAATTCAGTTCAGTCACTCAGTCATGCCAGACTATTCATGACCCCATGGACTGCAGCACGCCAGGTTTCCTTGTCCATCACCAACTCCCAGAGCTTGCTCAAACTCATGTCCATATAGTTGGTGATGCCATCCAACCATCTCATCCTCAGTCATCCCCTTCTCCTCATGCCTTCAATCTTTCCCAGCAACAGCATCTTTTCAAATGAGTCAGTTCTTCACATCAGGTGGTCAAAGTACTGGAGTTTCAGCTTCAGCATCAGTCTTTCCAATGAATATTCAGGACTGATTTCCTATAGGATTGATTGATTTGATCTCCTTGAAGTCCAAGGGACTCTCTAGGGTCTTCTCCAATACCACAGTTTAAAAGCATCAATTCTTTGGCACTCAGCTTTCTTTATAATCCAAGAATCACATCCATACATGACTACAGGAAAATCCATAGCTGTGACTAGACGGACCTTTGTCAGTAAAATAATGTCTCTGCTTTTTAATATGCTGTATAGGTTGGTCATAGCTTTTCTTCCAAGGAGCTGCTGCTGCTAAGTCACTTCAGTTATGTCCAACTCTGTGCAACCCCATAGACGGCAGCCTACCAGGATCCCCCGTCCCTGGGATTCTCCAGGCAAGAACATTGGAATGGGTTGCCATTTCCTTCTCCAATGCATGAAAATGAAAAGTGAAAGTGAAGTCACTCAGTCATGTCCGACTCTTAGTGACCCCATGGACTACAGCCAACCAGGCTCCTCCATCCATGGGATTTTCCAAGGAGAAAGTGTCTTTTAATTTCATGGATGCAGTCACCATCTGCAGTGATTTTGGAGCCCTCAAATTTAAAGTATCTCACTGTTTCCATTGTTTCCCCATCTATTTACCAGGAAGTGATGGAAGCGGATGCCATGATCTTAGTTATTTCAATTTTGAGTTTTAATCCGGCTTTTTCACTGTCTTTCACTTTTATCAAGAGTCTCTGTAGTTCTTTGCTTTCTTCCATGAGGGTGGTGTCGTCTACGTATATCAGGTTATTAATATTTCTCCCGGCAGTCTTGATTCCAGCTTGTGCTTCATCCAGCCAGCGTTTCTCATGATGTATTCTGCATATAAGTTAAATAAGCAGGATGACAATAAACAGCCTTAATGTACTCCTTTTCCAATTTGGAATGTCTGTTGTTCCATGTCCAATTCTAACTCTTGCTTCTTAACCTGCATACAGATTTCTCAGGAGGGAGGTCAGGTGATCTGGTATTCCCATCTCTTGAAGAATTTTGCACAGTTTGTTGTGATCTATATGGTCAAAGGTATTGGTGTAATCAATAAAGCAAAAGTAGATGTTTTTCTGGATTTCTCTTTCTTTTTAAATGATCCAGTGGATGTTGGCAATGTGGTCTCTGGTTCCTTTGCCTTTCCTAAATCCTACTTGAATATCTGGAAGTTCACAGTTCATGTACTGTTGAACCCTAGCTTGGAGAATTTTGAGCATTGCTTTGTTAGTATGTAAGATGACTGCAATTGTGTGGTTGTTTGAACATACTCTGGCATCATACTTTGGAATTGGAATGAAAACTGTCCTTTTTCAATCCTGTGGCCACTGCTGAATTTTCCAAATTTGCTGGCATATTGAGTGCAGCACTTTAACAGAATCATAGCTCAACTAAGATTCTAATTAGCATCTGCTAAAACGTAAATTTAAAAAGCCAATGAAAACTTAAGAATTAAACTAGATTTCAGGAATGAACCGAATCTTGGAAAAATTTGATTTTCTCTGTGATGACTATTTCTTCCTTCATGTCTCTTTTATTTTTTCTAATTGGCATTCTCCCTGCATCTGAAAATAAATTGCAGCTTTTGATTAATTCCTGACAGCTTTATAATTAAAGAAAAATATGTATTCTTATCTTTTACCCCAAATTTAAGGTTTCTATAAATGAGGTTCAAATTTGGTTAGGTGTCCAGCCTTAAACTAATCCATTGTGACCTAAGGGTGTGGGATACAAGCCAATCTGTAGGGCATCCATTGAGGCTAGGAAAGCATAGATTTTACAAAAAATACAAAACACATTGAAGTTGCCATAATCATTAAGTTGTTGGAAGGAGGGCATTCTCATTAACTGGAAAGGAGAGAAAAGTTGTGAGCATTAATTTTTTTAAGGTCTGCAATGAAAACCATGTTCATCAGACTTTTTAAAACTGCGTTAATTACTACTTGTTTCATGTTCCATTTAGAAATTCATTCATACTCAAAATACCATTATCAAAATTATCATATAGCATCATACAATCTGGGGCTTCCCTGGTCACTCAGTGGTAAAGAATCCACCTTCAACTCAGGAGACTTGGGATCAATTTCTGGTTCATGAAGTTCCCCTGGAGAAGGGCACAGCAACTCACTCCATTATTCTTGCCCAAAGAATCCATGGTTAGAGGAGTCTGGTGGGCTATAGTCCTTAGGGTTGCAAAGAGTCGGACATGACTGAAGTGACTGTGCACTCACACACACAGAGCATGCAGTCTTATGTACCTGCCACCTCACAACATGAGCTATGTGAGTTTGTATCATGTCTTTTTCATCCAAGGATTATAGTAGGTCAAGCACATTTTATCTACCCATTGTAAATTTTTGAATAAGTAAATTAACTATCCCACACATTGTTTGATTTAAGTACAGTTTTTGCATCTGTCCTTTCTTTTTATGTCCCCCTCTATCACTTTCATGAAAATGAAAGCGAAAGTGTTAGTTGTTCAGTCACTATTGATTATTTGCAGACATATGGACTGTAGCCTGCCAGGCTCCTCTGCCTGTGGAATTCTCCAGGCAAGAATACTGGAGTGGGTTGCCAAACCCTTCTCCAGGGGATCTTCAGATCGGGGATCAAACCCAGGTCTCCTGCATTGCAGGCAGGTTCTTTACCATCTGAGCCATCAGGAAAGTTTTATTATATTACCACATTAATTATGCTAGCCAACTTTCATAACAGATGCCTATACATACTCTCTATTAATCAGCATTATTTTCTTCAGAATGCTGCTCAATCTCCTAAATTATTTTATTTGTATTCACATTCTTATTTAATATGTTTCTCTCATTCTTTCATCTTCGTCATAAAGATAAAAGCTTTTGATATTAGGTATCTTGTCTTATTCATCTCTGTATTCATAATACCAAGAACAATATCAGATATTTAACAGGTGATTTTTATATAAATAAATAATATAAGGAAGATTAGTATAAATCCTGATCTTCAGAGATTTTTTTTTTTTTTTACATTGGGCAATAAGTGTCAGTCAGTTCAGTCTCTCAGTCTTGTCCAACTCTTTGCGACCCCATAAACTGCAGCACATCAGGCCTCCAGGTCCATCACCAACTCCCAGAGTTTACCCAATCCCATATCCATTGAGTCGGTGATGTTATCCAACCATCTCTGTTGTCCCCTTCTCCTCCTGCCCTCAATCTTTCCCAGCATCAGGGTCTTTTAGACCCTTACGTAATAACTGTAGGCACACAATATTATTGTGAGAACTAAAATGTGCATGAAATTATTTCTTGGTGGTGAATTTGAAAATCTTTGTTACAGTTGATATCATAATGTTTATGCAAAGATGTAATGAGTATGTCTAATTGCATGTCTAGGGCTTCCCTGGTGACTCAGAGGTAAAGAATCTACTTGCAATGTAGATTGAACCTGGCATGGGTTCAGTTCTTGGGTCAGGAAGATCCCCTGGAGAAAGAAATGGCAGCCCACTCTAGTATTCTTTCCTGGGAAATCCCATGAACAGAGGAGCCTGGGAGGGTTACAGTCCATGGGGTTGCAAAGAGTTGGACATGACTTAGCTATTGAACCACCCCCACCAGATGCAGTTAAAGGTGAAACACAATATTAAAGAGGATATCAATATGAATATGTGGTTGAAGTGCATCCAGAAGGTACAAGTATTTAAAATGTTTATAGGGAAAAAGCATACTAGCAGATAAGCAATGAATGATACTGAATATAAGTGAAGTGAAGTAAAATGGTTCAGTCGTGTTTGACTCTTTGCAACCCCATGGACTGTAGCCTACAAGGCTCTTCTGTGCATGGAATTTTCCAGGCAAGAGTACTGGAGTGGGTCGCCATTTCCTTCTCCAGGGGATCTTCCCCACCCAGGGATCAAACCCAGGTCTCCTGCATTGCAGGCAGATGCTTTACTATCTGAGCCACCAGGGTAAGTCTTGATATTGAGTATAATTGGAGTCAAGACCTAGAAAATTTTGAATTACAAGCAAGGAAACAGTGCTTATTCTTTAAATGCTGAAGAAGCATTGATATTTTTGATAAGATGATAATTTAATCATTGGAGACTTGCTAGATGACAACTGTTAACTTCAAAATGAAGGGTAATGTAGTATGAACTAGGAGAGAGGGAATGGGAATAATATGAGGAAATATGTGAAAATGTTGTCAAGGGAATATAAAATATGAGAACACATAGTAGTGTCAAACAGGATGACAGATTTTGAGTTGAGGTGATTGGACAGATGCAAAGATAGGAAAATATGAAACTAAAGAAACTTGAGATGAAAAAGTCTTCATATTTTATAGAGTCATAAGATGGTGACTAGAAGGAGGGACTGAAAATTTAGGACTGGAAAACAGTTAAAATAAGGCTATAAACAAAGATTTGACAGTCATGCACAGAGAAGTAAAAATTACATTCAGATAAGTTGTGATGGTTTAGATTAAACCTATAGGTAAAGGAGGGTCTAGAAGAGAACAATGGGAATTTCTGTTACTACTTTTTGTGGAAGTCACTGTCGTGTCTGACTCTTGCGACCCCAAGGACTATAGTCCTCCAGTCTCCTCTGTCCATGGGATGTTAAGGTAAATATATTTGAAGAAAATATATTTGTTTTTAATTGAGATATAGTTGACATAAAATATTGTGTTAGTTTTAGGTTTACTATATAATGATTTGATAGTTGCAAACATTTTGAAGTGATCACAATAAGTTTATGAAAATATATCATCATGAAAATTTACTATAGTATTATTGATTATCTTCCTCATGCTGAATAATATGTGTGACATCATTTATGTACATGGAGGTATATACCTATTAATTTTCTTTCCCTATTTGCTCACCCTCCAACCCCTCTTTTCCAGTAATCATCTGCTTGTTCTCTGTATCTATGAGTCTGTTTTTCTTTACTTTTCTTTTTTTTGTTGTTGTTTCTTTAGTTTCTTTCATTTTTTAGATTCTACATGTAAGTAAAATTATGTGGTATTTGTCTTTCTCTGTCTGATCTGTTATGGCTAACATAATACCGTCTAGATCTACTCATGTTGTCACAAGTGGCATGATTTACTTTTTTGTGGCTGAATAATGTTCCAGTGTGTGTGTGTGTGTGTGTGTGTGTGTGTGTGTGCATTCTATATGTATTATGTAGGTCAGATGCTTTTCCTAATGTTGGAAAAATGGCCTTATAGAGAAGGCATCCTATGGGATTCAGCAACATTCTCCCTTCTGGTCACCAAAGCTCCCTATGTGGGCTGAATGGGCCCTTGTATTGTGGCAGGACTGACTACTTTGGGCACTCTGATATCTGCAACTTGGCTCCAATATGGTTTGTTGCCATGCCTTGGCTTATGCAGTGACTGCAGCCTGCTAGTGGGTTGAATTGCCTCCTAGGGTGACTGGCTGTGTGGCTCTGGGGATTTTGGGTCTTGTGCCTGCACACTGTTCACTACATAAGCCCCTGACACTGATAGGCTGGAGGACTGCAGTATCATATCTGCCAGCATCAGTGTCCTCATGGTAGAATGAGCTACCCAAAATGACTGCTGCCCGTGTCTATGTCCTTAGAAGGAATCCCAGTCGCCTCTGGTCTCTCTGGGATGCTCTCCAAGATCAGCAAGTCCATCTAACCCAGTTTCCTTTCAAATTACTGCTACTTTGCTGAGATTTGGAGCATGTAGATTCTGTGTCCTACCTGTAAGAGCAGCATCTCTGTTTCCTCTAGCTCTTCAGCTCTCCCATATGCAAGCCCTGCTGTTGTTTATTCATTAAGTAGTGTCTGACTCTTTGTGACTCCATGGACTGTAGTCCACCAGGATCCTCTGTCCATGGGATTTGCCAAACAAGAAACTGGAGTGGGTCCCCATTTCCTTCTCAAGGGAATCTTCCAGATCCAGGGATCAAACCCACATCTCCATGTCTTCTGAATTTCAGGCAGATTCTTTAATGCTGAGTCACCAGGGAAGCATACCCAAGCCCTGCTGGCCATCAAAGCAGATGTTCTGGGGACTCATCTTCCTGGCACATATTCCCTAGGTGGGGGAGTCTTATTTGGGGCTCAAACCCCTCACTCATTGTGGAGGACTTTTGCAGTTGTAGCTATCCTCTTATTTTCAGATCACTAACCTGGGGATGTGCATCTTGACTATATAGCTTCCTCCATATCCCACAAGGGCTTCCCAGTTGGCTCAGTGGTAAAGAATCTGCCTGAAAATGCAGGATATGCAAGAGACATGAGTTTGATCCCTAGGTTAGGAAGATGCCCTAGAGAAGGAAATGGCAACCCACTCCAATATTCTTGCCTGGAAAATTCCATGAACAGGAGAGCCTGGCAGGCTACAGTCCATGGGATCACAAAGAGTTGGACATGACTGAGTGCACACACAGGCACACATCCACATCCATCACATTGTGGTTTATTCTTTATATCTTTAATTGTGGAAAGTATTTTCTGCTAGTCTTCAGGTCATTCTCATTGATAGTTGTTCCATAAATAGTTATAATTTTGGTGTGCCCATGGGTGGAGATGAGCTCAGTTTCTTTCTACTGTGCCATCTTGACCATACCATTAGAAGGTAATACAATCAGGAAATCATTGTATTATTGGAAAACTGAATATAACACAGTGGTAGATAAAAGAGCTGATTTTATATTCTTTCTTCCAAAGCAATTTGTCTTCTGGAAAGTTGGCAAAATTTTCTTGTGGTCATAATTTTTTTATTCAGCCTCTGAAAACCAAATGGCTCCCTTTTGGGTGCTCTGTACAAGGTTTGGTGATTATCTCCCTCAAAAGCAGCCTCCATGATTAAGATGACTTGCTGAACTTGTTGCCAAGTTTCCAAACGAAAATGCTAGAACTGGATCATAGAGTGCAATGCAATTCATGCTTTGTTTTGTTTGCTTTTGTTTTTTAATTTGCTATGGAAAATTTATTTATTTGTTCATTTAGCAAACAAGTAATGGTTACTTATTGGGTTCTTTACTCTTTGATTGTAGTTTATTTGCTTATTAGACTGTCAGTCAGTTCAGTCACTCAGTTGTGTCCAACTCTTTGCAACCCCATGGACTTCAGCACACCAGGCTTCCCTGTCCATCACCAAATCCAGAACCTACTCAAACTCATGTCCATTTAGTTGGTGAGGCCATCCAACCATCTCATCCTCAGTCATCCCTTTCTCCTCCTGCCTTCAATCTTTCCCAGCATCAGGGTCTTTTCCAATGAGCCAGTTCTTCCCATTGGGGGGCCAAAGTATTGGAGTTTCAGCTTCAGCATCAGTCCTTCCAATGAATATTTAGGACTGATTTCCTTTAGGATGGACTGGTTGGATCTCCTTGCAGTCCAAGGGACTCTCAAGAGTTTTCTTCCAACACCACGGTTCAAAAGCATCAGTTCTTCGGTACTCAGCTTTCTTTATAGTCTAACTCTTATATCCATACATGACTTTAGGAAAAACAATAGCTTTGACCAGATGGACCATTGTTGGTAAAGTAATATCTCTGCTTTTTAATATGCTATATATGTTGGTCTTACCTTTTTTTTTTTTTTTTTTCAAGGAGCAAGTGTCTTTTAATTTCATGGCTGCAGTCACCATCTTCAGTGATTTTGGAGCCCCCCAAAATAGTCTCTCACTGTTTCCATTGTTTCTCCATCTATTTGCCATGAAGTGATGGGACCAGACGTCA
Source organism: Ovis aries (assembly GCF_016772045.2). Classification (NCBI taxonomy): domain Eukaryota; kingdom Metazoa; phylum Chordata; class Mammalia; order Artiodactyla; family Bovidae; genus Ovis; species Ovis aries. Next base: position 75,302,903 of record NC_056059.1, read on the forward strand.
TGATCTTAGTTTTCTGAATGTTGAGTTTTAAGCCAACTTTTTCACTTTCACTTTCATCAAGAGGCTCATGAGTTCCTCTTCGCTTTCTGCATGAGGGTGGTGTCATCTGCTTATCTGAGATTATTGATACTTCTCCCAGCAATCTTGGTTCTAGCTTGCTTTTTCATCCAACCCAGCATTTTTTATGATGTACTCTGCATATAACTTAAATAAGCAGGGTGACAATATATAGGCTTTAAGTACTCCTTTCCTGATTTGGAACCAGTCTGTTGTTCCATGTCCATTTCTAGCTATTGCTTTTTGACCTGCATACAAATTTCCCCGTAGACAGGTTATGTGGTCTGGTATTCCCATCTCTTTCAGAATTTTCCATAGTTTGTTGTGATCCACACAGTCAAAGGCTTTGGCATACTTAGTAAAGTAAAAGTTGATATATTTCTGGAACTCTCTTGCTTTTTCGATGATTTAACAGATATTGGCAATTCGACATTTGCTTCCTTTACCTTTTGCAATCTCCTGTCAATTTGTTAAAATATAGACAGTGTATTCTGACAATAATATTTCTTAAAGGTTAGTAAAGTCATTCTTAAAGAAAACTGGACAACTAATTTGTGGGAAATTGTAAAAACATGTTGCTGCTAAGTCACTTCAGTCGTGTCTGACTCTGTGCGACCCCATAGATGGCAGCCCACCAGGCTCCGCCATCCCTGGGATTCTCCAGGCAAGAACACTGGAGTGGGTTGCCATTTCCTTCTCCAGTGCATGAAAGTGAAAAGTGAAAGTGAAGTCACTGAGTTGTGTCCAACTCTCAGCAACCCCATGGACTGCAGCCCACCAAGCTCCTCTGTCCATGGGATTTTCCAGGTAAGAATACTGGAGTGGGGTGCCATTGCCTTCTCTGAAAAGCATGTTGGGGGGTACTAATATTGATTATTTTAGCATAGGGTTGTAATACTTACATAAACAATTTGCAAAGAATCTTCAGAGGAAGAAATTTCTATATTCTGCTTACTCAAAAGATTTCTATCAAAAATGTGAGCACTTAGAGATATAAAAATTGAAATGTTTATGGCAAGGCATAAATATGATACTTGAATTCATTCATATGCAACTATTTTTATATGTAAAAACATCATTTTGTGCCTGTCTTTTTCTACTTTCCTCCCTTCTTTCTTCTGACAATCACAGGCTTTTGATTTCTGCTTTTAAAATTTTCATTTAAAATATTCATTTTCTTTCAATGAGCTGCTTTCAGGATAATGCAAATCATTATTTTATTATACATAGCACTTTAAGTCATATTGTGTTGAAGAAATACTAGCAATTGAGTTGAAAAAATAAATTAAAATATATATGAGGTGCTAGAGTGAAAATAGTGTTACTTTGCATCATCCTTCCCTAGTCCCTACTCCCACAAACCAGGGCTAACTATTTTCAAATATTAATTATTACTAATGGTGTTTACTTTTATATTGAACTATAGTACACACACTGAACTATAGTACACATACTATATTAGTGGAGAAGGAAATGGCATCACACTCCAATATTCTTGGTGGAAGATCCTATGGATAGAGGAGCCTGTTGGGCTTCAGTCCATGAAGTCACCAGTGTTGGACATGACTTAGCTACTAAACCAACACAACCATGCTCTATTAGCAATTTGATGTAACAATATTTTACATGACCTATCAATGTCCTTTTAAGGACGTTACATTTTTACTAAACCACTATTCCCTCAATTTCTGCTCCCTATGTATTATAATACATAGTTATATTAGAATTTTTGTTTAAAATACAGCTTTTTTTTTTTATTATATTGACTATACATTTAAGTTTTTTATTTCCACAGCAGGGTTAAAGCATATTTGTGTTTCTTTGATATAAAAACTACTGGCTTTTCTGAAATCAATGACTAGCTTGTGTCATGATGTGTTCTTTTTCTGTGCTTTAATCTCACTGCTTCTGCATATTTCATCAGATACGATACTTACCAATGTCATTTTAAAGATGTCTAAACATGTGAGATTATCAATCAGAAGTTTCTTATTTTTGTTTTTTCCCATGGAAGCTCCCTTAATCCTGCTACGTGAAGTTCTGGCTGTTCTCAAAGCTGATGGTACAGTTAATGAGCTAATTTATTTTCCTTATCTGATTCTAGGTCATCTTTTGCTTCATTTTATCATTGGGTTTCTTCCTCTTTTCTAGCCTTTACATGTTATAACTCCAAATCAAAGAAAGTATGGAAAGTAAATACATAGCAGGAATATTACTTTAGAGAAAATGTCTTTTTTTCTACTCATACACTTGGCTGATAAATAGTTTGGTATATAACTTTAAGCTGAAAATTACTTTCTTTCAAAAATTGTAGCCATGTTTCTAGTAAGAAACCAGTTCTCTTTGTATGTTTGCAATATTACTTTTTTCTCTGGTGTTTTCCTTATGCTTTGTGTTGTACATTTCATGATCAGATTCTCTAAGTAGAGTATGTCCTGCATATCATTTTATGCATTGTGTTGGGCAGTTAGGGATACAATAGAATATACCTTTCTATATAAGAATTTCTTTGATTGGCAACTTGAAAATATCGCCTTTTATAACAATTTCTGTTTGTCATTTGTTCTTACTTTGTTAAACTTCTTTGTCACAAATGAAAACTTTTAAGTTGATTCTTTAAATTTCTTAGTCTTCTTTTCATTTTGATTTTTTTTAATTTTCTCAGATTTTTTATACATTATCTTCTAATTCTATTGTTGAATAGTGTTATGGTATTAAAATTTAAATTCTCAAGATCTCATTATTCTTTAGTGATTGGTCATTTTTCATATATTCTTATTATTGCTTTATAAATGTAATATTTCATTTCCTTAGTCCCTAGATAAAATTTGTAGATTTTTCCCTTTTCATTACCTTTGTTTCATCTGGGATAGAGCCCTTCCCCTATCACTGTGTTTTGAGTTGGAGACTTTCCTTTCATGACTGGCATTTGTTATGGTCAATTCATCATTAAGGGTGTGACACTAATGATTGATTGACAGTTCTGCATGTCTAAATAGAAAAGATTGATATGTGGGCTACACTGTAATATGAGAAAATGGTAGTCAACTTTTTATTATGGACTCTAAATGTCAATGTTTTGAAGATTTTACTCTATGACTCTTAATTTCTTTCAATAAACAGTTCTCCAGTTCTGTCTAAGAAACATATCCCTGGCTGCAGGTATTTCTGAGACAGGACAAGGGAATAGGGTTAAAGAGACTGTAGGCTTCTATTTCGTCCTCTGGTTTTCACCGTGACTCTTCACTTCCTCTCTCTTAGGAGCAGTACTAGTTATTTGGAGTCCCTCATAATCCTGTTTGATCATCATCAATCCTGAGGGCAGTCATCTGACTGAGAATAGGAAATAGAATGTGGGGACTCCTACTGATCTATCTATAAGGCTTATTCTCACTTCAGTGCCTTTACAAGTTCTCGTCCCACTATATGGGAAGTGCCTATTTCAAATAAGTGCCTAGTCTGCTCCCTTTCCTTTTTCATCTCCATGTTCCAATATTATCTTCTCAATGAGGAATTTACTTTACCACTACATTCAGAATTTTCTCCACCTTCCAATTCTCTGCTTATGTGTATTCTCTAACTTGTTTTTCTTAAAAACAAAACAAAGCCAAAAAACTTCTAATTTCTTGATAATTGTCTTTATCCTTTCCTTTAAGATACAATTTCCATGGGCATGAGGACTAACTACTAAAACTCCAGCTTAACAAGCTCTTATTTTGTCTACAAATAATTGTTGAATAAAAATGGTTTTTATTTAAATAATCTTTGAGGCTTCTATATAGACAATCATATCATCTGTAATTAAAGACACTTTTATTTCTTTCTTTCCAAACTATGCATTTTATTTATTTCCTTGCCTTGTTGAACTGCTTAGAACTTTCAGTACTATGCTGATTAAAAGCGATTGGAGTGGATGCTTTTATCCTTGTAATTAGGGGGAAGCCATTCACTCTTTAACATTAGAGTGTTATGTTACCCGTAGATGATTTTTTCACAAACTCTATTTCTTTATGCTTTTTTTTTTCCCCCAGAAGGTCAGCCCAGGCAGACTCCTACCTCTCTACTCGTTTCAGGTTTGTTTAGGCTTTTGGTTATGCAAGGTTGAAAGCTTTCGTAGTGGTTTAGCAATAAAGAATCTTCCTGCAATGCAGGAAACACGGAGACATGTGTTTCATCCCTGGGTCACAAAGATCCCCTGGAAAAGGAAATGGTACCCTGCTCTAGTAATCTTGCCCAGAAAATCCCGTGGACAGAGGCGCCTTGAGGGCTACATTCCATGGGGGTCACGAAAGAGTCAAATAAGATTGAGTTCCTAAACACCACCACACACACACACACACACACACACACACACACACACACACACATATATATATATATATATATGGTTTTATCCAGTGAAATGATTCTGATTTTAGAATCAAGGTAATAGCACCTTATAAAATGAATCAGGGGTTACTTCTTTCTCTAGTATTTCCTGGAAGAATGTATAATGAATTGGCATTACTTTTTTTGTTTGTTTGTTTTGTTTTTTTTTTTTTTTTTTGGTATTACTTCTTTTGGCTCAAATAAATGGGCTAAAATTTCATCTTAAAAAATAAAACAAACAAACAAAAAAATAGAGAAAAAATTAAAACCAAAGCAAACAGAAAAAATTGCTTAAGAACAAAAATCAATGGCATTATAAACAGACAATCAGAGATATATAAAATAGATAAACTCCTAGGAAGACTTACCAAGGAAAGAGAATACATATATTACCAATATACAAAATAGAAGGGAGGACATTGCAATAGACCCTAAGACCTTACAATGATAATTATATATTCAAAATTTATATCCACAAACTCAATAAAATAAGCTAAGTAAGACAATTCCTTAAAAAACTCAAACCAAGTTTACCTGATAAGAAATAGATAACCAGAGTAGACTTACATCTATTAAAGAAATTGAATTTGTAATTAAAACCATTCCAAAAGAATTTCATTCTGCATAAGAAATATCTATGCTATGCTGTGCTGTGCTTTGTTGCTCAGTCATGGCCAACTCTTTACTACCCCATGGACTGTAGCCCAGCAGGCTTCTCTGTCTACAGGCAAGGGTTCGGAGTGGGTTGCCATGCCCTCCTCCAGAGGATCTTCCCAACCCAGGTTTTGAACCCAGGTCTCCTGCACTGTAGGAGATTCTTTACTGTCTGAACCACCAGGGAAGCCCAAGAAATATCTATACTGTGTCCTTAAAGATATTTTTATAAAACAAAATAAATGATATGCCTGGTGGAGGGAACAGAATGTTGGTTTCACCCTTAAGACAGACAAGAGCATCGCACTTTTGAGGATATGAGGCACTGTGGCTGAAAACAAGGGAAGATAAAGGCATATGTTGAGGGTGCAAAGATGGGCAGACCAGGACATATCTTTGAGGATTTTGGAGGCCATGGTGAAAATGAAGCCTTTATTCCACATACAATGTAAAACAGTCTTCTCACTTCAGTAAATAGCAGTTCTATTCTTCCAATTGTAGGACGTGAGTTTGGGTAAACTCCAGGAGTTGGTGATGGACAGTGAGGCCTGGCATGCTGCAATTCATGGGGTTGCAAAGAGTCAGACACAACTGAGCAACTGAACTGAACTGAACTGAGGTACTTTTTAAAATTTTGTTCCTTTGTAAATTCTGAGTGCCAAAACCAGTACATAGGGTATTTAATGAATATTTTCAGTTAAATAAATGAATTTAAAATTTTACTTTGTGTAGGAACTACCATCAAATTCCATTAATATTCACCTTTCTTTTGAATTAGCATTGTGTTCCTTTATCTGTACTATACTTAACACATTCTGATGGTTATTAGCAAAGGCTAATAGAGTTTTGCTAAGAGAATGCACTGATCATAGCAAACACCCTCTTCCAACAACACAAGAGAAGACTCTACACATGGACATCAACAGATGGTCAACATCAAAATCAGATTGATTATATTCTTTGCAGCCAAAGATGGAGAAGCTCTATACAGTCAACAAAAACAAGACCAGGAGCTGACTGTGGCTCAGATCATGAACTCCTTATTACCAAATTGAGACTCAAATTGAAGAAAGTAGGGGAAACTGCTAGACCATTCAGGTATGACCTAAATCAAATCCCTTATGATTATACAGTGGAAGTGAGAAATAGATTTAAGGGCCTAGATCTGATAGATAGAGTGCCTGATGAACTATGAAATGAGGTTCGTGACATTGTACAGGAGACAGGGATCGAGACCATCCCCATGGAAAAGAAATGCAAAAAAGCAAAATGGCTGTCTGGGGAGGCCTTACAAATAGCTGTGAAAAGAAGAGAGGCAAAAAGCAAAGGAGAAAAGGAAAGATATAAGCATGCAGAGTTCCAAAGAATAGCAAGAAGAGATAAGAAAGCCTTCTTCAGCAATCAATGCAAAGAAATAGAGGAAAAGAACAGAATGGGAAAGACTAGAGATCTCTTTAAGAAAGTTAGAGATACCAAGGGAATATTTCATGCAAAGATGGGCTCGATAAAGGACAGAAATGGTATGAACCTAACAGAAGCAGAAGATATTAAGAAGAGGTGACAAGAATACACGGAAGAACTGTACAAAAAAGATCTTCACGACCCTGATAATAATGATGATGTGATCACTAATCTAGAGCCAGACATCTTGGAATGTGAAGACAAGTGCGCCTTAGAAAGCATCACTATGAACAAAGCTAGGGGATGTGATGGAATTCCAGTTGAGCTGTTTCAAATCTTGAAAGATAATGCTGTGAAAGTGCTGCTCTCAAAATGCTGGCAAATTTGGAAAACTCAGCAGTGGCCACAGGACTGGAAAAGGTCAGTTTTCATTCCAATTCCAAAGGAAGGAAATGCCAAACAATGCTCAGACTACCACACAATTGCACTCATGTCACATGCTAGTAAAGTAATGCTCAAAATTCTCCAAGCCAGGCTTCAGCAATATGTGAACTGTGAACTCCCTGATGTTCAAGCTGGTTTTAGAAAAGGCAGAGGAACCAGAGAGCAAATTGGTAACATCCCCTGGATCATGGAAAAAAGCAAGAGAGTTCCAGAAAAACATCTGTTAATGCTTTATTGACTATGCCAGAGACTTTGATTGTGTGGGATACAATAAAATGTGCAAAATTCTGAAAGAGATGGGAATACCAGACCACCTGACCTGCCTCCTGAGAAATCTGTACGCAGGTCAGGAAGCAACAGTTTGAACTGGACATGGAACAACAGACTGGCTCCAAATAGGAAAAGGAGTACATCAAGCCTATATATTGTCATCCTGCTTATTTAACTTATATGCAGAGTACATCATGAGAAACGCTGGACTGGAAGAAACACAAGCTGGAATCAAGATTGCCAGGAGAAATAGCAATAACCTCAGATATGCAGATGACACCACTCTTATGGAAGAAAGTGAAGAGGAGTTAAAAAGCCTCTGGATGAAAATGAAAGAGGAGAGCAAAAAAGCTGGCTTAAAGCTCAACATTCAGAAAACGAAGATCATGGCATCTGGTCCCATCACTTCATGGGAAATAGATGGGGAAACAGTAGAAACGGTGTCAGACTTATTGGCTATATTCCTTATTTTATACAATATATTTTTACAGCTTATTTTATACATAACACTTTGTACTTCTTAATCATCTGTTCCTATGTTGTTCCTCCTCCTCTCTTTCCTCTCCCCACTACTTTGATATCTATGTTGAGTGAGTTTCACTTTTGTTGTATTTACTATTTGTTGTATCTTTTAAGGTCCATGTATAAGTGATATTATACAGTATTTGTCTTTCTCTGTCTGACTTATTTCACTTAGCATAATACCCTCCATGTCCCTCCATGTTGTTGCAAATTGCAAAATTACAGTTTTTTTCAGTTTAGTAATATTTGATTCTGTATAACTTGTATATTATACAGTTCATGAGGTTCTCACAGGTAGTTTATTGATGTAGTTTGCCATTCCTTCCTCCAGTGGATCACGTTTTGTCAGAACTCTCTGCTGTGACACGTCTGCCTCTTGGATAGCCCTACATGGCATAGCATGGGTCATAGCTTCACTGAGACACGCAAATGCCTTCACCATGATGAGGCAGTGATCTGTGAAGGCCAACTGAATTCTGCCAAGAAAATGCACTGGTCATAGCAAATACTTTTTTTCAACAACACAAGAGACAGCTTTATATATGGACATCACCAAATGGTCAATATTGAAATCAAATTGATTAGATTCTTTGTAGCTGTAGATGGAGAAGCTATACACAGTCAGCAAAAACAAGACCTAGAGCCACTATGACTCAGATCATCAGCTTCTCATAGCAAAAGGCAGGCTTAAACTAAAGAAAGTAGGGAAAATCACTAGGCCAGCCAGGTACAACTTAAATCAAGTTCTTATGAATATGATGGAGGCAATGAATAGATTCAAGGGATTAGATCTAGTTAACAGTGTGCCTGAAGAACTATGAACAGAGGTCCATTATATTGTACAGGAGGCAGTGAACAAAACTATCCCAAAGGAGAAGAAAAGCAATAAGGCAAAACGGTTATCTGAGAAGGCTTTATGAATAGCTGAAGAAAGAGGAGAAGCAGAAAGCAAGGGAGGAAGGGAAAGCTGCATCCAACTAAAAGCATAGTTCCAAAGAAAAGCATGGAGAGACAAGAAGGCCTTCTTCAATGAACAGTACCTAAAACTAGAAGAAAACAACAGAAGAGGAAAGACTAGAGAAGTCTTCAGGGAAATTGGAAATATCAAGGGAACATTTGGCCCAAAGATGAAAATGATAAAGGACAGAAATGGTAAAGACCTAGTAGATTCTGACGAGAATAAGAAGAGATGGAAAGAATGCATGGAAGAACTGTACAACAGAGATCTTAATGGACTGGATTACTAGTGTGGTGTGGTCAGTTACCCAGAGCCAGACATTCTGGAGAGCGAAGTCAAGTGAGCCTCAGGAAGCACTGCTGTTAATAAAGCTAGTGGATGCAATGGAAATTCAGTATAGCTATTTGAAATCCTAAAGGATGATGCCATCAAGGTGTTGCATTCAATATGTCAGCAAATCTGGAAGACTCAGCAGTGGTCACAGGACTGGAAAAGGTCAATTCTCATCCCTATTCCCATGAAGAGTAATACTAAAGAATGTGCTAACTCCCATTGCACTCTTCTCCCATGCTAATAAGGTCATGCTTAAAATCTTGTATGCTAGGCTTCAGGAGTATGTGAACCAAGAATGCCCCAATGTCCAAGCTGAGTTTAGAAAAGGAAGAGGAACCAGAGATCAAAGTGCCAACATTTGCTGGATCATAGAGAAAGCAAGGAGATTCCAAGAAAGCATCTACCTCTGTTTCATTGACTACACTAAATCTTTTGACTGTTGAATCATTAAAAACAAAAACAAAAACAAACAAACAAAAACTGTGGAAAGCTCTTATAGAGATGGGAATACCAGACCACCTTACCTGTCTCCTGAGCAGCCTTTACGCCGGTCAAGAGCAACAGTTAGACCCCTGTATGGAACAACGAATTGGCTCAAGATCGAGAAAGGAGTATGACAGAGCTGTCTGCTGTCACCCTGTTTGTTTAATGTATATGCTGAGCCCATCATGAGAAATCCTCTGTGGATGAGTTACAAGCCCACTCCAGTATTTTGCTTGAAGAATCCCTTGGACAGAGGAGCCTGGGGGGCTACAGTCCATAGTGTCATGAAGAGTCGGACAGGACTGAAACAACTAAGCACACTCACACGCAAACATAAATATATACACATGCACACACACACCACACCTTTATCCATTCATCTGTTTATGAACACCTGGATTGCTTTCATATCTTGGCTATTGTAAATAATGCTACTGTATTATTGAGCCAGAAAAAAAATAATACTTTAGAAATCTCATCAAAATCATAAGCCTATAGGAAGTGCTATGTAATCTACGCAGAATACATCTGAAATTATTTAAGGATGTTCTTAAAGACCAGGCGTTGTAATTGCAAAATTATAGAAAAATCTAATGTAACATATAACAGCATTTTCATGTTATTATTCATTCAGCTAAAGAATTTCATAAGAATTTAATGTTAAAAAATTATCTTTGTTGATATTTTATTTCTTTTTACACCAGAGGGGTATTTTGTTAATTGAAATAATGTAATCAAATTAGTGTAGAATTTACATTATAGCTCATTTTATCCTTTTTTCCCACTTATATTCTTTTGCCAAATCCATCCCTGTCACTTAGCCATCTTTCATTTCTCAAAACTTTATAACTATTCAGTTCAGTTCAGTCGCTCAGTCGTGTCCAACTCTTTGCGACCCCATGAATCGCAGCACGCCAGGCCTCCCTGTCCATCACCAACTCCCGGAGTTCACTCAGATTCACTTTCATTGAGTCAGTGATGCCAATCAGACATCTCATCCTCTGTCATCCCCTTCTCCTCCTGCCCCCAATCCCTCCCAGCATCAGAGTCTTTTTCAATAAGTCAACTCTTCGCATGAGGTGGCCAAAGTACTGGAGCTTCAGCTTTAGCATCATTCTTTCCAAAGCAATCCCAGGGCTGATCTCCTTCAGAATGGACTGGTTGGATCTCCTTGCAGTCCAAGGGACTCTCAAGAGTCTTCTCCAACACCACAGTTCAAAAGCATCAATTCGTCGGCGCTCAGCCTTCTTCACAGTCCAACTCTCACATCCATTCATGACCACTGGAAAACCATAGCTTTGACTAGACGGACCTTAGTCGGCAAAGTAATGTCTCTGCTTTTGAATATGCTATCTAGGTTGGTCATAACTTTTCTTCCAAGGAGTAAGCGTCTTCTAATTTCATGGCTGCAGTCACCATCTGCAGTGATTTTGGAGCCCCCCAAAATAAAGTCTGACACTGTTTCCACTGTTTCCCATCTATTTCCCATGAAGTGATGGGACCGGATGCCATGATCTTCATTTTCTGAATGTTGAGCTTTAAGCCAAATATTATCTAACCACAATCCGAGTGGGGAAATTTTAAAAGTTGCTCTGTTGAATCTCAGTTTTAATTCTTTAATTACACAGTTTGCTGCTGCTGCTGCTAGGTTGCTTCAGTTGTGTCCGACTCTGTGCAACCCCATAGATGGCAGCCCACCAGGCTCCTCCATCCCTGGGATCCTCCAGGCAAGAACACTGGAGTGGGCTGCCATTTCCCTCTCCAATGCATGAAAGTGAAAAGGGAAAGTGAAGTCACTCAGTCATGTCCAACTCTTCCGACCCCATGGACTGTAGCCTACCAGGCCCTTCCATCCATGGGATTTTCCAGGCAAGAGTACTGGAGTGGGTTGCCATTGCCTTATCTGAAATTAAACAGTTTAATTACTTGTAAATTTGATTGTCACAGGATCACAGGACTTTTTTTTTTTTTTTTTTTAACTTTCAGCTGATTGAGCTCATCTACCCTTAACAAAAGGCTGGAAGTCTTGATGCTTGATTGTGAACTCTCAGGAACTCTTCTAGCCTAAAAACAAGCACTTTTTCATTGATAAGCTGTTTTCACAGAGGCCATTCTGATTAAATATAACCTGATTGGAGGGAAGAATTTGTTCGCTATCTGCAATTGGCAGAAGAGTTTTCTGTTAATACAAAAAAAACAGGTTGCAGAAATGTGAATAGAAGGTAAAAACTTTTGAAGGAGAAAAAGGTGAATTGATAAATTGAGGAAATTACACCTTAAAGAAAAAACACTTAAAGGTACCATCACTGCATCTCTAGCTAGATAGACCTACCATGAAATTCTTCTGCACTCTATTAGGAATAAAAAGTCTGAGCTTCTTAATCTTTACTAACTAAGGGAACTTAAGTTGCAGTTTTTCAATGTTATTTTATTATTTATGAAATACATTTTTTTCAACTTATAGAGCTAAATGTCAGTCATGATTATTGATGACTTAGATAAAGGCTTTTTGATATTCCAGTATTCCATTACTCTGTGCTACTTTAAAGGGATGAAATATCACTGCTATTGTTGTAATATCATTTCAGGTACTCTAGAGGTGATTTCTCCAATATCTCTTCCTCTTTGACCAATGCTTCCCCTCTTCCACTTCTATTCACTCCCCACCCCACCCATCATTGAGACTCTCGTCGCCAATCTCTCATCTTTATATTTAATTCATTTCAGTTCAGTTCAGTTGCTCAGTCGTGTCCAACTCTGCAACGCCCTGAATTGTACCATACCAGGCCTTCTTGTCCATCACGAACTCCCGGAGTTCACTCAAACTCATGTCCATCGAGTTGGTGATGCGATCCAACCGTCTCATCCTGTCATCCCCTTCTCGTCCTGCCCCCAATCCCTCCCAGCATCAGAGTCTTTTCCAATGAGTCAACTCTTCGCATGAGGTGACCAAAGTATTGGAGTTTCAGCTTCAGCATCATTCCTTCCAAAGAACACCCAGGACTGATCTCCTTTGGGATGGACTCATTGGATCTCCTTGCAGTCCAAGGGACTCTCAAGAGTCTTTTCCAACACCACCGTTCAAAAGCATCAGTTCTTTGGCACTCAGCCTTCTTCACAGTCCAACTCTCACATCCATACATGACCACAGGAAAAACTATAGCTTTGACTAGATGGACCTTTGTTGGCAAAATAATGTCTCTGCTTTTGAATATGCTATCTAAGTTGGTTGTAAGTTTCCTTCCAAGGAGTAAGCGTCTTTTAATTTCATGGCTGCAATCACCATATGCAGTGATTTTGGAGCCCCCAAAAATAAAGTCTGACACTGTTTCAACTGTTTCCCCATCTATTTGCCATGAAGTGATGGGACCAGATGCCATGATCTTCATTTCCTGAATGTTGAGCTTTAAGTCAACTTTTTCACTCTCCTCTTTCACTTTCATCAAGAGGCTCTTTAGTTCCTCTTCACTTTCTGCCATCTGCATATCTGAGGTTATTGCTATTTCTCCCAGCAATCTTGATTCCAGCTTGTGCTTCCTCTAGCCCAGCATTTCTGATGATGTACTCTGCATATAAGTTAATTAAGCAGGGTGCCAATATACAGCCTTGATATATTCCTTTTCCTATTTGGAACCAGTCTGTTGTTCCATGTCTAGTTCTAACTGTTGCTTCCTGACCTGCATATAGGTTTCTCAAGAGGCAGGCCAGGCGGTCTGGTATTCCCATCTCTTTCAGAATTTTCCACAGTTTATTGTGCTCCACACAGTCAAAGGCTTTGGCATAGTCAATAAAGCATAAACAAACATTTTTCTGTAACTCTCTTGCTTTTTCTATGATCCAGCAGATGTTGGCAATTTGATCTCTGGTTCCTCTGCCTTTTCTAAAACCAGCTTGAACATCTGGAAGTTCATGGTTCACGTATTCCTGAAACGTGGCTTAGAGAATTTTGAGCATTACTTTACTACTTTATATTACCACTAGATAAATAGTAGATACTGTTAGTCACTCAGTAGTGTCCAACTCTTCGTCACCCAGTGGACTGTAGCGCACGAGGCTCCTCTGTACAGGGAATTCTCTAGGCAAGAATACTGGAGTAGGTAACCATTCCATTCTCCAGGCATATTACCACCAAACTTTATCAATTTTCTACCCCAATTTAACCTCTTTCCTTCACTGAATAATAATATTTTGTTTATTTGAGTATTTCTGGTGGTTAGAGCAGAGAAACAACCTTGAAAAGACTGTCCTAAAATCTGCATACAACAGAGCTAACTTGGGAAAATAAGTGCTTAAGTAACATGGGTCTAGTTGTTCAGAGAACTAACAGGCAAAGTGGGGTGAAGCCAGAAGAAACAGTAAATCAATACAATATTGTAAAGTAATTAGCCTACAATTAAAATAAATAAATTTAAATTAAAAATAAATAAAAAAATAATCACATACACATACACACACAAAAAGAAACAGCAGATTCATTAGTGGTTAATAACTTATCTTAAAATTGTATGATATATAAAATATACATCAGATATCAATTTCAAGTTTTGTATAATCTAAGTAGTGATTTAATATTTTTGTTTCAAATATATTAAGGTTTAATTTTTTGTTTTTCCTATTAATTGTGAATGCTTTAAAATGCAATAATGGCGTTTATATTGCTGTCTTAATATTCAGTTCAGTTCAGTCTCTCATTCATGTCTGACTCTTTGCCACCCCATGGACTGCAACATGCCAGGCTTCCTTGTCCATTCCCAGCTCCCAGATATTGCTCAAACTCATGTCCATCCAGTCAGTGGTGCCATCCAACCATCCTGTCCTCTGTCATCCCCTTCTCCTCCTGCCTTCAATTTTTCCCAGCATCAGGGTCTTTTCCAATGAGTCAGTTCTTTGCATCAGGTGGCCAAAATATTGGAGCCTCAGCTTCAGGGTCAGTCCTTCCAATGAATATTCAGGACTGATTTCCTTTAGGATTGAGTGATTTAATCTTGCAGTCCAAGGGACTCTCAAGAGTCTTCTTCAACACCACAGTTCAAAAGCATCAATTCTTCAGTGCTCAGCTTTCTTTATAGTCCAACTCTCACATTCATACATCACTACAGGGAAAGCCACAGCTTTGACTAGATGGACATTTGTCAGTAATGTCTCTTCTTTTTAATATGCTGTCTAGGTTTGTCATAGCTTTTCTTCTAAGGAGCACATGCCTTTCAATTTCATGATTGCAGTCACCATTTACAGTGATTTTGTAGCCCAAGAAAATAAGTGAAGGGAAATGAAAGTCGCTCAGTTGTGTCTGACTCTTTGCGACCCCAATGGAATTCTCCAGGCCAGAATACTGGAATGGGTAGCCTTTCCCTTCTCCAGGGGATCAAACCAGGATCTCCTGCATTGCAGGTGGATTCTTTACCTACAGAGCTATGAGGGAAGGAAGCCAAAGTCTCTCATTATTTCCATTGTTTCCCCATGTATTTGCCATGAAGTGAATGGACCGTATACTATGATTTTGTTTTTTGACTGTTGAAAACTTCCTTTTCACTCTCCTCTTTCACGCTCATCAATAGGCTCTTTAATTCCTCTTCATTTTCTGCCATTAGGGTGGTATCATCTGCATATCTGAGGTTGTTGATATTTCTCCCAGCAATCTTGATTCCAGCTTGTGCTTCATCCAGCCCGGCATTTTGTGTGATGTACTCTGCATAGAAGTTAAATAAGCAGGGTGACAATATATACCCTTGATGTACTCCTTTTCCAATTTGGGACCAGCCCATTGTTCCATGTCTGGTTCTAACTGTTGCTTTTTGATCTACATACCAATTTCTCAGGAGGAAGGTAAGGTGGTCTGGTATTCTCATCTCTTTAAGAATTTTCCACAGTTTGTTGTGATTCACACAGTGAAAAGCTTTAGCAAAGTCAATGAAGCAGAAGTAGATTTTTTTTCTGGAATTCTATTGCTTTTTCTGTGATCGAACAGACATTAGCAGTGTGATCTCTGGTTCCTCTACCTTTTCTAAATCCAGTTTGAACATCTAGGAATTCTCAGTTTATGTACTTTTGTAGCCTAGCTTGGAGAATTTTGAGCATTACTTTGCTAGCATTTTAATATTACACATAATATATTCCAAAACATCCACATTATTGTTTGATCACACACTACAATTTTTTGATTCAATATGGATAAATTTTCTTATTTTTTAAATTGTAACGTCTTAGATAGATGCAATATTTACCTTCTAGTTGATAGTCTGACTTCAGACATACTTCATGAATGCAAATATTTAGATTAATTCAGACTGAAGTGCAAAAGTTTGCTTCTCTTATGAATACTTGAACTTTAAATAAGGTTAATTCCAAATGTCAAAGTTAATTGTCTATATGAATGACATCTTACAAATTGTACTATGTATGATTGATCAAGCATTTTAATGAATGAAAAATTCTCCCATTTTCATGAAGTTAAATTTTGTAGGAAACAGCTGCTACTATGTTTTTACTTAAAGATGATCTTACATTTTATTCAATAAGAGATAGTATTTTATCAAAGATCATTGTTGATAATAAATTTTGATTAATTCTAATTCATTAGACACGTCTTGATTTCTTTTGTAGAACTGCCTTCATATTAGACCCCTAGATGTGTATAACGGACTTTTGGACTCAGAGGGAGAGGGAGAGGGTGGGATGATTTGGGAGAATGACATTCTAACATGTATACTATCATGTGAATTGAATCGCCAGTCTATGTCTGACGCAGGATGCAGCATGCTTGGGGCTGGTGCATGGGGATGACCCAGAAAGTTGTTATGGGGAGGGAGGTGGGAGGGCGGTTCATGTTTGGGAATGCATGTAAGAATTAAAGATTTTAAAATTTAAAAAATAAAAAACAAAAAAAAAAATAAAGTGAGAAATTTGAGGTCTTAGGATTCATTAAATGCTCCTCAAACGTCATTGACTTTATAATTGTCAAGTAAGGATAGTTTATTCTTTGTTTTAATTTTCAAGAAGCTATTATGCTACCTCCTCTACCCTTTCCAATCCATCTACGTGAGATGGACAGTTTCCTCAAATTCATAAAAAGCTATTTCCCTTAAAGAGACTAATGAAAATATCTTTAAGGATTACTTTACAAATGTACAACTTCTGTTGGCTGGTGCTCTAGATAGAAAGTGTACAAATGTTTTTAAAAGAGGAACTGGAAAACTGCAGAATCTTTATAAACAGATAGTTGATGAGTTGACCTCAAGATAAAGGACTCTGAAAATGCTTTTAGGGAATTCTTACCCAGAACAGTTAGACTTTTACTTTCATCTGAGGTGCAGCTGGGCATTACAAAGGCAATAGCAGCCAAGCCCCTGGGGTTCCCTTTCTCTGTCGTCAGAATTGGCACCCTGCTGAATGAAATATCAATGCGCTGAACCATGTCAGGGCAATGAGCATAATGATAGTGACTCCGTGATATAAATGAGGTTAATAACTTGTGAGAAAGCAGAGTTTTGTTCCTAGATCCTTCGCATTTTCTTCTTTGTGCAATGCAGCTCTTTAGAAATATTGCCTGTCTGTGGAGAGCTAATGGTTCTCTTCATAAAGCTAATCCACTGTGCTTCAGTAGTCTTGGAACTCATTTCTGGAGTCACACTAATCTGCCTTTCCTCTGCTAGGTTTTGTTTTGCTCCTGAAAGGTTTTCTTATTTCCCCAAGACTTCAAGCTGAGCATAAAGCTTTTCTGCTGCCTCTTATGCCATTGCTAATCAGGGGTGACACTTTTGTTTTAACAGACTTTTTTTTTTTTTTTTTGTAATTTCATTTTGTTTTAAGACACGAAGAAGCATTTTGCAAAGGAAATAAAGAGAATTTTTTAAATGTCACAGCCCTGCTTTAATTCTGCCTCTGCGTCATCCACATGTACCCTTCCCTCTCTTTTCTCTCTCCATCTCCCTACCCTCCATATCTCAGAGGGTAGCTTGCCATCTGCTGCTTACTCCCTGCATTCTGTCTCAAGAGCTATTTTGAGGATCCTGAGTCTTATAACAAACTAAGAAAACCACATAAACACGCACATCGTGTTTTTTTTTTTTTTTTTTTTTTTTGCCAGTGATCAGTGAAGGCTACCGGATCCATTTGTTTTCTGTACCACTGAATAGTCCTTCGCAATAGGATTTGATGATTATATCTTGTTTTTGCTCATTCTTTGGCTTTCTTCCCCTACTCTTACATGCTAAAGATCTGCAAGCCTTTAGGTAATAAAACTAAGGAATCCTGAAGGGAAATCAAATCACGAAAGAAGAGAAAAAAATTTACTTCTAATAGTCATCGCATTGACAAAAAGATTAGCCATGAGTTTGTACACTTCTCTTTTGGTAGCTTTTTCCTTTTCAGAAATTTTGCTTCTTAAAATCCTTGTAGTAACACTAGAGTAAGGAAGGAAGAAAGAAAGTGAAGCTGCTCAGTCGAGTCCGAGTCCGACTCTGCGACCCCGTGGACTGTAGCCCACCAGGCTCCCCCGTCCATGGGATTCTCCAGGCAAGAATATTGGAGTGGATTACCATTTCCTTCTGCAGGGGACCTTCCAGATCCAGGGATCGAACCCAGGTCTCCCACATTGCAGGCAGATGCTTTAACCTTTGAGCCACTAGGGAAGCGCAACGCTAGAGTAGTAGTTAAAAATGTTATACTAGTGCTTCTTACATGCCAGCCATTGCTTTTACATATATTGACTCCTGAAAAATATTAATAGTGTGATTTTTAGTCTCTGTCTACAGAAGAGAATAATTAGATAATCTGCTTCAAAGTAGTTCAACAATTTGCAGAGAGATCAAATAAGTTGCTCAAGATTACACAGCTAACAAGAGGCAGACCTGGTGTTGTGCACGAAGAAAATCTAGTTCTAGAGATGACCTTTCCAGGCACCACACCATATATAGTGAAACATACTTATGTAGAATCTGTTAATAGAAGTAAGAGCATCAATTATGGTCTAAGACTGGTTGGAAGCACAGTTCTCCTACTTAATAGAAGTTATGATGATGAACATAATAATTCCTTTCTTGAGTCTTAGCCTCATTATTGGTAAAATGAAACTACTAACCCTGTTCTAAGTGTGATTTTATGATAATTAAATATAAAAATATATAAATGCCATCCACAGTTTTCTAATGAGTGAAACAGTACACATAGAAATAAAATGCCATGCCTGGATATAAAACGTGAATGGTATTTTTCCTATGATCATACCTTTCATGCCCTTGGTCAATAAGATTATTCTCTCCAGGTATCTCCATTCTTGCCCCTCTACCTAGAATCTGCTCTACTCTTGGGAGATACAGTCATTGTGACTGCATCATTTTATATGCCTATCAAGAATTTATAGGGGTTCCAACAATATACAAGTATTTCTCTGTATCCTTGACAACCCATGGTCTCACTCTCTCTCTCTCTTTTTTTTTTTTTGTAACAGCCATCCTACAAGTAGTCATGTATGGATGTAAGATTTGGGCTTATAGTCCAAAGAAGAAAGCTGAGCACAGAAGAACTGATGCTTTCGTGTTTCATGGATGGTATGGGGAGGGAGGCGGGAGGGGGTTCAGGATGGGGAACATGTATATACCTGTGGCGGATTCATGTTGATGTATGGCAAAACCAATACAATATTGTAATTAACCTTTAATTTAAATAAATAAATTTATATTAAATAAATAAATAAACTGTCAAAAAAAGAATTGATGCCTTTGAACCATGGTGTTGAAGAAGACTCTTGAGAGTCCCTTGGACTGCAAGGAGATCCAACCAGTCCATCCTAAAGGAGTTCAGTTCTGGATGTCCATTGGAAGGACTGATGTTGAAGCTGAAACTCGAATACTTTGGCTACCTGATGCAAAGAGCTTACTCATTGGAAAAGACCCTGATGCTGGAAAGGATTTTGGGCAGGAAGAGAAAGGGACGACAGAGGATAAAATGGTTGATGGCCTCACTGACTCAATGGACATGAGTTTGGGTTAACTCCAGGAGTTGGTGATGGACAGGGAGGCCTGGCATGCTATGGTTCATGGGGTCGCAAAGAGTCGGACACGACTGAGTGACTGAACTGACTGAACAGGTGTGAAGTGATATCTCATTGTGGTTTTGAATTGCATTTCCCAATTAGTGATATTGAGCATAGTTTCCTGTGCCTGTTGACATTTACATATATTCTTGGAGAAATGTCTATCAAGTCTTTAATCCATTTTAAAGTCAAGTTGTTGTTTTTTGCCAATGAGTTTTAATCAAGTTTTTTAGTTGTTTTTTGCCATTGAGTTGTAGGAGTTCCTCATATATTAACTAATCCCATATTAGATATATGATTTGCAAGTATTTCCTCCCTCTCCATATATTGCATTTTTCACTCTGTTGATTTTCTTTGCTGTGCAGAAGCTTTTTAGTTTGATGTAGTCCCACTTGTCTATTTTTCCTTTAGTTGCTTGTGACTTTGGTGTTTCTATCCAAGAACGTATTGCTAAGACCAGTGTCAGGCAGTTTTTCCTCTATGTTTTCTTCTGAGTTTTATAGCTCCTGATCTTATATTTAAGTTTTAGTTTATTTTGCATTTATTTTGCCTTTTTTTGTTGTTGTTGGTACAAGAGTCCAGTTTCATTCTTTTGTATGTGTATATCCAGTTTTCCCAACATCATTTATTGAATAGACTACCCTTTCCCTATTGTGTATTCTTGGCAATCTTGTAAAAAATCAGTTGGTCATATATGCGTGGATGGATTAGTTTCTAAGCTCTCTAGTCTGTTCATTGATTTATATGTCTGTTTCTATGCCAATACCATACCATTTTCATTATTATAGTTTTATAATATATTTTGAAATCAGGAAGTGTGATGTCTCCTGCTTTGTTCTTCTTTCTCAAGATTGCTGTGGCTATGGAAGTTCTATTATAGCTCTTTATGAATTTTAGATTTTTTTAGTAAAAATTTTTATTGGGATTTTGGTAGGAGTTTCCTTACATTTATAATTCCTTTAGAGAGTATAGACATTTCAATAGCATCAATTTTCCAATCCAGTCTTCTTTGCATGTCTTTATTTCATTGATGATTTGCAGATTTCTGTTTAAAAGTTTATCTCCTTGGTTAAGGTTTTTTGAGTATATTATTATTTTTGGTGCTATTATTAAGTGTAATTTTTATTGATTTCCTTTTCAGATAGTTCATTATTATATGAAGACTCAGCTGAATTGAATGCTGACTTGTGCTTACATGCATACATGCTAAGTCATTTCAGTTATGTCTGGCTGTTTATGACCCTATGGACTGTAGGCCCATCAGGCTCCTCTTTCCATGGAATTCTCCAGGCAAGAATACTGGAGTGGGTTGCCATACTTTCCTCAAGTGGATCTTATCGACCCAGGTACCAAACTCACATCTCTTATGTCTCCTGCAAAAGATTTGAAGTCAAGATCTCTGACATCTGTATTTCTATGTGCACTGAAACATTATTTGTTAAGCCAATATGTAGAAACAACAAAATTGTCCATCACTGAATGATGAATAAAGAAAATGCGATATATACATACAATGGGATTATTATTATTCAGTCTTAAAAAGGACAAAAATCTTGCCATATAAGACAGCATGTATCAACCTGCAGGACATTATGCTAAGTGAAATAAACCAGTCACAAAAGGATAAATGCCACATGATCAAATTATATGAGGTATCTAAAGTAGTCAATTTGTAGATATAGAGAATAGAATGATGGTTACTAGGGGCTGGAGGAAGGTGACGATGAAGAATTACTGTTCAATGGGTACATATTTTCAGTTATGCAAGAATAAGTTCTAAAGATCTGCTGTACAACAGTGTGCTTATAGTTGACAATACTCTATTGTATACTTAAAATTTTATTGAGGATAAACCTCATGTAAGATTTTTTCACCATAATAAAAAAGGACAATAAAGATAAAGAAACTTGCTACTATATATCTAGTCCCTTAAGGATCAACATGCCTTTCTTCATATCCAAGTTAACCTTATCATTAAAGATTTCCTGAAAGTGAGGAATGTAAAGGACTGCAGGACTTCCTAGATAATTATGAATTTTAATAGCAGTTAATAACAATGTCACTGATATCTGGTTCCATAATATAGAAGTATTAAAAACCTTGACCTGGTAAGGACAACACATTGGACCAGAAAAATCTTACTACACTTGTCAGTGCACAGTGTTTTAAATGCCTCTTTCCTTACCTATATAAAGTGCCAGTACTGACCTTCAACAATGCTTTGAAATGAGTATTAAAAAAACAAATTGGTCAAGCTGTTCCTTTCTCAAATATTTTAGAGATTTGGCTCCATTTTTAAATCTAATGATCAGATATTTAGGAAATAACTGCTGTCTTCCATTCTCCTGATAAAGGGCCACTTTCATATTATTTTTAAGTTTTATAATATTGGATCATCAATATGTTTGTCATTTCTCTTTATTGTTTTCCATGCATGTCCCACGTAGAGCTTTAAAAAGAAAAGAAAAAAAAACCCAGCATATTCTAGATCTACTTGATAGTTACCAGACAAATTGCATATTTTGTTGCTTCTTTCTGTTCTATAGAGAATCACTGTGTTAATCCAGTATAGCCCTGGCTATACACTGAGATTCACTTTCAAACAAGACATCCCCTAAATAGATTTATTTCATTCCCATCTTTGTTCCACTTTTTCCATTTTAAATCCCTGAATTACATGGTATGTTTATATTATATTGTGACTTTATGTTTTGTTAATCTAGTTGAGATTATATGACAAAGACCTATATGTGTTAGTCACTCAGTTGTGTCCAACTTTGAGAACCCATGGACTGTAGCCTGCCAGGCTCCTCTGTCCATGGAAATCTCCAGGCAAGAATCCTGGAGTGATTTTCCAGGGGATTTTATTGACTTAGTGATTGAATTCACGTCTTCTGCTTTGCAGGTAGATTCTTTACTGTCTGGGCCACCAGAGAAGCCCTTATATGGCAATACCATATTTAATAAGAGCTTAATTGGCTCATGAACAATACTCAGTTTGATGGGCAATATGCAGTCTGAAATAGCTCACATCCCAAAGATGGGGCAAGGGATTATCATAAGATAATATACTAAACTGTATGTAACCAATTAGTAGAAGCCACCAAACCTAACATGCTGTTATTAATTTCTATGGAAATTTATCTGTCATTTCAGAAATGTTGAAGACCAGGAAAAAGTATGAGTTTCTAAAATATTGGGAGGTTTTTAAAAATTAAATTCAAAAGGGACCAAGCAAGGCATGGATTATCTGGAGAGAAGTCAAGATCTTTAGTTTGATGAAGTTCACCATGAAGCAAGGATTACAGACTGACGAAACAGGAAGCACTTTCTCATGGTAAGTGCAATAGTAAACATATACCCTGCATTCTGGGAACAGAGAGGAAGGAAATTTGGCCTTCCTGAAGTTAGTAGGTCTAAAAGAACATCCTCACAAAGACAATTGCATCACAGACATGGACAGCAACTTGAGCAAAAGAACAGAGGTGAAATATCATGAAGTTTCCTTTGAGCTGTGAACAAATTCCTATAACTGGAGTATGAAGGGGAAGACTATCATGAAAAGACATAAAGTGGGAATGTATTATGGGAGAAATTTCTGCACAGAATATATATCTTAGTCCTGTATTCTGTCATGTCAGACTTGGCATATAAAGGCAAGTTAATTAGGATACTCCCTAAATCACTGACACAGAAACAAATATTGTTGTAATTTTGTGATCTCTTATATCCTATGGATATAACTTATGGTAAAAAAAAAAAAAAAAATCCGCCTGCAATAAAAGAGACCTAGGTTCAATTCCTGGATTGGGAAATCCCCTGGAGAAGAGAATGGCTACCCACTGCAGTAATCATGCCTGGAGAATTCCATGGACAGAGGAGTCTGGTGGGATGCAGTCCATGGTGTTGCAAACAGTCAGATGTGACTGAGTGACTAACACACATAACTCATATATTTACCCAATATGATCTATCAGGAAGCCCTGTGTCTTTTCCTCCTATGTACATTAAAACCTTCACTTTCATACCTACATCCCCTGTTTAATATGGGAAAAAGACAGTAGAAGGAGGAAATGGAAGCACCCTTAAGATCTGGATGTTTTCCTAGTGATTTCATCAACCTGCTCTTCCCTTGAGTATTAAGACTGTTTTTTTGGTGAATAAATGAACTTTTGGAAGAAAACTTCTACCTTAGAGGTGTAAGTTGAGAGAATGCTATGGCTTCAATTAACCCTCAAATATTTGTTCATAGCTAAATCAGTCCTGGGTATTCATTGGAAGGACTGATGTTGAAGCTGAAACTCCAATGCTTTGGCCACCTGATGTGGAGAGTTGACTCATTTGAAAAGACCCTGATGATGGGAAAGATTGAAGGCAGAAGGAGAAGGGATTGACAGAGGATGAAATGGTTAAATGGCATCACTGACTCAATGGACATGGGTTTGGGTGGACTCTGGGAGTTGGTGATGGACAGGGAGGCTTAGCGTGCTGTGGTTCATGGGGTCGCAAAGAGTCGGACACGACTGAGCGACTGAAGTGAATTGAACTGAAATAACTGTGGCTAGAATACCAGAAAATTAATTCTTCCCATAATTGCACTTTTGCTATAAACTAAAATACCTCCTTTTGAACTTTCTTATACTTCTTAATTCTCTGATTTGGTTATATCTATAAATTAATATTTTATATCAGTTACTTGTTACTAAACACAAATTTTATGATACACATTACAAAGTTTTCAGGGCTATTGGTTACATATTTAAAGAAACAATAGCAAAACTCATATATCAATTTGTTTTTGGTCAGCAGATGGCACTGTTAATGAGTTGCTGAGTGCAACTTCCTATTATTTGTCAAATTTGAAGTTAGGCTTTGAAATATAGGCTTCTTATATTCAGAATTCTAATACTGTAGAGTTGTATTCAGAAATGTGTTACTATTTTTGGAAAGATTAGAAGCAATGAATCTGGAAAACACTTTCCTCATGATTCTTTTGTTTTAATTGTGATTAGAGTAACATAATTAAACATTATACTTTAACCATATTTAACTGTATGTTTCAGTGGCACTAAGTACATTCACATTGTTGTGCAACTCTCACCATCATCCATGTCCCAAATTTTTACGTTCCTAAATTGGAACTCTGTCCTCATTAAACACTATTTCCCAATCCCCTGGTGCTTAACATCTACCAAAGTACTTTCTGACTATGAATTTGACTGTTCTAGGTACCTTGTAAAAGAGGTTCAAACAGTATTTTTCTGCACCTAATGTATGTTGGGGGGCTTCTTCGGTGACTCAGAGATAAAGAATCTTCTTTCAATGCAGAAGATGTGAGTTTGATCCCTGGGTCAGGAAGATCTCCTGGAGAAGGAAATGACAACCCATTCCCAGTATTCTTGCCTGGACAGAGGAACCTAGAAGACTACAGTCCATGGGGTTGCAAAAGGGTAGGGCACAACTTAGCAACTAAATAGCAAATGTATACTGGAATGTATTTTTTAAGGTTAAACGGATTGTACCTTATCCCCCACCCTCTGTTCTATGCAGTAGGCCCTAACCAGCCATCTATTTCATACAAAATAGTTTACATATGTCAGTCGCAATCTCCCAACCCATCCCACCACCCTTCCCACCTCTCCATATGTTGGTTCTCTATGTCTGTGTCTCTAACTCTACTTTGCAAATTGGTTCATCTGTGCCATTTCTCTAGATTACATATACAAACAATATTATACACTATTTGTATTTCTCTTTTTGACTTACTTGACTCTGTATGATAATCTTTGGGTCCATCCACATCTCTGCAAATTGCATAATTTCATTCCTTTTTATGGCTAATATTTCCTTGTGTATATGTACCTTATTTCTTTTTTTCATTTTTTTTTAATTTTTATTTTTACTTTATTTTACTTTACAATACTGTATTGGTTTTGCCATACATTGACATGAATCCACCATGGGTGTACATGCATTCCCAAACATGATCCCCCTCCCACCTCCCTCCCCATAACATCTCTCTGGGTCATCACCATGCACCAGCCCTAAGCATGCTGTATCCTGTGTCGGACATAGACTGGCGATTCGATTCTTACATGATAGTATACATGTTAGAATGCCATTCTCCCAAATCATCCCACCCTCTCCCTCTCCCTCTGAGTCCAAAAGTCTGTTATACACATCTGTGTCTTTTTTGCTGTCTTGCATACAGGGTCGTCATTGCCTTCTTTCTAAATTTCATATATATGTGTTAGTATACTGTATTGGTGTTTTCCTTTCTGGCTTACTTCACTCTGTATAATCGGCTCCAGTTTCATCCATCTCATCAGAACTGATTCAAATGTATTCTTTTTAATGGCTGAGTAATACTCCATTGTGTATATGTACCACAGCTTTCTTATCCATTCATCTGCTAATGGACATCTAGGTTGTTTCTGTTAATGAACATTTAGGTTGTTTCTATGTCCTGGTTGTTGTAAACAGTGCTGGCAATGAACATTATGGAGAAGGCATCTTTTGGAATTATGGTTTTCTCAGGGTATATCTCCAGGAGTTGGTTTGCTAGGTCATATGGCAACTGTATTTTTAGTTTTTTAAGGAATCTCCATACTGTTCTTTATAGTGGCTGTATCAATTTACATCCCCCTAATAATGTAAGGCAGTTCAATTTTCTCCACACCCTCCCCAGCATTTATTATTTATATATATCTTTTTGATATGATCATTGTGATTGACGTGAGGTGGTAACTCATCATAATTTTGATTTGCATTTCTCTAATAATTAGTGATATTGATAATCTTTTCATGGGTTTATTAGCCATCTGTATGGCCTGTTTGGAGAAGTCTATTTAGATCTTCCACTCATATTTGATTGGGTGATTTACTTTTTTGATATTGAGTTACAAATGATGTTTGTTTATTTTGGAGATTAATCCCCTGTCAGTTGCTTCATTTACAAATATTTTATCCCATTCTGAGGGCTGTCTTTTCATCTTGTTTATGGTTTCCTTTTCTGTGCAAGAACTTTTAAGTTTAATTAAGGTCCATTTGTTTATTTTTGTTTTTATTTCATTATCCTAGGAGGTGGGTCAAACAATATCTTGACGCAATTTATGTCAGAGTGTCTCGCCTTTGTATTCCTCTACAGGTTTTATTGAAAAGGCAAGAGAATTCCAGAAAAAAAAAAACATCTATTTATGCTTTATTGACTATGCCAAAGCCTTTGACCGTGTGGATCACAATAAATTGTGGAAAATTCTGAAAGAGATGGGAATACCACACCACCTGACCTGCCTCTTGAGAAACCTATATGCAAGTCAGGAAGCAACAGTTAGAACTGGACATGGAACAACAGACTGGTTCCAAATAGTAAAAGGAATACATCAAAGCTATATATTGTCACCCTGCTTATTTAACTTATATGTAGAGTACAGCATAAGAAATGCTGAGCTGGAAGAAGCACAAGGTGGAATCAAGATTGTCAGGAGAAATATCAATAATGTCAGAAATGCAAATGACACCACTCTTATGGCAGAAAGTGAAGAGGAACTAAAAAGCCTCTTGATGAGAGTGAATAGGAGAGTGAAAAAGTTGGCTTAAAGTTAAACATTCAGAAAATGAAGATCATGACATCTGGTCCCATCACTTCAT
Source organism: Ovis aries (assembly GCF_016772045.2). Taxonomy (NCBI): domain Eukaryota; kingdom Metazoa; phylum Chordata; class Mammalia; order Artiodactyla; family Bovidae; genus Ovis; species Ovis aries. The sequence continues at coordinate 75,330,076 of NC_056059.1, forward strand.
GGGAAATAGATGGGGAAACAGTGGAAACAGTGTCAGACTTTATTGAGGGGGGAGGGGGCAAAATCACTGTAGATGGTGATTGCAGCCATGAAATTAAAAGACACTTACTCCTTGGAAGGAAAGTTATGACCAACCTAGATAGCATATTCAAAAGCAGAGACATTACTTTGCCAACTAAGGTCTGTCTAGTCAAGACTATGGTTTTTCCTGTGGTCATGTATGCATGTGAAAGTTGGACTATGAAGAAAGCTGAACACCGATGAATTGATGCTTTTGGACTGTGGTGCTGGAGAAGACTCTTGAGAGTCCCTTGGACTGCAGGGAGACCCAACCAGTCCATCCTAAAGGAGATCAGTCCTGGGTGTTCATTGGAAGCTCTGATGCTGAAGCTGAAACTCCAATACTTTGGCCACCTCATGTGAAGAGTTGCCTCATTGGAAATGACCCTAATGCTGGGAGGGACTGGTGGCAGGAGGAGAAGGAGTGACAGGATGAGATGGCTGGCTGGCATCTCTGACTCGATGGACATGAGTTTGAGTAAATTCGGGATTTGGTGATGGACAGGGTGGCCTAGCATGCTGCAATTCATGAGGTCGTAAAGAGTCAGACACGACTGAGTGACTGAACTGAACTGAACTGAAAGGTTTTATAGTGCCCAATCTTACATTTAGATCATTAATCCACTTTGAGTTTTTTTTTGTGTGTGTGTGTGTAGTGTTAGGAAGTTTTCTAGTTTTATTCTTTTACATGTAGCTGTCCAATTTTCCCAGCATCACTTATTGAAAAGGCTGTGTTTTCTGCCTTGTGTATTCTTGCCTCTTTTTTCAAAGAAAAGGTGCTTATATTTGCATGAGTTTATCTATGGGTTTCTGTTTTGTTCCATTGGTCTATATTTCTGTTTTTTTGCCAGTACAAACTTTCTTGATGACTGTAGCTTTGTAGTATAGTCTTAAGTCAGGAAGCCTGATTCCTTGGCTCCATTTTTCTTTTTCCAGATTGCTTTGGCTATTCACAGACTTGTGTGTTTCCATACAAAGTGAATTTTTTCTAGTTTTTTGGAAAAACACCACTGGTAATTTGATAGGGATTTATCAAATCCATAGATTTCTTTGGGTAGTATACCTACCTCAAGAATGATATAAATCTCAAGTCAGCAACCTAACTTTACACCTAAAGCAACTAGACAAAGAACAAACAAAACCCATATTAGAAGAAGGAAAGACATCATAAAAATCAGAGTATATATAAATGGAATAATAATGAAGAAAACAATAGCAAAGATAAATAAAACTAAAAGCTAGTTCTTTGAGAAGATCAACCAAGTTGACAAAACTTTTAGCCAGATTCATCAAGAAAAGAAGGGAGAGGGCTCAAATTCATAAAAGTAGTAATGAAAAAGGAGAAATTACAGATGGCACCACAGAAATACAAAGGATCATAAGCATCTACTACAAACAACTATATGCCAATAAAATGTAGAGAAATGGACAGATTCTTAGAAAGCTACAACCTTCCAAGACTGAACCAGGAAGAAACAGAAAGGATGAATAGACCATTCCCAAATAAAGAAACTGAAATGGTGAGTAAAAATCTTCCAACAAACAAAAGGCCGTGAAAAGATGGCCTCACCAGAGAATTCTAATGAATATTTAGAGAAGAGCTAACATCATTTTTCTCAAAGTCTTCCAAAATTTTTCAAAGAAAGGAACATTCCCAAATTCATTCTACAAGGCTGCCATCACCCTAGTGATAGTATCAAAACCAGAAAACGATATAACACACAAAAAAGAAAATTACAAACCAGTATCAGTGATGAACATTGATGCAAAAATCCTCAACAAAATACTAAGAAGCAGAATCCCACAACACATTAAAAGGATCAACTGGGATTTATCCTAGGAATGCAAGAATTATCCAATAAATGCAAAATCAATCATTATGGTACATCATATTAACAAATTAAAGAATAAAAACCAAATGATCATCTCAACAGATGCATTTTCCTCATTAAATCTGATCCACACTTTTTTCTTCCAAGTGTAAATTTGGAAGTTCCAAGTTTCTTCCCTTTGTCCTCCTTCCTTTCCTTTATTTCTTTCTCTCTTTTCCTCCTTTCTTCCTGCTTTCCTTTATCATTTCTTTATTTTCTTATTCTAACTCTTTCTATATTTGTCCCACTATTATTTCATTCTTTTCTCATTTTCTGTTTTGAGCCATTTTTTATTTTTTATAAAGCTTAATTTGGCAAGTTAAACATAATTATATATTTAAAAAAATTGAATTTAAAAACCAGTCTTGCAAAAGAGAAGAGTTTTAGTAAAGGCCACTGGCAGAAGTGTGTGTGGAAAAATATTTTTAAAATGGCAAGAATGCTTTTAAAAGTCAGACTTAATTGATACGTTGTTTGCTGACTTACTTAAGTAGACCGAATTCAAATTATCTCACCTTTGTACATGAAAAACAGAATATTTCTGAAATTTACATTTTAACTATTTTGATGCATACAGTGTAATTTAAGCTTTGAAGATGCTTGAAATTATCTCTATTTTGGGGAGTTGTGGAGTGAACACATAGAGTATGAGAAGTTACTTTGAGCTGTTTAGAAGGTATATGTATTTTGTGATGTCAAGTTATTTATTTGCATGTCTAAAAAAAAATCTGTTTTAAAGATTCTTTTAGACTTAGGATCCTGTAGGACTTACTTTAAAGCAAAAACCTCTTGTACTGTTGAGCAGGTGAATTTTGTTATAGTTATTTCAGAGCTAATGATTGAATGATGGATCATGTCTGAAGTAAGACAAATGGTGAACCATGTAATGAATAAAGGCTCTATTTATTTTCATTCTGAAAACTTACTGTTTTATGTAAAGAAAGGGGAGTACCTTAATTAAGGCAATTATTATCTATCAAACAATTGAATTTCATTGGGATTTTTAAAGCATGTTTAACTTTTATCACGTGTGTGCTTCACTTAGGACCCTAAATGCAGTGAACATATTTCCTTATGCAGATATACCAGGTTATAAAGCCTCAACTGCTTTTCCTACAAAAGTTGTTGTTAGGAGTGGGGATTTTCTATCACCTGCAAACAAGGCATCGATCTGTGAAAGCTAGTGTGTTTGAGGGAAAGTAAAAGTTATGACCAACCTAGATAGCATATTGAAAAGCAGAGACATTACTTTGCCAACAAAGGTCCGTCTAGTCAAGGCTATGGTTTTTCCAGTGGTCTTGTATGAATGTGAGATTTGGACTGTGAAGAAAGCTGAGAGCCAAAGAATTGATGCTTTTGAACTGGGTATTGGAGAAGACTCTTGAGAGTCCCTTGAACTGCAAGGAGATCCAAGTAGTTCATCCTAAAGGAGATCAGCCGTGGGTGTTCATTGGAAGGACTGATGTTGAAGCTGGAACTCCAGTACTTTGGTCACCTCATGAGAAGAGTTGACTCATTGGAAAAGACTCTGATGCTGGGAGGGATTGGGGGCAGGAGGAGAAGGGGACGACAGAGGATGAGATGGCTGGATGGCATCACGGACTCGATGGACATGAGTTTGAGTGAACTCCGGGAGTTGGTGATGGACAGGGAGCCCTGGCGTGCTGAGATTCATGGGGTCGCAAAGAGTCAGACACGACTGAGTGACTGAACTGAACTGAACATGCTGTTTGAATCAAGTCTTTTTTTGTTGTTGTTCAGTCACTAAGTCATGTCCGATTCTTTATGAACCCATCAATTATGGCACACCAAAATTCTCTGCCCTTCACTATCTCCCTGAATTTACTCAAATTCATGTCCATTGAGTGAGTGATCCTATCTAAATATCTCATCCTTTGCTGCCCCCTTCTCTTTTGGCCTGCAGTCTTTTCCAGATTAGAGTCTCTTCCAGTGAGTTGGCCCTTTGTAGCAGGTGGTCAAAGTTTTGCAGCTTCAGCTTCAGCATCATTCCTTCCAAGGAATATTCAGAGTTGATTTCCCTTAGGCTTGACTGGTTTGATCCCCTTTGAGTAATCCCTCTTCTCTGAAGTGCCCAAGGAGACCCCTGAAAGTCTGTGTGGATGTTTTCCAATGTTGTAGGGAATTCCAATTCCAGTAGTTTAAAGAGAACCTGTTGTTTTAGTTGCTAAGTCACGTCCCACTCTTTTGCAACCCCATGGACTATAGCCCACCAGGCTCCTCCTTCTATGGGATTTCCCAGGCGAGATTACTGGAGTGGGTCACTGTCTCCTTTTTCAGGGGATCTTCCAGATCCCGGGCTTGAACCTATGTTTCCTGGATTGGCAGGCAGATTATTTACCACTGAACCTCCAAGGATGCCTAGAGAGACACTGAGCAAAACACAAGTACCTGGGCAAAAAAATATAGAGGACCTCAATAAAATTGTAATTTAATACAAAGTTCATTATTATTACTTGTCCAAAGATTTTAAAATTTAAAAAATAAAAAACTAAAATTAAAAAAAAATAAAAAAACTAACATAAGATATGTTGCTATTTTAAATGTACATAATAACCATATTTTATACTTATTGAATACTTACTGTATAGCTCAGGAACTCTAAGCAGCATTAATAAATGCACTCTCATTATTATTATGATATAACAAAGAAAATTTAGGCTTAGAAAACTCACTCAGATAGATAATTGTTTACTAGAGAAAAGGCACACATTGAAAGTCTTTTTAAAAAACAGCTGACTAATACGTGCATGGACCCGCAGGTGGATAGCATCATTAAAGATGGGTTGTAGGGAAGTACCTCTGAGAGTACTGTAGAAGAATCTTGGTGGGAAGAGATCACAGTGTCTCTTGGGTGGGTCAAAGAGCAGAGGTAACTAAGATTTGAACAGTGTCAGTAGTATGGAAAATTGAGAAAAAAAAAGTGCAAATACTAAGGACATCTAAATTTGAGCTTGACATAATTCACTTCTTTGTTTTGAGAGTAAAAGAAAATGGAGTCCTCTTATCTCAACCAATTCCCTTAGGTTCTTTTCTCTTTACTCTGATTTCTACTAAAAGGGTTAAGGAACTTAATACACATATTGAGATGTGAGTGTTTTTTTAAACTTTGGAATTTTAATATGAATTTTCCCCTAAGATAGAGTTAAAATTAACAAATGTGGGTGCATTAATTTTAAAGGGATAATATTTTTGCCTTCCTCATGCTTCCCTGGAGGACTAAAATCCAAATACATGAAGACAGACATTGGAGGAATGAATCAAGCACTATTTTCTTCTTTGGCTCTGAGGAAAATTATTGAGAAGGGTAATGTTAGTGGTTTGAAAATGAAAGATATTTCACGTTGGAGTAATCATAGCTTGTCATGATTTTTAAAAATGAGAATACTCTGAATAAAATAAGAATAGTAAAAAGCATACTATGGACATAAATCATTATCAATCTCAAACACCTCAAAATTGCATGATTTCTTTTTAATCACGAAGTGAGTTGAATTCAAAACATTATTAGTACAGTCTATTACCTATAAGTCATCTGTGTCAGAGAACTCATTCAAATGGTAAATTTTGGACAAGAGACCCGGGGAAAGAAAAAGATTTCTTTCTGGGCTAAATAAATATTTTCTAAGGAAATTTGGCCTTATTAGAAAATAGAGTATTACTCCTATTAGAATACATATTTTTCATAGTTCCCTAGAATTTTGTACATGAGATAAGAAAAACATAGGCAGGTGAAACAAAAGATGATGTACTAAATTCTTACCGTGTGCCAGATCGTTTACATTTTTTCCTCTCTAAGGTATTGTTATTATCCTCATTTTACAGATCAGAATATTGAGGATGAACTATGTTATAGAATACACACAAGAACAAACTCCAAACACTTTGCCTTCAGACCCTGCAGTTATAACTACTTTACTGTCACCTTGGATATTTCACTCCTAATAAATGCTAAATTAAAGTATTTATATTTCATGTTTAATGTGGAGGATACATTTTCTGATGGCGGTATTTTTCATGATTAAAAAAGTTATGACACTATGAGAATATCTAAACATGTATTTGTGCATGTGTTTGTACACTTTAGATGGATTGCAGAGGAAAAATTGAAACATTAGTGTTATAGACGACACCTTATTCTCTATCTGCATCTGTGTTTTGCTTGTGTATAGCTTTTTTTTTAATACTGTTGCTTGTTTATGAAAACATTAAAATGCAACTAAATTCCCAGAATTTATTTTACTTTAAATGGTAAAGTAAAACTTATTTTACTTTAAGTGGCAGTGAGATAATTAGTTTTGAAAATATAAATGGCAGGCTGAAAATGAGTATAATGTATATATTGTAGGTCAAGTGAGAATAACTGCCCAACTCTTTTATGACAAATATGGCTCTGTGTTAGTAGATAAAGCCTGCTTATATGCAGATTAAATAATAGTTTAACATTTAAATAAAATTTCAAAGAGTTTTATGTTGTTAAAAATACATACGTTTTATTTTATTTTAAAATCCATATAATTTTTTATCTAATTGTGTTCTAAAGTAATTTGAAAATGGAATCAAGATTGCAGAAATGTTGTAATGAAACTTTCACATAGTCTTTACCCAGATTCCCCAGTTGATGATATTTTACTAAGTTTGCTCAATCAGCTCTTTTTTAACTCACTACCTATAAAGAATTATAAAGGATGTGAGATTTTATCTTGCTTACAAGCTAACAAGTTACCTTGACAAAGTATTGTAAATGCTGGTAGAGGTCAAGAGACTTTTAAGTCAGAGGCTATATTATTGCTCATTAAGACACTTACTTTAGACAGAGCAGGGAGCATTAGCTCCACGTTCCCATTGGTCCTTGCCCAGTGCTATGGGGATGGTGGTGGGGATTATGAGAAGCCAGGCCCAGATGGATGATGCACCCACAGTGAGTCTCTATTATAACCAAGTAATTGCAAACTTAGAGAAGCCTCCATCTTATATGGGGGGCTGCTCTATACCTAATACCTCAGAGGGAAACATTAAGTTTATTATCCTGGTCATAAAATAAGCTTTCTCTCTGTCCAATGGAAGGAGATACTACCTCTATATTGCACAGCTGTTTGCTCTATAGGCATCCTTACAAAGATAATATGGAATAAAACCTTTCTCAAGATAAATAGAAAAGCAAAGAGCCATGGAGAATTACCAGCCAACAATGAACACATATTACCAAATCATTCTTCTATTTTGAACTGTTGAAAATAGATTCAGACACCATGCTCCATCAGTCTTAATATTATAGGACTTATTTTATGATAATAGATGTGTTGTTCAGATGCTAAGTCATGACTGACTCTTTGCTTTCCCGGGGACTACAGCATGCCATGCTCTTCTGTCCTCCACTATCTCCCAGAGTGTGCTCAAATTTGTCTCCACTGAGTCAGTGATGCTATTTAACCATTCCTTCCTCTGTCGCTCCCTTCTCCTTTTGCTTTCAATCTTTCACAGCATCAGGGTCTTTTCCAGTGAGTCAGATCTTCACATGAGGTAACCTAAGTTTTGGAGCTTCAGCATCAGGCCTTCAGTGAATATTCAGAGTTGATTTCCTTTAAGATTGACTGGTTTGATCTCCTTGCAGTCAAAGGGACTCTCAAGAATCTACAGCACCACAGTTTAAAAGCATCAGTTCTTTAGTGCTCAACCTTCTTTGTGGTCCAACTCTCACATTCATACATAACTATTAGAAAAACCATAGCTTTGAGTAGACAGAACTTTGTCAGCAAAGCGATGTCTCTGCTTTTTAATATGCTGTCTAGGTTTGTCATAGCTTTCCTTCTAAGGAGCAAGCATCTTTTAATTTCATGGCTGCAGTCACCATCTGCAGTGGTTTTGGAGCCTAAGAAAATAAAATATGTCACTGTTTCTACTTTTTCCCCTTCTGTTTGCCATGAAGTGATAGGACCAGATGCCATGATCTTAGTTGTTTTTAATGTTGAGTTTTAAGCCAGCTTTTTCACTCTCTTACCCTCATCAAGAGGCTTGTTAGTTCCTCTTCATTTTCTGCCACTAGATTGATATCATCTGCATATCTGAGGCTGTTGATTTTTCTTCCAGCAATCTTTATTCCAGTTGTGATTCATTCAGCACAGCATTTTGTATGATGTACTCTGCATATGAGTTAAAAATAAGACATTCTCCTACAAAACATAGCACAACCATGGACATCTGGAAATCAGCATTAATACAATGATACCATAAAATCTGCAGATTCCAAACTCTGCTAAAAGTCCAGCAATATTCCATTTTTTGTCATAGATCAAAGCCAGGGTCATGTAGTGCACTTTTATGTTTTTATTTTTCTTCAATCTGGAACATTTCTGTGGTCTTCACTATCTTTCATGACCTATACTTTTTTTCTTTTTTTAAGGTATGTAAGGCTTTCTCTCTGGATGAGTTTCCCTCTATTTAGTTCTGTTGAAAGTTTCCTCATATATAGAAGCAGTTCGTGAATTTTGGGGAGCAATACCACAAAATGATGCTAGGGCTTATAATGTATCACATTATGATAAGACAGCTTCATATCCCTCAGTGAAGCTCTACCTTTGGTCAGCTGGCTAAATTGCAAAATTGTCTGTAAATTTTTTCTACTGAAAATTCATGGCTTATCCCTGTGTAACTTTTAAATATTTGGAAAGAAATTACTGTGAATCCCCCTTAATATTCTGTCATCAAACTTTCACACACTGATTTTACAGTTGATGCTCCCTGCCTAAATCAACATCCACTATAATGTTTTATTTTCTATCCTTCTCATTCTTCCTGTATGTATTGTACTTCTAAGAATGAGATTTCCCTTTAGCAACATGTAATTATCCATTTGTTTATTTATATCTATATAAATCATTAATAATGATACTATTTCATAAAAAATAAGCCATTGCTATTGATATTTTGATGTGTACATTTTGCAAAATTTAGTACGAGGAAACCCTTCAAACTTGTCTGATTTTCACATGTCTCTATACTTCTTTGAGATCTTTAATTTCTGTCACAAAAATGTGCTCCTGTCTCATTTGATACTTTCCTGGCTTGATATCAGCCATTAAGTCATTTGATGAAGGAATGAAGGATCATTCCTTTCTTAGAGGATGGTATTCATATACCAATATCTGTACAATTGGTGCCCTCATTGCTGCAGAGGTGTCATAGAATCCAGTTCCTCTAAATGAAAAAGCTAAAAATATATGTCTAATATTACATAGACCTACCTACATTTATTTCTATATGTAAATTGTGGAGGTCTATTCACAGCAACAACACCACACCAATAAAACACCTCCCTTTTCATTTTTGTAAATCCCTTCTCTGATAGCGAGAATCCTGTTTCTTTCTTACTATCTCAATATACTTCCTTAGTTGTTCTATCCCCCTAGAAATATACCCAGTGTCCTGACTGCCACTCACTTCCTCAACTACTAGCCACACTGAAGTGTCCCTAGCTTTGCTGACAAGCCCAATGTCAATCCCTTGGCACTCTACTTTTTCAGCCTTATTGGTTCCTTGGCTTTATTGCAATCTTCTCTTTCATACTGACTGTTTGGCCTTTTCAGGGGAAGATAAGTGTAAGACGAAGAGGAAATGACTTTTAATTGTTATTTTTAAGATAATGTTGATTTGACTATATAAGTTTATTGTAGTTAGAAAACTGGCACTTTCAAGATAGTCTAGCATTAATAAAATTTGGGGGATATGTCATGCTACCCTACCTTGCTTAGAATTGTCTCATTGTGATTGCATGTAGATTTTACTGCTAAGACATCATTTTTTGAACCATTGCTGATACACATCTATTTTAGTCTTACAGTTTTGCTACATTAGAATAAAGTGAGAGAAAGCAAAGTTGCTCAGTTGTGTCCAACTCTTTGCGACCCCATGGACTGTAGCCTACCAGGCTTCTCCATCCATGGTATTTTCCAGGCAAGTATACTGGAGTGGGTTGCCATTTCCTTCTCTGGGGGATCTTCTCATCCCTGGGATCAAACCCAGGTTTACAACCCAGGTCTCTGGTATTGTAGGCAGACACTTTACCCTCTGAACCAGCAGGGAAGCCCTAACATTCTATTAAATCAATGAAATGTTGTTCAGTATAGTCCTAGTGGTATAGAGTTTCTGAGAAAAAGCAGAAACCAGTGACTTATCAGAAATAGTGTCTGTGAACCATGACACCTCATTATATACCTTCAGCAGAACTGGGGCAGTTGGGTCCCAAGAGTTACAGATAAAAATCTGAGTAACTTAGATGCTCGAAAAAGGAAATGTTGGAAGTGTCTTGCTCTCCCATCAGGATTCCAATATAATTTTCTAAAAATATGTACATAAAAAAGGAAGACAGTATCATTGCTGAAATGAATGTGAAACTTTTAGCAAACCTAATTCAACATGAATTGAAGCCTTAAAAAAGAGAGTATTCACAGAACACTGTGTTATTTGAAAGTATTAATAGAGTATTAGCGAAATGATTTGTGATTCAAATATTGTTTCAAGGAAGAGTCATGTTCATACTATATTTTGAAAAAACGATCTCAGTGAAATTTAAAGACAATAAGAAAACCAGAGGTAATTTGTAAATTGTTGTAATTCTTTTCCTAAGCAAAGCTTTTGGGATGGGTATGGTTAATGAATAGAGTTAGAGGGTGGCTCTAAACCTTCATTGATGGAGAATGTTTCTGAACCAACAAATATTCAAGGACATATATAGATCTTATATTAAAATGACAATGATAAACATCAGATGCTCAAAAATGTTAGCTAGTATTATTTTATGATGTGGGTATTTACATGAGTTTTTGAGAGAAGAGGTGTTCATTTCCTCTACTACATACTTGATCTGGATTATACACTAGTCTGACTAGGTGACCAACCTAAAACCTTCTTTAATCAGTCAAAGCCATATTAGAAACCAAGATTCTGGCACAAATTTTCATGGTTAAAGTGCAAATAAGACATTCCTGCAGAAGGAGGATTCAGGATGTGTCAGAAGATCCTGAACTCACTTCCTCCTGTGGATATAACAAATAAAAAAGTATGTATGGAGTTATTCTCTCTGAAAAGATACTGAAAACTGGATAAACAGAGTCTCCATTTATGGTAAAATCTCTCAAAATGGTTATAGAAGGAAGGTGCCTCAGCATAGTAAAGCCTATAAAAGACAAACCCCAACTAACATCATATGAATGACAATAAGGTGAAGAGTCTTTCTCTAAGATAAAGAACAAGACAAGGATGCTCAGTATCACCATTTTTATTGCACATATTATTGTCAATCCTGTCCACAGCAATTAGGCAAGTAAATGAAATAAATGCCATCCAAATTTGGAAAGAAGTAATATTTTTCACTATTTGTAGATGACATAATGCAATATATTAAAAAGTCTAAAACCTCCACACACACACACACACACACACACACACACACACACACACAAACACGCACAAACTGTTAGAGCTAATAAATAAAGTCAGAGGATACAAAGTTGGCATATAGAAATCTGTGACATTCTTGTACACTAATAACAGACTAACAGAAAAAAAATTAAGAAAATAATCCCTTTTATAATTGCATCAAAAATAATAAAATTCTCAGGAATATATTTTACCAAGGAGGTGGAAGCTCTGTACATTGATGAAAGAAATAGAAGAAGATAGTAAAATAATGGGAAAATATTTCATACTCATGGATTAGAAGATTAATATTATTAAAATATCTCTACTACCCAAATCTATCTACAGATTCAATGCAACCATTATCAAAATTCCAATAGCATTTTTCACAGAAATAGAACAAGTAATTCTAAAATGTGTATGTATTAGGAGAAGGTTGTCAGTGAGCCAGAAGCCCCAGGAGTAAGACCCCAAATACCCAAAATAATCTTGAGAAAGAAGAACAAAGTTGGAGGTATAACACCTCCTGATTTTAAATTATCCTGCAAAGTTACAGTAATTAAAACAGTATGATACTGGCCTAAATTCAGCACACTGATGAGAAGTGAGGCCCCAGAAATAAACAGTCTCTTCAATAAATGGTGTTGGGAATATTGAACAGTCACGTACAAAAGAATAAAACCAAGCCACTGTCATATACCAAACAGTAAAATAACTCAAAAAGACTGGTAAGAATGTAAAAACTGAATCCATTAAAATTTTAGAACAAAACATAAGTGGAACCTTATTGACATTAGTCTTAGTGATGTATTTGTGGATCTGACTCCAAAAGCAAGGAACGCAAACATAGCAAAAATAAGCAAATGGGAATACATCAATCTGAAAATATTTGAAAAAAAAAAAAATCTCTGAACAGCAGAAGAATTCATCATCAAAACAAAAAAAGCAAGATACTAAATGGGATAGAATATTTTTAAATCATATATTGGAAAAGTGGTTAATATCCAAAACATATAAAGAAGTCATACAACTAAACAGCAACAGATATAAAAACAGAAACCAATCTGATTAAAAATAAGTAGAGGACTTGAGTAGAGGATTTTTCCAAAATGAATAGAATGTTTTTCTAAAGAAGATATATGGGTGGTCATCAGGCACATAAAAAGATACTCAATATCTCTATTTATAGGGAAATGCAAATCAAAGCTTAAGTGAGATATTACTTAATACCTGTTAGGCTATTATGAAAAAGGCAACAAATAACAAGTGTTGGAGAAAACGTAGAGAAAATGGAGTCCTTGAACAGTGTTGGTGGGAATATGCTTTGATGTAATCACTATGGAAAACAGTATGGAGATTCCTCAAAAAATTAAAAATAGAGCTCCCACTTGATTCACCTATTTCGCTTCTGAAAACTTATTTGAAGAAAATGGAAACATTAATTAAAAAATACATGCAATATGCTTGGGGCTGGTGCATGGGGATGACCCAGAGAGATGTTGTGGGGAGGGAGGTGGGAGGGGGTTTCATGTTTGGGAACGCATGTAAGAATTAAAGATTTTAAAATTTAAAAAATAAAAAAACAAAAAAAAATAAAATAAAAATTAAAAAAAAATACATGCATTGATAGAAATATAGAAACAGGCATAGATACACACACACATACATGCATATATATGTATACACACACAATTGGATACTACTCAGCCAAACTGGAATGAAGTCCTGCAATTTGTGACAACATGGATGGACCTAAAAAGGTATTATGCTAACTGGAATAAGCCAGACAGAGAAAGATAGATACTGTGATTTCAATCATATATAGAATCAAAAACAAACTAACTCCAAACCAACACACAAACAAAACAAAGATACAGGGACCAGGATAATGGTTATCAAAGGGGAAGTGGTTTAGGGGATAAAATGTGTGAAATAGGTAAGCTGTACGGTAATAGATGGCAACTAGACTTGTGGTGTTGATCACTCTTTATACAGAGTTGAACGATAATGCTATATGCCTGAAACATTAAAAAAAAAGGCATCTGATATATAGCCCTTCCTTTTTATATAAGTAAGTAAGTAAATACTTTAGCTTTTTATATTCTTTTAGTAAGCTGGCATTTAGTAAAAAGAAACATGATAATATATATGTCAACATTTAGATTTTTTAACTTTTTATATTATATTGAACTATATTAGATTTACAAAGTATTAGTTTCAGGTGAACAGCAAAATGATTCAGTCATACTTGTGTCTATTCTTTTTCAAATTCTACTCCTATTTATGTTTTTCCATAATACTGAGCAGAGTTCCTTGTGCTATTCAGTAGGTCTTTATTGATTACTCATTTTATTTCACTCTTACAAACAGTTAATGTGAACTATTTTTAAAGTCTTTATTGAATTATTCACAATATTGTTTCTGTCTTATATTTTGGGTTTTTTGCTGCAAGGCATGTGAGATTTTAGCTCCCTGATCAAACCTGCACCCCCTGCATTAGAAGGCGAAGCCTTAACCACTGGACCACCACAGAAGTCCCTGGTTACCCATTTTGAATAAAGCAATGTGTACACATCCATCCCAAACTCCCTAGATTTTACTCCTGGGACTTCTCCTGGTTCACTCTTCTAAACTTGCTGGTTGTCATTTTCCCTTATCTCTTTTGGACTGAATATTCTGGCCATGTGGCTCATTCCACCTGCACCTTCACTTTTTCTCCCCCAGATTAACCTGCTTTACCATTATCTCTTTTTTATTTTCTCATATATACCCAAGGGACTTGTCGTTTTTTCAAAATATTTACTTAAGGAAATGTTCCAATGCATTATATACCTGATGGAGTTATCTTGAATCCACACTCTTATTGAGTATGTGTTGTTTTAGATCAAACAAACGGACTCAATCCTCACAGAAAGGAAAACTGGCTGATATACTGGAATAAAGTAGGACCAAAAAAAAATCAATGGTAAACACTGATGGTTGATAAAAATTTATTATACAGAATGAATCGAGGCTTGGTAGATGAAGGAAATTCTCAAAAATACTGAGTCACTTTATGCAGAATAATAATTAGCTTGTGTCTTTGTCTCTTGGTTATATGTTAATACACAGACAGATTTGTTGTTTAGTCACCAAGTCATGTCCAACATTTTTGCAAACGTATGAACTGTATCCCACCAGGCCATGGGATTTCCCAGGCAAGAATATTGGAGTGGATCACCATTCCCTTCTCCAGGGGATCTTCCCGATCTGGGATCAAACTCACATATCCTATATTGTAGGAGGATTCTTTACTGCTGAGCCTGAACATAAAGTAGACTATATGAGAATGACATTAAATATAAGAAATGTTCCTAGAGAAATTATGAAATATATTCTGGATTTCTTAAATATTCTGATTGGAAAGTTGAGAACTGGCCAAGGAATAAATGGGATGAGTTACAGAGTCAAGTCCCTTTCTAGATTATGCAATAATATTAAATTTTTGCTGGCAAAATTAGTCTAATATGCCCAAAATTTCCTTCAATCTCACAGCCATCATCAGTAGAGAATTGAGGTCAGAATAACTCAGTGGTCAGTATAACTTACGGTCAGAATGACTTTGTGGCAGTAGTTCCTGTGCAGAAACCAGCTATACTGAATCTGATTCCTTGTTACATGTTATAATTTAGGTTTTCTTCATCATTATCTCTGGCACTATTTGTTGCTTTTCCTGAGAAAAAACAGTTTTTACTTCATGTGTTTTAGAAATCTTGGTTTACTATCTATACAGAATGAAGGATAAAACAACCCAGTAGTGGCTTACTAATAACTTAAAAAACTTCATATCACATCAGTTAATCATATGTGATTACGATTAAAAATCAGACTTAAGTGACATATTAGAATGGACTTAAGAAATTGGTCTTTATGTACATTCAGTTCAGTTCAGTTCAGTCACTCAGTCGTGTCTGACTCTTTGCAACCCCATGAATTGCAGCACGCTAGGCTGCCCTATCCATCATGAACTCCTGGAGTTCACTCAAACTCACATCCATCGAGTCGGTGATGCCATCCAGCCATCTCATCCTCTGTCATCCCCTTTTCCTCCTGCCCCCAATCCCTCCCAGCATCAGGGTCTTTTCCAATGAGTCAACTCTTCACATGAGGTGGCCAAAGCATTGGAATTTCAGCTTTAGCATCATTCCTTCCAAAAGAAATCCCAGGGCTGATCTCCTTCAGAATGGACTGGTTGGATCTCCTTGCAGTCCAAGGGACTCTCAAGAGTCTTCTCCAGCACCACAGTTCAAAAGCATCAATTCTTCAGCGCTCAGCTTTCTTCACAGTCCAGCTCTCACATCCATACCTGACTACTGGAAAAACCATAGCCTTGACTAGATGGACATTTGTTGGCAAAATAATGTCTCTGCTTTTTAATATGCTATCTAGGTTGGTCATAACTTTTCTTCCAAGGTGTAAGTGTCTTTTAATTTCATGACATACATAAATAAAAAATAAGGAAGTCTCTGAGATGAACAAGTACTTAAATAATAAGCTCTTCTTCTTTTTACCTTTATCTAGGTGATCAAGGATTTCTATAAAATTATCCAAATTAAAATAAAGCAGTATTTCAAAAAACTTCTGATGTTATTTTTAATAAGTTGGAATTCCCTCACTGGTGGCTCAGAGTGTAAAGCATCTGTCTACAGTGTGGGAGACCTGGGTTCGATCCCTGGGTCGGGAAGATCCCCTGGAGAAGGAAATGACAATACACTCCAGTACTATTGCCTGAAAATCCCATGGACAGAGAAGTCTGGTAGGCTACAGTCCATGGGGTCACAAAGAGTCAGACATGACTGAGCGACTTCACTTTCACTTTAATAAGTTAATATTTTCAAATGTAATTAAGGTTAATTATACAGTGATTATTATTCTTCTCATCTATTAGCATTCCTATATCCCGGTTTGTCTATAAATTCTCAAAGGTGCTAAGTTGGTTTGGTTCAAAGAACTGCAAATGTTTAAAATGGCATCTCTGAAGTCATATAGGTTGGGTTTGTATTCTCTCTCTCTTTCTAGACAGTAAAATCAAGTAATTTAATCTGTTTGTCCAACTAGTTTCATGGTTTTGAGCCTTGGTTTTGCTGTTAAATTTTATAAAATTAATGAGTTAAATTCTACAGTTTCTAAAATACATTTAAAAAAATCAATAATTATGTTCTTATAAATGTCACCAACATATATAATTATGCTCCATAAGTATCCCGTGAGAGGCACATGACATCTTAGTTTAAAAAACTTTTTAAACCTATTTCTACCAGAATTGGTTAAATTCTAATGTTAGGATTTTTTAAATATAAATTAAATTTATTTTTTAATTGGAGAAAAATTGCTTTGTAACATTATGTTTGTTTCTGCCATAAGCAACATGATCAACCACAATGATTCATATGTCCCCAACTTCTTGAGCCTCCCTCCCCTCCCACATCCCATGTCTCTAGTTCATCACAGAGTGCCAGGCTTGGCTCCATATATATGTAGCAACTTCTCACCAGCTATCAGTTTTACACATGACACTGTATATATATTGATGCTGTTTTCTACATTCATCCCATTTTCTCCTTCTCCTACTGTGTCCACAAGTCCATTCTCTACATCTGCATCTCCATTTCTTCCCTGCTAATAGGTTCATCAATACCATCTTTCTAGATTCCATATATATTTGTTAATATAAGATATTTGTTT
The DNA here is from genome assembly GCF_016772045.2 of Ovis aries. Classification (NCBI taxonomy): domain Eukaryota; kingdom Metazoa; phylum Chordata; class Mammalia; order Artiodactyla; family Bovidae; genus Ovis; species Ovis aries. The sequence goes on from NC_056059.1 coordinate 75,347,165, forward strand.
TTCTCTTAATGGACAATGTTGGGATTTTGTATTAATCTAAATTCATTATGCATTGTCAAATATGTATGCAATTGATCTTCATTTGACCTAAGATGCTCTGGAGTAACCGTGTTCATAAGTAAAAAGCCGTTATCCTGAAAAAGAATGGTGGGTGGAAAGTCTCAAAATAGTTTGTACATTATATTTGCATCCATCAAAATAAAAATGGAACTGGAAAACACATTTTATTACTTGACAAGTACCATGAAGTGTCTACCTTTACTGTATATAAAAATAATATTTATCAATATTACAATAACATAGGTTAACAGATGGGAGGGAGTAACATTTCCTGTATAGCCTGAATTTGTAAATGTGCCATCCCTCTTCGTGCATACATCCATATTTCAATTTAAAACTCTTGAAGAGACAATGGAAAAACATATTGTATTTGCTTAAAAACAGTTTATAAACATCCATTAATTCAGAAGACACTTATTGAGAATCAATTTTTATGACAAGTAAGTAATTAGATCCTGGGTATCCACAAAAAAGTGTACATGTTGCCTGATCTCCAAAAGCTCACAAACTAAGAAAAAGATCACTATCAAAATAATTGAATCAGCTGTAGGTAGATGTTGTGTCTGTGTGTCTGTTAAGAGTATGGAGTGGTGCTGGTAGCAGGGTTTAGGAAGAAGAAATATATAAAACCTCAGAAAGTAGGTGGCACAGTGAAAAATACAACCACAAATACATATTGACATGGGTATTTTAGAAAGGGCTTTTATATTTCATTCTTCTACATAGGTTTAATATGAAGAAATGACCAGTAAGGAATATGGAAATTTTTTAATTTTAATCTTAGCTGTTTGGCTTTATTTTTTAGTTGTGTAAAGTGATAGAAGGATGTCTAAAAAATCATTCATTCATTCACTTATCCATAGTTATTCATTAAAAAGGTATTTCATGTATACCTAATAAGTTCCAAATATTCTCTAAATGCTGGGAATACAGTGTTAAATAAACATGCAAACATTTGTTGCACTTGTAGAGCTTACAATCCAATGGAGAAATCAAATATGAATCAAATAATCATATTTATGTATACATACAAATACATAATTTAAAAAGAAGTAAGCACTCTGAAAGCATCACTACGAACAAAGCTAGTGGAGGTGATGGAATTCCAGTTGAGCTGTTTCAAATCCTGAAAGATGATGCTGTGAAAGTGCTGCACACAATATGCCAGCAAGTTTGGAAAACTCAGTAGTGGCCACAGGACTGGAAAAGGTCAGTTTTCATTCCAGTTTCAAAGAAAGACAATGCAAAAGAATGCTCAAACTACTGCACAATTGCACTCATCTCACATGCTAGTAAAGTAATGCTCAAAATTCTTCAAGCCAGGCTTCAGCAATACGTTAACCGTGAACTCCCTGATGTTCAAGCTGGTTTTAGAAAAGGCAGAGGAGCAAGAGATCAAATTGCCAACATCTGCTGGATCATGGAAAAAGCAAGCGAGTTCCAGAAAAACATCTATTTCTGCTTTATTGACTATACCAAAGCCTTTGACTGTGTGGATCACAATAAACTGTGGACAATTCTGAAAGAGATGGGAATACCAGACCACCTAACCTGCCTCTTGAGAAATCTGTATGCAGGTCAGGAAGCAACAGTTAGAACTGGACATGGAACAACAGACTGGTTCTAAATAGGAAAAGGAGTGTGTCAAGGCTGTATATTGTCACCCTGCTTGTTTAACTTCTATGCAGAGTACATCATGAGAAATGCTGGACTGGAAGAAACACAAGCTGGAATAAAGATTGCAGGGAGAAATATCAATAACGTCAGATATGCAGATGACACCACCCTTATGGCAGAAAGTGAAGAGGAGCTAAAAACCCTCTTGATGAAAATGAAAGAGGAGAGCGAAAAAGTTGGCTTAAAGCTCAACATTCAGAAAACGAAGATTATGGCATTTGGTCCCATCACTTCATGGGAAATAGATGGGGAAACAGTGGCTGACTTTATTTTGGGGGGCTCCAAAATCACTGCAGATGGTGACTGCAGCCATGAAATTAAAAGATGCTTACTCCTTGGAAGAAAAGTTGTGACCAACCTAGATAGCATATTCAAAACCAGAGAGACATTACTTTGCTGACTAAGGTCCGTCTAGTCAAGGTTATGGTTTTTCCTGTGGTCATGTATGGATGTGAGAGTTGGACTGTGAAGAAGGCTGAGCGCTGACGAATTGATGCTGTTGAACTGTGGTGTTGGAGAAGACTCTTGAGAGTCCCTTAGACTGCAAGGAGATCCAACCAGTCCATTCTGAAGGAGATCAACCCTGGGATTTCTTTGGAAGGAATGATGCTAAAGCTGAAGCTCCAGTACTTTGGCCACCTCATGTGAAGATTTGACTCACTGGAAAAGACTCTGATGCTGGGAGAGATTGGGGGCAGGAGGAGAAGGGGACAACCCGGGATGAGATGGCTGGATGGCATCATGGACTCGATGGATGTGAGTCTGAGTGAACTCTGGGAGATGGTGATGGACAGGGAGGCCTGCCGTGCTGCGATTCATGGGGTCGCAGAGTCGGACAGGACTGAGCAACTGAAATGAACTGAACTGAAGCACTCTGAAGGAAAGGAAGAAAGTTCTGTGACAACATGTGCATATGTGCATGCTCAGTCATGTCTGCCTCTATATGACCCCATAGATCATAGCCCAGCGGCTCCTCGGTCCATGGAATTTTCCGGGCGAGAATACTTGAATGGGTCACCATTCCCTTCTCTAGGGGATCTTCCCGATCCAGTGATTGAACCCACATCTCTGGCATCTCCTGCATTGGTAAGCAGATTCTTTACCACTGAGCCATCTGGGAAGCCCTATGACAACATATATCAAAACAAATAAATAGTGGAAAATGTCAGGGAAGTTTTCTTGAGGAAGTGAGCATTAAACTTAGATTTCAAGGTAATTAAAAGTTATCCAGAGAAAAGGGGTAAGGGTGAGTAGAAATACTGTTTCGGGCAGAATAACATGTTTATGTAGTCAGATGGTGCATTAGAGATTTGAGAAGTCTTAGAAGATCTGGTGTGGCTGGATCCTAGGTCAAGATAAACAGAGGTAGTTTGGCACACATATATTAAGACTTCATAACTAACATCAAGTGTCTATTTTTCTCTTAAGAAAAATTAATGTGAATGGACTTAATAAAGAGTCATACAGATAGTAAGAGAAAGAATAATGCCCGGGTTCACTTTGTAGTTTCTGGCTAATGGCAAAGATTTCCTGGTGTCATCAATCCCTGAGAAAGACACTAGAAAATGACTCAAGTATTCATCAACAGATTAATGGATAAAGAAAATGTGATATATGCATGCAGTGGAATATTTTTACATTAAAAAATTAAGGAAATTTTCATAGATATTACAACATGGATAAGATTTAAAGTGTTAAATGAAATAAGCCATACACAAGAGGATGGATATTGTGTGATTCCACTTATATGAAATATCTAAAATTAACAAATTTATAGGGACAGAAAGTAAACTAATGATTACAAGGGACAGGGAAGACAAGGAATGTGAAGTTGTTACTTAATGAACAGGTACAGAGCTTATGTTGGGTGATGAAAATGTTTTGGAAAGGATGATGATAATTACACAATATAATTGTATATATATATGTATATATATATATATATATCTGTGTGTATATATTTTAATGGAAGTATAATTGATTTACAATGTTATGCCAATTCACTCTACAGCAATGTGATGCAGTTATATACGTATATACATTCTTGTTCTCATATTCTTTTCCATTATGGTTTATCCTGGGAGACTGGATATAGTTCTGTGTGCTATACAGTAAGACCTTATTGTTTATCCATTTTAAATATAATAGTTTGCATCTATCAACCCCAAAACTCCCAGTCCATTCCTCTCCCACCATCTCTTTGGTAAACACAAGTCTGATCTCTATGTTGGTGAGTCTGTTTCTGTGTTGTAGATCGGTTCCTTTGTGAAATTATTTTAGGTTCCACATATCAGTAATATCATGTGATATTTGTCTTTCTCTTTCTAATTAACTTCATTTAGAAAGATAATCTCTAGTTGCATCCATGTTGCTGCAAATGGCACAGTTTTGTTATTTAGTAGCTAAGTAATATTCCATTGTATACATGCACCACTTCAGTTCAGTTCAGTTGCTCAGTCATGTCCGACTCTTTGCGACCCCATGAATCACAGCATGCCAGGCCTCTCTGTCCATCACTAGCTCCCGGAGTTCAATCAAAATCAAGTCCATCGAGTTGGTGATGCCATCCAACCATCTCATCTTCTGCCGTCCCCTTTTCCTTCTGCCCCCAATCCCTCCCAGCATCAGAGTCTTTTCAAATGAGTCAACTCTTCACGTGAGGTGGCCAAAGTACTGGAGTTTCAGCTTTAGCATCATTCCTTCCAAAGAACTGGAGAAGGAAATGGCAACCCACTCCAGTATTCTTGCCTGGAGAATCCCAGGGATGGGGGAACCCAGTGGGCTGCCGTCTGTGGGGTCGCACAGAGTCGGACATGACTGAAGTGACTTAGCAGTGACTTAGCAGTAACTTAGCTTCCAAAGAACACCCAGGGCTGATCTCCTTTAGAATGGACTGGTTGGATCTCCTTGCAGTTCAAGGGACCCTCAAGAGCCTTCTCCAACACCACAGTTCAAAAGCATCAATTCTTTGGCACTCAGCTTTCTTCACAGTCCAACTCTCATATCCATACATGACCACTGGAAAAACCAACACCTTGACTAGACAGATCTTTGTTGGAAAACTAATGTCTCTGCTTTTGAATATGTTATCTAGGTTGGTCACAACTTTTCTTCCAAGGAATAAGCATCTTTTATTTATTTTTTTTTAGCATCTTTTAATTTTATGGCTGCAATCACCATCTGCAGTGACTTTGGAGCCCCCCAAAATAAAGTCTGACACTGTTTCCACTGTTTCCCCATCTATTTCCCATGAAGTGATGGGACCAGACACCATGATCTTTGTTTTCTGAATGTTGAGCTTTAAGTCAACTTTTTCACTCTCCTCTTTCACTTTCATCAAGAGGCTTTTAGTTCCTCTTCACTTTCTGCCATAAGGGTGGTGTCATCTGCATATCTGAAGTTATTGATATTTCTCCCAGCAATCTTGATTCCAGCTTGTGCTTCTTCCAGCCCAGCGTTTTGCATGTTGTATTCACCAATTAAATGTGTGGGACTCTCCACCACACCAAACCATTCTTCAGTTAGGCATCTTTAATTGAACTCAGTTCTGACACTATGTGCACACATAGTGGCAGATCTCACAGTTTGAAATTTCAGTCCTATGACTACCTCTTCCCCCAGTTAACATACTAATTGCTGGTCCAGGTTGTTGTCTGTGGATTGTAGATCAGAATGGATTGTAGTCAATGGATTGTTGATCAGAAGTTCCACTGACCCTCTTCATGGGTTCAATCAATTTGCTAGAGAGGCTTATAGAATTCAAAGAAAAGTTTTATTTACTAGATTACCATTTTATTATAAAAGGCTGTAAGTGAGGAACAACCAGATGAAAGAGAAGCAGAGAGCAAGGTAGAGAGACAGGGTAAGGAGCTTTCATACTCTTTCAAAGTGTGCTGCTCTCCCAGTATCTCTACATGTTCACTGATTTGGAAGCCCTCCATACCTCATCACTTTGGGGTTTCATGGAAACTTCATTATATAGGCATCGTTGATTAAATCATTGGCATTGGTGATTGAACTCAGTCTCTAGTCCCTCCCCTCCCTGGAGTCAGGTGGTAGGACTGAAAGTTCCAACCCTCAAAGTTGAGTTCCCTTGGATTCTACAATCACTGCAGACAGGACTGAAACTATGAACTTAAAAGACACATGTTCCTTGGGAGAAAAGCTATGATAAACTTAGACAGTGTATTAAAGAGCAGAGACATCACTTTGCTGACAGAGGTCTGTATAGTCAAAGCTATGATTTTTCCAGTAGGCATGTACAGATGTGAGAGTTGGACCATAAAGAGGGCTGAGCACTGAAGAATTCATGCTTTCAATTTGTGGTGCTGGAGAAGACTCTTGAGAGTCCCTTGGGCAGTAAGGAAATCAGTCAGTCAATCCTAAAGGAAACCAATCCTGAATATTCATTGGAAGGATTGATGCTGAAGCTGAAACTCCAATACTTTGGCCACCTGATGCAAAGAACTGTCTCATTGGTAAAGACCTTGATGCTGGGAAAGTTTGACAGCAGAAGCAAAAGAGGTTGACAGAGGAAGAGATGGTTAGATGTCATCACTGACTAAATGGACATGAGTTTGAGCAAACTCCTAGTGATAGTGAAGGACAGGGAAGCCTGGACTGCTACAGTTCATGGGGTCACAAAGAGTAGGACATGACTTAACAACAATAATCCCTGGGAACAGCCAGGTTACCTGCATCTGTGCTCACTTGCATCTGACTCTCTGCGAGATAGCCCACCAGATTTCTCTGCTCATGGGATTTTCCAGGTAAGAATACTGGAGTGGGTTACCATTTCTTTTTCCAAGGGTCTTCCTGCCTCAGGGATCTACTGAGTCTCCCATATTGGCAGGCAGGGTCTTTATCACTGAGCTACCTGGGAAGCCCAATAGCCAGGTTACCCAGGGGCTTTCCAAGTTACCTCATTGTTTTCACCTCTAAAGAAATTGATGAGTTTTAGGAACTGTGTGCCAGAGAAAGGACAAAGATTAAATACATATATCTTATTATAAACTACAATATTGCAACTGAATTGTATACTTAAAATGGACAAAATGTCATATTTTATATTACATACATTAATATTTTCTGACAGAATGAGTGTGGAATATCTTACACTTCTGGAAATTATGAAGATGTTAAAAAACCAAAGAACAAGAGCATGTCAAAGGGACACAGGGGCCAAACTGAAAGAACTCCCAATAGTCAAATCCAGAATAATTGAGGAAATAATATTGATGATGTGATGATAATGATAATATTGGTATTGGATTATGTTGCTGTTCAGTCACTAAGTCACATCCAACTCTTTGTAACCCCATGGACTGCATCATGCCAGGCTTCCCTGTCCTACAGTATCTCCTGGAGTTTGTTTAAATTAATGTCCATTGAGTCTATGATGCCATCCAACCATCTTGTGCTCTTTTCCTTTTGCCTTCAGTCTTTCCCAGCATCAGGGTCTTTTTCAGTGAGTCAGCTCTTCACAGGAAGTGGCTAAAAGTATTGGAATTTCAGCTTCAGCATCTGTCCTTCTGATGAAATTTAGGGTTGATTTCCTTTAGAATTGACTGGTTTGATCTCCTTGCAGTCTAAGGGACTCTCAAGAATCTTCTCCAGTACACAGTCTGAAAGCATCAATTCACACAGTGCTCAACCTTCTTTATGATCCAACTCTCAAATCTGTACATGACTACTGGAAAAACCGTAGCTTTGACTATATGGACCTTTGTCAGCAAAGTGGTGTCTTTGCATTTTAATACGCTGTCTAAGGTTGGTCATAGCTTTTCTTCCAAGGAGCAAGTATCTTTTAATTTCATGGGTGCAGTCACCATCTGCAGTGATTTTGGAGCCCAAGAAAATAAAAAAAAGTTTTCATTGTTTCCATTTTGTCTATTTGCCATGAACTCATGGGACCAAATGTCATGACCTTAGTTTTTTGACTGTTGAATTTTAAGCCAGCTTATTCACTCTCCTCTTTCACCCTAATGAAGAGGCTCTTTAGTTACTCTTCACTTTCTGTCAATAAAGCAGAAGTAGATTTTTTTTCCCCTGGAATTCCCTTCTGCTTTATTGACTATGTGAAAACATTTGACTGCATGGAGCACAACAAACTGGAAAGTTCCAAGAGATGGGAATACCAGACAACATTACCTATCTCCTGAGAAGCCTGTATGTGGGTCAAGAAGCAACAGTTAGACCTTATATGAAACAATGGACTGGTTCCATATAGGGAAAGGAGTACATCAAGGCTGCATATTGTCACCCTACTTACTTAACTTATATGCAGAGTACATCATTCGAAATACCAGGGTGGATGAATCACAAGCTGGAATCAAGATTGCTGGGAGAAATATCAGCAATCTTAGATATATAGATGATACCACTCTAATGACAGAAAGTGATCCAATGGATGTTGGCAATTTGATCTCTAGTTCCTCGTCCTTTTCTAAACCCAGCTTATACATCTGGAAGTTTTCAGTTCACATACTGTTGAAGTCTAGTTTAAAGGATTTTGTGCCTAACCTTACTAGCATGGGAAATGAGAGCAACTGTACAATAATCTGAACATTCTTTGGCATTGTCTTTCTTTGGGGTTACATTGAAAACTTATCTTTTTCCAGTCCTGTGGCCACTGTTGAGTTTTCCAAATTTGCTGAAATATTGAATGTACCACTTTAACATCATATTTTATGATTGTAAATAGCTCAGCTGGAATTCTGTTACCTTCACTGGCTTTGTTTGTAATAAGGCTTCCTAAGACCCACTTGACCTCACAATCAGGATGTCTGGCTCTAGGTGTGTGACCATAGCATTGTGGTTATAGGGGTCATTAAGAACTTTTTTTGTATAGTTCTTCTTAGTATTCTTGCCACTTCTTCTTAACCTCTTCTGCTTTTGTAAAGTCCTTACCATTTCTGTTCTTTATCATGCCCATCCTTGCATAAAATGTCCCCTTGATATCTCCAGTTTTCCTGAAAAGATCTCGTCTTTCCCATTTTATTGTTTTCCTCCATTTCTTTTCACTGCTCATTTAATAATGCCTTCTTATCTCTCCTTGCTGTTCTCTGAAACTCTGCATGTAGTTGGGTATAACTTTCCCTTTCTCCCTTGCTTTTGACTTCTGTTTCCTCAGTCATTTGAGGTGTATGTTAATTTCTCAGGCCTGACATTAAAAATTCCCTTAAATTTGGTGATTCAAATTACCATAATTTTTTCTCTCACAGTTCTCTAAGCCAGAAGTAAAAAACATGATGTCATCAGAGTCATGCTCCCTTTGGAAGCCCTTGCGAAAATTGATGATGCCTTCTTGATGCCTCCAGAATCTGATGGCTCTAAGTGTCCCTTTCCTTGTGGCAGTATCACTCAGATCTTTGCTGTTTCTTCAGAGAGCCTTTCACTTCACGTGTCTTATCTTCTTGTATCTTGTAAGAACATTTGGTACTGGATTTATGGCACACTGGGATAATTCAAAATAATAACTTCTCTAAATCCTAATTTAATTGCATCTGAAAAGACTTCTTTTTTTTTTTTCCCCTCCAATAAGGGCACACTTACATTTATGTGTTCCATAACATCAATATATCTTTTTGGAATCAACATTCTTCCCATCATAGATAGAAATTAAGGAACATAGGTATTTAGGAGATATGAAAATTAAATGCAGTAAGTTATACTTGGTTGGATTATGGATGAAAACACCTAAAGATACATTAGTGGAACAGTTGGGAAACTTTTATATGGACTGTACATTTTTTATATTATTTATTGCATTATTATGATGTTTATTGACTATAATGATGACACTTTTGCTATATGGATGATTGCTTTGGTTCTTAGTGATTATATGCACATATATGTGAAATTGAAATATTTGCAACTTACATTCAAATAACAAAGAAATATTGTAGGAGTGTTTGTGTATGCATAGAGATGAAAAAGAGAGAAAATAATGAGACTATATGGTAAAATGTTAACAGTATACTGAATCTAATTAAAAATACACTGACTTTCATTGTATTCCTCTTGTAATATTTTATAGGTTAAAATTATTTTTACAGAAAGTATTTTTAAAAAACACAACTATGATGATGTACTTGTGATTTTCTATCAGTTTAGCTCTTAGGGAAAAGAATCATGACTCAAGAATTAGAGGTCAACTAGTAAAATATATGTAGCTAAGAATCTTAGGAATTAAGTCCACATATGTAAAATATAACATGTTCCTGTATCAAGCAAATAATACTTTGATAGTAAATAATTATGTGGGAGAGTTTACATATTAAAGAAAATAACATAATTTTAATTGCAAAATATTTAGGTTTAGGTGTTCACAGATAATCATACACAAGATAATTGAATTTGTCAATAAATATTCCCCTCCTTTTGTTTTTGCCAATAATATACCAGACTTATTCATCTATAATAATATTTAAGAATCTAGAAATTTACAAAATAAGCTTCATTTCCCAAAACAGAAAGATAAATGGCTCCAGGGAACCATCTGGATAGATAGATCAGTGTTTTTCACTCCCTAGATCTTTGTTATAAGCTTGTATTCTTGCCACCTCTTCTTAATATGCTTCTGTTGGATCCTTACTGTTTCTGTCCTTGTATCTCTTGGATGCTAGACTCCTTATCCACTGAAAATTTAGAGGATTGTTACTATATCACTTAATTGTCACTGTTTCACTGAATATTATTTTAATGCATGACTTTAGGTAATACATTGACATGGGACTATAAGGCAATTATTGCCAAGTGAAGTGTTGTATGTAGGATTTGCTGGCATGTGTGTGTGTTAAACTACGTTTATGCTTTAGAATTTCTGGAACAATTTGCTTTTGATTTCTGAAGGTCACTAATGAGTGTACAGAAAGAAATTTGACTTGTTTTCAATAAGGGCCTTGATTACTCAATCAATAGCAATGGATATTTCAGAGTACAGTTCTAAAGGTCCTTCAATACACTCTTTGATAGTATGAGTCAGAAACATACTATCCTACCCACAGAACATTTTTTTAATTTTAAATGCCAAGATCTGCTTTCTAAAAGACTATAGAGAGGTATGAAATTTTTTGAAGAAGTGAGTGACTAATAATTAAAGCAATATTTTTTATGTTAAAAGGGCTTATTATCATTCCTGAAGTTGTATAGCTTTTTATTAAGCCTAAGGAAAATAATTAATTGTGATTATTTGATTTTATTCTACTTAACAAATATACTAGAGCATATCTAACTAGATTAATATTATCTAAGACACTAGGAAATTTATACATGTCACTCATTCATTTATTCCTCTATTTTTATGTCATTGTGATAAAGCATGGTGATTTGGACCACAGATCCCTTTTCAGGGAAGGACTTTTTGCCTGTGCTGCCAGGTGGGTCATCTGTAGACGTCTTTCAGCTATTTCCCAAGCACAGATTACCTCAGCTTCCATTTCACTACAAAGCAGAATGATTGTGACAGACTGGTTAGCTCTTGAGCTTTCAGTAGGGCTAGCCAAGGATTTAGTAGGGCTTCTTTTGTAGATCAACTTTCCCCTCTGTTCAGTCCTGGTCCAGCATGTCCGAACACAAAGGTATTGATTGTATAGGTACTCTTAATAAGTATCTTATATGCTGATCTGCGTTCCTGAGTCCACTTGTTGGAAAACTCAGTGTGCAACAGATGGACATGTTAAAAATATGTTTGAAAAATTTGAAATGACTGAGTTTCTATAGTCATCAAAAATTATTTTGTGTTTTTATTTTTAGATTTTTTTTAAAAAATTAAATATTGTCTTAAACCCTAAATCATATTATTTCAAATTACTTCACATGTCGGAATTTTAAATCTTTTTGGGATATGGAGCTCTTATTTTTGAATTAGGTTTTGCAATGCCAGATCTGGTATAACTTCATGGTGTTCTCTCAAAATATCTAAGGACTTAGGGCTTCTATCTACCATCAAAATGGGATAGCTAGACCTGGGCTTATTTTCCTGACTAATACAACCAGAAAACCAAAGAAAACAAAGAAAAAAATGGAAACAGTGGTTCTCAAGACATTGGACATCAAGGGCTGAAGGGAAATCATTCCTGAGAGGTGGGAAACAACAGAGATAGCTTTATTATTGCTCAAATTTACTGCCTTGAGGAAGAAGTTTCTAAGCTATAGAGCAAGAAGGAAGAACTCAAGTGAAACAAGCAGACTCTCTATAAAAAAAAAAAATAGAAAAACAGGGAAAAAATCCATATGCACATGTCAGTAGATGTAAAATATAAAACTATTTTCTGTAAAAAAAAGTCAGCCAACTAGGAATAGAGGGGAAATTCCTCAGCCTGTTAAATGCATCTAGGAAAAATGTACAGCTCACATTATACTTAACGATGTAATTCCAAAATACCCTCCCCCAAGATAAGGAATAGTATAAAAATGCCAATGCTTACCACTTCTATTTGACATTATATTGGAGATTCTATTCAGTGAAATAAAAAATAAAATTCATCCATATGGTAAAGGAAGAAGTAAAACTATAGTTATTTGCAGACCATATGTTTACTACCTAGAAAATCCAAAGGGGTCTACAAAAAGATTCTAGAATTAATCAATTTACATTTAGAAATCTTCTTGGATGCAAAAGCAATCCTTTAAAAATTGTATTTATATACTATCAGTGAACAATCAGAAATTAAAAGCTTAAAAAAATCCCTTTTAAGGAGCTTCTGTGTTGGTCCAGTGGCTAAGACTGTGTTCCTAATGCAGGGAGCCTGGGTTTAATCCCTGGTCAGGGAATTAGATCCCACATACCACAGCTAAAGATTCCATGTGCCATTTATTTGGTGCAGCCAAATAAATATGTAAATATATTTTTTTAATCCCTTTACAATATCATGAGGAATATGAGGCACTTAGGGGAAAAAATCTCATAAAACATAGGAAAGTTATTTATATTGAAAAATTATTCAATTAATTTATTAAAAAAAATTCTAAAATTTATATGACCATTCAATACCCAAAAAACTTTGGAAAAAAGTAAATTAGAGGACTTATACTCTGATTTCTAGACTTATTATTGCTGTTGTTCAGTCAATAAACTATGTCTGACTCTTTGCAACCCCATGAACTGCAGCAGCCTAGATTTCCCTGTCCTTCACTATACTCTGGAGTTTGCTCAAACTCATGCCCATTGAGTCAATGATGCCATCCAACATTCTTATCCTCTGTCACCCACTTCTCCTCCCACCTTTAATCTTTTACCAAATTAGGGTCTTTTCCAATGAATTGACTCTTCACGTCAGGTGGCCAAAATATTGTAGCTCCAGCTTCAGCATCAGTCCTTCCAATTAAGAGTCAGGGTTGATTTCATTTAGGATTGACTGGTTTGATCTCCTTGCAGTCCAAGGGACTCTCAAGAGTCTTCTTCTAGCAACACAGTTCAAAAGCATAAATTGTTGGTGTTCAACCTTCTTTATCCAGAGAAGGCAAATGGCACCCCACTCCAATACTCTTCTCTGGAAAATCCCATGAATGGAGGAGCCTGGTGGGCTGCAGTCCATGGGGTCACTAAGAGTTGGACATGACTGGGTGACTTCACTTTCACTTTTCACTTTCATGCATTGGAGAAGGAAATGGCAACCCACTCCAGTATTCTTGCCTGGACAATCCCAGGGGTGGGGGAGCCTGGTGGGCTGCTGTCTATGGGGTTGCACAGAGATGGACACGACTGAAGCGATTTAGCAGCAGAAGCAGCAGCCTTCCTTATCATCCAACTCTCATATCTGTACATGACTACTGGAAACACCATAGCTTTGAAGCTCCTCTATCCATGAATTCTGTCGGTAAGATTACTGGAAAGTTTGTAGCCATTCCCTTCACCAGGGGAATTCATGACCAGAGATCAAATCTAGGTCTCCTGCCTTGCAGGCAGATTCTTTACCATCTGAACCAGCTGGGAAACCCAGGACCATATAAACATACATTCTAAAGTAATAATACACTGAAGGAAAAATTTAATTATGCATTTCTAATGAAACTGACATAAATTGATACACTATTTGATGTGACATTATTTAGCTTTACTGCCTTAAAAAAAAAAAAAACCTTGCATTTCAATCAGTTGCTTAAAATGTCGTGTTTAATGTCACATTAGCACTTTCCCATAAAGATTTATTTTTGTTTAGATTTAGTATGATAAGGTTTCTGGGTGTTCATTCCTAATGTAACTTGCCAAAATTCCCATTCAAGATTTTAATATAACTTCATTAAGCTGTCCATCTTCAGTCAGTGATATTCAACTACTATACAACTTTACAATGTAAATAGTACATAGTGACATTTATTCAATAAGCTTTCTCTTTTGTCTCTTTAGATTTAATACACAAATAGAAAAATAGATAATAGTATGATATCTATATAATAATCATGCAATGATTTTAAGTATAAAATATTTTTCAGATAATCTTTTTTCTTAAGCAAGATTAAAGTTAAGAAAAAAACATATGAATCAATGAGCCTAAAAAAGATTTTTTACTATCCATGTAATTTATTGGCACACTTTCTCCTTCCACTGGCCAATACTGTTTTCCAGCATAACAGAAAGCATTATTACCTGACAGCTTTATTGAGTCTTATTGAGCATAACTGTATATAATAAATACTTCTCATGTCTACTGTGCCATCCAGGACTTTGGTGAATCAGGCAAAAATATATCATGGTAATGGTCCCTGATAACAGTCTGGTGTCATTTCTTCTTTTATTGTTGAGAAAACTTCAGTTTGGCACCGATGAGTGACTTATCATTTACTAAGTAATACATGTAATTCGAACCCAGAAGGAATCACACGTTGCCATATGAGATTCTACTTCTCATCTTATTGGCCATGATAATTGGCTCAGTGTGCAAAAGACTAAGGAACATTTGTTGACAGTTTCAGAAGAATATTTCCTGATCTTTTCAGATGGAAGAATTGCCCTTTCCTTCTGGTTGACATAAAAAATAAAAGAAAACACATGAATCCCAAAGCTACTAGAATACTTTAGATTTCTCAGAAAGTGTTAGCTTTAACTTGATGTAAATATAATGAAAGACATAGAGGAGAGAAAGAATAAAACATCTCTTTTCATTGAATTTCTGTATGCTAGTAGGTGAACTTCCAGTTATAAGTACAAAAATATCTCTTTATTTTATACACCAAGAATTCTTTGCCTATAGTTCATTACTGCATAACCAATAAACACCCCAGTCTCAAAATCATAATACACTTAGGAAATTCTGCATTTTCCCTATTTTTATAGGTCTTTTAGTTCTGTATCCATCATGTATAATTTGTTGATGGAATATATATATATACCTTTTGTCTGAACTGATAATACTTTGTAAATAGTTTAATAATAAAACTCATGCTGTTGATATTTAATATTTTCATGTAAATCTATGACATAAAGGATAGATGGTTCTTATTTTTTATATCTTCCACAATTCATGGAAGAGCACTATATATCTTGATAGGAAAAATTATTGAGTGGCTAAGTTGATGACTCGCTGAATTTTTTCATGTATAAAGATAAGAACATATGAATTAGATTATATTATACATGCTTGGAGAAGGCAATGGCACCCGACTCCAGTACTCTTGCCTGGAAAAGCCCATTGACGGAGAAGCCTGGTAGGCTGCAGTCCATGAGGTCGCTAAGAATCGGACACGACTAAGCGACTTCCCTTTCACTTTTCACTTTCATGCACTGGAGAAGGAAATGGCAACCCAGTCCAGTGTTCTGGCCTGGAGAATCCCAGGGATGGGGGAGCCTGGTGGGCCGCCATCTATGGGTCGCACAGAGTTGGACACAACTGAAGCGACTTAGCAGCAGCAGCATACATGCTGCTTTATAATAAAAATGATAGAACTGTTAAAATTGTGCTTTAATTTGTCATTTAATATAGGAGAAGAAAACTGTGATGAGATGAAAGGAATTGTTGCATTTTGCATGCATATTTCATCACCCAGGAGATATTAATTCCTTTCATTTCAAAGGTTAAAAAAGTCAATTTTAAAACATTAATAATTTAGAGATATTAAACTGCATTTTGAAAATATTTTAGATAGTTGCAATTTTTTCTTCTCTATGAATACAGGTTACTAGCATTCACAAATCACAAATTATCATCTATCTCTTTTTTTTCCCTCATGTTAGGCAATATTGTTACTACCTGGTACTAGTAATGTTTTCTGAAACCATGGTCTCATACTAATCCTTTTACCACAAGCTATCAGCCCATATGTTTATATTTATGTTCATCTTTTACCAATCATTTTGTTTTCCAAAGGAAGTTTCATAATTGAAAATGTGTGTTTCTTTTCCATTAAATTAACTAATGGCTGGATATGATAATCAAAACACTCCATTATTTTCTATGATTCACTATTGCCATGTTGAATTCTGATGCTATATGGATTTTTTTCCCTCATGTTTGTAATTTTTTTCTATTTGTATCTCTGGAAAATTGTGAGACCCAGTGACTAAGCAAGATATGTCTTTATCTATTTTATGTTTCAGTTTCTTATCATAACATATGTCCATTCCAACATGTAGATTTTGTTCATTCATCCTCATCTGAACTACTGCCTTCCAACTTTTCTGTTCATATACTCATCTAACTCAGTTTTCCCCTTCTTATCCTTTCCACATCTTTTTAATATGGCCTCTGAAAATTGTCACTTGATTCCAATATCTACAAATTTATTTCTGAAATTTCATTTTCTCTCCCAACTTTACTCTCTTTTCTTACTTTTTAATTAAACTTAAACATGCCTAACACTTAGAATGGTACTAATCTCAAAGCTTTCTTAAGTTGTGAATTCTAACCCCTCCCCTCCCAAATCCTGGTCTTTTTTTTGTCTTGGAAGAGAATTAGGTGTTCTACTTGCTTGTAATTTCCATTTTTTCCACCTTTTTCCTTCAAACCATGCACATTCTTGAAGTATGTGTTATCAAATACCAAAATCCTCAAAACTGAAAAGCAAAATGAATAAAAATTATAACAAAACAGAATAGCCAAATAATACAGAACAAGCATATAATGTGTATAATTGAACAACAAAAGGAGAAGAAAAAGAGAAATGGAAGAGAGGAAATATTTAAAGAGCAATGACTGAGAATTTCTCTAAGTAAAAGAAAAAAAAAAAAAACCTGGAGAAATAGTCCATGCTTATGAATGTTGATAGAGAGACCCAATATTGTCAGGAAGTTCTTCCCTGATTTTTAGTTCTTCCCAACTTGATCTTTAGATTAAATGAAAACCCAATCAAAATCATAGCTATTTTGAGATATTGGTAAGCTGATTTTAAAGTTTTATGGAGAGGCAAAAGATCCAGAATAGCCAAAACAACGTTGAATGTGAAGGAAACCTATCAATAGAAAACAACCAAATTAAAACATGAGCAAAAATTTAAACATATCTCACCAAAAGAGATCTGCAGATGGCAAATGAGCATATGAAAAGAAGCTCCATATCATGTCATCAAGGAAATGCAAATTAAAACAAAAATGAGATTCTTCTACCTGCCTGTTGTTAGTCTCTCAGGCATGTCTGACTCTTTGCGACCACGTGAACTGTGACACGCCAGGCTCCTCTGTTCATGGGATTTTCCAGGCAAGAATACTAGAATGGCATTAGGTGGCATTTCAGAATGGCAAATTAGGTTGCCATTTCCTTTTCCAGGGGATCTTAAATCAAGAACACAGATGATACCACGTGCTGCTGAAATGTACAGGAAGTCTCATTCATGGCTCGTGGGAATTAAAACTGCTTCAGTCACTTTGGAAGTCAGTTTGGTGGTCTTTTATAAAACTAAACATCATCACCATATGAGCCAGCAATTGCACTCCTTGTTATTTACCAAAGAAGATGAAAATTTATGTCCACACAGAGACCAGCACATGGATGTTTACAGCGGCTTTATTCATGATTAGCAAAACTCAGAAGCAACAGAGATGTCTTGCAGTAAGTGATTAAAGTGTGGTACATTCAAATAACGGAATATTATTCAGCGTTAGAAATCAATGAGCTATCAAACGTAAAACACAGAGGAGTCTTAAATGCATATTATGAAGCAAAGGAAACCAATCTGAAAAGTCTACATAGCCTATTATTCTAACTATATGACAATCTGGAAAAGACAAGACAATGGAGACCAATAAAAAAATCAGTGAATTCCTAGAGTGAGGATAACAGGAAGAATGAATAGACAAAGCACAGACAATTTTCAGTAATGAAAATACTCTGCATCATGCTACAATTATGGATGCATGTCTTTATACCTTTATCTGAACCAACAGAATGTACAATATCAAGGGTGAACCATAATGTAAATTGTTTACTTGGGGTGATTATGATCACTATATGTTCACTGATTATTAAAAATTCAGCACTCTGGTGAAAGATATTGCTAAGAGGAGAGGTTAGAAATGAGTGGAGGTGGGGGTATATGGGAAATCTCTGTACTTTCTCCTCAATTTTACTATGAAAATTAGACTGCTTTTAAAATGTCATAATAAAAAAATACATTACCTTATTAATTTCTAAGCTTGCTTGTACACTCAGGTCTGTATCTCTCAAAGGCACTCAGTTTTATCACTATATGAGATTTTCACTTTAAAAAGTATAGTTTGTACCTGATTTTAAGGGGAGAAAAAAGAAAGATAAACACTTCTGTTTTTTTCTCATTTATATTTTGCTGTATCATCTTTTTTTTTATTATGTCTTAGGTTTAATCTTCCAATATATTTTTCATTTCCTTCTACCTTTGGAAGATTATTAATATATTACTATTTCTCCTAGTTATTTCCCCTAACATTTGTAATTCTTTTGTAATTTAGTAATATATCCTTTCTCTGTGCATTAGTCTTCAGTCATTGCTACTATTATCCTAACCCTTAAAAGGCAAATTACAATTTGCTACAGAGATTTCACTCGTATTTCTTAGTACACATTCAGTTTGTGTATTTTATCCTTAAAGTGTCTATTTGTAAGTTAAAGTACCATTTATTTGAAGATAGAATGTCAACAGTTCAAATCATTAAAGGGGATATAGTTAGGTAATGTCACATGGACATCAACAGATTGATGGAGAAGATGGAGAAGCTCTACAAAGTCAGCAAAAAGAAGACCAGGAGCTGATTGTGCCTCAGATCATGAACCCCTTAATGCAAAATTCAGACTTAAATTGAAGAAAGTAGGGAAAGCCACTAGGGCATTTGTGTAAGACCTAAATCAAATTCCTGGTGATTATACAGTGAAAGTGAAAAATAGATTCAAGGGATTAGATATGATAGACAGAATGCCTGAAGAACTATGGACTGAGGTTCCTAACATTGTACAGGAGGTATTGATCAAAACCATTGCCAAGAAAAATAAATGCAGAAAGCAAAATAGTTGTCTGAGTGGGCCTTACAAATAGCTGAGAAAAGAAGAGACACGAAAGGCAAAGGAGAAAAGAAAAGATATACCCATTTGAATGCAGAGTTCCAAAGAATAGCAAGGAAAGATAAGAAAGCCTTCCTAAAGTGAAAAATGCAAAGAAATAGAGGAAAACAGACAGAATAGGAAAGACTGGAGATCTCTTCAAGAAAATTAGAGATACCAAGGGAACATTTCATGCAAAGATGGGCTCAATAAAGGACAGAAATTGTATGGACCTGACAGAAGCAGAAGATATTAAGAATAATGGCAAGGATATACAGAAAAACTGTACAAAATAACCCACAAAACTTAAGGACCCAGATAACAACGATGATGTGATCACTTACCTAGAACTAGACATCCTTGAGTGCGCAGTCAGTGGGCCTTAGGAAGCATCATTATCAACAAAGCTACTGGAGGTGATGGAATTCCAGCTGAGCTATTTCAAATCCTGAAAGATGACGCTGTGAAAGTGCTTCACTCAATATGCCAGCAAATTTGGAAAACTCAGCAGTGACCACAGAACTGCAAAAGGTCAGTTTTCATTTCAATCCCAAAGAAGGGCAATGCCAAAAAATGTTCAAAGTACCACACAATTGTACTCATTTCACATGTTAGCAAAGAAAAGTGAAAATGAAAGTTGCTCAGTTGTGTTCGATTCTTTGTGACCCCATGGACTATACAGTCCATGGAATTCTCCAGGCCAGAGTACTGGAGTAGGTAGCCATTCACTTCTCCAGGGGATCTTCCTAACCCAGGGACCAAACCCAGGTTTCCCACACTGCAGGTGAACTCTTTACCAGCTGAGCCACAAGGGAAAGCCAAGAATACTGGAATGTGTAGCCTAACCCCTATCCAGTGGATCCTCCTGACCCAGGAATGGAACCAATGTTTCCTGCACTGCAGGTGGATTCTTTACCAAATGAGCTATCAGGGAAGCCCCAAAGCTAGCAAAATATGTTCAAAATGTTGAAGCAAGCCAGGCTTCAACATTACATGAACCGAAAACTTGCAGATGTTCAAGCAGGATTTTGAAAAGGCAGTGAAACCTGTGATCAAATTGCCAACATTCATTGGATCATAGATAAAGCAAGAAAATTCCAGAGAAACATCTACTTCTGCTTCATTAACTATGCAAAAGCCTTTAACTGTATGCACCACAACAATTCGGAAAATTCTTAAGAGATGGGAATACCAAACTACCTTACCTGCCTCCTGAGAAATCTGTATGCAGGTCAAGAAGCTACAGTTAGAACTGGACATGGAGCAATGGATCAGCTCCAGATTGGGAAAGGATTACATCAAGGTTGTATATTGTCACCCTGATTATTTAACTTATATACAGAGTACATCATTTGAAATGCTGGACTGGATGAAGCACAAGTGGTAATCAAGACTGCCTGGAGAAATATCAGTGACCTCAGAAATTCGGATGACACCACCTTTATGGCAGAAAGTCAAGAGGAACTAAAGAGCCTCTTGATGAAAGTGAAAGAGGAGAGTAAAAAAGCTGGTTTAAAACTCAACATTCAAAAAACAAAGATCATGGCATCTGGTCCCTTCACTTCATGGCAAATAGATGAGGAAAAAATGGAAACAGTGACAGACTTTATTTTCTTGAGCTCCAAAATCACTGCAGATGGTGACTGCAGCCAGGTAATTAAAAGATACTTGCTCCTTGGAAGAAAAGCTATGACCAACCTAGACAGCATATTAAAAAGCAGAGACATTGCTTTGCCCACAAAGGTCCATATAGTCAAATTGTTTTTCCAGTAGTCATGTATGGATGTGAGAGTAGGACCATAAAGAAAGCTGAACCCTGAAGAATGTCTGACGCTTTTGCATTCTGATGTTGGAGAAGCCTCTTGAGAGTCTTTTGGACAGCAAGGAAATAAAACCAGTCAATTCTAAATGAAATCAGTCCTGAATATTTATTGGAAGGATTGATGCTGAAGTTGAAGCTCCAATACTTTGACTACCTAATATGAAGAGCTGACTCATTGGAAAAGACCCTGATGCTGAGAAAGACAGCTGGCAGATGAAGAAGGGGACAAGGGAGGCTGAGCTAGTTGGATGTCATCACTGATTCAATGGACATGAGTTTGAGCAAGCTCTGGGAGATGGTGAAGGACAGGAATGCCTGTCGTGCTACAGTCTATGGGGTCGCAAAGAGTCAGACACAACTGATCGACTGAACCACACAACAATGTCAGGGTAATTGTTTTTAACATAAATTATATTTAATGTTCAAGTACAATTATTTCAAATGTCATAGATTAACTTTTCTGAACATGTTAGATATATAAATATTACAAAATAGAACATATTACAGAAATTGATATACTGCTGTATTAGAGCCTGCCTCAAATGGATGCTGCAACATTTTCTAATACTAGAAATAATTTTTAAAGTATAGTCAGTGAACATTTGTTGAAGAGTAATACTAAAAAATAAGCCTAAATAAGTCTATGTTAGAAATGATATCATACAGAAAATGTTAATTTTTGAGATTTATGTTTCAGCAAATTCTTGAATATATTGTAACAATAGCAATTTCTTATACAGACATGACATTCAAATTAAAAAGAGAAGTTAAACTTATTCATTTTTTCAGATATATCCGTACTTAAATGAAATCCCCAGATGATTAACTAATTTATTGGTTTTTCAGCCAGATGGTTTGTGTCATGTAGAGTCAAGCATGGAGATTTAATGCCTTATAAAGCCCATCACATTCATTTAAATATCATACAACAGTTATTAGATTTTTGGCACTCTTTTCTGTCTGAATATTTTGAAGCTGACACTTTTAAAACAATGTCTATATTCTATATCATGCTTAAATTGGGGACCAAGGAATTGAAGTTTCATACTGAACTACAGTCTTCGTATAAACATACAAAAAAAAAAAAAAAAGATTGTTATAACATGAGCTCAGTAAGACATCAAGAAGTGTGATTATATTTAAGCATGGACAATTTAAAAAGAACTAAATGGTAAAAGTTTCTGAAAACACAGCTCAATTCCTGTCATATAAATATATACTATACAAAATATGAATTTATAGTTAATTATATGAAAATAGTATTTCAAAATTAAGTCTTCGTTTTTAAACTGGGAATATTCTTAGGAAGAAAAATGTCACAGAGTACTTAGTAATATGTTTTCCAGAGTAACTGGTTAAGATTGTGGCCTGATTTGGGAATACACATATTAAATATATAATTTTATCTTGGTTATAAGATGATATTACCTGAAAATGAACCATTGATTTAATTGGTTCATTTAATGGAGATACAGGATTGATCATAATATTCTTCATGACAGTAGCAGTTTGTTACATAGAATCCTACTCATGTATTATGGTAATATTTTATGTTTTTAACTGTATCTTACCTTTAAACTAGCCTTACATTTATAATATATTTATATAATTACTTAATTTTGGTGTTGGAATTAATGAGAGAAGTAGCCTATATTGTAGGGATATCTCACTAGATGTTTTTATTTTTCCTTGCTTATTTACAACAAAAGTTTCCCTCAGTGTTCACAAATTGTCAGGGTTTACAACTTACATGTTT
This sequence comes from Ovis aries, assembly GCF_016772045.2. NCBI lineage: Eukaryota > Metazoa > Chordata > Mammalia > Artiodactyla > Bovidae > Ovis > Ovis aries. The sequence goes on from NC_056059.1 coordinate 75,369,927, forward strand.
TGACTGAAAAACATATTATATATATATAAAGTGTCTACAGTGGTCAACCTGTTTCACCAAGACAGAGAATATTTAGTATTAGGTACATATCTCCAAGAAAAGTAAACTAACTGAACTATTAAGAGTTTCCTGCTCCATCTTCCAGTCATAGAATGAAATGAAACAATGAGAAATAAGATGTGACTAGGAGTGGAGACATAAAAGATCTGGGTTTCTATTACAAAGTTTTCTTGTTGTGGTTGCTCTATAGTCATTCTTTTTGAAAACACCCTGATATCTTCATCTATTCTTTCGCTTCCTTTTGGGGCAGTGACTCTTAGAGGAGATCTTTTGTCTAAGAAGATTCATTAACATGGAAAGCCATATATAATCAAAGCAAAGGAATGATGGGGCCTATGATAACCTGTCCTGTGACAAGAGACAAAATCATCAAGAGACAATAGGAAAATTTATGTTTTCTCCCTACCTTTTTTTGTTAATACACCGAGTATATATAGGTTTCTTTTCATTTTGTTTTCAGTGGTGGGGGTGGGGGGGAGATGGGGGGGGAGGTGGTGGGGGAGGTGGTGGGGGGGCTTCGGGATTGGGAACCCGTGTACACCCGTGGGGGATTCACGTTGATGTGTGGTAAAACAAATACAATATTGTAAAGTAAAAAAAAATAATAATAATAATTAAAAAAAGAAAAAAAATATATTAGTGCTGCTGCTGCTATGTCACTTCAGTTGTGTCCAACTCTGTGTGACCTCATAGATGGCAGCCCACCAGGCTCCCCCGTCCCTGGGATTCTCCAGGCAAGAATACTGAAGTGGGTTGCCATTTCCTTCTCCAATGCATGAAAGTGAAAAGTGAAGGGGAAGTCGCTCAATCGTTTCTGACTCTTAGCGACCCCATGGACTGCAGCCTACCATGCTCCTCCATTCATGGGCTTTTCCAGGCAAGAGTACTGGAGTGGGGTGCCATCACCTTCTCCGCATTCTCCCACAGAAACATCAAAAATCTACCATAAGCTGTAGGAGCTTTAGAAAACAATCAAAGGTTTGTGGCAATGAAACAAAGGCCCAATCAATATACAGTTATCTTCAAAATGGTAGGGTATTTTGTGGTGTTTTTATTCCCCTTGGCACCCTCCCCCAGAGCAATGATGATCTTGGTTCTTAAGTGGTGGCAACCTGGTTCTCAGCTCCCCTCTTAGAACTGGAGGGAGTAAAGAAGACCTTATTTGCAAGTGATCATGTATGTTTCTTCCAACACATTTGGAGGTTATGTGAAAGACTTGCTTGTCTCTTTCTCACATAACTAGAAACTTCCACGGAAAAAGCAGTGGGCATGGTTGCAAATTAACTGAAATTCATCAATAGATGAATGCATAAATAATATACAGTGTATATATATATAGTATGGAATATTATTGAGCCCTAAAAAGAACTGAAATTCTGACATATGCTACAGTGTGGATAAACCTTGCAAATGTTATGCCAAGTTAAATAAGCCAGACCCAGAAGGACAAATATTATATGATTCTTCTTATATGAGGTATCATATATAGGCAAATCCATATCTACAGAAAGTCTGGAGGAAGATGCCAGAAACTATGAGAGTTAACTTTTAGCTAAGAATTAAAAGTGTCAGGTATTTTTTTTTTCTTGAAAGAGACTACAATACATTTTTGTTTTAAAGAAATGACTCTCAACTGAAGGATTCATTGCCTATGTGCCAACACGAAGAACTCCCTAGATCTCTTCCCTAATGAAATGATGAAAATTATTTTATAAAATGTACAAAATCTCTGGGAATGTTTTTAAGGGCATGCAATAAAAGAAGAAACATTTCTAAACAAAATTTACTTAAACTTGGTTTGAATAGTAAGAGTCTGTGGCATCTGAACCACAACACAATTCTTTCCTACATTAACATGATGGAAACTCTACTCCATATGTGAGCAGCTAAGCACCCTTAATTCGGTTCCAGTTGTCAATCAACTGTTTTAAAATTTTCTTTTTGAGTTCTTTCTAAGCTGAATCACCAAAGTCCAGAGAGGTACACAATTTAATCAGTCTGTTGTTGTCTGTTCTGACTCTTTACAACCTCATAGACTGCAGCACACTAGGCTTCCCTGTCCTTCACTATCTCTCAGAGTTCACTCAAATTCATGCCCATTGAGTCTGTGATGCTATCCAACCATTTCATCCTCTGCTGCCCTCTTCTTTTGCCTTCAATCTCTCCCAGCATCAGGGGCTTTTCTAATGAGTTGGCTCTTCACATCAGGTGGCCAAAGTATTGGAGCTTCAGCTTCAGCATCAGTCCTTCCAATGAATAGTCAGGACTGATTTCCTTTAGGATTGATTGGTTTGATCTCCTTGCAGTCCAAGTGACTCTCAAGAGTCTTCCCTCAAACCACAGTTCAAAGGCATCAATTCTTTTGTGCTCAGCCTTCTTTATGGTTTAACTTTCACATCCATATATGACTACTGGAAAAAACATAGCTTTGACTATACAGATCTTTGTTGGCAAAGTGATGTCTCTGCTTTTGAATATGCTGCCTGGGTTTGTCATAGCTTGTCTTCCAAGGAGCTAGTGTCTTTTAATTTCATGTCTACAGCCACCATCACATGTTGCTTTTTCAGACATAAGCATTTCATTGTAGCTGAGGATAATTTGCAATAATTTCATTTTTTAATTTATATTGATAAAAAAAGGCAGAGTTTTATATCATTCCTACAAAATATTTAAAAATCTTCCTTATTGACTGAATGATGCTCAACAGATGAATCTCATCATTCTCCTCCACAGCCAGTGGTACACAGTAGTAGTTATTGGCTTCTTATGGTGCCACCATTCTTTCCTCGTCTGTGTGGAACAGCTTAGCACATTTACGGAGCTGTGCTTCGGCTCATAGGATGTATTTGACAGTCAATTTGCATAACAGTTACCATCTTCCAAATTAACTGTGAATTTTCTTAATCCATTCCTTCTTTACTTCCTCATTCTTCTTTTGATTCTACTAGTTTCATATCCTCTCAATTTTTTTTTTTGTTTCCATTCTTTCATCATGTCTTCCATTCCTAAGTGATAACCAGTTCTTGACTATGATTATTATTCAATTAGCAAAAATGATAATAGCATGTTACTGACCTTATCTTGTGTCAGATAGGTGAGAACATATTTATATACATTATCACTCTTTTATAACATGATTATTAAATACATTGTTTAATACACTCCTGGGTTTCTCAGATCTGGAACATTATTAAAATGCCTATGCAATTCTGTCTCACTCAAAAGTAAACATTCATGTAATCAGGGCCATGACATCATCAATTAAGACATTCTTGGCATTAAGAATCAGATCCAGAAAAGGGAACAGCTGGCTTTATCACTTTTATATTCCCTAAGAGACAAGTCTTTTAGGATTCATTTTTTTTTCACATACCCACATCAGATTTCTACCAAATATTCTGTAACAGTCTTTGATTCATGGAAAAAAAAAATGAGTTTGTTTAAAAGTTAATGATAGTTTTTATATTTTAGTTACATTAGTCCCTCAAATGAACCAAGTGAAGAACGTTTGGGTGTAATATAAAAATATTTTCAATTGGCTTTTCAGAACTAAAAAAAGTATGCAGTAAAGCAATTTATCCTTCTGCTAGAGCTTTCTGAATTAGATATCTATACAGAAATTAACATTTTACCTGCTTCTGTTTCCTGTTCACAGGTGAAGATTTTATGCCTTTGCAGATGGGCTTTCTAGGTGGCACTAGTGGTAAAGAACCCATCTGCTAATGCAGGAGATGTAAGAAACCAGGATTCGATCCCTGGGTCAGGAAGATATCCTGGAGGAAGGCATGAGTCACTCCAGTATTCTTGCTTGGAGAACCCCAGGGACAAAGGAGCCTGGTGGCCTACAGCCCATAGGGTTGCAGAATCAGACATGACAGAAGTGATTTCACTCATTCGCATCTTTCAAGATAATTATGCATGCTACTATGCTGCTGAAATTTCTATCACAAGTGTGAATGAGTAGAAGTGATTTTGCTTGTGGTATCATTAAACTTGCTTCGCTGGTGGATCAGTGGTAAAGAATCCGCCTGCCAATGTGGGAGATGTGGATTCAGTTCCTGGGTTGGGAAGATCCTCCGGGGAAGGAAATGACAAGTCACTCCAGTATTCTTGCTTGGGAAATCCCATGGACAGTGGAGCCTGGTGGGCTACAGTTCATGGAGTCGCAAAGATTCGGACACAATTTAGTGACTAAATAATGACAATCCTTAAACCTTGCCCAAAACTGTTTTGTTTCTTACATCTTTTAAAAGCATTAAAAAAAAATAACTTTAAAAATATTTTTATGAACCCCAATTTTAAGTCATTTAGCTATTTATTCTTATCAGAATTGGGTAATAGCCATATTATCTAGTTGTTTTGACTATGAAAAATATATTTAACCACTCTCAGACTTAGCTTCCTTGTCTTTAAAATGACAATAATGATAATACTCTTAATGGGCAGGTGTGAGGATAAAATTAGGTAAATGCAAAACTATTCAACAAGTCTCTTAAAAGGTATTTACTTCTAGTATAAGATATTTACTCAGTCTAGGCTGTGATAATTGTTACTTACATTATTCCTCAAAACCATATATCAATTAGTTATTTCCAATAACATATCCTATAAGTAGGTAAAAAAAAAGCATTAGAGAAGGCACTCAAAATCTATTTAAGTCTTCAGGTCACCCTAGGAGGCTGGTTAATTGCAGCCTCCTGTAGGTAATTATAGCAGGCTAGTTACAAAGTAACTATTAGTTATGTTACTATATGTTACTATAAACAACTATACTTCCAAACAGGGGACCTTACTTAGTAAAGATAGGAATTCCAATGCCCTTCATTCTGAAGGAAGCAAAACGGCACATTACAAGTAAGCCATATATATATATATATATATTTTTTTTTTTCAGTTCCTCATTGAGCTGATAATAAATGTTTGAATTACCCACCTAGAAAGATTTTCTTTTAGGAGTATGAGCCGAGGTCATTTGAAAAGTCACTTGATACTATGCTCGAAAGAGAATAGCTGTCTCTGGGGTTGGCTATCAATAGATGAAATAGCTTTTTCTCTCTCCTTGCTTCATCCCTCACCCCTATCACTCATGCCCTTTATAATATTCGACAAAAGCATTGCTCAACTGCATCTTGTCTGACAGTGAAGGTACATAAAATACCCATTTTGTTTAAATGAATGGCAGTAACCTTTTGCTACACTAACTACTACTGTACCACAGGAAACAGCATGGGTTCTGCTTGTATCACTTCTCTTTCAGCTCATGGTGTCTTATAGGTGATATAAATCACAATCCCCTTTATTCTGATAATCATTTAACATGAGCTCCCTGTGTTGTATTCAAGTAGCTTGTTTATTGTTTGACATCCCTAATGTTTTTAAAGTTGTGTACTCACTAATGCTGATGAAAAGCACATTTTTCTTAAACAGAAATGGCCAATAGCATAGTTTCAAATCCTTCAATTCTGTCCTATGTTTAGAAGGAGTTTCAGTGACTATTCTTTGATCTTATGACATTCTTTTATAAAATATTTATTAATTTTTATTAAGTACTAATCTCATATTGAGTGTGGGAGATTAAGCAGTGAGCAAAAAATTATTACCTGCATTAACTGACCTATCATTTTGGCTCCTCATTTCTCTTAGGATATAAAACAACTAATTTATATAGGTATTTTATATGTTTTATATACTATATAGTAAATACATATTTTACATATATTTACTCTTTTTAACTAGTAGAAAAATTAGTAAAGTCACATAATTGCTTCTTTCTAGAAAATTTATACCAATATACCAATATTTGATTGGTAAATGACAGACACACAAATTATGTACAGAGTAGCCAGGGGCAATACTTAAATATCAAACCTACACTACAAAAAATATGTGAGATGATTTAGACAAATTAACCAATTCACAATGTCAAGGATAATACAGAAAATGATCAATGAAAAAATGCAGTCACCAGTTTACAGTCTATTTTGTATCTACCCAGAAGCATATCTTCAGTCAAGTATTACAGTAAGGAGTTTATTCAGGAGGGTCCTAGGAAATGCACATATGGGGATGTGGAAATAAGACTGTAAAGAGAAGACAGACAATAAATTGTTAACAGTTAAACAAATGTATCCCGGGATTAAAACAAAACAAACAGACAAAAACCTCTCTGATGGGGAACTCCACTCTGAATCTACATTCAGCGTAGGACATCTGAGTCAGAATTCTCTCACCTAAGGGCTGAGGAAGCCGAGGGTATAAAAACTTCTACTCATTACTGATTGAGAACAGTTTCACATGAATGCTGACCCGTTGGCTCTTCCAGATTACTGTAATGGTGGAAAAGATGACTTCAAAATTCCAGAGGAACTCTTGGGCAAATAAATATAGCTACTGGCAATTGGAGTTCTGCCCAGTATGTACCAAGGAGTAAAGATTAAGAGTCACAGATAAGGTACCTTAAATCTCTGATACCAAGTCATTATTCAGTAATCAATTAAATAGATAAAATAATGGGGAAGAGCAGCAACAAAAACTAAAGAAAGCAACTTAACATGAGTAATACATAACTGGATTACTATCCCCAAAATACAGTATTGAGAAGTTATCATTATTTCTGTCCTCCCTTAATCCCCAGACTTATTTGGTGTTCATTCTGTAAATGCCCATGGTGCTTTATACTTTCTCAATCATAATTTGTTAACCTTTTTTTTTTATTACCTTTACATATCTAATTGTCTACATACTTTTGCAGAAAAATCACCTCCATGGACACAGGGACAGTACACACCTTTCTCAATATCATATTCTAGTAATTAACAGAATACCCACCTCACAGGAGGTTCTTTATACATAGCTTATGAATAATGAGTCAGTTATAGCAGGAGGAGAAGTGGACAACAGAGAATGAGACGGCTGGATGGCATCACCGACTCAATGGACATGAGTCTGAGTGAACTCCGGGAGTTGGTGATGGACAGGGAGGCCTGGCGTGCTGCGATTCATGGGGTCTCAAAGAGTTGGACATGACTGAGCGGCTGAACTGAACTGAACTGAACTGAACTGAATACTCAATATATTTTGCAGTGCCCTTCTAAAAAACAGAAAGGATATGTTTTAATAATGAATTATAAATTTAGGAACTGCATTTAAAATGATTTAAGTAATATTCACCTCTTGTAATAAGCTAGCAGAAGAGCATTTGTTGAATTTTTTTTTCCCATATGTAGCCCATTACTCACTTGGTAGAAATAATTGTAGGACTTTGTAATTTATTGAATTAGTTTCAGTTTGATCAATTCACTGGTAATTGCAGAAAGTTACTAATAGTTAATCAGGGTGAGTTTGCTGTTTAATTGGTGTTATGATCTGATAGCATTTTCTTTTGATCTATATAAATTTCTTTTCAAACTCAGATGATAATATTTCTGAACTGCTGATGGCAAAAGTACTAAATAGCAACTGTATTGTGTTCAGGTGATTCTGCTTTGAAGAATGAAAAAACCTTCAGGAAAGTGAATCAGCAGAACACTTAATTAGCACTTAGCCAAACCTTTCTAAAAGAATGCTTAATAGCTTATATAATATGTAACATTGATTCTTTTCTAACATTTTTTAAAGTACTTTGGTTTCATAAAATACCTAAGTAAATGCTTTCAGGTTTAGGACAAAAAGACATGTCCTCTCTGGGTGATCCTGTATACAGTATTTTTTATATGACAGCTTTGTAGGATTGTGAGAAGCAGTGAATTAGGTTTTCTTAGTTGTAAGAGGGGATACAATAAATATGGAGGGGAGAAGAAAATTCAGGAATAGATAACAGAAAGATAGGGAGCCTTTCTACTCTTAAGTTTCACAATTTGCCTCCTTGGAGAAAGTGAATATTCTTACAAGTTTCTTAACTAAATTTGGCAGTTAAATAGGTAGCTATTGAAAATAATAGAATGGGAGTTTCTTACCATGTACTCCAAATGCTGACATTTTAAAGAACATTTTTGTTTTTTCATAGTTCTATAAGATTTTATCTCTTTTTCTTAAATGAAGAACTATGATATATGGTAATGTTTAATGTCGTATGACAATATAGTTACTTTGGCAAGGCAGATCCTAAATGTGTTTACCGTTCTTTCCCATAGCTTTGTATTATAAATAATTTGTACCTTTATGTGAGCCAAAATCTTTACTAAAGTTTGCTAAACATGAATCTGAAATATTTAACTTATATTTGTTCGTTCTTGTTCGTTCAACCTTTTCTCTTTAATGCCTCAATGGCAGCTGAACATATCCAATAATAAACTCATGATTCCTCTTAAATCTAATTTTCTTCTTCAGTGTCCTGCTGAAAGGCACCACCACGTAGACAGGTGTGACAAAACTAAGCTTAGGGGATGCTGTGACATTCCTCTTCTCACCCCATGTTCAATCCAGCACTAATTTCTGTGCTTGTGTGTCTTATAGTTCTGCTTAATCTGACCACTTTCTCCATCCTAATGGTCATCCACCAAAATAAGCCAAATATCTTTTAGAGAAGTGTGCCACATGAAGAACAGCATATGAAGGAAAATTGGTTATTTTGCAGATTTTCATTGCTGCTGCTGCTAAGTCGCTTCAGTCGTGTCCGACTCTGTGTGACCCCATAGACGGCAGCCTACCAGGCTTCCCCGTCCCTGGTCCAGGCAAGAACACTGGAGTGGGTTGCCATTTCCCTCTCCAATGCATGAAAGTGAAAAGTGAAAGGGAAGTCGTTCAGTCGTTTCTGCCTCTTAGCGACCCCATAAACTGTCGCCTATCAGGCTCCTCCGTCCATGGGATTTTCCAGGCAGATTTTCATTACCTTCCCATAAAGTCCCATAGTCATTTTAATATCAAGTCAAATCTTAAAATCTAATATTTTTATAAAAGTTATATTTATAGCATATTTATATATACTTCTATTTATATATGATGTATAGTTTTACATACATTTATATTTAAAAGTAATTATAGTATTATCCAGCTCTTTAGTTTTTTAATGAAAGTATACCACTCCAATAATTCAGAATTGAGAAACTGAAAATGAAATTCCCACCTCAGATAAAATTTGTCAGTCTTATGACATCATTGAGTAAAATGTACCTTTGGTTGGACAGCAAATGAATGATAATTCCCTCTGGCTCCCTCTGGCAATTTGATTTCTCCCCTCTAACTGTCATATGTCACCGATTAGGAAGGATCAAACTCATTGCTAACTCTGGAATATCAACGTTGAAAAATTAATGAAACTCTGCTGCTAAGTCGCTTCAGTCGTGTCCGACTCTGTGCGACCCCATAGACGACAGCCGACTAGACTCCCCCATCCCTGGGCTTCTCCAGGCAAGAACAATGGAGTGGGTTGCCATTGCCTTCTCCAATGCATGAAAGTGAAAAGTGAAAGTAGACGGCAGCCTACCAGGCTCCTCCGTCAATGGGATTTTCCAGGCAAGAGTACTGGAGTAGGGTGCCGTTGCCTTCTCCGACAAACCCACAAAGATCGTGAGAAGACCAACAGCTTTTTGTGGACTGTGAGGGAGTGGGGACTGTTAGGGACTTACTTTGAATGAATTAAATTGATGAGTAAAGGGAGAAGTAGTATGCAATTAAATACATTCAGCTTAGACTCAGTAAGAATCAACAGCTCTGTCAAAGCTGAAACAGTTTAGCTTACAAATGTCTAAGTCGGCTAATTTATAACCATCCTTATTAGATCAGTTATTTCAGTAGCCACTCAATTAGCACTGATAATTATGGCAGAGCAAAGCCTGTAATTATGGATTAGTGTCATATGCTTTTTCAGCAAAGGGAAATTAAAACTTACACTTTGCTTTTAAAATAATAATAATTAAATGGTTTTTTATTTTTTTTTTTATTTTTTTTTTTTATTTTTAATTTTAGTTTTTTATTTTTTAAATTTTAAAATCTTTAATTCTTACATGCATTCTGTTTTTAAAGTTTTACTTTCACTTTTTGATAAAAATGCTAAGTAATTTTAAGTTAAGACTTGGATCAGCATCAGTATTATCCAGATGCACACATTTGTTTGTAGCTGTTACATGAGCATATGCTTTTTATTTCTCTAAATGTATCAATAGTTTATGTTATTTTCAAACAAAACTATAAATAAATATGTATTCTTACACATATTACATAAACACATATATTTAGAAGAAAACTATGTTTATACATATAGTGGATAATGTTTTTTGTTTTGAATATTTGAATATAACTTAGTCTTTGGTATTATTGATAACTCAATAAAAATCCTTAGTTTATTTTTCTGTAGCACAACAAAACAACTTTTTATATTTTCCTTGAATTAAAAATTCATTCCTTTACAAGCCAAGGTTCTTTCTTTTACCTATTTTTATTATAATTTGTTTATTCTTTTAGAAAGTTATTAGAAATTCTTGTCTCAGAATACCACATTTTATACTCTGCTTAAATAAATCAAAGACAGGGCATAATTTAAACTGGCAAGGAACACATTCTTATCACATACTTGTATTTTCTCCCATATGTTACTTTCCTCTAAAAGTCTTATAAAGAAATCCTAATGGAAAATTGAAGAGAAATGTCAAATGGAATATTGTGAACTCATCTGGCTTTAGCGAACTTTAAAAAAACCATAGGTCAAAGTATGTTTTGCTCCCACTTTAGCTTTATGCTTGAGTCATTTTATTCCATGTGAATATAACCTTTCGTTTAACAAATGCTCCATCAAACCCACAGGCAGCTTTTTATGATAACAATATACATGCTTAGTTCTGAGAATAATTTAAGTGGATAATGAGGTTGCAGATATAACAGTGCTGTAATCCAGGCATTTAAAGAAATTGTTAAATCATTTGGTAGAGGACCTAAATGCAAGAAGTAAAATAGTCAACTTTGAGATTATAAACTCTCATGTAATAATAGGAAATTATCATTAGAAATAGAAATTTATCAGAATCATACCTGCATAAAATTTTGAGTTTTTTTTGTTTTAGTTTTAAAATTCTTAACCCATTAATTCCATATACAGTTATTACTATTTACTTATTAGACCCTGTTTAAAGCTTGAGAGGCTTAATGGTGACTTTACAAGACTGTTCTTTTTCTGGTAAAGCTTATATTATATTTGATGTAGAGAAATAGATGAGAATAATATGGTTTTAGAAAGGTCATAGCCTACAAACCTGTAAAAATAATAATAGTCATTGAGAGACTATATGGGTAATTTTATGGCAAGTTGAAGCAATCAGATATATTCTCCAAGATATTTTTAATAGGAGTTATTTTGGGGAATTTTTTTTCCTCTCTTCATGCAACTTAAATATTTGTCCCAGATCTGTCAGTGGCCATGTGCTTCATAAGAAAGAATAAAAAAGACTGTTCTATATATCTGTGTCTCTTTTGGACTCTGTGGGAGAGGGAGAGGGTGGCATGATTTGGGAGAATGGCAGTGAAACATGTATAATACCACATAAGTAATGAATCGCCAGTCTAGGTTTGATGCAGGATATAGGATACTTGGGGCTGGTGCACTGGGGTGACCCAGAGAGAGGGTATGGGGAGGGAGGTGGGAGGCGGGTTCAGGATAGGGAACACGTGTACACCCGTGGCAGATTCATGTTGATGTATGGCAAAACCAATACAGTATTGTAAAGCAAAATAAAGTAAAATTCAAAAAGAGAAAGAAAGAATAAAAAAGCCATCTGAGGTAGATACACAAGGTTGCTAGAACATCTGACTCTTTTAACTTTTCTTGATTTGAAGCCTTTGAATAAATCATTCCTCACCATCAAGCTTATTTACATTTTTTCAGGGTCAATATGACTAATGACTTTGACCGTGATTATTAGTCAATATGACTAACGTGCCTACAAAGTTTCTTTTCAAGCAGTGTCAATCTTACACAGTGAGGTGACTTTTCTCCTGAAGTGCTTATATAGATGTTTAGATAACAATCACTTGTAATAAATTAATCTCATATTGGAGTTTTGGCAGGTGGGGATGGGAGTGAAAGAAAATAATGAAATCAATTTTTTTTATTAGCAAAAGAATAAGAGACTATAGTAGATCACAGGTGATTATCAATGATTCTTTTGTTTTAAAATATACACCTAATGCTCCCATATCTCCAGTTGAATCATTAGGCTATTCAAAACTTTTGCAATAGTGTTAAGAGACTGTTTTCTTCCCTCAAGCATTTTCCTTAATGTTTCCCCATTTTGCCCAACAAAAACCAGGTCTGAATCCAACTTCCCAAAAGTGTTGACCATTTTCTAAAAAGAAAGGAGACAGAATCTATTACTTTTATCACTAGGTATAGTTTAAAATGACCACAACCAGAACCCAAAATACATAATTTTGATAGAGTGCTTCATTCACGCTACACACTGCTCTAAATTCACTTCATGTATTATAACAACCCACTCCAGTATTCTTACCTGGAAAATTCCATGGACAGAGGAGCGTGCTGAGCTACAGTCCACGGGATCGCAAAGAGTCAGACACAACTGAGCGACTGAGCACACGCATTATCTCATTTAATGCTACAAGCAATCCTTGAGATATGCCGTGATTTTTTTTTCATATTTTATAAACGGGGGCATGTGTGGTTATTTAACTTCACCAAAGTGACAAACCTGGAACAGCTTTCTGCAAACCATTGAATTTTTGCATCATGAGTTCCTGTGAATATGGTTTAAAGTGCTGATTGATGAGAACCCATTTCTGATTGCTTTCTAAGACTCTGAGAGTTGCGGGATTACTGAGGCAAAGTCAAGTTACCAGAAACTGAGGTTACTCAGAAACAGTAGAGGAATTGCAGTTTGGAAAACATGCTGTATCAAGTGACTGGTGAGTTCACTGGAGGTTTGGGGTGGACTGTGTCTGTGGGCGCGAAGGACAGACATTGGGGGTAAGTCTAACCTGCATCCAAGCAGTAAAAATTTATTAGCTTGAAGACAGGGAGAGATTCTTGCCTGATGTTCATTGGCCAGGAGATTTTTTTTTAAATTCAAGTTTTATTGAGATATAATTGACATACAGCATTGTATAAAGTTTAAGGTGTACTTAAACTTTGTGGGTCACTGATTTGACCCACATCATGAAATGATTATCATGATAAGATTAGCGAACGTCCATTATTTCAAATAGATAAAAATTAAAATCTAGAAAAAACATTTTTCCTGTGATAAGAAGTCCTAGGATTTACTTGCTTAAAAAAGCTTTAATATATCACATACAACATTGTTAATTATATCTATCATGTTGTACACTACATCTCTAGTACTTATTTATCTTATAAGTGAAAGTTGATACCTATTGACTGCTTTCATCCAGATCCCTCTCCCCGGGACCCTGCTTCTAATAACCACTATTCTATATTTTTGTGAGTTTGTTTAGTTTTGAAGTATAGTTGATCTGCAACACTATGTTAGCTCCTGTTACACAACACAGTGGTTCATTTCTACATATTTCAATGTGATTACTACAATGATTTGATATTTCTATATATTTCAATGTAATCACTGCATATCCCTAGTTACATTATGTTACCATACACAGATATTATGTAGTTATATTTTACTATATTTGCCATACTGTATATCTCAAACCATGAGCGATTTATTTATCTTGCAACTGGAAGTTTGCACCTCTTAATCTCCCTCACTTATTCATTTCCTCTACCCACCTTCCCTTCCTCTGATAAACAACTTCTTTGTTCTGTTTCTATAACTGTGTTTGTTTTGATATGTTTGACATGATTTTTTTCTTAGATTATACATATAAGTAAAATAACATAGTATTTGTCTTATCTGACTGACTTAGCATAAATGCCCTCTCAATCAATTCCATGTTGTTGCAAAAGGCAAGATTTCATTCTTTTTATTTTTATGGCTAAGATTCCATTATATGTGTGCCTGTGTGTGTATAATATATAATATACCACCTCCTATTTATCCATTCATCTATTTATGTGCACTTATGTTGCTTCCATTTGTCTATTGTAAATAATACTTCAATAAGCATATAATTGCATATATCTTTGCAAATAAGCATTTTCATTTTCTTTGAATAAATACCCTGGAGTGGAGTTATAAAATGTGTGGTCAATACGTTTTTAATTTTTGAGGAATCTCCGTTTGTGTGTCATATTAGTTGCACCAATTTGTATTCCCACCAATACTACATGTGTTCCCTTTTCTACATATCCTCACCGACACTTGTTTTTGTCTTGATAATAGTTACTCTGACAGGTATGAGGTGACATCTCACTGTGGTTTTGATTTACATTACACCAATGATTAGTGATGTTGAGCTTCTTTTCATGTGTCCATTGGCCATCTGTATGCTGTCTTTGGAAAAATAACTGTTCAGATTCTCTACTTTTTTTTAATTGTATTTTTTTTGATGTTAAGTTTTCTGTGTGTCTTGGATATTAATGCCTATTGGGTATATTGTTTGCAAATATTTTCTTCCATTCAGTAGGTGTCTTTTTCAATTTGTTAATAATTTCTTTCACCATACAGTAGCCTTTTAGTTTGATACAGTCCTATTTGTTCATTTTTTCTTTTCTTTCCCTTGCCTGAGGAGACATGTTCAGAAAAAATAATACTAAGACCAATGTCAGATAACATACTGTCTGTTTTCTTTAAGAAGTTTTATGGTTTTAGGACTTCCATTAAATGTTTAATATATTTTGAATTTATTTTGTGCTTGAGAAAATAGTCCTGTTTTATTATTTTCCATGTATCTGTCCAGCTTTCCCAACACCATTTTTTGAAGAGTGTCTTTCCCCTATTGCATATTCTTGCCTCTTTGTCATAGATTTATTGTACCTAAAAGTGTGTGTCCATTTCTAGGCTCACTGTAAATTGATTTATGTGTTTGTTTTTGTGCTATTACCATACTGTTTGATGATTGTAGTTTAGTTTTATAGTTTGAAATTGGGATGAGTGATGCCTCCAGCTTTGTCTTCCTTCTTAAGATCATTTTGTTTGTTCTGCATTTTTTCTGTTTTCATACAATGTTTAGAATTATTTGTTCTTGTTCTGTGAAAACTGACATTGGTATTTTGATAGTGATTGCATTCAATCTGTTGATTGCCCTGGATTCGTGAACCAGTTTTCCTCTGTATAAGTCCTTTTCAACTTCTTTTATGAGTATCATAGAGTTTTCAGAGTACAAGTGTTTTATCTCCTTAGATTTCTTCCTATTTACTTTATTCTTTTAGATATGATTGGAAATATAGCTTTTTTTTTCTTGATTCCTCTTACAGTTTTTGTGTCTATAAATGCAACAGATATCTGCATATTAATTTTATATCCTGCAACTTTACTGAATTCATTCATGAGTCCTTTGGTGGCATGTTTAGATTTTTCCATATCCACTTGTAGTATCATGTCATTTATGAACAGAAACAGTTTTACTTTTTCAATTTGATTAATTTTATTTTCTTGTCTAATTGATGTGGCTAGAACTTTCAGTACTATGTTGAGTAAAAGTGATGAGCATGGGCACTCGTGTTATGTTGTAGACCTTGTGAAAAATGCTTTTGGCTTTCACCATTGACTATGATGTTAGCTGTGGATATGTCATATGTGGTCTTTATTATGTTGGAGAATGTTCTCTCCATACCCACTTTGTTGATAGTTTTTATCATAAATAGGTGTTGAATTTTGTCATGAGTTTTTCTGTGTTTATTAAGATGATCATATAATTTTTATTCAGTTTATTAATGGAATGTATCACAACAGTTTTGCAGATACTGACCCATCTTTGCACCCCTGGAATCCCACTTGATCATCATATATGATCCTTATAATGTTGAATTCAGTTGGCTAAGAATTTTTCACCCAGTGTTCAATGATATTGCCCTATATTTCTTCTTTTTTGATATATTTTTTCTGGTTTTCGTATCAGGGCCTCATAGAAAGTGATCAAAAGTGTTCCTTCCTCTGCAACATTTTGGACTACTTTGAGAAGGATGGATGTTAACTCTTTAAAGTTGTGTAGTAGAATTTACCTATAACACCATGTGGTCCTGGACTTTTGTTTGTTGAGAGAGTTTTTTTTTTTTTTTAACAGATCCAATTTCTTTGCTGGCAATTAGTCTATTCATATTTTATATTGCTTCCTGGGTTAGTCTTGGGAGAGTATACATTTCTAAGAACTTGTCCATTTCTCCTAGGTTGACAGTTTATTGGCGTATATTTTTTATACTAATCTCTTAGTATCTTATTTGTTTTTCTGTCATCTCAGTGGTTACTCCTGTTTCATTTATGATTTTATTGATTTGGGCCCTATTTTTCTTCATGTTTCTGGCTAATTGTAATTATCCTCCTGTTTGGAGCTTGCCCATTTGGGGTATGGATCTCGACTATATCACTTCTCTACACCGCCTACTTTTCTCATTGTAATTCCCTGTTTGTATCTTTAGTTGTAGAAGATACTTTCTTCTAGTCTTATAGTCTTTCTCATAATTTGTTACTCTGTAAATAATTGTAATTTTTATGTGTTTGTGAGAGGAGATGAGCTCAGGCTCTTCCTACTCTGCCATCTTGGCCGCTCCCTGAGAAGATAAGTCTTGATGTTTTCCTATTCAGACATTTATAGGAAATGAGTCTCTCAGTTCTTAAATTTCATTCTTAGGGAGCATATGTGAGATTATTAATTTCATATCCTTTGTTTTCATTTTAAATTGAAATATTCTCATGGAGTCAAGAATATGAATTTCCAGAAAACTTCCAGGGTGATACTAAATGCAGTTGAGACCAAGTGAGCTTACTGTGTGCAAAAGATAATATTTTAACCCAGTTACTCAGTAAATCTGAAATCAGGCATCCTTGACAATATTGTAGCACAAAATAATATCTTTTAATTTGAGAGTTATGGGGTTGGAGTGATTGGGTCTCAAGGGACTCAATTCAGGTATTATTTATATCTTTTTTTTATGTTAAAGATAATTGAACTAACCAAAGACATTATGTTCCATAATGTTTAAAATTTTTTAAAATTTATTTTGCTCCCAAAGTTACAATTAGAGTACTGTTAGAGTCTATTTGTGGAGAAGGCAATGGCACCCTACTCCAGTACACTTGCCTGGAAAATCCCATGGAAGGAGGAGCCTGGTGGGCTACAGTCCATGGGGTTGCTGAGGGTCAGACACAACTGAGCGACTTCCCTTTCACTTTTCACTTTTGTGCGTTGGAGAAGGAAATGGCAACCCACTCCAGGATTCTTGCCTGGAGAATCCCAGCGATGGGGGAGCCTGGTGGGCTGCTGTCTATGGGATCGCACAGAGTCAGACACAACTGAAGCGACTTAGCAGCAGCAGCAGCAGAGTCTATTTGAGATATATATATATATATATATATATATATATATATATATTCTTTCTTAACATTTTATTTAATGTCAAACTTTCCTAAACATAATTATTATTAAAATTAAGTAAAAATCTGAAAATGTTATAAGCTGAGCATAATATTGATTCTATGCATTGTTGTTATTTAGTCGCTAAGTCATGTCCAGCTCCTTGTGACCCCATGAATTGCAGCATGCCAGGCTTCTCTGTCCTTCATTATCTCCCTGAGTATGCTCAAACTCATGTCCAATGAGTCAGTGATGTCATACAACCATCCCATGCCCTGTGGCCCCCTTCTCCTCTTGCCCTCAGTCTTGCCCAGCTTCAGGATCTTTTCCAGTGAGTCAGTTCTTCACATCAGATGGCCAAAGTATTGGAGCTTGCATCAGTTCATTTCAGTTCAGTAGCTCAGTTCAGTTCAGTCGCTCAGTCGTGTCCGGCTCTTTGCGACTCCATGAATTGCAGCACGCCAGGCCTCCCTGTCCATCACCAACTCCCGTAGTTCACTCAGATTCACGTTCATCGAGTCAGTCATGTCCAAATCTTTGTTGACCCCATGGATGGCAGCACACCAGGTTTCCCTGTCCATTACCAACTCCTGGATTGTGCTCAAATGCATGTTCATCAAGTCAGTGATGTCATCCAACTATTTCATCCTCCAGAATCCCCTTCTCCTCCTGTCTTCAATCTTTCCCAGCAACAGGGTCTTTTCTATTGAGTCAGTTCTTCACATCAGGTGGCCAAAGTATTGGGGCTTCAGCTTGAGAATCAGTCCTTCCAATGAATATTCAGGACTGATTTCCTTTAGGAGTGACTGATTTAATCTCTTTGCAATCCAAGGGAATCTCAAGAGTCTTCCCCAACACCACAGTTCAAAAGCATCAATTCTTTGGCTTTCAGCTTTTTTTATGGCACAACTTTCACATCCATACATGACTACTAGGAAAGGCCATAGATTTGACTAGACAGAACTTTGTTGGCAAAGTAATGTCTCTGCTTTTTAATTGCTTCTAGGTTGGTCATAACTTTTCTTTCAAAGAGCAAGCATCTTTTGATTTCATAGTTGAAGTCACTATCTGCAGTAATTTTGGAGCCCAAGAAAATAAAGACATAGGGCTTTCATAGAAGTGACTTATTATTGAAGTATTTTAATAGTTGTAATTTCCAATATTGTCCTGAAATGTCCCATTTGCTCCTATAATAGATGAATTTTTAATGTTCACATTATCTTTTAAGTGTTAATGCTTAATATTTGGAGATGTTAAATCAATATTTTTGCAATTACATATGGTTCAGTTTAAACTATGGAAATTATACTTGGCTCTACTTAATTTTGTCCCCAAATTCATTTTTTGAATCTTTTATATAATGAAATCAAATATTTAAGCATCATTTATCTTTTCACACCATGTTGATAAAAATGTATTTTAAAATGACTTTTTTTTGGTTGTTCTGATTCATAGTTATTTTGATGATCATTAGCAATTACTTTGAGCTAGTGACTTTGTAATTTCCTAGAACTATTGCTGTGACCAGGATGAGAGCAATATCCCATCTAATTTGTTCCTTTTACACTCGTATAGAAAACAGTAGCTAGAAAACCAATTTTCTTGTAACTGTGTCTAAAATAACAGTCAAAATAGAT
This sequence comes from Ovis aries, assembly GCF_016772045.2. NCBI lineage: Eukaryota > Metazoa > Chordata > Mammalia > Artiodactyla > Bovidae > Ovis > Ovis aries. The sequence continues at coordinate 75,388,997 of NC_056059.1, forward strand.
CAGAACAAGGACCTATCCTGTAAATTATGTTAATGAACCCAGGACAAACTGTTGATTAGAGACCTCTAATTTTCTTTCAAACCTGGATCTCCTGCATAGCAGGCAGATTTTTTATCCACTGAGCTACTAGGGAAGCCTGATATATTAGTTTGGTTGTTATTTCTCAATTCTTGTGTGTATTTAGTAGATGGGAGAGTAAATCAGTTAAGTGTAAGAATAATAACAAAATGTTAGCCAGCTTAAAAAAGAACCCCTGCTTTTAAATATAAGAGATTGCTTATAGAGAATAATTTGTTACAAATTTATGATTCATTCCATTTCTTCTTAGCCTCCAACCAGCACAGGCATCTGTTTCATCCCTTCTATATGTTGAAACAAGAGAATTTGAACCATCATACACCAACCATTCTTCATAGCCTTACAGTCTTTTATTTCTTATTCTCTAGTGAGTGTTGATGACAAACTATCAGAAGCTCTAGGGAAATTATCCCAGGTGGTAGCTCTGGCAAGAGAAGGAACATTGCTCCTAAATAGTGGGTTGATTCTGAATGAATGCCTTGTATTAGATGATCCCCAGTCTCCGCAGGATTTTAAAAAATGATTATTGACTTGCTGCCCAACATCTAGGCCATCAATCTGTAAATCATATGACAGAAACCATGGAAAGTTTATTTCTCTGGACAGAAAGAAAAAGAATTCAGATTCCTTTAAAGAAGATTGAAACTCCAATTATTGATTTTTTAAAGAGAAAAAAATTAATAGAGGTTTCTTGCCTTCTGTCCAGGCAAATATCAACTTCACCTGGCTGAAAATTTTCCTACCTTTAAAATTCAAAGTGTAGCACAAAATCTATTTCCACTTCCCCCAAATGAAAATTAGATATATTTTTATCAATTTGATTTTGATTATTATTTTTATTTTAAGGTATAGAAAATTTTATTTGTCAATATATTCAGAGACATTTTGCAAGTATTTCCCTGAAATCCAAATCTGTTTTCTTAAAATTTACTTTAACAGGGCTCAATACTCCAGTTGTCTTCTGAGATTCTATTCATAAGTGAAAGAGATTTGTACATATTGTGCTATGTTATTAGCTGATTTGAGAGTCTATTGGGAATTAGTCCGTTGAACTATTTGTTGTAGGTAGATACAATATGATTATAAATATGTTAGGTACTCATTTATGTCATGGCTACTTGTTTCTCCCAACTTGGGACTATACCCCTCAAAATTCTCCTATTACTCTATGTACCTTGATGCCTGTTTTCTACTATTAATGCCCAAGTATCGATAGCCTGGGAGTTAGTAACAAACAAGTCTCCTGATATCATCTATTGTAAAGAGATCAATTATGAACACAGAATAATGTCACTGTAAATCCTTTTGCCATTTGAACACGTGAAAAGGAAAGGGAACCACAGAAGTATAACTTCTAGTTAAGTTGCAAGTACTTACAAAGCACATGACTCCTCTCTGCGCTTCCTTAATGTGTGTGCCCTGTCTTTTCAATATCCAGTGGCCTCACCACAAAATTTTTCTATTTTTTCTTTTTCTTCCTCCTCCCATGGTACTTACATATTTAATTATTTACCTCAGCTATCAAAATAAAGTTTATATGCATTTTAAATTGATGCTATTTAATATCATGTGATATACATAAAAATTAAACTTTATAAAATTAAATTTTGTTAGCCACATTAAATACGCTCTTTGAGTGCTTCTGCTAATTTTAACAATGTATATATAAAGCAATAAACCACCTTTCCCATAAACCTTAATATTTTATGTACTCTATTATTATTTCTATTTGCTCCTTCCTAAAGAAAAAAGTAGCAATAAAACATTGTTAATAAACAACAGCAGTTAAATTCTGATCTACTAGACTCATAATGCATAATGTATTCCATTTTGAAGCATGTTTACCAAAGAACCCTATTCATTTTTTGATTGCCTTATAGAATCCAAAGCTTTATGTAATCACAAGGCAGACTATATTGTTTCTATACACACATACCCCCTTAATATTCATATAAGTGGTTCAGTTGTACAAAATCCTTTTATCAGAACTTCCACAACAATGTTAAAAAGAATTAATTGCTAACATTTAACACTTGGCTGACTTTTACATAAAACTTTTTTCACTTGTCTCAAAACATGAAACAGTGTAGGTAATCTAGGCTCACATTTTGATTGGTATTACTTTCTTTGTGCTGAATGTTGACAGAGCTCTTTGGTTCAACTTTCTGATGAAGCACCTTCATTTCTATTACATTTCTGATCTCTCAGCACTTCCAATTTAGACCCAGGTTTATTCATACTATCTCAGAATTTCTTCCTAGAGTAGCCAAAAAAATTCAATGAAAATATACCTTATATAGCCATTTATTTCATTCTTTGAAAAAACAATTTTTTTTACTTTATTTTAATTTACAATACTGTATTGGTTTTGCCATACATTGACATTAATCCACCATGGGTGTACATGCGTTCCCAAACATGAACCCCCCTCCCACTTCCCTCCCCATAACATCTCTCTGGGTCATCACCATGCACCAGCCCCAAGCATGCTGTATCCTGCGTGGGATATAGACTGGCGATTCAATTCTTATATGATAGTATACATGTTTCAATGCCATTCTCCCAAATCATCCCACCCTCTCCCTCTCCCTCTGAGTCCAAAAGTCCGTTATACACAGCTGTGTCTTTTTTCCTGTCTTGCATACAGGGTCATCATTGCCATCTTTCTAAATTCCATATATATGTGTTAGTATACTGTATTGGTGTTTTTCTTTCTGGCTTACTTCACTCTGTATAATCAGCTCCAGTTTCATCCATCTCATCAGAACTGATTCAAATGTATTCTTTTTAACAGCTGAGTAATACTCCATTGTGTATATGTCCAACAGCTTTCTTATCCATGCATCTGCTGATGGACATCTAGGTTGTTTCCATGTCCTGGCTATTATAAACAGTGCTGCGATGAACATTGGGGTACATGTGTCTCTTTCAGTTCTGGTTTCCTCGGTGTGTATGCCCAGCAGTGGGATTGCTGGGTCATAAGGTAGTTCTGTTTGCAATTTTTTAAGGAATCTCCACACTGTTCTCCAAAGTGGCTGTACAAGTTTGCATTCCCACCAACAGTGTAGGAGGGTTCCCTTTTCTCCACACCCTCTCCAGCATTTATTGCTTGCAGATTTTTGGATCGCAGCTATTCTGACTGGTGTGAAATGGTACCTCATTGTGGTTTTGATTTGCATTTCTCTGATAATGAGTGATGTTGAGCATCTTTTCATGTGTTTGTTAGCCATCCGTATGTCTTCTTTGGAGAAATGTCTATTTAGTTCTTTGGCCCATTTTTTGATTGGGTCGTTTAAATTTCTGGAATTGAGCTGCATAAGTTGCTTGTATATTTTTGAGATTAGTTGTTTGTCAGTTGCTTCATTTGCTATTATTTTCTCCCATTCAGAAGGCTGTCTTTTCACTTTGCTTATATTTTCCTTTGTTGTGCAGAAGCTTTTAATTTTAATTAGATCCCACTTGTTTATTTTTGCTTTTATTTCCAGAATTCTGGGAGGTGGATCATAGAGGATCCTGCTGTAATTAATGTTGGAGAGTGTTTTGCCTATGTTCTCCTCTAGGAGTTTTATAGTTTCTGGTCTTACATTTAGATCTTTAATCCATTTTGAGTTTATTTTTGTGTGGGGTGTTAGAAAGTGATCTAGTTTCATTCTTTTACAAGTGGTTGACCAGTTTTCCCAGCACCACTTGTTAAAGAGATTGTCTTTACTCCATTGTATATTCTTGCCTCCTTTGTCAAAGATAAGGCATCCATATGTGTGTGGATTTACCTCTGGGCTTTCTATTTTGTCCATTGATCTATATTTCTGTCTTTGTGCCAGTACCATACTGTCTTGATGACTGTGGCTTTGTAGTAGAGCCTGAAGTCAGGCAAGTTGATTCCTCCAGTTCCATTCTTCTTTCTCAAGATTGCTTTGGCTATTTGAGGTTTTTTGTATTTCCATACAAATCTTGAAATTATTTGTTCTAGTTCTGTTAAAAATATGGCTGGTAGCTTAATAGGGATTGCGTTGAATTTGTAAATTGCTTTGGGTAGTATACTCATTTTCACTATATTGATTCTTCCAATCCATGAACATGGTATATTTCTCCATCTATTAGTGTCCTCTTTGATTTCTTTCACCAGTGTTTTATAGTTTTCTATGTATAGGTCTTTAGTTTCTTTAGGTAGGTATATTCCTAAGTATTTTATTCTTTTCGTTGCAATGGTGAATGGAATTGTTTCCTTAATTTCTCTTTCTACTTTCTCATTATTAGTGTATAGGAATGCAAGGGATTTCTCTGTGTTGATTTTATATCCTGCAACTTTACTATATTCATTGATGAGCTCTAGTAATTTTCTGGTGGAGTCTTTAGGGTTTTCTATGTAGAGGATCATGTCATCTGCAAACAGTGAGAGTTTTACTTCTTCAGTTCCAATCTGGATTCCTTTCATTTCTTTTTCTGCTCTGATTGTTGTGGCCAAAACTTCCAGAACTATGTTGAATAGTAGCGGTGAAAGTGGACACCCTTGTCTTGTTCCTGACTTTAGGGGAAATGCTTTCAATTTTTCACCATTGAGGATCATGTTTGCTGTGGGTTTGTCATATATGGCTTTTATTATGTTGAGGTATGTTCCTTCTATTCCTGCTTTCTGGAGAGTTTTTATCATAAATGGATGTTGAATTTTGTCAAAGGCCTTCTCTGCATCTATTGAAATAATCATATGGCTTTCATTTTTCAATTTGTTAATGTGGTGAATTACATTGATTGATTTGCGGATATTGAAGAATCCTTGCATCCCTGGGATAAAGCCCACTTGGTCATGGTGTATAATCTTTTTAATGTGTTGCTGGATTCGGATTGCTAAAATTTCGTTGAGGATTTTTGCATCTATGTTCATCAGTGATATTGGCCTGTAGTTTTCTTTTTTTGTGACATCTTTGTCAGGTTTTGGTATTAGGGTGATGGTGTCCTCATAGAATGAGTTTGGAAGTTTACCTTCCTCTGCAATTTTCTGGAAGAGTTTGAGGAGGATAGGTGTTAGCTCTTCTCGAAATTTTTGGTAGAATTCAGCTGTGAAGCCGTCTGGACCTGGGCTTTTGTTTGCTGGAAGATTTCTGATTACAGTTTCAATTTCCGTGCTTGTGATGGGTCTGTTAAGATTTTCTATTTCTTCCTGGTTCAGTTTTGGAAAATTGTACTTTTCTAAGAATTTGTCCATTTCTTCCACGTTGTCCATTTTATTGGCATACAACTGCTGATAGTAGTCTCTTATGATCCTTTGTATTTCTGTGTTGTCTGTTGTGATCTCTCCATTTTCATTTCTAATTTATTGATTTGATTTTTCTCTCTTTGCTTCTTGATGAGTATGGCTAATGGTTTGTCAATTTTATTTATCCTTTCAAAGAATCAGCTTTTGGCTTTGTTGATTTTTGCTATGGTCTCTTTTGTTTCTTTTGCATTTAGTTCTGCCCTAATTTTTAAGATTTCTTTCCTTCTACTAACTCTGGGGTTCTCCAACTCTTCCTTTTCTAGTTGCTTTAGTTGCAGAGTTAGGTTATTTATTTGACTTCTTTCTTGTTTCTTGAGGTATGCCTGTATTGTTATGAACTTTCCTCTTAGCACTGCTTTTATAGTGTCCCACAGGTTTTGGGTTGTTGTGTTTTCATTTTCATTCATTTCTATGCATATTTTGATTTCTTTTTTGATTTCTTCTGTGATTTGTTGGTTATTCAGAAGTGTGTTGTTCAACCTCCATATGTTGGAATTTTTAATAGTTTTTCTCCTGTAATTGAGATCTAATCTTAATGCATTATGGTCAGAAAAGATGCTTGGAATGATTTCGATTTTTTTGAATTTATCAAGTTTAGATTTATGGTCCAGGATGTGATCTATCCTGGAGAATGTTCCATGAGCACTTGAGAAAAAGGTGAAATTCATTGTTTTGGGGTGAAATGTCCTATAGATATCAATTAGGTCTAAGTGGTCTAATGTATCATTTAAAGTTTGTGTTTCTTTGTTGATTTTCTGTTTAGTTGATCTGTCCATAGGTGTGAGTGGGGTATTAAAGTCTGCCACTATTATTGTGTTATTGTTGATTTCCCCTTTCATACTTGTTAGCATTTGTCTTACATATTGCGGTGCTCCTATATTGGGTGCATATATATTGATAATTGTTATATCTTCTTTTTGAATTGATCCTTTGATCATTATGTAGTGGCCTTCTTTGTCTCTTTTCACAGCCTTTGTTTTAAAGTCTATTTTATCGGAAATGAGTATTGCCACTCCTGCGCTCTTTTGGTCTCTATTTGCATGGTATATCTTTTCCAGCCCTTCACTTTCAGTCTGTATGTGTCCCTTGTTTTGAGGTGGGTCTCTTGTAAGCAGCATGTAGAGGGGTCTTGTTTTTGTATCCATTCAGCCAGTCTTTGTCTTTTGGTTGGGGCATTCAAACCATTTATGTTTAAGGTAATTATTGATAAGTATGATCCTGTTACCATTTACTTTATTGTTTTGGGTTAGGGTTTATGTACCCTTTTTGTGTTTCCTGTCTAGAGAATATCCTTTAGAATTTGTTGGAGAGCTGGTTTGGTGGTGCTGAATTCTCTCAGCTTTTGCTTGTCTGAAAAGCTTTTGATTTCTCCTTCGTATTTGAATGAGATCCTTGCTGGGTACAGTAATCTGGGCTGTAGGTTATTTTCTTTCATCACTTTAAGTATCTTGCCATTCCCTCCTGGCCTGAAAGAGTTTCTATTGAAAGAGCAGCTGTTATCCTTATGGGAATCCCCTTGTGTGTGATTTGTTGTTTTTCCCTTGCTGCTTTGAATATTTGTTCTTTGTGTTTGATCTTTGTTAATTTGATTAATATGTGTCTTGGGGTGTTTCGCCTTGGGTTTATCCTATTTGGAACTCTCTGTGTTTCTTGGACTTGGGTGATTATTTCCTTCCCCATTTTAGGGAAGTTTTCAACTATTATCTCCTCAAGGATTTTCTCATGGTCTTTCTTTTTGTCTTCTTCTTCTGGGACCCCTATAATTCGAATGTTGGAGTGTTTCATATCATCCTGGAGGTTTCTGAGATTGTCCTCATTTCTTTTAATTCGTTTTTCTTGTTTCCTCTCTGATTCATTTGTTTCTACCATTCTATCTTCTATTTCACTAATCCTATCTTCTGGCTTCGTTATTCTGCTATTTGTTGCTTCCAGAGTGTTTCTGATCTCATTTATTGCATTATTCATTATATATTGACTCTTTTTTATTTCTTCTAGGTCCTTGTTAAACCTTTCTTGCATCTTCTCAATCCTTGTCTCTAGGCTATTTATCTGTGATTCCATTTTGATTTCAAGATTTTGGATCATTTTCACTTTCAATATTTGGAATTCTTTGTCAGGTAGATTCCCTACCTCTTCCTCTTTGGTTTGGTGGGCAACCCTCCTGTTCCTTTACCTGCTGAGTATTCCTCTGTCTCTTCATTTTGATTATATTGCTGCGTTTGGGGTGGCCTTTTTATATTCTGATAATTTGTGGAGTTCTCTTTATTATGGAGCTTCCTCACTGTGGGTGGGGTTGTATCAGTGGCTTGTTTAGGTTTCCTGGTTAGGGAGGCTTGTGTTGGAGTTCTGGTGGGTGGAGCTGGGTTTCTTCTCTCTGGAGTGCAGTGGAGTGATCAGTAATGGGTTATGAGACGTCAAAGGTTTTGGAGTAACTTTGAGCTGCCTGTATATTGAAGGTCAGGAGTGTGTTCCTGTATTGCTGGAGAATTTGTGTGGTATGTCTTGTTCTAGAACTTGTTGGTCCTTGGGTGGAGCTTGGTTTCAGTGTAGGTATGGAGGCATTTGATGAGCTCCTATTGCTTAATGTTCCCTGAATTCAGGAGTTCTCTGTTGTTTTCAGGCTTTGGATTTAAGCCTCCTGCTTCTGGTTTTCAGTTTTATTTTTACAGTAGCCTCTAGACTTCTCCATCTATATAGCACCAATGATAAAACATCTAGGTTAAAGATGAAAAGTTTCTCCACATTGAGGGACATCCAGAGAGGTTCACTGAGTTACAAGGAGAATAGAAGAGGGAGGGGGTAGTTAGAGGTGACTGGAATGAGATGCGGTGAGATCAAAAGAGGAGAGAGCAAGCTAGCCAGTAGTCACTTCCTTATGTGTGCTCCATAGTCTGGACCGCTCAGAGGTATTTACGGAGTTATACAGGGAAGAGGAGAGGGAGGAAGTAGACAGAGGTGGCCAGGAGGATAAGAGAGAGGAATGAGAAGGAGAGAGACAAATCCTGCCAGTAACCAGTTCCTTAGGTGTTCTCCACCGTCTGGAACACACAGAGACTCACAGAGTTGGATAGAGAAGAGATGGGGGAGAAAAGAGACAGAGGCTACCTGGTGGAGAAAAAGGAGAGTCCAAAGGAGGAGAGAGTGGTCAAGCCTGTAATCTCGCTCTCAGGTAAATTTGGGTAGTAAAGTTTGGGTTTTTAAATGTACAAAATTGACAACAAAAACTGAAGAGCAAAGATTAAAAATCTAGAGAAGAGGTTGGATTTTCAAAAATACAATATTAAAGAAAAGAAGCAGAAGGAAAAAGGAAAAAAGAAAAAAAAAGCCACAATTATTAAAACAAACAAACAAACAAACACCACTAACCACCCAAAGACTATATATGGTGTTTGCCTTAAAAAAAAAAAAGTCTTTTTTTGAATATTAATAATAGGTTATAGAAATAAAAATTAGAGGAGAAATAGAAGACTTAACTGCTAAAAAAAAAAGTCAGAAAAAAGAAAAAAAAAAGGAATGATTTTAAAAATACTAAAAATATAACTGGCCCTTCTCTGATGTTGTGGGCATTGTGGGGTCACTTCCAAGGCGGTTCCCTCTGTTTAACTTCTTCTTTATGCTGGTTTTTTAGGCTCACTAGTTCAGTCGCGCTGTGCAGAGGGGGGATGCTGTAAACAAATAGCGCTGTCATGTGCACACAGTGTCTCAGCCCTGCTGGACCTGTCCCTTCTCGCGGTGTACAAACCGCTCCGGCTCTACGATGCTCAGCCGGGAACTGTCTGAGGCCGGCTCTAGGCTGCGTGCACTTCCCCGGTCTAAGCCGCTCAGGTTCGGTGCTCAGGTAGCCCTCAGAAGCACAGATTCGGTTGGGACTGCGTTTTATGCCCTTCCCGGGTCTGAGTAGCTCAGGAGTTTGGCGAGTGCGATAGCTGCGACTTGTCACCTTTTCTGCCTCTGCTGCTCAGTTTTCTGGGTGGACCACTGGCGCCCCTTGTGAGGCAGATTGTGACTGTCCAGCACCCCCAGAAGTCTTAGCAAAGAAGCCTGCTTGCAGTTTGGTATGTGAAGTCTCTCCAGGTCTGCAATTGCCCCTTTCCAGCCCTTAGAGCTCTGGCTGCCTGTCCCTGGCAGGGGATGGTCTGCAGCTGGCTTTTTCCGCTCCGTCCTTTGTTCTGTGCTCGGTCCTGGAAGTGTCTTATGTTCGAGCTTTTCGCATGGTAGCTATCCCACAGTTTGGTTCGCTAGCCCAAGTTAGATCAGTCTGGTTGCGCATGGGGTGTTCCTGCCCGATTCTTACAAAGCACTGCAGCCCACGCCTCCCGTGCTTCCCTGCCCTGCCCCCACTTCCCAATGGCAGATGCAGGCGTCTGTGCTGCTTTTCCGCTGGGGGAGTTACTGTTGGGCTTGTAATCTCTTGGTTTTAATTATTTCTTTATTTTTCCCTTCCTGTTATGCTGCCCTCTGTGTTTCCAAGGCTCGCCACAGACTCAGCAGGGAGAGTGTTTCCTGGTATTTGGAAACCTCTCTTTTTAAAATTCCCTTCCCAGGATGGGCTTCCCTTCCTGGGACGGAGCTCCCTCCCCACCTCTTTTGTCTCCTTTTTTGTCTTTTATATTTTTTCCTACCTGTTTTTGAAGACAATGGTCTGCTTTTCTGGTTGCCTGATGTCCTCTGCCAGCCTACAGAAGTTGTTTTGTGGAGTTTGCTCAGTGTTGAAATGTTCTTTTGAGGAATTTGTGAGGGAGAAAGTGGTCTTCACGTCCTATTCCTCTGCCATCTTAGGACCGCCCCCTCTCTGAAAATTTTAATTAGAGGTGTGTGTGCGTGTGTGTGTGTGTGTGTGTGTGTGTGTGACTCAGTCATATCCAACTTTGCAACCCCATGAACTGTAGCTCAGAGAAGGCAATGGCACCCCACTCCAGTACTCTTGCCTGGAAAATCCCATGGAGGGAGGAGCCTGGTGGGCTGCAGTCCATGGAGTGGTGAAGAGTCAGACATGACTAAGCGACTGCACTTTCAGTTTTCACTTTCATGCATTGGAGAAGGAAATGGCAACCCACTCCAGTGTTCTTGCCTGGAGAATCCCAGGGACAGTGGAGCCTGGTGGGCTGCTGTCTATGGGGTCGCACAGAGTTGGACATGACTGAAGCAACTTAGCAGTAGCAAGACTGTAGCTGCCAGACTCTGTCCTCGGAATTCTCCAGGCAAAAAAAAAAAAAACTTAACTCTCCAAATCATTGTTTATAATTTGAAAACATTATCAATTTCACTATTCCTAGTAATACAATCTAAATAATTAATGTAAATGCATAGGATCTATCCATCATTATTCAGTACCGTCAGGCTTTCCTATCTTCTCTTCTCAGTATTTTTTCCTGTTTAATTTGTTTGTGGCTTTTTGTTATTAACAAACGATTTATTTATTTATTTATTCTTTTGCTACTGATACTCTTACCCTTTCTGTGCAGCATTTTAAGTTGTTTACAGGATGGCAGGAAAACACACATTTCACACATCTCTTACTTATTTTGCCAAAACACAAACTTAATAGAAGTTAGGTTTGTAAATAGAACAGGAGCAGATGAACATTGTGATGTATTTTTATTATCCCTTTAATACTAAAAAAGTACACACAACTACTTGTTATAGTCTCTGCATAGGAATAATTCTGCCAAATTTGAGAAAATATACTAGGCTATTGTCTTTATATTCAATTTTATATCAAATTCCCAGAAACTTCTAAATCCATGCCTTCTCTTTAGGGGAAACAGTTCTTAAGATCTAGTGGTCCTGATTCTGACCAAATATATGTTTTCTGAAACAAAGATTGGTTTGGTCTAAGAATATGATCCCACATTTATTTCCCTATATTTCCCTTTGAAAAATTTAAGACTTGCAAATTAATATCAATAGCTTGGTTTTGTACTATTGTAGTGCATGCCCAAGTCATTGCATAGCATTTCCACTTTGGCATAACTACCTCATGGACTGTGCTAAGTCACTGCAATCGTGTCAGACTCTTTGCGACCCCATGGACTATAGCCTGCCAACCTCCTTTATCCATGTTATTCTCAAGGCAAGAATACTGGAGTGGGTTGCCATGCCCTCCTCTAGGGCATCTTCCCAAACCTGGGACTGAACCCATGTCTCTTAAGTCTCCTGAATTGACATGTGCATTCTTTACCACTGTCACCACCTGGTAAGCCATACCCAGAATTATCTCCTTTATCCTCCCCACAAAATGAGAATTAGCTCATTTATCAGGCTTTTTCAATAGCTCAGTTGGTAAAGAATCTGCCTGCAACACAGGAGACCCTGGTTTGATTCCTGGGTCAGGAATATCTGCTGGAGAAGGGATAGGCTACCCACTCCAGTATTCTTGGGCTTTCCTTGTGGCTCAGCTGCTAAAGCATCTGCCTGCAATGTGGAATACCTGGGTTCGATCTCTGGGTTGGGAAGATACGCTGGAGAATGGAAAGGCTATCCACTCCAGTATTCTGGCCTGGAAAATTCCAGGGCCTGTGTAGTCCATGAGGTTGCAAAGAGTCAGACACACCTGAGCAACTTTCTCTTTCTTTCATTTTCCCCACAACTTCCTTCTTATATTATTTTCCATGAGGTGTTTCTTTTACCCCCATCTTCCTAATCATAGAGGCCCAAAATTCAATTTTACTTCTTTCCTGTTATGGTTCCACATCCAAATAACTTCTGAATCCTGTTATTCCAGTGCTTAAATCCACTTTTGCACCTGTTTTCTGCACAATAGGCTACCCACCTGATGCAAACTCATCTTCTGGCAAATTTCACGAAGGCCAAATAAAATATGTATACTTGTAACTATATTGATTTTATTAAAGCAAAATTCTGATGTCTATTTGCCTGCTTTTTAAAAAACAAGGGAAAATAATGCCCAGATTCATTAGACAAATAGAAAAGATTCTTGCAGCCAGAACTGAATTTGACTTGTCTAATATTTTCCATTATGCTGCTCTATGCATGACAGTGCATCACAGAATTTTTTTTCTTTTTTTCTGTTTTATTTCTTTGAATTTCTTTCCCTCCATTTCATCATAGCAGAGTCATAGCCATTCTATCATGTAGACATCATCTTCCTTATTTTTCCAACATACTTACCTACTTTAGTTGTGAGTCACTATTACTGATCATTTGTAATATGGTTATAACTCATTTGTACATGTGATTCATTTTCCTCATTAGCTAACTGGTTTAACTTTATTTCTTCCCAACAGCAAGTATGGGTTTCCCTGGTCGCTCAGTGGTGAAAAATCCTCCTGCCAGTGTTGGAGACACAGGAGTCATGGGTCTGATCCCTGGGTTGGGAAGTTCCTCTTGTACAGGAAATGGCAACCCACTCCAGTATTCTTGCTTGGAAAATTCCATGGACAGAAGAGCCTGGTGATATACAGTCTATGGGGTTACAAAGAGTTAGACATGACTGAGCACACACACACTCACATAATAGAAAGTGTGCCTAGTAGGCAGTCAGATATAGACATTCAGTGAATAAGTGATAGAGTTAGTTGAATCAAGAGCCAATGGCAACCTGATTGATTTTCCCCATATTCAGTCTATGGTGTACTCTTTTTGAAGACAAAAACTGTATTTTTAAATTTTGTGTGTATGACATTCACTGCCTTCTGGTAGATGTTTAATGCATGTTTGTGTAATTACTGAAATAGTTCCATCTCTCAACATTCTTGTAATAAAATACAGCAAACTGAACTCTTCATCATTGATAAGTTTTTACTAGCATTAGATCATACTAGATGTGTATTTCTCCATACTGAGAAACGTATTTGTATCAATTAGGATAAGACTTCTTTAGAATTTTGGTTGCCACTGTTGACTAAAAAGATGCACAATGTGAGCGTTGCAAGTTAAGTTATATTTGGAGCAAAATGAGGACTTGCATCTGTAGAGACAGCACCTCAGATAGTTCTGAGAGACTCCTCCAAAAAGGGAGTGGGAGAAGGTCAATAAACAATATTTTGTTGAAGTGATATCAAGCGCTTACTTTACAACAGGTTTTCTGCTAGTCACGAGGAGCTAGTGTGACCATGAAGGATTTAGTGCTTTTCTAGATATGAAGAGATTCAAGGATTGGGATCCTGAGATCAGTTTCTGAGAATATCAAATTGTCTGAAGATCGGTTCCAACAGATCCCCTGGAGCAATAGAGTGCCTGAATTCCCCTCAGAGGGTGTCCAAGTTGAGAAGCTGCAGTAGCACAGGGTTTAATCTCCAAAGAGGCTGATGGCAACTGCCTTTGTTGCTGTTGTTCAGTCACTGATACATCCTCTTCTGTCAGTACAGTTGCTCAGTCATGTCCAGCTCTTTGGGACCCCGTGGACTGCAGCATGCCAGGACTCCCTGTCCATCACCAACTCCCAGATTGTGCTGAAACTCATATCCATTGGGTCGGTGATGCTATCCAACCATCTCATTCACTCTCTAGCATCCCTGTCTCCTCCTGCCTTCAATCTTTCCCAGCAACAGGGTCTTCTCCAGTGAGTCAATTCTTCACATCAGGTGGCCAAAGTATTAGAGTTTCAACTTTAGCGTGAGTCCTTTCAATGTATATTTAAGACGGATTTCCTTTAGGATGGACTGGTTGGAACTCCTTGCAGTCCAATGGACTCTCAAGAGTCTTCCCCAACATCACAGTTCAAAAGCATCAATTCTTGGGCCTTCAGCTTTCTTTATGGGCCAACTCTCACATCCATACATGACTAATGGAAAAACCATAGATTTGACGAGACAGACCTTTGTTGGCAAAGTAATGTCTCTGCTTTTTAATATGCTGGTTAGGTTGCTCATAGCTTTTCTTGCAAGGAACAAGTGTCTTTTAATTTCATGGCTGCAGTCACGATCTGCAGTGATTTTGGAGCCCTCTAAAATAAAGTCTGTTATTGTTTCCATTGTTTCCCCAGCTATTTGCCATTAAGGTTTGGGACCGGATGCCATAATCTTACTTTTCTGAATGTTGAGTTTTAAGCCAACTTTTTCATTCTCCTCTTTCTCTTTTAGCAAGAGGCTCCTTAGTTTCTATTCCCATTCTGCCATAAGCATGGTGTCATCTGCATATCTGAGGTTTTTGATATTTCTCACAGCAATCTTGACTCCAGTTTATGCTTTATCCAGCCTGGCATTTCACATGATGTACTCTGCATATGAGTTAAATAATCAGGGTGACAAAATACAGCCTTTACATACTCCTTTCCCAATTTGGAACTAGTCCGTTGCTCCATGTCCAGTTCTAACTTTTGTTTCTTGACCTGTGTACAGATTTCTCAGGAAGCAGGTAAGGTGGTCTGGCATTCCTATCTCTTGAAGAATTTTCCAGTTTTTTTGTGATCCACATAGTCAAAGGCTTTGGCATCATCAATAAAGCAGAAGTAGGCTTTTTTTTTCCCTCGGAATTCGCTTGCTTTTTTCATGATCCAACGGATGTTGGCAATTTGATCTCCGGTTCCGCTGCCTTTTCTAAATCCAGCTTTAACATCAAGAAGTTCTCAGTTCACATACAGCTGAAGCCTGACTTGGAGAATTTTGAGCATTATTTTGCTAGTGTCTGGGATGAGTGCAATTGTGGGGTAGTCTGAACATTCTTTGGCACTTCCTTTCTTTGGGACTGGAATGAAAACTGACCTTTTCCAATTCTGTGACCAATGCTGAGTTTTCCAAATTTGCTGGCATATCAAATGCAGCAGTTTCACAGGATCATCTTTTAGGATTCGAAATAGCTCAACAGGATTTCCATCACCTCCACTTTGTTCATATTGATGCTTTCTAAGGCCCATTAGACTTTATATCCTAGGATGTCTGGCTCTAGGAGAGTGATCACACCATTGTGATTATCTGGGTCATGAAGATCGTTTTGTAAAATAGTTCTGTGTATTCTTGCCAACTCTTCTTAATCTCTTCTGCTTCTCTTAGGTTCATAATATTTCTATCCTTTATTGTGCACATCTTTGCATGAAATATTCCCTTGGTGTATCTAATTTTCTTGAGGAGATCTCTGGTTTTTCCCATTCTACTGTTTTCTTCTATTTCTTTGTATTCATCCCTGAGGAAAGCTATCTTGCCATTCTTTGGAACTCTGCCTTCAGAGAGGTATAGCTTTCCTTTTCTCCTTTACCTTTCACTTCTCTTCTCTTCTTAGCTATTTGTAAGCCATCCTTAGCCAACCATTTTGCCTTTTTGCATTCGCCCTCCTCCTTGGGGATGGTCTTGATCACTTCCTCCTGTACAGTGTCAGAAACCTCAGTCCATAGTTCTTCAGGCACTCTATCAGATCTAATCCCTTGAATCTATTTGTCACTTCCACTGGATAATCATAAGGGATTTGATTTAGGTCATACTTGAATGGTCTAGTGGTTTTCCCACCTTCTTCAATTAAAGTCTGAATTTTGCAATAAGAAGTTCAAGATCTAAGCCACAGTCAGCTCCTGGTCTTTCTTTTGCTGATTGTATAGAGCTTCTCCATCTTTGGCTGCAAATAATATAATCAATCTGATTTGGTATTGTCCATCTGGTGATGTCCATGTGTAGAGTCTTCTCTTTTGTTGTTAGAAGAAGGTGTTTGCTATGACCAGTGCATTCTCTTGACAAAACTCTGTTAGGTTTTGTCCTGCTTCATTTTGTACTCCAAGTACAATTTTTTTTTCTTGGCAAGTACCAATTTGTAGTTGACACAAAACACACTAATTTATATTTAAATTATAAACAGCAAAAAGTAGATATGTTTGTGTGTGTAAATAGCTGTTAAGGAAGATGGTCCCATCCTTTTCAAAGCACTACTTTTTTCAAACTAAGAGTGAGACTCCATAGGTATCCCACATTTATTTTAGTTTTTATTCTGTCCTACTGAATACTTTGTGAATTTGATTTTTTTCACAACTATTTGTTTCTTTTTATCATAGTTGGATTTAAAAAGCATGCTTTTTTGTTTTACTATGTCATTCAAGAAAAATAGGACAAGACATGTTCTATCGCAATTACTAGACAGAATAAGCCAGACTGACCCAAATCTATGAGTACTATTTGAGTCATAACTCACTATATCCAGTTTATTTAGCTATACTAACAAAATAAAAAATGATCAGTCTCTTGACTTAACCAATGTTAAAATAATCACCTAAACTTCAGACAAACCAAACATCAAGCAACTCTCTTTGAAAATTTTAACTTATACCTGTTTATGCTAATATGTCTACAAATTGATCAATTATTATAAAAAATGGATATTTTATATCCAAGGTACTTATACCCCAGATATTTTTAGTACTATTATTTTAATATGAGAATACTTTCTTTGTTAAATTAACATACACACAATTTATCACAAGATGAACAAGAAGGTAATAGAAGAAAATAGTAAATATCTTTCAAACAGCTATGCACACCTTTATAAAATTTATGTGGGTGAATATCTAAAAGGGAAAAATTGAGTTTAGCTTTCTTTTCTTGACAGTAACCATGTCTAGATATTATATTCAACTTAGCATCACTAATGTGCAAAGCAATATGGATTTTTTGGAATTCATTGAAAGTTTTTTCAAAGTGAACACAAAGAATGCAGCTGAAAACTACATTTAAATGAAATATATTTTTCATTTAAAGTGCTTGCAAAAATCACTTGCTTCACAGCCCTAAGGGAAGTTTATTCTTTTGAGATGTTCATTTGTTACCTCATGGATATGAAAGAGTAAAAGTAGTTATAAAGATATATCTGGGCCTTATACAATCTTACACTTTCATTTTTCTTTGTATGACAATGATGCACTTTCAACATATTTTAATAGCATTATCTAAATTGCTGAATTAGGGGAAATTCCAAGTATTGCTTTACTATTTTGCATGCATCATTAATGTGCTCACATGGTTTTGTTCTTCATATAAAACTCTGTAAAAGAAAGACTTAGCAAAAGGAAGCTCACCATATCCATACAACTAAATTAATGGAAAAATCTTCTAAAGTCTTTAAACAAATATCATCTGCATCATCAATAATGAGTTCTCTTAGGAAGTGAATTCTTCACAAGAAATAAGATAGACTGTACTTTGAAAATAATTTTCTAAAGTTTCCATAAAGTTATCCAGTGTTCCATATAAAATCTGAATTTGAGAGAGAGCACAAAAGTGTGGTGGGAGAATCATAATCTAGGACCATGATTTTCATTTTTTAACATAAATGCCAAGAAACCTTTGCATACTTCAAAACTCATTCCAATTTTTGGAATTAACTGTCTTAACCTTGAAACCTCATATAAAACTGCTGTAGTAGAGAGTCAGCAAAAGTGTTTTAAACAAGAATTTTTTTTTTTTGAGAAGATAATATTCCAAAGCAACCATGTGATTTGTGAATACACTCAATGGAGGATTAATCTTATACTCAATAGATGTCTTCCAGTGTCCAGTACATTCAATTTTTGAAGCACTGACTTAATTTAGGTTTAATTATTCTCCATTTCTGCTTTATTATTCTTCAAGGACTTTCTGATTATCTCTTTATTCATTGTCTATAATTGTTTTAATTTTTGCTTTGCAGCATTTTGGCTGACATTTTTAGTTTTCTATTTTCTTATTCAGATACAGGCACAAGATCTTTTTCTGTTATTTTGGAAACAGTTGATGACACATAGAATTTGCATAACTGTGCCACATAGAATATTATATAATATAGAAAACACCAGATTTTCAAATAATAAAAGCATTATTGCCTTTGTTTACTAAACAATCATTTGAAAGAGAAAGCAACATGGTGAATATACTATATATATATATATATATATATATATATATATATATATATATACACACATACTGCTACTGCTAAGTCACTTCGGTCATGTCCAACTCTGTACGATCCCATAGACAGCAGCCTACCAGGCTCCCCTGTCCCTGGGATTCTCCAGGCAAGAACACTGGAGTAGGTTGCCATTTCCTTCTCCAGTGCATGAAAGTGAAAAGTGAAAGTGAAGTTGCTTACTCGTGTGCGACTCTTAGCGACTCCATGGACTGCAGCTTACCAGGCTCCTCTGTCCATGGGATTTTCCAGGCAAGAGTACTGGAGTGGGGTGCCATTGCCTTCTCCAATATACATACTAATGATGAATAATTCAAACGTGAGATTTGAATATAAGTCCAGATAAAATGTATATAGAAAAAACTTACTTTTTAAATAAAACGTGTTCTAAGTGGAATGAAAAACAGATATAAACAATAAAAATTTTAAAACTGGCATGTTAGGTTACATAGTTCTTTGGCAGCTCTCACTTTTTAATTTTGATTTCTACTCTGATTCTGGTATTTTGAAGTTTGCTTTTTAATGTTCAAATGTGTGGATTTTTCCTAAGCATCTTTTATAGTTAAATCTAATCTTTATTGACTTAATGGGAAAATGTGTCCTGAATATTATCAATTCCTTAAATGTTAATATAGTTTCCTGTCCTACAATGTAGTTAATTTTCCTAACTGTCCTAATAAATGTGTTAGAAAAATTGTTTCCACGTTTATTTCCCATACTGTACTCATTAAATCAAGCTTGTGTTTGTTGTTCAGTAGTGGTCTACTCTTTGCAACCCCATGGACTGTAGCCCACCAGGCTCCGCTTTCCATGGAATTCTCCAGGCAAGAATACTGGAATGGGTTTTCCATTCCTTCTCCAGAGGATTTTTCAGATCCAGGGATCAAACCCAGATCTCCTGCATTGCAGGCAGATTCTTTACCATCTGAGCCACCAGGGAAGCCCCAAATCAAACTTGTTTATACCCTTTTACTTTCTTATAATTTTATGAATTTTATGTTCATCCACTTGATCTATCAATTACCAAAAGTGTAATTTTTACATCTCACTCAATTATAGTCCCTTAAAAAAATGTTGATCAATTAACATTACTTGATGTATTTTGAGATTATGAGTTGCAATAAAGGTGATTATTCTATTTTTCCAGGTAGCTAAACATCTTGTCTGTAAAGGATGATAAATATACTTTATACAAATAGGAGGTGGGAGACATTTTCTATTGGAATATTGAGAATATCATTCCATTCACATTTTTACTATAGTATTGCCATTCTATTGTAGGTGATCTGTTGAGTGTTTTTGGAGGGTTTTATTTGTTTTTCTCTTGGTTAGGCTCTGTTATGTTTGTGTTTTGTCATATTTATATAAGTCATATCTATCTAGAAAGATACATTAAGATAATTATTTAAAAAATTTTCCTTTTATTTGTTTATTTATTTCTGACCACACCACATGGCATGTGTGATCTTAGTTCTTCACAAGGGATTGAACCTACATCCCTGGCACTGGAAGCTTGGAGTTTTAACCACTGGATGGCCAGGAAAGTATGTATTTAGATGATTCCTAAAATCTTTCTTGGGATTTGTTAGAATTCTTAGATTTTAAGATTGGAGTCCTGAGAATTGTCAGTCACAATGTCTTTGATCATTGACACTTTCTACACTCATCTTCTTCTAAATCCCTTATTTGAGTAGTTGGCAGTCTCAGTCTGTCTTCCACACCTCTTATTTTTGCCTTTCTAGGTTGCAGTTTAGATGTTGAAGGCAGGAACACACACTGAATATCTGAAACCAAATAACTAAATTTAGTATTTAAGTTAGAGTGAGCTACACTGGAAGAGCAAAGTCTCATAGGAAAGCTAATTGAGGTTTTGGAAAGCATTTGGGGGGAAGATAATATTGGTTACATGATCGTAGGTAGGTTGATTGTCATCAGCCCACAAGCATGCTCACCTAACTGAGTGTACTATAGACTTGCTGACCCTTAAAATATGTGGCTGTCATTGATTGGTTAACTTTCGGAAGCATGATCACTGAAACAATTGGTGCTAATTGATTTTTGAGTAATTTAGAATTTGCCTGATACTCTCACTGTAAACAGTCTTTTCCTGGGAGTATGAGAACACTAAAACAATGAAAGATAATTACTTCTGCCATATCTCCTATGGTTCACTAAATCCTAATCCTCTCTTCAGCTCCATCTAATTGATTGAATGATTTATACAGTAACTTTGTAATTATTACAACATATTTTTCATATCCATGTTATTAATATTTTGCTTCTTTTTCACACTTGTTTTTTGCCTGATCATATATAACATTTAATTTTATTCTTTACATACTTTATATGTAGATATCTTTATTCTGTATGAAATAATTCCATGATCTGAACCTTTGACAAGTCTGTTTACTTTCTGACTTTTGACAAGCATTTTGTTTTCTTTGGAATTTTATTTGAGATAATACATTGAAGTGTATTTTGAAGCATAGTTTTGCCAGGTGGATTTTATGTAACTCCTGAAAGTAGCCAGAAGATGACCCTGACTCAAACTATTTTAACGTAAATTTCTTATCTGAGATTTGTGTTAATTACCTGAGAAGCATGAATTAAGAATGCAAATGTGACAGTGAAAACTTGTTATAAATTCTCAGGAGACTTTTTTCCTTGTCTTAACACAGTTGCAGAATTTAGATAAATTTACTTGTTGTCCTTCTGGGAAAAGTGAAGTTTATTTCTTATACCCCATGAGTAGCTGTGTAAACATCTCACTTCTCATTATTACTTGGGGGTTCTATAACATTCCCCAGCTTATAAAGACTTGGGCTTTATCTAGTGCTTCTTTTGTATAATGCAGCTGCCTAGAGTTCAGCATAAACTCAGTGTTTAGGTTGGTTTTGATGCTTTCCACCAGCCAGGAATCACAGTTTGGCTTGTTTTAGATTCTTGGCAGTTTCTTTTCATCTATAACAGCCTAACAATGAGTATGTTGTATCTATATACTTTCTCTATGTCAACCTGTCTATGTAGAGACAAATGATATAAATATATACATATGTGTACATAAAAGAAAGTACTTATCAATATCCATTTTAAAAGTACTTATCAATGATATTTAAAATGCTATATTTATTTTCAGCTATTGTATCTCTTCCTTGTCTTTTATATTTATTAATACCGTAGCACCTGAAAATAGTGATTGCCTAATATGTTCTTTCTTGATGCTCTTGATGCTAAGCATTTAAAAACATTATAAGAAGGTGAAAAGACAGCCATCTGAATGGGAGAAAATAATAGCAAATTAAGCAACTGACAAAAAACTAATCTCAAAAATATACAAGCCACACTTAAAGCTCAATTCCAGAAAAATAACCAACCCAATCAAAAAATGGGCCAAAGAACTAAACAGACATTTCTCCAAAGAAGACATGCAGATGGCTAACAAACACATGAAAAGATGCTCAACATCACTCATTATCAGAGAAATGCAAATCAAAACCACAATGAGGTACCATTTCACACCAGTCAGAATGGCTGCAATCCAAAAGTCTACAAACAATAAATGCTGGAGAGGGTATGGAGAAAAAGGGAACCCTCTTACACTGTTGGTGGGAATGCAAACTAGTACAGCCACTATGGAGAACAGTGTGGAGATTCCTTACAAAACTGGAAATAGAACTGCCTTATGACCCAGCAATCCCACTGCTGGGCATACACACCGAGGAAACCAGAATTGAAAGAGACACATGTACCCCAATGTTCATCGCAGCACTGTTTATAATAGCCAGGACATGGAAGCAACCTAGGTGTCCATCAGCAGATGAATGGATAAGAAAGCTGTGGTACATATACACAATGGAGTATTCAGTTCAGTTCAGTTACTCAGTCGTGTCCGACTCTTTGCAACCCCATGAACTGCAGCACAACAGGCCTCCCTGTCCATCACCAACTCCCAGAGTTCACTCAGATTCACATCCATCAAGTCAGTGATGCCATCCAGCCATCTCATCCTCTGTCATCCCCTTCTCCTCCTGCCCCCAATCTCTCCCAGCATCAAAGTCTTTTCCAACAAGTCAACTCTTTGCAGGAGGTGGCCAAAGTACTGGAGTTTCAGCTTTAGCATCATTCCTTCCAAAGAAATCCTAGGGCTGATCTCCTTCAGAATGGACTGGTTGGATCTCCTTGCAGTCCAAGGGACTCTCAAGAGTCTTCTCCAACACCACAGTTCAAAAGCATCAATTCTTTATTACTCAGCCATTAAAAAGAGTACATTTGAATCAGTTCTAATGAGGTGGATGAAACTGGAGCTTATTATACAGAGTGAAGTAAGCCAGAAAGAAAAAACACCAATACAGTATACTAACACATATTTATGGAATTTAGAAAGATGGTAATGATAACCCTGTATGCAAGACAGCAAAAGAGATATAGATGTATAGAACAGTCTTTTCGACTCTGTGGGAGAGGGCGAGGGTGGCATGATTTGGGAGAATGGCATTGAAACATGTATAATATCATATATGAAATGAATCACCAGTCCAGGTTAGATGCATGATACTGGATGCTTGGGGCTGGTGCACTGGTACGACCCAGAGGGATGGTAAGGGGAGGGAGGAGGGAGGGCGGTTCAGGATGGGGAACACGGGTATACCTGTGGCAAATTCATGTTGATGTATGTCAAAACCAATACAATATTGTAAAGTAATTAACCTCCAAAAAAAAAAAAAAAGCTGAAAAACCAGAAAGATTCCATATCACAAGATTTTCAGAACTAGAAGTTAAACTCATTGTATTATTCACCCAAACCCTAATTATTAGGCATGATATGCTTTAATTTTTAATAGCCTGCTATTTTAATAATTAAATCAAAAAAGCATTTTCAAATAGATGGATAAGAAATAAGGACCATGTGTGCTGTTGACAGAATTCCTTATGTTTTAGGATATGATTTGGAATGGATCTCTACCACTGTGGTTCTAACTGTAAATGAGGAAGCAAATATGTATATATCTTTAAAGGAAAATTGGGGATTTATTTTTTAATTGGCTATGAGACCCTAGGATTAAAGGTTTAGGTACTGTCTTTATTAAGGATAAAAACTAATTAAAGTTTTAATCTCAAATAATCTTAAGATTAAAGGTTGCATCTTAAAGTTATATAATGGCTAATTGAGATAAATTAATCATTTACAGTAATACACCTCTCTCCATCCACTTTTCTCCTTCTGAGTTTTCATTCTAATTTCTGTCATTGGTCATTGGCAGTAATCTTTTTCCTATTCTTTTAATGAGATAGAGAAATTTCCAGTATTTTCCATAAAAATGATTGCAATTTACTTTCAATTGGGACAATATCTCTATGACATAAGAATGCCCTAAGCAAGGCTCAAATCTTAGTCTAATCAATAGTCAAATTTTGAAGGAGAAAGGATTTGAATGCTATTGTTAAAATGATTTCTAAAAACAAGGAGGAAATTACCATTGATATCGGTAAATCAAAACAATTTGCCAGATAGTTCCAGATATTCTCTGTTCTCACTACACTGCTGCTTATTCCTTGCAAGTTTTGATGATGATACACATTTTGGGACTAGTTTAGGTTTTCACGAAGAAATTAAAATTTTCTACATACTAGATTTTTCCCTTTTCCCAGAGAAATCCAACTGAAATCCAGTTGACAGTGGATAAACACTCATTTTCTACACAGGGAATATTTTACTTAAGGTATTACACAGTTGCAGAAGTCTAAATTAAATGATGTACTAGTTTGCATTCCCACCAACAGTGTAGGAGGGTTCCCTTTTCTCCACACCCTCTCCAGCATTTATTGCTTGCAGATTTTTGGATCGCAGCCATTCTGACTGGTGTGAAATGTTACCTCATTGTGGTTTTGATTTGCATTTCTCTAATAATGAGTGATGTTGAGCATCTTTTCATGTGTTTGTTAGCCATCCGTATGTCTTCTTTGGAGAAATGTCTATTTAGTTCTTTGGCCCATTTTTTGATTGGGTCGTTTATTTTTCTGGAATTGAGCTGCATAAGTTGCTTGTATATTTTTGAGATTAGTTGTTTGTCAGTTGCCATTATTTGCTATTATTTTTTATATTATTTTTAATATTTGCTTCATTTGCTATGATTTTCTCCCATTCCGAAGGCTGTCTTTTCACCTTGCTTATATTTTCCTTTGTTGTGCAGAAGCTTTTAATTTTAATTAGATCCCATTTGTTTATTTTTGCTTTTATTTCCAGAATTCTGGGAGGTGGATCATAGAGGATCCTGCTGTGATTTATGTCTGAGAGTGTTTTGCCTATGTTCTCCTCTAGGAGTTTTATAGTTTCTGATCTTACATTTAGATCTTTAATCCATTTTGAGTTTATTTTTGTGTGCGGTGTTAGAAAGTGATCTAGTTTCATTCTTTTACAAGTGGTTGACCAGTTTTCCCAGCACCACTTGTTAAAGAGATTGTCTTTACTCCATTGTATATTCTTGCCTCCTTTGTCAAAGATACTACCTTATGACCCAGCAATCCCACTGCTGGGCATACACACCGAGGAAACCAGAATTGAAAGGGACACATGTACCCCAATGTTCATCACAGCACTGTTTATAATAGCCAGGACATGGAAACAACCTAGATGTCCATCAGCAGATGAATGGATAAGAAAGCTGTGGTACATACACAATGGAGTATTACTCAGCCATTAAAAAGAATACATTTGAATCAGTTCTGATGAGATGGATGAAACTGGAGCTGATTATACAGAGTGAAGTAAGCCAAAAGAAAAACACCAATACAGTATACTAACACATATATATGGAATTTAGGAAGATGGCAATGACGACCCTGTATGCAAGACAGGAAAAAAGACACAGATGTGAATAACGGACTTTTGGACTCAGAGGGAGAGGGAGAGGGTGGGATGATTTGGGAGAATGGCATTCTAACATGTATACTATCATGTAAGAATTGAATCGCCAGTCTATGTCTGACGCAGGATACAGCATGCTTGGGGCTGGTGCGTGGGGATGACCCAGAGAGATGTTATGGGGAGGGAGGTGGGAGGGGGGTTCATGTTTGGGAATGCATGTAAGAATTAAAGATTTTAAAATTTAAAAAAATAAAAAGCTAAAAAAAAAAGAGTAAAGGTGACCTCAAGTTAGAGATTTTATAGACATTCACA
Source organism: Ovis aries (assembly GCF_016772045.2). Lineage (NCBI taxonomy): Eukaryota > Metazoa > Chordata > Mammalia > Artiodactyla > Bovidae > Ovis > Ovis aries. The sequence goes on from NC_056059.1 coordinate 75,414,331, forward strand.
GATATCATTTCTGGATGTTCCGTTTAAGAAAAGACTTCATTAGGCACTGTATATTATTTAGGAAAAAAACTAGGAATATTCCTTTAGTCATGTATTTGTTGTCAAGTTGGAAGAGGTAGTCAATCATACATTAACATATATTGGTATAGTTTTGCTTCCAAATGATTATAATTAAAGGCTGGAAACATACCCCTCTATTATGAGAAAAAATAATAAAGATATCTAGTTAATATGAAAGGTTGAGAAGGTCTCTAAGAAAAGAACATTTATTCTGAAGTCAAAGAATAATTTACTTAGATGAAAAATGTTTGGGAGAGAGTGGTGGGAGTTTAAAGAATAGATGGTGATCTAATATGTGTTAAAAAAGAAAAAAATTGGAGTGTCTAAAGAATTGCCAGAAATTCAGTGGAAGTTGTGTTGAAAGATACAAAGTGAGTGGCATTAGGTGTGATTGGAAGGGTAGGCAGTGGTCAGTGATATGTAGCCCCAGATCTTAAGCCATGCTATAAGCTATACAACTTTCTCCCTTACATGATTTTTTCTCAAAACTTCAATTCAGTGAAAGATTCTCTATTTACAAATTGTTTGATTCAATATAACATACATAAGGTATGTGTATGAACCATTTCAGTCAACATGGTAGCAGATGGAGAAAGGGCGGAAAGACGGAAAAGTGTCTAAGGTCAGTTAAGAGTGAACCACAGTTTCATGATGGATGAGGTCACTGTAACTCACAAAAACACAGGGAGAAGCCGAGAGGGAGAGGTATCTTGTGCCTTTTAGTTTTCTTAAGCCTTATCCCCACCGAGATATTTAGAAATATGTATATGAAAACACCTGTATGTATGTTTTTAATATTCTTTTATTTGATATGAATTTAGTGGAAATGTCGTTTTCTCTTTAAACTTAAGCATTAAGCCTAAGGATTGATTAAGTTTATATTTTTCTAAATCTGGGATGGTTCCTTTCAGTTACTCAGCTGTTTCTGACTCTGCAACCCCACAGACTGAAGGAAGCCAGGCTTGCCTGTCCATCACCAACCCCTGGAGCTTGCTCAAACTCATTTCCATTGCATCAGTGATGCCATCAAACCATCTCATCCTCTGTTGTCCCCTTCTCCTCCTGCCTTCAATATTTCCCAACATCAGAGTCTTTTCCAATCAGTCAGTTCTTCATATCAGGTGGCCAAAGTTTGGAAGTTCAGCTTCAGCATCATTCCTTCCAGTGAATATTCAGGACTGATTTCCTTTAGGATTGACTGGTTGAATCTCCTTGCAGTCCATGGGACTCTTAAGAGTCTTCTCTAATATCACAGTTCAAAAGCATCAATTCTTTGGTGCTCAATCTTTGTTATAGTCCAACTCTCACGTCTGTGTATGACTACCAGAAAAACCATAGCTTTGACTAGATGGACTTTTGTTGACAAAGTAATATCGCTGCTTTTTAATATGCTGTCTAGGTTGGTCATAGCTTTTCTTCCAAGGAGGAAGCATCTTTTATTTCATGGCTGCAGTCACCATCTGCAGTGATTTTGGAGCCCCCCAAAATAAAGTCTCTCACTGTTTCCATTGTTTCTGCATCCATTTGCTATAAAGTGATGGGAACAGATACCATGATCTTACTTTTTAAATGTTGAATTTTAAACCAATTTTTTCACTCTCCTCTTTCATTTTCATCAAGAGTCTCTTTAGTTCTTCTGGGACAAATCCTCTTCAGTTGGAACAGTGCCTAGACCTTGTCTATACCGCCTAAACAAGAAAATTAATTAAAAATTCTTACAGTGTTTCTGTTTTAACTCGCTTAGTTCAAAAAAGAAAGATCTGAAACCTCAAAGTAATCATGTTTCCAAGTACCTTGCAAAGAAAATTTCAGATTAAACGGAGTTTTCCAATTTTTGCAATGTATAAAGTTTGGGAGTACAATAAATATAAAGAAAACTAAAGGCAAAGAAAGAAGGCAATTGTTACCCACTCCAGTACTCTTGCCTGGAAAATCCCATGGATGGAGGAGCCTGGTAGGCTGCAGTCCATGGGGTCGCTAAGAGTCAGACATTATTGAGCTACTTCCCTTTCACTTTTCACTTTCATACATTGGAGAGGGAAATGGCCACCCGCTCCAATGTTCTTATCTGGAGAATCCCAGGGATGGCAGAGCCTAGTGAGCTGCCTTCTATAGGGTCACACAGAGTCGGACACGACGGAAGCGACTTAGCTAAAAGGCAAATATACATTATGATAAAACCTCTGAAAATCATAAATATAGTTTCTTCCCATTTTATCATACTTGTGGGATAAAGTGTTATTTTGTTGGGCCAGGTTGAAATCTATCTTAATTTTGGAGTTTTTCTTTTTCTTTATTTTTAGATTTTATTATATATACATTAATTGAGCTCCTAAGTCAAAATCCTTTTTTCTCTTATGAATAAATTTGATTTTTTTTGCATGGATTACAGGGACCTTGACTGCATTTATTATGTAGCTGGAATCTATCTAGTGAGTTAAATCATATTATAACTTAATCACTAGTTAGAAGAAACTTTGTTAATTGATGAAAATTTTTACTTCTAATTGCTAGAAACAGTAGTTAGAAATTATAAAAAATTTCTTACACCTCTTTGACTTTCTTGGCATGTAATTATAACAACTTACAGTCAAATGCTGAACATCTCAAACTAATGGTTCTGCTTTTACAGAAAGTTACTTAATGAGTTAGATGTTAACTCTATCCCTGACACAAAATACTTCACAAGAAAGCAAAGTAGTTTTTGTCCAACTAAATAACATGGCCTTATCCAAATTAAAGTGCCTACTTGAATTTTTATTTTGCTGATGAGTAAAATTTCTGCATTATCTATATTTAAAACAGTATACATGCATTGTCTTATAGCTAAGTTTAGTAGTGTTCTGTTTCTCTCACACATCATGATGTGTTTATTAAAGTGAATTTTGTGTGAATATGCAGAAGTATTTTACATGCGGTGTGCCAAAGCAGGAGTAGTCATTATTTAAAGTACTATTACAATTCCAGAAGTTCTGAATTTGTTTTAAAGTGTAATAGTACTATAGATACACATTCACATAAAGTATGATTTTCTTTATTTAACTGCAATGAAGTGTCATTATGAATTTAAACATCATGGTACAGCAAAAGACTATATAAAAACTCAGCAACAAGTATAGACTCGACTCTTTGAGTGTTTAGCCCATAAGGATACCTGTTTTTAGAAGTTGCTAAAATAATACAAGTATTACTGAAATATATACATCATATTACATGAGTTAAACTGTTTTCAAAAATAGTGATGTTTTGGAGTACATAGCAAAAGGAAAAGATAGGTGGAAGGAATCTTGGTACAACTCACACAAGATTGTTTTGTTCAACTATCCAAAAGTTAAAAGAAAATGGTCTTCTGAGTTCTGTTTTTGATATTAATTATGGTATTTTCCTGTTATCTGCTGACTCTTGCAGGAGAACTCCATTGCCCCTTATTTCTTGCCCACCTGAATTGTAAGGAACAATTTTATTAACCCAGTTTTTATAATTAGAGGAAACATTAAACATTGTGCTTTTAAGTTCTTAAAGTCCAGGCATTAAGTAGAAGTTAATTGCTTTATAAACATGTATAGCTGCATTTTTTTTTTCCCCCTGAGGCACCAGAAACTAGTTTCAGATTGTGGTTACAGAAAGTTCACTTACTTTTAATGAAGTTCTTTCAGTGTCCATAATACCAAGGCTTGCTTCCTTTCTTTTTCTTTGGGCTAAAATATCTATTGTGATGTTAATGGAGATAGTTACATCAAGGAACAGTTATAATATTCAATATCTATAATATGGAATAAACTAGTCCATTCTGAAGGAGATCAGCCCTGGGATTTCTTTGGAAGGAATGATGCTAAAGCTGAAACTCCAGTACTTTGGCCACCTCATGCAAAGAGTTGACTCGTTGGAAAAGACTCTGATGCTGGGAAGGATTGGGGGAAGGAGGAGAAGGGGACAACCGAGGATGAGATGGCTGGATGGCATCACTGACTCGATGGCTGTGAGTCTGAGTGAACTCCGGGAGTTGGTGATGGACAGGGAGGCCTGAGGTGCTGCGATTTGTGGTGTTGCAAAGAGTCGGACACGACTGAGCGACTGAAATGAACTGAACTGAACTGATAGGAAGAAGTGAACTCTGGTTTCATACTATCCAACATTCTTTCAGATTACAGATTGAGAGTTTGCTTGTTTGTTTGTTTGTTTACAATTGTGCATGGAGATGAACTAAAAATATAACATCTGCATTGTTAGTAGTTTAAACCAGGCCCCTCATCATACTATTTGTCATACTGCTACTTTTTTTTTTCTCTCTCTTCTATGCCGGTTAAGCATAGAGTAGAATATTCCGTCCTCTCTTGCCTTATCTCCAACAGATTTATTGTCCCTATAGATATAACTCAGTGAATATTTCTTTTCTAAGAAATAGGGTCCTGACATTCCTGAATATTGAACTTTTAGCATAGCTAATTATATCTCCTCTGAAAGATATAAGCAGAAAAATGTTGCTTTCTATACCTAAAATATAATAAAAGAAATGATAATAGTTTCTAAGCTATTACAGCAGATGCCAAATTGATTTCCTTGATAGTAATAACACCTTTCCTACCAGTTTCAAACTTCAATGCACATATGAAAAAGTTACTGCTTTAATCACAGCTTCATCCTGCTCAAAAATATTTCTGATTCTTGTTGTTTGCCAAGGATATTTAGAAGTACTTAGTTTATCAGTCAAGACACTTCCAGCAATGCAATCTTAGAATGTCAGATAGCATTATATTTACACAATTTCCACAGAAACATGCTTGTGTACAATTATATGAATCAATTGGGTGCTACCTAATGGAACACTGAAGAGAGTATTTAATGAGCTCTGTGACCATCAAGAATTCTAGAGAGGAAATAATTAAAACATAAGTGGACTAGAGTGGCAAAAGAGGTCAGGAGAAAGAGACTGACAAAGAAGTTAGAATAAAGTCCAGGGACTAAAGCTCAGATAAGAATTCCTCAACATTTCAATAGGAGAGAGATGCATAAAGATAAAAACAAGATTCTGTGTTCAGAGAACACAAATTATATGCTATTGATTTCAACATGTTAATTCCTAATGGAGGCGAATACATGATGCAACAAAATGAGCAGCTAAATTAAAATGAAGACAAATTTGAATTTTAATTGTTAAGTAACTGTGAGGTGAGGATGCTTTAATGACCCTCAAAGAAAATATAGACATTACTAACTAGATTTAATGTGTTAAATGTGAATAATGGGAATGAAACCCTAAGTGCTAAGTGCTAAGTTTATAGAGGCAATGAGGTAGAAATAAGAGCTCTCTGTGCAGTCTAATTTTGAATTATCATCTGAATGTCCAGCTATGTTGATCTGAGGTCACATCTCAGTCAACACTTAAGTTCTAATCAAATATGAAAACATTAGAAACCATACTCTTTAATTATTATTTTTTTACAAAAATCATATTGTAGCCTGATTTTGATCTCTCCATGGATTCTTTTTGAATGAAATTGCTGTAGTTGTGACTATTCTCTGAGAAATTGCTGAATATATACCAATCTTTAGGTTCATGTCTGAAAAGTGACATACGTGACTATAATCCTTGAAACTGAGGAGATAACAAGCGATGTGGTGTGTGTGTATATGCATGTCTTAGGAGAGTATACGACTAGGTTGAATTTAAGCAGATGAAAGTTAAAACATTTAGATTAAGTAGAAGATTTAGGGTGAGAAATTAGTAACCTACTCTATGTATTTGCACACAACTTATAAATGTTGGAAGACTTAGATGTATTAATATAAATTTTAAATAACTGTAGTATTCATGCTAAAATTATGGAAGATTATAGGTGAATATTCCTCTATTTTTGCCACACATAGAAAAAGAAAACTAAAAAGAAAATAAATTGGCGTAAAGAAGTAAAATAAGAAAAACTCAAGCATAGATTTTTGCAGCATTTCTGTAGGCAATATTTTTTGGCTAAAAATTTAGGTAAGTGAAGCTTGACATAAAATTAGCCTTTACTTTTTACCAAAATTCTAAGCTCTTTGCTTCAGGGGGAGTTTCTTTCTAGAGTCCTTGAACATCCCTGGGTGATGCTCAGCGTATCTGTAAAGTCAGATAGGAAAACTAGATCTGTATTTTTTACTGTCCTTGTACTAAAATTTAGCATTTCTGTCAATTACTTATATGTGGAATAATACATTATCCCTGAGATGTAACATAATATTAACTGAAATTTTGTCAGTGATACCACTTACAGATCTTTTGCACAGTATATTATAGTTGTTGATGAAACATTGAAATAAATTTAGTGTCATCACTATTTAGGAACTCATGTAGTTATTAGATAGCTTTCCTAGATTATTTTATTGGATGAATTAATAGCATAAGTCATTAACTAGTTAATGATGAGCCAGTGTGTCAGATTAGGTCCTCCTAGAGGAAGATATCAAAAAAGAATTGAAAATACAAAAGAAAAATTAAGAGAAACACAAAAGGGTAAGGATTAGAGGGAGGAAAACAACAACAACAACAGTTATATGGTGATGCTGATCCAAAACATGTGATAGGAGAGAGAAAAGGAAGAAAGGATGGTAGAAAGCCTCAGGCTGCAGGGCATCCATAAGAAAGTCTTGGCCATGAGAAGATCCATGAGAAGCCACAGCACAAGGAATATTTTTGGAGCAATTCCAAGCTGGGTGGGACTATCCCAACCTTTTAACTCTGTTGTGCTCAGTCATTGCATGGGAGGAGATAAGTGGATCCTGAAGGTCAGCTCAATGGACATGTAAACCCCACTGTGCTTCTCACAGCAGATTATCTCCTGAATGGTGAGATCTAAATGTACTACTATTATGGCTTCCACAATAAATATATTACTGATTCCTCCCATATTTTGATGATGATATTGTTCAGTCACTCAGTCGTGTCCAACTCTCTGTGACCCCATGGATTGAAGCACACCAGGCTTCCCTGTACTTCACCATCTCCTGAAGCTTGTCCAAACTCACGTCCACTGAGTCAGTGATACCATTGAACCACCTCAACCTCTGCCATCCCCTTCTCCTCCTGCCCTCAATCTTTCCCAGCATCAGGGCCTTTTCTAATGAACTGGCTTTTCATATCAGGTGGCCCAAGTATTCAAGTTTCAGCCTCAGCATCAGTTCTTCCAATGAGTAGTCAGGGTTGATTACCTTTAGGATTGAGTAGTTGGATCCCCTTGAAATTCAAGAGACTCTCAAGATGCTTCTCCAACACCACAGTTCAACAGCATCAATTCTATGGTTTCCACCTCCTTTATGGTCCAACTCTCACATCCATACATGACTATATGAAGAACAATAGCTTTGACTAACCGGACCTCTGTCAACAAAGTAATGTCTCTACTTTTTAATATACTGTCTAGGTAGTAATAGCTTTTATTGCAAGAACCAAGTGTCTTTTAATTTCATGGCTTCAATCACCATCTAGAGTGATTTTGGAATCAAATCAAATCAAATCAAATAAAGTCACTGTTTACATTGTTTCCCCATCTATTTGCCATGAAGTGATGGGACTGGATGCGATGATCTTAGTTTTCTGAACATTGAGCTTTAAGCCAAGTTTTTCACTTTCTTCTTTCACTTTCATCAAGAGGCTCTTTAATTCCTCTTCACTTTCTGCCATAGAGGTGGTGTCATCTGCATATCTGTTATTGGTATTTCTCTGGCAAGCTTGATTCCAGCTTGTACTTCAACCAGCCTGGCATTTTGCAAATGTATTCTGCATATAAGTTAAATAAGCAAGGTGACAATATACAGCCTTGATATATTGTTTTCCCAGTTTTGAACCAGTCCATTTTTCCATGTCTAATTTTAATTGTTGCTTCTTCTCCTGCACACAGATTTTGCAGGAGCTGGGTTTGTTTGTCTGATATTCCCATCTCTTAAAGAATTTTCCACAGTTTGTTGTGATCCACACAGTCAAAGTCTTTACCATAGTCAACGAAGCAGAAAGTGAAATTTGCTCAGTCGTGCCTGACTCTTGGTGACCCCATGGACTGTATACTGGAGTGGGTAGCCTTTCCCTTCTCCAGGGGATATTCCTAACCCAGGGATTGAACCCAGGTCTCCTCCATTGCAAGCAGAGTCTTTACCAACCTAACCACAAAGGAAGCCCAAGAATACTGAAGTGGGTAGCTTATCCTTTCTTCAGGTATCTTCCCAGCCCAGGAATCGAACTGCATTCTCCTGAAATGCAGGCAGATTCTTTAAAAACTGAGCTATGAGGGAAGCCCTATGATCCAAGGGATGTTGGCAATCTGCTCCCTGGTTCCTTTGCCTTTTCTAAATCTAGCTTGAATATCTGGAATTCCTTAGTTCACATATTGCTGAAGCTTGGCTTAGAGAATTTTGAGCATTATTTTGCTAGCATGTGAAATGAGTGCAATTGTGCAGCAGCTTGAACATTCTTTGACATTGCCCTTCTTTGGGATTGGAATGAAAACTGATGTTTTCTAGTCTTGTGGCCACTGCTGAGTTTTCCATATTTGCTGGTATATTGAGTACAACACTTCAACAGCATCATCTTTGTTCCATTTATAGTTTCTTTGTATACTTTTAGTATGTTTAATGGAGAAGAAATGGCAACCCACTCCAGTATTCTTTTTCTTTTTTTTTTTTTAGTTTTTAATTTTTTTTAATTTTAAAATCTTTAATTCTTACATGTGTTCCCAAACATGAACCCCCTCCCACCTCCCTCCCCATAACATGGATGGAGGAGCCTGGTGGGCTGCAGTCCATGGGGTCGCTAAGAGTCGGACACGACTGAGCAACTTCACTTTCATTTTTCAGTTTCATGCATTGGAGAGGAAAATGGCAACCCATTCCAGTATTCTTGCCTGGAGAATCCCAGGGACAGAGGAGCCTGGTGGGCTGCCATCTATAGGGTCGCACAGGGTCAGACATGACTGAAGCGACTTAGCAGCAGCAGTGTGTTTAAAAACAGTCTTCTGGCTTTCCCTGACAGTTGCCAAAGAGTCCATAACTGGGAAAATGTTAAGAACACTTGACCTAGAAAAGACATAAATATATAGGATATCAAGCCAACTTTTATATTGGGATGTCATTTCCCTAAACATTTATTGATATATCTATCTGGTAAACATCTCATTCAGTTGACTTCGATAATCTTCCTTAATTTTTTGAGTTAAGGAACTTATGTGAAATTCTTGTCTGCTTGTTACTGTGGCCTGGGTGCCTTACAAAATGCTTTCTATGAGACCTCAAGAAAATCTGTATTAAAAATCCAGAGAAAATTATTAAAAAACAGTTCTACTCTTTCAGCTTTTCTTAGTCAGCTAGCAGAAAGGGAAAATAATGTTTCAAAACCTTAGGAGGAAGAAATCTTTTAGACTTATGACTAAATCAGATTACTGATTATATGATGGGAAAAATATATATATATATTTGTTTGTTTGTTTGCTCTCTGAAGTTTCAATTTAGCACTTAATTCAATGAATGCTTTACTGAGAAGATTTGCAGTTTAAGCTCTAACCAGAGGAAATCAAGAAAATCTGTTATCTGAGAAAAAACTTTTTATGTGGCTAGTGGAAAATAAAAATTCTTGTCACAGTTAGCCACAGTTTTTTCTTATCTAAAAGTCTTACCATTTCCCTCCTATATTTGTCTGTTCTAAACCAATATCCTTAAGTTTATATTCCAAATAGCTTGTACTAGGATATGTTTTTCTAGAGAACCAAGTATTTATTGCTTATCTCTATGAACCTCATCTCTTAACATAGGTTATGGTTTATCACATTCAGTAGGTGCCTCTATACAAAACCATTTTTCAGAGTCTTTTTGTAATTAGTTCTATGTTAACTCGACTGGGCCACAATATACCCAGATATTGGATTAAACAGGATTCTGTGAATGTCTGTGAGATTGTTTCTAGAGGAGACTAACATTTGAATTGGTTGGATGAATACATCAAATTGCTTTCCCCAATGTGGGTGACCCTCAACCAATTTGTTGAAGACCTAAATAGAGTGAAAAAGTAGAGAAAAGGAGGATTTGCTCTCTGTCTGTCTTTGAGCTATGACATCTATCTTCTTATGTATTATAGGCTTGGAATTTACACCATCAGCTCTCCTGCTTCTCAGTCATTCATGCTCAGTCTAGAGCTATAACATTGGCTCTACTGGATCTCTTGCTTGTCAACTACAGTTCTTGGGACTTTTCAGCCTCCATAATCACGTGAACCAATTTTTTGTAATTAATTTCTCCCTCTCTCCATATATAAATGGTTGTAAGTGAATATATATAGTCTCTCTCTCGCTATCTGTATCTATATATGTGTGTGTGTATATGTACTTATATGTATATCTATATACACACACACTATATATATAGAGATTTATATCTGCCTATACCTATCTATCTGGAGATATTAGTGCAAGTTAATGTGCCTGATACACAGTGAGGCCAAATTAACCAAAATATCACAGTTTGGAGAATAGAATGATTTACTTCAGGGCCATGCAAGGAGACAGATGGCTCAGGTGCCAAAAAACAACCCAAATTGCCAAAGGCTTTCAGCATAACATTTTAATAAAGGCAGCTGAAGAAGGGGAAGGTCGCAGGGTATATGATCAGCTCATGCACAGTTCTCTGATTGGCTGATGGTGAGGTAACAGGGCAGTGCCACGTGGCTTAGTATTATCACTCCCAGGCTCCAAGAGGACTGGGGCTATGTGCTCATGGTCATTAAATAGTTAACATTTCCATATGATTGAGGAAGGGATTCACATTTGTAAAGTTCAGTTCAGTTCAGTCCCTCAGTAGTGTCCTACTCTTTGTGACCCCATGGACTGCAGCACACCAGGCTTTCTTGTCCATCACCAACTCCTGGAGCTTACTCAAACTCATATCCATCACGTCAGTGATGTCATCCAACCATCTCATCTTCTGTTGTTCCCTTCTCCTCCTGCCTTCAATATTTTCTAGCATCAGGGTCTTTTCTAAGAAGTCACTTCTCATCAAGTGCTCAAAGTATTGGAGCTTCAGCTTCAGCATCGTTCCTTCCAATGAATATTCAGGACTGATTTCCTTTAGGATTGACTGGTTGGATCTCCTTGCATGCCAAAGGGACTCTCAAGAGTATTCTCCAACACCACAGTTCAAAACCATCAGTTCTTTGGCACTCAGCTTTCTTTATGGTCCAACTCTCACATCCATACATGACTACTAGAAAAACCATAGCTTTGACTAGATGGACCTGTGTTGACAAAGTAATGCCTCTGTTTTTTAATATGCTGTCTAGGTTGGTCATAGCTTGCCTTCCAAGGAGCAAGTATCTTTTAAAATCTTGGCTGCATATTTGTAAAACAGCTCAGGAAATATTATTAGATACCTCAGAGAGGAGCTAAATCAGAGGATAAGGGGAAGGTTAAGTCCTGAGACAGCCCCATAGGGTCTTTCTGGGTTACAGAAAGACAGACAGAGAGATTGAAAAAGTCTCTTGATCCTGCTTTTCTGGAGGATCCTGCCTAATACACTTTCTTTCAGTCAGTGAGTAATAATGTTTCATGGAAAATTCTTTTATTAGATTTAGTAAAGAGTTCATTAAATGATAGATTTGATAAAAAGCTGGGAGGGCATAATGGTATCAAAAGTGAGGAAAGAAGTCTGATTTCTCATCAACCATGATTCACACATTTTGGCCTGAGGAGTTAAAAGGACTAAAAGGACTCAAAACTTGATCTTTGCTTAAAAAAGATCAGTGTTTTCTGATTTACTGCCCCAATTTTCCATGGATTCCAGCAACATCTATTTTGTCACTGTGGAAGAAAAAAGGCTTCAGTGGTGAGAAGTTTTACAGCAGGAAAGTGATGAATGGAACACTCAAAGGCTAGTTCTGTCACCCACAAAATAGATTTTGTTACAAACTATGATATTTGGGATTTTGGTCTTCTTAGGGGAAAAGTTGTTGATGAGTAGAAATTCTCAACATCTATTTCTCAGCTATTTATTTCTGGGAGAATGTACAAACATCTCATGGGAGTTGGAGAATAGTCATTTGACATACTATGAGGTTAAAGACCAAACTAAAGAAACATAGTTAAAAACGTAACCTGAAATATAGATCAATGGAACAAAATAGAAAGCCCAGAGATAAATCCACACACCTATGGACACCTTATCTTTGACAAAAGAGGCAAGAATATACAATAGATTAAAGACAATCTCTTTAACAAGTGGTGCTGGGAAAACTGGTCAACCACTTGTAAAAGAGTGAAACTAGAACACTTTGTAACACCATACACAAAAATAAACTCAAAATGGATTAAAGATATAAATGTAAGACCAGAAACTATAAGACTCCTAGTGGAGAACATAGGCAAAACACTCTCCAACATACATCACAGCAGGATCCTCTATGATCCACCTCCCAGAATACTGGAAATAAAAGCACACACACACACACACAAAAAAAAAACATGTGGGACCTGATTAAACTTAAAAGCTTCTGCACAGCAAAGGAAACTATAAACAAAGTGAAAAGATGGCCTTCAGAATGGGAGAAAATAATAGCAAATGAAGCAACTGACAAACAACTAATCTCAAAAATATACAAGCAACTTACACAGCTCAATTCCAGAAAAATTAATGACCCAATCAAAAAATGGGCCAAAGAACTAAATAGGCATTTCCCCAAAGAAGACATACAGATGGCTAACAAACACATGAAAAGATGCTCAACATCACTCATTATCAGAGAAATGCAAATCAAAACCACAATGAGGTACCATTTCATACCAGTCAGAATGGCTGCAATCCAAAAGTCTATAAGCAATAAATGCTGGAGAGGGTATGGAGAAAAAGGGAACCCTCTTACACTGTTGGTGGGAATGCAAACTAGTACAGCCACTACGGAGAACAGTGTGGAGATTCCTTACAAAACTGGAAATAGAACTGCCTTATGACCCAGCAATCCCACTGCTGGGCATACACACCGAGGAAACCAGAATTGAAAGAGACACATGTACCCCAATGTTCATCACAACACTGTTTATAATAGCCAGGACATGGAAGCAACCTAGACGTCCATCAGCAGATGAATGGATAAGAAAGCTGTGGTACATATACACAATGGAGTATTACTCAGCCATTTAAAAGAATACATTTGAATCAGTTCTAATAAGCTGCATGAAACTGGAGCCTATTATACAGAGTGAAGCAAGCCAGAAAGAAAAACACCAATACAGTATACTAACGAATGTATATGGAATTTAGAAAGATGGTAACGATAACCCTGTATGTGAGGCAGCAAAAGAGACACAGATGTATAGAACAGTCTTTTGGACTCTGTGGGAGAGGGCGAGGGTGGGATGATTTTGGAGAATGGCATTGAAACATGTATAATATCATATATGAAATGATCGCCAGTCCAGGTTCAATGCATGATACTGGATGCTTGGGGCTGGTGCACTGGGACGACCCAGAGGGCTGATACGGGGAGGGAGGTGGGAGGGGGGTTCAGGATGATGAACGTGGGTATACCTGTGGCGGATTCATGTTGATGTATGGCAAAAGCAATGCAATATTGTAAATTAATTAACCTCCAATTAGAATAAAAAAAATATGTAACCTGAAATTTGTGCTTGTATCTTTGAGATTTTTCCTTACAATTTTTAAAGGCTCAAAAGGAGGAAGGATATTGAATGAATAAAATTTTTTAAATGATGCTTGAAAATGCCTAGGCAGTTAATATATATTAGAATAAGATCTAGACCCTGGACTTGAAATCCACGGCTCTGGAAGCCAGCATGCTTGTTATGTATGTCATAACCTTGACCTAGAATGAATGTGTCTTTGTCTTAGTTTGGAAAAGTCTCAATGAAAGTATTTCTGGTTGGATTTGGAAAGATATTGTACATGAAAAATATTGGACATGGGTATAATCTTTCATTTTATTGTATGATCTTTCATTTTATTACCTACTTATTAATTTATTCATCACTTTTCTAGTGTCTAGAGACATAGAGTAGTAACTACCCTGCCATGTAGAGCCTACAAACTTCATCAACATAGATTAAAAGTAAATAGTAATATAAAGAAGGAAAACAATTTGAGGTATAGATAAGTGCTGTGAAAAAATATATGGGTAATGAAATAGATAACAAATTAGTTTGGAAATTTCTAGTTTGAATAGTCAAGAATAGCTTAAATTGTACAATATTAGAATAAATATGAAGGATAAAAAGTGGCCAATATTTGAAAAATGGAGCAAATTTTTCCAGGTAAATATTGACCTGTTTTGAAAAACAGAAAAGAAGGCAGTACAGCAAGAGAATATTGAGTGAAAAGAAGAATAATAGTAACACATTGGAGAGATCTTCAGACATCAGAACATTCAGGAGATGTCCATCAGCAGATGAATGGATAAGAAAGCTGTGGTACATATACACAATGGAGTATTACTCAGCCGTAAAAAAGAATTCATGTGAATCAGTTCTGATGAGATGGATGAAACTGGAGCCGATTATACAGAGTGAAGTAAGCCAGAAAGAAAAACACCAATACAGTATACTAACACATATATATGGAATTTAGGAAGATGGCAATGACGACCCTGTATGCAAGACAGGGAAAGAGACACAGATGTGTATAACGGACCTTTGGACTCAGAGGGAGAGGGAGAGGGTGGGATGATTTGGGAGAATGACATTCTAACATGTATACTATCATGTAAGAATTGAATCGCCAGTCTATGTCTGATGCAGGATGCAGCATGCTTGGGGCTGGTGCATGAGGATGACCCAGAGAGATGTTATGGGGAGGGAGGTGGGAGGGGGGTTCATGTTTGGGAACGCATGTAAGAATTAAAGATATTAAAATTAAAAAAAAAAATAAAAAAAGATTGTAAATATTTTTGATGATTTTTATTTAAAAAAATGTAGATTTACCTTCACTACTGTGAATCAGTCATCTTTGTGATATTTGTTCTTAAAGTTTGAGAAGCTAAGGATATATTTTTTCAATTAACTCTCAGTCTATACTAACCAAGAGATAAATATAAATATTAAAATATTAACCATGTGCACAAAGTAGAGAAGCACATTCTAGCATCCATTAAACATTTTTTAAAATGCAAAGAAAATAAATAAAAGCAATGGGAAGCAACTGAGGGGTTTCAAGTAGTGAAGTAACTAGATAAAATTAATTTTAAAAGATTATTTCTCATCCATCATGGAATCAAGGAGATTAGCATAATTTTATGGTATTTAGTGGACTTCCCTGGTGGCTCAGACAGTACGGAATCTGCCTGCAATGCAGGAGCTCTGGGTTTGATGCCTGGGCGGGGAAGATCCCCTGGAAAAGGGAATGGCAACCCGCTCCAGTATCCTTCCCAGGAGAATTCCATGAACTTGAGGAGCCTGGTAGGCTACAGTCCATGGTGTCGCAAAAAGTCGGACATGACTGTGCAACTAACATAACATGGTATTTAACACCAACACGTTCAATATATATTTGAATGAATAGATTTGTTTATGAATTCATTAGTTGACATAATAATAAAGGACTGAGAGAGAGCATTGAGCTTTCTCAGAAAAAAAAAAAAAAAGTCCCAGCTACATTTTGATCATATTGTTTTGCCAGTATGCCTCAAGGACTTTCTATATACTATACACTGAGAATTCTACAGTAACTTAAAGATAGACACTGAGGAAGAAATGAAACAGTCAGCTGGCCAGGAAATACTTTCAATACGTTTCATTATTCTGCTGCATTGCTGTTAAAAACCATTTCAGAAGTGGGCAAATACTAACACTTCTAACTTTTGAAGTAGTTGGAGGAATAGTTTTCATGATTCTGCCAAACTTGGTGTCCATTTTCATTTCCCATCAATCTGGTAGTACATGGATATGAGAAACACATGTGTATACAGAGACATAAAGAATAAAATGGAGCAAACATCAGTGAAGCAGTAGGATTTGGAAAATAGAAGCAAAATAAAAACATGAGCTGAGAAGAACAGAATCAATTCTCTTTACAGAAAGTTAGTTTTTATCATGTTCCCTGTAAGAAAGAATAATATATATATAAATATATGTGTGTGTATATATATCAGAATCCCACTCCTTACATCTTATGCCAATGTCAAATGTACAATAAAATTGAGTAGTGAGAATTTTTTCTTATGTCATAATTTGAATTTGCCAGTCTCAACAATTTATCCATATAAATTTTCAGATTAAAGAAGCCAAACTGTTCACATTCTCATTGCTTGGTTTGCCCATTACACAAATACTTGCAATGTGTAATACTTGCCAAACAGGTTTAGCACATGGAATAAAGTAGTGAATAACTGTAGATGCTACCCGTAACATCAACAGACTTCATAGTCTCAGGGTTTATACACTGCACAATTCCAGGGTACTATGGTCCGCACGTGAAGGAATGAATATAGAGTTATGCCTTCATAGGGAAGTATTTTATGTCAAACACGTAGAATCAAATTATTCTTCACCTTGGAATTGACATATGAGCCAAACACAAAAAGCTGAAGATTTAGTCCAATGAAGATAAAGGGGTAGGATATTATTGACATAAATAACTTGCAGAAAACTACACTAGGAGAAAACTAGAAACCAGTGTCTCACAAGAATGGATGATTATGTCTGGATGGAAAATAGTATGCAGTATGTAGTGTGTCATGGAGGTAGAGGGAGTTATATGGGTAAGCCTAAAGGAAAATCAAAGAGAAAAGAAACTGGATAATAGGAAAAGTCTTGGTCTTCCAGGGATTATAAACCATACTAACATGTTTATCCTTTTCCTAAGTTTATTGTAAAGCCACAAAATGATTTTAATCAGAAGTACTACATAATCAAATACAGTTTTAATAATATTACTCTGGTTGCCATGTGGGGAATTTACTGAAAAATGATATAGTGAGGAAAGAATATAGCTGTTTTGATTTAGCAACTTTTTTGACTATTCCATTTAAAAGTATCCTACTGAGAAGATACATTCAAATAAATGGTGGAGCAACTTACAAAAACATTACTTGAACAAAAGGTGGGCTCTTTTTTAGGTATATGCCATATAAAACATTTGCAACAGTTTCAAATCACTAAATGCTATTCAAGACTAGATAATACACATACTTAAATGAAGAGCAATTTGAATATTCAGAAAGCACCTTTTCATGTAAGTTTACCATATATAATTGTCATACACAGATACTGTCTTTTCAAAATATAGGTTCCTTTGGAATTCTTGTCAATAACTGAAATTATTCTGTACCACTCAAAAAGGAATTCACATTACAATAGCATTTACTGAGAAGCAACAGAAAAGTTCAAAATAATAATACACTGGGGAAAAAAAAGTCAAAGGCACTCTAATCCCTGTAAAGTGAATGTGTAAATGGCTCAGTAATGTCTGACTTTTTGTGACGCCATGGGCTATGCAGTCCATGGAATTCTCCAGGCCAGAATACTGGAGTGGGTAGGCTTTCCTTTCTCCAGGGTATCTTCCCAACCCAGGGATCAAACTCAGGTCTCCAACATTGCAGGGGGATTCTTTACCAGCTGAGCTACAGGGAAGCATGAGAGTACTGGAGTGGATAACCTATCCTTTCTCCATTGGATCTTCCTGACCCAGAAATTGAACTGGGGTCTCCTACATTGCAGGTGGATTCTTTACCAACTGAACTATCAGGGAAGCCCTAATCACTGTAAAGAGCTAAGAAATGCCTCAGCACATATTTGTAATGATGTGTGTAAATGTCAAGTTTTATGAAGACTCAAGTCCTCAAAATTGTGTAAAATGGAAAGACTCATCTTCTTGTCTTGCTATCTAAATGGCAGACTCTGTGATTCTCTGGCACTTATGCATATGTGAGATGGACTAAAATGAACCACTGACTTTCCCTTTATAATGTTACCTGTATCTGGTCTCTGCATAGATTATTTTAGAAAACATTGTACTATGACTTTTTTGGAATTCATGACATTTGGGCTTCAATTTGCTATGAATAACAATACATTTAAAAGGCAAATTTCATTATATATAGTGGGTCTCTATAGTAGTTATACACCCAACCCAGTATTTCCATTTCTAGGAGATTTTCATAGTTGGGGCAAAATAAGTTTTATCAGTATATGTTGTGACATTTGTTGCAAATTTATCAATAAAAGAGAAGAAAAAAATGAAATTAATAATTCACAGCAAGGAATCAATAAGTATATTGCCAAGCATCTATATGATCATCTGTAGGGAAATTTTCCAGAGAAGGCCATGGCACCCCACTCCAGTACTCTTGCCTGGAAAATCCCATGGATGGAGGAGCCTGGTAGGCTGCAGTCCATGGGGTCACTAAGAGTCGGACACGACTGAGTGACTTCCCATTCACTTTTCACTTTCATGCATTGGAGAAGGAAATGGCAACCCACTCCAGTGTTCTTGCCTGGAGAATCCCAGGGACGGGGGAGCCTGGTGAGCTGCCGCCTATGGGATCACACAGAGTCCAACACGACTGAAGCGTCTTAGCAGCAGCAGGGACGTTTTCAACAGTGAAGATTTAAAATAATTATAATGAAATCAAATGTTATAGTATTAAGCATAAAAGAAAAAAAAAACTATGTATTTAACCTTAATTTATGTTGTTTTAAAAATCCAATAAATATTTAAACACATTTGTATATAAAAACACCACACATACACACCCACATTCACTGAATTTGGATTCTAATCTGCTAAGCATCTTAATGATTTCTGAGCCCTAAAGATTAATCCAAAATTGTTCTCAGCTGGCTTTGTTAGTGTTCCCACATATAATTTAAGATATAATACCTAGAATATTATTATAGGCATATCATGCTTGACTCATGTATTGATTTATTTTGAAAAAATACAACACCTTCATTCTACTTTTCATGCCTACATAGGTCAATGATAATTAAAACTTTCCATTATACAATTTTATACTTTTTTCTTTTCAATCCTATGCATTCATCTTCTCTCCCCTGACTATCACTTCTTCAATTATCTCAAATAAGCCATTTTTTTCTATGTCTACTATTACTTATACTCTCCCAGTATATTCATTCTTAAATTTCACTGTAGCTTAGAATTATAGTCGATCCAGAAATTCCATCTATCAAAGCAATACAAAACCAAAGTATAAGAAAAATAATTATATTACAATATTGTGACATATAAATTGATAATATTTAGATCTAAATGATTCTACTGATGCTGTAAGAAGGTTCTCTAACCCCATACTTGATTTCTGAATTCTTTTGAGCTAATATACAGAGAAACATTACTTGAGTAGAGAAATTCTTGTTTAAAACAGACTACCAACATCTAATCATATTTTTACTGTTACTAAATTTTTGTCATATGAAACAATCCAGATGCGATTTCAGGCATACTAACATCTAAAGTTTATCTTCATGTTTATGGGTACAATAAATGACTTGAAAATTAGATGAACTGGAAGCATGCTCCTGAAACCTAAAATTTCATTATTTCTGAACTTTTTGACTTAAAAAGGCATTTTGTTGTCTATCTTCCCTAACATATTTGGATTTCTAAATTACTCTGTGAACTTTGTCCCAAGCACTTAAAACATAAAAATGTGTTACAGATCTTACAATAAAAAAATCAATGGCTAGTTGGGACAACTTAGTCCCTGCTTTTGTTGTGTATTCCCAGGTATAGCCCATATCCTAATTTTAATACAAGCTAACTTTGTTAAGTTTCCAAATTATAAGTTATTTTGCATAAATAGGCACACATGAGATCATGTGAGAGAAAACCTCCATTCATTTTTAAAGAACATTGTGTATATTGATGTTAATTTCATATATGCACACACGCATATAAAGTAACCATGCCCAATGATCTGCATGTCTCTCACACATCTCTAGAAGTGAAGACTTTGATACTGTTTTACTGGCATAGTTTTAGTTATTTCTAAACTTTAAGAAACTTGGAGATATCTTATGTCTGTTCCATCTTTGAAAACTTATTGAAACCCGTGTATTTATTTTTTCAAATATTTCCCTTTTGGTGTTCTTATTATATAATTACATTGTTCCAGACTTCTTGAATATGCTGATCCATATTTAATTTTTTGTTGTCTTTGTGTTTGGGACATTAATTTTGAGCTATCTTTAAATTCAATGATTTTTTTCTCCTTTGAGTCAGATCTACTGATGACCCTATCAACGATTTTCTTCATTGCTGTTACTTTATTGTTTTATTTCTAGTCTTTTTTTTTCTTTCTTGTACTTTTCATCTCTAGGCTAACATTAGTCATCTTATTTTGCCTGTTATCTAACTATTTTCATTAAAGCCTGTTGACCAGATCTGTAAGATCACCTCAGATTTGAAAATTCACTACAAGGACTCACAAAACCCAAAAAAAGTCATGTATGTGTGGTCATTATTTATTACAGTTGAAGAATACAAATTAAACTCAGAAAAGGAAAAGGGAACATGCAAAGTCCAGGAGAAAAAAATCAGGCACAAGATTCACAGAACCTTACAAACAGGCTTAATTCTTCTGTAATGATATGTAATATATACATAGTATTGCTAATCATAGAGCTCACCCAATCCTTGGTATCCAGGGCTATTTATTTGGGATCTGTTCAGTTCAGTCGCTTAGTCGTGTCTGACTCTTTGGGACCCCATGAATCGCAGCACACCAGGCCTCCCTGTAGATCACCAACTCCCAGAGTTCCCTCAGATTCACATCCATTGAGTGAGTGATGCCACCCAGCCATCTCATCCTCTGTTATCCCCTTCTCCTCCTGCCCCCAATCCCTCCCAGCATCAAAGTCTTTTCCAATGAGTCAACTCTTCACACGAGGTGGACAAAGTACTGGAGCTTCAGCTTTAGCATCATTCCTTCCAAAAGAAATCCCAGGGCTGATCTCCCTCAGAATGGACTAGTTGGATCTCCTTGCAGTCCAAGGGACTCTCAAGAGTCTTCTCCAGCACCACAGTACAAAAGCATCAGTTCTTCGGTGCTCAGCCTTCTTCACAGTCCAATTCTCACATCCATACATGACCACAGGAAAAACCATAGCCTTGACTAGACGGACCTTAGTCAGCAAAGTAATGTCTCTGCTTTTGAATATGCTATCTAGGTTGGTCATAACTTTTCTTCCAGTCACATAGAAATGTAGCATCTATGTGACTGACCTTGGTAACTCAACACTCTAGTCATTGTGAACAGAGTGAAGTGAAGTGAAGTGAAGTTGCTCAGTCATGTCTGACTCTTTGCAACCCCGTGAACAGTAACCTACCAGGCTCCGCTGTCCATGGGATTTTCCAGGCAAGAATACTGGAGTGGGCTGCCATTTCCTTCTCTAGGGAATCTTCCCAATCCAGGGATCGAACCCTGGTCTCCTGCATTGTAGACAGATGCTTTACCATCTGAGCCACCAGAAGGAAGTGTTTACTAACTATTTGATCAAACTAATACCTGTTGCCCCACAGCCTTAGGCATCCAAAAATACTCTTATCATGCAGAATATTCCACAGACACAGAGCTCATCAGGGCCAATTCTAAACAGGCCTGTTTTTTGGAATGTGCAGTGTGAGCAACCAAGCCTGATGAGTTAATACTTCCCTAAACAAGGTATTTCATATTATTTATAGCTATTTTAAATTACTGGCCTAAAAATTCCAGCATCTGTGTCATATTTAAATCTGGTTGTATGGATTGCTTTGTCTTTTTTAGTCTGTGCTTTTTCTTGTCTTTTACTATGCTTTGTAACTTTGTACCTCCTTGGATATGCTTGTCTCTCCAGATTTTGGGGGTATCAGATTTGTCCCAAATATTCAGTTCTCTGATGAGGTAAAAAATGTGATTGATATTCAGTTACTGCATGTGTTTTTTGCTGTAAGGACAATCATATCAACTTCTAAGATCTTATATGTCATGAATAAAACCAGAAGTCTCATTTATTTTTATAGACTAAATTATAGTATGAGTCCCCGAAACTCACAAGGTAGTTTGTTAAAATTAAAAGTATAAAGTAGTAGTGAAAGGAGAATTCTAAATGCTGATAATATCAGCATTTATAGAAATTGACATGCAATATTGAAAATGGAATAATTCTTTTATAGTAATTTTTAAAGATTGGCTGATTTGGTTGAAAAATCCAAATCAGCAAATTCAACTTAGAAAAGAGTAGCCCTCATAATTGTAATGTCTGGAGCAGACGAGGGTTGTTAACTATTCAGCTCTTAAGTCCTTCAGGAATCAACTGAGTGCAGTGATACTTGTATAAAGCATGGTTTAATCGCTAAGTCATGTCCAACACTTATGACCTCATGGACTGTAGCCAGCCAGGCTCCTCTGTCCATGGGATTTTTCAGGCAAGAATACTGGAAAGTGAAAGTGAAAGTCACTCAGTCATGTCCGACTCTTTGCAAACCCATGGACTATACAGTCCATATAATTCTCCAGGCCAGAATACTGGAGTGGGCTGCCATTTCCATCTCCAGGGGATCTTCCTGACCCAGAGATTGAACCCGGGTCTCCTGCAATGCAGAAAGATTCCCTCTTCCTGACCCAGAGATTGAACCCGGGTCTCCTGCAATGCAGAAAGATTCTTTACTGACTGAGAAAGTGTAAATTTGTGAAAATTTATCTTTAAGTTAACTTATGACCCATTAACTATTATCTTTATTTCTATACACCTTATTTTTCAATATAAATTTATTTATTTTAATTGGAGGTTAATTACTTTACAATATTGCATTGGTTTTGTCATACATAATTATAAAATCTATTTAGAAGTATGACTTAAGGGAAAAAACAGACTCATTTATTCATCTGTACACAATGGTGTTGAGTAGCAAAGGTTAATAGTATTGTGGTATGGCTTGGGAAAAGGCTCTATCATTTTTTGAAACTCTTCATTGGATTAGATAACTATCTTCTAAATTTTTATCTTGTAGTTCTAGAAACATGCATGTTTGTGTTGGGAAATACAATGAGGCTTCTTGTATCTGTAGCTTCCTAGATAATATTAAAAATTGCTGCAAAGCTTTCACTTCTCAAGCAACTTTGGTTTGAGCATTCCTGAGAATGGCTGCCTGTGTGCTAAGTCTCCTGAGTCAAGTCTAACTCTTTGCAACCCTATGGACTGTAGTCCACCAGGCTCCTCTTTCCATGAGATTCTCCAGGCAAGAATACTGAAGTGGGTTGCCATGCCCACCTTCAGGGAATCTTCCCAACCCAGGGGTCAGACCCGCATCTCATCACCGATGTCTCTTTCATTGGCAGATGGGTTCTTTACCACTAGTGCCATCTGGGAAGCCCTGACTTTTTCATAAAACAGTAGTCGTGTTTATTCACATGAAATAAAATGTTAGAATTGAAATTAATTGAGAGATAATAAGTACATTTTAAAAATTTACCCATATTGTTTATGTTGTTAATTGAATTTTACCATTGACTGGTGATGGTTGAGGGTGAGCATAATGTATATACTCAGCCTCCTATATTTTCAAAATATAGTAATGTTTACTACATTTTGAATAATATTTTAATGATATAAATTTTTAGGAACTTAAATGCAGCTCCTGCTGCTGCTGCTAAGTCACTTCAGTCGTGTCCAACTCTGTTCAACCCCATAGATGGCAGCCCACCAGGCTCTGCTGTCTTTGGGATTCTCCAGGCAAGAACACTGGAGTGGGTTGCCATTTCCTTCTCCAATGCATGAAAGTGAAAAGAGAGAGTGAAGTCGCTCAGTCGTGTCCATCTCTTCATGACCACATGGACTGCAGCCTACCAGGCTCCTCCACCCATGGTATTTTCCAAGCAAGAGTACTGGAGTGAGTTGCCATTGCCTTCTCTGTAAATGCAGCTAATAAGCATCTAATATGCATATGTGAACAAGAGAGACAAACCATGGAGTTATATCTTTATTACTTTACTGATAGCTTGATGAAAGGCTGGTAAAGAGAGTTATCACATATTTGATATTTACTTTAGGTGAGAGGCTTCCCTGATAGCTCAGTTGGTAAAGAATCTTCCTGCAATGCAGGAGACCCTGGTTTAATTCCTGGGTCAGGAAGATCCGCTGGAGAAGGGAAAGGCTATCCACTCCAGTATTCTGGCCTAGAGAATTCCATAGACTGTATAGTCCATGGTGTTGCAAAGAGTGGGACATGACTGAGCAACTACCACTTTCACTTTTAGGTGAGAAGTGAGCATTCAAGAAGACTCTAGAGTGCACTGCTTTAGCAGTGTAGCTGAAGACACCCAAGGAAACTTGTTGACATGTATGTATGCTAATGTGTATGCACATGCATACGGATGCACAAAAGGCCTATGGGGAACTATGTTATAATTCCTTCTGTTAATAAGTAAGATTTAAAATAAAATAAAATTTAATGTGTGCATTTTAAGGAATCTTGACAATGTGTGAGCCTTTATTTGATGGTGTGCTGAAACTGGCTTTTACTGGCTCACAATATCTGACTGTAAATTTTCAAGAATTTTCAAGCAATTCTTCAACTGTTGAGAGCTTGAAATTGCTCATGGTTGGAGGATTTATAACACAGAAATCAGCAAATACTGCAAATCAAAAGTATCTTCCATTGCTCCTTTGGTTGACTACTCAAATAGCTACTGAGAAACCCTCTGTGCCCCTTATTGAAGGAGAAGACGAGTTCAGTCAGGAATTATTCAGTGGTCATGAAGCAACTTAGACATAGACTCAAACATACCCTTCAAGTCTCCTGGGAAGCAGTGGAATAAAACTTGAGCAAATGAATTAAGCAAGAATCCAGACTTTACACACTCTTTTCTTCTAAGCATAAGTTGCATTCTCCAACCAATGAACAGAATTGGCATTTTGAAAATGTCAAATACAACTGCTGATAGTAGTCTCTTATGATCCTTTGTATTTCTGTGTTGTCTGTTGTGATCTCTCCATTTTCATTTCTAATTTTATTGATTTGATTTTTCTCTCTTTGCTTCTTGATGAGTCTGGCTAATGGTTTGTCATTTTATTTATCCTTTCAAAGAACCAGCTTTTGGCTTTGTTGATTTTTGCTATGGTCTCTTTTGTTTCTTTTGCATTTATTTCTGCCCTAATTTTTAAGATTTCTTTCCTTCTACTAACTCTGGGGTTCTCCAACTCTTCCTTTTCTAGTTGCTTTAGGTGTAGAGTTAGGTTGTTTATTTGACTTTTTTCTTGTTTCTTGAGGTATGCCTGTATTGCTATGAACTTTCCTCTTAGCACTGCTTTTATAGTGTCCCACAGGTTTTGGGTTGTTGTGTTTTCATTTTCATTAGTTTCTATGCATATTTTGATTTCTTTTTTGATTTCTTCTGTGATTTGTTGGTTATTCAGAAGTGTGTTGTTCATCATCCATATGTTGGAATTTTTAATAGTTTTTCTCCTGTAATTGAGATCTAATCTTAATGCATTATGGTCAGAAAAGATGCTTGGAATGATTTCGATTTTTTTGAATTTATCAAGTTTAGATTTATGGCCCAGGATGTGATCTATCCTGGAGAAGATTCCATGAGCACTTGAAAAAAAGGTGAAATTCATTGTTTTGGGGTGAAATGTCCTATAGATATCAATTAGGTCTAACTGATCTAATGTATCATTTAAAGTTTGCGTTTCTTTGTTAATTTTCTGTTTAGTTGATCTGTCCATAGGTGTGAGTGGGGTATTAAAGTCTCCCACTATTATTGTGTTACTGTTGATTTCCCCTTTCATACTTGTTAGCATTTGTCTTACATATTGTGGTGCTCCTATATTGGGTGCATATATATTTATAATTGTTGTATCTTCTTCTTGGATTGTTCCTTTGATCATTATGTAGTGGCCTTCTTTGTCTCTTTTCACAGCCTTTGTTTTAAAGTCTATTTTATCGGATATGAGTATTGCCACTCCTGCTTTCTTTTGGTCTCTATTTGCGTGGTATATCTTTTTCCAGCCCTTCACGTTCAGTCTGTATGTGTCCCTTGTTTTGAGGTGGGTCTCTTGTAAGCAGCATATAGAGGGGTCTTGTTTTTATATCCATTCTGCCAGTCTTTGTCTTTTGGTTGGGGCGTTCAACCCATTTACGTTTAAGGTAATTATTGATAAGTATGATCCCGTTGCCATTCACTTTATTGTTTTGGGTTCGGGTTTATACACCCTTTCGTGTTTCCTGTCTAGAGGATATCCTTTAGAATTTGTTGGAGAGCTGGTTTGGTGGTGCTGAATTCTCTCAGCTTTTGCTTGTCTGTAACTTGGAAGAAATGGACAAATTCTTAGAAAAGTACAATTTTCCAAAACTGAACCAGGAAGAAATAGAAAATCTTAACAGACCCATCACAAGCACGGAAATGGAAACTGTAATCAGAAATCTTCCAGCAAACAAAAGCCCAGGTCGAGACGGCTTCACAGCTGAATTCTACCAAAAATTTCGAGAAGAGCTAACACCTATCCTCCTCAAACTCTTCCAGAAAATTGCAGAGGAAGGTAAACTTCCAAACTCATTCTATGAGGCCACCATCACCCTAATACCAAAACCTGACAAAGATGTCACAAAAAAAAAAAAAAAAAAACTACAGGCCAATATCACTGATGAACATAGATGCAAAAATCCTCAACAAAATTCTAGCAATCAGAATCCAACAACACATTAAAAAGATCATACACCATGACCAAGTGGGCTTTATCCCAGGGATGCAAGGATTCTTCAATATCCGCAAATCAATCAATGTAATTCACCACATTAACAAATTGAAAAATAAAAACTGTATGATTATCTCAATAGATGCAGAGAAGGCCTTTGACAAAATTCAACATCCATTTATGATAAAAACTCTCCAGAAAGCAGGAATAGAAGGAACATACCTCAGCATAATAAAAGCTATCTATGACAAACCCACAGCAAACATTATCCTCAATGGTGAAAAATTGAAAGCATTTCCCCTAAAGTCAGGAACAAGACAAGGGTGTCCACTTTCACTGCTACTATTCAACATAGTTCTGGAAGTTTTGGCCATAGCAATCAGAGCAGAAAAAGAAATAAAAGGAATCCAAATTGGAAAAGAAGAAGTAAAACTCTCACTGTTTGCAGATGACATGATCCTCTACATGGAAAACCCTAAAGACTCCACCAGAAAATTACTAGAGCTCATCAATGAATATAGTAAAGTTGCAGGATATAAAATCAACACACAGAAATCCCTTGCATTCCTATACACGAATAATGAGAAAGTAGAAAAAGAAATTAAGGAAACAATTCCATTCACCATTGCAACGAAAAGAATAAAATACTTAGGAATATATCTACCTAAAGAAACTAAAGACCTTTATATAGAAAACTACAAAACACTGATGAAAGAAATCAAACAGGACACTAATAGATGGAGAAATATACCATGTTCATGGATCGGAAGAATCAATATAGTGAAAATGAGTATACTACCCAAAGCAATTTACAAATTCAATGTAATCCCTATCAAGCTACTAGCCACGTTTTTCACAGAATTAGAACAAATAATTTCAAGATTTGTATGGAAATACAAAAAACCTCGAATAGCCAAAGCAATCTTGAGAAAGAAGAATGGAACTGGAGGAATCAACTTGCCTGACTTCAGGCTCTACTACAAAGCCACAGTCATCAAGACAGTATGGTACTGGCACAAAGACAGACATATAGATCAATGGAACAAAATAGAAAGCCCAGAGATAAATCCACACACATATGGACACCTTATCTTTGACAAAGGAGGCAAGAATATACAATGGAGTAAAGACAATCTCTTTAACAAGTGGTGCTGGGAAAACTGGTCAACCACTTGTAAAAGAATGAAACTAGATCACTTTCTAACACCGCACACAAAAATAAACTCAAAATGGATTAAAGATCTAAATGTAAGATCAGAAACTATAAAACTCCTAGAGGAGAACATAGGCAAAACACTCTCTGACATAAATCACAGCAGGATCCTCTATGATCCACCTCTCAGAATTTTGGAAATAAAAGCAAAAATAAACAAATGGGATCTAATTCAAATTAAAAGCTTCTGCACAACAAAGGAAAATATAAGCAAGGTGAAAAGACAGCCTTCGGAATGGGAGAAAATAATAGCAAATGAAGCAACTGACAAACAACTAATCTCAAAAATATACAAGCAACTTACACAGCTCAATTCCAGAAAAATAAACGACCCAATCAAAAAATGGGCCAAAGAACTAAATAGACATTTCTCCAAAGAAGACATACGGATGGCTAACAAACACATGAAAAGATGCTCAACATCACTCATTATTAGAGAAATGCAAATCAAAACAACAATGAGGCACCACTTCACACCAGTCAGAATGGCTGCGATCCAAAAATCTGCAAGCAATAAATGCTCAAGAGGGTGTGGAGAAAAGGGAACCCTCCTACACTGTTGGTGGGAATGCAAACTAGTACAGCCACTATGGAGAACAGTGTGGAGATTCCTTAAAAAATTGCAAATAGAACTACCCTATGACCCAGCAATCCCCCTGCTGGGCATACACACCGAGGAAACCAGAATTGAAAGAGACACATGTACCCCAATGTTCATCGCAGCACTGTTTATAATAGCCAGGACATGGAAACAACCTAGATGTCCATCAGCAGATGAATGGATAAGAAAGCTGTGGTACATATACACAATGGAGTATTACTCAGCCTTAAAAAAGAATTCATTTGAATCAGTTCTGATGAGATGGATGAAACTGGATCCGACTATACAGAGTGAAGTAAGCCAGAAAGAAAAACACCAATACAGTATACTAACACATATATATGGAATTTAGGAAGATGGCAAGGATGACCCTGTATGCAAGACAGGGAAAGAGACACAGATGTGTATAACGGACTTTTGGACTCAGAGGGAGGGGGAGAGGGTGGGATGATTTGGGAGAATGACATTCTAACATGTATACTATCATGTAAGAATTGAATCGCCAGTCTATGTCTGACGCAGGATGCAGCATGCTTGGGGCTGGTGCATGGGGATGACCCAGAGAGATGTTATGGGGAGGGAGGGGGGAGGGGGGTTCATGTTTGGGAACGCATGTAAGAATTAAAGATTTTAAAATTTAAAAAATTAAAAAAATTAAAAAAATAAAAAAATAAAAAAAAAACTAAAAAAAAAAAAAGAAAGAAAATGTCAAATAACTGGAAAGTTTCACATCCATAAGTCAGAATAGTCACTATTATGTTGTATAAAAGGTAATGTGAAAGGTATTAAATTAAAAAAATAAAATATATGTGTAGTTAAGCAGATGAATCTCAAGGAACTAATTTATAAACCATCATTACATATGAGCCAGGAGTAAAAGAAACAAATTAATAGCATGCCCTTCATATGTATATAGAAAACATTAAGAATAAGTTGTCAGTTTACACTTTACATTTTAAGTCATAACAAAAGGAAAGCTTTGGCTCCTGGACAATAGCTAGAATTTTTAAATTCTGACATTTTCATATTAGAAACTATAAGCTTCAGCTTATAAATTTTTCTGTATAATTGTAATTTTGAATATGTGAGATGTCCAAATACCTTTTTATCATGTCCATGTTGTTAAATGCACAAGGTAATTATTTAAATTTCTCCAGAAGGCATTTGTTCAGTAATTGCCAAATTATTTCAATTTATGGAATCAGATACTTTTAAATTCTGTTAATTACACCTATTTGGAAACTATTTTGGTGAAGCTTTTTTTTTTTTTTCTTTCCTCCCTTTTCTTTTTTTGTTCATTAATTTGGACTAGAGAATGATTCCTTTTAGATAATCAGAAATGAGTGCTATGTGTCAAAACTTGATTGGGTCCTGCAGTTTAGGTAAAGGAAAAAAATCAGTGATAAACTTCTAAAGTTATTACCTTAGAAAATCAATTATCTACTGGGAGGAAACAACAATGAAAAGCTTTCTGGAAAGATGAGAGAGAAAAGCAGTAAGAGAGGATTAATGGAGCAGTTAGCACAGTATTGATTAGACCTCAAACTAGCAAATTTTGGTTTGGATCTTGCTAAAAAAAAGTCAAAGTCAATTTGCCAAAATAATAGTTTAATAATTATTAATGAGAAAAACAATATATGCATATACACTGACAAAGAATCTAAATGAGAGACTTTATGACGGTTTCACAATTTTTTTTGTTTCTTTAACTTTTTATAATATGTAAATTATCAAGGTAAAATATTAACAAGACATAATATTCAGTTTCAGAAGCTTAAATAAGGCAACATAGATAAATATATTCTTTTACAAATCTAAAATTAGTGGGATTTTGAAATCTATGCTGGAAAGATTATTTCCAAGGGAATAAGGGAAATGATAAACTTAAAAAAACACAGAAAATTTTATTTAACTGAAAGTTTTACTCTATTTTAAAAATTTCTGACAGTCATCTTATATTTGGAGGAGTTATGACACCACCCTTATGGCAGAAAGTGAAGAGGAACTAAAAAGCCTCTTGATGAAAGTGAAAGAGGAGAGTGAAAAAGTTGGCTTAAAGCTCAACATTTAGAAAACAAAGATCATGGCATGTGGTCCCATCACTCCATGGGAAATAGAAGAGGAAACAGTGGAAACAGTGTCAGACTTTATTTTTTTGGGCTCCAAAATCACTGCAGAAGGTGAATGCAGCCATGAAATTAAAAGACACTTACTCCTTGGAAGGAAAGTTATGATCAACCTAGACAGCATATTCAAAAGCAGAGACATTACTTTGCCAACTAAGCTCCATCTAGCCAAGGCTGGATGGCATCACTGACTCAATGGATGTGTATTTAAGTGAACTCCGGGAGTTGGTGATGGACATGGAGGCCTGGCGTGCTGGAATTCATGGGGCCACAAAGAGTTGGACACGACTGAGCGACTGAACTGAACTGAACTGATATGTACTTGAAAAGTGAAAGTGAAAGTCGCTCAGTTGTGCCTGACTCTTTGCAACCCCATGTTCTATACAGTTCTTGGAATTCTCTAGGCCAGAATACTGGGGTGGGTAGTATTCCTTTCCTTTCTCCAGATTCTCATTATTCAAAACATCAAGAATGATATTATTAACTAAATAAATCTCTGATATTCTGATATACTAAGTGAAGTCGCTCAGTTATCTCCAACTCTTTGCAACCCCATAGACTGTAGCCTACCAGGCTTCTCTGTCCATGGGATTTTCCAGGCAATAGTACTGGAGTGGATTGCCATTTCTTTCTCTAGGGGATCTTCCCTACCCAGGGATTGAACCCAGGTCTCCCGCACTGTAGACAGACGCTTTACCTTCTGAGCCACAAGGGAAGTCCTGAAATACTAAAACTAAAAGCAAATAATTAAAAGAAATTGATGTGCATGTTACTGTCAGTGTGTGTTTATGGGTATAATAGCCATGTATGTGATAAGTGAGAACATCATAAAATCATTTGAAAAAATAAAATATATACACATTCATAATTCTCAAGAAACTGTCATGGTCAAATTTATGTTTTGCTATTTTACTTTTAGGAACTACTTGAAACTTTTAACTCATATATTTTCCATTTTAATTGTGAAGTGGGTCGCTGAGAGTTGGACACGACTCAGTGACTTCACTTTCACTTTTCACTTTCATGCATTGGAGAAGGAAATGGCAACCCACTCCAGTGTTCTTGCCTGGAGAATCCCAGGGACGGCGGAGCCTGGTGGGCTGCCGTCTGTGGGATCGCACCGACTCGGACACAACTGAAGCAATTTAGCAGCAGCTTAGCAATAAGGATAAAATGTGAATTAGGACTTTAGTTCATTTTGTTTTTCATTTGTACATACATAATTGTTTTCAAAATTTTTAAATTTTGTTTTATTCCATGGAATACAACAATCTACATATTCCTTTACTTTTTTTCATTGCTCTTTTTATTTTTTAATATAAATTTATTTATTTTAATTGGATTTTAATTACTTTTTAACCTTAATGTTCTTTCCCTTGGGCTTTACTTACAAAATAATACTCCCAGGATTTACAGGTAGAAACAAAGAAGAATAATTCAAGTCTGACTGAAAGCAAACAGTTGCATTTCACATTACATTAATGTAGTAACTGATGAGAGATAGTATTTGTTTTAAAATAATACATAACATTACTACTGATAGTTTTTTGTCAGTTTGATAAATGAGTTGCATAGGATATCTCATGCCTTCCAGCATTCTACTTTGACTTGTCTTAGTTTGAGATTTCTTTGTCAATCAATTTTCACTCGAGCATTTTAGTTTACACATTATCAAATAATAATATTAATAAACATAAAGCCTTCTGGATAGATATACTGAAAGGAATTAGTATTACAGTCACATTTATGTTTGTAGAACGTAGAGGCAAATTCCTCTATAACAATTGAACTATGACCTCTTCATTGGTAAAGTAGTAGAGCACAGAGCTAGAACTAGGATAAATAGTTAAAAGTTTAGCTGTTTACCAATTGATACTCTACAGTGTCCTAAGAAAATACAGTAACATAATGACAATCAAGAAATCAATAATGAGTTATAAGGAGTATGTTTCCTGTTTATAAGTATATATCAGCACAATTTGAGTTTTAGCTAGAACTTTTCCACTTTATCTCAGCATTAAATTAATATGATCAAAGACATGCTATTTAAAATTTTTTAAATCTTTTTTAAAATAAAAATCAAAAGAAGTTCTTTGGCAGTATTTATATTAAGCAACTGCTACAGCTGCTGCCGCTAAGTCGCTTCAGTCATGTCTGACTCTGTGCGACCCCATAAATAGCAGCCCACCAGGCTCCCATGCCCCTGGGATTCTCCAGGCAAGAACACTGGAGTGGGTTGCCATTTCCTTCTCCATTGTATGAAATTGAAAAGTGAAAGTGAAGTCGCTCAGTCGTGTCTGACTTGCAGCCATGGACTGCAGCCTACCCACGCTCTTTCATCCATGGGATTGTCTAGGCAGGAGTACTGGAGAGGCTTGCCATTGCCTTCTCCGATATTAAGCAACTATATGTATTCAAATGGAAAAATGAATCAGCTTCCTCACATTTAATTCAGTTGCTTAATAAACAGTGATCTGTAGTGTTCTTTGGTCATGAGCATACTAAGCTGCTTAGCCATGTATGACTCTCTGCAGCCCACTGAACTGTAGCCCACCAAGTTCCTCTGTCCATGGGATTTCCCAGGCATGAATATTGGAGTGTGTTGCTATTTCCTACTTTAAGAGATCTTCCCCACCAGGGATCCAACCCATGCCCTCCTGGTCTCCTGTATTGGCAGGCAGATTCTTTACCACTGTGCTACCTGGGAAGCCCCCAAGTGACCACTAATTACAGTAGAATTAATTTCCTGTTTTTGAATTATTTAACTTAAAAATTTACCAAGTTTCAAATGGATTGAATAGATAATACAGAATATAAGATATACAGAATGAAAGGAAAATAATAATAAAACAATTTTCAGTCAGCATAAGGTGTTGGCCACTCTAGTTTTCTGAAAGGAATAAAATTAAAAATAGAATAAATGCCTAATGAAATTACAAAATAACTCAATGGTTGTATCACACTATCAGAATAAGACAAATTGAGCTACTTTAATATGTCCAGGATTATATCTTTTCAATGTGATTGCTAAGAAGTCCCAAGATTTATTTTCAGTAACGCTCAGGTCTCAGTGACAAGCCAAAATCTCTTTTGGCCTATTGTGTTTTCCTATTTTATGTTTGTTCATTTTTCAACAACTCAATATTGAGCAGACTTCTAAGAAAGATAGTATCTTAATGTTTTATTATATGTATATGTATTTTAGAAGAAAGGCCTTATGATCACCAAGTTTCTAACCTCAGCACAATTTTCATTTCAGTTCAGTTCAGTTGCTCAGTCATGTCCGACTCTTTGCTACCCCATGAATTGCAGCACACCAGGCCTCCCTGTACATCACTATCTCCCGGAGTTCACTCAAACTCACATCCATCGAGTAGGTGATGTCATCCACTCATCTCATCCTCTGTCATCCCCTTCTCCTCCTGCCCCCAATCCCTCTCAGCATCAGAGTGTTTTCCAATGAGTCAGCTCTTCGCATGAGGTGGCCAAAGTACTGGAATTTCAGCTTTAGCATCATTCCTTCCAAAGAACACCCAGGACTGATCTCCTTTAGAATAGACTTGTTGGATCTCCTTGCAGTCCAAGGGACTTTCAAGAGGCTTCTCCAACACCAAAGTTCAAAAGCATCAATTCTTTGGCACTCAGCTTTCTTCACAGTCCACCTCTCACATCCATACCTGACTACTGGAAAAACCATAGCCTTGACTAGACCAGGACAGTTTTAGGCACCAGAAGTTAAACAGTGTGCTTTAGAAGTGTTCATTTAGGAGGGGGTTAAGAAAAAATAATACAATGATTTTCCATCTTATCTTTCAGTCTTCAAACAAGTTGATGTATAAGTAGAATGAATACAAAAGTAGTACATTTGGATGGAGAGGTCCTGATATAAAATTTAAACATAATGACATCAAGGTGGTAGTAAAGCCTTTAAATAAATATAGTATGAAAGAACTGAAAAGAAGCATTTTTTTATGACATATTGTCTGTAATAGAGTTTTCCTTTTTGGATATTGATTGCTATATAAGCAAGTATTTGTTTTTCAGTATTGGAAGGAATTGAAATTTACAAGTTCAGAAATGAAAGATCCTTTTCCATTGTATGTATCTGTGTAATTTTGTTTCTATCAAACAGATAAAAACAACAAAACTATTCTTGTTAATGGGTTTTGGGCTTGTATTCCCATATACTTAGTTTCATCACTCATTCATGCAATTGCATCTGGGTATCTGTAAAATAGGGCTAAATATATTCTATTAAGAAAGATGGCTGGCCAAGATAATCTAATGAGTTTCCTGTATTTGCAGTGATTTCTCCTTTCAGCAACAAAATGAATGCATAGAAAAGATGTCTTTCCTATTTGACATCAATAGTTTTTACCCCACTCTGGTACTCTTGCCTAGAAACTCTCATGGGTGGAGGAGCCTGGTAGGCTGCAGTCCATGGGGTCGCTAAGGGTCAGACACAACTGAGCCACTTCACTTTTACTTTTCACTTTCACGCATTGGAGAAGGAAATGGCAACCCACTTCAGTGTTCTTGCCTGGAGAATCCCAGGGATGGCGGAGCCTGGTGGGCTGCAGTCTAAGGGGTCACACAGAGTCGGACACGACTGAAGCAACTTAGCAGCAGCAGCAGCAGCAGTTTTTACTAAGTGCAATGTTTAAGAAACAAATGAGTTAAACCTGACTTACCTAAGTGGAAAATTGTATTCTCTTCCAAACTGACACAATCTGGAGTAACAATCAAATTGATAAATATTCCTGTGTTAAATCATAATTGGACCCTGACAGAAGGTCTATCAGTATATATATTGGTATATATTAATACCAGCTTTTTCGCATTTTGAGAGCATGAAATAAAATATACACATAATATTCAATTCAGTGTCTCATAAAGTGTCAAAACAAAGGTTCATATTTATATGTCATCTGAGAGTACCACAAACTTCTAACTTTCAGGATTTTAATTAGAGATGCAAAGTAGACTATCATTTGTTATTTAACAGCAACCACCTGTATATTTAGAATTGGGAAATAACCAAGAGAAGCTATAAATTATATTGAATGACAGACAAATATATGCTTACAATGATAAGAATGGATGCCAAATAATGCATTTCTATAGCATATTTTAGTTCAAATCCCATCACACAAATAAGTCCTAAGAATAATTTTCCCACAAATTAAAAACTAACAATTTTAACAGCCAAATGCTGATTAGTGTTTTTTAAAAATATTGAACAATTTTGTTAATCATTAGTAAAATAAAATTGAATTCTTCACTTTCTGAAATGTGAATACTTTATATTCAAAGCATAAAATTAATACATATTTTAAAGTATTTTTAATTAAATATCTTTGATCAGCCAAAACAAAAAGGGGTTATTAACTGTTAAAACTACAAGCATTTTATTACTAATGCTCATGATTCATGTTCTTATGGGAGCTCAACATGTCGTCTTCGAAGATTCCAGGAATTGTCTATTTGAACACATTCAAAGTCTTATTATTCCCTCAGTCTAGACATTTTTAAACAATTGCCTATGCTACATGCATATGATTTTAGTGCCACTCTGCTGTATTGAGAAGGTAAATATGTGTTATTTAATAGTTAAGAAATGAAGTCTTTCTCTGATAGTTTTTAAATGTGTAAAAATAAAACAAATGTCTAAGAAGAAAGCATTTACCATTTAAGTAGGACAAAGGTCTGTTTGGGAATGTTCATAAGAGCTATGTGAAATATTTTGCCATACAAAGTATTCAAAAGAGAATGCTTATATTTATATGCAGGGAGATTCCAAGAAAGGAAAACAGAAGCATAGTCATGAGGAAATTGGTATAGCAAAGGGCAAAATGTGAACCAAGGAAAAAAGCTGCTATCAGGAAAGAGGGAGAAGCATGCATCAAGAAAGTAGAAAGTCAATTATTTCAGAAGACAATTGAGCAAAAGCTGCATTTTAAGGACAGTGAGTCAGTACTGTGAACCACCTCCCTTTTGTTAAAATTTCTATGTAGCTCCTGATTTTGCCTCAGCAGTCATTTGGCACAATATCCTCTCATTGTTTAACTCTGCAGTTCAGTGGAAATCTC
The DNA here is from genome assembly GCF_016772045.2 of Ovis aries. Lineage (NCBI taxonomy): Eukaryota > Metazoa > Chordata > Mammalia > Artiodactyla > Bovidae > Ovis > Ovis aries. The sequence goes on from NC_056059.1 coordinate 75,451,071, forward strand.
TCATCCATTGCTTATGTACGTATTAATCCTATGACACACATGTAACTTACTGTACAACTGTGACCATCAATGTCTAAGAGTTCTTTAGATAGGCCTATACTGTGACCAGAGAGCCTCCTCATTAAGAAATAGAAACATATTACTTGGTTATACATTTTGAAGGGCTGAATATTCAAAAATGAATGGAGCTGTAGTTTTATTCTCTCAGTGAAAGGAATCAATGGCTTATATAAATAACAACCATGTAGACTGCTGGATTGAGTTTAAAATTGCTTATTAAGGAGATTAGATTCAATTTATGCTGGGAATATAGTGTTTTGTTTTAAGTTTTATTGTATGAGTCCCCTGGAAGGAGAGATATTAATGAGTTGGGAAACTTGGCCTACCAAGGGAGAACAGCCTGCTTGTTTTGAAGTCTAGGGTGCATCAACAATAATAGCTCCAAAGACCATAATAGCTCTACTTTCCCAAATGTGCATGTGATTATATATACTCCAGATAGATCCCTCAGGAAGTGAAGTTCAGTACCTAGAAAATATTTTTTTCCAGGTTGTTGTTCAGTCACTAAGTCACATATGACTCTGTGACCCCATGAACTGCAGCATGCCAGACATCTCTGTCATTCCTTCATTATGCCCCTGACTTTGCTCAAACTCATGTCCATTGAGTCAGTGATACCATCCAACCATTTCATCCTCTGTAGTCCCCTTCTCCTTCTGCCCTCAATCTTTCCCAGCATTAGGGCCTTTACAAAGAGTCAGCTCTTTCCATAAGGTGGCCAAAGTATTGGAGCTTCAGCTTCAGCATCAGTCCTTGCAATGAATATTCAGGACTGATTTCCTTTAAGATGGACTGGTTGGATCTCCTTACAGTCCTAGGGACTCTCAAGGGTCTTTTCCAACACCACAGTTCAAAAGCATCAGTTCTTTGGTTATCAGCCTTCTTTATGGTACAACTCTCACATCCTTATATGGCTACTGGAAAAATCATAGCTCTGACTATATGGACTTTGTCGGCAAAGTGATATCTCTGCTTTTTAACACTGTCTAAGTTTGTCATAGCTATACTTCCAAGGAGCAAGCATCTTTTATTTTCACAGCTGCAGTTACCATCTGCATTGATTTTGGAGCCAAGAAAATGAAATCTGACACTATTTCCACTTCACATTTTCCCCATCTATTTGCCATGAATTAATGGGACTGGGTGCCATGATCTTTGTTATTTTGATTGTTGAGTTTTAAGCCAGATTTCTCATTTGCCTCTTTCAACCTCAACAAGAGGCTCTTTAGTTACTCTTCACTTTCTGCCATTAAAGTGCTATCACCTGCATATCTGAGGTGGTTGATATTTCTGCTGGCAATCTTGATTCCAACTTGTGATTCATCCAACCCAGCATTTCACATGATGTACTCTGGATATAAGTTAAATAAGCAGGGTGACAATATAGAACCTTGAGGCACTCCTTTCCCAATTTTGAACCAGTCTGTTGCTCCATGTCCAGTTCTTACTGTTGCATCTTATCCTGCATACAGGTTTCTCAGGGGACAGGTAATATAGTCTGGTATTCTTATCTCACTAAGATTATTTCACAGTTTTTTTGTGAATCATACAGTCAAAGGCTTTAGAATAGATGAAGCAGAAGTAGAATTTTTTTTTTCATTTCCTTGCTTTTTTCATGATCCAGTGGATGTTGGCAATTTGATCTCTGGTTCCTCTGACTTTTCTAAATCCAGCTTGTACATCTGGAATTTCTTAGTTCATGTACTGCTAAAGCCTCGCTTTAAGGATTTTGAACATAATCTTGCTGGCATATGAAATGAGTGCAATTGTATGGTAGTTTGAATGTTCTTTGGTGTTGCCTTCCTTTGAGAGTGAAATCTGACCTTTTCCAGTCCTGAGGCCACTGCTTAGTTTTCCAGATTTGTTGGCACAATGAGTGCAATTCTTTAACAGCATCATCTTTTAAGATCTGAAATTAGTAAGCTGGAATTCCATCATCTCCACTAGTTTTCTTCTTAGTAACACTTCCTAAGGCCCATTTGACTTCACATTCCAGGATGTTTGGCTGCAGGTGAATGACCACAACTTTGTAGTTATCTGGGTCATTTAGACCATCTTTGTACAGTTCCTCTGTGTATTCTTGCCACCTTTTCTTAATCTCTTCTGTTTTTGTTACATCCTTGTTTTTGTCCTTTATTGTGTCTATATTTGCATGAAATATTCCTTTGATATCTCCAGTTTTCTTAAAGAGATTTCTATTTTTTCCCTTACTATTGTTTTCTTCTTTTTCTTTGCATTGGTCACTTAAAAAGATTGTCTAATCTCTCCCTGCTATTCTCTGGAACTCTGCTTTCATTTGGGCATATCTTTCCCTTTTTCCTTCGCCTTTCACTTCTCTTTTCTCAGCTATTTGCAAGGCCTCCTCAGACAACCAATTTGTCTTACTGCATTTTTTATTTTTCTTGTTGGTGGTTTTGGTCATCATCTCCACCATTTTACAAACTTCCATCCATAGTTCTTCAGGCACTCTGTCTACCAGATCCAGTCCCTTGAAACCATTTGTCACCTCCACTGTATAATCATAAGGAATTTGATTTAGGTCATACTGGAATGGCCTAGTGATTTTCCCTACTTTCTTCAATTGGAGCCTGAAGTTTTCAATAAGTAGCTGATGATCTGAGCCACAGTCAGTTCCAGGTCTTATTTTTGCTGACGGTATAGAGCTTCTCCATCTTTGGCTGCAAAACCAATTGTCAATATGATTTTGTTACTGACTTCCGGTGATGTCTATGTTTAGAGTTGTTTCTTGTATTAATGGAAGAGAATGTTTTCTATAACCAGTGCATTCTATTGGCAAAACTCTATTAACCTTTGCCCTGCTTCATTTGGTATCTAAGGCCAAACTTGCCTGTTATTCCAGGGATCTCTTGATTTCCTACTTATGCATTCCAGTACACTATGATGAAAAGGACATCTTATTTTGGTTAGTCTAGAAGGTCTTGTGATCATCATAGAATTGTTCTATTTCAGCTTCTTCAGCATTAGGTGTTGGAGCATAGACTTATATTACTGTGATGCTGAATGTTTTGCTTTGGAAATGAACAGAGATCATTCTATCATTTTTCAGATTGCAACCAGGTACTTCATTTTGGACTCTTTTGTTGATGAGTGATACTCCATTCCTTCTAAGGGATTCTTGCCCATAGTAATAGATATAATGTTCATCTGAATTAAATTTGCCCATTCCAGTCCATTTTAGTTCACTGATTCCTAAAATGTCAATGTTCACTCTTCCCATCTCCTGTTTGGCCACACCTAATTTACCTTGATTCACATACCTAACATTCCAGGTTCCTATGCAGTATCGTTTTTATAGCAGTGGACTTTACTTTCACGACCAGATATAATCACAGCAGGGCATTGTTACCACTTTGACTCGGCCTCTTCATTCTTTCTGTAGCTATATCTCCACTCTACACCAGTAGTATATTGGACACCTACCGATCTGGGGGATTTATCTTTCAATGTCATATCTTTTTGCCTACTCATACTGTTCATGTACTTCTCAAGACAAGAATACTGAAGTGGTGTGCCATTCCCTTCACCAATGGACCACATTTTATCAGTCCCTAACTAGCAGGGACATGCCCTTTAGCTGCTCAGCATAGCTGGATGACATGCTTGGTGCCCTGGCTGTCTCACCACTGGTCCTCATTGAGTGTTTAAAATCTCACTGGCTCTCGGTGATAAAGTTGACATCAGTTGTGCCCAATTTCTATAAGAAGAAATACAAATAAGTAGATGAATATATTGAGACCAGTTGGAAGCAAGATTCCCAATGCTATAATAAATTGTGTTGGTTTTCTGCACCAGACACTGTGGTAGACTGCAAATAACTTGAGTTCATGAAATATTTTTCCCCTGAGGACTGCATGTGAAGAATGGATTTTATTTAGAAATGTAAGAAGAGTATAAGCAAGACCTATCTGAAATAAAAACCTCTATTGAAATAACAAGTTTCAGGTACATTACAGGCTTAACAGTTACATTTCTCTTTAAATTTGAGATAACTTGAAATATCATAACACATATAGAAAAGGATCAAAATATAAAATATAGAAAATAAAGAATCAAAATATAGAAAAAATCAAAGCATCTCTGGCTATATTCATATTTTGGGGAGATTTTAAAAAGTCAAAAGTATGGTAAGAATAAGTGTGTTTGACTTTAATTGCTGATCCATGTTCTTAATGTAGATGAAGTTATCTGCTATTGTCTTAGATTTTCAATCCTAAATTTAATAGCTAAAAACAATTATATGCAGAGTACATCATGAGAAATGCTGGGCTGGAAGAAGCACAAGCCAGAATCAAGATTGCTGGGAGAATATCAGTAACCTCAGGTATGCAGATGACACGACCATGATGGCAGAAAGTGAAGAGGAGCTAAAAAGCCTCTTGATGAAAGTGAAAGAGGAGAGTGAAAAAGTTGGCTTAAAGCTCAGCATTCAGAAAACGAAGATGATGGCATCTGGTCCCATCACTTCATGGGAAATAGATGGGGAAACAGTGGAAACAGTGTCAGACTTTATTTTTTGGGGCTCCAAAATCACTGCAGACGGTGACTGCAGCCATGAAATTAAAAGACACTTACTCCTTGGAAGAAAAGTTATGACCAATAATGAAAAGCAGAAAAATTTATTTGCCAAAAGGTCCATCTAGTCAAGGCTATGGTTTTTCCAGTGGTCATGTATGGATGTGAGAGTTGGACTGTGAAGAAATTTGAGTGCCAAAGAATTGATGCTTTTGAACTGTGGTGTTGGAGAAGACTCTTGACAGTCCCTTGGATTGTGAGCAGATCCAACCAGTCCATTCCTAAAGGATATCAGTCTTGGGTGTTCTTTAGAAGGACTAATGCTAAAGGTGAAACTCCAGTACTTTGGCCACCTCATGTGAAGAGTTGACTCATTGGGAAAGACCCTGAGGCTGGGAGGGATTGGGGGCAGGAAGAGAAGGGGCAACAGAGGATGAGATGGATGGATGGCATCATTGACTCGATGGACATGAGTTTGAATGAACTCCGGGAGATGGTGATGGACAGGGAGGCCTGGTGTACTGCAATTCATGGGGTTCCAAAGAGTCGGACACAACTGAGAGACTGAACTGAACCAAACTGAATAAGAATTCAAATCCTGGCATCTATGAATGGAGAAGGAAATGGAAACCCACTTCAGTATTCTTGCCAGGAAAATCCCATGTACAGAGCAGCCTGGTGGGCTACAGTCCATGGGTTGCAAAGAGTCAAACACAAGTGAGCATGCACACATGCATACTTTTGAAATGTGGGATACTGTGAGTCTAAAGAAACATTAACAAAAAAACAATTTGTTGCTATAAGCTCCTATAATATTCAACTTTTCTGTACCTCCTTAACATTTCAAGAATCAACACTATGCCCATTATTTTTTATAATGTCCATTTATTAATAGAAAATTCCCTGGAAGATGTAGAGCAGTCATCAAATATTCAGTTCAGTTCAATTCAGTGGCTCAGTTGTGTCCGACTCTTTGCGACCCCATGAATCGCAGCACACCAGGCCTCCCTGCCCATCACCAACTCCTGGAGTTCACTCAGACTCACGTCCATCGAGTCACTAATGCCATCCAGCCATCTCAACCTCTGTCATCCCCTTCTCCTCCTGCCCCCAATCCCTGCCAACATCAAATATTAGGGTAATTGAATAGTTGAGTCCTGTTCATCACTAAAGAGCTGACATATTCCATTTACCATTTTATTTTGTGTGTATATGAATACAAATACACACTTGTAGTGGGTACCTATTCATTTAAAACCAAATTTTATTTTTCTGTTTTTCAAGAGCTTCTTTCTTCTTTTTTCCCATATAATCAGCATGCAATGCAACATAATGATTCAACATTTGCATATATTATGAAATGATCACCAGAATAATTCTAACATTTTTCACAATATATAATTACAGTTTTTTTTCTTGTGATAAATTTTAAGATCTACTTTCTTAGCAATTTTCAAATATACAGTCAGTTCAGTTTAGTTGCTCAGTTGTGTCCTACTTTTTGCAACCCCATGGACTACAGCATGCCAGGCTTCCCTGTCCATCACCAATTCCTGGAGCTTGCTCAAACTCATATCGATCGAATCAGTGATGCCATCCAACAATCTCATCCTCTGTCATCCTCTTCTCTTCCTACCTTCAATCTTTCCCACTTAGGGTCTTTCCCAGTGAGTCAGCTCTTCCCATCAGGTGGCCAAAGTATTGGAGTTTCAGCTTCAACATCAGTCCTTCCAATGAATACCCAGGACTAATTTCCTTTAGGATTGCTTGGTTGGATCTCCTTGTAGTCCTAGGGACTCTCAAGAGTCTTCTCCAACACCACAGTTCAAAAGCATCAGTTCTTTGGTACTCAGCTTTCTTTACAGTCCAACTCTCACTTTCATACATGACCACAGGAAAAACCATAGCTTTGACTAGATGGGCTTTTGTTGCCAAAGTAATGTCTCAATGTTTTAATATGCTGTCTATGTTGGTCATAGCTTTTCTTCCAATGAGCAAACATCTTTTAATTTCATGGCTACAGTCACCATCTGCAGTGATTTTGGAGCCCAAAAAATAAAGTCTGTCACTGTTTTCATTGTTTCTCCATCTATTTGACTTGGAGTGATGGGAACAGATGCCATGATCTGTTTTCTGAATGTTGAGTTTTAAGCCAGCTTTTCATTCTCTTTAACTTTCATCAACAGTAGTATTAAATATAGCTGCCCTGCTGTATATTACATCCCCATGACTTATTTTATAATTGGAAGTTTGTGTCTGTTGACACCACTCACCCACAACCTTCCTCCCATCTTTAGCAATCACCAATCTGTTCTCTGTATGGGCTTGGTTTATTTTTGTTTTTTAGATTCTACACACGAATGAGATCATACAATATTTCCTTCCTCAGTCTGACTTACTACATTTAGTATAATTTTCTCAAGGTTCATCCATTCTGTTGTAAATGACAAGATTTCATTCTTATTTTGTTATGGCTAAGTGATATTCCTCTGTGTGAGTGTGTGTGTTTCTGTAAACACTACATTTTTTCTTTTCATACTTTGGCTAATGTAAATAATGCTTCAGTGAGCATGAGAGTGTTTATATATCCTTTAAATTTAGCAGTGCTCCTTTTTGAGATAAATAAGCAGGAGTGAAATTTCTGGATCATACGGTAAGTTCTATTTTTAGTATTTTAAGGAACGTGCATACTTTTTCCGCAGTTGCTGTGCCCATTTACATTTCTACCAACAGTGGACAAGGGTTCCCTTATCTTCAGCTCTTGGCTATCATTTGTTATTTCTTGTCATTTTGATAATAGTCATTCTGACAAGTACGATGTGGTATCTCATCATAGTTTTGATTTGCTTTTCCCTGATTGCTAGGTGCTTGAGCATCTTTTCATATATTTGTTGGCTATCTGCTTATCTAGAAAAATGTCTGTTCGGATTCTCTACCCATTTTGTTATCAGACTGTTTTTCTGCTATTGAGTCATATGAGTTTATTATACTTCTTGCATGCTAACTTGTTACCAGATATATGACTTGCAAATATTTCCTCCCATTCAGGAGGTTGCCTTTTCACTTTGTTGATGGATGCTTTGCTATGCAGAATGTATTTAGTTTGATGTAGTCCTACTTGTTTATTTTTGCTTATGTTGCCTTTGCTTTTAGTATCAAATCCAAACAATCATCACCAAGACCAATGTCAGTGGGTTACTACCTATGTTATCTTATAGGTATTTCATATTTTCAGGTCTTATTTTTTAATCTGTTTTGAGTTAATTTTTGTGTATTGTATAAATTGTCTTTTTATTCCTTTACATGGCTGTCCACTTGACCCCAAATCATTTATTAAAGAGACTATAAATTCCCTGTTGTATATTCTTGACTCCTTTGTTGTGAATTAATTGACCATATGTGTGTGAGTTTATCTTGGGTCTCCCTATTCTGTTCCTTAGATCTGTGTTGGTTTTATGTCGGTACCATACTGTTTTGATTACTATAGTCTTGTAATATAGTCTGAAATCAGGAAGTACAATACCACCTCTTGTTCTTCTTTCTCAAGATTATTTTAGTTATTCAGGATATATTTTTGGTTCCATATAAGTTTTAGAATCACTTATTCTGTATATATTTTATGCATTTGCAAAGGAAATCTATTTATAATTAAAATGATTATTGATATATACTTATTTCCAATGGAGGGAAAATAATGTGTTTTGGCAGTTTTGTGATTCCTCTCAGTTCATTTATTCTAGTACCTTTCTTGTTCACTTCTCTTTCTTTGAGTTTTGATGATTTTTAGTGGCACTTTCACTCTCTTCTGTATGTCTACTACATGTTTTGTTTCTTTACAAAATTTATAATATTCTATTTTATATAGACTGTTTTAAATTGGTAAAAAAAAATGTTTGAATGCATTCTAATGCTCCAAATGTTTACCCTCTCTTCCATATTTTATGTTTTGAGATCACACTTTGCATCTTTTTATCTTGTTCATCCCTTAAATATTATAGTCAGTTCAGTTCAGCTCAGTACATTCGCTCGGTGATGTCCAGCTCTTTGAGACCCCATGAATTTCAGCACCCAGGCCTCCCTGTCCATCACTATCTCGCGGAGTTCACTCAAACTTATGTCCCTTGAGTCAGTGATGCCATGCAGCCATCTCATCCTCTGTCATCTCCTTCTCCTCCTGCCCCCAATCCCTCCCAGCATGAGAGTCTTTTCCAGTGAGTCAACTCTTTGCATGAGGTGGCCAAAGTAATGGAGCTTCAGCTTTAGCATCATTCCTTCCAAAGAAATCCCAGGACTGATCTCCTTTAGAATGGACTGGTTGTATCTCTTTGTAGTCCAAGAGACTCTCAAGAGTCTTCTCCAATACCATAGTTCAACAGCATCAGTTCTTAGGCACGCAGCTTTCTTCACAGTCCAACTCTCATATCCATTCATGAGTATTGGAAAATCTATAGCCTTCACTAGACGGACCTTCGTAGGCAAAGTAATGTCTCTGCTTTTTAATATGCTATCTAGGTTGGTCATAACTTTTCTTTCAAGGTGAAAGTGTCTTTTAATTTCATGGCTGCAGTCACCATATGCAGTGATTTTGGAGCCCCAAAAAATAAAGTCTGACACTGTTTCTCCATCTATTTCCCATGAAGTGATGGGACAAGATGCCATGATCTTCGTTTTTTGAATGTTGAGCTTTAAGCCAACTTTTTCACTCTCCTCTTTCACTTTCATCAAGATGCCTTTTAGTTCCTCTTTACTTTCTGCCGTCATGGTGGTGTCATCTGTCTATCTGAGTTTATTGATATTTCTCCCAGTAATCTTGATTCCAGCTTACGTTTCTTCCAGCCCAGCATTTCTCATGATGTACTCTGCATATAAGTTAAATAAGCAGAGTGACAATTTACAGCCTTGACATATTGCTTTTCCTATTTGGAACCAGTCTGTTGTTCCATGTCCAGTTCTAACTGTTGCTTCCTGGCCTGAATAGAGGTTTCTCAAGAGGCCAATCAGCTGCTCTGGTATTACCATCTCTTTCAGAATTTTCCACAGTTTATTGTGCTCCACACAGTCAAAGGCTTTGGCATAGTCAATAAAGCAGAAATAGATGTTTTTCTGAAACTCTCTTGCTTTTTCCATGATCCAGCGGCTGTTGGCAATTTGGTTCCTCTGCCTTTTCTAAAACCAGCTTGAACATCAGGAAGTTCACGGTTCATGTATTGCTGAAGCCTGACTTGGAGAATTTTGAGCATTACTTTACTAGCATGTAAGATGAGTGCAATTGTGCGGTAGTTTGAGCATTCTTTGGCATTGCCTTTCTTTGGAATTGGAATGAAAACTGACCTTCTCCAGGCCTGTGGCCACTGCTGAGTTTTCCATATTTGCTGGCATATTGAGTACAGCACTTTCACAGCATCATCTTACAGGATTTGAAATAGCTCAACTGGAATTCCATCACCTCCACTAGCTTTGTTCTTAGAGATGCTTTCTGATGCCCACTTGACTTCATATTCCAGGATGTCTGGCTCTAGTTGAATGATCACATCATCCTGATTTTCTGGGTCATGAAGATCTTTTTTTGTACAGTTCTTCTGTGTATCCTTGCCATCTCTTCTTAATATGTTCTGCTTGTGTTAGGTCCATACCATTTCTGTCCTTTATTGAGCCCATCTTTGCATGAAATATTCCCTTGGTATCTCTAATTTTCTTGACGAGATCTCTAGTCTTTCCCATTCTGTTTGTTCCTCTATTTTTTTTTTTTTTTTGCATTGATTGCTGAGGAAGGCTTTCTTATCTCTCCTTGCTATTCTTTTGGAACTCTGCATTCAGATGCTTATATCATTCCTTTTCTCCTTTGCTTTTCACTTCTCTTCTTTTCACAGCTATTTGTAAGGACTCCTCAGATAGCCATTTTGCTTTTTTCACTTCTTTTCCATGGGGATGGTCTTGATCCCTGTCTCCTGTACAATATCATGAACCTCCGTCCATAGTTCATCAGGCACTCTATCTATCAGATCTAGTTCCTTATATCTATTTCTCACTTCCAGTGTATAATCATAAGGGATTTCATTTAGGTCATATCTGTATGGTCTACTGGTTTTCCCTACAGTTATTTTTACTACTAAAAAAAAATTATTTTTGGTACACTGTGTCTTAGTTGCTGTGCACAGTCTTTCTCTAGTTGCGGCAAATGGGAGATATTCTTCATTGCAGGCTTCTCATTTTGATGGCTTTTCTTGTTGCAGAGCACAGGTTATAAGCACATAAGCTTCAGTAGTTACAGCAAATGGTCTGGTAGTTGTGGCTCAAGAGCCCTAGAGTACATGGACCCCAGTAGTTGCAGCTTGTGTACTCTAGAGTGCCTGCTCAGTAGTTGTGGCACACAGGATTTAGTTTCTCCACAGCATGTGGAATCTACCTGGATTAGGGATCAAACTCATGTCCCCTGCCTTGGTAGACAGTCTCTTATCCACTGTATGACCACGGAAGTCCTTTATTTTTACTTTTGACTTTTATTATTCATACTGGATTTTTTTTTTTTTTTGAAACAGCAAAGCACTTTCATTTGAAAACTTCCCTGGTGGCTCAGACGGTTAACAATCTGCCTGCAATGCAGAAAACCTGCGTTCGATCCCTAGGTCAGGAAGATCTTGTGGAGAAGGAACTGGCAATCCACTCCAGTACACTTGCCTGAAAATTTCCATGGATGGAGGAGCCTGGTAGGCTACAGTCCATAGAGTCACGAAGAGTTGGACAAGACTGAACAACTTTACTTGATGATGCTTGTTTATAATTTGAGGAAGAAATTGAGCAAAGAAAATAAAAGAACATCAATAATGCTGAACTTCAGTGAACTTTATTTGTTAGCATCTATATTGTTCTCTAGCTAATACAGAGATAATATCATGTATTCTACAGACTAACTGTTATCTATGTTTCCATTTATGAATATATTCTACAAATATCATTCTAAATTCCTCAAATCAGAGAACATTGATGCTATATGATTGAGGGCACTAACCTTATCAGGCCACTAACCTGTTTTCATATACAGGTATAAATGTATTTGGTGCTGGCACCTCTGTGATTTTCTTTTACCAGTTTTTCCAGTGGTCATGTACGGATGTGAGAGTTGGACTGTGAAGAAGGCTGAGCACTGAAGAATTGATGCTTTTGAACTGTGGTATTGGAGAAGACCCTTGAGAGTCCCTTGGACTGCAAGGAGATCCAACTAGTCCATTCTGAAGGAGATCAGTCCTGGGTGTTCTTTGGAAGGAATGATGCTAACTGAAACTCCAGTACTTTGGCCACCTCATGCGAAGAGTTGACTCACTGGAAAAGACTTTGATGCTGGGAGGGATTGGGGGCAGGAGGAGAAGGGGACAACCGAGGATGAGATGGCTGGACGGCATCACTGACTCGATGAACGTGAATCTGAGTGAATTCTGGGAGATGGTGATGGACAGGGAGGCCTGGCATGCTGCGATTCATGGAGTTGCGAAGAGTCAGACACGACTGAGTGACTGACCTGAACTGATATGTGTACATATATATATATATATATATATACACATTACTATATATATTTATTACTATATATATTTCTATATATATATATAATTAAAGAATAGCTGACTTACAATGTTTCAGCTGCACAACAAGGTGATTCAGTTATACATATACACGTATATTATTTTCTGTTATAGGCTATTATAAGTTATTAATTATAGTTCCCTGTGCTATACAGTAAATCTTTGTTGCTTGTTGCATATCTATTTTTTTAATTAGAAATCTAGCATTATATTCATACTAAATCAAACAAGTAGAGTCACAATGTCAAAAATATTTTTAGTTATGAAAAATACATTTTCTAAGATACATTATACATACTATATATATAAATATATAAATATAAATGTATATATATATATATATATATGAGCTTTTCTAATACACTTGATAAAAGTTTGAGAAAGAACATAAAAAATAAAGAGGTGGAGAAATTAGAAAACAGAAACTAAATGAAATGTGAGTACTAACTATGATGAGCATTTGTATTTTTCAAAATATTCCAAGATAATTCTGATGTGCATCTGGATTTTAAAAAGTGATTACTCCTTTGTCAAAGATAAGGTGTCCATATGTGTGTGGATTTATCTCTGGGCTTTCTATTTTGTTCCATTGATCTATATGTCTGTCTTTGTGCCAGTACCATACTGTCTTGATGACTGTGGCTTTGTAGTAGAGCCTGAAGTCAGGCAAGTTGATTCCTCCAGTTCCATTCTTCTTTCTCAAGATTGCTTTGGCTATTCGAGGTTTTTTGTATTTCCATACAAATCTTGTAATTATTTGTTCTAGTTCTGTGAAAAATGTGGCTGGTAGCTTGATAGGGATTGCATTGAATTTGTAAATTGCTTTGGGTAGTATACTCATTTTCACTATATTGATTCTTCCGATCCATGAACATGGTATATTTCTCCATCTATTAGTGTCCTCTTTGATTTCTTTCATCAGTGTTTTATAGTTTTCTATATATAGGTCTTTAGTTTCTTTAGGTAGATATATTCCTAAGTATTTTATTCTTTTCGTTGCAACAGTGAATGGAATTGTTTCCTTAATTTCTTTTTCTACTTTCTCATTATTCGTGTATAGGAATGCAAGGGATTTCTGCGTGTTGATTTTATATCCTGCAACTTTACTATATTCATTGATTAGCTCTAGTAATTTTCTGGTGGAGTCTTTAGGGTTTTCCATGTAGAGGATCATGTCATCTGCAAACAGTGAGAGTTTTACTTCTTCTTTTCCAATTTAGATTCCTTTAATTTCTTTTTCTGCTCTGATTGCTATGGCCAAAACTTCCAGAACTATGTTGAAAAGTAGGGGTGAAAGTGGACACCCTTGTCTTGTTCCTGACTTTAGGGGAAATGCTTTCAATTTTTCACCATTGAGGATCATGTTTGCTGTGGGTTTGTCATATATAGCTTTTATTATGCTGAGGTATGTTCCTTCTATTCCTGCTTTCTGGAGAGTTTTTATCATAAATGGATGTTGAATTTTGTCAAAGGCCTTCTCTGCATCTATTGAGATAATCATACAGTTTTTATTTTTCAATTTGTTAATGTGGTGAATTACATTGATTGATTTGCGGATATTGAAGAATCCTTGCATCCCTGGGATAAAGCCCACTTGGTCATGGTGTATGATCTTTTTAATGTGTTGTTGGATCCTGATTGCTAGAATTTTGTTGAGGATTTTTGCATCTATGTTCATCAGTGATATTGGCCTGTAGTTTTCTTTTTTTGTGGCATCTTTGTCAGGTTTTGGTATTAGGGTGATGGTGGCCTCATAGAATGAGTTTGGAAGTTTACCTTCCTCTGCAATTTTCTGGAAGAGTTTGAGGAGGATAGGTGTTAGCTCTTCTCGAAATTTTTGGTAGAATTCAGCTTTGAAGCTGTCTGGACCTGGGCTTTTGTTTGCTGGAAGATTTCTAATTACGGTTTCAATTTCCATGCTTGTGATGGGTCTGTTAAGATTTTCTATTTCTTCCTGGTTCAGTTTTGGAAAATTGTACTTTTCTAAGAATTTGTCCATTTCTTCCACGTTGTCCATTTTATTGGCATAGAACTGCTCATAGTAGTCTGTATACAAGACAGGAAAAAAGACACAGATGTGTATAACGGACTTTTGGACTCAGAGGGAGAGGGAGAGGGTGGGATGATTTGGGAGAATGGCATTCTAACATTTATACTATCATGTAAGAATTGAATCGCCAGTCTATGTCTGACGCAGGATACAGCATGCTTGGGGCTGGTGCATGGGGATGACCCAGAGAGATGTTATGGGGAGGGAGGTGGGAGGGGGGTTCATGTTTGGGAACGCATGTAAGAATTAAAGATTTTAAAATTGTAAAAAAAAAAAAGAAAGAAACTCTAAAAAAAAAGTGATTACTGTTTTTTTTTGTTATTATTAAATTGTAGTTTTGATGGTACGGGGCTTCTATGCTAGCTAGTTGGTAAAGAATCCACCTGCAATGCAGGAGACCCTGGTTCTATTCCTGGGTAGGGAAGATCCCCTGGAGAAGGGAAAGGCTACCCACGGCCAGGAGCCAGCGTGAGGAATCCCACCCGTGACAAGGTCATGTGGCAGAGATCTGATGGTCAAGGCGAGTTAGATCTCGGGGTGTCCCCCTGGTATTTCCTGAGCATGTACCCCAAAAACCAAAAATCTGCCAGCCTTTGTACTCTGCTTTTCCACTCTTCTGACACACTCTGGAAAAAGTCAACCCAGGGTTTTAGTCTTCTGCATTTGAAAGGGATGTTTCAGTTAAACCCCCTCTGATAACTCTCTAGCTTGCCTAACAGGTTCCTCAGGACCTCTTACAGCTTGTGAATTGCTTACAGCCCCCCAACCGCGAGAAGCACAAAGCTTAAAGCATCTTAAAGATACAGAGCCTTTTCCAAAGAGCTAAAAATCATATTGGTGATGGGTTTTCACTGTTGACTCAATGATTGCCACCAGGCCTCTCCATATTCTTTATCTTTTAGGCACCTGGGAGGATGTTAATCAATGTAAATGGGATATGGAAAAAGATATATAGTAATTTTAATGTTAGCAACACTAGACTTTTGAGTTAATTACTTTTCTTTTGTTATAAATCACTGTACTCCTTTTACTTGTTATAAATTGCTGTATCTTTGCTATGCAAGAATGTAACTTTATTTAGTGCTTTCTGAGAGTGGCACCAGACTTTGAGAAGAACAACACAAATAAGTCTTCTAGTTGACAAACCCTTATCAGAAAAAAGGCTGTAAAATGTTAATTGGCCCTTTTGGCCAGAAGATGATGTAAATCACCTAAGACTTGTGTATACAACTAGGTATTCAGAGAGAAAAGCCTGGTTTTGATAAGAGTCTGGGCTGCTAATGCTGCATAATTTTGTATTACCCATTGATCTCTATGTACAATCAAAAAGGTATAAAAGGCCTTCCTAGACAATAGAGGCCGGGCAAGTCATTGGAAGGACTAGTTTCCCCGTGTCTCCTCTTTACCCTAATTTCAGGCTGAATTCTCATCTGGGGCATGGAGGCTCGCCATGTCTACTTACTTGCCCTGGCTTCTAAGATCCACGTGAGAGGGAGCCCAAGGTGGGGCACCCTCCGATATTCAAGAGGATGCTGGTGGCCTAACGTAGATGGTGCAAGCTCCTTGTCTGAAACTTTATTGGCTTTCCATGTAAACCAAGTTATTCAGCCTCTTTTCTCCACTTAATTTTCCTACTGTACTATTTCTTCCTAATCTAATCTTATATTAATAAATAAATAAGTTTTTTCCCTCGCCAACACCGCCCCTGCTTCGAATTCCCTGGATCCACTGGGGCTGGACCCCGGCAACCCACTACAGTATTCTTGGGATTCCCTGGTGGCTTAGCTGGTGAAGAATCCACCTGCAATGCAGAAGATTCCAGTTTGATTCCTGGGTTGGGAAGATCCACTGGAGAAGGGAAAGTATGCACTCCAGTATTCTGGTCTGGAGAATTCCATGGACTCTGTAGTCCATGAGGTCACGAAGAGTCGGATGCAACTGAGTGACTTTCACTTCACTCACTTAGTGATACAGAATTCTATTATTTTTTCTGTTGATTAATCATGATACAATGATACTGTATGAGTAATAGTTACATAATCACAATAGTAGAAGGTATTTATCTGTTTTTACAATCGTTGACCAAAAATAAAAGATAATTACATTTGGAAGTCATCAAGCCGTAATTAACCTATATGATTAACCTAACAATATAAAATAAATGCATACAGTTGGCCTGGGGCAGGGGGCATCAAGCAGAGTGATGTGATAAGTGGAAGTGCATGCATTCACATGTTTTCATCAGCCCAACCAGTCTATGTCTTTTGGTTGGTGCATTTAATCAATTTACATTTAATGTAGTCATCGATACAATGCTCCTATTACCATTTTCTTAATTGTTTTTGGCCTGTAGGTCTTTCCCTTCTCTTGTTTCCTGCCTAGGGAAGTTTCTTAAGTATTTGTTGTAAAGCTGGTTTGGTGATGCTGAATTCACTTAAATTTACTTGTCTGCAAGGACTTTGATTTCTCCATCAAATCTGAAGGAGAGTCTGGCTAAGTAGAGTATTTTTGATTGTAGTTTCTTCCCTTTCATCACTTTAAATATGTCTTGTCATTTCCTTTTGGCTTGTAGAGTTTCACTTGAGAAATCATCTGGTAACCTGATGGGAGTCCCCTTGTATGTTATTTGTAATTTTTCCCTTGTTGCTTTTAATATTTTATCTTTGTCTTTAATTTTTGACAATTTGATTACTACTTATCTTGGTGTTTTCCTCCTTAGGTTTATCTGCCTGAGACTTTCTGTGCTTCCTGGTCTTGGCTGACTATTTCTTTTCCCATGTTAGGGAAGTTTTTTGCTAGTACCTCTTTAAATACTTTCTCAGGTCCTTTCTCTTCTACTGGGACTCCTACAATGTGAATGTTGGTGTGTTAAATGTTGTCCTAGAGGTCTCTTAGGCTGCCTTCATTTCTTTCATTCTTTTTTCTATATTCTTCAGGAGTGATTTTCACCATTCTGTCCTCTAGGTCATTTATCCATTCTTCTGCCTCAGTTATTTAGCTATTGATCCCTTCTAGTGTATTGTTCTGGAAAGGCAATGGCAACCCACTCCAGTACTCTTGCCTGGAAAATCCCATGGACAGAGGAGCCTGCTAGGCTGCAGTCCACGGGGTTGCTAAGAGTAGGACACAACTGAGCGACTTCACTTTCACTTTCATGCATTGGAGAAGGAAATGGCAACCCACTCCAGTGTTCTTGCCTGAAGAATCCCAGGGATGGTGGAGCCTAGTGGGCTGCCGTCTATGGGGTCGCACAGAGCCAGACACGACTGAAGTGACTTAGCAGCAGCAGCAGCAGTGTATTATTCATCTCTATTTTTTAGTTCTTGTAGGTCTTTGGTAAATGTTGCTTGCATCTTCTCCATTGTTTTCCTGAAGATCCTGGATCATCTTCACTATCATTATTTTGAGTTCTTTTTCTGGAAGGTTGCCTATCTCCACTTCATTTAGTTGTTTTCCTGGGGTTTTATCTTGTCCATTCATCTGGGACATAATTTTCTGCATTTTCATCCTGAATAATTTTCTGTAATGTGGTTTTTGTTCTAGCTATGGGACTTTGGTTCTTCTTGCTTTTTCTCTCTACCCTCTGATGGAGGAGGCTAAGAGCCTTGTGTAAGTTTCCTGATGAGAGGAACTGACAGTGGGAAAAAATGTATTTTTCTGTGCTGGGCATGGTCTTACTCAGTAAAAGCTTTAATTCAATTATCTGCTGATGGGTATAGTTGCACTCCTTGCTGCTGCTGGTGCCCCTGTCCCTGTGGTAAGCCCCTGCCTACATATGCCTACACAGGAGAACTTTGGTATTATTGTTATCCAGTTTGTGGGTCACCCACCTGGTGGGTATGGGAGTTGATTTTATTGTGATTTTCCCTGCTACCACCTTACTGTGGCTTCTTCTATGTCTTCGGATGTGGGGTAACTTTCGTTGTTGCGTTCTAGGGTCCTCCTGTCAATGGTTGTTCAACAGCTAGTTGCAATTTGGGTGTTTTTGCAGGAGGAGATGAATGCATGACCTTCTACACCACCATCTTGAAACAGAAGTCCATTCTAGCTTTATATGTGAACTAAACTGATACTTTTGTAGCAGGAGGCATAAAGACAGGGAATAACTTTTGAAAGAAAGTACAGCCCAAGGAAACAATATAAATTGATTAGAATAAAATGGTATTAGGATGGCAGACAAGACTACCCCTTGATCCTCAATCAACAAGTGAAATGACATACCCAGATGTGCCATGACAGTTCCAAGGCACTGTCAAAAGACCAACGAGTGGCCAGTTGTGTCTGACTCTTGCGACCCCATGGACTGTAGCCTGCCAGGCTCCTCGGTCCATGGGATTCTCCAGGTAAGAATACTGGAGTGGGTTGCCATTTCCTTTTTCAGGGGATCTTCCCAACCCAGGAATCAAACCTGGGACTACTGCATGCCGGCAACTTCTTTACCAACTGAGCTATGAGGGAAGCCCACTCATTAACATATGAGGTTTCCCAGCATATAAAAACACATTTTGCTTGGCTGTACTCACCCTTTGTGATGGCCCATACTCTGTCGTTGGAGTGTGCTTCTCTCTGAATCTGAATAAATCCACTTCTTACCTATCACTTTGTCTTTCACCAAATTATTTATGCTGCAATGAGGCATTAAGAACCTGAGTTTCATTAGGTCCTGAAACCAGGTACAGTGGGTTTTGATTGGGTTTGAGTCCCAACCACATGAGTTTGAGCCCCTAGCAGTGTTTTGGCTGGGTTCGAGTCCCAGCCACATGGATTCAAGTCTCAAACTTGGTTTTGGCTGGGTTTGAATTCCAATCTGGTAAATCATTTCACTTTTACTATATAGTAACTTTTACCAGTGAGATTTATGCTTTCATATATTTTCTTGTTCCCAATTCTTGTCTTTTATTTTCAGCTTAAAGAATTCCATTTAACATTTAAGAGGTGGTTTAGTGGTGATAAACATTTTTAGTGTTTGCTTGTCTGTTAAACTCTTTATCTCTCATTTATTCTGAATGATAAATTTGACATGTAGATAGAATATTTTGGTCAGAAGTTTGTTTTTCCTAGCATCTTGTGTTATTTGTTTATTTGTTTGTTTGTTTTTGTGCTAGTCCTTCCTTGTAAGCCTGCGAAGTTTCTGTGAAAAAAATTGCTGATAGTCTTTTCAAGGTCCTCTTATATATAACAAGTTGTTTGTCTCTTGCTGCTCTTAAGATTCTCCCTTTATTTTTAACTTTTGATACTTAATTATAATGTGTCTTGTTTAGGCCTCTTTGAGTTTCATCTTGTTTGGAACTCTCTGGGTTTCCTAGATCTGAATGTCTGTTTCTTTTCCCAGGTTTGGGAAGTTTTTAGCCATTATTACTTCAAATAAAATTTCTATCTTTTTTCCCCTCCTGGAAACCCTGTGACGCAATTATTAGTCTGTTTGATGTATTCCCAGAGTCTCTTAATCTATCTTCACTTCACTATTTTCATTTTTTTTTTCTTTTGGCTGCCTGCTTGGATGAGTTCCAGAGCCCTGTTTTTTAGTTCATGTCTTTTAGTCTACTTCAACTATTCTGCTGTTGAACTCCTGTAGTGTAATATTTTGGTTGTTATTGTAGTCTTTGGTTTGATGACTGTTTAACACCTTCTTATATGTTCAGCTTCCCTGTTGAAGTTCTGCTGAGTTTATCTATTCTCTCAAAATTCAGGGAGCATCTTTAAGACTATTGCTTTGAACTCTTTATCATCTGAATTAATTTTCTTCGTTTCATTAAGGTTTTCTTTTTTTTTTTTTCCCCTGATACTTCACCTTAGAGTTTTATTTGGAACATATTCCTCTGTTTCTTCATTTTGCTTGACTCCGTATGTTTGTTTCTATGTAATAGATAGAACAGTCAGCTCTCTCAGTATTGAAGTAGGAGATGAGATTTATTGTTCAACCCTGTCCTAGCTGTTGATTGTCTCAAACTTTTGTGATTGTTAGAGCAGATCAGTTTATTTAATGCCTCTTGGTAGTTAAGAGTGTGCCAAGACCCATCAGTGGCCCAAAAGAGATGATCTCACTCAGTGCCTATATTCAGGCTGATTGGAAGCCAGATATTCAGGAAGCTCCTTTTACACTAAATATGTAAAGTGGAAGCAGTGACAGATTTCCTCTTCTTGGGCTCCAAAATCACTGCAGATGGTGACTGCAGCAATGAAATCAGAAGACGATTCCTTCTTGGCAGAAAAGTGATGAAAGACCTAGACAGTGTATAGAAA
Organism: Ovis aries; assembly: GCF_016772045.2. NCBI lineage: Eukaryota > Metazoa > Chordata > Mammalia > Artiodactyla > Bovidae > Ovis > Ovis aries. The sequence goes on from NC_056059.1 coordinate 75,471,537, forward strand.
AGCAGAGACATTACTCTGCCAACAAAGGTCCATATAATCAAGACTATGGTCTTCCCAGTGGTCATGTATGGTTGTGAGAGCTGGCTCATAAAGAAGGCAGAATGCCAAAGTACTGATGCCTTCTAACTGTGGTGTTGGAGAAGACTCCTGAGAGTCCCTTGGACAGCAAGCAGATTAAACCAGTCAATTTTAAGGGAGATAAAGGCTGAATATTCCCTGAAAGGACTGCTGCTGATGTTGAAGCTCCAGTATTTTGGTCATCTAATGTGAACAGATGACTCATGGGAAAAGTCCCTGATGCTGGGAAAGATCGAGGGCAGAGGAGAAGAGGACATCAGAGGATGAGATGGCTGGACAGCATCACCGATGCAATGAACATGAACAGTCTTGGGCAAACTCCAGGAGGTGATGAGGGGCAAGGAAGCCTGACACGTCCATGGGGTTGGGAAGAATCGGACATGACTGGGCAACTGCACAACAAAAATAGTCCTATGACACTGTGAGCAGAAAACTTGTTGACTACCAGTGCCTGGCAATCTAGCTATGTCCCCTGTATAAAGTAACAAAAATTTGGGCTCCAAATGAGTATTTAAACTCCTTCTAGTAGATGCCAGTGAGTGCTAGTGATGCAGAGGAAGAATACAAAGATGGTGTACATAGCTTACCTTCCTTCAGGATACATCTGTAGGCTGCTAGATGTGTCAGTCCTGAAGTCTGCACCTCAGTTTGAAGTTATAGGACAAGCAAAAGCCCTCTTTCACAGAAAGAAGTGAGAGAGCATATTAGTCTTTCTTCTGTGCAGTGTCTTAGGCATATAGCCTTCCAAGAACTCTCTCTCTAATTGCCACAGTTCTCTGCAACCCAGGAAATCAAGCTCTCCTGACCACAGCTAAGCAAACAGGGGGAATTCCCTGGGCAGCTGTCTCAGGGATCAGGACACTAGGACTAAAAACCAGGGCATCAGATATTCATTAAGGCTTTACTCCAGGAAGCAACAGTTAGAACTGGACATGGAACAACAGACTGTTTCCAAATAGGAAAAGCAGTACATCAAGGCTGTATATTTTCACCCTGCTTATTTAACTTATATGCAGAGTACATCATGAGAAACACTGGACTGGAAGAAACACAAGCTGGAATCAAGATTGAGGGGAGAAATATCAATAACCTCAGATATGCAGATGACACCACCCTTATGACAGAAAGTGAAGAGGAACTAAAAAGCCTCTTGATGAAAGTGAAAGAGGAGAGCGAAAAAGTTGGCTTAAAGCTCAACATTCAGAAAACAAAGATCATGGCATCTGGTCCCATCACTTCATGGGAAATGATGTGGAAACAGTGGAAACTGTGTCAGACTTTATTTTTTGGGGCTCCAAAATCACTGCAGATGGTGATTGCAGCCATGAAATTAAAAGATGCTTACTCCTTGGAAGGAAAGTTATGACCAATCTAGATAGCATATTCAAAAGCAGAGACATTACTTTGCCAACAAAGGTCCATCTAGGCAAGGCTATGGTTTTTCCAGTGATCATGTTTGGATGTGAGAGTTGGACTGTGAAGAAAACTGAGCACTGGAGAATTGATGCTTTTGAACTGTGGTGTTGGAGAAGACTCTTGAAAGTCCCTTGGACTGCAAGGAGATCCAACCAGTCCATTCTGAAGGAGATCAGTCCTGGGTGTTCATTGGAAGGACTGTTGCTGAAGCTGAAACTCCAGTACTTTGGCCACCTCATGCGAAGAGTTGACTCATTGGAAAATACTCTGATGCTGGGAAGGATTGGCGGCAGGAGGAAAAGGGAACAACAGAGGATGAGATGACTGAATGGCATCTCTGACGCGATGGACATAAGTTTGAGTAAACTCTGGGAATTGGTGATGGACAGGGAGGCCTGGCGTACTGTGATTCATGGGGTCGCAAAGAGTTGGACATGACTGAGAGACTGAACTGAACTGATCTAATACTGGTGCCATGAAATGTGGCATAGGAAGAATCTGAGGATGGCCTCTGATAAGGAAAAAGAGTAAAACAAAAATGTTGCTCATAAGCGTTAGTAATGCATGAGTGCAAAAATGGTACCTGCTAGCACTTCTATCCTTGAAGAGTATCCCAACAGGCCGCTGTCCCTCCAACAGATACTTACGATTAGCACATGAATCTCTTTCACATGAAGTCTGAGTACTTTTCATATGGCTGTTTCTGCACTGAACAATGTATCTGGATGGCTTTTAAGAGGAATTTCTTAGTTTGCTATAACCCTTTAGTTCATGGTAATGACAGTTTCATAGGTTTTCAAAGCCAAATATGTTGAGGGCTCATCTCAGGACTCTATATAGTGAATTTAAAGAGATACAATTATTGTCTCTTGATAAATAAAGGCAAATGAGTTACCAATGGAAACTAAACTGGTTTATAGTCACATGTGGACACAAATACTGAATAGATTTAAATCTTACTTCCTCTTCCTGAACCCATAGTAAATGAGTGTGAAAGGGAATGTTTAGAAGTTTCAGTGCTTTATAAAATGAATGAGTACAACACTAAGAGATTAATTATCCTTAGAAATTAGATGATATATAAGCATGAAGTAGAATAGAAAGTACTTTCACTGTCTTGTTTATTATGTCCTATACTCTTTCCTCATATTTAGGGCTGGGAAATTAGTTACTTAATGGTTGAATGAATAAGGGAAGACCCACATATGGATTTGAGTAGAAATTCTATCTGGAGGAAAAGTCAAGTATTCATAGCACAGGACTGGGCAGAGAAGAATTAGAAATCTTATTAAGTGATTGATATCAATGAAATTTGAATGGATGAAAATCTAGCAGATTTCCAGAGTGAAATGACATAATGCTGGGAACAGGGTATGCATAGAGACCCAGATCGGTCTACACACATCGTAAACATCTTACAAGGTTTATGTGTCACCCAGCAAATGTCAATATATAATAAAGTTAGAACCAGAGTTTAAATTTGCTAAAAGTTTTGTGAGTATAATTTCTGGAGTGTCTGTCAGTGCAACTCTGGATAAGTTGTTACCATTTTATTATTCTGCAAAATGACAGTAATAAAATACTTCACAATAACATGAAAATTAAGTAAAATAATATGTCAATTAAGACAGTGTCTGGAAAATATCCTTGGATTTTTCCCATGCCATACTTCATGGGACCAGTATCAGTTCAGTTCAGTTCGGTCACTCAGTCGTGTCCGACTCTTTGAGACCCTATGTCTTAGTGGCTTATTAGAAAAAAGAAGAGGAAGAGAGGCAAGAGAATAAGACCAAACTGGGAGTCAGTTATGATGGAATTGAATACAGGATAGATTATCACTGTAATAATGTAGATTCAGAACCAATGGAAGGATCTAAGTAAGTATGATAGCAGATGTAATTTTGTTCATAAGAACAGGACATAAGTTTATATATTAAATTTGGATCAATATATCAGAGCTACAAATATCACCAATTTTGACTTGGTCCTGTGTCACCTAAACATTAAAGTAAATATATAAATGCTTCTGGATTTTTCTAAATTGCAAAAACAAACAAACAAACAAACAAAAAAAAAAGCCATAGCAAACACCAGCTATGAGTACTGAGTACCCCAACTGTAGAGATCCTGGCAAATTATATAATCAAGGATAAGAACTAGACTTTTCAAAGTTGTGCATTTAGTTTCTGCAAGTAAAACCCTTGCGAGAATTTTTTTGGGAATGCCACTAACTAGGATGGCAGCAGAGCTTCTAAAGGGTTTGAAATCATGGCAGATTTTCAAACAAAAGAATGATTAAAACACAAGTTCATGGCCTATTGTCATAGTAAGAATATCAAGAGTGCAAGCTGTGCTGTCCAGGGACCTCCCCTGAACTTCATAGCATGGGCTTTTGTGAGTGATTATTATGGACTGTAAAGTTTGCTTTCAGTGATAGATTTGCAAATTTATTTGTATATTACCAATCCACTTAACTCATGTTCTATATTTAAAGTTGCCATACGTTTTCTGTTTTTAATGCTTTGTTTGTTTATATATATCAAAATATGTTTCCTCTCAAGTCTTCTGTTAGTTATACACAGAAGGCTATTTGCAAGCACATAAAGTGATTCAGTAATTGACAATTCATTAACAGGAGACCAAGTATTATTTATCATGCTGGATGCTGTTTCTACTTAGGTGGGATGCAATTTTGGCCTCGCATGAAAAAGGAATATGTGTTCTTTAATTCATCTGCTTCTTCTATCTTCTCTGCATTAGTGATCACATTTAGATCACTAATGTAGAAAGTATTCCTTTTGTAAATTTGCCATAAAATATATTTAAATACTCATTGTTAATAGAATATATTATCTATTATTTTATAATGTCTATATTGCAATGACATAGATATTGAGGCCATATTAGTTTGTGTAACAATCTTGGTTTGGCTGTTTATTAGTCTAGTGATCAGTTTTTCTCATATGTAAAATTGCCATAATAATGTTCAGTTTTTATGACTGATGAAAAGTTAACATAATAAAGCTTATATAAATTCTAGTTTAGTACCTATTCAATAAAATGCATTCAATAAATAGTATATATATGTACATTTAGTTTCATTAGTATCAGGGTAGTAAAATGGACTTTGATTTAAGTAAAAGTGAAAGTCGCTTAGTCGTGTCTGACTCTTTGTGACCCCATGGACTGTCCATGGAATTCTCCAGGCCAGAATACTCAAGTGGGTAACCTTTCCCTTTTCCAGGGGATTTTCCTGACCCAGGAATTGAACCAGGGTCTCCTGCATTGCAGGTAGATTCTTTACCAACTGAGCTTTCAGGGAAGCCCAATCATCAGACAACTACTATAGGATCAAGTAAAATAAGACTTTTCATCCTACCCTTGACTATTGATACTTGCTTATTCACTGATATTCCAAAGTTGAGATTCATCCTTTATATATAGACACAATCTATTACTAAGTGCCAGATTAATTTTACCCTTGAATTTCCAAATAGACAAATGTGTATATCAGTCATATTTATGAAACTATAGTGTATGGTCAGTTATAAAGTAATCACATAAGGTAAACACTATTAATTAGTGTAAACTCAGTACTATGAGGTTTTCCAAGGTGAGTTGGTGGTAAAGAATCTGCCAGCCAAGTCAGGAGACATGAGTTCAATCCCCAGGTTGGGAAGATCCCCTGGAGGAGGAAATGGCAAACTGTTCCAGTATTCCTGACTGGGTAATCCCATGAACGCAATATGCAGCACTCAGTATGCCAGCTGAACTCAATATGCCAGCTACACTCTGCACTCTATATGCCAGCGAATTTGGAAAACTCAGCAGTGGCCACAGAACTGGAAAATGTCAGTTTTCTTTGCAAGAAAGAAAGAAAGGAAATGCCAAAGAATGTTCAAACTACTTCACAATTGCACTTATCTTACAAGCTAGTGAAGTAATGCTCAAAATTCTCCAAGCCAGGCTTCAGTAGTACATGAACTGTGAACTTCCAGATGTGCAAGCTGGATTGAGAGAAGGCAGAGGAACCAGAGATCTCATTGCCAGCATCCGTTGAGTCGTAGAAAATCAAGAGAGTTCCAGAAAAAAACATCTACTTCTGCTTTATTGATTACGTGAAAGCCTTTAACTGTGTGGATCACAATAAACTCTGGAAAATTCTTCAAGAGATGAGAATATGAGACCATCTTACGTACCTCCTGAGAAATCTGTATGCAGGTCAAGAAGCCAGACAGTTAAACCAGGCATGGAACAACAGATTGGTTCCAAATCAGAAAAGGAGTACTTCAAGGCTGTATATTGTCACCCGACTTATTTAAATTCTTCGCATAATATATCATGCAAAATGCTGGGCCAGATGAAGCACAAGCTGGATCAAGACTGCTGGGAGAAATATCAGTAACCTCAGATGTGCAGATGACACCACCCTTATGGCAGAAACCAAGAGGAATTAAAGAGCCTCTTGAAAGTGAAAGAGGAAAGTGAAAAAACTGACTTAAAACTCAGCATTCAGAAAACTAAGATCATGGTATCTGGCCCCATCACTCCATGGCAAATAGATGGGGAAACAATGGAGACAGTGACAGACTTTATTTTCTTGGGCTCCAAAATCACTGCAGATGGTGATTGCAACCTTGAAATTAAAGACGCTTGCTCCTTGGAAGATATGCTATGACCAACCTAGACAGCATATTAAAAAGGAGAGACATCCCTTTGCCAAGAAAAGCCCATCTAGTCAAAGCTATGGTTTTCCCAGTAGTCATGTCTGGGTGTGAGAGTTGGACTATAAATAAAGTTGAGCGCCGAAGAATTGATGCTTTTGAACTGAGGTGTTGGAGAAATGTCTTGAGAGTCCCTCAGACTGCAAGGAGATCCAACAAGTCCATCCTAAAGGAGATCAGTCCTGGATGTTCATTGGAAGGACTGATGCTGAAGCTGAAACTCCAATACTTTGGCCACCTCATGAGAAGAGTTGACTCTTTGGAAAAGACCCTGATGCTGGGAGGGATTGGGGGCAGGAGGAGAAGGGGACAACAGAGGTGAGATGGCTGGATGGCATCACCAACTCAATGGACATGAATTTGGGTAAGTTCCAGGAGTTGGTGATGGACATGGAAGCTTGGAGCGCTGCAGTTTAACGGGTCATAAAGAGTCGGACATGAATGAGTGACTGAACTGAACTGAACTGATACAAAAACAGTGGGCCACTTTCAAGTTTTTCTCCAGCTAATTTTGAAGTTCTTTACTAAGAACATTTACAGGGTATTTTTAAAAGATGGAGAAACAGATATATATATAATGATTGAATCAAACTCTCTTCATAACATGTGAGGCAATTAGTACTATGCAGCAATATTTTACCAAAAATTAATGCTCTAAATTATTGCTAATGACTAGCAACTTTTTCAGTCATTAAATAAGAGGACTTTAAAGTTAACCCAAACAATTTATTTGCCAGAAATGGTGAAAGAGGTAGTTAAAATGCTGAGCCTTGAAAGTGAAAATGACTAACTCTTGCTACTTCCTATAAAAGCCCCTTTCATTCTCCTATTGGAAGTTGCAGTAAAAGTTGAGATCATTATTTTGAATGTGAGTTACATTGTTTTGCTGCTACATTTCTAGATTCCAGGTTTAACAGCAGACATTTTAAGTCAAATGATCATGTAAAGAAATCAGTATATATAAAAATATGATAAAAATTTTTGGTCTGCTTCAGAAATAGTGAAATTTGTATTCCTGTTTCTTGTATAACTCTTCACTTTGTGGATTAAAGGAACTTGAATATTATCATCATCATTGTCCTTATCAAATATCCAAGACCAAGAACTGAAAAATAGTCTGTGTTTTGGCTTTTCCTAGGGAAGATAAACATAATAACTTGTTATCAGAATTCTTCCAACAAAATCTTTTACATGATAAAATGAGCCAAACTATGCCTTGCTCCTTTCCCATGGGCAATAAACACTAACAAGTATTTATGGCACAGATATGCAATAAAATGACCACTGATACAATGAAGCAGATTCCTGCATGGAGAAACTATTGTTTACGTATAACAAGTTCAACTTTTTAAAAAATCTAACAAAGATTAGTAATAAAATTGTAATATAAATATCTCAAATTAAAATTTAGTTATAGTTTTGTATCTGACCAATTTAATCTACACTTGATATAAAGACAATGATGGGTAATTGATTTTAACCTTAAACAAATATAATCTAAACAAAATATATATTTGGCATCCTTCTACAAATGTTGCATCTTATTAAAATCTCCACTGTTGTTTTCCTGAAGTTCTACATGTCTCCTCTCTTGAGACACGAAATATATATAATTTTGGCTATCTGGCTGATTTATTCATAATGGGAAAGTGGAAATGACTAAGTATGAAAATAACTAGAAAATCCAGGGTCTTTTTATGCTTAAAGGAAAAATATCACAGTATACAAATAACTCACAAAGGAAATGTATGTATCATTTCAGATTTTAAAACAAAGTTAAACAAAGCATGCCCTGGAAAATGATTGCTTTCAAAGGTGCCAAAGGCTTAAGAACACGTATAATTATTTTATCACTTAGCTAGAAATTATGAGGTTTAGACCATGTGACCTTGAAAAGCAACCTGGATTATTTTGTTCATGAATAAAACTGAGAACAATTAAAGTTGGATTTGTTTATTTTATGTCTTAACTTTCTCACTAGTATTCAGAAAGAATAATTATCAAATTCAATAATAATTAACATTGCTGATTTTCTCTAAATATAAATGTCTGTAATCAGTTTTGGATTGAAAGTTGCCGTGGATTTGATGAGCCCAAGAATATGTAATAGAGAATTTATTCATACTTTTCATCTATCTGTAAACTAGCATTGACAAGTCTATGTGGTATATTATGTAATTCACAATGATGAATCGTTATAATTCCCAATATTTCCTAAGAATGAAGGGTTTTCTTTCTGGGAAAGAAAAAATCAACATTGAAAAGTCTTTTATCAGTTGCAAAAATGCTAATAAAAATTAACAAATATTTTTATTTACAGATAGATTTTACTCAGGCTCATTTCATGTTCAGTGTGAGTCTAGTCAAGTCCTTGGCTGACCCATTGTCATCTATTTAAACAACCTTTGCTTCTTTGCCATGTGTTGTTTGCATTGACTTCAGTGATTTAGTGATCACATACACACACAGACATGTGATAATTCTCACTTTCAAAGTAATTTTTTTTAAAGCAAACCATCCTATTTTTAAGACATTTTTCATAATTATTATAATGTCATGAGATTCATTATTCCAAATAAAATTAAATAGGAAAAATCAGACATAAGTAAGAAGGAACCTGAAAAGAGAGGAAAAAGCTAAGACTAATTTTATGGTAGGAATAGAATATAGTTTTCTTTTGATTTACTTTTTATATTTTTAATAATGTATTTGAATAAATACAGAAGCATATGAAAAGCAGACTAAGGTCTTGTAGTCTGTATCTTATCCTTGCTAACAGCAGGGATTTGACACTTGGGTGGAAGGAGACAGATCTTAAAAGATGCAAAATAGCAAAGAGAAGATCTACATTTTTGATGTATATGGATTTTGTTTATACTATCCTTTTTGTTCTAAAACAGAGTTTACTGAACAATTCAGGTGATGTGGCCTAACTTCTCTAAATTATCAGAAGAAATATTAATTCTTGTGAAAGTGGAAGGGTAATTATGATAGAATCCTAGCAATGAAAGTAAGTTGTTTATGGCTATATCTTTAATATTCAAGTTATTTTGTATCTATGTGAAAAGAATTATATAAATCGGAGATGGTAATACATAAAATAATCCATAATAGATTTCCACAAATTATATATATTAATAGAATATATACCCATACTTCAGGACTGTAGGTAATTTTTTTCTTGCAAAAAAGAATAAACAGTTTGATACTAACATTCTTAATAAATAAAAGGTTTAATATAATAATAAAAAGTTTGATGTTGACATTCTTAAATACAATTTTTTTCTGTTCTACATTATAGGATATTTCATCTTGTTTTAGATATATTATTCAACTTTATACACCTTAGATAAAAACTTTCAATCCACAAACTACATACTAACCTCTTCTCTAATTTACTCATCTCAAAAATTGGAATTGGTACCACTATCTAATCAGTTGCTCAAGTAAAAGAAAATATTGAATCATTGTTTGAAATACAGATTAATCTCTCCAAATCTGACATTTTCTCTGAACTGCAAACCAGTACCGTTCAAGTGAAACTTCTATAGTGGCATATATGTTCTATATTCATACTATCCAAGATGGTAACTAATTGCCCATGTTCTTTCTTAGTTCTTTGAAATGCAGCTAGTGTAAATGAGGAGTTGAATTTTTAATTTTACTTAATTTAAAATTAAAAAGAAATATCTACATGTGACTGGTAGTGACCAGGGTAGTGTAACTCTAGAGATATGTAACCAACTCCCTAATTTAAGTCTTCTCTCAAACATGCTATAAGAATCTCAAATTCAATATCCACTGGATTCAGAGCTCTGAATTTTCAAGCCCACATACTGACTTGGTCTCTTTCATGTTTCTATGTAAAATTTGTTATTCTCACTCTTTGTTTTTATTGTTTACATTACTAAAATTTGATGGCCATATCACTCCTTTATTTAATAGTCTATGTAGTGAACTGTATTTTGCTCTATTTACTTGATTATAACGTAACAAGCATGAAGAAGAGACTTCATCCATCTTTGTACCAACACTCTATCCAAAGTCTAGAATAGGGTTATCATATAGCAATCCTTCAATATCTCATGAATAAATGAATGAATAACATGTATTTTTAAAGGAAGAATCACAGTATTAGAGTCACAGACCAACAGTGCTGAGATTAAAAAGCAAGATGTTTATAGTTAGACATTAATTATATTGGATCTCCCTTTTATGAGTAACATATCCTCAGAAAAGTGACTGATTTAGCTTCAGTTCTATCTTATGTATACATAGATTATAAGAATATCTACTTCATAAAGTTATTCCAGTGCCAGAATGATACAAAACTATATGCTATACAGACAATGTGTTGGCCATAATAAGAATAGGAAAAAATAATTGTTATTTCAACTTTAAATTTAATGTGATAGATATGTTTACACAAGTTTCTTACATTTTCCGGGATCGGTTTAGTCATTTGCTCCATGAGCAGTTGAATGTTTTGATATCCATTTTTAGAACAAGCAAACCTCCACAATTCTGAACATGCATTCATTCTCTACTGAATATTTCAAATGAACTAAAAGTGTGATAAAAATGAACATATAATAAAACATGTGCTTTTAGTCAGTTCAGTTCAGTAACCCAGTTGTGTTTGACTCTTTTCAACCCTATGGACTGTAGCATACCAGGCCTCCCTGTCCATCATCAATTGCTGGAGTTTACTCAAACTCATGTCCATTGAGTCAGTGATGCCATCCAAACATCTCATCTTCTGTTATCCCCTTCTCCTCCTACCTTCAGTCTTTCCCAGCATCAGGTTTTCAAATGAGTCAGTTCTTCACATCAGGTAGCCATGTTCTTTACTTCCCCATATTCATTATCTTTATAATATATTAGTATTATAGGAAATTAACATCTCTCTACCTCCTCAGTTTACAATGCCTCAAGGAATCACAATACTAATCATTTAAAGTAACTAAATACTGTGTATGTTTACATTGCTGAGTTCAAATTTCAGACTATTGTCATTATCCAGTTTTCCTTAAGAGTTTATCATATTTTGCCTTGTGAAAATTTTGTCTTCTTGACAGATTTAACTTACAAAACAAAAAGACAAGAAGACAATGGTATATGAGTTCAATCCAGAAGAGACTTTCCTATTAATTAATGATTTTAATTTGCATCTTTATAAGCAGTGCAACAGTGCCAATAGATCATAAAATTCCGATGCACAACATGTATTACATTCAGAAAGCAATGACAGGAAGGTACAGTTAAAGGAAATAGATAGTGGCTTCGCTTTGGATTGAGCAGTAGAAGCCATAACCACTGCAAATGTCCATTAATCATCAAGTTACAGTAACAGGACCTCACAGTTGGGTAGAATGGGCTATTTGCATTAAAAACCTGTCAATTTGAAATGCAATAAAAAAATCAATAATAATACATTTAAATTCAAACAGTCATCACAGCCCTGCAATAGCAATCAGTCATATTTACCAAGGCCTCGTTTGTAATAATCTTCCTGATCCCTATATAATTACTAGCTTTGCCTTTTGAATTATCAACAGCTCTCACAGCTTATTGCTTCATTCTTGCTTAATAAGCATCTGCAATCAATAATCTTGCCACAGAGTAAGAGGCAACCAGCCAGCCAAACCTAGGGTGTAAGTGCTGCAGAGGTGATCATTACATCTGTGTGAATGACCACGAGGTGGCTGTGCTAATGGGAAAGGCAGTAGATAAAGAGGTAATTTAGAAAATCTGCTTACTGGAAAGTATGGGTCTTACCAGGCTGGTGGTGCCTCAGCTATAGGAAAGAGTCAACCTCAAAAACGCATCTTCAAATGCCGCCCTAAATTTGCTGTCACAGTGATCATCATCGCCAGCAGCTGTTTCTATATCTTACTATCAATGTAGCACTTTCAGTTTGCCTGAAATGCTTTTTATCTGACTGAAAAAGCAAACAGTTATGTGTTCATTCACATGGTATATGATGAAGAGTAGGAATTTATACGCAAATTTGAGTATTAGTGACACTTGGATGACAAGAGTTTAAAGACCAATTGTAAATTGTAGCTGTCTAAAATGTTTTAAAACTGCCTATTAATGCCATTCACATGAAAAATAAACTTGAAGATTTCAATGGAGAAAATATGTGGATAACAACATCATATTGCCTATTTTTTGTCTGAGTTCTAAAGATTCCCATGTTTTTGCAAAAGGGTCAATTTGAAACACCATCAGGACAATATCATTTAATGTTTAACCTTGTAAATATTAACTGTGCTCATAGTTGCTATTATTTAAAATTCACCATTTATCCATAACTTAGAAGACTTTACAAAATGCATAAAATCTATGCTTTTGCTCCTTACAGTATTTGTATTAAATTGATAATACAGGAATGCTGTCACTTAAAAAATAAAGCTCAGAAATACTTACTTATATACTTATTTAGAAGTGTAATTATAGATCCACTGAGTTATATTTTAAATGAATTACAGCATTATTCAATATTGTAGAATGTGTTGCCTAGAACATACTTGGAGGTATCCCAGGTATTGCATGGGGTTTCTTGGAGGGCTCATTATCCACAGAGAGTAGTGTTACCTTACACCTTACTGGCCTCCTGCAAAGATCTCAAGTCTCTACTGAAGCCTTTACCAAAGAAGTGCTGGTCTGATAACTTTTTCAGGGGGAATGGAATCGAAGAATATGGGTGGGATGGTATTAGATCTTTGACTCATCCAGTCCCACTGTTTTTCTAACACAACAGACTTATTTCCTGCCTTTATATCTATGTGTGTGTGTGTTAGTTGCTCAGTCACGTCTGACTATTTGTGATGCCATGGACTGTAGCCCACCAGGCTTCTCTGTCCATGGAATTCTCCAGGCAAGAATACTGGAGTAAGCTGCCATTTCCTTCTCTAGAGGATCTTCCTGACCCTAGGATTGAACCCAGGTCTCCTGTATTCCAGACGAATGCTTTACCATCTGAGCTACTAGGGAAGCACTCACTGCTTACTTCCTAGACTGGAATTTTCCTCTGTTTCCATCCTCACTGACTTTACCTGACTATGTATCTCAACTAACAACTTCTCTCCAATCCTTACTTATGCTAATATGCATGTTTTTAAAAATGTTTTCATTTGACACATTTTAATTTACTTATTCATATATAAATATATCATTATATACATCACATATCACTCATGTGAAGATAACATATGTATATATCATGTATCATTATATATTTAAGTTTTTCTGGATTCTCTCAAGTCTATAAGCTCTTTAAAGGTAACTGCAGAACAAAATACCTTGTAAATGGATGGTAGGCCATAAATATTTTTATAATGCAGTTAGAATAGGAAATCTAATTAGGGTTAGTGCATGTGAAATCTCTATTGTAGAAGTATATGTATGACCATATAAACAGGGAGAGATATTTTGAGAGCTAAGAGGGGAAAACTTCAAAGCAAGCCTTATCATTCATTTCATATTATTAGATAGCATATTATTTGGTCCCTGTGCAGTGAAGGATCTATTCTTTTTTTATTGTTGTTTAATTGCTAAGTACTGTCTGACCCTTTCATGACCCCATGGACTGTAGCCCACCAGATGCCTCTCTCCATGGGATTTCCCAGGCAAAAGTACTGGAGTGTGTTGCCATTTCCTTCTCTAGGGAATCTTCCCAAGCCAGGGATAGAATCCACATCTCCAGTATTGCAGGTGGATTCTTTACCACTGAGCCATCTGGGAAATCCTGAGCTATTCTTTATTAAGAATTAGTATATGCACATGGAATTTTGGTCTACTTTCATTTAGCATAATACTTTAAGAGTTCATCAATGTTGTAGCATGTGCTGACTGTAAGAACAGGCCAGATTTCATTAACCCAGTTATCATTTGATGGGCATTTGTGTTTTCTCCACTTTGGGGTATTATGATTAATGCTGCAGTGAACATTTGTGCAGAAGACTTTTGCATGGAAACATGATTCAAATCACTTGGGTACATAATTAAGAGCAGAACTGTTGAATTACATAGAACTCTATTTAAATTTTTGTGGAAAGAACAGAGAGTTTTCCCAGTTGCTGCTCCATTTTACATTTCAATAAGCATTCACTCTACATCCCAGCCAAAATTTGTAACTTTCCCAAATTTTTATTATAGCCATTCTCCTCAGTATAGAGTTGTACCTTTTTATGGTTTTGACTTTCATTTCTCTAATAACTAATGATGTTCAACATCTTTTCATCTGTTTTTTGTTCATCTATATGACTTACTTAGATAAATGAAGAAATGCATTATATATTTTTAATTATCTTTTTAAAAATTTATTTTATTTTTGGCTATACTGAGTCTTTGTTGCTGCACACAGACTTTCTCTAGTTGTGGTAAGTTCGGACTAGAGTTGCAATGCATGGGCTTCTCATTGATGTGACTTCTCTTCTGGAACATGGGCTGTAGGGCACCCAGTCTTCAGTAGCTGCAACTTGTGGCCTCTAAAACACTGGTTCAGTAGTTGTAGGTGCAGGGGATCTGTTGCCCCATAGCATGTGGGATCTTCCTGGACCAGAGATAGAACCAGTGTTCCCTGTATTGCAATGCAGATTCTCAACCACTAGACCACCAAGGAAGCCCAATTAGGTTATCTTTTAATTGTTGGGTCATAAAAATTCTTTAAATAGCCCTAGGTATTAGACTCTTTTAGATAATATACTTTGCAAGATTATTTGCAATTTTGTGTATTGTCTTTTCACTTTCTTGAAAGTGTCCTTTGAAAGACGAAAGTCATATTTATCTTTTTTCTTTGGACTTTTTTCTGTCATATCAGAGAAACTATTGTTTAATCAAAAGTTATAAAGATTTCCATCGAATCTTTTCTTCCTAGAGTATAATTTTAGCCCTTACTTTTATGGCTTTCATCCACATTGAGTTAAATTTTGTATATGGTGTAAAGCAGGCACTCATATTGCATCTTTTGAATGTGAATTCTGGTTTGCTAGCACCGTTTGTTTCTTCTTAAATTGTCTTAGCAATTTTGTTGAAAATTGGTTGACTATAGATGTATGACTTTAAGTTCTCAATTTTATTTAATTGAACTATATTTATCGTTACTCTAGTAGAATAGAGTCATCATTATTGTGTGTGAAAGTTGTTCAGTCATGTTCCACTCTTTGGACTATAGCCTGCCAGGCTCCTCTGTCCTTGGCAATTCTCTAGGCCAGAATATTGGAGCCGGTAGCCATTCAATTTCCTATCGGATCTTTCCAACCCAGGGATCGAACCCAGGTCTCCCGCATTGCAGGAGGATTTTTTACCATCTGAGCCACCAGCGAAACTCAGTCATCATTATTATAGCTTGGTAGTAAGTTTTGAAATAAAGTGCTAATTCTCCAACATTGCTATTTTCCAAGTTTGCTTAGTTATTGGGAATTTCATGAATTTTCACATGGATTTTTTAATCACCTCATCAATTTTTACAAAAAGGTCACCTGAATTTCTAATAGATTGCAATGAGTATATAGGTCAGTTTAGGAGCTCTTAACAATAGTTGCTCTTCCAGTCAGTGAACATGGGATATCTTTCCATTTATTTAGATGTTTAATTTTTTAAATCTTATTTTGTAGTTTTGAGCATAAAATTCTTATACTTTTTGGTTAAATTTCTCATAAGTAACTTGCTATTGATGCAATTGTAAAATGAATTGTTTTCTTAACTTCATTTCATGATTATTCATTGCTAGTATATAAAAATACAATTAATTTTTATATTTTGTTCTTGTATACTTCAACCCTACAGAATTCATTTACTAGCTCTAAGTTTGTGTGTGTGTGTGTAGGTTTGCAAGTTTTGTGTTATGAATGAATTTCTAAGGAATTTTAATACATAGTATCACATAACCTGCAAGAAGAAATAATTTTACTTCCTTTCTAATCTATATGCCCCATTTTTCTTTTATTTCCAATTTTCTTGGCAAGAATCTTAGTAAGATATTTAAACATGATTAGTGACAGCAGACATATTTGTCTCATTCTTTATTTTATAAGGAACATTTTCAGTCATTCATCATTAATTATGTAAACTGTGGGGTTGTTTCATAGATGACATCTATCAGATTGAGGATGTTGCTTTGTATGCCTAGTTTGATGAAGGTGTTTTTTTTTTTTTTTCTTTTGGATCATCAAAGAGTGCTTGATTTTGTCAAATACCTTTTCTTTACCAATTTAGATGGTCATGTTATTTTTCTTTTTAATATGTATAGTACATTGAGTATTTTTTAAATTTGTATTGGAGTACAGTTGATTTATAATATTGTGTTAGTTTCAGGTATACAACAGAATGAATCAGTTATATATATACATACATACACTCTTTTTTAGATTCTTTTCCCATAAAGGCATTACAGAGTATGGAGCAGAGTTCCCTGTTCTATACAGTAGGTTCTTGTTAGTTATCTAATTTTTATATAGTGGTGTGTAAATATCAATCGCAATCTCCCAATTTATCCCTCCACATCTTTTCCCCTGGTAACCATAAGTTTGTCTTCTACATCTGTGACTCTACATCTGCTTTGCTATTAAGTTCATTTGTACCTTTTTTAGATTCCACATATAAGGGATATCATGGGAAATTGGTATTTATCTTTCTGTGTCAGACTTACTTCATTCAATATGACAATCTCAAGATCCATCCGTGTGGCTGCAAATGACATTCCATCCTTGCTTATGGTTGAGTCATATTTCATCATATATATGTGTGTGTGTGTGTATATATATATATATATATATATATATATATATATGGACATTAAGGATGTTTAGGTTGTTTTCATGAGCTGGCTTTTATAAATGCTACTGCAATGAAATTAGGGTGCCTGTATCCTGTAGAACCATATTTTTCTGTAAATATATATGTCCAGAAGTGGGATTGTTGGGTCATATGTTAGCTCTAGTTTTCATTTTTTAAAGAAACCTCCATACTTGTTTTCATAGTGATTGTACAAGTTTATATCTCCATCAACAGTATAGGAAGTTTCCCTTTTCTCTACAGTCTCCAGCATATATTATTTGTAGATTTATTGATGATGGCTATTCTGATTGGTGTGAATTGATATCTTGTAGTTTTGATTTGCATTTTTCTAATTAGTGATACTGAGCATCTTTTCATGGTTTTGGTATCAGGATGATGGTGACCTCATAGAATGAGCTTGAGAGTATTCTTTCCTCTCAATAGAGTATTCCTATGCAATTTTTGGAAGAGTTTGAAAAAGATAGGTGTTACCTCTTCTCTAAACATTTGATAGAATTTGCCTGTAAACTCATCTTGTCTTAGACTTTTGTAGTTTGGAAAGGTTTTAGTCATACTGTCAATTTTACTACTTCTGATTCATCTGTTTATCTTTTCTATTTCTTCTTGGTTCAGTCTTGGAAGAGTGTACATTTCTAAGAATTTGTCCATTTCTTTTATTTATTTTATTGGCATATGCTTGCTTTTAGTAGTGTCTGAAGATTCTTCATATTTATGTGGTGTTCCTTGTAGTTTCTCTTTTTTGCATTTCAAATCAAGAAAATTCATAATTTGAGTTCTCTCTTTTTCCCTTGATGAGTCTGGCTAAAGGTTAATCAATTTTGTTTATCTTCTCAAATAGCCAGCTTTTAGTTTCATTGATATTTGCTATTGTTTACTTTATCTCTGTTTACTTCTGCTCTAATCTTTATGATTTCTTTCCTTCTACTATCTTTGGGTTTTGTTTCATCTTTCTCTAATTGTTTTAGGTTTAAGTTTAGATTGTTCATTTGAGATTTTTCTTATTTCTTGAGATAAGATTGTATTGCACAAAACTTCCTTCTTGAAACTGCTTTTGCTATTTCCCATAGGTTTTGGATCACTGTCATGTCTCTAGGTATTTTAGATTTCCTCTTTGATTTCTTCAGTCATCTATTGTTCTGTAGGGCGTAAGACTGTTGGTTAGTTAGCCTTCACATGCTTGTGATTTTTTTTTTTAAGTTGATTTCTGATTTTATAGTTCTACAGTCAGAAAGTGTTTTCTGCCAATTTATCTAGTCTGTTATGTCATTAAAACCTGCCTTTCCTTATTTCTGTCTGGATGATCTATTCATTTGTGTAAGTGGAGTTCCCCACTATTATTGTGTTACTGTTGGTTTCTCCATTTGTGGTTGTTGGCATTTGCCTTATGTGTTGAGATGCTCTTATGTTGGGTACATGAATATTTATATGTTATTCTTAGATTAATCCCTTGATCATTATGTACTCTCCTTCTTTGTCTCTTGTACCAGTCTTTATTTTAAAGTCTATTTTATCTGATATGAGCATTGCTACTCCATTTTGATTTCCACTTATATGGAATATTTTTTCCATCCCATCACTTTCAATCTGTATGTGTACCTAGGTCTGAAGCTGGTCTCCTGTAGAGAGTACATATGGGTCTTGTTTTTGTATTCATTCAGCCAGCCTGTGTCTTGGTTGGAGTATTTATTCCATTTACATTTATAGTAATTTTCAATATATATACTCTTACTGAGGCTTCCCTGGTGGCTCAGAGGTTAAAGCATCTGCCTGCAATGCAGGAGATCTGGGTTCTATCCCTGGGTCGGGAAGATCCCCTGGAGAAGGAAATGGCAACCCACTCCAGTATTCTTGCCTGGAAAATCCCATGGATAGAGGAGCCTGGTGGGCTATTGTCCACGGGGTCGCAAAGAGTCAGACACGACTAAGTGACTTCACTTCACTTCACTTCACTTCATACTCTTATTGCTATTTTAAAAAACTATTTTGTGTTTGTTTTTGTAGATCTTTATTTATTTCTTCTTTTGTTATTTTTCTTATAATTTGCTGCCTAATTTTAGTGTTATGTTTGGACTTCTTTTTTGTTTGTGTATCTATTGTAGATTTTCAGTTTTCAGTTGCCATGAGTGTTTGATATAGCGATCAATTTATACACAAGATTGTTTCAAGTTGATGGTCTTTTAATTTCCAATGCATTCCCAATATCATGCATTTGAACTCTCCTCTTATGATTGATAGAGTTTCTGCTGAGAAATCAGCTGATAAACTTATGAAGAGTGGGTGTATTTTACTTATTGCTTTCCCCTTGCTTCTTTTAATATTCATTTTTTGTCTTTAATTTTTCTTAGTATGATTACTATATATTCTGACATGTTCCTCTTTGGGTTTATTCTGCCTCAGAGTCTCTGCATTTCCTTGACTTGGGTCACTGTTTCCTTTCCCATGTTAGGGAAGCTTTCAGATAATGCCTACTCAAATATTTTCTCTCTTCTCTTTCTGGGTCCTTTCTCTCTCTTCTCCTTCAAGGACCCCTATAATGTGAATGTTCATACATTTAATGTTGTCCCAGAGGTCTCTGAGACTGTCTTAATTTCTTTTCATTGTTCTTTATTCTCTTCTGCAGCAGTGATTTCCACTATTCTATTCTATCTTTTTAATTTCAGTTATTGTATTATTCATCTGCCTTTTCTTTTGTCTAGGTGTTTGTTAAACATTTCTTTTATCTTCTTTATCTGTGCCTCCATTCGTTTCCAATATCTTAAATCATCTTTACTATCATTACTCTAAATCCTTTTCCAGGAAGACTGACTATTTCCACTTCACTTATTTGATCTTTTGGGGTTTTATTTCCTCATCTGGGACCTATTCCTCTGCTGTCTCATTTTTTCAAAATTTCTGTGATTGCAGTTTCTGCAGCTGCAGGTTTGTAGTTTTGGCTTTTGCAGACTGCAACTTGGTGAATGGGACTAGCTCCCTTGTGCAGGCTTCATGGTTGGACAGATTTGTTTTTGTTCACTAGTGGGTGGAGCAAGCTCTTTTTTCCTCTGATGGGCAGGGCTGTGTCAGAGGTATGTTTACAAGTGTGGGCAGCTGTGATGGCACACACTGCAGCCTAGAGGAGCTACCCAACATCTGAGGACAGGAGCAGAAGCCAGGAGGACCCCATGCCCGAGGGGCGGCAGCCGAAAGGACCTACCCCGTGTCTGAGGTCAGGGGTGGCAGCCAGGAGGAGCTACCTACCGCCTGAGGCCAGGGTCGGCAGCTGGGAGGAGCAAGCCCACGTCCAAGGAGTGGTGGCTGCATGGGCACAGGAGGGCCTAGAGGAGCTACTCCACGTTCAAGGTCAGGAGAGGCAGCGTTGAGGAGATACCCCTCATCCAAGGTAAGGAGCAGCAGCTGGGCTTTGCTGGAGCAGGCATGAAGAGATGCCCCATGTCCAAGGTAAGAGAAACCCAAGTAAGAAGGTAGGTATTCCAAGAGGGCATCAGAGGGCAGACATGCTGAAACTATACTAACAGAAAACTAATCAATATAATCACACTAGGACCACAGCCTTGTCTAATTCAATGAAACTAAGCCATGCCCGGTGTGGCCACCCAAGATGGGTGGGTCATGCTGGAGAGGTCTGACAGAATGTGGTCCACTGGAGAAGGGAATGGCAAACCACTTCAGTATTCTTGCCTTGAGAACCCCATGAACACTATGAAAAGGCAAAATGATAGGACACTGAAAGAGGAACTCCCCAAGTCAGTAGGTGCCCAATATGCTGCTGGAGATCAGTGGAGAAATAACTCTTGAAAGAACAAAGGGATGCAGCCAAAGCAAAAACAATACCTAGCTGTGGATGTGACTGGTAAGGGAAGTAAGGTCTGATGCTGTAAAAAGCAATATTGCATAGGAACCTATGTTATATATAATATAATATAAAGTTTGGATATAGAATTCTTAGTTGACAGTCTTAGTTGATTTAACATTGTAAATGTCACATCGCTGCCTTTGGTTTCCATAATTTCTCATGAGAAATCAGTTTTGAAATCAAAAGTCTTATTAAGGAGACCCTGAATGTGATGAGTAACTTTTCTCTTTGTTTTCCAAATTCTTTCAATGTCATATATTTTAGGTGTTTATGATGTATCCTGGTGTGAATCTCTAAATTTTTCCAATATGTAGGTCATTAAGCTTCACAGATGTGTAGATTGATATTTTCACCTGATTTTGGAAATTTCAACCATTTTTTTCCAATTATTTTTTTGTGAGTTTTCTGTTTGTTTGCTTGTTTGTTTCTATTTTGCCCTTTAGGAACTTCTATTGTGTACCTAATGGTGGACTCAATTTTCATAGATCTCTAGGATTTTATTTTTATTTAAAAAAATTATTTCTTCAGACTGGAAAATCTCACTTGACCATTCTTGAAGTTTGTTAATTAATTAATTAATTCTTCCATCTAGTTAAAACTGCTGTCCTGCTTTCTAATGGATATCAAAATTTGAGTTATTATAGCTTTCAACTTAAGAATTTCTTTCTGACTTTTATGGTTTCTATTTTTTATGAGATTCTTTATTTGCTGAATCATCATTCTCATCCATTCCTTTAGGTCTTAAGATAGTTTCATTCTGTTCTTTGGATATAATTAAAATAACGGATTCAAATCTTTGTCTCAGTTCAGTTCAGTTCAGTTGCTCAGTCGTGTCCGACTCTTTGCGACCCCATGAAACGCAGCACGCCAGGCCTCCCTGTCCATCACCATCTCCCGGAGTTCACTCAGACTCGCCGTTCATTGAGTCCGTGATGCCATCCAAACATCTCATCTTCGGTCGTCCCCTTCTCCTACTGCCCCCAATCCTTCCCAGCATCAGAGTCTTTTCCAATGAGTCAACTCTTCGCATGAAGTGGCCAAAGCACTGGAGTTTCAGCTTTAGCATCATTCCTTCCAAAGAAATCCCAGGGTTGATCTCCTTCAGAATGGACTGGTTGGATCTCCTTGCAGTCCAAGAGACTCTCAAGAGTCTTCTTCAACACCACAGTTCAAAAGCATCAATTCTTTGGTGCTCAGCCTTCTTCACAGTCCAACTCTCACATCCATACGTGACTACTGGAAAAACCATAGCCTTGACTAGATGGACCTGAGTCGGAAAGTAATGTCTCTGCTTTTGAAAATGCTATCTAGGTTGGTCATAACTTTCCTTCCAAGGAGTAAGTGTCTTTTAATTTCATGGCTGTAGTCACCATCTACAGTGCCTTTGGAGCCCCCCCAAAATAAAGTCTGACACTGTTTCCACTGTTTCTCCATCTATTTCCCATGGAGTGATGGGACCAGATGCCATGATCTTTGTTTTATGAATGTTGAGCTTTAAGCCAACTTTTTCACTCTCCTCTTTTACTTTCATCAAGAGGCCTTTTAGTTCCTCTTCACATTCTGCCATAAGGGTGGTGTCATCTGCATATCTGAGGTTATTGGTATTTCTCCCAGCTACTCCAATATTTAAGCCTCATGGATTTTTCTTTATTACTTTTTTTTTCCTGAGTATTATTTCCTCTTTTTTTGAATAACATAATTTTCTGCTGAAAATAAAATTGAGCAGTTCCCTTTAAATAAGTAAGGCTCAGATTGTTGCAAGTTTAAATTCTAGAGTTCTGAAAAAATAATTCTGACAAATTTCTTTCCAGTGTTCTTAAATTGCTTTTACAGATGACAAGGATTTTTTATGGCCCTTACTCTATTATTGTCACTGACATCATTCCCAAAATAGTATAATTGAATTTAAATTCCTTTAGTCAGATGTTGTAAGAAAAACTTCTACTATTTTTTATTGCCTTATGTATCATACTTACTCATCCTACATGACATGCCTATGAGAACTTTGAGTGTGCAGCTCTTTGTGTCAATTCATGGCTGGTAGATTTCTAGTATGGATGGTAAATTTCTAAATTACTATTCAGGTAAGGCTCCAAAATCACTGCAGATGGTGACTGAAGCCATGAAATTAAAAGACGCTTACTCCTGGGAAGAAAGTTATGACCAACTTAGAGAGCATCTTCAAAAGCAGAGACATTACTTTGCTGACTAAGGTCTATCTAGTCAAGACTATGCTTTTTCCTGTGGTCATGTATGGATGTGAGAGTTGGACTGTGAAGAAGGCTGAGTGCTGAAGAATTGATGCTTTTGAACTGTGATGAAGACTCCTGAGAGTCCCTTGGACTGCAAGGAGATCCAACCAGTCCATTCTGAAAGAGATCAACCCTGGGATTTCTTTGGAAGGAATGATGCTAAAGCTGAAACTCCAGTGCTTTGGCCACCTCATGTGAAGAGTTGACTCATTGGAAAAGACTCTGATGCTGGGAGGGATTGGGGGTAGGAGGAGAAGGGGACGACCGAGGATGAGATGGCTGGATGGCATCACAGACTCGATGGACGTGAGTCTGAGTGAACTCCAGCAGATGGTGATAGACAGGGAGGCCTGGCATGCTGCTATTCATGGGGTCGCAAAGAGTCGGACATGACTGAGCGACTGAAATGAACTAACCTGCACTGAATTTACAGTCCAAAAATTATGAAGGTGTCTACCTAACCACATGCTCCCTAAAACTTAACATTATATGTGTATCTATTTTTAAATTTTGCTAATTTGAAACTAGAAATGCTGTCATGCCTACTTAAATTTGCATTTATGCAAGAATGATTGGATTTAATGTGTTAATTAGTAACTTGTTTCTGTTTGTGTTGTTTGATCATACAGGTTGCTTTTTTTCTATAGTCTTAATTTTTGTTCATTTTATTCTATTAAACAAGATCCAAATTATAAACTATATTGTCATATAGGATTTATTGAATTACTGCACAGAGAAATATTTGAAAAGTTTCAAACTAAATTTCTCAAAAACTTGAATTTATAAAATATTTGGCATATTACCAAAGACTTTTGGATATGAAAACAGTTTAATTCCCCAGCAGTATATATAGCAGATTGCTCTATTCATGACCTTGTTCTTCTACTATTTAACATCCATATTTTTTTTCCTTTTCTTATTCTACTCTTTACAGACTCTCTAGCACTCTTTTCTGCTTCAAGACTCCTGCATCCTCAGGGTATCTGTTGCTCTCTTCTGTTTGATATCCTCTAACTTTGTGTCACTCTCAGCAGAAGTTCATGTATTTCATTTAGTTGATATTCAAGCTAACCACGAGATATTTTATCTGGAGAAGACTATAACACCCCAATATGAATTATGTTTATTGCATAAATTTTTCATACTTTTCTGCCTCATAAGTTAGTGGCCATTATAGACAGCTGGATTTGTTAATGTGTCTTAACCAGACAGTTTTTGTTAAGTCACTATAGTAAAGTTAGGGTACAAAAGCAAAATGAAATTGTCAAATGCAGTAATAAGAAAACTAATAAAATATTTTTATAGGATTGCATCTTTCATAGCACATCTGATTGTAATAATTATTTACTTGAGAATGTATACATGTATACACTCAAATCAATACTCCTATTTATTGTATTCATATTATTTTGGTGAATAATAACTCTACACATTGGCATAAAACAGCAACCACTACTATCTAAGTGTCTGTAGGTCAAGTGTATGAGAATGAATTAGCTGTGTCCTCTGCTAAGTGTCTCATCAGTCTAATATCAAAATGTTGGCTGAGGCTATAATTTCATCTCAGATTTGAGATCTTCCAAACTCACTAAATATTGGTAGAATTCTGTAATTTAAAAAAATAAATAAATAAATCTGCTACTGAAGTCTCTATTTTCTTGTGAGATGTTGGCAAAAGACCAGTTGCTATTTGCCACATGCCCCCTCCCCATAGGTCCTCCAACAACATCATAGCTTACATATTCAAGCCCAGCAATATAACTTCTTCTAACTCTGCTATAATAGCCTTATATATCATGATTTGATTATGGAAGTGTCTACCCCATTACCTTTGTCAAATAATGTAACTTAACCAAGGGAGTGTACATACCTATAAATTAACAGGGCCACCCAAACTCAAGGAGATGTGGTTATACACACCATGTATACCAGGAGACAAGAATCTTTAAGGGTGTCTCTTAGACTTCTACCTATCAAATCTGTGTTTTTATTTTTCGTCCATTATAACTTTATGTACAGGTTTAGGTCATTCCTTACCATCACTACAGTTGTCTTTATGTCTTTCACAATATAAATGACCCCCTTTTTACTCTTGGTTGAACTCTAAAGCTGTTCTTTATTCCTTGATTTGTCTAAAGCTTCTTCATGCTGTTTAGAATGGCAAACACAACCAGATCTACATGCTGTATGCCATCTAAACTGGTATAAACTCCAAAAAATGCTTTCAATCTGATCGTAACTGCAGCACTTGAAGTACTATTTCAAATATATATATTCAGACTGTCAGGTTAAAAAAACATGTGGAAAATAGAGTTATAAAAATGAGAAACTTAATGTCATTATTTTCTATCTTCTCTCTACCAATATAAATGTCTTAAACTTGTTATGAACTAAAACAAATAGGTATGAGTATAAAGCCACAAGTCTGCCACTAAATCAGTCTTCACAAAGTGAACACACAGATATAACCACCAACTACACTGAGAATATAGTCCAGAATTTGTACCCCAGAAACTTCGTTTGAGATCTATCTTATTACTGTATTATCCAGAGGTAGAAACCATTTTGAATTCAAGGATCACAGTTTAGTTTATTTATCTTTATACTTTATGAAAATGAAATGATGGAGTATATGCTCTTTCATGCCTGGTTCCTTATATTCAACATTTCCCAGGCAAGAATACTGGAGTGGGTTGCCATTTCCTTTTTCAGGGGATCTTCCAGTCCCAGGGATCAAACCTGGGTCTCCTGCATATTCTTTACTCTCTGCGCCATCAGGGGGCAGATAAGTAAGGTATGGAGGAAAAAATCCCAGGTAATCGACCAAAAAAAGTCCTTGAATGCCTGCTTTTCTTATTCTCCAATGTAGTTACTAAGGCTAATAAATATTCTCTTGTTTTAGGTACAATAAAACAAGGGGGCTACTTTCCTTTCAAGCAGTCCCTATAGTTAGTCTAATTCTATTAACCCAAGGGAAATATCAAATCTTAAATAGAAAGTTTTCAAGTGACCATCCTATTGTAAAAATATCCCAGAAGTCTTTTTCATATAACCTTTTAAGTGTATACTATATTATTTCATATTTCCTTACAGATTTTAAAATTTATGTTCCAACCACAACCATTATTAAATATAGAATTACTAAGAGGCTATGATTACTAACTGTAAAGTATTATAGTCTACAGAGTCATGTAACTTATTACAGAAAAAAAAAAGTTATACTTTAAAACAAGTCATATGTCTTCAACTTTAATTTCAATTTCCAGGCAATTCCACATCACATTGTCTCCATGAACTTGTAATTCCTTCCCTGTTACCTCTTCATTATATGGCAGTTTCTCACGTATCGTAGCTCCATGGAAATGATTCATATCTTATTCTAGCTCTGTCATTTGCTTGACACAGCATTTCTAAATTAAAAGTGTACTGGATATCAGCATTTTTCTGAGTTTAGGCATTTTCATTGAGACAGTTCTTATGCCCCTTTTATTATAAAACAATTACTGTTCCTGAGCCAATCTACAAAATTTTATTCTGTGAACCTATAAGAACAACATCCAGAAAGTATTTCCATTTTTGCAAAAGCCTTTTATATTCAACATTAACAAGCACTGCATCGAAACAAACTAAATCATAACCCAAGTTGTAATCTTACACTGAAGGGGTACTCACTGCAAAATTCATATTGTCTTCAGGGCTTGTAACTAGAAATGTATTTCTACTAACATATAAAAATGCCTGTTTGCAATAAACATATATTTTCTCATTGAATTCTGACTCAGCTGACTTCCCCAAATTGAAAAATGTTGCTTCACATCTGCAACTTAAAATAATAGCTAAGCATTAAGATTGCTTTCCCTTGAGAATAATGGTTTGATGAAATAATGTCACGAACATTGAGAACGTATATTAAAAAGCAGATTTGACAAATTTAACTTTTAGGTTAATTTTCAACTTTTTAATCTAAATAAAATATCCTAAAAGTTGAAGATGGAAAGGGTATGATGAAATGCATAGTCTGGTTGATTTTATTTGTTTAGAAAAAAATCTGATGTTTTAGATTTCTTTTGCCTTTAAAAATTTCTGGGCAATTTGTAAGAGTACTATTTTTAAAAGTATCTTCTCTTTTCTCTTTATGCTATCAAAGCTTTTGCAAGTCAGTTTTGGGTACTAACAAATTGAAGGAGAAATAGAATTATTGATAAATTAGTTTTTTTCAAAATTCCAATGTTTCTTGTTCTTAGTTTTAAATGTAATAAACAGAATACATAGTAGTAGAGGAACCTGAAGATTGACTGTACCCTAAGCACAGCATTGTCTTGCATCCAAATGCATTTTCAAGTAAGGGGAAAGAGTACAGACTTTAAAGCTCAGGAGAATATCAGTTTTGTATTTTGTTATTTGGAGTTACATTGGACTTCCCTGGTGGCTCAGATGGTAAAGCGTCTGTCTACAATGCGGGAGACCTGGGTTTGAGCCCTGGGTTGGGAAGATCTCCTGGAGAAGGAAATGGCAATCCACTCCAGTACTGTTGCCTGGAAAATCCCATGGACAGAGGAGCCTGGTATGCTACAGTCTATGCGGGCGCAGAGAGTCGGACACAACTGAGCAACTTCACTTCACTTGGGGTTACATTTATTTATCTACAAGAGAACAGCCTTCTTATTCTAGGAATGTTTACCTAGAGCGGAATGTTTCAGAAGACCTCTAGATTTACAATTAAAAAGAATATAAATGGCAAATTCATAATTATAACTAATTTATTGACACTACTAGGTCCTAGGCGTTGTCTACTTTACTATATCTTAATTTCCAACTCTATCACAATTAAAAATTCTCATTTAATCCTTCTTACAATGTTTGAAGGCATCTCTTATGTCTTCACTGAACCAAAATTTAAGGCTTAGAGAAATTCATTTTCCAAATAGATCCCAGATTGTAAGCTACAGAAACAATATTTGTAGGTAGAGCCATACATTTCTAAGTAATTTCTTTTAAACTATTTACTATTAAAGTTAGATATGTAATTATATCTATGTATTACATAAACAAAATACATAATTGTACATCATTGTACCAAATTAGGAATTTTATAAAACACAAATTGGTGCTACTTACCTGGGTATAGTTTTTTGATGTTGATAATTATGAAAACTTTTGCTTCTCTGCTTGCCATCTTATTTATAATCTCCCTGTTTAAACAACCTCATAATTTCCTCTCACTGAAATTGAAGAAAAAAGAGGACTATTCTTATATAACAATACATTTCTAATGGTTTTTATTATAATGTATATATGTTTTTTGTGTGGATAAATTGGAAAAGACATTTTTTTGAAAGTATAAGGTCAAAATCACCTAATGTCATTTGCTAAATGGAATATGATCCCAGTGTATATGTTGCTCATACACTTACAGAAAAGAGTTGGGTTACAGAATGAATTTATCATCTTTGACAGAGTACGTAGATTTGCCTTTTATGTGTGTGTGTGTGTTTTTTTTTTTGATAAAAATTTTCACAATATCAAAAGATTAAGGTGTTTGATATATTCACATCATAGTGAACTATACTAAATATCTTGTGGTTTTAAGGTATGCGAGTAAAAAGTTTTGCAGTTGACATTTTGTCAAACCAATGCAGACTTAGATCACTTCAAAGACTATGTTGGAACTCATGGTAGGATCTCATTCAACTTAAGTTTTTATGTTGTACAGTTTTAAACATTTTTATTTTCTGATATTACCAAACATGGTAAGCTAAATATTGCCTTAATGGCCAACTAGTTAGTTAGTTAGTTAAGTCGTTCAGTTGTGTCTGACTCTTCGTAACCTCGTGGACTGTAGCCCAAAACCTCCGTCCATGGGATTCTCCAGACAAGAATACTGGAGTGGTTGCCATTTCCTTCTCCAGGGGATCTTCCAGACCCAGGGATCAAAACCAGGTCTCTCTCATTGCAGGCAGATGCTTTAACCTCTGAGCTACCAGGGAAACCCCAACTAAGGCCAACTAAGGAGAATCTAAATTAGGGTGCCTGTATCAATGTTATGCAAATCATTTTTAAGTGCTTTGAAACCTTTGCAGAAATTATAGAGAAACTTGAAACTTCAAAATTACCATACAAAAATATCTCAGTAATCATTTATTTCAGCTTTTATACATAATTATGCATAGCTTCTTAAGCAAGCAGAACCTATTTTTTTCCTATTTTTCTTTACAAATATTTATATAACAAGTTCTGTAATAACCTTGGATAGGTTTAAAGAGCAATTCATATTTTAGTTTGTTCTAATAATTGAACAAACATGAATTTAAGAATAAGAAACATAATTATTAAAATAATCACCAATTATATTTTCTTAATTCTTCTTATGTACTGAAATCATTACTAAACTATAAATTATTTCCTATAATGATTTTTTTGTGATGTTCAGGAACTTACATTTCTTTTGGATTAATTTTTACTTACTTTTGATATTGAAAGAACTTTATAAGTACACATGTGCATAATTGTACTAGTTTGCATTTTTAACTATTTTGCCGATGTCTTAGTCTCCCAATTAATTATATGCATGAAATAATTTTAGATTTTTTATCATCTGAGTTAAATTTTCATTCAACAAAAAGGCATTATGGCTTAGACAAATATTGAATATAAAGGCTATATGAGAAAAATAAACACCAATATTGTACTGAAAATGGATTCACTAAAGCCTCCTTGATGGAATAATAATATGACAGATTATGATATATAAATTTATATATATTGATATTATACAGTTATGTACAAAATATAATTGATCTATATTATCTAATTTTCAAGGATTTTTGTTACAATGATATCATATTGGCTTATGCCAAACAATGCTCAAACTACCGCACAATTGCACTCATCTCACATGCTAGTAAAGTAGTGCTAAAAATTCTCCAAGCCAGGTTTCAGCAATACATGAACCGTGAAATTCCTGATGTTCAAGCTGGTTTTAGAAAAGACAGAGGAACCAGAGATCAAATTGCCAACATCTGCAGGATCAGTCAAAAAGCAAGAGAGTTCCAGAAAAAAACATCTATTTTTGCTTTATTGACTATGCCAAAGCCTTTGACTGTGTGGAGCACAATAAACTGTGGAAATTTCTGAAAAAGATGGGAATACCAGACCACCTGACCTGCCTCTTGAGAAATCTGTATACAGGCGAGGAAGCAACAGTTAGAACTGGACATGGAACAACAGACTGGTTCCAAATAGGAAAAGGATTGTGTCAAGGCTGTATATTGTCACCCTGCTTATTTAACTTCTATGCAGAGTACATCATGAGAAATGCTGGACTGGAAGAAACACAAACTGGAATCAAGATTGCCAGGAGAAATGTCAATAACCTCTGATATGCAGATGACACCACCCTTATGGCAGAAATTGAAGAGGAACTAAAAAGCCTCTTGATGAAAGCTAAAGCGGAGAACAAAAAAGTTGGCTTAAAGCTCAACATTCAGAAAACGAAGATCATGGCATCCAGTCCCTTCACTTCATGGAAAATAGATGGGGAAACAATGGAAACAGTGTCAGACTTTATTTTTTTGGGCTCCAAAATCACTGCAGATGGTGACTGCAACCATGAAATTAAAAGACGTTTACTCCTTGGAAGAAAAGTTATGACCAACCTAGATAGCATATTCAAAAGCAGAGACATTACTTTGTTGACTAAGGTCCATCTAGTCAAGGCTATGGTCTTTCCAGTAGTCATGTATGGATGTGAGAGTTGGACTGTGAAGAAGCCTGAGCACCAAAGAATTGATGCTTTTGAACTGTGGTGTTGGAGAAGACTCTTGAGAGTCCCTTAGACTGCAAGGAGATCCAACCAGTCCATTCTGAAGGAGATCAACCCTGGGATTTCTTTGGAAGGAATGATGCTAAAGCTGAAACTCCAGTACTTTGGCTACCTCATGCGAAGAGTTGACTCATTGGAAAAGACGGACATAAAGATAGGAGACTGAAAGATGAACTTCCCAGATTGGTAAGTGACCAATATGTTACCAGAGATCAATGGAGAAATAACTCCAGAAAGAATGAAGAGATGGAACCAAAGCAAATACAACACCCAGTGACGGTTGTGACTGGTGATGGAAGCAAGGTCTGATGCTGTAAACAGTAATATTGCATAGGAACCTGGAATATTAGGTCCATGAAGCAAGGCAAATTGGAAGTGGTCAAACGGGAAATGGCAAGAGTGAAGATTGACATTCTAGGAATCAGCAAACTAAAATGGACTGGAATGGGTGAATTTGATTCAGATGACTATTATATCTACCACTGTGGGCAAGATCATTGAAGAGAAGGGCAGAGAAGAAAATCTGTTGATGATGATAAGTGCAAGCAAAATTATAGGCACAAGTCATTTGAAGAATTCAAGGTGAAGACCAGTTAGAGGAAGAGGAGCTACCCCACATCCTAGGTCAGGGGCGGCGGCCAGGAGGAGCTAGCCCAAGACTGTTAAGGGCAACAGACGAGAGGAGCAACTCCACGTCCAAGGAGTGGCGGCTGTGCGGGCTCAGGAGGGCCAAGAGGAGCTACTCCACATTCAAGGTCAGGAGGGCAGCTATGAGGATATATCCCTCGTCCAAAGTAAGGAGCAGCAGCTGTGCTTTGATGGAGCAACCGGGATGAGATACCCCACATCCAAGGTAAGAGAAACCCAAGTAAGACGGTAGGTTTTGCAAGAGGACATCAGAGGACAGACACACTGAAATCATAATCACAGAAAACTAGTCAATTTAATCACACTAGGACAACAGCCTTGTCAAACTCAGTGAAACTAAGCCATGCCCTGTGCGGCCACCCAAGATGGTCTGATGGAATGTGGTCCACTGAAGACGGGAATAGCAAACCACTTCAGTATTCTTGCCTTGAGAACCCCATGAACAATATGAAAAGGCAAAATCATAAGATACTGAAAGAGGAACTCCCTAGGTCAGTAGGTGCCCAATATGCTACTGGAGATCAGTGGAGAAATAACTCCCGAAAGAATGAAGGGATGGAGCCAAAGCAAAACAAATACCCAGTTGTAGATGTGACTGGTGATGGAAGCAAGTCCGATGCTGTAAAGAGCAATATTGCATAGGAACCTGGAATGTCAGGTTCATGAATCAAGGAAAATTGAAAGTGGTCAAACAGGAGATGGCAAGAGTGAACATCAACATTCTAGGAATCAGTGAACTAAAATGGACTGGAATGGGTGAATTTAACTCACATGACCATTATATCTACTACTGCAGGCAGGAATCCTTTAGAAGAAATGGAGTAGCCATCATGGTCAACAGAAGAGTCCGAAATGCAGTACTTGGATGCATTCTCAAAAATGACAGAATGATCACTGTTCATTTCCAAGGCTAACCATTCAATATCACAGTAATCCAAGTCTACACCCCAACCAGTAACACTGAAGAAGCTGAAGTTGAATGGTTCTATGAAGACCTATGAGACCTTTTAGAACTAACACCCCCAAAAGATGTCTTTTTTCATTATAGGGGACTGGAATGCCAAAGTAGGAAGTCAAGAAACACCTGGAGTCACAGGCAAATTTGGCCTTAGAATGCGGAATGAAGCAGAGCAAAGACTAATAGAGTTTGGCTAAGAGAATGCACTGATCATAGCAAACACCCTCTTCCAACAACACAAGAGAAGACTCTACACATGGCCATCACTAGATGGTCAACACTGAAATCAGATTGAAAATATTCTTTGCAGCCAAAGATGGAGAAGCTCTATACAGTCAGCAAAACAAGACCGGGAAATGACTGTGGCTCAGATCATAAACACCTTATTGCCAAATTCAGACTTAAATTGAAGAAAGTAGGGAAAACCACTAGGACATTCAGGTATGACCTAAATCAAATCCTTTATGATTATACAGTGAAAGTAAGAAATAGATTTAAGGGACTAGATCTGCTAGATAGAGTGCCTGATGAACTGGATGGAGTTTCGTGACATTGTACAGGAGACAGGGATCAAGACCATCCTCACGGAAAAGAAATGCAAAAAAGCAAAATGGCTGTCTGGGGAGGCCTTACAAATAGCTGTGAAAAAAAGAGAAGCTAAAAGCAAAGGAGAAAGGGACAGATATAAGCATCTGAATGCAGAGTTCCAAAGAATAGCAAGGAGATATAAGAAAGCCTTCCTTAGTGATCAATGAAAAGAAATAGAGGAAAACAACAGAACAGGAAAGACTAGAGATCTCTTCAAGAAAATTAGAGATACCGAGGGAACATTGCATGCAAAGATGGACTTGATAAAGGACAGAAATCATATGGACCTAACAGTCAATATATGGCAAAAACCAATAGAGTATTGTAAAGTAAAATAAAGTAAAAATAAAAATAAACAAATTTTTTAAAAAAAGAAAAAAAAAGAATAGGTTGCCAGAATACACAGAATTGTACAAAAAAGATCTTCATGACCCAGATAATCACGATGGTATGATCACTCACCTAGAGCCAGACATCCTGGAATGTGAAGGCAAGTGGGCCTTAGAAAGCATCTCTAAGAATAAAGCTAGTGGAGGTGATGGTATTCCAGTTGAGCTAATTCCAATCCTGAAAGATGATGCTGTGAAAGTGCTGCACTCAATATGCCAGCAAATTTGGAAAACTCAGCAGTGGTCACAGCACTGAAAAAAAGCCAGTTTTCATTCCAGTCCCAAAGAAAGGCAATGCCAAAGAATGCTCAGACTGCCACAAAATTGCACTCATCTCACATGCTAGTAAAGTAATGCTCTAAATTCTCCAGGCCAGGCTTCAGCAATACGTGAACCGTGAAATTCCTGATGTTCAAGCTGGTTTTCGAAAGGCAGAGGAACCAGAAATCAAATTGCCAACATCTGCTGGATCATAGAAAAAGCAAGAGAGTTCCAGAAAAACATCTATTTCTGCTTTATTGACTATGCCAAATTTGACGGTATGGATCACAAGAAACTGTGGAGAATTCTGAAAAAGATGGGAATACCAGACCACCTGACTTGCCTCTTGAGAAATCTGTATGCAGGTCAGGAAGCACCAGTTAGAACTGGGCATGGAACTACAGACTCGTTGTAAATAGGAAAAGGAGTACATCAAGGCTGTGTTGTAACTCTGCCTATTTAACTTATATGCAGAGTACATCATGAAGAATGCTGTGCTGGATGAAGCACAGGCTGGAATCAAGATTGCTTGGAGAAATATCAATAACCTCAGATATGCAGATGACACCACCCTTATGGCAGAAAGAGAAGAGGAACTAAAAAGCCTCTTAATGAAAGTGAAAGAGGAGAGTGAAAAAGTTGGCTTAAAGCTCAACATTCAGAAAACGAAGATCATGGCATCAAGTCCCATCACTTCATGGCAAATAGAATTGGAAACAGTGACTGACTTTATTTATTGGGCTCCAAAATCACTGTAGATGGTGACTGCAGCCAGCATATTAAAAGACGCTTACTTCTTGGAAGGAAAATTATGACCAACCTAGATAGCATATTCAAAAGCAGAGACATTACTTTGTCAACAAAGTTCCATCTAGTCAAGTCTATGGTTTATCCAGTAGCCATGTATGTATGTGAGAGTTGGACTGTAAAGAAAGCTGAGCACAGAAAAATTTATGTTTTGAACTGTGGCATTGGAGAAGACTCTTGAGAGTCCCTTGGACTGCAAGGAGATCCAACCAGTCCATCCTAAAGGAGATCAGTCCTGGGTTTTCATGAGAGGACTGAGAGTGAAGCCGAAACTCCAGTTCTTTGGCCACCTGTTGTGAAGAGCTGACTCATTTGAAAAGACTCTAATGCTAGGAAAGATTGAAGGAGGGAGGAGATGGGGACAACAGAGGATGAAATGGTTGGATGGCATCATTGACTCAATGGACATGAGTTTGGGTAAACTCTGGGATTTGGTAATGGACAGGGAGGCCTGACGTCCTGAAGTTCATGGGGTCACAAAAATTTGGACATGACTGAGCGACTGAACTGAAGTGATGGAAAATCTCTATAGTAAAGAGTAGAAAAGAGTTTAGCTACAGGAAATAAAATACCACAGCATAAATTTAACAAGGGACATGACCAAGAAACATGACCTCTATAAACAATGCTATAGAAGTTTATTGAGTGATATAAAAGAATATTTGAATAAATGGAGAGATGCATCATATCTTTGGGTAGGAAGACTAATGCAAAGATGGCTGACTCCTAAATATACTGTAT
Source organism: Ovis aries (assembly GCF_016772045.2). Taxonomy (NCBI): domain Eukaryota; kingdom Metazoa; phylum Chordata; class Mammalia; order Artiodactyla; family Bovidae; genus Ovis; species Ovis aries. Next base: position 75,506,880 of record NC_056059.1, read on the forward strand.
TTCAATTCAAACCCCATATGATTTTATGTCTAAATTTCTCCAAAATCATTCCAAAGTATATTTAGATAAAATACAACTATATGACTTGAACAAATAAGCTTGTGTTGATTATTTGTAACATTTATAAATATTTAAATTAAAGTATAATAAGATAGAAGTAAAGAGTTACACACACAAGAAAATGAATCGTATGAGTTTAGGAAAACACATACTATATAAAATATCAAGGCAAACTCACAAAGGGAATGAATATCAACATCAAGAAATGATTAGACACATACCCTTTATACTACATATAAATATATTTATACTTATTTTATGTGTGTGGTGTCTGTTGCTCAGTTGTGTCTTTGTGACCCCATGGACTGTAGCCCTCCAGGCTTCTCTGTTCATGGGATTCTTTAGGCAAGGATACTGGAGTGGCTTGCCATTCTCTTTTCCAATATATATTATATATTCTTTATCTAAAAAATAGACCATGACAATATCAGAAAATTAAAATATTGTCTAGTCCTGTAGAAGGATAATAGTTTAAGATAAAAATTATTATAATTGCAGACACTATTCACAGTTACATAATAACTTTAGCTTAGTATATATCAAAAGTACACAAGAAACAGACAAAATATGAATATTCAATGTATTCTCATAAAAACAGTTCCTATTTTGAAAATCAATAATAAAAAGAAAAACATAAAACTTAAAAGTAAACAATTAAGATGTATAGTTGTGCTGCTGCTGCTACTGCTAAGTCGCTCCAGTCATGTCCTACTCTGCGCTAGCCCATTGATGGCAGCCCACCAGTGCCTACTAAATTGATCAGGTTTGAAAACTTAGAATAACCAATATTAGTGAAGATTGATTGAAACTATTACTTTCAAAAGGGTTGGCACTAAAGCTAAAAGTATGTTTAGCCTACTTTTATCACTTTTTAGAACAAATTAGAAGTAGTAGAACTTGTTGAACATGTACTATTAAAATTAATATAATTTTATTATAACAATCATTGTAATATAATGTAGAACATCCTCAAATTACAAAGACATACAGAGTAGATATTAAAAAAATAAAGTTTGATCCTTTGAAAACATGTGATCAGTCAAAACTGAGATTTACAATAACAATAAAATGTCAATGTTAATGAAAGATACTTTTTGTGTATGTGGAAGGGAATGTACTTACAGATAATTTCAAAAAGTCATAAATTATTTTATTCCTCTGAACTTTAGTGGTTTTGTCTATTCATAAATCTAACAAGATTTTTGTGAGCACAAGAGAAAAAAGAGAAATGTTTGACACTGGAATACATATAAAAGCACATTTAGAGCATATAGTAAAGAACCTACACCTACTTTAAAAAATTACTTTCCTTCACCATGTTTTTTATTGGCAATATTATATCCTATACTTTTACACAGCACTTTAAAGAGAGTTTAACACTGTAAGCATTTTTCCCACTTGTATAAAGCATATAGTGTTAAATTTATGGTTGAACACCTCACTTGAATCAACCAAGAATCTATATCTTTTTAATTTTTAGATCCCAGCTTCCTCATCTGTTTATAACAAAAATTAAACTAGCCAATAAGCAGTATATCAATCTTTTCAGTATCAAACTTTCTCTATTGTGGTTTAAAGTGTGTTTTTAGTAAGTCAGCAAAACTATCTCACTTTAATAAACTAGCACTGAACAAAGAAGATAATTATCTAATTTGTTAGACACATACAGTATTTTATTATCTTTTAGAATAAGAAGAGGTGGTCAAATGTGCATTAATGCAGGGAAAATTTACAAGATCATTATATATATATTTATATATATATATACACACACACACACACACACACACACACACACATATATATATATATATATATATATATATATATATATATATAATTTCTTGCTCAGTAAGTAATTCTCTGACAAAAATTTGATTTTTCAAGTACCTGAATGTTGACAAAGGATTATGGTATGGGATATAAACTGGTATTTAAAATACTGAAAATCTGTAGGTCCATTCATGTGTTCATTTCAATTTTAATTGTTCAGTCAGAATCCTGTAATTTTGAGTAAGAATCAATTCCTAAAGCCTAATAGAGTTCAATGTTCCAGTTAGAAAATCTGAGAACCCTAGCCTGGTCTTGATGTCAAAACCACTGTAGTGATCTGAGGGCCCTCAGGGGAAGATACTTCTACCCACCACCAAACACCAATTTTTAGTACAGGTAAAGGATATATTTCCTGTCTCTTTCAGAAAAACTATGTAAATAAGCTTGAAGTTCCTTACATCTACCTTCCAACTCTACCTTCCAGTGTCTCCAAACCCTTCATTTGAGGAAAACCTTGAATTTGTTATTTCCCAGACTAGTGTTCTATCTCTCTCACTTTCTCAATTCAGTTCAGTTGCTCAGTCATGTCCGACTCTGCGACCCCATGAATAGCAGCAGGCCAGGCCTCCCTGTCCATCACCACCTCCCGGAGTCCACTCAGACTCAACGTCCATCAAGTCAGTGATGCCATCCAGCCGTCTCATCCTCGGTCGTCCCCTTCTTCTCCTGCCCCCAACCCCTCCCAGCATCAGAGTCTTTTCCAATGAGTCAACTCTTTGCATGAGGTGGCCAAAGTACTGGAGTTTCAGCTTTAGCATCATTCCTTCCAAAGAAGCCCTTCCAGGGCTGATCTTCAGAATGGACTGGTTGGATCTGCTTGCAGTCCAGGGGACTCTCAAGAGTCTTCTCCAACACTACAGTTCAAAAGCATCAATTCTTTGGCACTCAGCCTTCTTCATAGTCCAACTCTCGCATCCATACATGACCACAGGAAAAACCATAGCCTTGAATAGACGGACCTTAGTCGGCAAAGTAATGTCTCTGCTTTTGAATATACTATCTAGATTGGTCATAACTTTTCTTCCAAGGAGTAAGCGTTTTTTTTTTTTTAATTTTTATTTTTACTTTATTTTACTTGACAATACTGTATTGGTTTTGCCATACATTGACATGAATCCACCACAGGTGTACATGCGTTCCCAAACATGAACCCCCCTCCAAATTTCATGGCTGCAGTCTAGAGTCACACATATTCTACAGACTTTGTTTTTAGAACCAAAAATGAAGTTATTATGACTGGTCAGGAGAGATTTGTTATATTACACACAGTTAATAAGAATTAAAATTCTATCTATTTAATGCATGTACCAATGGCTTCTCTACTTAAGATCAGTTCAGACATTATAAATCAGAAATCAATTTTGACAGGTCTGTTATCAATCCCAGGGTTCAATATCCACAAGGAATTACAGCAAACTAAAAACAGATTTGCTTTGTTTATATCACTTCTTTCCCCATTAAAATGTTATGACAAGGTGGCAGGAGAGCTATTTTTATTTTGTTGACCAGCACTTCTCTTTCTCTCTCAATCAGTACTATTTGTGGATAATTTATGTAAAGCTTTATTCATATTGGATTTGATAGCATTAATAGTTATATGTATTTCAAATATATAAGTCATAACATAAGATTGGGCTTCCCTTGGTGGTTCGAACAGTAAAGAATCTGCCTTCAGTTCAGGAGACCTGGGTTTGATCCTTGTGTTGGGAAGATCCCCTGGAGAAGGTAATGGCACCCCATTCCAGTATTCCTACCTGGAGAAGTCCATGGACAGAGGAGCCTGATGGGCTACAGTGTATGGGCTCACATAGCATCAGACATGACTGAGCCACTAACATACATGCACAACCTAAGATTAAGTGTTCAAGAAACTGAAGCAACTCTTACAGCAGATTTCAGATGAAAAAGTAGCTTCACAAGTTCTATTTTGTGAAAATAAAAGAAGAAACTACCTTAAATCCATGGAGATAAACTAAATTGAATGTGCTAAGTAGCTGACCCAACTCTTGAGACTAATTTACTAGGTTTATAAAAACACCTGTAACTTCTTTTCAATTGAGTAAACATATTGTTTCATTTAAATAGCACAGTATTATTTTCAAGCTATTGTTTATATTTTTTAAATATTAAAATAATTAGTAAGATCCCAAAATAATTTAGTAAAAATAATAAAATAAAATCTAACAATAATTTACCCCACATCATATCTTTTATTAGGATTTCTATCCATAAAACATCTCAAAGAATCTTCAGTTTTCTTCTCAGCATCTTTTCTATGTACAATTAATTTGCTTTATACAGGAGTGGTGTAACTGAAGGTCACCAAGTTATTAGACTTATAAACTGAAGGACCATGAAAGTGCATCTCAGAATATTTAAATCAATTTCAATAAATGAGAAAATTAATGAAGGAACTGACATATCAATCATAAAAATAAAGAGAAAGGGAATGCAATAACCTAATTAATAATCCAATTGAAATATTCATCTTTACAAATGAAATAAAATAATTATTGGCTCTGGGTTGAATCCAGACACTTAAAAATTTGACAATTTTACTAGCACATTAAAACAGTCATTATTTACTGTAAACACATTTATACGTATCTGTAGTAAGCTTTTAACTCCTATGAAGACATTGTATCTGTGTATGTCTGTTGGACAACCTTCAGATCTGCATTAGCTAATTATTTCACAGTATAAGCAGTGCATTTCTGGACAAATTTTTAGAATGTGCAATATTATATACTAACTTATAAATAACAGATAAAAATCTTTAGAAATTAGGGAGATAGACCTGCTTGAAGGGATAGAAATTGAAATCCCCTTGTCTCTCCTGACAGAATGGTCATTGACTTCCTAATGGCTAATTAAATGTATCTTCATAATAAACAAAGAAAGAATGAAGCCAAAGTTATGCATGCAAAGCTGAAAGAGTATTGCCCTATTAGATTTAAACTTGAAAAGCCAAACTAAAAGACTGTAATTAAATTTTGCCACTTTTCCTCAATATTTAGTTGATAATTTATGAGACATAAGCATATGTACATGATTTTATAAGACAAGGTACTACATATATATGTGTATGTACATATACATTCACATATATGTGTGTTTATATGTACAGACATACATATTTTTCACAAAACCAGTTAATTGTTTTTGATGTTTTGTTGGTACCTCTTTTCTCATTCCCATTCTAACAGGCACTGCTGTCTATGCCTGGACACTGATGCTAACAACTTTCTAATAAACATTTCCATATTTTTATGCTTACGTACTTTTATTAAATTAGAGACATACATACATATGAACCTATGCTTTTTTTATCTTGCTTTTACCCCACTTAACAATATTTCTGAAAACCTTGCCAAATAACATATTATTTTTGTGTCTAACATACTTTATGTTATTGGAGATCATATGATATGGCTCATCAATTTTCTTTGATGGCATTCACCCAGATTATCGGTTTTAACACCATAAAAATCACAAAATATCCTTGTATACATGTTTAGTTTTTTATTCTTAGATGGTAGATTCTCAAGGAATGAAATTATTTGAGTTCACAGAGTAAAAGAACCCATGTATTAATCATGTTTCCTTGCAAAGTGAAATCTATTGTTTTTATTGTTTATTTTTAGTTTAATATGCTATCATTAATCTTGCTTCATTTGTCAGACTGCAGTATTGTGTAAAAAACTCAGGTGACAGTCTCATTTTTCTTTTCCTTAGATTTCAGGAATTCTATAAGAAAATATTTTCAAGCATCTTCTAGGTTCAACTCAGTAAACCTTTTAATAGAGAGAAGCAACTCTCTTGCAGTTCATCCAAAATGTCTTTGGCAATTTATGTCTTAGTAAAGCACTGTTTCTTTCCTCTGGACTTTCTATATTTTCAGGTAGAGCCAACTGGATCTATGTTCCAAGTTTCCTTTTTGCTTTGACATTTTCATCTTTCCTAATGTTGTTTATATTATGAGAGAATTATTGTGCTTTGTCACTCAGTTCACTTAAAAAGCATTCAATATAAACTAAAAAATTCTTGGATGTTCATGATTTTTAGGTGCAGAAAACATATAAACTGCAGTTAAGGTCAATACACACTTTCAAACACTTAAAAGAAAAGACATATTTGAAATATGTATTCTTTGAAAAAGGGTTCAGTTCAGTTCAGTTGCTCAGTTGTGTCTGACTCTTTGCGAACCCATGAATAGCAGCACACCAGGCCTCCCTGTCCATCACCAACTCCCGGAGTCCACTCAGACTCACGTCTATAGAGTCAATGATGCCATCCAGCCATCTCATCCTCTGTCGTCCCCTACTCCTCCCGCCCCCAATCCCTCCCAGCATCAGAGTCTTTTCCAATGAGTCAACTCTTCACATGAGGTGGCCAAAGTACTGGAGTTTCAGCTTCAGCCAAGGCTTAGGGAACTTCAATTCTGGTTGTGTTTTCAGGTGCCATGAAAAGTAAAATAAGAGAAAAATGAAACAAAAACAAATTATGAAAATGGAATGGAAACAATAACAGTAAACATATAAATACTTATCAAAATGTGTTCTCTAAATTTTTTAAGAAAATTCACTTTTTCTTCCCTTTGGCTTACTATTATTTTAAATGTAAACAATTTACTATAAGAAATCTAGGTTATATTATATAATTTAAAAATAGGCAAATATCACAACATATTAATATAAAGAATGTGAAGGGAATCCAAAGTTTAATGATATAAACAAAGCACAAGATGTGCATTCTAAGCTTGATTTTTGAGATATTAATAAAATTTTTCAGTTCAGTTCAGTTCAGTGGCTCACTCGTATTCTACTCATTGTGACCCTATGAATCACAGCACGCCAGGCCTCCCTGTCCATCAGCAACTCCTAGAGTTCATTCAGACTCAAGTCCATCAAGTCAGTGATGCCATCCAGCCATCTCATCCTCTGTTGTGCCCTTCTCCTCCTGCCCCCAATCCCTCCCAGCATCCGAGTCTTTCCCAATGAGTCAACATTTTGCATGAGGTGGCCAAAGTACTGGAGTTTCAGCTTTAGCATCATTCCTTCCAAAGAAATCCCAGGGTTGATCTCCTTCAGAACGGACTGGTTGGATCTCCTTGCAGTCTAAGGGACTCTCAAGAGTCTTCTCCAACACCACAGTTCAAAAGCATCAATTCTTTGGCACTCAGCCTTCTTCATAGTCCAACTCTCACATCCATACATGACCACAGGAAAAACCATAGTCTTGACTAGACGGACCTTAGTCAGCAAAGTAACATCTCTGCTTTTGAATATACTATCTAGATTGGCCATAACTTTTCTTCCAAGGAGTAAGCGTCTTTTAATTTCATGGCTGCAGTCACCATCTGCAGTGATTTTGGAGCCCAAAAAAATAAAGTCTGACACTGTTTCCACTGTTTCCCCATCTATTTCCCATGAAGTGATGGGACCAGATGCCATGATCTTCATTTTCTGAATGTTGAGCTTTAAGCCAACTTTTTCACTCTCCTCTTTCACTTTCATCAAGAGGCTTTTTAGTTCCTCTTCACTTTCTGCCATGAGGGTGGTGTTATCTGCATATCAGAGGTTATTGATATTTCTCCTGGCAATCTTGATTCCAGCTTGTGTTTCTTCCAGTCCAGCGTTTCTCATGATGTACTCTGCATAGAAATTAAACACAGAATCAAGAAAGATTATTAATGAAGTTGGCCAAGCAACATAGTTTTACAAAGCTTCTGTTAGCTGTTTTTATGAATTGTCTAAACTTAAATTTTTGTTTATTGTATTTTTTTGAGCCAAAATGATGTCCTTGGTATTTTTATCAAATACTAGGTACTATGTCAAACATTTGAAAGAACTAATACCAATTCTTCTTACACTGTTGTCACAACAGAAAAAGAAGAAATACTTTAAACACAACTTACAAATCCAGCATTATCTTAATAACAAAAATCAGACAAGAATACAGAAAGGAAAATAAAATTATAGGCCAATTTCCCTGTTGAACATAAATGTAAATATCTTCAATAATATTCTAGCAATTCATTAATACATTAAAAAGATTACACAACATAGTCCAGTGGGATTTATTTCATAGATGAAAGAAGGCATCAGTATTGGCAAAATAGTAATCAATGTGATGACCACATTAAAAAAAAAAGAGGATAAAAAACAAACTATTATCTTAGTTCAGTTCAGTCACTCAGTCATGTCCAACTCTTTTCAACCTTATGGAGTGTAGCACACAAGGCCTCCCTGTCCATCAACAACTCCCAGAGTTTACCCAAACTCATATCCATCAAGTCAGTGATGCCAACCAACCATCTCATCCTCTGTCTTCCCCTTTTCCTTCCACCTTCAATCTTTCCCAGTATCAGGGTCTTTTCAAATGAGTCAGCTCTTTGCATGAGGTGGCCAAACTACTGGAGTTTCAGCTTCAACATCAGTCCTTTCAATGAACACTCAGGACTGATCTTTAGGATGGACTGGTTGGATCTCCACATTCCAAGATACTCAGGAGTCTTCTCCAACACCACAATTCAAAAGTATTGATTCTCTGGCACTCAGTTTTCTTTATAGTCCAATCTCACAGCCATGCATGACTACTGGAAAAACCATAGCTTGAATAGATGAACCTTTGTTGGCAAAGTAATTTCTCTGCTTTCTAATATGCTTCCCTAATAGCTCAGTTGGTAAAGAATCCAACTGCAATGCAGGATGCTCCAGTTCAATTCCCAGGTTGGGAAGATCCACTGGAAAAGGGATAGGCTACATACTCAAGTACTCTTGGTCTTCCCTTGTGGCTCATCTGGTAAAGAATCAGCCTGCATTGTGGGAGACCTGGGTTCACTCAGTGAGTTGGGAAAATCCCTGGAGAAGGGAAAGGCTACCTACACCAGTATTCTGGCCTGGAAAATTCCATGTGCTGTAAAGTCCATTGAGTCATAAAGAGTCAGACATGACTGAGTGACTTTCACTTTCACTTTTATTTGTAATATGCTGTCTAGCTTGGTCATAACTTTCCTTCCAAAGAGTAAGCATCTTTTAATGTCATGGCTGCAGTCACCATCTGCAGTGATTTTGGAGCCCCAAAAAGTAAAGTCTGATACTGTTTCCCATCTATTTGCCATAAAGTGATGGGACCGGATGCTATGATCTTCGTTTTCTGAATGTTGAACTTTAAGCCAACTTTTTCACTCTCCTCTTTCACTTTCATCAAGAACCTCTTTAGTTCTTCACTTTCTGCCATAAGGGTGGTATCATCTGCATATCTGAGGTTATTGATATTTCTCCAAGCAATCTTGATTCCAGCTTGTGCTTCATCCAGCCCAGCATTTCTCATGATGTACTCTGCATATAAGTTAAATAAGCAGAGTTACAATACACAGCCTTGACGTACTCCTTTTCCTATTTGGAACCAGTCTGCTGTTCCATGTCCAGTTCTAACTGTGGTTTCTTGACCTGCATACAGATTTCTCAGGAGACAGGTTAGGCTTTCTGGTATTCCCATCTCTTTCAGAATTCTCCACAGTTTCTTGTGATCCACACAGTCAAATCTTTGTTATACTCAATAAAGCACAAATAGATGTTTCTCTGGAGCTCTTGTTCTTTTGATGATCCAACAGATGTTGCCTATTTGATTTCTGGTTTCTCTGCCTTTTCTAAAACCAGCTTGAACATCTGGAAGTTCACAGTTCACATATTTTTGTAGCCTGGCTTGGAGAATTTGGAGCATTACTTTACTAGTGTATGAGATGGGTGCAATTGTGTGGTAGTTTGAGCATTCTTTGGCATTGCCTTTCTTTGGGATTAGAATGAAAGCTGACCTTTTCCATTCCTGTGGCCACTGCTAAATTTTCCAAATTTTCTGGCATATTGAATACAACACTTTCACAACATCATCTTTCAGGATTTGAAAGAGCTCAACTGAAATTCCATCACCTCCAGTAGCTTTGTTTGTCATGTTGCTTCCTAAATCCCACTTGACTTCACATTCCAGGATATCTATCTCTAGATGAGTAATCACATCATTTTTATTATCTGGGTCATGAAGATCTTTTTTGTCCAATTCTTCTGTGTATTCTTGCCACCTCTTCTTAATAACTTCTGCTTCTGTTAGGTTCATGCCATTTCTGTCCTTTATTGAGCCCATCTTTGTATGAAATATTCCCTTGGTATCTATACTTTTCTTGAGGTGATCTCCACTCTTTCCCTCTTGCCTACAGAATCCTGTGGATGGAGGAGCCTGGTGAGCTGCTGTCCATAGGGTCAGACAGAGTCGGACACGACTGAAGTGACTTAGCATGCATGCATGCATTCGAGAAGAAAATGGAAACCCACTCCAGTATTCTTGCCTGGAGAATCCCAGGGACAGGGGAGCCTGGTGGGTTGTTGTCTATCGGGTCACACCAAGTAGGACATGACTGAAGCGACTTAGCAGCAACAGCAGCTAGTCTTTCCCATTCTATTATTTTCCTCTCTTTCTTTGCACTGATCATTGAGGAAGGCTTTCTTATCTCTCCTTGCTATTCTTTGGAACTCTGCATTCAGATGCTTATATCTTTGCTTTTCTCCTTTGCTTTTCACTTTGTTTCTTTTCACAGCAATTTATAAGGCCTCTTCAGAGAGCCATTTTGCTTTTTTTGCATTTCTTTTTCTTAGGGATGGTCTTGATCCCTGTTTCCTGTGCAATGTCACAAACCTGTGTCCATATTCATCACGCACTCTATCAGATCTAGGCCCTTAAATCTATTTATCACTTCCACTGTATAAGCATAAGGGATTTGATTTAGGTCATATCTGAGTGGTCTAGTGGTTTTCCCTACTTTATTCAATTTGAGTCTGAATTTGGCAATAAGGCATTCATAATCTGAGTCACAGTCAGCTCCTGGTCTTGTTTTGCTGACTGTATAGAGCTTCTCCATCTTTGGCTGCAAAGAATATAATCAATCTGATTTTGGGATTGCCCACCTGGTGATGTCCATGTGTAGAGTCTTCTCTTGTGTTGTTGGAACAGGGTGTTTGCTATGATGAGTGCATTCTTTTGGCAAAACTCTATGAGTCTTTGCCCGGCTTCATTCTGTACTCCAAGGCCAAATATACCTATTCCTCCAAGTGTTTCTTGACTTGCTACTTTTGCATTCCAGTCCCCTGTAATGAAAAGGATATATTTTGGGGGTGCCAGTTCAAAAGGTCTTGTAGGTCTTCATAGAACTGTTCAACTTCAGCTTTTTCAGCATTACTGGTTGGGGCTTAGACTTGGTTTACTGTGATATTGAAAGGTTTGCCTTGGAAACAAACAAAGATCATCCTGTTGTTTTTGAGATTGCATCCAAGTACTGCATTTCAGACTCTTTTGGTAACTATGATGGCTACTCCATTTTTTCTAAGAGATTCTTGCCCACAGTAGTATATATATAGGTCATTTGAGTCAAATTCATCCATTTCAGTCCATTTCAGTTCACTGATTCCTAAAATGTCAGTGTTCACTCTTGCCATCTCCCCTTTGGCCGCTTCCAATTTGACTTGATCCATGGACCTAACATTTCAGGTTCCTATGTAATATTGCTCTTTACAGCATCAGACCTTGCTTCCATCACTGGTCGCATCCACAAGTGGGTGTTGTTTTTGCTTTGACTCTGTCTCTTTATTCTTTCTGGAATTATTTCTCCACTAATATACAGTAGCATATTGGGCACTTCCCGACCTGGGGTGTTCATTTTTCAGTGTCCTATGTTTTTGCCTTTTCGTACTGTTCATGGGGTTCTCATGGAAAAAATCCCAAAGTGGTTTACTATTCCCTTCTCCAGTGGATCACTATTATCTCAGTAGATGGCAAAAAGGCATTTAATATGTCAGCATCCATGCTGAGATAAAGACTCTCAGTAAAGTGGGTATGGAAGGAATATAACATAATAAAGGCCATATATGACAAGACCACAACTAACATCATACTCAGTGGTAAAGAGCTAGAAAGCTTTTCTTCTATGATCTGGAGCAAGAAACTCTCACCACTTTTATGCAACATAATTTTGAAAGTCTTAGCTAGACTAATTAGACAAGGGGAAAAAAAAATCCATGTTTTCAAGGAAGAATTAAAACTCACTATCTGCAGATGACATGGTATAATATACAGAAAACTCTAACAAGTCTACTGAAAACTGCTAAAAGTAATCAGTGAATTCAGTAGAATTAAAATACACAGAATCAATACACAAAGATTTCCTTTTTATACACAAATATGAACTATTAGAGAAATTAAGAAAACAATTCCAGTTATAGTTGCCTCAAAAGCAATAAAATACTTAGGAATAAATTTGATCAGGAAGGTGAAAGGCTTGTATATACAGAAAATTATAGGACATAAGTGAAATAATTTTAAGAAGAGCCATATAAATGGAAAGATATTCTATGCTGATAATTGGAGGAATCAATATTGTTAAAATATCCATATTACATAAAGCAATATATGAGTACAATGCCATCTCTATTAAAATGTCAGTGCCTTTTTTCCTAGAAATAGAATCATCCTAAAGTTTGTACTATATTACAAAACTGTAGTAGCTTACATTTTAAAATTTTATTGTAATTTAAAAAGTGTGTTATTTGCATAAAAACAGATACATTGATCAATGGAACAGAATAGAGAGCCCAGAATTAAACTTACATATATATGATCAACTAGTTTATGACAAGGGAGTCAAGAACATACAGTGGGGAAAAGACAATCTCTTATAAACTGTGTTTGAAAAACTGATACCCACATGCAAAGAAATGAAACTGGACCATTATTTTACACCATTCAAAAAAACAAAACAAAACAAAACATATAATGTGTTAAAGACTTCAATGTAGGACATGAAAGGAACTCTTAGAAGAGAGCATAGGCAAAACACTTTGACATAAATTATACCAATATTTTATTGAATCTGTTTCTCAGGGCAAAATAAATAAAAGCAAAAATAAGCAAATGGGATCTAATTAAACTTAAAACCTTTTGCACAGCAAATGAAACCATCAACAAAATGAGAAAAAAAAATTGCCTGTGAAATATGAGAAAAGATTTGCAAATAATGGATTTGACAAGAGGTTAATAACTAAAATATACAAACAGCTCATACAACTCAAATTTAGGAAAGGAAATAAAAAACTGAATCAAATAATGAGCAGAAGGCTTGAATAGACATTTATCCAAAGAAAGCATACAGATAGCTAATAGGCACATGAAAAGATACTCTGCTGCTTCTGCTGATAAGTCGCTTCAGTCGTGTCCGACTCTGTGCTACCCCATGGACTGCAGCCTACCAGGCTCCTCTGTCCATGGGATTTTCCAGGCAAGAGTACTGGAGTGGGGTGCCATTACCTTCTCTGGAAAAGATGCTCAGTATCACTAATTATTACAGAAATTCAACTCAAAACCACAATGTGGTATCACCCCACACCTGTTAGAATGGTTCTCATCAAAAAGTCTGCAAATAACAAATCTTGCAGAGGATGAAGAAAAAGGGAAACCTGGTACATTGTTCATAGGAATGTAAACTGATGTGGCCGGTATGGAAAATAGTAAATAATAAAAATTTAAAAAAAAAAACACTAAAAATAGAACCACCATACAATCCACAAATACCACTCTTATATATCTAGATAAGCAAAAGCCCTAATTTGCAAAGAAACATGAATCTCATTGTTCCTAGCAGCACTATTTATATAGTGCTGTGATATAGCCAAGATATCATGGAAGCAATCCAAGTGCCCATCAACAGACAGTTGGATTAAGAGGTGATGCACACACACACCCATACACACACACAGAGTGGAATATTAGCCACAAAAAGAATGAAATACTGCCATTAGGAGCAACATAGATGGACCTAGAGAATATTATGCTTTGTCAAATAAATCAGAGACAAATATCATATATCACTTATATGTGGAATCTAAAAAACAATGCAAATGAATGTATATACAAAACAGAAAAAGATTCACAGAGATAGGAACCTTGTTGTTACCAGAGGGGAAAGTGAAGGAGAGAGGGACCAACCAGGGGTATAGAATTAACAGATGCAAACTATTATATTTAAAATACACTCTACCTATCATCTTCTAATAACCTATAATTGAATATAATATGCAAAAATACTATTGTAAAACAAATATACTTCACTTAGAAAAGAATTTTAATTAATAGAAACTCCTCTATTTGTATTCTTTTCACTATTGAGTGGAAATCTCAAGATTTTCCTATGCAGCTTAACTAGTAAAGACTCCTTAAATATAATAATTTAAGGGATGTAGATATCAATAATAATGGGTACTTTTAATTGTATACAACTAACAGAATGATCAATCTTGGTTTAAATACACACAAACACACACACACAAATTAATGTTGCTGTTGTTGTGTAGTTGCTAAATTATGTCCAACTCTTCTGTTATACCAGGGACTGTAGCCTGCCATGCTCCTCTGGTCATAGAATTCTCCAGGCAAGAATACTGGTGTGGGTTGCCATTACCTTCTCCAGGAGCTCTTTCCAACCCAAGGATTGAACTTGAGTCTCCTGTATTGGCAGGCAAATTCTTCTTTCCTGAACCACCAGGGAAGTCCATACCAATTAATAGATTTGTAATAAGGATGAGATGGCTGGATGGCATCTCCGACTCGATGGACTTGAGTTTGAGTGATCGCCGGGAGTTAGTGATGGATAGGGAGGCCTGGCGTGCTGTAATTCATGGGGTCACAAAGAGTTGGACACGACTGAGACTGAACTGAACTGAAGTGAATAAAGGAAATGTTTTAATATACAATGCATTTTTTTAAGAACATGCAGCACAAGAGGCAAAAATAAGCATAGCTTTTCTTAAAATATATTTCTTTACTTCTTACTGTCAGCACAATATCTAGATGTCATATTTTCCCAATTATTTGCATTAATATAATTAATGTTAAATGAGTCATGTTATCTAAATCTCCATTTCTAATAAGCCATATTTCCATCATATAATGTAAACTTATGACTCTATTCATTTAACACAAATTAAATTTGGTTTCTGTCCATGACATTTAATATAAATCTTTTCTTCCAGAACTTGATGATTTTTGCCAAATATTGTCGCCTCATTTGCCTTGCCACAACAACATAGAATCTTTCTCTTTCACCTTCAACTAAGTGATAATTATCTCAGAGAAACATTAACATTGTTTTCCTTCTGCTTCTGCTTCCAACATATTCTACATTTGATCCACAATATGGCTCTTGATACTATTACCTTTTCCTAAGATCATGTTACTTAATTCATTAAAATCTGAAGACTAAATATTTGAGTATGAAAGATTCAAATTTTAGCTGAAAAGCACAGAGATAGCATTTATGAAGTTATGGAAGGAAGGAGTGGTTCTTTTATCTTTTGCGTAGAACTGGATTCATTTAACTTGTACTCTCAGAAATTTTAGGTAAATTAGTTTTGCTGTAAAATTGCTTATGTCTGAGTCTATTTATTGAGGATGATACAGTCCAGTATACATTTTGGAAATTTTTCTCATAAGATTTTATTTCACTGGCTTCAGGCATAAGCTATACAGTAAGGCATATGTCTATACTAGATCACAGGGCTTTTTTTGACTTCAGGTAAATTTAAGATGGTTTATAGCTGGGAAATCCAGAAGAAGTGCAAATAAAGGATTCCCTCCCTTATGTATTAGGATATATATATATATATGAAGCCACATGCACACATGTGCTTTCTCTCTTACCTATTTTTGAAGTTTTCCAGGATTATAGGAATAGAAGAAGCAATTGTAATTTGTTGGGTTTTGCTGAAAGCTTGTCATACTCTTTTTAATCATATAGACTTTCCTTAACTTCAACATTCCCAAAAAATAAATTCATGTTGCAGTCATAGTCAGTGAAAACTGGTATAACAATTTAAGTGTTACTCTGGTGTTTGAGTGATTACCGAAAAACTAAAATTTTTCTAGTATATTGCCTTCTATTTTATTGATTATCTTCTTCATTATTAGAGCACTCAACACATCAGCGATGGGTTTGACTTTTCTGTTATTGCTGATTATTTTTTACTTTGAGGACTTATATTCTTCTAAAATTTAATGAATCGGGTTACTCATTAGTAGATGAAACTTGAAGTATTTGTACTAATCTTTCATCTTATTGTGGACAGTTTCACTATGACTATGGCTTTTCAAAAACAATTATAGTTACTGGTCATTATTTGACTTTATAATCAAATATGCAGTCTCTCTCAGAAATCTTTCTGTATTCTAGTGAAATAGGTCAAAGCAACTGCAAGCAACTCATTTATTTTTCAAATGATACAACTGATTGAAGAGTTTGGCTTCTGGTTAAAAACCTGCATGTGATTTTTTCAGATCTGATATAATAGGCAGTTACAAAGGCTTTATCGGACAGACCTCACCAGGGAAATCCACCCTCCCCACACCATTCGGGCCCAGCAAATGCTCTGCAGGCTCTCAGGGCAGTTGCACTCAAGGTCTCAGGCCTGCTGGCTGGTCACAGTCTTTGCATTATTTAGATTCTCAGCCTGGGTACTTTTATCCCCAGGTCTCTTCATCTGAGGCCTTTAGCTAGGCTCCTCTTCAGCTGCCTCTGCCAAGAATTCCTTAAGGAAACTTGAAGGTATTTTTTCCCACTCTAACTCAGTACCCAGTACTTTTCTACATCTCACCCTGCTCCAGCCCTTCAACCCCAAGTTCAGTAGCCTAGAGTCCATAGAATTACCAGAGCCTTTTGTCAGGAGAGCCCTTAACAGTGAAATGTCTTACACCTTGCTACTCCCTCACCTGACAATTCAGCTCTCTCCCCAATTCAGCTGAGTTCCTGACAGTGGCATATAAAATATGAGCTCCAAATCCTGGTATAGGTCTAAGACTAGAGTGATTCTAACAACTTGGATTTCTTAGAGGGCGTGAATTTCACTTCTCTGAATCTTCTTAATTTAGCATTTCTAACAGTAAACCATTTGCAGAACTTCTACTAACAAAGGGGGTGATATAAATAAAATTTCTACCTTTAATGTACAATACCTCTTCATCAAAGCACAATAGAGTCTCAGTCCCTTCAGAATACCATACGTATAACAAAAAATACCGTCGGTTAAGAGGCTTAAAAACAACAGAAACATTTTTTTTTCATGGTTTAGGAGAATGAGAGGTCCAAAATCAGGGTGCCAGCATAGTAGAGTTCTGGTGGGAGCCCTCTTTGGCTTTCAGGGTTCCAGAATGCTGACTTTTAGTATTCCCACAAGTTGAGAGACAGGAAGTAAAGGGTCATCTGACTCAGGGCATTAATACCATTCATGAGGGCTCCACCTTCATGGTAGTTCAGTTCAGTTCAATCACTCAGTCGTGTCCGACTCTTTGTGACCCCAAGAATCGCAGCAGGTCAGGCCTCCCTGTTCATCACCATCTCCCGGAGTTCACTCAGACTCATGTCCATCGAGTCCGTGATGCCATCCAGCCATTTCATCCTCTGTAATCCTCTTCTCCTCCTGCCCCCAATCCCTCCCAGCATCAGAGACTTTTCCAATGAGTCAACTCTTTGCATGAGGTGGCCAAAGTACTGGAGTTTCAGCTTTAGCATCATTCCTTCCAAAGAAAACCCAGGACTGATCTCCTTCAGAATGGACTAGTTGGATCTCCTTGCAGTCCAAGGGACTCTCAAGAGTCTTCTCCAAAACCATAGTCAAAAGCATCAATTCTTCGGTGCTCAGCCTTCTTCACAGTCCAACTCTCACATCCATACATGACCACAGGAAAAACCATAGCCTTGACTAGACGGGCCTTAGTCGGCAAAGTAATGTCTCTGCTTTTGAATATACTATCTAGGCTGGTCATAACTTTTTTTCCAAGGAGTAAGCGTCTTTTAATTTCATGGCTGCAGTCACCGTCTGCAGTGATTTTAGAGCTCCCCAAAATAAAGTCTGACACTGTTTCCACTGTTTCCCATCTATTTCCCATGAAGTGAAGGGACCGGATGCCATGATCTTCATTTTCTGAATGTTGAGCTTTAAGCCAACTTTTTCACTCTCCTCTTTCACTTTCATCAAGAGGCTTTTTAGCTCCTTTTCACTTTCTGCCATAAGGGTGGTGTCATCTGCATATCTGAGGTGATTGATATTTCTTCCGGCAAACTTGATTCCAGCTTGTGTTCTTCCAGTTCAGCGTTTCTCATGATGTACTCTGCATAGAAGTTAAATAAGCAGGGCGACAATATACAGCCTTGACATACTCCTTTTCCTATTTGGAACCAGTCTGTTCTTCCATGTCCAGTTCTAACTGTTGCTTCCTGACCTGCATACAGATTTCTCAAGAGGCAGGTCAGTTGCTCTGCTATTCCCATCTCTTTCAGAATTTTCCGGAGTTTATTGTGATCCACACAGTCAAAGGCTTTGGCATAGTCAATAAAGCAGAAATAGATGTTTTTCTGGAACTCTCTTGCTTTTCCATGATCCAGTATATGTTGGCATTTTGATCTCTGGTTCCTCTGTCTTTTCTAAAACCAGCTTGAACATCAGGGAGTTCACGGTTCACATATTGCTGAAGCCTGGCTTGGAGAATCTTGAGCATTACTTTACTAGCATGTGAGATGAGTGCAATTGTGTGGTAGTTTGAGCATTCTTTGGCATTGCCTTTCTTTGGAATTGGAATGAAAACTGACCTTTTCCAGTCCTGTGGCCACTGCTGAGTTTTCCAAATTTGCTGGCACATTGAGTGCAGCACTTTCACAGCATCGTCTTTCAGGATTTGAAAGAGCTCAACTGGAATACCATCACCTCCACTAGCTTTGTTCGTAGTGATGCTATCTAAGGCCCACTTGACTTCACTTTCCAAGATGTCAGGCTCTAGATTAGTGATCACATCATGATGATTATCTGGGTCATGAAGTTCTTTTTTGTATAGTTTTTCTGTGTATTCTTGCCACCTCTTCTTAATATCTTCTGTTTCTGTTAGGTCCATACCATTTCTGTCCTTTATCGAGCCCATCTTTGCATGAGATGTTCCTTTGATATCTCTAATTTTCTTGAAGAGATCTCTCTAGTCTTTCCCATTTTGTTCTTTTCCTCTATTTCTTTTCATTGATCACTGAAGAAGGCTTTCTTATCTCTTCTTGCTATTCTTTGGAACTCTGTATTCAGATGCTTATATCTTTCCTTTTCTCCTTTGCTTTTCACCTCTCTTCTATTCACAGCTATTTGTAAGGCCTCCCCAGACAGCCGTTTTGGTTTTTTGCATTTCTTTTCCATGAGGATGGTCTTGATCCCTGTCTCCTGTACAATGTCACGAACCTCATTCCATAGTTCATCAGGCACTCTATCTATCAGACCTAGGCCCTCAAATCTATTTCTCACTTCCACTGTATAATCATAAGGGATTTGATTTAGGTCCTACCTGAATGGTCTAGCGGTTTTCCCTACTTTCTTCAATTTGAGTCTGAATTTGGCAATAAGGAGTTCATGATCTGAGCCACAGTCAGCTCCTGGTCTTGTTTTTGTTGACTGTATAGAGCTTCTCCATCTTTGGCTGCAAAGAATATAATCAATCTGATTTCAGTGTTGACCATCTGGTGATGGCCATGTGTAGAGTCTTCTCTTGTGTTGTTGGAAGAGGGTGTTTGCTATGACCAGTGCATTTTCTTAGCAAAACTCTATTAGTCTTTGCCCTGCTTCATTCCGTATTCCAAAGCCAAATTTGCCTATTACTCCAGGTGTTTCTTAACTTCCTACTTTTGCATTCCAGTCCCCTAAAATGAAAGGGACATCTCTTTAGGGTGTTAGTTCTAAAAGGTCTTGTAGGTCTTCATAAAACCGTTCAACTTCAGCTTCTTCAGCGTTACTCTTTGGGGCATAGACTTGGATTACTGTGATATTGAATGCTTTGCCTTGGAAACAAACAGAGTTCATTCTGTCATTTTTGAGATTGCATCCAGGTACTGCATTTCGGACTCTTTTGTTGACCATGATGGCTACTCCATTTCTTCTGAGGGATTCCAGCCCGCAGTAGTAGATATAATGGTCATCTGAGTTAAATTCACCCATTCCAGTCCATTTTAGTACGCTGATTCCTAGAATGTCGACGTTCACCCTTGTCATCTCTTGTTTGACCACTTCCAATTTGCCTTGATTCATGGTCCTGACATTCCAGGTTCCTATGCAATATTGCTCTTTATAGCATCAGACCTTGCTTCTATCACCAGTCACATCCACAGCTGGGTATTGTTTTTGCTTTGGCTCCATCCCTTCATTCTTTCGGGAGTTATTTCTCCTCTCATCTCCAGTAGCATATTGGGCATCTACTGACCTGGGGAGTTCCTCATTCAATATCCTATCATTTTGCCTTTTCATACTGTTCATAGGGTTCTCACAGCAAGAATACTGAAGTGGCTTGCCATTCCCTTCTCCAGTGGACCACATTCTGTCAGACCTCTCCACCATGACCTGCCTGTATGGGGTTGCCCTGCAAGCATGGCTTGGTTTCATTGAGTTAGACAAGGCTGTGGTCCTAGTATGACTAGATTGACTAGTTTTCTGTGAGTATGGTTTCAGTGTGTCTGCCCTCTGATGTCCTCTTGCAACACCTACCATCTTACTTGGGTTTCTTTTACCTTGGGCTTGGGGTATCTCCTCTCAGTTGCTCCAGCAAAGGTTACCTTCATGGTAACCTAATCCTAATCCTAATTAACTATCAAAGACCTCACCTTCTAACACCATCACATTTAAGGGCATAGTGACTTATGAATTTTAGGGGAGCACAAACATTCGGTTCATAACAGAGCCTAGTAAAATGCTCTCTAAAGAAATTCACTTAGCCTAATGTATCTTCCCCCACCCTACCTGCTCCTCTATACACTTATCTTAGTTCTCTATTTCATAGGAAGGAAGCAAACCAAATACTTTGCAGATCAATTTCGTTTGTCTTTCTTAATAATGCCCTGCAAAAAATACGTACTTTGGCTGAAAGTACATTTTATTCCTCTTTCTAAGTGTCTAAATCTTTCTCTATTCTTTAGTACAATTTTCCAGTGAAGATTCATTCAAAATTAGAAGCTATAACAACGGCCATATGGATTAGCCTTATTTTCAGCATCTTCCACTGACTTCATGATGGATTTTATTATTTAAAATCAAACTTCCTTATTGACCTCTGACTCTCCTCAAGAGCTTTAAAAATATTTGGGACCAAACTGTAGGTAGTTTTTTAGTAGAAATAGACAGACATTCAATTTGTAAAGGCTTAAATTAGGACTCAAAGAATGCAGCTGTTTACCTAATGCTGGAAATCCTTTCCCAGAATCAGTCATCCATGTATTAATGCTTTGCCTGTATCCATGGCATTAAAGGGATTACTTAAGGCACATTGCTGCTGGAACTCTCTTGCCTTGGAATGCTTCGATCCTTAACTCAGACATGTTATCTCCATAAATATTTTATAGACTTAAACTTTCCTGAAGTTTTGAGGTTCAGATATATATCATCTCATGAATTCAACTTTTTTTCATCCCACTTTAGTTTCTCCTTTGCCATATTTTGTTCAATCGTATGAGGAATTATTCAGCTTTTATTCTGTCAAAAGCTGGTCCGACATGCCCACCCTCAGTCCACTACACACACATGGAATGTCAGAATTACACCATTCTTTCTTTGATTTATTAGATATTTTCAGCATTATTCATTTCATCTGCTATCAGTATGGCAACAGGGGTTTGAGGGCAAAGGAAAGCACTCATGTGGTGATTTCAGTTAGGTTGCATTCAATCTATTTAAATGAGAGGGAAAAACAAAGCAAAGGATATGCCTGATTCTTGATTCCATACATCATGAACTCTAAAGAAGCCTAATATTTTAACTTTTTTAAAAAGGATTTAGGGAGGACAAGAGAGGAAGGTAAAGGTATCAACAATGTCATGTATCCAGATTGTAGTTAAAATTAATTTCATTTTGTAATAAAATCTATGCTCCGTTTAGGAATATTTGCCCTAAGGACAGGTGAAAAAAGTGAAAACTCTTGCCTTTTGAATAGAAAATTTGAATACAACTTACTATGACTTTCAACTCTAAAAAATACATAGTTCAGAATCTAGGGAATGAAAAATCCTTAAGCTAAAACCTCTATCATACCTTTGCTTAATCTAGTGTTTTTCACCTGGTTTGGTGAAATTACCACTTATCCTAAGACATAGTTGATCAGTTTCTACAGTCTCAAAGTGCTTTTTTTAGGTTGTTTTGGAACATATTCTAACTTTACACAGCCATTTCTTATGGTTGTTTAGTTTAGGAAATGCAGAGGCAACTGTTTTATTGGCTCCATCTTTCAAATATTTATATTTTCATGGCTTCAAGACACTCTGACTTTTTCCATATTCAACTCAGAGTATGCATTGCTCTGTTTATAATGTATACTGTTTGTCTCATTACTGTCTTGGGTCACTTCTTTGGGGTTATTTATATTTAAACAGATGTGTCTTTTGGGGAGTCAACTCTGTTATTAGCCACTAGGGCAAGAATAATTTCTTGTCTCTATCACTACAATGAGGAGACACATAGGGCTGAGAGATTGTGATTGGTAGCTGTGTATATAAAATAAAATTTAAAAAATCCAGTTTGGAAATAATTTTTAAAAATAAAGCACTTCATTAACATTATTTTCTGATCAGTCTTTTTCCAGATATACAAAAAAATGCCACGTGGTATATTTTTTCTCTCTGTTTTTGTTATGCATTGCTTTAATAAAGGAATATTTCTCAATACCCCAAAATAAGAATAGCAGTAAAGTCTAGAAAAGAAATATGATATCCTTATTTGTTACAGATTGTAATCTTTAATTGCTTCTTACAGATAATTGTTACTAACGATTACAGGTTACCGATTACAATCTTTACTTGGGGAAAGGTAGGAAGAAAGATAGGACTTACAGTGCCTTTATATAATAAGAGGGCTTCTCTGATGGCTCAGATGGTAAGAGATCTGCTTGCAATGCAAGAGACCAGGGTTCAATCCCTGAATCAGGAAGATACCCTGCAGAAGGGAATGGCAACCCACTCCAGTATTCTTGCTTTATTGAATCCCATGGACAGAGAAGCCTGGTGGGCCACAGTCCATGGGGTTGTAAAGAGTCGGACATGACTGAGCGACTAAGCACAGGCTAATCTATGTGATTAGCAAAATGCTTCTTGAACTGTATAAGTCTGGCCAAAACCAGTAGTGTTTTGTCTATCACTAATTCCTTTCATTTTAGTGATTTAATGTTCTCTTTTCATAATTAAAAAAAATAAATCTCTGTTCATGTCAATTCTCCATTACAAATCATTAATACAATCCCCACTGAGTGTAGACTGAAATTTAAATTAATAACTGAATATTCTAGGCTTCCACATTCATATTCTAGTCTGCTTTTCCAAGTTTTAGTCTCACCTTTCATTTTCATGAGTTCCATACTTCATCTAAACAGAGCTGTTTAGACCAGCTATTTTCCCCATTGTGCTTCATTTGGGTTTTCATATACTGGCCCCTTCACTTAAAATATTATATTGCCTCTACCAGGTGATTTCCATGAAGCTTTTGAAAACTTTCACTTGAAAGAAATTCCCTACAAATTTAATGGTTCTATTCTATCTTGTTTTGTTTAAATTTATCCACCATCTCTTCCATTCTTCCACTAGAAAGTAAACTGCTGAGGATAGGGGCCACAAGAAACCAAATTTTGTATTTCAAAAATGTCTGAGAGCAGATAGTAGCAAATGGACAGGATTTTTATTTAACTCTATTATATTTCTTACTGTTGACAGAGGGGAAGTTTAGAGGGAAGGTATAGTTAGGGAGTTTCGAATGGACATGTACATACTGCTATATTTAAAATGGATAACCAACAAGGACTGACTGTATAGCACATGGCACTCTGCTCAAGAATATGTGGCAGCCTGAATGGGAGGGAGTTTGAGGGAGAATGGATACATGTACATGTATAGCCGAGTCCCTTCATTGTTAACCTGAAACAAGAAAAACATTATTAACCGGCTATGCTCCAACACAAAATAAAAAGTTGTTTTTTGAAATATGTTTTTAACTATGTTCCTTATTTGGAGAGGAGAACATTAGAATCACAGGTATAGATCTTCAAAAATATACATGCAATGTCCTCAGGCTAAGATTGTAGTTCAGTTTGAATCTGAACCAAAGCCCCTCTTTTAAAAACAAATAAACAAAAAATTACAGTTAATTTTGAAAGTCATTCTAGTATCAAGAGCAATAATATAAGAAATTTAAATATTCTGTGCATCAACTTGTATTTTACATTATTTGGGGAGTTTTCTCTTAATTATATAAGTAAATCATGGTCATTCTTTCATAAATGAAATACTTGATGACAAAAAATATGTAGAGTAACTTCTGTACACACACCACAAATGCACATTTTTTAAAATAAAATGAGATCAAACTATTTATACCATCTATATTTATTTTATTAAAGAACATACTTTTCTATTCTTATCAGTATATGCATATATTATTATTTTATTGGTTGCATATCATTCATATATGGATGTATTATAATCAGTGTGTTTGTGTTAATATTTGGATTACTTTCATTGTTTCAATATTATAAATAATGTACCAAGAGAAGTTCTTACACAAGCATCTTTATCACAGTAACACCCAGCTTGGTATTAGTCTAATAAGGGTAAGAGTTTCATGAATGAAATAAAATGTGGAGGTTGTGATTAAAGAATTAATTTTAAAAAGTGAAACTTTGCATACTTGGAAGATTTTTTTTTAAGATAAAGTGCTGGGCCAAAGTGTACTTATATTTAGTAAGAAAATAATAATATTCTTTCCTAGACCTTACTACTTCACTTTTCTTTTGGGAACTAGTAAGCACTGACATGTATTTCCATATTTGCATTCCTAACTTTTATATGACAAGAACTGTTTGAAAATACTCATTTCCCTCTGCTATGAACGGAATGTTTGCAACCTCCCAAAATTCATATTGAGACCTAATACCCAATGTAATCCTATTAGGAAATGGGGCCATTGGGAAGTCTCAGGTCATGAGGGTGAAGCTCTCATGAATGAGATTAGTGTTCTTATGAAAGAGATCCAACAGACCTCCCTAGCCTTTTCATGTAAAGTTACAGTAAGAAGAAAGCTAACATGCAGAAGCAGGCTCTCATAAAACATGAAATCTGCTGCTGCCACAATTTTGGACCCCACAGCTTCCAGAATTCTGAGAAATAAATATTAGCTATTTGTAAGCCTTTCATATATAAAGCCACCCATATACAAAGCTTAAAATCCTTCAAGCCAGACTTCAACCGTATATGAACCAGGAACTTCCAGATGTACAAGTTGTATTTAGAAGAGGCAGAGACACTAGAGATCAAGTTGCCAACATCCGTTGGATCATAGGGAATTCCACAAAAATACCTACTTCTGCTTCATTGACTACGCTAAAGCCTTTGACTGTGTGTATCTCTACAAATGCGGAAAATTCTTAAACAGATGGCAAAACCAGACCACCTTACCTGTTTGCAGAGAAAACTGTATGCAGGTCAAGAAGCAACAGTTAGAAGCAGACATGGAACAATGGACGGGTTCAGAATTGGGGAAGTAGTACATCAAGGTTGTATACCGTCACCCTGCTTATTTAACTTCTATGCAGACTATACCATGTGAAATGCTGGCCTGGATGACTCAAAGCTTAAATCAAAATTGCAGGGAGAAATAATAATAACCTTGGATATGCAGATGACATCACCGTAATGGCAGAAAGTAAAGAAGAACTAAAGAGCCTCTTGATGAGGGTGAAAAGGAGAGTGAAAAAGGCTACTTGAAACTCAACATTCAAAAAACTAAGATCATAGCATCTGGTCACGTCACTTCATGGCAAATAGATGGTGGCGGGGAGTGAAAACAGGGGTATATTTTATCTTCATGGACTTCAAAATCACTGTGGATGGTGACTGCAGCCATTAAATTAAAAGATGTTTGCTCCTTTGAAGAAAAGTTATGACAATACTAGACAGCATATTAAAAAGCAGAGGCATCCCTTTGCCAACAAAGGCCTATATACTCAAAACTATGCATTTTCCAATAGTCGTGTATGGATGTGAGAGTTGGACCATAAAGAAGGCTTAGAATCAAAGAATTGATGCTTTCAAATTGTGGTGCTGGAGAAGACTTGAGTGTCCCTTCAACTGCAAAGAAATCAAACCAGTCAATCCTAATGGGAATCAACCCTGAATCTTCATTGGAATGAGTGATGCTGAAGCTGAGGCTCTGATACTTTGACCACCCGATAAGAAGAGCCAACTCATTGGAAAAGACTCTGATGCTAGGAAAGATTGAGGGCAGGAGGACAACGGGGTGATAGAGGATGAGATGGTTGGATGGCATCATGAACTCTGGACATGAGTTTGAGCAAGCTCTGGGAGACAGTGAAGGACAGGGTCCACAAAGGGTGCAGTCCATGGTCCACAAAGGGTCATACATGACTTAGCAACTGAACAACATATATTGTATTTCTTTTATAGTAAAGAGGATGAACTGTCACATCTTCAAAACAATGTAAATTCCTATTCATTTTAACAACATATATTGTATTTCTTTTATAGTAAAGAGGATGAACTGTCACATCTTCAAAACAATGTAAATTCCTATTCATTTTAATATATGCCAATCTCAAAAATCATATTATTTCATTGTTTTTTAAATTGCATTACTCTGATTCCATAAATATTTGATGAGTTTTTCATATTTTTATGTATTTCTTCTTTTCTGGGTTTATGCTTTTTACACAATTTCTGATGACTTATAAGTTTCATTTAAGCAAATATCATTGTTTTCCCTTGTAAGTGGAAAACTTTCAAATTTTGTTCATTTCCTTCTATTTTCAATGTTTTTTGATATACTATTTATTATTTAATGTTATACTTCAAGTTTTATAACTTTGGTGTTGTGTTTGAAAGTTGAAACCTCCACTATATTCTTACTCTATTCTAAATTTGTATAAAGCACACTTAAAATTGAATAGTAAGTTAACCATCCATTTCATTTTAATTCTGAAATCTCTCTCCAGTTCTTTGGAGCTACAATTTTATCTCATCTTTGTACCTCATCCTGCCTCATTATTTTTTAATAAACCTCAATCTGTTCATAGTCTACACCAATAATTATTTTTCTTATTAGAGAATACCAGTCTATCCTTTTTAATCCATTCTTCTCTTAGTTTCTTGCCTAATAGTTTTAAAGGAACAATTATATTAATTTCCAATTGTTGAAATAGTTTATGGAAAAGTAAAACACTCACTGTATGTATCAGGTGATATACCAGGAGCTGACCACAAAGTGAGTGGTAAGCTTAGCAAACCTATTTCTGGGCCATGGAGTACCTCTTTTATATATTGCATGTTGTATGAATTTTATGAATATTTATATATATAGTATATTCTTTATGAATATTCTTTTATAAATAAATATATATATATATATTCTTCCCCAGAGTAAGTTATATGCTTAATTTATTAATTTAGTTACCTCAAATTCATTTTTAATGTAACATATAAATGCAATCCATAAAAGTGTTTCTTAATATGTTTCATACAAAGACTGAGTTTATCATTAAATATAGCAAAATAAAAAGTGTATGTAGAATATCAGTGTATATATGGAAAAATGTAGCCTCAATATTTATATTGGAAAGTATTACCTTCTTTTATATTTTATAAGTTAATGTAGAAATAGTATTAGGTATTTGGATCTTTTTATTCTTACTAGACTTTTCTCCATTTACTTTTCTTTCAATAACTGAGAGAAGAGTTTGAAATCTCAAATGATAATCGTGGATTTGTTATTTTCCCTTACAATTTGTTTGTTCCCTGGTAGCTCAGCTGGTAAAGCATCTGCCTGCAATGTGGGAGACCTGGGTTTCATCCCTGCATTGGGAAGATCCCCTGGAGAAGGGAATGGGCCCATTTCAAGTTAGATGGACAGAGGAGTCTGGCAGGCTGCAGTCCATGGGATCACAAAGAACTGGACAGACTGAGTGACTTTCACCTTTACTTTTTTCACTTCCTACAATTTGTCAGGTTGTTTTTTTTTTTTCTTCTTGTATTTTCTGTTAATGAGTACATATACATTGAACATTTGTATGTCTTCTCGATGAATGTTTCCTTTATAATCATAAAAATATCATACAATTCTGTTTATACTGTTTTCACTCAGGTCATCTTTGCCTAATATCAATATATCCACTCTTACTTTCTCTTGATTAGTATTTGCATAGTATAATTTCATGTTTTTTAAAAATATTTTCCAGCTTTGTAGGTTATGTGCATCTTTTTAAAATAGCATACAGTTAGGCCTTGCTTTTTAAACCAGTATGATAATTATTACATTTAAGAGGAATATTTATTCCTTTTAAATTTATACTAATTATTTATATTTTACCATCATAATCTTTATTTTGATATTTATATATTCTCTTCATCCCCCTCTCTTTTCTACTTCATGTGCATCAATTTTTTTTTTTTTATGTTTTAGTATTCCGCTGTATCTCTACTATTGATTTGGCAACTATATATTTTTAATAAATGTATATCTGGCTACTTTAGAGTTTGTAGTATCTTTAGCTTACCATTGTTTACCATCAGAAAATGTTACACTTCACAGTCTTCTTTGATAGCTCAGTTGTTAAAGAATCCTCCTGCAATGCAGGAGACCCTGGTTTGGTTCCTGAGTGGGGAAGATCTGCTAGAGAAGGGATAGGCTACCCATTCCTATATTCTTAGGCTTCCCTTATAGCTCAGCTGGCAAAGAATCTGCCCACAATGAGGGGTTAAATCCCTGGGTTGGAAAGATCCCCTGGAGAAGGGAACACCTAATCACTCCAGTATTCTGGGTTGGAGAATTCCATGGACCATAGGGTCCAGGTCCATGGGTTCACAGAGTCAGACAGGACTGAGTGACTTTCACTTTCACATATAACCTAAGAAACTGACAAAAGAGTTTAAATGAATGGGTGATGGTCTCTCAAGTAGCTTGGGTAGTAATGAATAGAGCTAAAAAATTATGACCTCCACCACTATCTTTTAACAGGAAGCCATTGTTTAGGCCACATTAGTCAAACAAAATAAAGCCCTTGCTGGCAGCCAGGTTTCTATTATATAGATGATTTACCTGCTTAGGCTAAGATTTATATAAAACATCTGTGGAACATTTCTTGTTTTAAGACAGGCCTGGTTTCAAAACTTAACTATGACAATTGCTTCTTAATAACAATTAACTACAAAGTTTATCTTTGAATTTCATTTTCCCCACCCAGAATTAGAGACAAATGAACCCACTTCATATAAAAATTAATTACATAAAAATATTATGAACAATATGTGGGTGCATAATAAATATTGATTCCATTCCTGGACTTGTGATTCTTTTCTGTCTGAAAATTTAAAAGGTAAAAGGTAGAAAAGAAATTGTGCTAATTTGTTTCTCACATTTATTTATAAATTGTTAAGGGAAAGATTTTATGAAAACAGTGCTTAAACCTCTTTTTTGAAAGGTGGAACTTGTATATGCTTTATAATTATATTTTATCATAATAAATAATTAAAAAATTACTACTGTTAGATGTAGGTATCTAATCTGGGTAGATTTATATTTAGCATTATAATACTAAGATAAAGAGGTATTGAACTAGACTGCCTCTATCTGATTAAATTGTTTTTGAATATTTTAAAATGGAGTAGAAGCTGATAACAAATCCATATTTATTTGTCAGAAACTTTGCAATAACTAAAATCAACTATGTGTTGCTTTTTTGTTTTTGTTTTTGCAGGTAATTTTATATATTCTCTTTAAATTTCATAGACAAAGTAGTTAAGCTCTAGCCAGTCACTTAGCTAATTGTTTATCAAATCCATCAATCTTTTAGGCATGAATATTTTTCACCTGAATTAAAAGTAGAGGTTCTTTGAATCATTCTATTGATTTTTTGGCAATGAGCTAACAGGATATCCTAACTAATTGACTCTGCTTAATATTACTTTGTGCACAGCTGTTGTCTCTGTCATTCCAAATGGTTAATTTTCTCACCAGACAAGGTCCAATCCATGAAAATGTCCAAGTATCTATCACTCAGTCTTAGAAATATGTACATCTTGCGAGGATGTGGGGGAAAAGGAACCTTCCTATATATTTGCTAGAAATGTAAGTTGGTGCAGCCACTGTGGAAAACAGTATGGAGGTTCCTCAGAAAACTAAAAATAGAATTACCAAATGATCCAGGAATCTCATTCATGGGCATATATCCAGACAAAACTGTAATTCAAAAAGATACATGTATCCCTATGTTCATAGCAACACAATTCACAATAACCAAGATATGAAAATAACTGTCCATTGATATGTGAATGAATAAAGATGTGGTTCATATATACAATGGATTACCACTAGCCATAAAATGGATTTAGCCATAAAATATTTAAAAAATGAATAAATAAAATAAAATCCATTTTGGCAATAAGCATACAACTATAGATTATCACACTAAGTGATACAAATCATAAAGAGGGAGAGAAATAGTATATGATATCACTTATATGTAGAATCTAAAATATGACATAAATGAATGTATCTTTAAAACATAAACAGAATCACAGGTATAGAGAAAAAACTGGTGATTGTGAAGGGTGAAAAAGTTGGAGTAATAAAATGGAAGTTGAAGTTAGCAAATGTAAGCTTTTATATATAGGATGGCTAAACAACAAGGTTCTACTGTACAGCACAGAAAATATATTCAATATTGTATGATAAACCATAATGGAAAAGAATATTAAAAAAACAATGTGCATATATATATGTATATATACATACATATATATGTGTAACTATATCATTTTGCTGTATAGCAGTAATTAACACAGTATTGTAAATCAACTATATGTCAATAAAATATACTAAAAATAAACTTTTTAATGGTTTATTATGTAATAATTCTATCAGAAGCATCATTTGAATGCTGCAGAAAAGTCAGAGGATTGCAGATAATTCTCTAAATGTTTTCTGAAACATTCTGTGATACATTTTTATTTGAATTATTAAACACTCTGTTGATTTGCTGAATAATTTGAGAGTAATTCTTTTAGTTATAAATATAGAATTCACAGTAGTTAAAAAAAAATATGTGCATCTATGAACATCTTCAGTTCAGTTCAGTTCAGTTCAGTCGCTCAGTGGTGTCCAACACTTTGTGACCCCACGAACTGCAGCACGCCAGGCCCCTCTGTTCATCGCCAACTCCAGGAGTTCAATCAGACTCACGTCCATCGAGTCAGTGATGTCATCCAGCCATCTCATCCTCTGCCATCCCCTTCTCCTCCTGCCCCCAATCCCTCCCAGCATCAGAGTCTTTTCCAATGAGTCAACTCTTCTCATGAGGTGGACAAAGTACTAGAGTTTCAGCTTTAGCACCATTCCTTCCAAAGAACACCCAGGACTGATCTCCTTCAGAATGGATTGGTTTGATCTCCTTGCAGTCCAAGGGACTTTCAAGAGTCTTCTCCAATACCATAGTTCCAAAGCATCAATATTTCGGCGCTCAGCCTTCTTCACAGTCCAACTCTCACATCCATACATGACCACAGGAAAAAACCATAGCCTTGACTAGACAGAACTTAGTCGGCAAAGTAATGTCTCTGCTTTTGAATATGCTATCTAGGTTGACCATAACTTTTCTTCCAAGGAGTAAGTGTCTTTTAATTTCATGGCTGCAATCACCATCTGCAGTGATTATGGAGCCCCTCCACCCAAAATAAAGTCTGACACTGTTTCTACTGTTTTCCCATCTATTTTTCCCATGAAGTGATGGGACCAGATGCCATGATCTTCGTTTTATGAATGTTGAGCTTTAAGCCAACTTTTTCACTCTCCTCTTTCACTTTCATCAAGAGGCTTTTAGTTCCTCTTCACTTTCTACCATAAGGGTTGTGTCATCTGCATATCTGAGGTTATTGATATTTCTCCCGGCAATCTTGATTCCAACTTGTGTTTCTTCCAGTCCAGCGTTTTTCATGATATACTCTGCATATAAGTTAAATATCAGTGGAGAAATAACTCCAGAAAGAATGACGTGATGGAGCCAAAGCAAAAACAATACCCAGTTGTGGATGTAACTGGTGATAGAAGCAAGGTCCGATGCTGTAAACAGCAATATTGCATAGGAACCTGGAATGTCAGGTCCATGAAGCAAGGCAAATTGGAAGTGGTCAAACAAGAGATGGCAAGAGTGAACATCGACATTCTAGGAATCAGCGAACTAAAAATGGACTGGAATGGGTGAATTTAACTCAGATGACCATTATATCTACTACTGTGGGCTGGAATCCCTCAGAAGAAATGGAGTAGCCATCATGGTCAACAAAAGAGTCCGAAATGCAGTACCTGGATGCAATCTCAAAAATGACAGAATGATCTCTGTTCATTTCCAAGGCAACCCATTCAATATCACAGTAATCCAAGTCTATGCCCCAACAAGTAACGCTGAAGAAGCTGAGGTTGAAAGGTTCTATGAAGACATACAAGACCTTTTAGAACTAACACCCAAAAAGATGTCCTTTTCATTCTAGGGGACTGGAATGCAAAAGTAGGAAGTCAAGAAACACCTGGAGTCACAGGCAAATTTGGCCTTGGAATGTGGAATGAAGCAGGGCAAAGACTAATAGAGTTTTGCCAAGAAAATGCACTGGTCATAGCAAACACCCTCTTCCAACACAAGAGAAGAGTCTACACATGGCCATCACCAGAAGGTCAACACCGAAATCAGATTGATTATCTTCTTTGCAGCCAAAGATGGAGAAGCTCTATACAGTCAATACAAATGAGACCAGGAGCTGACTGTGACTCAGATCATGAACTCCTTATTACCAAATTCAGACTTAAATTGAAGAAAGTAGGGAAAACCACTAGACCATTCAGGTATGACCTAAATCAAATCCCGTATGAACATCTTATGTGGAAACGAAAAGTACTTGGTAGGGTCTTTCCTCTTAGTTCACCTTAGCTCATGGGCCACCAGGTCAGTAGTGATGTGCTCTGTGTACCGCTCCAAGTACTTATGACATTTTGAATACTTAAACTAGTAATTTTGAAAATTATATTTTGTCCTTTCCAAATCTCATAGAAGATTGCAGCATCAAAAGTTCAAATGTTTGGTGCAAGATGTTGGAAATGGGTTTGGTGCAAAGAGCTGGGAAAAGACTTTTTCAGAGGAATAACTGTGGGATCCAAAGTTCAATTTTTGTGTGATCTTTAAGGCCTCTTCTCATTATTTAAATGAACTGTGTGCTGTTTATATAATTTCTTTTGCCTTTAAAAAAGAAAATTTTATCTTCAAACTCTGAAGGTATTTGGTAAACTACTGTAGAAGTTTATGTAGTGAAGGTTTTTCCAGAAACCTTTCCCTGTTCACACATATAGATGTACATAATATAGGAGATACTCTCCTCTTAGCAAAGCCACTGTTTAGAATAAATGCCGACATTTTAACTGATATTCTTTTATTTTCTCCTTTTAGAAAATATGGTGCAATACAAATGAGTGAAATATTTGGAGATGGAAGTGGCAGACTGTGGCAGAAGGTAAAGAGAACACTTATATTCTAGGCTCTAAATTATTTGTGCCTTTCCATTCAAAAGAGATATAGAAATACACTTTATTTTGGATTAAAAAATGCAAGTGCTTTGTGAAATAACAGTAAATAAGCATAACACTACTAACTTCAGTTCAGTTCAGTTCAGTCACTCAGTTGTGTCTGACTCTTTGCGACCCCATAAATTGCAGCACACCAGGCCTCCCTGTCCATCACCATCACCCGGAGTTCACTCAAACTCACATCCATCGAGTCGGTGATGCCATCCAGCCATTTCATCCTCAGTCGTCCCCTTCTCCTTCCCCCAATCCGTCACAAAATCAGAGTCTTTTCCAATGAGTCAACTCTTCGCATGAGGTGGCCAAAGTACTGGAGTTTCAGCTTTAGCATCATTCCTTCCAAAAGAAATCCCAGGGCTGATCTTCTTTATTTCTTTTCTTTTTTTTTTTTAATTTATTTATTTTTTTAATTTTAAAATCTTTAATTCTTACATGTGTTCCCAAACATGACCCCCCCTCCCACCTCCCTCCCCACAACATCTCTCTGGGTCATCCCCATGCACCAGCCCCAAGCATGCTGCATCCTGCGTCAGACATGGACTGGCGATTCAATTCTTACATGATAGTATACATGTTAGAATTCCCATTCTCCCTAATCATCCCACCCTCTCCCTCTCCCTCTGAGTCCAAAAGTCCATTATGGTACATATACACAATGGAGTATTACTCAGCCGTTAAAAAGAATTCATTTGAATCAGTTCTGATGAGATGGATGAAACTGGAGCCAATTATACAGAGTGAAGTAAGCCAGAAAGAAAAACACCAATACAGTATACTAACACATATATATGGAATTTAGGAAGATGGCAATGACGACCCTGTATGCAAGACAGGAAAAAAGACACAGATGTGTATAATGATCTTCTTTAGAATGGACTGGTTGGATCTCCTTGCAGTCCAAGGGACTCTCAAGAGTCTTCTCCAACACCACAGTTCAAAAGCATCAATTCTTCGGCACTCAGCTTTCTTCACAGTCCAACTCTCACATCTATACATGACCCCTGGAAAAACCATAGCCTTGACTAGACGGACCTTTGTTGGCAAAGTAATGTCTCTGCTTTTTAATATGCTACTAACTTCTTACATATCTAAAGAAAGTCATATTTTTAAAGTTTTCATTTACAGCTTGCAATCCCAGGAAATGCAGGAAGAGTGACATTGTGGGCGTTTTGACATTGTCTTGATATCTACACTGGCATTACACATGTTCTTGCATTTTTCCTGATATTATATCAAATAAAGAAGTTTTATAAAACAAATTCATTGCATTTTAATGTATTGAAATTTTACTCTGGCTTATCTTAACAAGTCACTCCCTGCCATTAGACCAACTCAGAAAGAAAGGCAAAATACAAGGAACCATTATACTGCTGAATATTGTTTACAGTGAATTACTGCAGTGATATTTCCATTTTCACTAATAAAACAAATAAACAAAAGAAGTATTTTGCACTTAATGATACCCCAGGGATCAGGGTTAAAACATCCATTCAACCTAGGCAGTCAGTCATTCTACACGATTTATTCCATGTAAATAAATCACGTTCCCATTAAAAGGAAAAGTCAAATGTCATGTGGGGTGAAGAGAATGATTCTCCAGGGAAAAAGTAAGAAATTAATTTTCCTCAAATATAAAAGGCAGAGACAAAGCAAATGAGATCAGTTAATTTGGAAGCCAAGTAAATACTTTAAAAAAGCAACTAAATCTAAAGATTGAGAAAGTAGCCTTTTTTAAATGTAAAGAGTTAAGAGATAAAATTATAGAATGTCAGATTTTACCATTATTATATAATAGGTTGTTTTGCATGTATTTAAAAATTTGTTTCATTTTCCTTTTTTTAATATTTAGGCACGCATATTGATATAAACCCTACACTATTATAAGATGTAAATGGATAATATGGAAATGTACCTAACATATTTCTTGTTATACAGGCATTTGGTTAATATGAAGGTTTAGCTAGATTATTTTTAAGAGTGAATTAAAGCTTAATTTCTATCTTAAATACTTATAACACATCTCTTCTTATAATACTTTATATCATTTAAATTAGATGTATTAACACTTTTGTTATTTTCTTTTTACTTACCAGGAGTTCATGTGATTTAAAATGTGTTTATTGACTATATGATTTTGATTTCTATGAATCTCCAGACTTACAAAATTTTCTCTTGAAAACTATCTGTAATATGGAAATGAGAGGCAAGAAATATATGAAAATAATCTTGAATTTTTATTTCACTACCTGAGGATTCATCCAGATAATATTTTCTAACATTTTATACATACATTCCTCCAATCTCCTTGACTTCAAGAAAAAGACTAGATTATTGCTTGATTACGTAAAGTTAGCAGGTGCAAATCTGGATTAAAAGAACCAAATCAGTGTCACTTTTCATAAGACTGCTTTAACTATTGTTAGGGTAATTGCTGAAAATATTACAATTTATTTCATATGATAGAATTACATTTCTGCATCATTGATATTTTCATTTTGGCACCTATCAAAAATTTAGATGAAATGGATATATATTTTCAATGTAAGTATACAAATTATATTAACCTGACAAGTTTTAAAGAAGATCTTAAAAAATAAACCCTGACAGTAAATATGACTGTAGATTTACAGCACTGAAGATGGAAGCATTCATATTTCAAAGAGCATATTCAAATTTCAGGTTCAAGTTGGAACTTGTAGCTTCTAGACTGATTCTTTTTTCTTTGTTTTTATACTGACTTAAAAAAACTAAACCTAAGCATTGTGAATAAAGTTTTATTTGGGGCAATATGAGGGCTATAGACCAGAAAATAGCATTTCAGATAGCTCTGAGAAACTACTTCAAAAAGAAAGGGGAGAAGGTTAATGCATGTGTGATTCTGGTGAAGTAAAATCATGTAAGTAATCAAGCATGTATTCCCCATACCCTTATTTTTCAGAAGGTTTCTGCTAGTCACAAGAAGCAGTTGTCACCATGAAGGATTTTAGTGCTTTTCTAGATAAAAAGAGATGCAAAAATTGGGCTCATAAAATCAGATATATAACTATCTGCAGACCTATTCTGCCAGTTCCCTCCCTGCCCCCACAAGAGCACAGAGTGCCTCATTTCTGCTCTCAACCCTGAACTCCTCTCAGTGGGTGCTGAAAAAGTCAGCAGCTACAGCAGCACATGATTTAATCCTCGTAGAGGTAGAGGGCAAATGCCAATGGCAGGTGCCAATTTGTAGTTGACATTCACAACTCAACATTGAAAACTGTAAAATCATGCCAGCCAACAACTAACTTTCACATATCATATCTGAAAACAAAATAGAATCTACTCAAAATGTGAGGATGGCTTTATATAAAATATGAGTGAACATGAAGCTAATGCTTA
The DNA here is from genome assembly GCF_016772045.2 of Ovis aries. Taxonomy (NCBI): domain Eukaryota; kingdom Metazoa; phylum Chordata; class Mammalia; order Artiodactyla; family Bovidae; genus Ovis; species Ovis aries. Next base: position 75,543,872 of record NC_056059.1, read on the forward strand.
AAGTTTTGCTTTTGCATGTTTGACTTTATAGCACATGGAGTCAACACAACCTGTTTTTGTAAATAAAGTTTTAGTGAAAGTTATGTTCATTTATTGATATATTGCCGATGACTTCATTGTTAACAGCAGTGTATGGTAGTTACTTTATGTAGTTATGGGCTGCAGAGGCAAATTTACTGTCTGTCTTTTAAGAGAAAGTTTGTAAACTGAATAGGTTTTGAATTGTTTTGTCTAGTTTTAAACTTAAATAATGGACTCCATGGTTAGTATTAGTATAATAAAAAAAATAAATACAAATACAATGTAATGGAGGCCTAATGTAGATTAAGTCATATGCACTTAGAGATTTTTCAGATGAAGAGAACCCAACTATTTTTGAGTTATACTTCAGTGGTATTGCATTAAACATCCATATTTCATTGATTATATTGGGTTGGCTATTTGAAAAGACTTACTAGACTACATAGTATAAATCCACATAAGGTCTTAAAAAAGTTAAGAGATAGTAAAGGAAAGAAAGCACAGGCAGCCATGGGAACCCCCCCGACTTCTAGGTGAGTTCCCTAGGATCTTTTCTTGATTACCCCAGGATGCGCTTAATGCAAAAAGTTTGATAATTTACAAAAACATATGAATGCTTTCTCTCAGATGAACAAAGCATAAAGTTACAACTTTTTCCAAACACCTGAAGGAACAATATCCCTAAAATGATTTTCATTATAAAATAATTTAAAGCTCCAGAGATCAGAAGTCAAGATGCTCTCATGTGACACATAAATTTTCAATTTCAATAATAATAATAATTCAGGGCAATATAAGACTCTTGACTGCTTAGATCTTGGCAAAAACCCAGTAGCAGCTTAAGCAGTGATAGCCATACATAGAGTTGTAACATAGAGGAATTAATTAATTTAAATCATCTAAGAATTTCATAATCTATGAAAGATTTAATAACTCTTCTAGTTTTAGATTTAATTTGATATTAAACATAAATAGAGTACTCATTTTTACGTGTGTGAGTGTATATGTGTGTGTGTATTTAGAGAAGTATGATCTTTTTCTTAAGTGCTCATCTGTGAGGAGTTTCCATTCATTGCCCGCTTGGTGCTTTCTTGTTGGTAGTCCTTGATGATGATTAAAATTTGAGTTTTTCATGGAAACCAACAGTATCTATGATGAGTCTCTCAAAAACACATTTCAGAATCATTGTAGAACTGTCTTGGGATACTGTATTAAGTGTAAAAATTATTGGCTTCCTGCTCTGACCAGTAAGTGTTTTCTCCTATGAATGTTTTACAAGTCTGCTGCTGCTGCTGCTAAGCTGCTTCAGTCGTGTCCAACTCTGTGCGACCCCATAGACGGCAGCCCACCAGGCTCCCCTGTCCTTGGGATTCTCCAGGCAAGAATACTGGAGTGGGTTGCCATTTACAAGTCTAACATGGATCAATTCCGTTGCATTTGGGGAGTCAAGAAAACAAATCCAAGAATATTTTTGTTCCTTCACTTTACTATTAGCATCGTTCCATTGGTGTTATTTCACTGTAACAATCGTTTCCAAATACATGGAGCAGCATGTTTGCTTTCCTTGAAACATCAAGCAAAGCTATCTGAGATCTTCATTTTATTTTTATGCTTTACCACATTAATTCTCTAAATCCAAGTTAAATCCAAAAGTTACTTATGATGAGTAACAGAGATGAAAGAGTCATGAGAACTGAGAACATCCCTATTCCTTGTTTTCTAATATCATGAGGAAAAGACAACATTACATTGAAAAATACTTAATTTTTTTGTGTTTATAGACATTATTCTAATGGCTAATTTTCCAGGACAAATCAATTGCTTCATAATACCAGATATCTTTCCATCTTATGGGTGCTTTAAAAATGATAACCTTGTTCTCTTATCTTTGATTCAGGTAGAGTTAACTAAGTATTTGAGTATGAAAAGTTTTTAATAGCCATTCTTATCTCTTTGCAATGAAAAATAGATACCCTCTGCTGTATAAAGTGAATACAATTTTTAGCAGTCCCCCTGCTGTCTTTGAAATTCTTGCCAAGTTCTATAGGGAAACAAATTAATTTCATGTCATTCATGATTTAAAATGTATTTCTTGTTATTATATTTTTTATGTTTTTTACTTAAACAAAAGTCTTGACTTAGTAAAAAGATACTATATGTAAAGGTAAGAATACAAGAATGATCATGAATATTTCTGCCTTTCATAAGCGTTTCTTAAATGATCTTGTCAGCTGCTTTTAAATATGGCTCACAGTTACAGAATCAAATTTATTATGTGAAAATATTTATGAAAGTTATTGCAATGCAAATAGTAAGGCACATTATTATGCATGAATATTATTTTGCTGCTTCTTTCTCAAGAATTATCTATGTAAATTATTTAAGCTGTTTGTTTTTACATAACTCTCTTATCATTTCTACTATTTTTTTTCTCCATAACAATTGAACTGCATTATCATTTCTACTATTTTTTTTCTCCATAACAATTGAACTGCATTATCTGAAGTCTGATACTTAAAAATTAGGATTAACATGCTTGAAGATCCTGCTTACTTTAAGAAGTTTCTAAATTTAATTTCCTTTGTTTTTAAGGCTCTGTACAGATTCCTTTCATGTTCTTCCATTATCAGTTTGAAAGGTTTCATTCTCAATAATAATGTCTTAGAAACACTAGTTAAAATGTATACACTTCTGCCAGTTGAATGTTTACTGAGTAACCCTCTATTTATAATGAATAGTTTTTAAAATAAAATGTGGTGAAACAAATATAAGACCTAGTTATCCTTTCATATCTCTTCATTCCACTCTTTTGGAGAATTCTGAAGAACTTGTAAAGAAGTACTTTTTTAGGAAAAAAAAAATACAGAGATTGATATCAGATAAAAGGACAATATTAACTCAAACAAACAAGAAATGAATACTTACTTCCTCATACACACATGCTTTTACTTTATCAAAAATTCTAGTTGATTTACTTTATTTTGTTAGTAAATTTCACACTAATGTTTCCATGACGTCTTTGGCTTTGTTTACATTTTGGAATAATTTCAATGTTGACTCAAAATATAGTTTAGAAAGAAATTATTTCATGTTATAATTGCCTTGGTAAATTTAATCTTATGATTTTTAACAGATGAACACAGGATCAATATAACTGTATACCTGAGACTATGTTTCTTGGTAGAATTGAAACATTAATATATATAGTAAAATGTTTCAATTCTGCCAAATAACATAGTTACCTATAGTTATACACAGTTTCTATGTAACATACAATATCAGTTCAGTTCAGTTCAGTTCAGTTGCTTAGTGTGTCCAACTCTTTGTGACCCCTTAAACTACCTGTGCATTGATTGGGTGAATCTTATTTAAAATACTGATTTTTATTTCCAATATTATCAGCAAAATAATGTTACTTGTAAACTGACTCATTCTGTTGACACAAATTCACTACTTTTTTTTTTTTTAAGTGAGGTAAAAACTTAATAGAAGGGTAAAAGGAAGTGGGTACCTGCTGGATTCATGCCCTTCTGGCTGAGTTCTCATAGCTCATCATGTCAAATACTCTTGCTTTTAGGCCCTCAATCTCCTTGCCTTCTTACATCTCTGGCACACATGCTTCTGTAAAACTATCCCTAGATTCTTAATCCATCTCACTTATGCCTATTCCTCCATCACTAAATAGCACTGGAGAAAGTCATAATCTTAAGCAATTTGTTGACACTACATTTTCCTCCAAACTTAGAACAGAATCAACATGTAATAACCATTAAATATCTTTCCATCTATGAATACTGATATCCCCAATCTTTACTAGTCTTGGTAATCCTCTTTAGTCCACAGCTTTTCTCCTCAGTTTCAACACATATCCTCCGTTCTCAACTGAGAAACCCCGATTTTCCTTCAGGATAACTGTTGCTTAAAGAACCACAGGAAACCTAATATCCTGATCAATGAATTTTGCAGCCATAGAAATAGCTGTGAATTTTCCTAAAATATCCTCTGATTTTTAAATAATTTCAATATTAAGGCTGCACAAATGTTTGATTATAATTTCCTCTCTAGGACTGGATTGTCCAACATAAGGGTAAACATTTTTCTATCAAATAAAACATAACTCAGTTCAGTTGCTCAGTCGTGTCCAACTCTTTGTAACCCCATGAATTGTAGTACGCCAGGCCTCCCTGTCCATATAAACATACACCTAATTCAAATACCCAGTTTCTCTCTTAATTATAGGATATAGCATGAGTATATTAAATAATTTAAGTAATGCTGTAGCATTAGTCACAATAGCCAAAAAGTGGAAACAATGGAAACATTCATCAATGGTGAAATGATAATCAAAATAAGGTATAACTGTACAATCGAATGGGCTTCCCTTGTGGCTCAGCTGGTAAAGAATCCACCTGCAATGCAGGAGACCTGGGTTCAATCCCTGATTAGGGAAGATCCCCTGGAGAAGGGAAAGGCTACCACTCCTGTATTCTGGCCTGGAGAATTCCATGGATTGTATAGTCCGTGGGGTTGCAAAGAGTCGGATACGACTGAGCGAATTTCACTAGCTATAATTGCTTGTACAATGGAATATTTTTCCACCAATAAACTGGAACAAAATACTGTTATATGCTCTACCATGCACAGATGTGAAAACATGCTTAGTGAAAAAAGTCACGAGCATAGGACACATATTGCGTGATTTCATTTACATGGAGTGTCTAGAAAGAACCCACATACCAATGCAGGGGACCCAGGTTCGATCCTTGAGTTGGGCAGATCCCCTGAAGGAGGAAATAGCAACTCACTATTCTTGTCTAGATAATCCCACAGACATAGGACCTTGGCAGGCTACAGTCCATAGGTAGTAGAGTCAGACATCACTGAAACGATTTAGCACACATTCATAAGAGACAAAAGTAGATTAGTGGTTGCCCGGAAATAAGGGAAGAGGAAAATAAATGTAACCTCTTATATGGGTATCAATTTCTTTTGGAGAGAATGTTCAGAAATTAGTCAGTGGTGATATTTGCATAACCTCATAAATACTGAAAACCACTGATTTTTACACTTTGGAATGGTAAGTTTTATGGTGAATAAATTGTATCTCAAATTTTTAAATTGGAAAACAAACAGCTGTTTTTAATGAACATGTATTTGCTTATATAGATCTTTTAACAACTCTCTTAAAAGTGTGTGGTATTATATAGTTTCTCATGCATAATTCTCTAAAATCAAAAGTTAGTAAAGGAAATGAAAATTATAAATAGAATGGCATCCTGTTTCTCTACCTGGCATCTATCTACCTGCCCATCCAACATTCAACTATCATCTGATCTATCAGTATATCATTAATCTACATCTATCTATCTATCATATATCAAAATAAAATATGGGAAACCACAATCATGTTCTCAGTAACTTTGAGAACTGATGACGTAGGTATTTTAACATTTATACTCCTCTTGATAACTTTACTTATAAATGTTTTAAGCTTTCTGTTTTGTTCATCTTTAGCTACTCTTTGTTCCCACATTTTAGAACTGTGCAGTCTGCAACGACATGATGTCCTATTAACCTGTCAGTTGAAAAAGATTTGTGCAGATGAAAGTTCATGGGATTTGTCTTTAGAGATCCATTTCAGTAAATTATATAAATATAGACTTCAGGTAAAATGGTATTTAGAAATACGTGGATATCTATTTCAACTAATAAGTCAGGTTTTATTTATGTATTCCAACCACATGGAAGTCATAAATGTAAGTGTAATCCCAGAAATGAGTGCTATTACAATAAAACATTCTGCAATAAAACAACGCACAGCAAAAATATAAAAGTGTAAAAAAACAATTGTGCTCTTGATGCCTAATTTACCGTCTTTTCAGGTCAGCAAAATTTTTGAAGATTCATTTCTCTTTTAAGTCTTTTGAACAAATACTACTTAGAATACATTTGACCAAAATGACATACTATTCCCTAAATGGTTATAGACTGAGTCAAATAGAAGAAAGGATATACTGAAAAATGAATAAATGGTCTGTGACACAGTTTAATATTGGGTTTCCCTTGTAGCTCAGATGGCAAAGAATCTGTCTGCAGTGCAGAATTCAATCCCTGGGTCGTGAAAATGCCCTGGAGAAGGGAATGATAATCCATTCCAGTATTCTTGCCTAGATAATTCCATAGACAGATCATGGGGTCCCCAAGAACTGGACAGGACTGAGCAACTAACACACACACATGGTTTAATAGGAACTTATATATGTGTTTTTACTGTGAAGTTACTGTAGCACCCATACCCATACTCCTATTCTCAGATAAGTAATCTTATGGAATATTTTCTTTCATAATTTTTTTTCTTTATATAAACTGAAAATAAAAAGAGGAAATCAGGGTTGAATTAAAAAGCCTGTGATCCATGTGTTCTCTCAATCAGGGGAATATCCTAGGCAAAGAGAAAGAAGGCAAGTCATGAGATTTCATTTCCCTGTCTGTGGTAATTGTACATATGATGAAATAGGCTATTTTGGGCAAGAGGTACTTATTAATTGAATATTCATAACAGGATTATCCTTGCTAAAAATTTCTTGAAGAAAATAGACCCTGAAGCTAAGGATTTATGGGCATGGTTTTCTGGGAAATGCCATGTAAGCTGAAGTATAAATAGATAGGTTTCATAAGCTAAATGTTCCCTGATATCTAGGACACTAACCTGTGAACCTCTGCTCCTCTTTTATTCTGGGACAGAGTTCATATCTAAAGACACAGAAAATTATCCTAAATGCCCTGATGTCTCTTTACTTTGTACATTCTACCTAATTACCTAAATTTTTGAAGTTATTAATACATGTTGATACTACCTGAGATCTCTGAGTTGCTTTAGTCTGAGCTGACAACCTAATCCTTAGTGTAAACTCAATATGAAATATGTATAATTAGTGTTGAATTTAAAAACTCCCCACTAGTTAGTCAAATCCATAAAGAGATGCTCAAGGTTAGACTTGTTCAAATGTTGTCATCTTTTATATACAGAAAAAACAACAATAAAACCCCAATAACCATCTAAACTAATGGATATAACAGGCATACAGAATACATATTGAAAATGCAATGAAGTATCATTGCCAACTCTGGGTAAATACATGTTACACAGCAACTGAGTAAATTAGCCAGAAAAAATGTTTACAAATATTTCATAACTTTTCATTTTTTTGGTTACATTTATCATTCTAAGTTCATAAAAAGTTGAACATAGTGGCTTTCCAATGTACAGCTTCCCTCAAGTTAAGCCTAATGTATGGCAGATTTTTATTTTTAGTTTAAGTAGAGTTGATATATAATACTATATTAGTTTCAAGTATACAACACAGTGATTCACTAATTTTATAGATTATACTCCATTTAAAAGTATTGCAAAGTACTATGTTCCCTATGCTATAAAATATATCCTCTGGCTTATTCATTTTATGATGAATAAATAAATATGGCATTTCTTGTTCTACTACCCCTGTCTTGCCCCTTCCCCTTCCTCTTCCCACTGGTAATAACTAGTCTGTTGTCTGTGTGATTATTTGTGTTTTGCTATATTTATCCCTTGGTTTTATTTTTAGATTTCACATAGAAGTCATAACATAGAGCATTTGTCTTTCTCTGATATACCTTGAACACGTTCAGAACACTTACATTATCCTACAGTTGGGCAAAATAATCTTAACACAAAGTTTATTTTATGATAAAGTGTTGAGTATATCATGCAATTCATTGGATATTGTGCTGATTTTTTTAAATCAAAAATGGCTGAATGGATACAGAATGGTTGTAAGTGTACCAGTTGTGATCACATGATTAACTGGGAGTTGTGGCTGCAGTTGCCAAGAATCATGAGTCTTGCACCATGAACTAATGTACTAACACAGAAAATGATTAAGATTTAAAACATAAAGAACACTTTATACTGAGTAAGTATTGTTTCCTACCATCATAATGTTGAAAAATCTTAGGTCAAACCATCATATTTCAGGGACTGTCTATATGCTGTTGGCAAATACTTTTCTTCCAGTCTGTAGGTTGCCTTTTCCCTTTCTTAAATGTATCTTCTAAAGAACATAAGTTTAGTTTCAATGAAAAAAATTTTTTTTCTCTTTTGTCAATTGTAGTTCTACATAAGAAACCATCCCCAAATCCAAGGTTATAAAAGTTTGCTCATATAATGTCCTATTATACTGTTGCAGATTTAGCTTTTACATTTATGTCTTTGAATTATTTTTTATCCATTTTGAATTAATTTTTGCAAGATAGGGATCCAAATTCAGTATTTTGCATGTGGATATCCAGCTGTCAATTATTGAAAAGACACTTTTCCCCCATAATATTGTGTTGGCACCTTTGTCAGAAGTCAACTGACCACAAAGATTTTTTATGGATTTTAAGCTTAATTCAATTGCTTTACATTTTCTTTACTTGCGGCAGTACCATACATTCTTGATTATGGTAACTGTGCAGTTAATTTGGGAGAAAAAAAAATGAGCCCTCAAGCTTATTCTTGTTCTAGGTTGTTGTGGCTATTCTGGGCCACAACTAAAATTCAAATGAATTTTAGTGTCAACTTGTCAATTTCTCAGAAAAGGGTGCTGGAATTTTGATGGGGATAATGTTGACTCTGGAGGTAAATATGAGAAGGACTGCCATCTAAATTGTAGGTCTTCTGTGGCGTTAAATGTTGGAGAAGACTTAGAGTCCCTTGGACTGCAAGGAGATCCAACCAGTCCATCCTAAAGGAGATCAGTCCTCGGTGTTCAGTGGAAGGACTGATGTTGAAATTGAAACTCCAATACTTTGGCCACATGATGCGGAGAGCTGATTTATTCGAAAAGACCCTGATGCTGGGAAAGATTGAGGGCAGGAGGAGAAGGGGATGACAGAGGATGAGATGGTTGGTTGGCATCACCGACATGGGTTTGGATGAACTCTGGGAGTTGGTGATGGACAGGGAGGCCTGGCGTGCTGTGGTTCATGGAGTTGCAAAGAGTCAGACATGACTGAGCAACTGAACTGACCTGACCTGACCTACATTTATTTAGAGCTTCAAATAATTATATAATGTTTTGTTGAACTGAACATTCCAATCAGCTTACATTTCTGTCCCAAAGAAGAACAGTGTCAAAGAATGTTCAAACTCCCTCACAGCTGTACTTATTTCACATGCTAGGAAGCTAATGCTCAAAATCCTTCAAGCTAGGCTTCCACAGTACGTGATCTGAGAACGTCCAGATGTTCAAGCTGGATTTAGAAGAGGCAGAGGAATCAGAGCTCAAACGGCCAACATCTGCTGAATTATAGAAATAGCAAAGAAATTCCAGAAAAACATTTACTTCTGTTTCATTGACTATGCTAAAGCCTTTGACTACATGGATCACAACAAAGTGTGGAAAATTCTTCAAGAGATAGGCATACCAGACCACCTTACCTGCTCCTGAGAAATCTTATGCAGTTCAAGAAGCAACAGTTAGAACTGGAGATGGAACAATACACTGGTTCAAAACTGGGAAAGGAGTACATCAAGGCTGCATATTGTCACTCTGCTTATTTAACTTATATGCAGAGTATTATCATGTGAAATGCCAGGCTGGATGAAGCTCAAACTGGAATCAAGATTGCAGGAAAAATATCAATAACCTCAGATATACTGATGACACCACTGTTGTGGCAGAAAGTGAAGAGGAATTAAACTGCTTCTTGAAAGTGAAAGAGGAGAGTGGAAAAGCTGGTTTAAAACTCAACATTAGAAAAACAAAGATCATGGCATCCAGTCCCATCACTTCATGGCAAATAGATGGGGGGAAATGGAGACAGTGAGAGACAATTTTCTTGGGCTTCAAAATCACTGCAGTTGGTAACCACAGCCATGAAATTAAAAGACTCTTGCTCCTTGGAAGAAAAGCTATGAGAAAGCTAGACAGTGTATTAAGAAGCAGAGCCATCACTTGCCAACAAACGTCTGTCTAGTCAAAACTATGTTTTTTCCTAGCAGTCATGTATGGATGTGAAATTTGAAACATAAAGAAGGCTGAGAGCTGAAGAATTAATGCCTTTGAACTGTGGTGTTGAAGAAGATGTTTCAGATTCCTTTGGGCTGGAAGGAGATCAAATCAGTCAATCCTAAAGGAAATCAACCCTGAATTCTCATTGGAAGGACGGATGCTGAAGCTGAAGCTCCATTACTTTGGCCACCTGAAAAGAAGAGCTGACTCATTGGAAAAGACTCTGATGCTGGGAAAGATTGAGGGCAGGAGGAGAAAGGGGTGACAAATGATGAAATGATTGGATGGCTTCATGGATTCCGCAGACACGAGTTTGAGCAAACTCCACGAGATACTGAAGGATTGGGAAGCCTGGCTGCTGCAGTCCGTGGGGTTGGAAAGAGTCGGACACGACTGAGTGACTGAACAACAACAAATAATGTTTTGCATTGTTCAGTATGTTTTTTACCTTTTTACAATTATTCTGTTGATCCTATTGTAAATGCATTTTTTTCTGCATTTCATACTATTCACTGGCGCTATCAGTTCAGTTCAGTCACTCAGTCGTGTTCGACTCTCTGCGACCCCATGAATTGCAGCACGCCAGGCCTACCTGTCCATCACCAACTCCCGGAGTTCACTCAGACTCATGTCCATCGAGTCAGTGATGCCATCCAGCCATCTCATCCTCTGTCGTCCCCTTCTCCTCCTGCCTCCAATCCCTCCCAGCATCAGAGTCTATTCCAATGAGTCAACTCTTCTCATGAGGTGGCCAAAGTACTGGAGTTTCAGCTTTAGCATCATTCCTTCCAAAGAAATCCCAGGGCTGATCTTCAGAATGGACTGGTTGGATCTCCTTGCAGTCCAAGGGACTCTCAAGAGTCTTCTCCAACACCACAGTTCAAAAGCATTGATTCTTTGGCACTCAGCTTTCTTCACAGTCCAACTCTCACATCTATACATGACTACTGGAAAACCATAGCCTTGACTAGATGGTCCTTTGTTGGCAAGGTAATGTCTCTGCTTTTTAATATGTTGTCTAGGTTAGTCATAACTTTCCTTCCAAGGAGTATGCGTCTTTTAATTTCATGGCTGTAATCACTATCTGCAGTGATTTTGGAGCCCAAAAATATAAACTCTGACACTGTTTCCACTGTTTCCCCATGTATTTCCCAAGTGATGGGACCAGATGACACGATCTTCATTTTCTGAATGTGAGCTTTAAGCCAACTTTTTCACTCTCCTTTTTCACTTTCATCAAGGGGCTTTTAGTTCCTCTTCACTTTCTGCCATAAAGGACTATAAAGACATATAATTGATTTAGCAAATTAATCTTGTATCTTGCAAAACTGCTAATCTGGTATATTAGTTATAACTGTGTTTTTGTAGAGTCTTTAAAATAGTCTGCATATAAAATAATATTATCTTCAAATAGGGATTTTCTTTTTTTCGCTTTCCAACCTACTTGCTATACCTACAATGTCCAGTGTAATGATGAACTAAAGTGGTAAGAGCAAAATTCTTTATCATTTTTCTGATCATAGGGAGTAAGTAATGTCTTTCAATATTAAGAATAATGGCAGCTGTGGTTTTTTTCATCAATACTTTTCATCAAGTTAAATAATTTCCCTTGTACTACTATTCTGTCATGTGCTTTTATTATAAAAGTGTATTATACTGTGTCAAGTGGTCTTTCTGCATCTATTGTGACTGTTATGCAGTTTTCTCAGATGTTAAACCAACTCTGCTTCCCTGAGCTATAATCCATTTGGTCAAGATATATAGGCCACATTGCTGGTATTCTACTGAGGACGTTTTGTATCTATATTTTTAAGCTGTATTGTTATATATTTTTCTCTTCTTTCAATGTCTGTGTGTTTTCAGGGTAATATTGGCTTCATAGAGTCATTTAGGAAGTATTTCCTTCTTTGCTAACCTTTATAAACCTTTGTTCCAATATATCTTTTTCTCTCCTGCTGTCTTTTATTATTATCATACAAATTATAACTTTCTATTTTACAATTATTGCTTTAACTAGTTGCATTTCAAATCAGACAGAAGATCAGACTATCAAACAAAAACATTTATATCGCTCATTATAAATATTAATCTATGAATTACCTTTACTGATTTTCTGATCTAGTTTTTCACTTGGATTCTAGTTACTGTAGATGCTGTAATCTAGTCAGGAGATTGCTGTCATTTTAGGCAACACCTTGTAATAAAGCTTTCTGTTTTTTCTTTTTCACAGAATTGAACACTGAGTCAAATCAAAACACCACAACATGATGAAAATGGAGATTTTTCAGGTTGTTGCTAGTTTGGACAAAATATTCACTTTGATCTGGAGATGGGGCTTTTAATTGGACTCTGAAAGAGATGAATACTCTCTCTGGTTGTGAGTTTGCTGGTTTTCAGGGCTATTGTGACAAAAAGTTACAGAGGGAGGAGAGTTTGCACACAAGTTGGAATTCCATCAACACTGCTATTTTATCAAGGTTTTGTAGTTTCTCTTGGATGAAAATCTATCAGTTTTGTGTGTGTGTGTGTGTGTGTGTGTGTGTGTGTGTGTGTGTGTGTGTGTGTGTGGCGGGGGAGGGGGGTGGTTAATTTCCAGAGTTCTGAAATAGTTGACTATATCTGTTTTGCCAGTATTGTTGCTTTTGTGGGAGAGACTCATTTGGCCATTCTGGAAGTCAGCTTTGATGTATTAGATGTTTACATGTTTTTATTCAAGAAATTACTAATGTCTCTTTTGTAATTTTAGGATAGATTGATATATTAGTTTACTAGAGGTTACAGAAAGCTATAATTTTAATCATCATTTTAATCATCCCATTACTTTATCAGTTATACACTGGGGCACAGAAAAAGAGAAGAAACAGAATATAAAGTTAACCCTTAAACAGTGTGGAGTAGAGGTGCCCAAGCCTCCACATATTCCCCTCCACAAATCCTTATTTAATTTATAGTCAGTTCTCTGTATCCTCAGTTACACATCCATGAATTCAACTGATCATGACCTGTATAATACTATAGTATTCACTATGGAAAAAAAAATCCCATGTAAATGGATCCACATAACTCAAACCTTTGTTGTTCAAAGGTCAACTGTATAAACATATCCATTTTTATTTGTCAGTTTCTAAAATGAATAGCTGTTTTTCTAGCACTAACCAGAAGTGACCAATGAGAGGTTTTACTTGTTTTGTTTTTCTTTCTGTTTTTGATTTTTATTATATTATGAATTCTTGTGTTAAACATATTTGAAATATTTTAACCAAATCTACTTAAATGCTCAAACTGTTTCATTGTTATGGTGAGACAGGGGACAATCAAGTTGGTACCTGAGACATTTTGACATGATCACAATGTTTTTGCTAGTTTTTAGTTTTTTTTTTTTAAATACTTGCCTTGGTGTACTTGCCACTTCTCCAATGGTCTCCTTGTTTCTCCTTTTATGAAATTTATATTTAGAGACTACAATTTGCATATTAGGATTGCTTTATTACTATTAAACTGGACATTGTTTCCAACCATTTTAGAGACAGAAATAAAATTTTTGAAATAAATTTGTATGTGTGTGTGTGAGTATGTGTGTTACTAAAGAAAATTAGTAAAAGTTAAACAGCAATAAAGACTACTGAAAACTATTGCAATAAGGGAAAAAGATTAAACACAACTTCTTTGAAACAAAAGGCAAGAGTGTTTAATTGCTAGGATGAGGTGTTGCAAAAGAAGTGGACGACATTGCTGAGGTTCGTGAATGTCACTAGGACATCTGTGTTTGCTCATTGGTGCTTATCAAAGTCATGCCCCTCCGCTCTCCAGAGACTGAGAGATAGGGACTCTTTGCTGATGATTACATTTCAGATAGATGGCTCTCAGGTCCTTGAGAAAGACATCTCTTGGTTGTAAAACTGGCAAGATGCTGGGAGATTTACATCTTGAAGGGGCAAAGGAAGAATTTACAACTGAAAGTTTTCTAAAGTAAATGGTCTAAGAAAAGGTAGATCTATTCATATAGTCAGAAAGAAACCTGTTTTAAGTACAGTCTAGCTGAGAGGGCATTAAGGTTGCCTTGATCAGTATTCATACACATCCAAGTATATACATAATGAAATAATATATGTGTATGATATAACATAAAAGACAAAATATGTCATGAGCACATCATAATATTTTCAGGGCATATTCAGTCCTTTTCCCTTCAATAAAAATCCTAGTTCACAATAATATCACCATAACTACCCATTTATTTTTTTTCAAATGCACATACAGCTGTCCCAGAATAATAATTATAGAACTACTACTGAGATTAATTCTGAAGACATATTAAATTATAATTTCAATTCTTTTTATCCTCTAATTCATATATAGCTAACTCATGGTATTCCAAAGTCACTTGAAAGACCTTTTTTCTCTGTGTTAAACCAACTCAGTATAAAGTTGATTTGTTTTAATTTTTATATTATTTTTTAATTTTTGAAATAACCTTCTTAATGCAAAGTCTTTTCTTGGTTTTAAAATCAAACTTTTAGAGTATATTCAGAGAAGTCTAGTGTCTATCCCCGCTCCTCTCCACATTATTCTTTTCTTTTCTGTAGGCATCCACCACTTTCCATGCTACAATTTATTGTTCCACTATTTATTTTTATAATATAGGTAAATATGCATAACCATGTGCATTTACTTATACAACGGCTTCCCTGGTGGCTTAGCTGGTAAAGAATCTACCTGCAATGCAGGAGACCCAGATTCTATCCCTGGGTGGGGAAGATCCCCTGGAGAAGGAAATAACAACCCACTCCAATATTCTTGACTGGAAAATCCAATGGACAGAGGAGCCTTGTGGGTATAGTCCATGGGGTTGCACAGAGTCAGACATAAAATATGCATAACTATATGTATGTATGTGTGTGTATATATATATATATACATATATATATATACACACACACACACATCTATGTTAGAGTAGGAAATCGCAACCCAGTCCAGTATTTTTGCCTAGAAAATTCCGTGGACAGAATACCCTGGTGGGCTACAGTGCATGGGGTTGCATAGAGTTGGACACAACTGAGTGATTAAGCATAAGCTGCTGCTACTGCTAAGTCGCTTCAGTCGTGTCCGACTCTGTGCGACCACATAGATGGCAGCCCATCGGACTCCCCCGTCCCTGGGATTCTCCAAGTAAGAACACTGGAGTGGGTTGACATTTCCTTCTCCAATGCATGAAAATGAAAAGTGAAAGTGAAGTCGCTCAGTCGTGTCCAACTCTTCGTGACCCCATGGACTGCAGCCCACAAGGCTCCTCCGCCCATGGGATTTTCCAGGCAAGAGTACTGGAGTGGGTTGCCATTGCTTTCTCCATTAAGCATATCAGTTCAGTTCAGTCGCTCAGCCATGTCCGATTCTTTGAGACCCCATGAACTGCAGCACGCCAGGCCTCCCTGTTCATCACCAACTCCCAGAGTTCACTCAAACTCATGTCCATCGAGTAGGTGATGCCATCCAGCCATCTCATCCTCTGTCGTCCCCTTCTCCTCCTGCCCACAATCCCTCCCAGCATCAGAGTCTTTTCCAATGAGTCAACTCTTCACATGAGTTGGCCAAAGTATTGGAGTTTCAGCTTTAGCATCATTCCTTCCAAAGAACACCCAGAACTGATCTCCTTTAGGATGGACTGGTTGGATCTTGCAATCCAAGGGACTCTCTAGAGTCTCTTCCAACACCACAGTTCAAAAACATATATATATATATATATATATATATATATGTATAGTATATATGTGTGTGTGTGTGTCTCCACAGAAGTCATATTAAAGGTTAATCCCTAATGTGATAATAGAGACTTTGGAGGTACTTAGCTCACCAGAGTGGAAAATTCCTGAGTGGGATTAGTGTTTTGTTTTTTTTCTTTAACAGACTCCACAGAGATCCCTGTTTCTCCTACCACATGAGATTTCAGGGAGAAGATTGCTGACAATGAAGAAGAAGGCTCTTACAAAATAACAAATCTGCAAGCATAATGATCTTGGATTTCCCAGTCTCCAGAACTTTGAGAAATTAATGTTTGTAGTTTATAAACCACGTGGCCTATGGAATTTTTATTTTAGCAGACCTAATGAACTAAGACATGTCCTGTTTTTTTTTGTTTTCTTTCTTACATTATGTTAGCTATGCACACATTTCTCCACATTGATCCTAAAATAATAATAAGCCTTGGAGCTCACTTCATGATAGTATATAAAGACAATCTTGATCCTTTTGGGGTTTTTGTTCGTTGAAAAGTATTTACATAGTGCTTCACTATGTGAAGATGTGTATGTGTGTAAGTTGTTCAGTCGTGTCTGACTCTTAAGGGGTGGCGTTATGTGAAAATAATAGAGTATATTCAGTCAGTTCCACTGCTGATGAATATTTGGGCATTTTTTTATGTGGGACCATATTGTTCTTACAATATTCTGAGTCTGTATATTTTCTTGAACATTTAGAAAAGGAAGGCGGGACAAGTAAGTTTTCTTACTTTCATTATCTCAAAGTATTATTCCTATTGCTTTGCCAAGTGTTAAAAATGTTAGTTTCTTCTGCTTCCCAAGCTTTAACTAGCCTCTCTTTTCTTTTGCCCTATTGTAGCTGTTCTCTTCAATCTAGATTTTGCCTCCAGTATTCCTCCTCACTACAGGGCTTTGTACTTTCTGTACAAAGAAAGTTTCAGTTGGTTCATTTCAAAGTTCTCAGAACACCAAATACTTTCTACTCTGGTTCTATTGAACCCTGGAAAACTCCCTCTATATTTTTTGTGCTGTTCCCAAATTGGCTTGCTGAGATTTCCACTGAGCAGCTTATAGCATTTGAGATTTCTCTGGACATTTTAATAGTCACTTACCTTTCCTCTGAAGTTTTTGCAATAATTATAAGATTACAAAGTCATGTTTCCATATATACTTGTACTTTTTATTTGACTATGATAATAACTCCATTGGTACAGCATTTATAAAATATCTTATATCATTTCATTTTTACAATCCTAATGGCCCTAACTGTATATCTAATAGTCTAAAATATCGACTATTGATGTCAACTGAAGTTTGTAGATGGTAGAGCCAGAACTGAAACTTGAAGCCAAAAGCAGACACCACATCATCATGGCTAAATTTCTGGTAGGTTTGTTGTAAAATATTCTATCAGTCTGATATAATATCCCCATGTTTTAGAAACTTAAGAAAATAGCCCATGAATATCGTAAATCAGAATATCCTAAATCAGAATTATTCATTGCATCAAATTACAGCTCCTAGAAATATAAAACAGTATGTGAGTGACAGAGCAAGTCACTCTCACAATTGAGAAGAGATGATGGGCTAAGTCTCCTGTCTCCCGGTCTATAAACCCTACTAATTAAATGGAAAACATTCCATGGAGGAAACACATATGAGTCCTTTGCTGTTACATCTCATTCATTAAAACATGTGAAAAAGCCAGTTGCCTTTAGGAAAAATTGCCTTTCTGAATTTCAAAATACCCTTTCCTTAACTCTTTACTATTTGACAATATATTGAGAATAAAAATAAATTAAGTTCACTTGCTCGTTCATTAGTTCGCAGCAATACTTAAGGAAAAGTAATTACACTACTCCTTGGTAGTTCTGTTTAAAATGGTTATCCAAATTTTCCAACTGTTAGAAAATCATGGATTGTTATGAGACCCTTTCATTATTGTGATGTTTTATCTTTTAACCTCTCATCCTAGATCATTGAATTTAGAGCCAAAGGCAGCATTTTCAAGTGCAAGAAAAATGATTGCACATGAAATAAAAATAAAGGTTATACAGCCATACTTTGCTAACATTTGGGGTTATGTAGTATCAACAAACCTGTTATACTGAAAGACTATTTGCTGGGTGACATTGGATGACTCCTAAAATATAATCCTACATCACTACAAATTGCAACTGTAGCAGTGTTGGTACAATCAAAAGACAGAAATCACACAGGAAGTTAAACAGTAAAGGTTTAAAATAAGAATTAACTATAATAAAAGAATAAGATACAAGGAGATTTAACGTGGTAATTTATAAGACTAAGGGAAAATACTCAAGGAAGGATAAGCTTAAGGATTCTGACCTTGTTGAGAAAAATGTGGTATATTTGAGCTGAGAAGTGAGAAATATAAATTGATGATTCACATAGTAACTACGTCAATCGCTGCTGTTGCTGCTACTGCTGCTACTGCTGCTAAGTCGCTTCAGTAGTGTCCGACTCTGTGCGACCCCATGGACGGCAGCCCACCAGGCTCCCCTGTCCCTGGGATTCTCCAGGCAAGAACACTGGAGTGGGTTGCCATATCCTTCTCCAATGCATGAAAGTGAAATGTGAAAATGAAGTCGCTCAGTTGTGTCGGACTCAGCAACCCCATGGACTGCAGCCCACCAGGCTCCTCCGTCCATGGGATTTTCCAGGCAAGAGTGCTGGAGTGGATTGCCATCGCCTTCTCCCGTCAATCACTAGGTCACATAAATAACAAATGAGAAGATCATCAAGCCATAACAAGATGGTAAAATCTTTTAATAGATTAATGACAATCATTGTTCTTTGTGCTCCTTTTCTTATGTAATATGCAAACTGCTTAACACATTATTCAGCTTTCCATATTCTAAATTATTTTCCACCATGGTCCAGTCATTTTCCCTAATACTAAATGCTATATGGGTAATTAAATAATGAATAATTAATGACTAATAATGATAAAGGAAATTAAATTCAGATAAGATATTAGCAGATATATACATAAGGATTCAGATATAGGACACTGACTTAATTCAATTTATTTAGGGTAAAAGTATATCTTAAGAGTTAGGCTCTGAAATCATACTCTATAAAGTGAAATTCCTAATTTTCCAATAATAACTTTGTGTTTTGGTCAAGTTAGCTGAATTTTTGTTTTTCAGTTTATTAACTTAAAAATGACGATAATAATAACACCTCCTCTTACCGGGTGGAATATAACCAATTTAAATAAGAACCAAGACTATAGTCCTTAGTTTAAGACTTCGACTATAAATACTAAGAACAAAGCCAAGAAAATAATAAGTAGTCATCAAATGTGTCTATGATCAAAATTATTATTATTATAGATTTATCAGGGGGAACACTATTGTGATCTTATAGTGTATTGATGAAAAGAGCAAGTAGAATAGGCTTGTAACAGTAAATGATACACCTTTAGATTTTTCTTAATATCAGATATTAAAGTTTAGCTATCTTGACAAGATAAAGTATTTTAACTAATAATGACATTCTTTCTGGGTGTCACTAAGGAGAAAGTAAATCCCTAGATAGAATCATGTGTGGGAAGCTGGTCCCCAAACAATAGGATATACCATTCAGTAAAGCCCTGAGTCTTTGACACAGGGGGAGCTATTGTAGCATGTATTCAAAATCAGATGATACTTTAATAGTCAATTTGGTTACCATGTTAAAAGATACAGAAACAGGACACAAAAACCAAATTCAGATCCTATTCAGTATAATAACACCTGCTGTAATGAGATATCACTTTACATCTCTCAGATGGTTATTCTGAAAATGAAATGAAACAAAACTATTGGCAAGACTGTGGAGAAATAGGAATCCCCATTCACTGTTAGCAGGAATATAATGGTATAACTGTTGTTGAAAACAGTATGCTGTTTCCTCAGAAAATTAAAAATATCATAAGGCCCAGCAATTCCATGTCTAAGTACTCAAAAGAGTTGAAGTTAGGAGCTTGAAAAGTATATGCCCACCAACATTCATAGTAGCATTATTTACAATAGCCAACAGGTGCAAACACCCTAAATGTCCTTGGTAAGATGGATGGATAAACAAAACATATCATATTTATTCTATTTCTAATTCAATTGATCTACAATTTACTTTGATGCTATCTTTGTCATTGCTGTCTATTGCAAAGGAATATATTCTAATCCAAATGTAAAAGTTTGATATCTATATTAAGAGTAAGTAACTATGAAACATAGAAAGAGAAAAGAAAATAAGAGGTATTAGTGACATCTTAATGTTTCTATCTGGAAAATTTCCAAGCATACATAAGGAACAAAATTGTGAGCAACAAAAATAGCTATGCATTAGTCTTTTAAATGAACAGAGTTTATTAAAATTCCATTATTTCTCATTACAGCTAATACTGTATTCCCCAGCTGGAACATTCCCAAGAGGTTTACAATTTACTAAAAATCAGTTCAGTTCAGTTCAGTCACTCAGTGGTGTCCAACTTTTTGCAACCCCATGAATCACAGCACGCCAGGCCTCCCTGTCCATCACCATCTCCCGGAGTTCACTCAGACTCATGTCCATCGAGTCCGTGATGCCATCCAGCCATCTCATCCTCTTTTGTCCCCTTCTCCTCCTGGCCTCAATCCCTCCCAGCATCAGAGTCATTTCCAATGAGTCAACTCTTCGCATGAGGTGGCCAAATTACTGGAGCTTCAGCTTTAGCATTATTCCTTCCAAAGAAATCCCAGGGTTTCTGATCTCCTTCAGAATGGACTGGGTGGATCTCCTTGCAGTCCAAAGGACTCTCAAGAGTCTTCTCCAACACCACAGTTCAAACGCATCAATTCTTGGGTGCTCAGCCTTCTTCACAGTCCAACTCTCACATCCATACATGACCACAGGAAAAACCATAGCCTTGATTAGATGGACCTTAGTTGGCAAAGTAATGTCTCTGCTTTTGAATATGCTATCTAGGTTGCTCATAACTTTTCTACCAAGGAGTGAGCGTATTTTAATTTCGTGGCTGCAGTCATCATCTACAGTGATTTTGGAGCCTAAAAAAATAAACTCTGACACTGTTTCCACTGTTTCCCCATCTATTTGCCATGAAGTGATGGGACCGGATGCCATGATCTTCGTTTTCTGAATGTTGAGCTTTAAGCCAACTTTTTCACTCTCCACTTTCACTTTCATCAAGAGGCTTTTAGTTCCTCTTCACTTTCTGCCATAAGGGTGGTGTCATCTGCATATCTGAGGTGATTGATATTTCTCCCAGCAATCTTGATTCCAGCTTGTGTTTCTTCCAGTCCAGTGTTTCTCATGATGTACTCTGCATAGAAGTTAAATAAGTGGAGTGACAATATACAGCCTTGAAGTACTCATTTTCCTATTTGGAACCAGTCTGCTATTCCATGTCCAGTTCTAACTGTTGCTTCCTGACCTGCATACACATTTCTCAAGAGGAAAGTCAGGTAATCTGGTATTCCCATCTCTTTCAGAATTTTCCACAGTTGATTGTGATCCACACAGTCAAAGGCTTTGGCATAGTTAATAAAGCAGAAATAGATGTTTTTCTGGAACTCTCTTGCTTTTTCCATGACCCAGCGGATGTTAGCAATTTGATCTCTGGTTCCTCTGCCTTTTCTAAAACCAGCTTGAATATCAGGAAGTTCACAGTTCATGTATTGCTGAAGCCTGGCTTGGAAAATTTTGAGTGTTACTTTACTAGCATGTGAGATGAGTGCAATTGTGCGGTAGTTTGAGCATTCTTTTGCATTGCCTTTGTTTGGAATTGGAATGAAAACTGACCTTCTCAGAAGATATACAATTGAAATATAAAATATTTTTCTGGGTAAGTACACTTTGTCTTCATAGAAAGAGTTGGTACCTTATGGTAGTTTAAGTTGGTCATGGAGAAAAATGGGAAAGTTTCTCTCTACAACTTGGTAATGTACATAAGGTAAAATGAGTTGCTAAACATTTTATGATGAGTATTAAATGGATCAAATGGGCTACCTCTTCTAAAAAATAAAATAATCCTCTTTGTGGACAGAAATGAACAGAAAAGAAAAGTCGTGAAGTCTAAACAAAAGCAGACACACTGGGTACCAAAACCTCAAACACATGATGGTAACTTGGAAAAGGAGCTAATCACTCTATCCTTATTAGAGAAATCAAATCAGAAAATTATCATGAAACATAGCACTAAATTTTTTCCCCTAATACCTATCATGTCTTTATCTTATTTTATTGAAATATACTTAAATTTATAGTTATAGTATTCTATATTAGTTTCAGGTATACAACATAGTTTTCTGTTATTTTTATAGTGGAGGGCAGTTTATTACACCGGCGGGCCCAAGGCAGAGTCTCCTCTTAGCCAAGGACTCTGACCAGCATTTGTGAAAATCTTTTCTTTTTTTTTTAATGTAAATGTATTTGTTTTAATTGGAAGTTAATTAGTTTACAATATTGTATTGGTTTTGCCATACATCAACATGTATCCTCCCTCCCCGTACCATCACTATTATACAGAGTGAAGTAAGTAAGAAAGAAAAACACCAATACAGTATACTAATGCATATATATGGAATTTAGAAAGATGGTAACGATAACCCTGTTTGCGAGACAGCTAGAGACACAGATGTATTGAACAGTCTTTTGGACTCTGTGAGAGAGGGCGAAGGTGGGATGATTTGGGAGAATGGCATTGTAATATGTGTAATATCATATATGAAACAAGTCACCAGTCCAGGTTCAATGCATGATCTGTTATTTTTATAAATTGTATTTTGTATAGAATCATTATAACATATTGGCTATATTCCATGTGGAGTGCATTACGTCTTTGTAACTTATGTTACATCTAGTAATTTGTACTTCTTAATCCCCTTCACCTGTCTTCCCCCAACCCTTCTGGTAACCACCAGTTTGTTCTCTGTATCTGTGAGTCTGTTTCTATTTTTTATACTGGTTTAATTTTTAGATTTCACATATAAGTGAAAAAATACACTTGTATTTGTCTTGTCTGACATATCACTTAGCATAATACCCTCCAGATTTATCCATGTTGTCACAAATGCCATCATTTCATTCTTTTTTATGACTAATAGCCCATTTCATATATATACAATGGTGTATATATATATATATATATATATATATGTGTGTGTGTGTGTGTGTGTGTATTTACACTCGGTTGCTCAGTCATGTCCAACTCTTTGCGATCCCTTGGACTATAGCCCACCAGGCTTCTCTCTCCATGGTATTCTCCAGGTAAGAATACTGGAATGTATAGCCATTCCCTTCTCCAGGAAATCTTCCTGACCCAGGGATTGAACCTAGGTATGACACTGCAGGCAAATTTTTTAATATCTGAGCCACCAGGGAAGCCCCAAGTTACTTAACAAAGGATAGGATATATTGAATCATTTCCTATTGAGAAATACTGACTCTTGCAAATGCTCAAGCTGAGCCAAATCAAATCTGAAAATGGCAACTGCATCCCTGCCATGCAGAATAGTAGAAGAAACGTCTCTGAAACACTGTTAAGAATCAGTCATATAATACAGTGTGGAGATTCCTTAAAAAATTGCAAATAGAACTGCCTTATGACCCAGCAATCCCACTGCTGGGCATACACACCGAGGAAACCAGAATTGAAAGAGACACATGTACCCCAATGTTCATTGCAGCACTGTTTATAATAGCCAGGACATGGAAACAACCTAGATGTCCATCAGCAGATGTATGGATAAGAAAGCTGTGGTACATATACACAATGGAGTATTACTCAGCCATTAAAAAGAATTCATTTGAATCAGTTCTGATGAGATGGATGAAACTGGAGCTGATTATACAGAGTGAAGTAAGCCAGAAAGAAAAACACCAATACAGTATACTAACACATATATATGGAATTTAGAAAGATGGCAATGACGACCCTGTATGCAAGATAGGAAAAAAGACACAGCTGTCTATAACGGACTTTTGGACTCAGAGGGAGAGGGAGAGGGTGGGAGGATTTGGGAGAATGGCATTCTAACATGTATACTATTATGTAAGAATTGAATCGCCAGTCTATGTCTGATGTAGGATACAGCATGCTTGGGGCTGGTGCATGGGGATGACCCAGAGAGATGCTTTGGGGAGGGAGGTGGGAGGGGGGTTCATGTTTGGGAACACATGTAAGAATTAAAGATTTTAAAATTAAAAAACTAAAAAACTAAAAAAAAATAAATAAAGTAAATGATGAGTGTTACATGGAGGTTAAAAAAAAAAGAGGACAAACACACACACACACAAAAAAATAATAATATGTGTGCTTTTACTGACTGGGTACACACTTTGCAGATGATTTAACTACTCAAATCTACTGTCACCCCTGTATGTTAATTGTTATCACTGATTAGCAGGTGAAAGAGAAAGTTGCTCAGTCGTGTCTAACTCTTTGCGGCACATAAACTATACAGTCCATGGAATTCTCCAGGCCAGAACACTACGGCAGGTAGCCTTTCCCTTCCCCAGGGGATCTTCCCAAACCAGGGATCGAACACAGGTCTCCCACAGTGCAGGCAGATTCTTTACCAGTTGAGACACAGGGAAAGCCCAAGAATACTAGAGTGGGTAGCCCATCCCTTCTCCAGGGGATCTTCCTGACCCAGGAATCAAAACTGGAGTCTCCTTCATTGCAGCCGAATCTTTACCAACTGAGCTATCAGGGAAGCCCTATCACTGATTTAGATCAGTGCTAATAGCAAAAATGCTTACCCATAATATGAGCCATATAAGTTTCAGGGTTTTTTTTTCCAGCAACATTAAACAAAGTAAATGTTTATATATTGTAAAATTGATTATATATTATTTTATTTTATTTATTTTTTTGATTATATATTATTTTAAATCTGAATGTTTATTCAGATTTATATATATATAGAAAAATGTTTATTCAGATAAATAACATTTATCTGAAATGTTATTATTTCAACATATGTTTCTATGAAGCTTGTTAATAAAGTATTACATTTTTCACTGACAGAACTAAGTCTTTCAAACTGAGTATTTTACACTTTAGCACATTTCAAATTACACTTGCCACCTGTCCAGTGCTCAAAAGCCTCAGGTGCTTGCTGGCTATGGGAAGTGATTATTTAGATTCTATTTTTAATGCTGATGTATTTGTGCTATTGTTTAGTCATGGGAACAAAAGAGAAACTTATGAAAAATGGTATTTCATTGCTTGAGATAAATCTCATATTGTTATTATGCTTGTCCAGACACTCATGGTCTAGCTCTCTTATATGTTCCTACTCTTTCTCTATATTTTTCCTTATCTTTCAGCCACACCGATCTTATAGGTGTTGGAATGCACCACATTTCTCCCCCTTAGGGCCAGTCATGGCACCTGCTGCTTACTTTCCCTGAGATACTATTTTCTCATCTTCTTTTTATGCTTCCTGCTCATCTCTAAATTTCCAATTTAACATAGACATCCTTAGGAAAGCTTTATGAATCCAAGATAGTATTAAGGCTCTCATTTTATACTTTAAAACAGCTGATAAATTTTCTTTATAATATCCAGAAACATTAGTGATATTTTTAAAAATTACATGATTATACCACACTACTTAAAAGCTTATGGTGACCTCCCATCATTTTCAGAACAAAATCCAAAGGCCTTAACTTGTCTTGCTTCCTTAATTTAAGCCACTTTGGTGTTCTTTGTATTGTAGAAATATGATAGGCCTATTGCAGTAGCTTCATGCTGTTGTTTGCCATGTCCTAAATGTTCTCGCTCTAGACCTGGTTATACTAGTCACATCTCAAATATCAATTGCCGTACATGGCTGCAGCTAACAGAATGGTGTGGAAAGCATTTCTCTCATTCTTGGTTCAATCGGACAGTACTGCTTCAGACAAGGATGGTCAAACTTTTCCCATAAAGGCAGACAGTAATATTTGGCAGTTTGTGAGCCATATGGTCCCTGTCACAATTTTTTAGCTCTTCAGTTATAGCAATAAAGACAATATAGATGGTGTAAACAACTGGGCCAAAGTGTATTTCAGCCAAACTTTATTAATGGAAAAAAGAGATAGGTAGATCTATGGGCCCATGGGCTATAGTTTGCACTGCTCTGTTCTATACGTTTCTGTGGCTAACACCTTAATATTATACCATTCGGAGTTAAAATTTACCTCACTACCAAAGCCTTTAGAAAGCATGCAATCAAAATTATCCATTCAAACTTCAACTTCCTTCCAGTTACTCTTTCCAATCTCATTTGATTTGATGTTGTTCATAACATCAATCATTACCTTAATTATTAAAAAAAAATTATATTGTCTCCTTTGCTAGAGAGTAGCTCCATCAGAGGGGATATAATGTGTCTTTTTCATCCTTCTGTCCCTAGGACTTAGAATAAAACTTGGCATGATGTGGACAATCAATTTTTGAAGAATGGACATTTAATACTATTATATTTAATGTTTATATTGTTATATTTATGTCATCACTTAATGGCTTTTTCCTTCATGAGATTGTAAGTATAATAGATTAAAATTTTGCATTTATCATTGAGGCACAGATTTTAACAAAGAGCCTCATATGAATACAATTTTTCATCAATTATAAAACAACAAATATGATTTATCATCAGTTAATTACAATTAATAAAACTAGAACACTAATATGTTAAATGCATATGCAATTATAAGATGCATTATGTTTCTGTAACATTAAAAGTGAAAAATGTGAGTCTTAAGAATAAAAAAGTAAAGCATATATCTGCTATATATGTAGTAGGTCATGTTATTCAAGATATTTGATTATTTTCTACCTACAAGCACCCTTTATTGGGCCTGTTGTTTTGTCTCTTTAATAGCATTACATAACAGAGGTAAGTTGTGTTCAGTTTCAAATAGTTGACCTGTATGAATATGCATGGAAACTCATGGTTTCATTTAAGATTCCTTGCTGTTTATATCCATAAGCATAATAGAAAGCACAAAAGACAATTGTTTCAGAAACAACATTGTCAGGAAAAACTACATTATTTTAACATATTCTTCCTTGCCTTTTTTTGTTTTGTTTTTTAAATTTATTATTAATTGAATGATAATTACAATAGCATATTGGATTCCACTGTCCATCAACATGGATCAGCCATAGGTATGCATATGTCCCCTCCCTCGGTAACCTTCCTCCCGCCCCCCATCCCATCCCACCCCTCTAGGTTGTCACAGAGCTCCAGTGTGAGCTTCCTGAGTCATAAAACATATTCCCATTGGCCATTTTGCATATTTTAGTGTATATATTTCTATTGTACTCTCTCCATTTGTTCCACCTTCTCCTTTTTAACCCCTCACCTGTGTCCATGTGTCTGTTCTCTATGTATGGATCTCCACTGCTACCCTGTAATAGGTTCATGAGTACCTCTTTCTAGATTCTATAAGTGAGTGTTAATATATGATATTTGCTTTTCTCTTTCTGATCTACTTCACTTTGCATAATAGACTCTAGTTTCATCCACTTCATCAGCACTGATTCAAATATATTCTTCTTAATGGCTGATTAATTCTCCAAATGATGAAAGATGGCATCTTTAAGCCCATCTTCTCCTGTGAGAACTCCAAAATTGCAACTTGCTGCTGAGCAACCATGAGCAGGAGAATGTTGTATCCCACCAAAAAAAGATACCGCATGTTCAAGGACAAAGAAGAAGCCCCAACAAGACAGTAGGAGGAGCAAAGTCACGTTTAGAATCAAACCGCAAATCACGAGACATGCTCAGAGGGCTCAATCAAAACCTTGTGTGCCCCAGTACCCTGAGGCCCCACAGAGACTGAGCAAGATCTGCCTTTGAGTGAATGTCTCCTGTGGAGGCATAGGTCAGCAGTGGTCTGCCACAGGGATGGGGGCTCTGGCTACAGCAGACCTGAGTCACTCACCATGTGGCATAAGCCTTCTTGGAGGAGGTCACCATTAACCCCACCATAGAGCTGCCCAGCAGATGACCCACAAACTGCAGAACAATTATATCAAACAAATTCTCACATTGTTAAGAGTTCTAGGACCCACAATAGATTTCCCAATCTGAGGATTCAGCAAAGGGACTTAGAACCCCCAGGGAATTTGACTTTGGAGTCCAGTGGGATTTGATTACAGAACTTCCACAGAACAGGGAAAATAGACTCTTGGAGGGCACAAACAAAACTTGTGCACACCAGGAGCCAGGAGAAAAGAGCAGTGTTCCCACAAAAGACTGAGTCAGACTTGGCTCTGAGTGTCCAGAAGTCTCCAGTGGAAACCTGGGGTGACAGTTTGGCCTCAGGCCAAACAACTGGGAGGGCACGTAGCCATACCCATCAATATAAAATTGGGTTAAATATTTACTGAGCATGGCCCTGCCCATCAGAACAAGACCCAGTTTCCCCCAGTCAGTCTCTCTCATCAGAAAGCTTCCATAAGCCTCTTATTTTATTCATCAGAGGGCATACAGAACGAAAACCACAATCACAGAAAACTAGTTAAATTGATCACAGGGACCATAGCCTTGTCCAACTCAATGAAACTACAAGCCATGCCATGTAGGGCCACTCAAGATGGATGGGTCCTGGTGGAAACTTCTGACAAAACATGATCCACTGGAGAAAGGAGTGGCAAACCATTTCAATATTCTTGTCTTGACAACCCCATAAACAGTATGAAAAGGCAAAAGATAGGACACTGAAAGATGAACTCCCCAGGTCTGTCCTATGAGAGATCAGTGGAGAAATAACTCCAGAAAGAATGAAGTGATGAAGCCAAAGCAAAAACAACACCCAGCTTTGGATGTGACTGGTGATGGAAGTAAAGTATGATGCTGTAAGGAAAAATATTGCATAGGAACCTGGAATGTTAGGTCCATGAATCAAGGCAAATTGGAAGTGGTCAAACAGGAGATGGCAAGAGTGAATATTGACATTTTAGGGAGCGGTGAACTAAAATGGACTGGAATGGGTGAATTTAATTCATATGACCATTATATCTACTGTGGTCAAGAATACCTTAGAAGAAATGGAGTAGCCATCATTGTCAACAAGAGTCTAAATTGTAGTACTTGGATGCAATCTCAAAATGACAGAATAATCTCTGTTCATTTTCAAGGTGAACCATCAAATATCACAGTGATCCAAGTCTACACCCAAAGCACTACTGTCAAAGAAGCTGAAGTTGAATGGATCTATGATGACCTACAAGACCTTCTAGAACTAACCCGAAGAAAGATGTCCTTTTCATTATAGGGGACTGGAATGCAAAAGTAGGAAGTCAAGAGATACCTGAAGTAACAGGCAATTTAGGACTTGGAGTACAAAATGAAGCAGGGAAAAGGCGAACAGAGTTTTACCAAAAGAATACACTGGTCAGAGGAAACGCCCTCTTCCAACAACACAAGAGATGACTCTATATGTGGGCACACCAGAAGTGCAATACCAAAATCAGATTGATCATATTCTTTGCAGCCAAAGATGGAGAAGCTGTATACAGTCAGCAAAAACAAGACCAGGAGATGACTGTGGTGCAGATCACGAACTCATTGTAAAATTCAGACTTAAATTGAAGAAAGTAGGGAAACCAATAAATCATTCAGGTATGACATAAAACAAATCCCTCACTATTATACAGTGAAGTGACAAATAGATTCAAGGGATTAGTTCTCATAGACAGAATACCTGAAGAACTGTGAATGAGGTTCATGACATTGTACAGAGGCAGTGATCAAGACCATCCCCAAGAAACAGAAATGGAAAAAGAAAAAAATGGTTGTCTGAGGAGGCCTTACAAATAGCTGATAAAAGGAGAGAAACTAAAAGCAAAGGAGAAAAGAAAAACTGTGCCTATCTAAACGCAAAATTCCAAAGAATAGCAAGGAGAGAAAAGAAAGGCTTCCTCCACGATAAATGCAAGGAAAAGAGGAAAAACAAAAAAATGGGAAACACTAGAGATATCTTCAAGAAAATCAGAAATGCCAGGGGAATATTTCATGTGATGAAGGGCGCAATAAACAACAGAAAAGGTATGGACCTAACAGAAGCAGAAGATATTAAGAAGAGGTGGCAAGAATACACAGAAGACTATACAAAAAGATCTTTGAGACCCAGATAACCGTGATGGTGGGGTCACTCACCTAGAGCCAAACATCTTGGAATTTGAAGCCAAGTGGGCCTTCGGAAGTATTACTACAAACAAAGCTAGTGGAGCTGATGGAATTCCAGCTGAGCTATTTCAAACCCTAAAAGATGATGCTGTGAAACTGCTGCATTCAATATGCCAGCAACTGGGAAAACTCAGCAGTGGCCACAGGCCTGGAAGAGATCAGTTTTCATTCTAACCCAAAGAAAGGAAATGCAAAAAAATATTCAAACTACGGCACAACTGCACTCACCTCAGTTCAGTTCAGTCGCTCAGTCGTGTCCGACTCTGAGACCCAATGAACCGCAGCACGCCAGGCATCCCTGTCCATCAGCATCTCCCAGAGTTCACTCAGACTCACGTCCATCAAGTCCGTGATGCCATCCAGCCATCTCATCCTCTGTCATCCCCTTCTCCTCCTGCTCCCAATCCCTCCCAGCATCAGAGTCTTTTCCAAAGAGTCAACTCTTTGCATAAGGTGGCCAAAGTACTGGAGCTTCAGCTTTAGCATCATTCCTTCCAAAGAAATCCCAGGGCTGATCTCCTTCGGAATGGACTGGTTGGATCTCCTTGCAGTCCAAGGGACTCTCAAGAGTCTTCTCCAACACCACAGTTCAAAAGCATCAATTCTTCAGCACTTAGCCTTCTTCACAGTCCAACTCTCACATCCATACATGACCACAGGAAAATCATAGCCTTGACTAGATGGACCTTAGTCAGCAAGGTAATGTCTCTGCTTTTGAATATAATATCTAGGTTGGTCATAACTTTTCTTCCAAGGAGTAAGCGTCTTTTAATTTCATGGCTGCAGTCACCATCTGCAGTGATTTTGGAGCCCAAAAAAGTAAAGTCTGACTCTGTTTCCACTGTTTCTCCATCTATTTCCCATGAAGTGATGGGACCAGAAGCCACGATCTTCATTTTCTGAATGTTGAGCTTTAAGCCAACTTTTTCACTCTCCTCTTTCACTTTCATCAAGAGGCTTTTAGTTCCTCTTCACTTTCTGCCATAAGGGTGGTGTCATCTGCATATCTGAGGTGATTGATATTTCTCCGGGAAATCTTGATTCCAGCTTGTGTTTCTTCCAGTCCAGTGTTTCTCATGATGTACTCTTCATAGAAGTTAAATAAGCAGGGTGACAATACACAGCCTTGACGTACTCCTTTTCCCATTTGAAACCAGTCTATTTTTCCATGTACAGTTCTAACTGTTGCTTCCTGACCTGCATACACATTTCTCAAGAGGCAAGTCAGGTAATCTATTATTCCCATCTCTTTCAGAATTTTCCACAGTTGATTGTGATCCACACAGTCAAAGGCTTTGGCATAGTCAATAAGGCAGACATAGATGTTTTTCTGGAACTCTCTTGCTTTTTTCATGATCCAGCAGATGTTGACAATTTAATCTCTGGTTACTCTGCCTTTTCTAAAACCAGCTTGAACATCAGGAAGTTCACGGTTCACCTATTGCTGAAGCCTGGCTTGGAGAATTTTGAGCATTACTTTACTAGCATGTGAGATGAGTGCAATTGTGCAATAGTTGGAGCATTCTGTGACATTGCCTTTCTTTGGGATTCGAATGAAAACTGACCTTTTCCAGTCCTGTGGCCACTGCTGAGTTTTCCAAATTTGCTGGGATATTGAGTGCAACACTTTCACAGCATCATCTTTCAGGATGTGAAAAAGCACAACTGGAATTCCATCACCTCCACTACCTTTGTTCCTAAAGATGCTTTCTAAGGCCCACTTGACTTCACATTCCAGGAAGTCTGGCTCTAGGTGAGTGATCACACCATCATGATTATCTGGGTCTTGAAGATCTTTTTTGTACAGTTCTTCTGTGTATTCTTGCCACCTCTTCTTAATATATTCTGCTTCTGTTAGGTCCGTACCATTTCTGTCCTTTATTGAGCCCATTATTGCATGAAATATTCCCTTGGTATTTCTAATTTTCTAATTTTCTGACAGAATGTAGCCCACTGGAGAAGAAAATGGCAAACCACTTCAGTATTCTTGCCTTGAGAATTCCATGAACAGTATGAAAATGCAAAATGATAGGATACTGATAGAGGAACTCGCCAGGTCAGTACGTGCCCAACACACTACTGGAGATCAGTGGAAAAATAACTCCTGAAAGAATGAAGGGATGGAGCCAAAGCAAAAACAATATCCAGTTGTGGATGTGACTGGTGACAGAAGCAAGGTCTGATACTATAAACAGCAATATTGCATAGGAACTTGGAATGTCAGGTCCATGAATCAAGGCAAATTGGAAGTGGTCAAACGAGATGGCAAGAGTGAACATCGACATTCTAGGAATCAGTGAACTAAAATGGACTGGAATGGGTGAATTTAACTCAGATGACCATTATATCTACTACTGCGGGCAGGAATCCCTCAGAAGAAATGGAGTAGCCATCATGGTCAACAAAACAGTCCGAAATGCAGTACTTGGATGCAATCTCAAAAATGACAGAATGATCTCTGTTCGTTTCCAAGGCAAACCATTGAATATTACAATAATCCAAGTCTATGCCCCAACCAGTAATGCTGAAGAAGCTGAGGCTGAATGATTCTATGAAGACTTATAAGACCTTTTAGAACTAACACCCAAAAAGATGTCCTTTTCATTCTAGGGGACTGGAATGCAAAAGTAGGAAGTCAAGAAACACCTGGAGTAACAGGGAAATTTGGCCTTGGAATATGGAATGAAACAGGGCAAAGACTAATAGAATTTTGCCAAGAAAATGCACTGGTCATAGCAAACACCCTCTTCCGACAACACAAGAGAAGACTCTACACTTGGACATCACCAGATGGTCAACACCAAAATCAGATTGATTATATTCTCTGCAGCCAAAGGTGGAGAAGCTCTATACAGTCAACAAAAACAAGACTGGGAGCTGACTGTGGCTCAGATCATGAACTCCTTATTTCCAAAATCAGACTTAA
The DNA here is from genome assembly GCF_016772045.2 of Ovis aries. Taxonomy (NCBI): domain Eukaryota; kingdom Metazoa; phylum Chordata; class Mammalia; order Artiodactyla; family Bovidae; genus Ovis; species Ovis aries. The sequence continues at coordinate 75,576,810 of NC_056059.1, forward strand.
ATTGAAGAAAGTAGGGAAAACCACTAGACCATTCAGGTATGACCTAAATCACATCCCTTATGATTATACAGTGGAAGTGAGAAATAGATTTAAAGGACTAGATCTGATAGATAGAGTGCCTGATGAACTATGGAATGAGGTTTGTGACATTGTATAGGAGAGAGGGATCAAGACCATCCCCATGGAAAAGAAATGCAAAAAAGCAAAATGGCTGTCTGGGGAGGCCTTACAAATAGCTTTGAAAAGAAGAGAGGCGAAAAACAAAGGAGAAAAGGAAAGATATAAGCATCTGAATGCAGAGTTTCAAAGAATAGCAGGAAGAAGTAAGAAAGCCTTCAGCGATCAATGCACTCACCTCACACAGTAGCAAAGGAATGCTCAAAATTCTCCAAGTCAGGCTTCAACAGTAAGCGAATACTGAACTTCCAGTGTTTAACCTAGATTTAGGACAGGCAGAGGAACCAGAGGTCAAATTGCCAACATTCACTGGAACATAGAAAAAGCAAGGGAGTTCAAGAGAAGCATCTAGTTCTGCCTTATTTATTACACCAAAACCTTTGACTGTGTGGATCACAAGAAATGGTGGAAATTCTGAAAGAGATGGGAATACCAGATTACCTGACCTGCCTCCTGAAAAATCTGTATGCAGGTCAAGAAGCAACAGTTAGAACTGGACGTGGAACAACAGACTGTTCCAAATTGGGAAAGGAGTACTCCAAGGCTCTATATTGTCATCCTCCTTATTTAACTTACATGCAGAGTACGTCATGTGAAATGCCAGGGTTGATGAAGCACAAGGTGGAATAAAGATTGCCAGAAGAAATTTCACAACCTCAGATATGCAAATGACACCACCCTCATGGCAAAAGTGAAGAGGAACTAAACAGCATCTTGGTGAAAGTGAAAGAGGAGAATGAAAAAGCTGGCTTAGAACTCAACATTCAAGAAACTAAAATCATAGCATCTGGCCCCATCACCTCATGGCAAATAGATGGGGAAACAATGGAAAAATTGACAGACTTTGTTTTCTTGGGCTCCAAAATCACTGCAGCCTTGAAATTAAAAGATGTTTGCTCCTTGGAAGAAAAGCTATGGCCAACATAGACAGCATATTAAAAAGCACAGACATTACTTCACTAATAAAGGTCCATCTAGCCAATGCTATGGTTTTTCCAGTAGTCATGTATGGATGTGATGGTTGGACCATAAAGAAAGCTGAGTGCCTAAGAATTGGTGCTTTTGAATTGTGGTGTTGGAGAAGCCTCTTGAGAATCCCTTGGACTTCAAGGAGCTCAAGCCAGTCAATCCTAAGGGAAATCATTATTGAATATTCACTAGAAGGACTGATGCTGAAGTTGAAGGTCCAATACTTGGACCACCTGATGTGAAAAACTGACTCATTGGAAAAGACCTTGAGGCTGGGAAAGATTTACGGCAGGAGAAGAAGGGAATGACAGAGGATGAGATAGTTGGATGGCATCATTGATCAATGGACATGAGTTTGTTCAAGCTCCAGGATTTGGTGATGGACAGGGCAGCCTGGTGTACTGCAGTTCATGGGGTCACAAATAGTTGGACAGGACTGTGCAACTGAACTGAAATGAACTGAATTCCATTGTATATATGTACAGGACTTCTTTATCCATTCATGTTGCTAAGTTGGATAGCTAAGTTGCTTCCTTTTTCTAGCTATTGTAAATAGTGCTGCAATGAACATTGGGTACATGTGTCTTTTTCAGTTTTGGTTTTCTCAGGTTATATGCCCAGTATTGGGACTGTTGAGCCATATGGTAGTGTTATTCTTAATTTTTTAAGGAATCTCCATACTGTCTTTCATAGTTCCAAAATATACAAGTAGCTTATGCAACTCAGTAACATAAAAACAAACAGCCCAATCGAAAAGTGGGCAAAGACTTAAATAGATATTTCTGCTAAAAGACACACTGATAACTAATTAACATATGAAAAATATGTAACACTGCTCATTACTAGAGAAATATACATCAAACTGCAATGAAATATCATCTCACTCTGGTCAGAATGGCCATCATCATAATAACAACAAGCAATAAATGATGGAGGGGATGTGGAGAAAAGGGAACTCCTAGTTTTTAACAGGAATTTCAATGCCTTTTTGGGGCTTCCCTGATAGCTCAGTGGATAAAAAATCTGCCTGCAATGCAGAAGACCCCTGTTTGATTCCTGGGTTGGGAAGATCCGCTGGAGAAGGCATAGGCTACCCACTACATTAGTTTTGGGCTTCCCTCATGGCTCAGACAGTAAGGAATTCGCCTCTTATGTGGGAGACCTGGGTTCAGTCCCTGGGATGAGAAGATCCCCTGGAGAAGGGAAAGGCTACCCACTCCAGCATTCTGGCTTGGAGAATTGCATGGACTGTATGGTCCATGGGATTGCAAAGAGTTGGACACAACTGAACGACTATCACTTCACAATGCCTTTTATGATACGTGGTGGTAGTGGTGCTCAAACAATGCCCAGTTGTGCAGAATTCTGCAACCTTATGGACTATAGTGTGCCAGACTCCTCTGTCCATGGAATTCTCCTGTCAAGAGTATTCGACTGGGTTGCCATTTCCTCCTTCATGGGATATTTCCAACCCAGGGATTAAACTGGATTCTTATGTCTCCTGCATTGGCTGATGAATTCTTTACCAATAATGCCACATGGGAAGCCCAATATACTTTCCTTTTTTAAAAAGGTTAAAGTGAAATCACTCAGTCGTGTCTGGCTCTTTGTGACCCCATGGACTGTAGCCTACCAGACTCCTCTGTCCATGGAATTTTCCAGGCAAGAATACTGGAGTGGGTTGCCATTTCCTTCTCTAGGAGATCTTCCTGACCTAGGGATTGAATCCAAGTCTCCCACATTGTAGGCAGACACATTATGGTCTGAGCCACCAGGGAATTCCTATAAGTAATCAGACGAAATAAATACAGGAAGAAAGAGACACTGATATCTTCTATTTGACCTACTCAAATGGTCAAGAAATTATCCTGCCAGCAGTTTGATAAATCGGATCTCAAGTTATTCTGTGTTCAAGCAGATGTTGGGGATACTCTTTCTGATATAACACAGAGAAGATACTATCTCTGAGTGAAAAAGAATGAGGGGTATTTCCATTTTTACTGTGCTATTTCTCCACTCCTTCAGGCTTATGCTGAATAATTATGCTTTGTGGGTTTTTTTCCTTCTAACCTGTAAGTAGGGTGTCACTCAGGATTCTCTTCTCACCTTTTGGTCAGTTCACATTGTATTTCTTTAAATTCCTCAAAAGCATTCACAATATTCTTTTCTGTTTCTGACTCCTGGCTTATTTTAACTTGGTGTTTGGGCTCAGCTTGGTTATTATATTCTCTGGACATCTTCCCATCCTTCCTCCGTTTGTTGTTATTGTTCAGTCGCCAAGTTGTGTACTAGTCTTTGCAACCCCCTGGCCTGTGTGATGCTAGGCTCCTTTATCCTCCACTATCTCTTAGAGTTAGCTCAAATTCATGTCCACTGAGTTGGTGACATTATCTCATCCTCTGCCACACTCTTCTCATTTTGTCTTCAATTTTTCCTCTGTTTTCTTTCTTTTCACTATTGTCTTTAGGTTGACTAACTTACACTGGGGAGAAAGAATTTACCTCTATGCTTTTAGGTTCTTCTAGATGTTTTAAGAATTAAATTGACATGATAAAGATTAAGAGAAGAAAATAAAATTATTTCATAAATAAAGGAACCCCACATACACAAAAGGCATATGTAACATCTTGAATTAAGGAATGAGGTCTGGGCAGGGACTTCAAGGACCGGAGTGTCATACACAGAACAATAAGAAGAAAAGCAGATATTTGCCCTGACATGCAGATGGAATGACTTAGATAAAACTTATCTTTGGTAATACCTCTTTTTTGGGAAGTGTATACATTTTAGATTCTTCTAAGTAAGCAAGTGAGTGAAATGAAAGTCGCTCAGTCATGTCCTACTCTTCATGACCCCATGGACTATACAGCTCATGCAATTCTTCAGGTCAGAATATTGGAATGAGTTCAGTTCAGTTCAGGTCAGTCACTCAGTTGTGTCCGACTCTTTGGACCCCGTGGACTGCAGCACGCCAGACCTCCCTGTCCATCACTAACTCTCAGGGTTTACCCAAACCCATGTCCATTGAGTCAGTGATGCCATCCAACCATCTCATCCTCTGTTGTCCCTTTCTCCCCTCACCTTCACACTTTCCCAGCATCAGGGTCTTTTCAAATGAGTCAGCTCTTCACATCAGGTGACCAAAATATTGAAGTTTCTGTTTCAACATCAGTCCTTCCAGTGAACACTCAGGACTATCTCCATTAGGATGGACTGGTTGGATCTCTTTGCAGTCCACAGGACTTGCAAGAGTCTTCTCCAACACCATAGTTCAAAAGCATCAATTCTTCGGCATTCAGCTTTCTTTATATCTCAACCCTCACATCCACACATGACTACTAGAAAAACCATAGCCTTGACTAGACAGACCTTTGTTGGCAAAGTAATGTCTCTGCTTTTTAATATGCTGTCTAGGTTGGTCATAACTTTGCTTCCAAGGAGTAAGTGTCTTTTAATTTCATGGCTGCAGTCACCATCTGCAGTGATTTACTGGAGTGGGTAGTTGTTCCCTTCTCCAGGGGATTTTCCCAACCCAGGGATGAAACCAAGGTCTCCCACATTGCAGGTAGATTCTTTACCAACTGAGCCATCAGGAAAGTCCAAGTAGTTAAGGGGGAGGCAATAGTTTCTCTTGAGCTTATAGGATCTTCATTGCCTTTTTCTCAAAATAATCCACACTCCAAGATTGCACGTGTTGGGGATGTCAGTTCTGAACGCTTATATTTATAATCAGACATCTATAGGGGAAAAGTGTGTAAAAATTGCCTTTTGGCTAAAACTTGGCTAAAGCTATCGACTGAAGAAAATTAAACAATGTGAGATTTGTGAGTTAAGCTTTATATAGAACCAAATGAGAACTATAGTCCAGGAGACAGCCTTTCAGCTCTGTGCAACTTCTCCACAGAGGTAGTGGAGGAGGTCAGTATAAACATATCAGTGAAGGGGAATACTTGTAATCAAGCACACATTTTGGCTAAAGATTACTGCTACTCAAGAGGCATAGATGTCTCCATTGATGAGACAGTGATTTTTTAGATGTGAGAAGATGCTAGAAATTGACCTCATAAAATCTGAAATAAGTGCCCTAATCAAAGGGAATTCGGGGACCTACAGTTAGGAAGACATCTATCAAAACTTTAAGTAGACTGAGCAAAATGTGAAGGCCTTGGTCACCCTTCTGCAACCAACCAGTCTCTTCATTCCTTGCCTTTGGAAATGACTCAGTTGTTTTCTGCCTTAATAGTTTTGCAGTTGCAAAACCATGAACTATATGAAATCACATGGTGTAGACTCTCGTGTCTTGCTTTTTAAACACTCTATACTATGTTTTAAACCCATCCATGCTATTGGTTCTATTAGTAGTTCATTCCTTTTTATTTTTGGGTAGAATTCCATTGCTTGGGTTTACTGCAGATTTTGCTCTTCCCCATTTGAGGTATATTTGGATTTCTTCCAGATGTGAGCAAATACAAATGAAGCTGCTTTAAGTTATGTACATGTTTTTATGAGACATAGATTTAATTCGGTAAATATCTAGTAGCGGGGATTGCTAGATCATATGTGTAGTTTGTTTTTAACTTTATAAGAGATAACCACACCATATTCAAAATCTGTTTTGAACTCATGCCAATAATCTCTCAGAGTGGGCGTTACTACACATACTTGCTGAACCACTGTATTCTAGCCTTTTAGTTTGATTAGTTTATTTAAGTAATTTTAATAATTATGTAATGATAAGTCATTGTGGTGTAAATTTGCTACTTTAATGCCGATGATGTCCAGTATCTTTTTATTTGCTTAATAATCATCTGTACATCTTCTTTGGTGAAGTTTCACAAAATATTTTGTCAATTTGTTTATTATCACAAAATATTTTGTCAAGTTGTTTATTGCTTTGTTTTCTTACTATTGATTTTTGAGAATTTTTTATGTAATACAGAAAATTTCTTTATCAGACATGTAACTTGAAAATGTTCTCTCTAGAATTGTTACCTGTCTTGTTCAGATTTGGACACTGTTAGCAGAATCTGGAGTCTTAAGATCACAGGTTTTTGAGTCAAACACCTCAAGATGATTTTGTTATATTATTAGCTATTTTTTGGACAAGCTATTTAATTTTCTTTTGCCTTAATGTCTTCAGTGAGCAAACATAACAAGAACTCTGTTCAAATATTAAATTGATATAGTACTTGATAGAAAGATGGAACCAGAGCCAAGGGATCAGAGTTCTAGCTGGGATCTCCACTCTTTTTTCCCATTTAGTTATTGAAGAATCCCTTTTCTTATCTGTAGAATGAGAACATTCAGGTAAATTATATCCATGCTGCTTCTCTACCATGATCTGAAAATATTATAAATCATAGCTTCATCTTAGAACACACAATATTTTTATTCATTAAATCATACTTATCTATATCCTGCAGATACTGTGTTTGTGCATGCATGAGTATGATATTATGAACTATTGCTGATGTTTCAGTGTAAATATTTGGAGCATTTAATAACATATACAGTTTGTGAACTAGATTTCCTCTTTTTAATGATATGTCATGACTTCTTCAGAGAAAGCAATCGCAACCCACTCCAGTACTCTTGCCTGGAAAATCCCATGGACAGAGGAGCCTGGTGGGCTGCAGTCCATGGGGTCGCTAAGAGTTGCCACGACTGAGCAACTTCACTTTCACTTTTCACTTTCATGCATTGGAGAAGGAAATCGCAACCCACTCCAGTGTTCTTGCCTGGAGAATCCCAGAGACCGGGGAGCCTGGAAGGCTGCTGTCTATGGGGTCGCACAGAGTCAGACACAACTGAAGCGACTTAGCAGCAGCAGCAGCATGACTTCTTATGCTGAAGAATCCTATGCTGTTATCTAGAGTTAAAATGAGACTGCTGCCTAAACAATTTTTGAAAGATATAAAATATATGTTTATTTATAAAACTATATGTTATAAAAATTTATATTTATTAGGATATCAGTAAACTTATTAAATGTAAAATGAAAGTGAAAGTGTTAGTCATTCAGTTGTGTCCAATTCTTTGTGACCCCATGGACTATAGCCCATCATGCTCCACTATCTGTAGAATTCTCTTTGCAAGAACACTGGAGTGGGTAGCCATTCTCTTCTCCAGGGAATCTTCTCAACCCAGGAATCAAACCAAGATCTCCTGCATTGCAGGCAGATTCTTTGCCATCTGAGCCACCAGGGAAGTCTCTAAAGTATAAAATATATTTTTAAAATAACTGTTAATTTATAGTTAGTCAAGTAATTTGTATAATTTGCCTTTTTTTTCTGTACAGTATACATGCATGTGTTGTGTGTTCCTGAGAAAGCAAAGTTTCTGAAACTGCTGCTATTTCACAAAAGACTAATAGATATTAACTTTCAAGGAAGCATTTACATTAAGCAGGATAATTTTAAGATATTATCTTTCTCACTAGATAATAATGTAAAAAGCAAATTAAGAATCTATTATTGAGCTACAGAAACAGGAGAAAAGAACCACTCAAAATGAAAACAATACAAATTATTAGCTCATGACAATTCTATCTGCTAAAATATCATTGCATACTTCACAACTTAATCTGCCTTTGTCTCGAGGATCACTCAGATATCTCATTATAAAGCCTTATCCCATTTTTACAATAACCAAGAAAGTATTTAGAGAACCATTAAAAATGCTTAAAAGTAGAAGAGTTGTTGTGAGGGCAATCTGTTGGCAGTATATTTCTGTCCTTCTAGGCTATATTTCACAGTGATTTAGAAACTGAAGATATTTATAAAATTAAAATGCTGTTGACTCCAGCAGGTTTGAGTACTGAAGGCTTAATATCTTTGTTAAAAGCAGTGCATAGTTTGACAGTCCAGAAAATCCCATAGATAGTCCTAAATTCCTCTCTTCAATGAAGCAAGAGGCATAATCTGGAGACTAAAAAGAATAAAGATAGCTACTGCTGATCATCCCAGTCTTATAATACAGGAAAATTCACTTTCTCCAAGATTAAATATCCAGTGGTGTGGCCTATGATCATATTTCAGCAAGAATATATTTCCTTTGGGGAGAAAATATAAGTTTGCTGACTAAAGATACTTAAATTATCTATAATTTCAAGATTCAGCAGTGACCAGGGTATCCTACATCAAACAAATGCAAAAAGTAAAAATCTTAAAGTTTTAAAACCAACACCTTATTAGTTGATCAGCATCTGGAATTCCTTAAACATAGCATAATAAATTACTTAGGCTATGTTCAACATATGATAATTTGAGTCAATTTTCTACTTACTCCTTAATAACAAAATTTTAATTGTTTATTTTTGTTGGCTTCATACATTCATTTGAATTATTGATTCTCCCCTTTAATATTGAACTGCCATGTGCCTAAGATGTTTCAAGAATATGGGGAAATACGGAATAAATGCCAAAAAATGTTAATTTAAAATATAAATTCTCTTGATTTTCACATTAGCCATCTAATTAATATTTTGGATGCAAGGCTAAGAGGAAGAAGAAAGTATGCTTGCTACTAATTGCCTCAAGCAATGTCCTGTCTTATATGTTAATATGTCTTCATATAAACTGATTATGCCAATGATCTTCAAGTAAATTATTCCAGATCATATAACAGAGAGTTTGGAGCATCAGATCTAGATAACAGTGGTGGGCTATTTTGAGTAATTTTATAAAATGTGATTTTTATCAAAAGGCTTTAGTCAAATGTCTAAGATGTTTCTAGGTAATACCTAAGCTAAGTAATATGAATTAATAAATTAATTCAGAAACATGATTACATTTGCCATGGCAAAGCTAATGATTGACTTTGCTAAATCTGCCTTTATTAGGTATGTGTATGACTATTAGTAAGAGATCATTCACTGGAATCTTAGATATATCCATTATTTCATAATAAAATTCTAGGTGTTGAAATTCTTTTATATATTGATATTTAAATGTATATATAGACACACAAACACCAGTCACTACTTAAATCTATAAATGGCTGTTTTCACTATAACTGGGATACTGTCATTTAAACTATTAAGTATTCTTAAATGTGAATGTTCGTTTGTGATCATATAACAGAAAAAAGACCAGTATTAAATTATATATATATAATAGCAGCACCTACATTTAATAAAGAACCTTTCTGAGCAGGGCTGGAGAATTCCATGGACAGATGAGGCTGGTGGGGTTGCAACAGTCAGATACAACTGAGAGACTAACAGTACTACTACTACTACTACTACTACTGCTACTACTGAGCAGGACTCCTAAGACTGAGTTATAAACTTCCACATAACAGAGCTCTACTTACATTAACTCTACGAGAAAGATAGTGAAATATTTTTTTCCATTTAAAAAACACATTAATGAGTGCCATTCCCTCTGAGCTCCTTTATGTGAGAGAGAAGAAAGGAATGGCAACCAAACCAGCTAGTTTAGCCATTGGAAAATTAGATGTGTACCTCCTCTTTATAATCCCCACAGTATCTGTTATAAACTTGGCTTAGATGCCCAAAAGCTTAACTGAATTTGAGTTAGCATTGTAACGTCTTCATTTGTCAAACTAATGGACCATCCATTTAACAATCAGGAGATGGCCTGAGGGGAAAAATGCCCAAAAGAAACAAGTTTTCTTTTGGAGAAGGCAATGGCACCCCACCCCAGTACTCTTGCTTGGAAAATCTCATGGATGGAGAAGCCTGGTGGGCTGCAGTCCATGGGGTCGCTAAGAGTTGGGCAGGACTGAGCGACTTCACTTTCACGTTTCACTTTCATGCATTGGAGAAGGAAATGGCAACCCACTCCAGTGTTCTTGCCTGGAGAATCCCAGGACGGGGGTGCCTGGCGGGCTGCCGTCTATGGGGTCGCACAGAGTCGGACACGACTGAAGTGACTTAGCAGCAGCAGCAAAGCATGGAAATTCTGAAACAAGAAGACATCTCTTGTTTTGGAAGAACACCAGAGTAATGGCGCCTGAGAAGTTGGTAGTAAGTTGACTTTTCTACATGGGAGGAAAGCACCATGGCAGAAGTAGACTCCACGATGAGTTCATTTTTATTGTGGACCATGTCTAATACCTAATTTGATAGGAACTGTTTATTCTGCTTCTCGAAGAGATCCTCAATAACCTCTCCCACTTGCCTAATCCACACTCATCTCTTTATAGCCAATTACATGATTGCATAACAGAAGGAGCTGAACAATTACACTTAGGCTTTCTTTCAAGAAATTTGAAAATATATATGTGATTAAAAACAATTTCCTGGTCCAATAACCCTTTCATGATCTAGAATGCTGGACTTTGAAGTTTTAATCTTGAGCAGTCTCAGAATCATTTTCCTTTGGTAAGTCCTAGTTTTGCTTTCAGAATTTCTGCATTCTACTTTGTATAATAAGGAAACTTAACTCCCAATTATGATAAGAATATATGTCATATTCTGTAAATGATTTGCAAATTTAATCTTAAGTCAAAACACAGTTCTAGCATGGGAGACACACTGATATCTAATAGATGAAAAATGATTAATTTTATGTGTGTGTATATATATGTTATACATATGCAGATATATATGTATGTATATATATGTTATACATATGCATATATATATATGTATGTGTGTGTGTATATATATATATGTTAGTGACTGAAGGCAAAAGAAGGGGACTGCCAAGAATGAGATAATCAGATAACATTACCAACTCAGTGGACAGGAATTTGAGCAAACTGGGAGATAGTGGAGGACATAGGAGCTTGGCATGCTACAGTCCATGAGGTTGCAAAGAGTCAGACACAACTTAGCAACTGAACAACAACATGTTAGTGATAAGTTTTTAAGTGAGTAGATTAAAAGTAAACTCAGGCAGAGATTTCAGGGAGAACTCAGGGTTCTTTCCATCTCATTTGTTCCAACCACAGCCTCATACATTTCAGTGACTATTGAGGTCTATAGACTACAGTGAAAAGTGAAGTGAAAGTTAGTCACTCAGTCATGTCCGACTCTGTGATCCCATGAACTGTAGCCTGCCTGGTTCCTCTGTCCATGGAATTCTCCGGGGAGTACTGGAGTGGGTTGCCACTTTTCTCTCCAAGGGATCTTCCATACCTGAGTTAGCAGGGATAGAACCTGAGTTTCCTGCTTTTTAGGCAGATTCTTTACCAACTGAGCCACTAGGGAAGACCATAGATTATAGGTCTTCTCTCAAACGGTGACATTGTACCTGGAAACAATAATCTTGAATCTTCATCTATTTAACTTCAGCCATATACTTAACTGAAACATTTGTTATATTTCAAAGGGCTATCTAAAATACTGGTCAACCTTTCAATATTTCATATACTCAGGATAAATGATACACTTAACCTTCTTCTCAGGGTCATTCACCTATCTGAGAGTGCTCTAGGACAGACCTCTCAAGCAGTACATGTGGCATACTGAAAGAGTTCTGTGGATTTGAGGTCATGGCTCAGTGGTAAATAATCCTCCTGCAACGCAAGAGACACAGGAGATGAGTTCAGTCCTTGGGTCAGGAAGATTCCCTGGAGGAGGAAATGGCAATCCACTCTAGTATCTCTGCCTGAGAAATCACATGGACAGAGGAATCTGGAGGGCTACAGTCCATAGGGCTGCAAAGGGTTGGGCACGACTGAGCCAACATGCATAAGCAAAAATGTGCAGTTCAACCTGGGGCCTATTCAGAAAGAAGAGAGTGTTAAAAATATTGACTTTTATCACTTTTGAAACACGGACTAATACAACATTTTGTTTTATTAAATATAGATTTTCAAAATAATTTTTAAAAAATCTTTAAATTTGTTCTATGCATATTAAGGACTTCCCTTGTGGCTCAGCTGGTAAAGGATCTGCCTGCCATGTAGGAAACCCCAGTTCGATTCCTGGGTTGGGAAGATCCACTGGAGAAGGAAAAGGCTACCCACTCCAGTATTCTGGCCTGAAGAATTCCATGGACTGTATAGTCTGTGGAGTCACAAAGAGTCAGATATGACTGAGCCGTTTTGACTTTCATGCGTATTAAAGCAAAGAAATATTTTTGTATTGATAGTTGGAACACTAAAAATAATGATTCTAGGTACAAGTTCATGTATTTTGGTCAATTTCTAGTTCATGTATATTTTAATAACATTTACTGGTATTTTACTAAAAATTATGTTTCTAAAATTTACTTCATCAGTATTTTATTTTTATTTACCTGCAATGTTTATTAGAGTGACATTTTTCTTATATATATAAATGTGTATATATGCACAATTTCTTTTCATTAATATATAATATTTTTATTTGAAAAACTAAACACTAAATATTCCTCTAATCAGTTCTGATTTATCTTATAAGCTCAGATCAAAATCTGCTGAGATAATTTTTAATCATAGTTTTTTCCATGTGTGAATATTTCAGCCTGCATAGCTTTCATCTTTCCTGAAGTTTTTGAGAGTTCTTTCATACAATTTGTGTTGTTTCTCCATTCTCTTCATTAGTGTCTTAAAGGCTGTCTCAGGTCTATGCATTTAATCTATCTATCTGCCAGATCACAAAATCCTGTGATCTGTATCTCTTTCTCTGTTCCCTCCAAGCTTGCTGGTCTAAGTCCTTTCATTTTTAAAATAATCCCTTTAGTATACTTTTCATGATGTTTTGAGAGAAGCAAAACTCTCAGTGACAGCAATAAATGGAGAGGTTTAAATCAGTATAAATATGCTCACTAATTTTAGTGTTTAAAAAAGCAAAGTTATGGATTCTAGTTGCTAAAAACTATTATGTGGTATAATTTCCATCAAGGAAATACAAATAAATAAATAAATTTCTTTTCTCTTATCCTTAGAAAAAGTCTAGATTGTGAGTTCAGGAAGATCTCCTGGAGAAGTATATGGCAACCTACTCCATATTCTTGCCTGGAGAATCCCATGGACAGAGGAGCCTGGCAGGCTATGATCCATAGGGTAGCAAAGAGTTGGACACGCCTGAGGCAACAGCATACCGTATGTTTCAGGCTTAAGATATACATTTTCTTTTGTTTGATAAAAATTAAAATCACGTTGAAAATCACAGGAGAAAAATAAAATAATGCCAACTTCATAATTTCCTGAATTTTTTTCTTTTTTGAAACTGTTTTTTAAGCTAAGTTAAGCATTTTTTTTTTTAAGGGAAGAAGTAACAATATAACTGGCACAAATGCCTTAGCATTAAAACCAAAGCAAACAAAACAGAAAAAATTTTGAGGCTTATTTATAAGCCTCAAAACATACGTGCCTATCCATAAAGCCTTGCTTTAGAGATTTGCTGAAGATTTTGTAATATAAGTCTGTAAGAATGTAAAAATCATCCTTTATTGGCCTTGAAACCATTGGCAAATCATGAACTACTAGTACATTTTCTTTCTCTCATTACAGTGAAAATAACAGTATATCTTGAATTATTTTAATATAAAGACTGTCTTTGTTTTTATATATTCAGTTCTCTCAAGCTTGCTCTTTTAGCATTCAACTTTAATAGTCCAGCTTTTCTTTCTGTAGATTTCAGGTTTTTAAGCTTACATTTCCATTTCAATAAACTAACCAATCAACCAAAAAAAAGGCAAAACTTCTCTTTTAAAATAAAGGTGTTAATGCCACAGGTGTATATTAGCCTGGGGCATGGCAATTTATTTAATTAATCACCAATTAAATAATTGGTGTCAGACATTATCTTGAATAGCTATGAACTGATCTACTCTTTGTCAAATAAGTCCCCCAAAAGATAGTAAATTTCCTTTTCCATTTTGAATTGATGGCCGACTCAGTAGTCACATAAATAAATTTATGTTTAAAGGCAGAATTTGGTCTTATTTCTTGACTTGAAAAAAAAAATTAATAATGGTGAAAAATATATGAATTGGCATCATGTAGACTGAGTGACTTCACTTTCACTTTTCACTTTCATGCATTGGAGAAGGAAATGGCAACCCACTCCAGTGTTCTTGTCTGGAGAATCCCAGGGATGGGGGAGCCTGGTGGGCTGTCGTCTGTTGGGTCACACAGAGTCGGATGTGACCGAATTGACTTAGCAGCAGTAGCAAAGGCAGTTTTAGGCAATATCAATTTCAATTTAATGCCTCAGTCTCCCAAATTTTAATCTAGGTAAAGTTATGTATGTTTAATTTTAATTGGTTGAGTATTATTAATATTAAAAAAGAATTCAATTAGTTCTTATTTCAATTGTTTTCAAAATTAAGAGTGACTTAATTTACAGGTAACATACAGGTAAATGTGCAGACAGATACTCGAATATAAAAATCTTTTATGATTTTTTAGCCTAAAATTTAGCAGTAAGTGCAAGCCATTTTAAAGTTAACATCACTACATAGTAATATGGAGATAAATCCTAGGATGCCTTGAAGAGAATCAAACATGTTTAAGATTGCAAATGGCTCAGTTGTCTAACACATACCATCTCACTCATAAATGAGTGTTTCTAGTCTAAAGCTGGAGTGTCATACATGTGGATTTTATCATTTTAAAAACAACTGAGATTCTTAAACATTAATATATTTACATGCTCTTTCATAGTTACTCTTTTGGTCACTAAAATAACTACTGAATTGATTGTCCGTAAAGTTAAGGCTTTTGTTGTTCAATTCCTGATTCTAATGATTTCCCAACCAGCTTTTAGAATTGCCTACCAAATTATATTACCCAACTGGTAATGCTAACAGTTTTAATCTCCATCCAGTAGTTTCCTTTCTATTGCATATTCAGTAAGCAACATGGATCTAACCAATCAGAAATGGGCTTATAGCTCAGTTAAGCATGTTTAACTGTCACATTTTTTTTATAGTAATTTTACCATGAATCCAAGTCTGTTAAACTAACAACATACCAACTGACTGAGTTGAATAGTTCAAACAGGAATAATATTCTAGTCAACATCAACAGATGAGTATATAAATGTTCTGAGTGTTTCTGGACTCCCAAATTCATGTGTTGAATCCGAACCCTTAAGGTGATGTAGTACAAGGTGGGGGCTTTGGGAGGTGGATAGGTCATAAGGGGGGAGGCCTCCTGAGTAGATTAACACTCTTAAGAAAGAGTCTTAAGAGAGATCTCTCACTTCCTTCCGCCACTCAAAGACAGTGAGAAGTTGGTAGTCTATAACTGCATCTTTGTTTTAGCAAAATGCTTCTCTGATAGCTCAGTTGGTAAAGAATCTGCCTGCAATGCAGGAGACCCCAGTTTGATTCCTGGATTGGGAAGATCCACTGGAGAAGGGATAGTCTATCCACTCCAATATTCTTGGGCTTCTCTGTGGCTCAGCTGGTAAAGGATTCACCTGCAATGCAGGAGACCTTGGCTCAATCCCTGGGTTGGGAAGATCACTTGGAGAAGGGAAAGGCTACCCACTCAAGTACTCTGGCCTGGAGAATTCCATGGACTGTGTAGTCCATGGGGTCATGAAGATTTGGACATGACTGAGTGACTTTCACTTTCACAACCAGGACAGGCCTTCAATAAGACCCTGGCACCCTGCTGGCATGGTGGCACCCTGTTCTGAGATGTCCAGACTTCAGAAATTTGAGAAGTAAAATTTTAGTGTGTGTAAGTCACCAAGGATATGGTATTTTGGTATAGCAGCCTGAGTGGGCTAAGAAAATATATAATAAATTCAATAATATTATATTTAATATAAAATTTTGGAAAATAAACTGAGAGATATACAAAAGAAGAATTCAAAATAAATATTGTAGAAATATTATAACAATGATTTGTGACAAAAGGGACTTATAGATGATATAAATTAATCCAAAATGGTTCAAGTCATTCTTCAGCGATTTCTTATCTACTATGCATGACTGCTAGTTTTTTTTGTTTTCACTTGTGTATTTTCTTAAAAGTCCTTCAGTGTTTACAGAAAATGTAAAGTACCTGGGGATAACCTGCTTTTTGGTACAAGTATTCATTTTGTATTTTGGCATTTTATACCATCTATTTAAAGAGTAGGCCAGCTAAAATATTTCTGTTTATTTCAGATGCATCAATGATATTAAATTCTTAATTACTGAGTGCTAACATCAACCAGTC
The DNA here is from genome assembly GCF_016772045.2 of Ovis aries. Lineage (NCBI taxonomy): Eukaryota > Metazoa > Chordata > Mammalia > Artiodactyla > Bovidae > Ovis > Ovis aries. The sequence continues at coordinate 75,593,028 of NC_056059.1, forward strand.
CATCCTAAAGGAGATCAGTCCTGGGAGTTCATTGGAAGGACTGATGCTGAAGCTGAACCTCCAATTCTTTGGCCATCTCATGTGAAGAGTTGACTCATTGGAAAAGACTCTGATGCTGGGAAAGACTGAGGGCAGGAGGAGAGGGGACGACAAAGGATGAGATGGCTGGATGGCATCACTGACTTAATGGACATGAGTTTGAGTGAACTCCGGGAGTTGGTGGTGGACAAGGAGGCCTGGTGTGCTGCGATTCATGGAGTCGCAAAGAGTTGGACACAACTGAGTGACTGAACTGAACATCTACCTAGATTCATTTTATCAATATAAATATTGGCAAGTCAATATCAAAGTTATCCAGTGTTGTATTTTAACCAGTGATTTTTCTATCACATTGAAATCTATTTTGGGTTTCAGGGTTAAAAACTCTACTCATACATATCTACCTACATTTATTTTCTATCATTCTTTGAGATAAGCAAAGCATAAGTTGTTTGGTTGATGCATGTTCTAAACATAGTCTCTTTACTGAGACAAATTTTTCCATATCTTACCACTGTTCTCCTACTTAGATTATTTCAGTGCTAATGGATCTTGTTTTCTTCCACATCTCCACGGTAAGAGGTAACATGTGTTTTATGTATGTATGTATGGTCGCTCAGATGGTAAAGTGTCTGCCTGCAATGCGGGAGACCTGGGTTTGATCCCTGGGTCGGGAAGATCCTCTGGAGAAGGAAATGGCAACCCACTCCAGTAATCTTGCCTGGAAAATCTCATGGATGGAGCCTGGTAGGCTACAGTCCATGGGCTTGTATAGAGTCGGACACGACTGAGTGACTTCACTTCACTTCATGCCTATCTCCAAAATATAAAAGGAGCACGTCAAGGCTGTATATTGTCACCCTGCTTATTTAATTTATATTCAGAGTACATCATGAGAAATGTTGGGCTGGATGAAGCATAAGCTGGAATCAAGATTTCTGGGAGAAATATCAATAACCTCAGATATGCAGATGACACCACCCTTATGGCAGAAAATGTAAAATAACTAAAGAGCAAATGAAGCAACTGACAAACAACTAATCTCAAAAATATACAAGCAACTTATGCAGCTCAATTCCAGAAAAATAAACGACCCAATCAAAAAATGGGCCAAAGAACTAAATAGACATTTCTCCAAAGAAGACATACGGATGGCTAACAAACACATGAAAAGATGCTCAACATCACTCATTATTAGAGAAATGCAAATCAAAACCACAATGAGGTGCCACTTCACACCAGTCAGAATGGCTGCGATCCAAAAATCTGCAAGCAATAAATGCTGGAGAGGGTGTGGAGAAAAGGGAACCCTCCTACACTGTTGGTGGGAATGCAAACTAGTACAGCCACTATGGAGAACGGTGTGGAGATTCCTTAAAAACTTGCAAATAGAACTACCCTATGACCCAGCAATCCCACTGCTGGGCATACACACCGAGGAAACCAGAATTGAAAGAGACACATGTACCCCAATGTTCATTGCAGCACTGTTTATAATAGCCAGGACATGGAAACAACCTAGATGTCCATCAGCAGATGAATGGATAAGAAAGCTGTGGTACATATACACAATGGAGTATTACTCAGCCATTAAAAAGAATTCATTTGAATCAGTTCTGATGAGATGGATGAAACTGGAGCCGATTATACAGAGTGAAGTAAGCCAGAAAGAAAAACACCAATACAGTATACTAACACATATATATGGAATTTAGGAAGATGGCAATGACGACCCTGTATGCAAGACAGGGAAAGAGACACAGATGTGTATAACGGACTTTTGGACTCAGAGGGAGAGGGAGAGGGTGGGATGATTTGGGAGAATGACATTCTAACATGTATACTATCATGTGAATTGAATCGCCAGTCTATGTCTGACGCAGGATGCAGCATGCTTGGGGCTGGTGCATGGGGATGACCCAGAGGGTTGTTGTGGGGAGGGAGGTGGGAGGGGGGTTCATGTTTGGGAATGCATGTAAGAATTAAAGATTTTAAAATTTAAAAAATAAAAAACTAAAATTAAAAAAAAAAAAGAACTAAAGAGCATCTTGATGAAAGTGAAAGAAGAGAGTGAAAAAGTTGGCTTAAAGCTCAACATTCAAAAAATAAAGATCATGGCATCCGGTCCAATCGCTTCATGGCAAATAGATGGAGAAACAGTGGAAACAGTGGCTAACTTTATTTTGGGAAGCTCCAAAATCACTGCAGATCGTGATTGCAGCCATGAAATTAAAAGATGCTTACTCCTTGGAAGAAAAGTTATGACCAACCTAGACAGCATATTCAAAAGCAGAGACATTACTTTGTCAACAAAGGTCTGTCTAGTCAATGCTATGGTTTTTCTAGTAGTCATGTATGGATATGATGGTTGTACTGTGAAGAAAGCTGAGCACCAAAGAATTGATGCTTTTGAACTGTGTTGTTGGAGAAGACTCTTGAGAGTCCCTTGGAGTGCAAAGAGATCCAACTGGTCTATCCTAAAGGAGATCAATCCTAAGTGTTCATTGGAAAGACTGATGTTGAAACTGAAACTCCAATACTTTGGCCACTTGATGTGAAGAGCTGACTCATTTGTAAAGACCCTGATGCTGGGAAAGATTGAAGGTGGGAGGAGAAGGGGACAACAGAGGATGAGATGGTTGGATGGCATCACCAACTCAATGGCCATGAGTTTGGGTACACTCTGGGAGTTGTTGATGGACAGGGAGGACTGGTGTGCTGCAGTCCATGGGATCACAGAGTCGACATAACTGAGCAACAGAACTGAACTGAACTGATGTATATCTCCTTAGCTGCTGTTGCTGATAAGTCACTTTAGTCGTGTCCGACTCTGTGCGACCCCATAGACGGCAGCCCACCAGGCTCCCCAGTCCCTGGGATTCTCCAGGCAAGAACACTGGAGTGGATTGCCATTTCCTTCTCCAATGTGTGAAAGTGAAAAGTGAAAGTGAAGTCGCACTGTCATGTTTGACTCTTAGCGACCCCATGGACTGCAGCCCACCAGGCTCCTCCGTCCATGGGATTTTCCAGACAAGAGTACCCGAGTGGGGTGCCATGGCCTTCTCCAACCTACTGCTCCACAAATAAGGGTGCTCCAAAAAAGAAGCGTTCATAAATACATATATAAGCACTCAGTTGTGTCTGACTCTGCCACTCCATGGACTGTAGCCACCAGGCTCCTCTGTCCATTGGATTATTCAGGCAAGGATACTACAGTGGGTTGCCAATTCCTCCTCCAAGGGATCTTCCCAAACCGTGAATCAAACCTAAGTCTCTTGCACTGGTAGGTGGATTCTTTTCCACTGAGACACCTGGGAAGCCCAAAATGCTTTATAAATCATGTCAAATAGAACTGATTGCTATAAGTTAGATAGCTTCCATGCACAATAACAATTAAAAAAAATTTGACCCAATTGAGTAGAACTACTAAAGAAGAAACTCAGAAAAGATATATACTCCAGATTTCTATGCAAATGTGTTTTACATAAACAATAAGAATGTTAGGTTCAACAAGCATTTATAAACTACATTATGTGCTTGGAAGCTTATAGATTGAACAGATTTTATATCCTTTATTTTTTAAAATATTAATTTAATTATTTTAATTGGTGGTTAATTTCTTTTCTTTTTCTTTTTCTTTTTTTTTTTTTTTTGATAGAGCAAGTCAAATGGCTTGTTTCAATTTCAGGGGAAAAAAATTCAATATATAAGGGCTACAGTAGAGAGCACATGTACCTAATTTTATCTCATGGATAATTGAATATATTTTAGAGGATTGAGGTCCTACATTTGTTTTAAAACAATGAGTAGAAATAACCAATTGCAAAAAATTAAACAACATAAAATCTGAAACTAAACTGCCTAGATATATATTCCATTCCCAAATGACTAGGTAGGTTAAATAGAATAAATTTGCCTAAGTTTCTTTATGTATAAAATGAGATATAATAGTACATCTCTGATAGACTTTTTGTTAGATTTAAATGCATTTAAATATGCATGTTTCTTACAATGAGTCTTGTTTTAGAGGAAAAAAGTCTATAGAAGTTATTACCATTATTATTACCATTATTAGTATTATTACTCTAGAGATGACAAGCACTAAACATACAGTGCACAGACACCCATAATAAATAAGTGAAGTCAAGGAGACAAAAACAGTAAGGTATGTGCGTGGAAACACAAGAAATTTGGTGAATGGGGCATGGAGTGGTAAACGAGGTTAAGAAGAGGGAGTATAGGACCAAATCATAGACTGTCTTAAAAGTTATGCCTAAAGATTTCACCTTTGTAATAGCAACCATAGCAAGCTCTCAAACTCTGATGCTGGCAGGTTTGCTTTTATGTACTGCTCCAAGAGGAGAAAATTGATTTTTGTGTAGCAGAATCAGGAGTATCTAGGGAATTACTGTGATGATTCAGATGAGCAGTGGGATGACTTAGATTAATACAATAGTCTTCAAAATGAATAAATAAGGGGCAAGCACATTTTAGAAACAGAACACACGTGTTTGTGATTTAAAGGGTGTAAAGAAGAGAATTGAAAATTCCTTTAAGCTTTTAGTAACACTGAAGTCAATTATTTTTTTTTTCCTAAAAAAAAAAAGAATACAAAGTGTACAAAATAAACAGATTCAGTTTAACACATGATGGATGGGTGGGCTTGAGATGCATGCCTGGCAAGAATGAGGATGTCCAGTACAAAATAATATCCAGTACTCTGGAGCTGTGTTTGCTTTTAGCCATCCATAGGGCTCTAGAGTTTTGTTTCATAGTTTCTTAAACTTGTAAGTGTAGAATACGGCCTGCCACACAAGAAATTACTCAGAAGGTAGAAATTCAATTGTAATTTTTTTCAGTTACTGTTAATGTGGTTGGTCTCAAACTTCAGTTTATATAATGAAAACCTTTGATTTTTAATGAAAATAAACTGAAAATATGCAAGCACTGCTTCAGAATAAACATTTTTGTTGGATGTTTCCATGAACTTTTAGGAAATCTGTGTTTACTCAATTTGGGGACACATGAGACACAGAAACAAAGGAATTATCTGAGCTCGCTCCTAGAAGAATTCTTTCTCCAACTGAAATTTCCTCTAACTCCCCATTGCAATTTAGTAAAATAAACATCCACCTCTTCTCGTACTGAGCATTTTTTATTTTTTTCTACCAGTAATCAAAATGAAAATTTTAGGTCTATGTTTTGGTTACTAATTACCCAGTACAATTTACATTATGTGACCATTTTATGATTCAAATTGAATTCAAGGAATGAATATAAAATGAGTTGGAGCAGCTTTTCTTCAACAGCTCTTTGTATTTTTATTTTCTTTACGCTATTTTTTCCTACTTTGTAGTCACATCTCACTTACAGAATTGGCAAGAGCTAAAAGCTCTGTACTTTGTTCTTTTGACCTTTTATGTATTAAATTGCTTTCAGTACAGATTAATTTACTTGGCAAATATTTATTGTTGTTTCACCTGACTTGAAAAGGGAGCTGTAGGCATTTCGATAAATGAATTGGAAGGTTCTTTGACTTCTCCATACCTCCTGGAATTACTTTTATCCCTTACTGAAATGATATCTTGCAATTTTCTGCTAGTGTGTCCATAGGGAAATCGTTCTTGATATTTCTATGAATTCTCTTGTTTCAGCAATAGCTCTATTTCCTTTGCTCTCTGTTAGTGGAGGTACATTGTTGTAAAAAAAAAATAAATTAAAAAAAAGGTATCCCTCTGAAGCATTGGGTTTTTGTAAGTCAAGCTTTTTAGTTATACATTACAGACAGCAATGAAGGAGGCTGTGTTGTCAATAGTCAGGAGAATGGGTCTTTTCTCTAATCAATGGGTGTTGTCACAGGATAATTTTTGGTACATTTTATTGTTCTAGCAACTTCCTTAGCTGTGTATTACTCTGACAGTTACCTGATCCTGTTTTACTCTAAAGATATTGGTCTTAGATACAAAGCTCTCTCTTTCATCATTATAAAAATAAAAGATTCAGTTCAGATTCAAGTTGAATTTGAAAAATATACAATTGCAGTCGATTCCATGTATAACTGTTAGGTCAGGTGAAATAATAATAGGTAAAATCTTCTATGGATTACCACAGAGTCAAGTTAAAAATGAAACTTCCAGTTGACTGGGTAAAGTCAAGAATTTTTCTCACAAATCCACCCAACCTAATGGTTGCCTTTAATATCAAAGGAGGCTTTGTCCAACCACTGTCTGCACCTTTCCATTAGAAATTCAATAACATTATTTTATTAATCTATGCAACACTGGCTACTATTACAAGTAGGACAATGGCAAGTTTTGATTTATACCTAGGGTATTGCCAGACACAACAAAATACCAATATACTACTAGACCCACCATGCTGAGGCTGATGGATTTCTTTTATTATTTTGTCATTACCATTTTAATTTTCAGAATTTGGTTTTTAGTTTAAGATCTTAAACTGGATTGATTACATGAGAGACATTAGTTAGATCTCCATGGATTAAAGTGTCTTTATATTTATTGGGTTGACTAGAAAGTTCTTTAAGGTTTTTCAATAAGATGTCATGCAAAAATCCAAATGAACTTTTTTACCAACCCATTACATACTAGATAATTTCTTAGATGGCAATACCTACCTTTCTGGGTATGGGAGCCCCTTGGAAAATCTACAACATGGTTCCAGAGCCTCTTGACAATCACATGTATTACACTTCCCTTTAGTTTCCTGATTATATCAAAACCATTCTTCCCAGGTAGCAATAGTGATAATGAACAAGCTTGCCAATACAGGAGATTTAAGAGACACAGGTTCGATCCCTGGTTTGGGAAGATCCCCTTGGAGTAAGGCATGACAACCCACTCCAGTATTCTTGCCTGGAGAATCCCAATTGACAGAGGAGCCTGGTGGGCTACAGTCCATAGGGCTGCAAAGAGCTGGACTGGGCTGAAGCAACATAGAATGTACATGTGTAAACAATGGGTGCAATAAGATGAATAAACACCAGAGGGGGAGAACAGAAAATATTTGAAAAGTCCCTTAAAATTATTCCATGATTATACATCTTTGTTATATATTTCTACAAAATAATGGAAGGAAAGAGAGTCCAAAATGAGTTTAAATGTGATTGCATGTGTTACAATGGCTCAGAATCTTTGTCCCTGGATAATCATAGAAAAGGACCAAACACTCCTTTTCTCTAACTCAACACCATTTCCCCTTAGCTGAAATGAACAGTAAACTCTTCCACAATGGCTTGTTTCTAAGCTGCTGACAAAACCTCAAGGTGCCATCTAATTACCCAGCAAAACAGGCCAGCTCCTTTTTGTCAGAGACTTTGAACTATCAAGGGAAACCACCTTCAATACAATGTGAAAATTATTGTGGAAGAAACTATGAGTTCTTACACAAGACCTGTCTCCTGTTTTTCGGTAGAGAATAGAAATTGTATCTTGGCACATGGGAGCTAACTGGAAGATGCATTCTTCAGCCTTACCTGCAACTTTAATGAGTAGTCACACTAAAGTGATGACTCATGGCATATAAGAAGTATGGATGAGTAGAAATTTCAGGTCATATTCCTAAAAGAACAGCTTTGCCATCCTTTCCTTGCTTCCTGCATTTTTCTTGTAAGAATACAAGTACGGCAACAAGTAACCTTGGACCTTATAAATGAGGGCTGTGTCACAGAGATGTTAGAACCACAAAATACAAGGGCCTGTGTCTATGACACCATGATGCTAATTCAGTATTCTTGGATAGATTACTCTCACATCATCACTTTTGAGAAAAAATTAGCTTGCTTTTTATTTGAGCCACTTTTACTTTACTAGCATCATGTGTGTAAAATCTTAAAAATTAGTGGAGTTTCTAGTAAATGCACCCATCCTTTCAACAGAAGCCACGAGCACAATAGACAAGCCAACTTTATGTCTGAGATGGGTTGAGAGCACTATTCCAAATTTAAAATCCAGATTAAGAAAAGCTTACTACTTTCTTAGTATTATAAGATCACCTTCTGAAGGTGAAAGGCCTTTTCAGGTTTCCAAGGTATAGGTGCATTCTGTACTTTGAAACGTTTTTAGATGAATCTATTGCCATTATAGTCTATCAATGCCACATATAAATTGATCCCAACAAATCAAGTACTTTTCTTCACTGATCTGTATTTAGAACTTGTCATTGTGTCAGAGACATGACTTTGGTTTGATACAAAAATGTTTTTAAAAAGTTTGTCTGATCAAAAGTCTTTGATCAGGGAAGAGTTTCTTGTTGTTGTTTTCTCCTGCTTTAATCTTTTTTCTACTGCTTTAATCTTTTAAGTATGGTTCTAAGTTTCAACAGGGTTGAAAGAACTCTAAAGAAATATTCATTCCAAAAGTGTTTTTAAACTTTCTAAAAGCAATGCTATTATTCCAGTTTACTGGGCATGATTCTACTCCCCTGTGCTTGTCAGTGAAAATCCTGTATAATGTGCCTCACTGATTTCAATTTCATCTTTAGTTATTTGGACCTGTCAGCAGTTTATAACCTGAAGTTTTCTTTATTTTCTTAATGAATACCTCCAAACATACATGCATGTGTGCACACACACTCATACACACACACACACACACTTATTTTATCTCACTCTGCTTTGTCTAGAAGGTGTATGTGGACATGCAATTGCAACTGTTAATCCTTGGAGAGTAGGTACTGTATATCGGTCTTATTTATTTTTTCCTGCACAGTTTCTGTTGTACTTGACAGAGTAAATTCCAATAAACATTTGTTCCATTTAATTATAATTTGACTGGAAAGACTTTGCTAAAGAAATCACCAAACTATTGTGATTGAATTTTGAAGTGATGTTCGAGGGAAGGAAATTCATTTTATGTATCAAATTGCACTCTTTCAGGCACAAACTAACAAAAAGTTGAGTAAGTCATATATGAGCACATCATCAGCTAGAATCATTTTCTGGTCTTAAAAAACATGAGTTTCTCAAGTGCAGACAAATACTAAATGTGCTAGAGTGCACTCTAAAGTGAAAGTTTTTTTATATAATTCTACTGTAATTACTTTGAGTTTCATTCCTGATTTACAAGTATTCATCATAAAAAAATGCTTGTTATATATTACACACTCTGATGTAGAGTGAGCAGAATTGTCATAGCTTAATTTATTGAAGAAAAATTAAATTGCTTTTTTGCACATCATTGTATAAACATAATATGATGACATCATTATAGAATTTGTGATTTAGGGGGAAGCAATTAAATTCATACTTTCAATCATGTAATGAAAGATTAGGACTTAGAAAGGCTTACTGATTGTCCATACTCCTAAATACGGATAAGATGAGAGCCAAGAGTTTAAAAAATAGCTATCATTTATTGAGGACATTGGAGAAGGAAATGGCAACCCATTCCAGTATTTTTGCCTGGAGAATTCCATGGACACAAGCGCTTGGCAGGCTGTATAGTCCATGGGGTTGCAAAGAGTCGGACATGACTGGGCAACTATGACTCACACTCACATTGAGCGCATAGTCTATTCCATCATATTAGATAAGTTCTAGCGAGGTAGATTATTGCTGTGCCATTATGCTATTGATTATTAAGAAAAGCCTCTGGAGCAAAATTGTTTAAGTCTTAATCCTGTTTCTTCTATCTAGTAACAGTGTGATAATTGGGCAAGTTCCTAACACTCTTTATATCTATTTGCCTCCTCTGTAAAATAGAGTATATTTATATTTTCCTCACTGAGTTACTGTGGGGATTAAATAAGTGAACATATGATACACTTAAGAGTTTTACACAGTGTCTTTCACATAACAAGCTTTAAATGATCATTAGCTATTTTTATTAAGTAGATCATATTTACTATTCAGAATAATTGAATATTCATCCATATTTTACATAAAGCTACTGAGGTTCTGAAAAGGTAAAGTGACAAAGTGTGTATGTGCTTCAGTTGGAATTCAAATGTTTTGACTCAAAAGCTCTTTTTTATTTAACTGTAAACTACAATTTTCTGTACTCTAAACAATTTTTATGGAAAGTATCTCTTGACCTGAATTATGTGGTTAATAACTTTTGTTTTTATGGCAAACAGTTTAAATACAACAGTTAAACATGGAATAAAATGTTATGCTAGACACCTGAACATTTTAAATTGGAAAAGATAATCTTACCCATCAAATATTTTATTTTTCTTGATTGGAAAAAATATAACACAAAAGATTTATTTTGTTTATTTGTAATTACTCTAGGGTTTTCTTCTGATATATGTTGCTATTGCTAATACAGAGAATTTTTTTTTTTTTTTACTCAGAATTAATACAGGGCTAACAGAAATGTTTTTTTCTGGTAAAATGAATTAGCCTTCAATTTCTGATTTCCCAACATTTGGTTCAGTAATTTTTCTTATATCCACAAAACGTTGCTCCTGCTGCTGCTTAGTTGCATCAGTCGTGTCCGACTCTGTGTGAACCCATAGACAGTAGCCCATCAGGCTTCTCTGTCCCTAGGATTCTCCAGGCAAGAATCCTGGAGTGGGTTGCCATTTTCTTCACCACAAAACGTTGATGTTTTGAGAAACATTTATTTCCTCAATTATGTTACAACAAATTATATGTCCTTTTGTTTTGATTACTATTGTAGAAACGTATAAAAGAAAATTTTAAAATCAATATATAATGTGTATTAACAAAGAAATAAAGTACTTAAAAATATATCCCTCTTGTGAATCAATGTGGTAAATATTGTTAGGTTTGAGTGTGATTGTTAAATAAAGGACATCATGATTTATTTAGTACAAAGAACAAATATATTGCTGCTTTAATCTTATTAAGTTGAAGACATTTCATGATGCTTTCTATAACTGTATTTGAATTTGAATCTAACTATATGTAAACACATGTAATATTTAAAGGCATCACTTCATAAATGAAGGCAAGCAGTTTACTGGCAAATCAAGAGTACAATTCCCAGATCTCTTTTTTTTTTTTAGTCAAAGAAAGTGTCAAACTCTCTCTGGGATTTTGCTACTCATAAAATGAGGAAGCAATAAAATGTTACTGCTTAAGACTTTTCTTTCATACCTGTAGAGAAAAATATGGTCATGCTAGAGTAATAGCATGTGACAAAATTGAAAAAAAAAAAAAAGTAGTGCCTTTATTTCTCAAATTCATGTTATTTTAATTTTCAATTAAAAAGATTAATGCAGCTTTTCTATTTAAACTTCTGTGGTCACCTTGAAACATGTTTTTCTCCCTTCCAAATCATAATGTTGTTAGCAATGAAATCAGACAATAAATGATCATTTTAGAATCTTTAAAATGTATTCTTGAGCATCATTTGAGATCTGATTAATCAGAAGTGTTAATATAATGAAAACTAAACATGTTGGTTGTTTCATTGACCTATATTCTTGAAAATTTCATATGAATTGAGTACATCCTTATCACATTACATAAAGTTTTACAAAGATCAGTATCACCTTAAGATTATATGTTTTTCAAAAACATTCATACTCAAAAGTGTTTTTATAATAGCATACTCAAAAATAAAAGGTTAAAAATATCTTGGAGAAATTTGTAGAATGATATGTTATTATAAAAGCTATCTTCAGGACAAAGTAGATTGGAATATCATGTATTATCTTACTAAGTATAAATTACACTGGCTTTGGGGTCATTTATAAAATAACGCTAGTTTCTACTTCTGTTTCCTCAGTTAACCTCCTTCCTTCAGTCGCCCATTAGCTCAGTCTCATTGCTCTCTCTTGGAGTTCTCACGTGGTGGAAATAATAATGAATAATGAATAATGGTCCCCAGACCCTGGGGATTAGATTTCCAGTCCTTGGAATGTCTAAATGTTACATTACATGAGAAAACAGTCTTGGCAGATATGGTTAAATCAAGGTATTCATGTACAGATATTTAGATACAACCACAAATGCACATTTAGGAGGAGAGAAGAGGGAGATTTCACAGAAACAGAAGTCAATGTGCCCAAGGAAGCAGCCGCAGCAGTGATTTGGCTGCAAGCACCAGAGATGCCAATAGCACCAGAAGCTCCACGGGGCAAGAAATGAACCGTATCTTACAGCATCCAGAGAGAGGAGAGCTCTGCAGACACCTTTTCATTGAGTGATCCTAATTTAGACCGTTGGTCACAAGAACTATGAGAAATAAAGTTCTGTTGTTTTAAACCATCCAGCAGTGGTAATTTGTAACAGCAGACACAGGGAAAAAATTATACAAGCTCACTATTTTGCCTGTATTCCTTCACTTATGACTTTACTCAGTTTTTTCTTGACCTAGTAAATTGTATTTTTTATGCAAGTATCATTCATCCTGGTTTCAACATCTGCCTTTAAACTTTTTCCTGTTTTACCAGTTCTCTCTCCTCTCTTCATCCCTTCATGTTTTAACACTTTTGTCACAAAAATTAGTCTTTAGTACATAATTTTATAATTATTGTTCAACTAATTTTTAATAATTTTATTAAGTATTACACTTGCCTTCAGCTTATAATATATCTATTATTTTTATAGAGTTCATATTCCCTGCAATGTTGATCATTCATAAAGTAAGCAACATATTACATGTCATTCAAAAGCTTTTTAACTTTTCCTTTTTTTTTTCATTCTCTTCTCTCCCAGTGTATTTTTTTCTACCCGTCATTGTGAATCTCTTTCTGATTATCCTCTAATCATCTGTTTAAATGGCAATTTTGTTTTTCATTTTTGACTAAAAATCATGTTGTGGGTTTTAAATCTCATGTTTGAATCCAAGTTCTCAATGCTGGCAAACTCTTCAGTGATGAAGAGTTTATGCATATTCAAGAGAATACAGATTTGAATGGGTACCCACTCTGTTTTGATTGCCAACATATAGCTGGCATTTAGGAGACTGTCTGAAGCTGTGGCCACATAACAATATCATTTGTAAATAAACTACAGATGTTATTCCCAGTTGGCTCTTTTGAATACAAAGACAGACCTGGAGACGAAAGACTCTGTTTGAGCATGGCCTGCTACATATGCTCTCACTGGTTAAACCACAAAGGAATTAGGTATACTGACTCATTCAATGCCTCAGTTTCTAAGATAAATAGATTGAAGGAAATTAAATGTGAGTGTTTGTGAAGTATAATGATTCCAGATGAAGAAAACTAATGCTGTTCTAAGGGAGAAAACTACTGATTAACCAGATCTTTGAGATAGAACCTTTTGAATAAATTTAATAGTCAGAGAGAAGAAAAAAATTAACTTAACAGATTGACCTCATTTTGACAAGAGACAGATTTGGTCTCTTAATATTATATAGCTAGCTTATCTGGCAGATTATCTCTGTGTCTTATTATTGAATAGCATATAGATATAATCATAGACTGAGCATACAAACATATGTGTACCTTCATATACATGCTTTATCCACATATAATGCACACATGACAAAACATATAGATTGTAAAGAAATGATCAAATAACCAACAGAATGAAACATTAATTTCTCCACTGGCAGGGGAAAATAGTTTTATCTTTCTCTTCCATAAAAGCCCCCATTGTTCAATCTTGAGGAAAGCATTTATTAGCAGAGTAAAACTAAAAAGAAGAAATGGCTGTAAAACTTGCAGAAGAGTCAAGGACAGCGAGGAGACAGAGGTTCTTGTGGGGGCACTATGTGAAGCGAACAAAATTCTTGAGAGAAAGAGTCTCACTTCTTCACTTTGCATTTAGCGTAGAGAAAATGGTGCACCTGGCAACATCATGGTGAATGAAAAAAGGTAAACATTTAGAGAAAAATATTTTCAAACACCATAAGCGTGAATGATACATATACTGAAAAACAAATGTTTCTCTCCACAAACGTTGTTTTGATAGCTCCTTACCACAATTCTTCCACTCTATTTTTGTCAGGTTTTTAGAATTTTTCATTTATTCTTCTCCATTTCTGAATCATTTACAATTTTCTGCTACAATAGCTTTATCCACAATGTTAAAAAGTAAAATACATTGACTGAAAATTTTATACATAAGTATACACTAGAACTATTGATTTAAAATTCATTATGCGGCAACCAGAAAAGATAATTTAGCACAGCATGGTGTCCTGACTTCAGAAATAATTTTCCTCTGATTAGTCTATCTTTTTCCTATTTGTTTTCATCATTGCTGTGAATGCATATAAACTTCTTGTTTATTTGGTTCAGAAGTTTGGTGGTTCCAGTTGTCAATAGCTGACCTGTCTCTTCCACTTTTGTAAATGAGCACCTCAGTCCCAAGCCTGCTCATTTTATCAACTATGCTTCATTGAACACACTGGTAAGTCTCACAGACCCTGGGTTCTTTCTTTCAGAAATAGGCAGCTTTTACTGAGCAATATATATGTTATCTCTCTTATTTCAAACACCTTGCTTCTGCACATCAAGGCATAGAATTCATCTCATCAGAAGAGCTGACAAAGAAGTGGAAAATGTATGGAAAATACAATTTTCATTTTTAAGTGAAACGCATGAGGCTGGCCTGACTGGTCATGGAAATTTAAACTCTCTCTTTGTGTGTTTTAGATATCCCCAAGGGAGATAACTCCAGTAAAATTTGACATTCCTAAATAGGAAGAAAACCTGGAGTTTTATGTGAAGTGTAGAAGGTTATTATAATGACATGACACCTACCCTTTTCAGTCACCATTTCATTTTCACAGAGTTTTAGGTGGTTAACTAAATCCATGAAAAAGAAAGAGCTTCAAGTTGTCACTAATTTTCTCTTGTCTTCGTGAACCCAGGGTGCCATTGAAAATCATCCTTTTTTATGGGCATTTAATCACTTTTCTAGCTTTATTTAAAAACTTTATACATGAACAAAAAATGAGTCTGAGGCCTGTAAGATTAAGCCATTCAAGTACATCACCTTATTGTTTACTCGGACAAAGATGTTCCTAAGCTTGTCTCATTTTCCTGTGAGAAACTCTGTTGTATAATTTTGAGGGTACAAGTATACATCAGAAATATTGTGTTTCCAGTTGCAGAACACCACAATAGAGCAAATTTTGAAATAAAGCAAGTCACATGAATTTTTTTTGTTTCCTGAGGCATATAAAATTATATTTCTACTTTGTACACGCTATTAAATGTACAATAGCATTATGTCTTAAAAAAAACAATGTTCATTCCTTAATTAAAAGTATTTTATGGCTAAAATATTCTTACCACAATCTGAGCCCTCAGTAAATCATAGGATAACATCAAAGATCACTGACCTCAGGTCATCATAACAAACATAATAATGGAAAAGTCTGAAATACCAAAAATGGGAAACAGAGACACAAAAGTGAATAAATGCTGCTGGGAAAATGCCACCAATATACTTGTTCAACAGAAGGTTACCACAAACTTTCACTTTATAGAATACATGACATCTGTGAAGTACAATAAAACAAAGTAAGCTTACATTATGTTTATAAATTTTAGACTAGATGTACTTTGTTTACTCACCAAAAATAAAATATTACATGGGTTACTGTTTTGTTTTCACTTGTCCACAACTTCTCCAACTTCCTCAGCAACACCACAACTCTCTTTACAACAGTGGAGAGAGAGAGTAAGGTGAAAGAAGAGCTGTCAGTAGGTTTCCCAGTAAATGTCAGACTCTCATCATACTCCTGGAGAGAAAGCTGAGAAGAAAATTTCACAACCTGGGACTTCAACCTAAATTTCCTTATCAGATATCTCTTTCTGAGTTTCAATTCTCAGATGCTTATCTATCTGGATAGTCTTCTCAACCACCCTCCAGGTCACCTGTGTAAGTGTCAGACTACATTCTATTAATAGGTTCCACTAAGTTTTTTTCTCTACATTCATTTGCAGTTATTTTTCTCTAGTTAGATATTTTTATTTCATCAATTGTTGGTTATTAATTTTGTCTATAATAAAGAAGAGTTGTGTGTTCATGACCTCTCCACCATCTAGATATTAAAATATATCATTCACATTAATAGGGGTGTTGCTGTTGGTCACTAACTTTTGTCCTACTGTTTCTAACTCCATGGATTTCCAGGCTTCCCTATCCTTCACTATCTCTCAGAGTTTACTCAATCTCTTGTCTATTGAGTCAGTGATGCTATCTAAGCATTTTATCCTCTGTTGTCCCCTTCTCCTCCTGCCCTCAATCTTTCCCAGCATCAGGGTCTTTTCCAATAAGTTGGCTCTTCACATCAGGTGGCCAAAGTGCTGGAACTTCAGCTTCAGCATCAGTCCTTCCGATAAAGATTCAGGGTTGATTTCTTATAGGGTTGACTGGCTTGATCTCCTTGCTGTCCAAGAGACTCTCAAGAGTCTTCTCTAGCACCACAATTCAAAAGCATAGGGGTGTTACTTTGTTGTTATTCTTTTCATTGTTGTTTATCACTGTCAATAATCGTTGGTGAGAGAGAATGGAAATAGATCTAAAAAAAAACCTGATGTTTCCTTTAATGTGAGCTGGGGGGAAAAATGAATCAAGGTTCACTGAGACTTAAAGGTTTCATTCTTTCTGGTAGAAATCAAGTACCCAAGATGTATGAGAGAGAAGGTAGGAGAGAGAAGGTAATATAGGTAAAGTTATATAATGTGTGTATTGTGAGGGAAGTTGGCAAATCAGCCCTAGTGAATGTTGAGTTTTCCAGCTAAGCAGAACGTTGCTACATATATTTTGTAAAGTAACTTGAAGTTTTTATCATTTAATTATTTAAAATATATACATACCTCCAAGATTAGAAAGAATTGAAGTCTGAGACAGGTAAATTTGTGGCAATATTACTCAATGTGGAAAAAGTCATGCAGTAGAAGAAATAAACATGGAATAAACAAGCCTTTCCTAAGATAATACATAATACTAGTATTGGGCTTCACTGATGGCTTAGTGGTAAAGAATCTGCCTGCAATGCAGGAGATGCTGGTTACATTCCTGGGTTGGGAAGATACCCTGGAGAAGGAATGGCAACCCACTCCAGTATTCTTGCCTGGAAAATCCCATGGACAGAGGAGTCTGGTGAACTACAGTCCATGAGGTCTCACGAATTGGACACGGCTTAACGACTAAACCACCACCACCAAAGTTAGCCTTGGGTATTATGTAATCCTAAAGATTTCTTTTTCTTCATTATAGTACAAAGAATCAAATATACATTTTCATCCTCTTTTTAAGTTAATAATTTAGTTTTACTCATTTAATATTCATGCTTATGAAACTGTTTTTAAATGCACTTTTCATATTCTTATCAGGAAACCCTAGTTTAGGGAACACTAGGCTCAGGTCTAAGCTGGACTAAAAGGAATTTAATTTGGATGTAACATGTTTCACTTATTGGATAATATTGTTGAAGATTCCACAAATTACTAAATTTAGTTTTTACTATTGAATGACTGCAAAATACACTATTTGTAAATTATTTGACTATGTATCATACCTGATGAGTGTGTGCACACACACAGAGCCAAGTGCATCTTCCATGTTCAGTAGCAATATGGAATAAGTTAGTAACATAATTTACAAGTATTTACATTTAAAAATCCCAAATGAGACATCTATTAGTCCAAAATATTTGAAATAATGTTCTTAAAAATGTTCTTTTAGTATTAGAATGAAAACAATCTCTAGATAAAAATGTAAAGAAAAAAATATGGGACTGAGATTCCCCAACTTTCATTTAAACATATATAAAATGTTTCCCTAACGATATAGAGTTATTGTTAATCCACCCCCAACTCTTTAAATTTTATGAGAGCTTGAAGGGAAATTTTAAGAAATTCTTAATAATGATGTTGAAATTTTAATTCAACATGACTCATAGGGGAGCAGGGATCAAGATGGCAGAGTGGGAGGACATGGAGATTACCTCTTCCTATAAACACATCAAAAGTACATCTACCTATGGAAAATTCTCACAGAAAACATAGCTGGAAACTGGCAGAAACTCCTATACAACCAAAGCTATAAGAAAGATTTCCAAGTGACGTGGTAGATGAAGAAAGGCATAGGAACTCTGCCCCTAAGAGGGGTCTGAAAGGGAGAAAAAGTTTGTATGGGCAGACTCACTCTAAGAGTAACTGGGTCAGGCCACACAGGGAGTGTCCCAATCCTGGTGTCCTACATGGAGGAGACAAGGCCCCTTGGCTGTTAGGAGAACCACTTGATAAGACCAAAAGTGTAATAGAAGCTTATTCTACTTTTGAGGAGTGCTTGTGCCCTGGCTTAGCAGCAATCAAAACAGGAAGAGCTTTTCAAAGGCAGCTGCCACCTTCCTGCATTCCCTAATCCAAATGGTGTGACTACCCTGGCCCTGCTCACTCTACACCACAGCCTGGCATAAATAAGGTCTGAACGAATCTGGCCCTGGGAAGAGAATCAGTCTTTCTCTAAAGACCAGGGGCCCTGGGTTGTGACCCAGGTGGAATGGCTGTGAGCATCGTCAGTGCTCTCTGGGGTAGTACTATAGGATCGCTGCCTTGCTTTATCTCCTGGCTCAGCAAGAGGGTTCCAGCACCACACTCCCACTTTGATAACCCAGTGAAATTTTCCATGATAAATGGAAGCTATTTATGAAAAATGGACAAATTATATGTGATGAGTATTTTAGATTCATGCAAATTCTGGACATAATGTCTTATGATTGTAAGGGATAAGTTCTGAGAGCAATCTTTAATAAACATCTGCCTTATCCATTATAGTTATGCACATTTAAAACATTAAGAATTTTTTAATGAATCACATTTTACAATTTAAGGCATTCAAACTTTATCTTTGTTGTTTCATTTTATTTATTCAATCAGTCCAAATCAAGCACTATTGCTTTGTGGTGGGAGGCAGGGTGTTATAGATGTTATAAGTATGTTTGTTTGTGAAATCGACTATGTATCTGGGAAAAAAAGTCTGTTCTTTAATGTAGACTTCATGTGAATATAGAAATAAATAAATTTAAAATATTAATAGCATCTTTAGAATATATGAGTTGTATACCAAAGAATAAGTCCTTATCTTTTCCACTGTGTACTTTTATTACACACTTGATTATAAAATGAGGAAGGGGTTAGTTGTGTGTTATTTTGTGCTATTATCAATGGTATACTATCTCATAAATTCCAATTAAAAAATACAATCATTTTGTTGCCTTACTATTATGTCTCTTTTAAGAAAAATCCACTTTGTAAATACATAATTAGATACCCTTCTATCAAATAGTAAGCAATTCTATCTGTTAGCCTTTTAGCAACCTACTACTTGATAATCACTGAAACAGGAAATGGTGGACAACACTGCCACAATCTCTGCCTATAAATTTTTAACTGGGAAACTCAGATTTAAAAACTAATTATTATAATTATTGAAAGTTACTCATGTGCTTGTGCTCTAAAGGAATATGTACAGGATTTTATATAAACCTAAATTCAGAAAAACAAA
Source organism: Ovis aries (assembly GCF_016772045.2). NCBI lineage: Eukaryota > Metazoa > Chordata > Mammalia > Artiodactyla > Bovidae > Ovis > Ovis aries. The sequence continues at coordinate 75,612,496 of NC_056059.1, forward strand.
CTTACTCTTGGGGCATAAGAATCAATGGAAAAGTATACCTTAAGGAAATAATTTTTTAAGCTATATCTGAATGATGAGAAAAGTTTATCAAGGTAAAGAGAGAAAAGACTAGTATTGGGTTGGGTCAAAAAGTTTGTTAAGGTTTTTAAATTCAGTCGGTTCAGTTGCTCAGTCGTGTCCAGCTCTTTGTGACCCCATAAACTGCAGCACACCAGGCCTCCCTGCCCATCACCAACTCCCGGAGTTCACTCAAACTCATGTCCATCGAGTCGGTGATGCCATCCAGCCATCTCATCCTCTGTCGTCCCCTTCTCCTCCTGCACGCCACCCACCCCCCCAATCCCTCCCAGTATCAGAGTCTTTTCCAATGAGTCAACTCTTCTCATGAGGTGGCCAAAGTATTGGAGTTTCAGCTTTAGCATTTTTCCATTACAGCATATGAAAAAAACTTGAACAAACTTCAGTTCAGTTCAGTTCAGTTCAGTCACTCAGACGTGTCTGACTCTTTGCGACCCCATGAATTGCAGCACGCCAGGCCGCCCTGTCCATCACCAACTCCCGGAGTTCACTCAAACTCACGTCCATCGAGTCGGTGATGCCATCCAGCCATCTCATCCTCTGTCATCCTCTTTTCCTCTTGCCCCTAATCCCTCCCAGCATCCGTCTTTTCCAGTGAGTCACCTCTTCACCTGAGGTGTTCAAAGTACTGGAGTTTCAGCTTTAGCATCATTCCTTCCAAAAAACACCCAGGACTGAAATTGTTCAGCAAATATTTCAGATATATGAATACTCCAGGTAAGAGAAAGCATGATGGGTTTTAGACACTAAAGTATCATATTTTAGGTGTTGTGAGAGGTCTAAAATTGGTTTGAGAACAGAATACAGAGGACCAGAACTAAGTAAGTTTGGAAATGTAAGCAGAACTCAGATCATGCTTGAATTCCTAGACTCTATTAAGTATTTTCACTTAAATCAACACTGGCGCTCTGCTGAAGAGTATTAAACTGAAACGTGGCAAGAACAGGCTCACATTTTAAGAAGTCCACATTGGATTGAGGTGGAGAAGTGAGTAGCTACATGAAGACCAATTGTAATATTACAGCTATAGCCTGATCTAAAGTGGTATGGTCGTAGTGAACTTTCACAGAAATTCTTTAGCTGAGAAAATTCAATTTTTGCTCATTTCAAACTGAAGCAATATTTCTTCAAGAGCTAGTACACAGCTAAACAAATTTACGAGGTTCCTTGGCAGTTAGGTTGAGCCATATGACTGTGTGCCAGCTAAGGAAATATGTGTGGAAGTGATTGGCACCTATTCCAGCTTTGGCTCATAAAACCATCCCACCTGTTTTCTTCTGTGTTTCTCCACAGGAGATGTAGGAAACAAACTGTTGAATGTGGCAGAGCTACATCAAGCTGGATCACTGCCAGCTTTTTCACCTGCCCGGTATTATCATCTGAGCAAACATATAACACATTTGGGGCCTAGTTATTACATCAGTTAGGTAATGCTAACTAATATACAACCTAGAATTTAATTTAAAACACAAAGCAATTTTGTACACAACTTTAAAATCAGTTAAAGACAGTTGGTCATGTGTCATCCAATCTTTTTTACTTTAAGTTAATAACTATCATTATCTAAGCATTTTTCTTTTTTTACTCATAATAGTGACATGTCACTTCACGAGTGCTATTTGCATATATTGTTCACAATATGCCCTTATGCTATTTTCCAAAAGGAAACTTTTACTGAGGTAAAATATACTATTTTAGTTTTCTAGGATTCCTATAACAAATGACTGCAAACAAGGTGGCTAATTGAAATTTATTAGCTCATAGTTCTGGAAGCTGGAAGCTTAAAATCAAGATGTCAGCAAGATTGGTTCCTTCTTGAGGTTTTAAAATAAATAAAAATTGTAGTGATTCTCTTCTATCTTCTTGCAATTACCAGCTATCTTTGACACTCCTTGGTTTGCAGCTCTATCACTCTAGTCTCTGAGTGACATTCTCTCTGACTCTGTACCTCTGCCTTTACATGGCCTTTTATAAGGAAATTGGTCATTGGATTTAGATAAGACTTTAATATTTTATTTCATTTTCACTTGATTACTTCTGCAAATAAAGATCCTATCACCAAATAATGTCAAATTCACAGGTGCCAGGGGCTGGGACGTCAACATCTCATTTTGGTGAATACAGACCAATTGATGACAAATACATACAACAAAATTCGTCCATCATAAAAACATAATTTTATTATCTTTTTACTATAGAAATAATAGTATGTAAACACCATCATACTCATAATATAGAATACTTTCATCACCTCAACAGCTTCCTCCTGACACTTTGCCATTAATATAGCACATATGCCAGTACCTAGCAATTACTAATCTGCTTTCTCTCACTATGATTTTGCCTGTTCTCACTACACTTAGTTTCTATCACTCAGAACAATACCATTAAGGTTCATCTATACTGTTGTGTGTATCTGAAATGTGTGCTTTTTTTGTTGCTGTGTAGGTTTCTGTTCCAATCCCAAATAAAGGCAATGCTAAAGAATGTTCAAACTACCTCACAATTGTACTCTTTCACGCACTAGCAACGTAATGCTCAAAATTCTCCTAGCCAGGCTTCAACAGTTTGTGAACCGAGAGTCCAGATGTTCAAGCTGGGTGTAGAAAAGGCAGAGGAACCAGAGATCAAATTGCAAGTATGTGTTGGATCATAGAATAAGGAAGAGAATTCCAGGAAGACATCTACCTTTGCTTCATTGAATATCTAAAATCTTTGACTGTCTAGATCACAACAAACTGGAAAATTCTTACAGCATTGGCAATACCAGTCCACCTTACCTGTCTCCTGAGAAATCTGTATGCAAATCAAAAAGAATGAGTTAGAACCAGACATGGAACAATGAACTGGTTCTAAATTTGGACAGGAGGTATGTCAAGGCTGTATACTGTCACCCTGCTCATTTAACTTATATGCAGAGTGAAAGTGAAACTGAAAATGAAGTCGCTCAGTTGTGTTCGACTCTTTGTGACCTTGTGGACTAGCCCGCCAGGCTCCTCTGTCCATGGGATTCTCTAGAGAAGAATACTGGAGTGGGTTGCCGTTTCCTTCTCCAGGGGATCTTCCCAACCCAGGGATCGAACCTGGGTCTCCTACATTGCAGGCAGATGCTTTATCCTCTGAGCCACCAGGGAAGCCCCTTGTGGGAAAGTACATCATGTGAAATGCCAGGCTGGATGAAGCACAAACTGGAGTCAAGATTGCTGGGAGAAATAGCAACAATCTCAGATATGCAGATGACACCACCCTTATGGCAAGTAGCAAAGAGGAGCTAAAGAGCCTCTTGATGAAAGTGAAAGAGGAGAGTGAAAAAGTTGGCTTAAAAGTCAACATTCAAAAAATTAAGATCATGGCATCTAATCCCATCACTTCATGGCAAATAGATGGGAAACAGTGGAAACAGTGAGAAAGTTCATTTTCTTGGGCTCCAAAATCACTGCAGATGGTGACTGCAGCCATGAAATTAAAAGACACTTGCTCCTTGTGAGAAAAACTATGACCAAAATAGACAGCATATTAAAAAGCAGAGACATTACTTTGCCAACAAAAGTCTGTCTAGTCAAAGCTATGGTTTTTTCAGTAGTCTTGCTTAGAGGGTAAAGCATCTGCTTGTGATGCAGGAGACTTGGGTTCAATCCCTGGGTTGGGAAGATCCCCTGGAGAAGGAAATGGCACCCCACTCCAGTACTCTTGCTTGGAAAATCCCATGGATGGAGGAGCCTGGTAGGTTACAGTCCATGGAGTCACAAAGAGTCGGACACAACTGAGTGATGACACCCATGTATGGATGTGAGAGTAAGACCATAAAAAAGGCTGAGCACTGAAGAATTTATGCTTTTGAACTGTGATGTGGGAAAAGACTCTTGAGAGTCCCTTGGACTGAAAAGAGATCAAACCAGTCAATCCTAAAGGAAATCAATCCTGAATATTCACTGGAAGGACGGATGCTGAAGCTGAAGCTCCAATACTTTGGACACCTGATGCAAAGAGCTGTCTCATTAGCAAAAACCCTGATGGTGGGAAAGACTGAAGGCAGAGGAGAAAGGGATGACAGAGGATGAGATTGTTGGATGGTATCACTGACTCAGTGGACATGAGTTTGAGCCAGCTCCGCTAGATGGTGAAAGACAAGGAAGCCTGGTGTTCTATAGTTCATGTTGTGGAAAGTTGGACACAACTAAGTGACTGAACAACAACGAGGTTTCTTTGCTTATGCTTATTCCAATCACTATTTCAGACTTGTATGCCACTGGATTAATTTTTAACCCCACTGTTCTTCTCATTCTATTTGTTATATATAACTGATCTAATTTACATAAAGTGTTTTAATAAATATTATTTTATAAACATGTAGTTCAAATATCCTTCTTTAAATATGCATATCCTATCACTGAATATCCTATCACATTCCTGAGCATTCCCTCCTATTATATGATCCAAATGATCAGAACAAATGAACTATACCACAGTTTATTAAATTTTCCACATAGCAGGTTTCTGATATTAAACATATAATCAAACACCACTTCCTTCCTTCACTCATTTAAAGGCTTTTCCATTGAACTTTCCTAATTATTAAATCCTTCAACTTCCATATCAGTAATTTCTATTCAATATGATGCTATTTTTCCAGCCACCTCTCACTACTGAAATAATATCAAAGGAATCATAGTAGAAAGAGTAAGAAATTTAAAGGAGCCTTTAGATATTTTGATAATAAATTGATAGACTTCTATCATTATTGAAGTGGAGAAGTAATAAAGAAGAGAGAATGAAGATAAGAGTAAGTTTGTTTGACATGATATAGATAATTAGATTAGAAAATAATTTAACATTAGAAATTTGACATATAAGGAAAATCTGCTACTTCAGATCCTTTTAATCATCATTTTCTCATTTACCTCTCAGAATAAAACCAAATAGCAACTATTAATATCAGTCTTTCCCATCATTAGAAAACACGTTTCTGAGGAGCTGAATTAACTCTACACATAGGGTCATTTTGAGTAGGATAAACTTACTTGAAATAAACAGGACTAAACCAATGAGAATTTATCATTCAGCAGTAGCTTTTATCGTTTTTCATTACAATATATAGCACAGAGAAAATACACAGAAAAAGTGTACAACCTAATGATCCAAAGAAGAAAGAATATTGCCACTTCCCCCAAAGATATTTCATTATCACTTTCATTTTATACATCTTCTGGCTTTCCCCGAGAGACATATATTATCTTAATATTGGGTAATAGCTTTCTTGCCCATCTCAGTACCATGCTAAAAGCTATAGTTTTATTTGGCTAGTATTTTGTACCTAATGTAAATGTAATCATTCAGCATGTACCATTTTCTATCTGGATTCTTTTGCTCATCAAATATGTATAAAATGTTAATGTTTATAATTCCTTTGTTTTCATTGCTCTATAGTATTCTGTTGTATTTATTTATAGCAATCTATCTAATTTACTCTTAGTAGGTATTTTAGTTGTTTTCTGGTCTATTTTAGCATTCTCATGACAGCTCTAAGAGTCTTGATGCACATACTCATGAATATCAATTGGGTATATATGTAGAAATGTAATTGCTGTCTCAAACACTCTTTGCAGGTTCAATATTCAGTTCAGTTCAGTTCAGTTCCTTTCAGTCTCTCAGTCATGTTCAACTCTTTGCAGCCCCATGAACTGCAGCACGTCAGGCTTCTCCATCCATCACCAACTCCCAGAGTTCACTCAAACTCACGTCCATCACATCAGTGATGCCATCCAGCCATCTCATCCTCTGTCATCCCCTTCTCCTCCTGCCCCCAATCCCTCCCAGCATCAGTCTTTTCCAGTGAGTCAACTCTTCGCATCAGGTGGCCAAAGTACTGGAGTTTCAGCTTTAGCATCATTCCTTCCAAAGAATACCCAAGACTGATCTCCTTTAGAATGGATTGGTTGGATCTCCTTGCAGTCCAAGGGACTCTCAAGAGTCTTCTCCAAAACCACAGTTCAAAAGCAGCAATTCTTCAGTGCTCAGCTTTCTTCACATCCAAACTCTCACATCCATACATGACTATTGGAAAAACCATAGCCTTGACTAGACGGACCTTTGTTGGCAAAGTAATGTCTCTGCTTTCTAATATGCTGTCTAGGTTGATCATAACTTTCTTTCCAAGGAGAAAGCATATTCTAATTTCATGGCTGCAGTCACCACCTACAGTGATTTTGGAGCCCCTAAAAATAAAGTCTGACACTGTTTCCACTGTTTCTCCATCTATGTCCCATGAAGTGATGGGGCCAGATGCCATGATGTTAGTTTTCTGAATGTTGAGGTTTAAGCCAACTTTTTCACTCTCTTCTTTCACTTTCCTCAAGAAGCTCTTTAGTTCTTCTTCACTTTCTGCCATAAGGGTGGTGTCATCTGCATATCTGAGGTTATTGATATTTCTCCTGGCCTTCTTGACAATGTTCAATGTTAGCAACCTACAAATGTTTGTCAATAATGCCAAATAATTTTCAAAAGGAAATTTTAACAATTTATATTCCTTCAAATATTATATGGGGGCTCCCACTGCTCTGCATTTCCACCATCAGTGTGTCAGATTTTTACTTTTCCTTCTTTTTTCTTAATATTGGTCATTTAGCTGAGTATGCATTGGCATTTCTGTAATTACATAAGATTTTAATACCTTTTTGTATTTATAAGCTAATTAAAATAATTTAACCATAAACTGATTCTTTATGTCTCCCTTGTCATGCTTTGTCACATCCAACTCTTTGTGACCCATGGATTGCAGCCCATCAGGCTCCTCTGTCCTTGGGATTTTTCAGGCAAGAACACTGGAGTGGGTCGGCATTCCCTTCTCCAGGGGATCTTCCCGACCCAGGGGTTGAACCCCATCTCCTATGTCTCCTGCATTGGCAGACAAATTCCTTACCACTGCGCCACTTTGGAAGAAAAGTTTATTACTTTTTTTTTTTTTTTTTTGGCCACACCATGTGGCATGTGAGATCTCTGACCACAGATTGAACCTGGGTCCCCTGTAGTGGAAGCAAAGACTTAATCCTTGGACTGCCAAGGAATTCTTTCTTAGACTTATTAAAATTAGGTTCTTGATTTTTTTATTGCTTAAGACTTCATATAAGTTATATATAAGACTTTTATAGGTTATATGAGTTGAAAATGCCTTCTGCAATTGAGCAAATTGCATTTCACTGTCTTAACTATGTATATAGATGACAATTCTATGAAGCGAACTTATTCCTATTTTAAATGGTAGTGATTTTCTTTACTATCCTTTTTCATAAAAGAATAGTATATTTATAGTGATAATATACTCTAAGATTTTTGCATCTATATTCATGAATTATGTTCTTTTAAAATTTTACTTTCTTATAATATCCTTATCTGATTTTTGTATCAAAGTTATTTAAGCCTAATAAAGTGAGTTGTGGAATGTTCTGACTTTTTTATTCCTTAGGAGATATTCATAGTTTAGTAGAATTTATCAATTTCAACATTTGTTAAAGTTTATGAGTGAAGCCACATAGATGTAGAAGTTTATTTGTGAAAAGATTTTAAAATTACAGACTCAAGATTCTAAAATTGATACATAGCTATTCAAATACCTCTTCTATCATTTTTGTTCTGGCACTTTCCTAGGAATGTATCCATTTTACCAAGTATTTAAAATATATTGGCAAATAATTGTTCATAACCATCATTTTTACTTCTGGCCCTTGCATTCCATTACTCCTATAACCCTGTTCTTTAACCCCATGTAACTACTTTCCTCCATTGCTACATTGAATCACCTTTATATTTTTTAGATTTGACCAGTTTTGCATCCCTGGTTCTTGTACCCTCTTTGCTACTCTCAGTAGAACTTATTATTTCTGGTTTGGACTCATACAGTACTGTCCTAACTTTTTTGTATTTTTGTTACCTTCAAATGCATCCTTCACGCTGCCACTGGAATGGTAAAAGCAGAAAATATATATAATCACACTTTTGAAAAGGGTAAGGTTTTCCAACTTTCTACATTATAAATTCTAGTAAATATTTCATGGGATATTTTTTCACTGCATTTACCAGTTTAATTCATATTTTGTTTCAGTGCAGCCACACTAACCTTGCTGCTGCTGCTGCTGCTAAGTCGCTTCAGTCGTGTCCGACTCTGTGTGATCCCATGGACGGCAGCCCACCAGGCTCCCCCGTCCCTGGGATTCTCCAGGCAAGAACACTGGAGTGGGTCGCCATTTCCTTCTCCAATGCATGAAAGTGAAAAGTGAAAGGGAAGTCGCTTAGTCATGCCCGACTCTTAGGGACCCCATGGACTGCAGCCTACCAGGCTCCTCCGTCAATGGGATTTTCCAGGCAAGAGTACTGGAGTGGGGTGCCATTGCCTTCTCCAACACTAACCTTAACCAAAGATAATTTGCTGACCATTATTTTACCAACAAATCAGGTTAACATAAGGCTTTTTATGGCTTTATGTATTGATATGGGTTTAAGCTATATCATCTCATTAATTGCATCTTGTCGTAAGTTTCTTGTAGGACCTGCTCCTATTTATCCATTTAATTCTTTAGATTGTTTTCATATCCTTGATTCCTAGTTCAGTAACTCGCATCACTAAAACATTCAAGAAATATTTATTAATGCGATAATTGAATAGGTGAACAAATAAAATATTTAATTTAATCAAAATCATTTTGATAATACAGTGGCTCATGGAAGGACAAGGAATTTTGCTTAGCACTGGTCATACAAAAAGAATAACAGTGAAGGAATTAAAGTCAAGATGTTCCTGACCTCATTTTGATTACTTTGCAATGTCATTATTATCATGCAATAGTTTAAAGCTAGTGAGCATGCCACATATATTAACAGTTTCTTGAGAAAAAAAGGCAAATATTAAGTGATTATGAAAACTATAAGATTTCTAAATGTTTAAAGTTAGGTTTGAAAATGTCTTATTCATCCTATTAGTCATTGAAAGATATTACATATTGATGTCTCTCTTTCAGACAGTTAACAGAGGAGCAAACGTATAGAACAGATTGGTAGCACTCTGGAAAGTTAATGTCCATTAGACATTTGTTGCTACAGCTATGCATTGAATAAGCTAAGTAAAGATTGTACATGATATTTAATTTAATTATTCTTTGTTATTTTATTTTGTGGGGAATATTTGTGCGTTTTCTTAGAAAAACTATCTTCATATAAAGCACCTGTGAATGAATTTCAAAGACTTTGGGAATTTTAATGTTTAGTAGTTGGATTATTTGCAAATTCTACTTACACCCAATTTTTTACCACTGCTTCTTAAATACTACAGTCATTTATAAGTCCAAAATGGATTTCGCCTTTCTTCATGTCATCATCTGCCTTGTTATCAAAGTGTATATCTCTTACTTCATTCTGTGCTTCTAAGAATTCAGTGCCTCTCCATCCCCTTCAAATTAAGAAGCAAACTCCTGAGGATAACACACAAACTCAGTTATATCTCAGCCCTTTTAAAACACTTCCAGGCTCATTGCTTTCATATCCTCTCTGATCTATACCATAGACATATTGGAGGCACCATATCCCAAGGACACTCATTGTTTCTTGCCTTCATGCCTTTGCACGTGCTTTTCTCTCTCCTTTGAAGGTTTTCCGTTTTCTAACGTCAAGATATCCCTGAAAGGTTAAACTCCCAGTGGGATAAATACCTTTCCTAACCTACTGATTGGCATCAAATGTTCTTCCCAAGGCTTCCCATGGCAATACTGAATGCTACTTAGAGTATATAGATAATATCACAATGATCAGTATTCCTTTCAAAATTTTATTCAATTCTGTACTGCTGGAACCAAGCACAGCTCCAGGAAGTCCCAATCATTTTCTTAAATGAATAGGTGAATACATCAATTTTGTGAACATGCACTTACACAGGGCCCTTACTGTTCTATAAATAACTATTTTCCCTGCTCTTTCTCTTCTCACTTTTCTCATTATACCACAGTTACCATCCTGTGGATACATGTTTCATTCATGTGCCTGTTGTCCCTAGTAGATTCCGCAGCTCACCATCAGTGCTCCTTTGCATCTGTGAGCTTCCCTTCAGCTCTTCGTTTAAATAATGTTCCATATGCATTCCTCAAGGTTTATTAATTTTGCTTTCCAGAGAGTGTCCTATACTTCAAGTGAAGAATTTAAAAATATGGAGATCATTAAAACAAATTCCTGTGTTTTGGCCAAGTTCAGTCACAGTGTTGTAGTTGTTTGCAGATTTCAGCCTGGAAGCAAAGTTACATAATACAAGAAATTGAAAGAAAGCATCTAAACTACAGGTTAATAAAATAATTTTCTGGGCCTTAATTTCAACCAGTTTAACTGCAACAGGAGAGTAGCATTTAAAGTCAAAGTTTAAAAACTCAAATACATATTAATGGAATTCATTATTGCAAAGAACAGAGGTTATAAATAAAAGCTATATTGCAAGTAAAACAAATCCAAAATATGAAGAGACACTTGAAATCTCCCCAATATTGCGGTATAATTCGATTTAGTAGTTTCATAAATGCTCCTGACTTTGTATAAAGTATCCAATAAATTCCCAAAAGTTTATATATTATGTCTCAGAAACTTAGATAATTAATATAAATATGCCTTCAAAATTTTTATCTCTGGCTCAGAACTTTATCCTAAGGATGAAATCCTTTTAAAAAATACATATATGTATATATATATATATATATGTATATATATATATGTATATATATATATGTATATATATATATATACACACACACACACATATATATATATGATTATCTTATACATATGCCAAAAACTGAATTTGTGTCAGCACTCTTTGTATACTGTCTCCCCTTGCCACTTTAATTATCTTAATTATTGGAAATTTCCTCAACTGAGAACACCATGTATAAACCATCTCCCTCTCTGCTACACACATCACCCTTCTGTCATCAAATCTGATGAATTCTACAGCAAAACTTTAGTGTATCTCCAGCCTCACTCTTAGGGACTTTTGTGCTGCTCTCATTTTACCCTGGGTAATTAAAATATACTTCCATTTTCCTTGTTTTTCAGGTTAAACTCTTAGAAATCACATTTTCCTCTATGATTCCCTCAATCCATAGCTAGTCCTTCAATGACTCCTATTAGACTCTACTTCCAAATGTATTCCTGTTTTGACCACATTTACTCATTGTTGTTGAAACTAGTCCTAGTCATTCTTCTCTTCTATTATGACTACTTCCAAAGCTTTCAAATTGACCATCTTATCTTTACTTGTGCCCAGTCACTTTTGTATACCATTCTAGAACATTGTCTTAAAAGAAAAAAATCAATCATAATTGCTATTTCTTGCAATGTTTAGTCTCCTGCCACAAATGTTGAAACACTTGATAAAATATGTGTAAAAATTATTTTAAATATATAACAGACTTTAAGAAAGCTGAGTAAATATCCTAAGGTCAAAATATAAACAGCAAGCATGAAGCTAGACAAGTAAGCTTACATTGATATTCAGCTGTCCAGGAGAACTTATCAATCCTTGTAACCAAGAAACTTACAGCAAAAAAGTCTAGGAGAAAGGAGGCCACAATATTCTTGCCTTGAGAACCCCATGAATAGTATGAAATTTAAAAAGATTCCATCTTTTGTGAGAAGTTATAGAATAGAATAAAACATCATTTATCATGGCAGACAGAAAGGATACATCTATGTTTGACCCACGCTATACACGAGAAACTCGTCACTCATGAAGGTCATCAGCGCAAACAGTTCTTGTTTGGAATATAAATTTATGGTACAATGTCATAAAAAATGCAAGATCTGTAATTGCCAGAAGTGTCTAGAGTGCACATCAGAAAGAATGCAGATCACTACCAAGTGGGCATGCTTTCAAGATGAAACTGGAAATTGTGTCTACCAGTAAAACATTACCCAACACACTGCTGTTTAAAAAAAAAAAAAAAAAAAAACCACAACCATAGAAACAAAATGAAACAAACTATTAAAAGAAATAATGAACAGAAAGAACATCCAGGAGAAACATGCCCCCAAAGCTCTGTAAAACTAATAGAATAGCTCTTATTTGATGAGTGTGCACGATGTTATAGTGTTCTTCGCATATGCTAACATTTAATTATCAAAGAATGTAAACAGATATTGGCATATTTTCATATGTTAGCATATTAAAAAAATGAAATAGACAAGTTTAGCATATTTTTCTCTTTCACGTATGAAATAAGGGCTTCCCTGCTGGCTCAGATGGTTAAGAATCCATCTGCAATGTGGGAGACCTGGGTTCGATCCCTGGGTTAGAAAGATTCCAAGGAGGAGGTCATTACAGTATTCTTGCCTGGAGAATCTCCATGGGCAGAGGAGTCTGGTGGGCTACAGTCCATGGGGTTACAAAGAATCAGACATGACTGAGCAACTAAGCACAGCAAAGCATGTGAAATAAAAGCTACATATTCAAATTCTGCCATTGGTACTTTTAATCACCTTGCTGTATTTCTTTCTGTTATGTAAAATCTTAAAGATTGGGAGGCTAGTGTCAGACTAGCTTCAGTTCCCTTATGTAAAACATTAAACACTTCCTTGAATATAAGGTTCCTAACACTCAACATCTATGAAACTTTAGGTTTCTTCATTAAAAAATCCACTGTAGAGTTGTTTACTATATGATATCCATTACTTTATGTTTTCTGAAATGCAAGGTTCAAAATTACTGATTTGTAGTATCATAGTGATATGGAAAAATGTCGCAAAATGTTACAAGCTGGCTATCTTAAATGATGGAAATATGTTGTCTCATACATCTGGAGGCTGGAAGTCCAAGATCACTGTCTCATACATCTGGAGGCTAGAAGTCCAAGATCAAGGTGCCAACAGGGTTGGTTTCCTATAGGACCATATAGCTCCCCACCCAAGGTCAGGGTTGGCGACCGAGAGGAGCTACCCCATGCCCAAGGTAAGAGGCGGCGGCTGAGAGAAGCAACCCTACGTCCAAGGAGCTGTGAATGTGCAGATGCAGGAGGGCCAAGAGGAGATACTCCATGTTCCAGGTCAGAAGGGGCGGCTGTGAGGAGATACCCCTTGTCCAAGGTAAGGAACAGTGGCTGTGCTTTGCTGGAGCAACAATGAAGTGATACCCCAAGTCGAAGGCAAGAGAAACCCAAGTAAGACAGTAGGTGATGTGAGAGGGCATCAGAGGGCAGACACACTGAAACTGTAATCACAGAAAACTAGTCAGTCTAATCGCACGGACCACAGCCCTGTCTAACTCAGTGAAACTAAGCCATGTCATGTGGAGCCACTCAAGATGGGTGGGTCATGGTGGAGAGATCTGACAGAATGTGGTCCACTGGAGAAGGGGATGGCAAACCATTTCAGTATTCTTGCCTTGAGAACTCCATGAACAGTATGAAAAGACAAAATGATAGGATACTGAAAGAGGAACTCCCCAGGTCAGTAGGTGCCCAATATGTTACTGGAGATCAGTGGAGAAATAACTCCAGAAAGAATGAAGGAATGGAGCCAAAGCAAAAACAATACCCAGTTGTGAATGTGACTGGTGATAGAAGCAAGATCCAATGAGTAAAGAGCACTATTGCATAGGAACCTGGAACGTTAGGTCCATGAATCAAGGAAAATTGGAAGTGGTCAAACAGGAGGTGGCAAGAGTGAATGTCACCATTCTAGAAATCACTGAACTAAAATGAACTGGAATGGGTAAATTTAACTCAGATAACCATTATGTCTACTACTATGGGCAGGATTCCCTCAGAAGAAATGGAGTAGCCATCATGGTCAACAAAAGAGTCTGAAATGCAGTACTTGGATGCAATCTCAAAAATGACAGAATGATCTCTGTTCATTTCCAAGGCAAACCATTCAATAACACAGTAATCCAAGTCTATGCTATAACCAGTAATGCTGAAAAAACTGAAGTAGAAGGGTTCTATGAAGAACTACATGACCTTTTAGAATTAACACCCAAAAAGATGTCCTTTTCATTATAGGGGACTGGAATGCAAAAGCAGGAAGTCAAGAAACACCTGGAGTAACAGGCAAATTTAGCCTTGGAATGCGGAATGAAGGCTAATATAGTTTTGCCAAGAGAATGCACTGGTCATAGCAAACACCCTTTAACCAAAACACAAGAGAAGACTCTACACATGGACATCACCAGATGATCAACCCTGAAATCAGACTGATTATATTCTTTGAAGCCAAAGATGGAGAAGCTCTATATAGTCGGCCAAAACAAGACCGAGAGCTGACTGTGGCTCAGATCATGAACTCCTTATTGTCAAATTCAGACTCAAATTGAAGAAAGTAGGGAAAACCACTAGACCATTCAGGTATGACCTAAATCAAATCCCTTATGACTATACAGTGGAAGTGAGAAATAGATTTAAGGGCCTAGATCTGACAGATAGAGTGCCTGATGAACTATGGATGGAGGTTCGTGATATAGTACAGGAGACAGGGATCAAGACCATCCTCATGAAAAAGAAATGCAAAAAAGCAAAATGGTTGTCTGAGGAGGCCTTACAAATAGCTGTGAAAAGAAGAGAAGTGAAAAGCAAAGGAGAAAAGGAAAGATATAAGCATCGGAATGCAGAGCTCCAAAGAATAGCAAGGAGAGATAAGAAAGCTTTTCTCAGTGACTAATGCAAAGAAATAGAGGAAAAAAAACAGAATGGGAAAGACTAGAGATCTCTTCAAGAAAATTAGAGATACCAAAGGAATCTTTCATGCAAAGATGGGCTCGATAAAGGACAGAAATGGTATGGACCTAACACAAGCAGAACATATTAAGAAGAGGTGGCCAGAATACACAGAAGAACTGTACAAAACAAAGCTTCACAACCCAGATAATCACAATGGTGTGATCACTCACCTAGAGCCAGACATCCTGGAATGTGAAGTCAAGTGGGCCTTAGATAGCATACCTATGAACAAAGCTAGTGGAGATGATGGAATTCCAGTTGAGCTATTTCAAATCCTGAAAGATGATGCTGTGAAAGTGCTGCACTCAATATGCCAGCAAATTTGGAAAACTCAGTAGTGGCCACAGGACTGGAAAAGGTCAGTTTTCATTCCAATACCAAAGACAGGCAAAGGCAAAGAATCCTCAAACTACTGCACAATTGCATTCATCTCGCACACTTGTAAAGTAATGCTCAAAATTCTCCAAGTCAGGCTTCAGCAAATAGGTGAACGGTGAACTTCCAGATATTCAAGCTGGTTTCAGAAAAGGCAGAGGAATGAGAGATCAAGTTGCCAACATCTGCTAAATCATCTAAAAAGCAAGAGAGTTCAAGAAAAACACCTATTTCTGCTTTTTTGACTATACCAAAGCTTTTGACTGTGTGGAGCACAATAAACTGTGGAAAATTCTGAAAGAGATGGGAATACCAGACAACCTTACCTGCCTCTTGAGAATCCTATATTCAGGTCAGGAAGCAACAGTTAGAGCTGTACATGGAACAACAGACTGGTTCCAAATAGGAATAGGAGTACATCAAGGCTGTATATTGTCACCCTGCTTATTTAACTTATATGCAGAGTACATTATGAGAAACGCTGGGCTGGAAGAAGCACAAGCTGGAATCAAGATTGCCGGGAGAAATATCAATCACCTCAGATATGCAGATGACACCACCCTTATGGCAGAAAGCGAAGAGGAACTAAAAAGCCTCTTGATGAAAGTGAAGGAAGAGAGTGAAAAAATTGGCTGAAAGCTCAACATTCAAAAAACGAAGATCATGGCATCCCGTCCCATCACTTCTTGGGAAATAAATGGGGAAATAGTGGAAACAGTGTCAGACTTTATTTTTTTGCCCTCCAGAATCACTGCAGATGGTGATTTCAGCCATGAAATTAAAAGACTCTTTGGAAGGAAAGTTATGACCAACGTAGACAGCATGTTCAAAAGCAGAGACATTATTTTGCCAACAAAGTTCTGTCTAGTCAAGGCTATGATTTTTACAGTAGTCATGTATGGATGTGAGAGTTAGACTGTGAAGAAAGCTGAGCGCTGAAGAATTGATGCTTTTGAACTGTTGTTTTGGAGAAGATTCTTGAGAGTCCCTTGGACTGCAAGGACATCCAACCAGTCCATTCTAAAGGAGATCAGTCTTGGGTGTTCTTTGGAAGGAGTGGTACTAAAGCTGAAACTCCAGTACTTTGGCCACCTCATGGGAAGAGTTGACTCGTTAGAAAAGACTCTGCTGGTGGGAGGGAAGGGGATGACAGAAGATGAGATAGCTGGATGGCATCACTGACACAATGGACATGAGTCTGAGTGAACTCCAGGATTGGTGATGGACAGGGAGACCTGGCCTGCTGCAGTTCATGGGGTCGCAAAGAGTCAGACACAACTGAGCAACGAACTGAACTGAGTGACAGAACTGAACTGAGTGACATGGCTTCTCTGGGGGCTCAGAAGCATAGAATCCACCTGCCAATGCAGGAGACGCAGGCTTAATCCCTGCGTCAGGAAGAGCCCCTCTAGAAGGAAATGATATCCCATTCCAGTTCTTGCCTGGGAAATTCCATTGACAGAGCAGCCTGGAGAGCTACAGTCTAGGCAGTTGAACACAATTTAATGACTAAATAACAACAGCGGTAACATATTGCTTGAATACATTTATACTATCAGCTCAGTTCAGTCGCTCAGCTCAGTCGTGTCCTACTCTTTGTGACCCCACGAATCGCAGCACGCCAGACCTCCCTGTCCATCACCAACTCCCAGAGTTCACTCAAACTCAGGTGCATACAATTGAGTTTGCTATGTGACTTTGTTGAGGTCATACATGTATTATCTACAAGCATTAGCAACTTTAAAATTTTAATCCTTCTTTTATTTATATTGCATTTAAAATTAAAATTCATTAGTAATATAAAGTTACATATTAGTCTCAATTTTATCTAGGATTAAAAATTGGTGTAGTGTAAAGTAAAAGGAAGTCTGGGGTGCTGCAGTCCATGGGGTTGTAAAGAGTCAGGCATGACTGAGAGACTGAACATCAAGAAAAAAATTGACATTGAATACAATTAAATATTTTACATTATGGAAACATCTGTGCAACTCATGTGAATTTTCTTTTTGCTAGTATATAAAAATTTCCAAACAAAAAGAGTATAAAGTGTTAAAAAAAAATCTGTTATTTAGTTTGTAATGTTAGCAGGGTAAGTTATTTAATCCCTTACAAATATTTTAATGATATGCATAACTTACTTATTTCTTTTATACACATATATACATACTCATAAGAAACTAGGATTATAAAATTAAAATACAAAAAGTTAAAATTTGCAGACAAAAATAAATTTATGGAAATTGCAGAAAAAGACTGCCTAATATATACATATGCCTTGAAGAATTGAGCAATATATTTAAAAAATGTCAATTGTTTGTAAAAATATTAAAATGGCAACAGCACCACATTGTAACAAGAAGGGTAAAATTTTACATGTTGATATCAGAAATATTTTATGGTCAACAATTACTGAGTCTTCAAAGATTAGTCTTAAAAGAACTGTGCAATATGGATAATATAAGACTTTGTGGTTGTCTGAGATATCTATATCAGAAGAAGATCATATCTTTGGGAAAAATATAGGCATTTTAGGATATGATATATAATGAGAGAGAGGGAAAGACCTATAAATCATATCAATGCAAAACTTGGGTATATAGTTCCATATGTTCCATATGTATATAAATCCATAACTTGGATTTATATTGCTTCTCTGGAGACTGTTGGTGGTATGAGGACAATCTATTGAGCTCATGTTTATGGGGGGAGGCCACTGGCCTATGCTCTTGGGGGATAGCGTCATTAACATAACAAAGAACATAGAACTGTCTTGCTCAAATGCCCCAGTTGAGGAAAACAGAAGATGCTGGCTTTTATTTTGATATTCTGGATAGTAGTTTTCATACAACTTCAGGTGCTGAGATAACTCACCATGACACTTAAATTTTAATCTGCCTAGTCTCTGTTAATGAGCTTCATGACCATAAACTTTCTGAATAAAAATTCAAGAAGGGTAACTCACTTAGAATGAGTTCTAGTGATGCTTAATATGACAATAAAACAATTTTTGAAAACTTTTTTATTCAATGTTGTAATTAATTCTTTATGAATTTTTATATTTATGGTATGGTATTATTTTATTGGCATTGAGTTACATCTAGAACTCTTAATATTACATCAATAAATGAAGAAAATTGGGAGAATGCCTTAAATGCTTCTTGTTCACAATATATTAACAGTATATTTTAAAACCTTTTGTAAAAATTTGTTCTCAAAATAGTCTATGATATATTTCATGATAAAAGTACAGAGATGAATCTAGCTATATTAGAAGGAATAATTTTGGGGGGAATAATTTTAAAAATTCTATTTAAAAGTAGAAAAAGAATCTCAAAAGAATTCCCATTCCACAAATATATTTAAGAATTCAGATACATTCTTTCAATTTTTTCTTCATGGGCACAGATACATGTCTGAAAAAAAAATCAATTTTTCTGTCCTTCTTGTAAGGTAGACTTTAATATGTTAGTATAAGTTACAAAGATGTGCTAATACTGAGGGTCTTGCCATGCTTGCATTTTATAATTTAAGTAGGAACCATCTTGGGATTCTTTCAGCTTGTCTAAGCACTCAGGAAGCAACTAATATTCTTACCATTGCTACCAAGTAACATTCCCTTACTGTCTTTCTGCATTACACTGCTGAAGGCTTAATGTACTCATTAAAAGGACATTTTTATATGTATCCAAAACTCACTGGAGATTTTAATTTTTAAATGAATAAATTCACACAGATTTAGAAAGATAGTCTTTTTAATTGCAAATATATATATGAAAATACTTGCAACTATGTAAAAATATCTATGTACCATTATAATGTGTCCATAATATCAGTAGTGAAAATCTTATATTGATTTCTAAAATTTAATTTAAAACTTTTGATTCCTAATACTTAAGTACTAATACCAACATTTCATTAAATAAGAAGGGAGGATAAATTTGATTAAGTTAATTTAACCTGTGAGTCAGTATTTATTTTATATACTTCTATAGGTGAGAATTAGTAAGGGTAAATTTTGAGAAAATTTCAATATTAATGAAAACTACTCCAGTAAAGAGCTTCCCTAGTGGCTCAGAGGTTAAAGCGTCTGCCTTCAACAGGAAACCTGGGTTCAATCCCTGGGTCGGGAAGATCCCCTGGAGAAGGAAATGGCAACCCTCTCCAGCATTCTTGCCTGGAGAATCCCATGGACGGAGGAGCCTGATAGGCTACAGTCCACGGGGTCCCAGAGTCAGACATGACTGAGCAACTTCACCTTCACCTTCACTCCAGTAAAAGTCATAATATATTCTAGAATATAAAATCAATAAAAACATAAATACTTTAATATATTTTATAAATATAATCAATAAAATATATAAATGCTAGGTAAATTATAGAAAATATTTTTAAACATTTTGTACCCACAAAAACAAGGAAATTATCTAAAAATAAGAAAACGATAAAACAAGCTAAATCTAGGTTGCTATCGAATACGGAAGCCATAACTTTTTTCATTTCTTCATATTTGTTGGAACATAAGTGCGTAGAGAAGAATGACTGTACAGAACATAGAATTTTGGTTCTTGGACCCTTATAGAAGGCATCTCTCAACACAGATGTCTCATAATTCATTTAGGTTATGTGTGTGTGCTCAGTCATGTCCAACTATTTGTGATCCATATTAAGTACCAATAAATCTGAGTTTATTAAAAAACATAGTACCAAGTGCCATTAGAAGACTACCATAAACATGAGTTAGCCAGGACAGTTCAAAACGAATTTATACCCAAATAATCCAGGATTGGAATTATTATATATAAATTATAAAATAATTATATGAAAGTGTGAAAGTGTTAGTCACTCAGTCATATCCAACTCTTTGTAACTCTATGGTCTGTCCATTGAATTCTCCATACAAGAATACTAGAGTGGATTGCCATTCCTTTCTCCAGGGGATCTTCCTGATCCAGCGATTGAACCTGGGTCTTCTGCACTGCAGGCAGATTCTTTACTGTCTGAGCTAACAGGGTAGCCCAAAATAATGATATAGGAGGTTTTAAAAAGAATGCATACAAAAACTGTAAGTGAGTGAGAAAAAATATGACACAATTTTAGAATATTACTGCATACTTAAAAATAAGCTAACTTAAACTTCTGGTAATTAAAGGTATTGCCATAAAAGAAGCACAAAACAAAATAAAAAATATCTTAGGAGAGCTTAAAGAGCAAATCAAAAGCAAGTGTAGAAACACTTACCGGATTGGTCTTAAATTATGATTCAGGGCAAAGAAAGAGAAAAGTTTGAAATTGAGAAAAGACACAGTCAGTAACATAAAAAGGTATACAAGACATCTCATCTGAATTCCAGAAAAGAATAAAGAAGACAATGGGAAGGCTATACTTAAAAATACATTGAGAATTTTCTAAGACTGATGAAAAATGGAAGTCCTCCATCTCATGAAAGGCATCACATTCTATGCATGACAAAGAAATTTGTATCTAAAGAATATCAAAGACAAAGATCTAAAAGCAGCCTAATAGAAAAGACAGATCACACACAAAGAATTGGTTATTAGCATTGGTTTTAACAGCAAAGAAAAATATTACTTCATAAAATCAAAGTGACAAGAGAAAATATTTGTCAATATAAAATCATATACTAAGGAAAACTATAATATTAAAGGTAAAACAAACACATTTTCAGGTAAACTGAAACCATTTACTAGCAATGGATATTTTTAAAAAATACTTCTTAACAAATGTGTTCAGTCAAGAAGGTTCAATTTCAAATTTTTCAATATTGCTATTATGCTAATCCCTTCTACTACCCATAGACTACATAGCATCAAAAACATTAGACACACAAAATAAAAAAATGTTCTGTGACGAACTTTTAAAGTCTGAGCTTGATTTAATGTAGCAAACATTTCTTTCAATTTTGGGAATTCCCTGGACTATTAGCTCTATTATTACTTCAGTTCATTTCAGTTCAGTTGCTCAGTCTTGTCCAACTCTTGGTGACCCCATGAATTACAGTACATCAAGCCTCCCTGTCCATCACCAACTCCCGAAGTTTACCCAGACTCATGTCCATCGAGTTGGTGATGCCATTCAGCCGTCTCATTCTCTGTCATCTCCTTTTCCTCCTGCCCCGATCCCTCCCAGCATCAGAGTCTTTTCAAACGAGTCAACTCTTCTCATGAGGTGGCCAAAGTATTGGAGTTTCAGCTTCAGCATTAGTCCTTCCAATGAACACCCAGGACTGATCTCCTTTAGAAGGGACTGGTTGGATCTCCTTGCAGTCCAAGGAATTCTCAAGAGTCTTCTTCAACACCAAAGTTCAAAAGCATCAATTCTCCGGCCCTCAGCTTTCTTCACAGTCCAACTCTCACATCCATACATGACCACTGGAAAACCATAGCCTTGACTAGACGGAAATTTGTTGGCAAAGTAATGTCTCTGCTTTTGAAGATGCTATCTAGGTTGGTCATCAATTTCCTTCCAAGGAGTGAGCGTCTTTTAATATCATGGCTGCAGTCACCATCTGCAGTGATTTTGGAGCCCCTGCAAAAATAAAACCTTACGCTGTTTCCACTGTTTCCCCATCTATTTCCCATGAAGTGATGGGACCAGATGCCATGATCTTCATTTTCTGAATGTTGAGCTTTAAGACAACTTTTTTCTCTCTTTCACTTTCATCAAGAGGCTTTTCGTTCCTCTTCACTTTCTGCCATAAGCATGGTGTCATCTGCATATCTGAGGTTACCAATATTTTTCCCAGCAGTCTTGATTTCAGCTTGTGCTTCTTCCACCCCAACATTTCTCATAATGTACTCTGCATATAAGTTAAATAAGCAGGGTGACAATATACAGCCTTGTTCCATGTCCAGTTGTAACTGTTGCTTCCTGACCTGCATAGAGGTTTCTCAAGAGGCAGGTCAGGTGGTCTGTTATTCCCATCTCTTTAAGAACACTCCACAGTTTACTGTGATCCAGAGAGTTAATAATAGTTTAGAAACAGTATTAAAGCAACAGGTAACTGTTGAGAGGCAACAGAATTTTTGTAACCTAAGGAAATGATCTTGCCTTCCAGGTCATATTTCCAACCACAATTGCTTTCCTTAAAAACTGTTAATTTACCAGTTTGTTTCTTACCTGTAATGTTTATATCCTTAGGGTTATGCAGCATAACCTACAACATCTAAATCCACAGAAAGGTATGTTGTATCAATTGCTGTATTAATTTTTCTAGATTATGTTTGCATTAAAAGGTATACTATGGAGTGAAATATAAATTATGCATGGCATTAAAACAAAAACTACCACATGGAAAACATATTAAAGAGAAATTCAGTACATGGAATGAATATATTAACAAAGAAAAAGCTTTAAAATTATGAAACTAGACAAAGAGCAACAAATTGAATCCACAGTAAACAGAGAAAAAAGAAATAATTGAGGAACAATCAACACATTTGAAAATGATGAATTGGTAGAGAAAATCAAGAAATGCAAAAACTGTCAAGGCTATATATTGCCACCCTGCTTATTTAACTTATATGCAGAGTACATCATGAGAAACTCTGGACTGAAAGAAACACAGGCTGGAATCAAGATTGCCGGAAGAAATATCAGTAACCTCAGATATGCAGATGACACCATGCTTATGGCAGAAAGTGAAGAGGAACTAAAAAGCCTCTTGATGAAAGTGAAAGAGGACAGGGAAAAAGTTGGCTTAAAGCTTAACATTCAGAAAAGGAAGATCATGGCATCTGGTCCCATCACTTCATGGGAAATAGATGGGGAAACAGTGGAAACAGTGTCAGACTTTATTTCTTTGGGCTCCGAAATAACTGCAGATGGTGACTGCAGCCATGAAATTAAAAGATTCTTACTCCTTGGAAGAAAAGTTATGACCAACCTAGATAGCATCTTCAAAAGCAGAGACATTACTTTGCCAACTAAGGTCCGTCTAGTCAAGGCTATGTTTTTTCCTGTGGTCATGTATGGATGTGAGAGGTGGACTGTGAAGAAGGCTGAGCGCCGAAGAATTGATGCTTTTGAACTGTGGTGTTGGAGAAGACTCTTGAGAGCCCCTTGGACTGCAAGGAGATCCAACCAGTCCATTCTGAAGGAGATCAGCCCTGGGATTTCTTTGGAAGGAATGATGCTAAAGCTAAAACTCCAGTATTTTAGCCACCTCATGCGAAGAGTTGACTCATTGGAAAAGACTCTGATGCTGGGAGGGATTGGGGGCAGGAGGAGAAGGGGACGACAGAGGATGAGATGGCTGGATGGCATCGCTGAATTGATAGACGTGAATCTGAGTGAACTCCTGGAGTTGGTGATGGACAGGGAAGCCTGGCGTGCTGCGATTCATGGGGTCGCAATGAGTCGGGCGTGACTGAGCAACTTAGTTGAACTGAACTGAACTGAAATGACATGTTTCCAAAGAAAACATACATATGGCTTTCCTGGTGGCTCAGATGGTAAAGAATCTACCTGTATTGCAGAAGACCTGGGTTTGATTCTTGGCCAGAAGATCCCCTGAAGAAGAGAATGGCTACCCACTCTAGTATCTTTGCCTGGATAATGCTATGAACAGAGGAGAATGGTAAGCTACAGTCCTTGGGGTCACAAAAAATCAGACACAACTGAGTCACTAATACTTTCTTTTTTCAAATAGACATTTTTCTAAAGAAGACATACAGAGGATAAACAGTTACATAAATTGCTGCTGCTAAGTCACTTCAGTCATGTCTGACTCTGTGCGACCCCTTAGACGGCAGCCCACTGGGCTCCCCTGTCCTTGGATTCTCCAAGCAAGAACGCTGGAGTGGTTTTCTCTTTCTTTCTCCAATTAATGAAAGGGAAAGTAAAAGTGAAGTCGCTCAGTTGTGTGTGACTCCTAGTGACCCCATGGACTGCAGCCTACCAGGCTCCTCTGTCCATGGGATTATTCAGGCAAGAGTACTGGAGTGGGGTGCCATTGCCCTCTCTGAAGTTACATAAAAAACCAGTGCAATATCACTAATCTTCAGAGAAATGCAACTTGAAACTATGGGATATCACCTCACACCTATTAGAAAAACTATATTCAAAAAGACTAAGTAACAAATGTTGCCAAAGATGTAGAGAAAGGAAACTTGTTGGTGGGTTGTATGATTTCAGTTTGATGACATTCAGGAAAAGGCAAATTATGAAGAGATAGAAAGATTAGTGGTTTCTGGGATTTGGGAGGGAGTGGAATGAACAGGTGGAGCTCAGAGTGGTTTAGGATAGTGAAAATACTCTGTATGATATTATAATAGTAAGTAAGTGTTAGTTGTTTCACTTCAGTTCACTTCAGTTGCTCAGTCATGTCCTACTCTTGGTGACCCCATGAATCACAGGACACCAGGCCTCCCCTGTCAATCAACTCCCGGAGTTCACTCAAACTCATGTCCATCGAGTCTGCTGTTCCATGTCCAGTTCTAACTGTTGCTTCCAGACCTGCATATAGGTTTCTCAAGAGGCTGGTCAGGTGGTCTGGTATTTCCATCTCTTTCAGAATTTTCCACAGTTTGTTGTGATCCACTCAGTCAAAGGCTTTGTTATAGTCAATAAAGCAGAAATAGATGTTTTTGGAACTCTCTTGCTTTTTCGATGATCCACCAGATGTTGGCAATTTGATCTCTGGTTCCTCTGCCTTTTCTAAAATCAGCTTAAACCTCTGAAAGTTCACGGTTCACATATTGCTGAGGTTGCTTAGTTGTGTCCACGTTTTAGTGACCATGGACTGTAGCCCTCCAGGCTCCTCTGTCATTGTAATTCTCCAGGCAAGAACACGGAGTGGCTTGCCATTCCCTTCTAGAGGGTCTCTTCCCAACCCAGGGGTTGAAGCTGGATCTTCTGCATCGCAGGCAGGTTCTTTATCACGTGAACCACCAGGGAAGACCCATTGTAATAATGGCTACATGTTATTATATATTTATTCAAACTCATAAAATGTACAACACCAAGAGAAAAGTATAATATAAACTATAGATGTTGAGTGGTTATGATCCATCAATATAGGTTCATAAAATGTTGTAATGTTGTTGATGGGGGGAGCCATGCATGTGTGAGAGTAGGAAGTATATGGGAATTATTTGAATTTTCCTCTTAATTTTTCTGTGGAACCATAATTAAAGTCTTTAAAAAATAAAATCCCATAAAATTTGGCATATCAAATGAATTTTTCACATATGAGACTCTACTTCAAAGTGGGCATCCCTTCTCCTACCCCAGCTCAAGAGGTACAAATACTGTCCAGAAACATTATGGAGGTTTCACACGATCACATAGGCCCAGTATGGTCAATTTAGGACAAGTGTAATAATTCTTACTTTTAAATAAAACTTAATATTTCTCTTTTGATTACAAGTTTCAAAATGTAAATACAAGCTGAAGGTTCAATATAGTCAAACACAGTTTGAAGTCTAAAAACAAAATATTCATTCAAACTGTATTTTACAGACTATCCCTTCATTGTGTTTGGTATAAAATCTCCCCATAATCTTACACACACCCTACTGTTGGCAAGTTTACCCAAACTGAACGTGTTTTGCAACTTCATATAATTCTAAACTGAAACTCACAGTAAAAAGCTTATAATACAAAAAAAGTGTAAATTCCCTAAAGACAGAGATATGGCCTAGTCTGTGATATTCATCATTCCATATTGTCCCTAGTGACCACAAAATTACCTAGCATAGTAACTACTGAACATTTTGTTTTATATACACATATAGTATATATAACATTCCATCATTATTCCTAAATTATACATATACACATTTATGGGGTTTCCCTGGTGGCTCAGACAGTAAAGAGTCTGTCTGCAATGCAGAAGACCTGGGTTTGACCCCTGGGTAGAAA
This sequence comes from Ovis aries, assembly GCF_016772045.2. Taxonomy (NCBI): domain Eukaryota; kingdom Metazoa; phylum Chordata; class Mammalia; order Artiodactyla; family Bovidae; genus Ovis; species Ovis aries. Next base: position 75,638,568 of record NC_056059.1, read on the forward strand.
GATTCCTTGGAGATGAGAAGGGCTACCTATTCCAGTATTCTTCCCTAGAGAATTTCACAGACAGAGGAGCCTGGCAGGCTACAGTCCATGGCGTTGCAAAGAGTCAGACAAGACTGAGTGACTAACACTCTTACTTTTCATATATATTCATATATATAATTTATGAATAAGTGATGGAATGAAGTAAACCATGTCATACCTATAAACCCTGTAGTCCACATTCTAATTTCTGTCCTAATAATTTCATTATCATAATGTTTCCCCACAGGCTCTAATGGTAATAAATTAGGTTTTGCTAGAGTGTCCTTGATAAATTTCATATTACTGTGTAGCTGCTTTAGAAGGCTATTCAAATAACTGTAGTCTGAAATTAGGGACTGGAGCCATCTTCTTATCCACCCACACCATCAGAACTAACAAAAGGTTTAAAATGCAGCTGGCTTTTTTTTTTTTTTTGCTTAATTATTAATTTTCTGTGTGATAGTATAAGGCCTGAAACAAGTATTTTCTCAATGTCCATAATATGATATTGACCCAGTGAAATTCAGCTAATTTTTATCTAATTATGTTATATTTTAGGATGAAAACAAATACTCTCATAATTTATGACAATGACCTTTTATAATCTGAAATCTGCTTTATTTAATTTTAAAGCTTCATTTTTCCCTCTGGCCATGCATCTTCTGTTCTGGTCCACTGTCTTTACCATTTGGCTGTCTGAAATGGTCTTCAACTGTTCCCTTTACTGGCTCCATGAATCTAAATTATTGCAAGCTCTGAGAAGGGTCATTTATATGTTAGGTTGTATGCTTACCTGCTTAAATTGCCCTTGAGACTTTTTGTTTCTTGAGGACTTGACTATGTCTTGTCCTCTAAAGTATTTGTAGCCCTTACTCAACTGAGTGTCTCATTTTTGATGTCAATAAGTATGTGATAAAAGAGTGAATAATTGACTTTTACTGGACCCTGAAGGGGTGGCTGATTTAACCTTGGTTTTGAAATTTCAGTCCTTAGCATTGGGTCATGTAGATATTTCCTTTACTTTTATTTCATTCAGTATTATAGTCATCAAAACTCTATTAGTCAGCATTTATTTAGAATTATGATAATGTGAACACCTTAATATTATCTTACTCATTATCTATTAAATTCTTTTCAGCATGATTTTAATAATACTTTTAGCATGCTGTATTTGCTTAAAACTATGATAGGCACCATAGCATCACTCTAAATGTTTGATTAACTATAATACCACATTTATTTGTCATTAAAGCTAACAGATAATTTATTATTCTTATTGTAATGATAATAATATCCTATCTGGATGAGTCTATTTAAGTCCAATACTAAACTCTCATTCTGGATGATTCATATGCATCAATAATTTCTTCTGCTGATTTCATATGTTTTGATGTACTCTATTTTTCAAACTGCAAGACTATGTTTTTTTGGATGTATTTATGAAATGAAAATGATATGTGAAGAATCAGTAACCAATAATCATCTCCACTCTGCACATTTTCCTTGGGAGTTTATCATGTACATAATAGAACTTTAGAGTTTTCTGTGAGATATTTAGTATTATAGAGCCCTGAGGATGCATTTTAACAACAGCAAATATTTCCCTTTTGGGAGAAAGAATGTTCCAGTGATATAGTGTGTAATAAGGCATTGTGCTTCTAATCTTTGAGGTTTATGGGTAATGAGGAGATAAAAACAAATAAAATAACTGGAAGCAGTTTGCTCCATGCTAAATAAAGAAGTAATCTGAACCCTGGCTAACATGGAGATAAGCACAACTAGAGGACTTTCTAAGTTACAGACCATTCAGCCTTGACCACTGAATTAATAAGTAATCAGATACCAGCAGGTGGAAAGAGCCCATGATTAGTGCTTTGCTTCTTTCATTTCTTTAAGTAGTTGGTTCCTCCTAGTGAATTGTGAGCTGAAACTAACCTGCAGAGCAATATACAAACTTGAGCCAATCTACAGGCATAGCACTGCCACTATCAAAGCAAAGGGTGTAGATGGATAGCAAAATTCTGCTCTAAAATGCAATGTCTAATTATAAGTGATGTTCTAGCTCTGTGATTCATGTTATAATAATAGACAAAAGATGAAATTCTAGTGCTTCAATTGCTCCAGGACAAGATGGTCTTTTTTCAGAAGGTCAGGAAAATGTTATAGCTCCCAGTAATAGTAACACACCATTTCACCATTTATAACAGTATATACTCAACTTTGCAGTTGAAGGAACTTTTTTAAAATTCAGAAAATGAAGACTTGTAAAGAGGCCATCATGATCTTATCAATGTATTTGTTCAAAAAGGAGCTTCAAGGTCTTTAAAATTTCTCCTCTTTTTCTTCTTAGCTTCACCTTTTTCTGCCTGTTATGGTGATTACTTATAATCCCTGAATTAATCATTTTGTTTAATTCTATTTAATTTCATAATCAGTCACATTGTTCATAACATGAATTTGTGCATTTCAGCAGCTAAGGCAAGGCTATTGGGAGGAAATTTTAGCTCTGTTGCAATTACCACTGAAGTATCTGGACAGTAAGACTGAACAAAGATTTTGCTTGCAAGATGCTTGGTAAGGGGCCTTAATCCTAAACCTAGAATTTCCCAGTTCCTTTCTTTGCTTTAAAGTAATGCGAAAATGAGGGCCAAGTAGTGTAACCTTTACAATATTGATTTCCTTCAGAATAAACAAAACCAGTATAGAAGGCTGTGCAGTCAGATGTCAGCTGGAGGTTCTCCAAAGGGGCAAATAAACAAAACAGAGCTTGTAAGAGGCATCAGAGACTCTTCCAAAGAGCTTTAGGGATGTTTAACAACAACTCTAAGGAAGAGAGCTGTATAATGTTTTATGATTAAATGATGCAAACACAAGTTAGGAACAGTGATGACTTGTTAAACTTCAAAAACATTAAAGTGAATAATATTTAAAGAGGGATGATTATGTCCTTTACTAAGTATTTTATTCAAGTTTAGAAAATGAAAAATGTTAACTGGTTGTATGAATATTTGATTGATATACTTAAAGAGTAATTTGATATAAAAAACAAACTTATGATTACCAAAGTGGAAAGGAGGGGGAGGGATACATTTGGAACTTCTAATTAACTACTATATATAAAATAGAGAAAGAAATGTGTACCTACTGTGTAGCATGCAGAACTTGACTCAGTATTCTGTAATATATATTTATTTGGAGTGATTTCTGTGTCTGCCACATTTTATCACACCATTAGACTGAGGGATTAAAAAAAAATCTGTGTAAATGAGAATATTATGTAAGTTTCCTGTGTTATCCCATTACACTCTTTTCTGACTTTCCCATTCATATAATGACTTTGGTTCCCTCTCCCTCTTTTTAAGAGTCTATACTAAGACAAAATTCCTGTTAAGTTCACCTGTATAGGAAAAATCTGATTTCACCCCTCTCTTAATCAGGCACTTTTTGATACTTAAGAAATCAAAATGAGCTCATCTTAAGGCTAATGTGTTAAGCATGCACATACATATCTCATATTTTGCTTTACAAAATCCTGCTTTGAGCCATGACAATGATTATTGTGGCATTTGAATTGTCATTCTTTGTAGGGTCTCTTAGCTCCCCAAATTCTTCATGATTATATGTTTAGTCCCAATAGCATAATTCTAACTCATTTTAGTTCAAATCAAAGAGAAAAGGCCTTATGTGTGATAAATATTATCAAAATAGTAATTCACATGGCTGTCCTATATAAATTATAATCAGCATATTTTACTATTAATTTTCTAAATTATGAAACAAAATAGATGTATAATTTTTATCATATATTGGTTATAAAAGTACTATATATTGATATTAAAAAGTTTAACAAAATGACACTTTAGAAAACTAAAATTTTTCATCATTTCTCAGTTTAGAGATAACTACTATTTACCATCTGTGTTAATTTTCTAGGACTGCCATAATAAAATACCACAAAGTGTGGATTAAACAACACAAATCAACTGTCTCACAGTTCTAGAGACCTGAAACCTGAAAGCAAGGTGTAAGTTCTAAACTTTCTCCTAGCTTATAATATTTTGCTGCCAATATTGTTGTTCCTTTGCCGCTACTGTATTATCCAAAGCTCTACTTTCATTGTCATAGGATCCTATCCCTGTCTACATATTGGTCTCTGTTGGGAGCCACATTAGGCATTACTGACAAAATGGAGGCATGGCCCCAACCCCCTCTCCTCATCTGGCAGGCACGGCCCCGGGATGAAGGAGTTAGGCCTTATGATTCTGACTTGTTCTTTCCTTTCTTTGGTTGAGTTGGCTGAAAAGAATGTTAAGGTGCTTGAGAGAAGCATGAGAAAGCACAAAGCCTTCCACAGTTGTGCCCAGAAAATAATCTATAAAATAACCACTAACATTTGTTCAAAGATCTTTACAAAGAATGTCCCAGGATGAGCATGTAGGCTGCAGCTTGAGGTCATGGGAAAGATTGTTATCTGAGACCTCTTTGTGAGGGAAATATTTATGGCAAAAGAAGATTTCTGAGTTTAGGGTATAGGGATAATTAAGAATAGCTAGAAGTCTTTTTAGGAGATAGTGATCTTAAGATGCTAGGGGCCAATAAGATTTAGAAAGATAAGAAATAAACTGAGGAATGTAGTATGAGTTACAATGTAATCACAAATTAAATACAGTAAATCTGGGTGGGGGAAACTGAAATCCTCAAACCTCTGACCTAATGCTTTTGTCAAAGCATAAAAGAGAACCTGAAGCTTGAAATAAACATGTAGTTCCTTACTATGAGTCAGAGACTACATCATCATCTGCCGACACCACTCACCCCTTCAGGGTGATTCCCTGGCTGCTGGCGCTGGACTCTGGCAGGTCTCTAAATTTCTCCTTTAAATAAGGACAGCAGTCATATTGGATTACAGATCCACTCTATTCCAGTATGACCTCATCTTAACCAGTTACATCTGCAATTACTTCATGTCCACATGAAGTCACATTCTAAGGTTCTGGGGGTATAGATGTCAAATATGAATTTAGGAGGAATACAGTTTAACTCATAACACAATCTCCTTATAGATCTTTTGTTTTTTCTGTGTTTATGTAGTTACAAAAATCACCATATTTTACTAAACTCGTGTCACTAGCTGTGCAAACCGATTCAATGATTTATCTCATTTTATATGAGAATATACCTAAGAAATTATACTAATTTCACCTTTTTAATTTGGGGTTGGGGGGAACTAGGCATAGAGAAAATAAGTAATTTTCCTAATATCACATAGCCAAATACAAATCCAGGCTACCTGAACCTTGCCGATTTGTAGGAGATTCAAGGCATACATTCTATTTTATAGCCTGAACCCAAAAAGATTTTCTGATGTTATATAGGCCATTTGTGATGTAAACATTGGAAACTCAGTATTGGATAGAAGATTGAAATGAATTCCCATTTAAAAAAAATCAGTCTGTCCAGAACTATTTGACAAAAGTCACCAAAGAATTGTTTCCTATTTTCATGACCTATATTTTTAAGTTTGGATTTTCAGAGGCTAGGTCCATGACTTATTAGATGTGTCAGTTGTGAAAAAAATAAATCCTCTACCAACGAATGATCAGAGAATGCAATGGCACCCCAGTCCAGTACTCTTGCCTGGAAAATCCTATGGACAGAGGAGCCTGGTAGGCTGCAGTCCATGGGGTCGTGAAGAGTTGGACATGACTGAGAGACTTCCCTTTCACTTTTCACTTTCATGCATTGGAGAAGGAAATGGCAACCCACTCCAGTGTTCTTGCCTGGAGAATCCCAGGGACAGGGGAGCCTGGTGGGCTGCCATCTCTGGGGTCACACAGAGTCAGACACGACTGAAGTGACTTAGCAGCCAATGAATGATATAATTGTTTTGCTTCAATGTAACATTTCAAAAAAAGTCTAGATTTTTATGGCAAAAATTTTAATATTCTATTATACTTACCATTTTCTATTTTTTCAAAAACCAGGACCGCTGGATGGAATCTCAAATGAAAAAAAAAATTGTACAAAATAATAAATGTAATTGAATTTAAAATAATATTTAAGATATTCAACTACTGAACTGTAGAGAAGAGGATATTGAAGCAAGAATACAACTATTAAATGTTTAATTTAATCTTCACAACTAGACTTTGAGATTGATACTATTGTTTTCATTTAATAAATGAGGAAAATTTGGCACAGAAAGCATAATTTCTAATTATTCAATATGGAGCCAGATTCAGGACATAAACATACACCTCCCTTAAATGAGACCCAGGGATCTTATTCTAATCATTTTTATATATTGTGTTTAATAAGATTCTTCTTTCATACTTCAGTTTTTTGAGTTCTAGCTATCTTCCTTTTAAATACATAATAACCATTATGTCTTGCCCTCTCTCAGGAACATAACTACTTCAAAGTAACATCACTTATATTTAGAGACTATTTATTCTTCATAATTTTTTCAATTAATCAATATGATATGATTCATATTTATTAAATCAGTTCAGTTCAGTTGCTCAGTGATGTCCAACACTTTGTGACCCCATGGACTGCAGCATGCCAGGCTTTCCTGTCCATCACCAGCTCCTGGAGATTACTCAAACTCATGTCCATCGAGTCAGTGATGCCATGCAACTATCTCATCCTATGCTGTCCCCTTCTCCTCAGTCCTTCAATCTTTCCCAGCATCAGTGTCTTTTCTAGTCAGTCAGTTCTCTGCACCAGTTGGCCAAATATTTGGATTTTCAGCTTCAGCATCAGTCCTTCCAATGAATATTCAGGACTGATTTCCTTTAGGATTGATTTATTGGATCTCTTTACAGTTCAAGGGACTCTCAAGAGTCTTCTCCAACACCACAGTTCAAAAGATGCTGGCAGTTTCTTCAGTGCTCAGTTTCTTTATAGTTCAGCTCTCACATTCATACATGGCTACTAGAAAAACTATAGCTTTGACTAGATGGACTATTGTTGGCAAAGTAATGTCTCTGCTTTTAAATATTGTGTCTAGGTTGATGATAGCTTTTCTTCCATGGAGCAAGTGTCTTTTAATTTCATAGCTGTAATCATCATCTGCAGTGATTTTGGAGCCCCCCAAAATAAAGTCTGTCACTGTTTCCACTGTTTCCACTGTTTCCACATCTATTTGCCATGAAGTGATGGGACCAGATGCCATGATCTTAGTTTTCTGAATGTTAAGTTTTAAGCCAACTTTTTCACTCTGTTCTTTCACTTTCATCAAAGGGCTCTTCAGTTCTTCACTTTTTGCCATAAGGGTGGTGTAAGTTGCATATGTGAGGTTATTATTGATATTTCTCCTGACAATCTTGATTCTAGCTTGTGCTTCATCCAGCCTGGCATTTCATATGATGTACTCTGCATATAAGTTAAATAAGCAGGGTGACAATATAGAGCCTTGATGTACTCCTTTTCCTAAATGGAACGAGTCTGTAGTTCCACATCCAGTTCTAACTGTTGCTTCTTAGCCTGCATACAGATTTCACAAGTGGCAGGTCAGGTGGTCTGGTATTCCCATTTCTTTAAGAATTTTCCATAGTTTGTTGTGATCCACATAGTCAAAGGCTTTGGCATAGTCAATAAAGCAGAAGTAGATGTTTTTATGGAATTCTCTTTCTTTTTCTATGATCCAACAGATGTTGGCAGTTTGATCTCTGGTTCCGCTGTCTTTACTAAATCCAGCTTGAACATCTGAAAGTTCACCACTCAGGTAGCATTGAAGCCTGGATCACAGAATTTTGAGCATTACTTTGCCTCTGTGTGAGATTAGTGCAATTGTGCAGTAGTTTGAACACTCTTTGGCAATGTATTTCTTTGGGACTGGAATGAAAACTGACCTTTTTCCCATTCTGTTGCCACTGCTGAGTTTTCCAAAGTTGCTGGCTTCTTGAGTGCAGCACTTTCATGGCATCATCTTTTGGATTTGAAATAGCTTAACTGGAATTCCATTACCTCTTCTCGTTTTGTTTGTAGTCATGTTTCCTAAGGCCTACTTGACTTCAGACTCCAGGATGTCTGGCTCTAGGTGAGTGATCACACCATTGTGATTATCTGGATCATGAAGATCTTTTTTGTATAATTCTTCTGTGTATTCTTGCCACCTCTTCTAAAAGTCTTCTGCTTCTCTTAGGCCCATACAATTTCTGTCCTTTACTGTGCCCAGCTTTGCATGACATGTTCCATTGGTATCTCTAATTTTCTTGAAGAGATCTCTAGTCTTTCCCATTCTATTGTTTTCCTCTATTTCTTTGCATTGATCAGTGAGGAAGGCTTTCTTTTCTCTCCTTGCTATTCCTTGGAACTCTACATTAAAATGGGTATAGCCTCCTTTTATGCTTTGCCTTTAGCTTCTCTTTTTTTCTCAGCTACTTGTAAGGCCTTCTCAGACAAACATTTTGCCTTTTTGCATTTCTTTTTCTTGGGGATGGTCTTGATCACTGCCTCCAGTACAACTTCACACATTTCTGTCCATAGTTTTTCAGGCACTTTGTCTATCAGATATAATTCCTTGATTCTATTGTCATTTCCACTTTATAACCATAAGGGATTTGATTTAGGTCATACCTGAATGGTCTAGCGGTTTTCCCTACTTTCTTCGATTTAAGTCTGAATTTTGCAATAAGGAGTTCATGATTTGAGCCACAGTCAGCTCCTGGTCTTGTTTTTGCTGGCTGCATAGAGATTCTACATCTGTGGTTGCAAAGGTGCACTTATTAGATACATAGAAATAAATGTAGATATATATATTATTTCTATGGGTAATTAAGTATTATAATTGTTATTATAAGAAACATCAAACCAATAATATATTTCAAAATATACTAACCTTTGTGGATATTTCTTTCTATACACATTAAAGGCACAATTAGAACTTAAAATGTGTATATAATTAAGCAAAATGTAGGAACAAATGAATTTTTGACTTACAGCAGAGCTATGAGGTATGAAATGAAACAATTTCAGAAAAGTGAAGAGACCTTTAGACCCATAACAATTTTCCTCATTACCAGTTTCAGAATTTAATGAAGAATGTCTTAGAATGCACCTCTATTGGCAATAATGTTTTTTTGTTTTCTAATATTAAAATATAACTCAATTGAATGTGTTGTCTAATTATTTTCCTATATGGTATAATTAAATTTGTTACATCATATGTAAAAGTCAAAAGTCACAAGCTCAAATACTCATAGATTAAGAAAATAAAAATCAAGATGGCAACTTTCTTCCTCTATTTTTGTCATTTTTGAGAGAGAAGTTTATAGTAGAATATTTCTGTATCTTAAGAAAAACAGTAGAGCAGATGTGATAATGTAATGCAACTTACCATTAGCTTTAGTTATTAAAGCTTCAGTACTGTCTGGTAACAACTGTAGAAAATCAGAAAGTCTTTGGCTTTGTGTCAAGGCAGACACTAACCAGCTCCTATTGTTAGTACTGGGTCTAATGTTACCAGAGTGTCTGACATTTCCAGATAATCTGCAAAGCCATATTTTATATGGATACTTCCAATTTTTAAATGTTGGCTCCCAATAGTTACGTGCCAAACAAAATAAATCTACAGGCTAAATCTGTCATTTAGATCACCAACACACAATTTCTGAAATATTGGCTTTGGTTTCAAACAGTCTGTCAGCTATTTTTTAGATTAGAGAAAGAAATTTTGAAGTGGCATCAGTCAAAATCCTATTTGTGACTTAGCTGTCAAAGCTAGTCATTTATTTGTTTAATCTTAGATGTAGGCTAAAGGATACAAACTTGCAGTTGAAGATAAATAAGTTCTAGGGATCTAATAAACAACAATATGACTATAGTTAATAATCCTTATTACATACTTAAAAGTTGCTAAGAAATTTTAAAAATTCTCACTACAAAAAAAGGAAAGATAATTATGAGACATGACAGAGGTATTAGCTGATTCTATGGTGATATCATATTGTAATAAATAAATGTAGCAAACCAATATGTTGTACACCCTAATCTTACATGAATTTATATGTCTATTTTAAAAATTTAGATACTCTGCTATGTTAGCTAAACTATCTTCAGCTTTGTCTGTTCTTCATAGGGAAGCAACAGTTATCTCATCTAGGTATAAGGCAGGTATTGTCAATCATCTGCCTAAAATAATGAATGACTTTCTGTTTGTAGTAAAAGCCAAAAACTTGTAAATTCCCAGATTATTTTTTCCCATTAACTATTTAATCAAGGATGAGGCCTCATATGACTTCCACCTCCATGGTGGCTCAGACGGTAAAGAGTCTGTCTACAATGTGGGAGACCCGGGTTCGATCCTTGTGTTGGGAAGATCCCCTGGAGAAAGAAATGGCAATCCACTCCAGGACTATTGCCTGGAAAATCCCATGGACAGAGGAGCCTGGTAGGCTACAGCCCATGCGGTTGCAAAGAGTCAGACACGTCGGAGCGACTTCACTTTCCCTTCTCTTAAATTTATTTATAATTCACTGGCTATCTCAAAGTTTCTCCATTCCAGGAAGGTGCTTTCTTGAGTGAATTTACTATTTTCTTCGCCTGGATTTTTCTTTTCATTTACATCTGCTTGACCATTCTCTTACTTTCCCAGATTTTTATTCAAATGTCACTCTTAAAAAAGGCCTTTCATGGCCCTTCTACCTTAAATTTCAACCCCCTATCCATGGTTCATTACAGTATTCTTACCTGTTGTTGTATTTATTTTTCCCCCCTTCACAATCTAATCTATACACCTACATCATGAGATTGTGGTGTACACCTACATCATGACATTGTGGTGTGCACCCACACCTTGGACTGCTCAAAATTTTAATTATAATTTTGCCAAAACCTCACAAATTCTATGCAAATGGGATATTTTTCTATATCATCAATAAAATTAAGAACACAGCACTATGTTCTGACGGAGAAGGCAATGGCACCCCACTCCAGTACTCCTGCCTGGGAAATCCCATGGGCGGAGGAGCCTGGTAGTCTGCAGTCCATGGGGTTGCAAAGAGTCGGACACGACTAAGCGACTTCACTTTCACTTTTCACTTTCATGCATTGGAGAAAGAAAGGGCAACCCACTCCAGTGTTCTTGCCTGGAGAATCCCAGGGATGGTTGGAGCCTGGTGGGCTACCGTCTATGGGGTCACAGAGTCGTACACAACTGAAGTGACTTAGCAGTGGCAGCACTATGTTCTGAATTAGAAAAAATCATTTCAGGGGATAGTATGAATCAATTAAAGGTTTGCTAGTGACTTATTAAAGTTATAGATATTAGTGAACCAGAGATAACTGATATTTAAAACAGGATGTTTCTTGCAAACATTTAGTGTTTAGGAAGTCTTGGTAATTGATTAAAATATGTTTTGAGTTATTGAAATGTTTAATTTAATAAAAAAGGTAAGTTAAATGTTGGACTTAAGTAGCCAAAGGAATATTTGTTTTTATCATCTAACTATGATTACATTATCAAGTATGTTTAAATATTATTTATTGAGTAATATTTATTGAGCAGCCAATGTGATACTGATATAGCATAAGGCACATTATATCATCCTTCTCTTTCAAAATCTGCTAATGTCTTTTTGTAACACTTAAAATAAAACTAAAAGTTATTACACTTGCAGGCTCAGTCACTTCATTTAGATTTTTATTCATATATTACCTTTTGTTTTATACTCCCAGTGATACTATTTTAAGCTGTACTGTTTTCAACCTTCTATTCTCTTCATTATTTGATTTTACTATATATTTGCTTATTTATTTATGTCTCTTCCCACTACAAATGGAAACTATGCAAGGACAGAGATTTTCAGCCAAATTTTTTTACTAATTTATCCTTTGTGCCTATAGTATAACCAAATAAATCAATTAACACAAGTATAAATTCCTATAAGCTATAGGCAATATAAGTTAACACACAGAGTCACTCTAAGTAACTACATGAAATAAATAGAAGTATAAAAAAAACCATAATTTTTAAATTGTCACTATTTTTCTCAATTTATAAGTATAATAATTTAAAATAAACACATTTAAAATTAAAATGTTCAACAACTCACTAAAAGGATCCTATACCATGACCAGGGTAGAATTAATTCCAAGAATTTAAGAATGGTTCAACATCTCCAAATCAATAAATGTTATATACCACATTGACAAAATGAATAATAAAAATCAGAAGATCATTTCAATAGATGCAGAAAATGCATTTTGCAAAATTCAGTATCCATTTATTATTCAGATTCTCAACAAAGTGGGTGTAGAGGCACATACCTCAACAAAACAAAGGCCATAGGTGACAGGCCCACTAGTAACATTATATTCAATGGTGAAATCTGAAAGCATTTCCTCTAATATCAAGAACAAGACAAAGACTCCCACTCTCACCCTTTTTATTCAACATAGTATTGGAAATCACAGCCAGAACAATTAGGCAAAAGTGAGAAATAGAAGCATCCAAATTGGAAAGGGAAAAGTAAACTGTCACTATTTGCAGATGACATTATACATAAAAGAGCCTAAAGACTCCATAAGAAAACTTTTAGAACTAATCAAAAAATTTATTAAAGTTGCAAGATACCAATGTACAACAATCTGTTGCATTTCTATATAGTGGTAATAAATTTTCATAAAGAGAAATGGAAATAGTCTTATTTACAATTGCATTAAAAAGAATAAGATATCTAGAAATAAATTTAACCAATGAGGTGAAAGAGCTATATATAGAAAACTAGAGAACATTAATGAAAGAAATTTAAAAAGACACAAATGGAAATATATTCCATGTTTGTTGACTGTAAGAATCCATATTGTTAAAATGGCCAAAGCTGACTGTGGCTCAGATCATGAAATCCTTATTACCAAATTCAGACTTAAATTGAAGAAAGTAGGGAAAACCGCTAGACCATTCAGGTATGACCTAAATCAAATCCCTTATGGTTATACAGTGGAAGTGAGAAATAGATTTAAGGGCCTAAATCTGACAAATAGAGTGCCTGATGAACTATGGAATGAGGTTTGTGACATTGTACATGAGACAAGGATCAAGATCATCCCCATGGAAAAGAAATGCAAAAAAGCAAAAAGGCTGTCTGGGGAGGCCTTACAAATAGCTGCAAAAAGAAGAGAAGTGAAAAGCAAAGGAGATAAGGAAAGATATAAGCATCTGAATGCAGAGTATCAAAGAATAGCAAGACGAGATAAGAAAGCCTTCTTCAGTGATCAATGCAAAGAAATAGAGGGAAAGAACACAATGGGAAAGACTAGAGATCTCTTCAAGAAAATTAGAGATACCAAGGAAACGTTTCGTGCAAAGATGGGCTCAATAAAGGACAGAAATGGTATGGACCTAACAGAAGCAGAAGATATTAAGAAGAGGTGGCAAGAATACACAGAAGAACTGTACAAAAAAGATCTTCATGACCCGGATAATCACGATGGTGTGATCACTCATCTAGAGCCAGACATCCTAGAATGTGAAGTCAAGTGGGCCTTAGAAAGTATCACTATGAACAAAGCTAGTGGAGGTGATGGAATTCCAGTTGAGCTATTTCAAATCCTGAAAGATGAAGCTGTGAAAGTGCTGTACTCAATATGCCAGCAAATATGGAAAACTCAGCAGTGGCCACAGGACTGGAAAAGGTCAATTTTCATTCCAATTCCAAAGAAAGGCAATGCCAAAGAATGCTCAAACTACCACACTATTGCATTCATCTCACATGCTAGTAAAGTAATGCTCAAAATTCTCCAAGCCAGGCTTTAGCAACACGTGAACTGTGAATTTCCAGACGTTCAAGCTGGTTTTAGAAAAAGCAGAGGAACAAGAGATCAAATTGCCAATATCTGGATCCATACTATATCATGGAAAAAGCGAAAGAGTTCCAGAAAAACATCTATTTCTGCTTTATTGACTAGGCCAAAGTGTGGATCACAGTCAACTGTGGAAAATTCTGAGAGCGATTGGAATACCAGACCACCTGACCTGCCTCTTGAGAAATCTGTATGCAGGTCAGGAATCAACAGTTAGAATTGGACATGGAACAACAGACTGGTTCCAAATAGGAAAAGGAGTGCATCAAGGCCGTATATTGTCACCCTGCTTATTTAACTTTTATGCAGAGTACATCATGAGAAACACTGGGCTGGATGAAACACAAGATGGAATCAAGATTGCCGGGAGAAAGATCAATAACCTCAGATATGCAGATGACACCACCCTTATGGCAGAAAGTGAAGAGCCGCTAATAAGCCTCTTGATGAAAGTGAAAGAGGAGAGTGAAAAAGTTGGCTTACAGCTCAACATTCAGAAAATGAAGATCATGGCATCCAGTCCCATCACTTCATGGGAAATAGATGGGGAAACAGTGGAAACAGTGATTTTGGGCTCCAAAATCACTGCAGATGGTGATTGCAGCCATGAAATTAAAAGATACTTACTCCTTGGAAGAAAAGTTATGACCAACCTAGATAGCATATTCAAAAGCAGAGACATTACTTTGCTGACTAAGGTTCGTCTAGTCAAGGCTATGGTTTTTCCAATAGTCCTGTATGGATGTGAGAGTTGGACTGTGAAGAAGGCTGAGCGCCGAAGAATTGATGCTTTTGAACTGTGATGTTGGAGAAGACTCTTGAGAGTCCCTTGGACTGTGAGGAGATCCAACCAGTCCATTCTGAAGGAGACCAGCCCTGGGTATTCTTTGGAAGGAATGACGCTAAAGCTGAAACTCCAGTACTTTGGCCACCTCATGCGAAAAGTTGACTCATTGGAAAAGACTCTGATGCTGGGGAGGGATTGGGGGCAGGAGGAGAAGGGGACGACAGAGGATGAGATGGCTGGATGGCATCACTGACTCGATGGACGTGAGTCTGAGTGAACTTCGGGAGTTGGTGATGGACAGGGAGGCCTGGCGTGCTGCGATTCATGGAGTTACAAATAGTCGGACACAAGTGAGCAACTGAACTGACTGACTGACTGACTGACTTAAGCAATATAAAGATCAATTATAATCAAAATTCCAATGACATTTTTCACAGAAATAGAGTAAGTAGTACTAAATTAAATGGAACCATATAAGACTTTGAATAGCCAAATCATTCTAGAGAAATAAAATCAAAACTGAAAGCAGCATGCTCTCTAATTTAAAACTGTATCAAATTACTCTAGTAGTTAAAGCAATGTAGTACTGGCATAAAAACA
The DNA here is from genome assembly GCF_016772045.2 of Ovis aries. Taxonomy (NCBI): domain Eukaryota; kingdom Metazoa; phylum Chordata; class Mammalia; order Artiodactyla; family Bovidae; genus Ovis; species Ovis aries. The sequence continues at coordinate 75,653,785 of NC_056059.1, forward strand.
AATACATAGATCAACAGACCGGAATAAATAGTTTAGAAATAAACCCACACATAAATGGTCAACTAATTTACAACAAAGAAGCCAAAAATATACAATGGAGAAAGGATAGTCTCTTAATAAATGGTGCTGAAAAAAGTGAAGAGGTACATGCAAAAGAATGAAACTGAACCATTATATTACACCATACACAAAAATTAACTCAAAACAAATTAAAGATTGGAATATATGGCCTGAAACCATGAATATCCTAGAAGGAAACTCTGGTGGTAAACTGCTAGATACAGGTTTTGGCAATGACTTTTGGATTCTGACACCACAAGCAAAAGCAAAAATGAACAAGTGGGACTACATCAAAATAATAAACTTCTGCATAGCAAAGGAAGCCAGCGACAGAATAAAAAGGCAGTCTACTAAATGGGAGAAAATATTTGCAAATCATATACCTGATAAAGGACTAATATCTTAGATGCATAAAGAACTTATATGACTCAATAGCAAAGCAAACAATCTGATTACTAAATGGGCACAGTGTCTGAGGAATAGACATTTTTCGAAAAAAAGGCAAAAGAATAGCCAACAAGTTCATGAAAAGATGAACAGCATCACTAATCAAGGAAATGCAAATCAAAACCCCAAGAATATCTCATCTCACACTTGCTAGCATGACTATCAGAAAAAAGACAAGTAATAACAAATACTAGCAAGGACATGGAGACAGGAGAATACTTGTGCATTGTTGTTGGAAATATAAGTTTGTGCAGCCACTAATGAAAATAGTATGAAAATCTGAACTTTCCTGCTGGTTCAGTGGCTAAGACCCCATGCTCCCAACACAGAGGGACAGGGTTCGATCTCTGATCAGGGAACTAGATCCTACAAGCCACAATTAAGTGGTCCAGTTTCTCAACAAAGATTTTGCATTCCACAATTAAAAGATTCCACATGTCACAACAAAGAATGAAGATCCCATGTGTGGCACAACTAAAACCCAGTGCAGCTTATTTACCCAAGTAAATAAATAATAAAAATAAATGCTTTTCTAAACTCTGAAAATAGAAGTATCTTATGATCTGGCAGGTCCACTTTGGGTATTTATTTGGAAAAATAAAATGGAAACAAGAATTTTAAAAGATATTTATGTTCATTCCAACAGTATTTACAGTGGTCAAAATATAGAAACAACCTAAGTGTTTTTAAATGGGTTCATAAAACAATTGTAGTATATATGTGTGTGTATAACAGAATATCATGCAGCAATGAAAAAAAAAGAAATCATATTCAGCCACAAAAAGATAATGAATATTGCCATTTATGACAACATGGTTGGATATGAGGGCATTATGCTGTGAAATAAATCAAAGACAATTACTGCATAGCATCTCTTGTATGTGGAATTATGCACGTGTACCTGTGTGTGTATATATATACATATATATACACACACAGACACATGTGTGTGTGTCAAGCCCATATATTTATCAAGCTCATAAGATACAGAGAACAAATTAGTGGTTGCCAGAGATGAGGGGATGGGGTGAAAAAATTGGCTGAATTTTTTCTTTAGCTTGAATAAATTTTTATAAAAGGAAAGAAGACACTGAGTGATCAGAGAAAAACTGAGTCCAATCTTGTAGGACAGGGGAGGTGAATCAAACAGAAGATAAAGCATAAGCAAATGTACACAGGCTGTAATGCAAAGAATGTGTGAGGAAGGGCTAAGAGGTGCTATTTGACTGAGGCACAGGATAAACAAAAGAGAATAAGGCCTCAAAAGTTTGGACATGTATTTTACGGCAAGTCTGCATTGTCAGGATTAAAATGTTAGGTATTAGATAGATATAGGATATGGCACTGAGAGGTGTTTTGTTTTGTTTTTCTTTTTAACATAATCATAGCCCTGAGAGTCTAACATAGGTCAGGTAGAACAGAGTGCTTTGCTTTGGGAGGCAAGACAGGTCTTTAGCCTGGTAGGATTTGCACTGCACCATTGAGATTCTCTGCCTGATGATTTTGTTCTTTCCTAAAACATCCTAAACAAACAAACAACAACAACAAAAAAAAACCCTCAAACAAAAATACAACCAGAAATTTACTCCTGGTGATACTGGTATGCAACTGGAAAGAAGAAGAGATTTAACTTTTTCTAGATGTTTATCAATGTAGAGGTAACAGAGAAGTCCCAAGAAGAATGTCTTGTGAAGCAGTAAATGTGACTAGACCATAAATCTGCAAACATCAGTGGTTTCAGAACCTCTGTCTTAGGCTCAGAGTGAAATTTGTTCTGGGATGCCACTGCTTTTCCTTGAGGTTACTTAATCTGAAGGCTTAAACTAGTGCCATTCCCCTCTTTTTTATTAAGTGCCCATACTTCCAAGGAAGTGGAGTTCAGTTGTGTAACAGCACAGGGGACAGAGGCAGCCTATGTTTCCACTGTGAGCAACCTGTCTCTCAAAGAGGATCCAGCTGGTGACTTGTGCCTTGTGGTTCAGTTTGTTAGGAAAAATCAGCTTATAAATAAAATGCTTCCTTAATGTCAAAGGAGGATATTTCTAAAATTAAAAAAAAAAATTTATAAATCCAATTCTCTCCCTTTGGTATATTGGACCAACAAATAATGAACATGCCCCGCTACTGAAGATTATTCTATAGATGCTATACTTAATGGTATGTTTGGTGTTGTTTAGTCACCTAACCGTGTCTGACTCTTTGTGACTCCATGGACTGTAGCTCACCAGGCTCCTCTGTCCATGGGATTTCCCAGGCAAGGATACTGGAGTGGGTTGCCATTTCCTTCTTCAGGGAATATTTCCCATACTGCCTGCATTACAGGCGGATTCTTCACCACTGAGCCACCAGGAAAGCCCAGTGGTTGGTTTCGTTACAATAAATATTTAAAGAGTTTTCTTTCTTAATTTATCTGCTATATTAAAACTGTCATCTAACTAAATAGCTCCGATTCAAAAATAAGTAATTATAAAATGTAAAATTTTGAAGTTTGAAAATAATTCTTAGCATATATGACTCTGGAATAGTGTAGAAGTAATTGCACAAAATGCATTTTTAACAACAGTCTACACTTTGACAAATATATGAGTTTCTGAATCATTAGAAATAATTCTCAGCATAAATAAAGGTACCTATTAATGATATACAAATGAAATTCAGTTACAAATCACAGTTCTGAATTGTCTAGGAATTTTATAACATTACAGCCAAAAGTCATTCACGAATACAACTGTGCATTGTATCAGTCAGGGAAAGTTAGTTGGTATTGTGGTTTTACAATACTTAAAATTCCCAGCTCCTAAACCTGTTTTTTAATTTATTTATTCATTTTTTTTACTTTCTTCAGTTAATTTATTTTTAATTAATTTTTTCTTTTATTTGGCTGCATCACAGGTTGTAGGGTCTTAGTTGCCTGATCAGGGACAGAACCTATGCCCTCTGTAGTGGAAGCAAGAAGTTTTAAACACTGGACTGCCAAGGAATTCCCCAGTTGCTAAACATGTTAAAAATTATTTTTATTTATGCTGTGTATCTAGAACAATCCTGGAGGGGCAAAGAGTGTATTCTCATTGTAGTTCCTCTGGGTTAAGGAGTAAGAGAGGGTCCATTTCAATATATGCTTTCAAAATCAACTAGACAGAAGGAAGAGAAGATACGATTAATTTTTGCAGTTTCTGTGCAGGATAGATACCCTTGGCTCATTAAACATAAAAAGTAACAGGGACATGTCTAACTTCAAAGGTGAGGGCATCTTATGCTTTGATGGAGGAGGATAAGGAGGAGGAAGGTGGATATATGTGAATATGTATGAATGATACAAATGACTATGCAAGGGTATTTAACGTGATGCAAAGGTTTGGTAGTAGATATGCCAATGAAAATACAGTTGTGAAGAATATATTAAAGAAGATGGTTAAACTTTTGAGAGATCATGGTTAAATCACACTGATCAAATGCCCCAGGAAACACATCAGTAGACAGTGATAATAATGAAGGTGTTTAGCAAGCTTGCTGCAGCAAGGGAGACATACCTCAGAGCAAGCATGGGGTATCACATATGGGAGAATACGAGTTAGAAGGGCTTGCTGGCTTTTAACAGAATTTGTACTTGGGCTGGAATTGATGACAGTTTCCGAGGTAGTGGGGCAACTTCTTGATAGCACACTGTCAGGAGGAGAGTTATCATGGCTGGGGGATCAGCAGTCAACCTTGTTAGCAGTATGGCAGTGTTGTGGCCTGGAGTTCAGTTCAGCTCACAGAATAGTCTAGCTGGATAATTTCTTGTATTCTGTAAGCATTATTGATATGTGGTTGAGAATGTGTTGCTGTTTGCCAGCAGAGCCATTTCTGCTTTTACAGATTTAATAGCTGGGAGTTTATCATTTTTAATAAAACTCAGTCATCATTATAGCAAAAAAAAAAATGATTATTTTAATGCAATTCTAATTGGTGGCAGTGGACAGATGTGACCTTGGGTTCAGTGCCTTCATTGTTTCTTAGTTCACTTCTTAGCCTACTGATACATAATGAAAAAATATATATTTGGACTAGATAATTGCAAGCTAGTAAAAATGTGTAGACCTAAGAATCAAAGACAGTCATGGACCTAATACAAAGGAATTGCATCTATTTAGCATGCATATTAACTCTCGATTCAGTTCAGTTCAGTTCATTTCAGTCACAGAGTCTTGTCCGATTCTTTGCAACCCCATGAATCGCAGCACGCCAGGCCTCCCTGTCCATCACCAACTGCCGGAGTTCACTCAGACTCACGTCCATCAAGTCAGTGATGCCATCCAGCCATCTCATCCTCTGTCGTCCCCTTCTCCTCCTGCCTCCAATCCCTCCCAGCATCAGAGTCTTTTCCAATGAGTCAACTCTTCGCATGAGGTGACCAAAGTACTGGAGTTTCAGCTTTAGCGTCATTCCTTCCAAAGAACACCCAGGACTGATCTCCTTCAGAGTGGACTGGTTGGATCTTCTCACAGTCCAAGGGACTCTCAAGAGTCTTCTCCAATACCACAGTTCAAAAGCATCAATTCTTCAGTGCATTGCAAATCCTTAAGGTTTCTAATTAATTCTATGATATGTACTTAGAATCCAGTAAGTGTTACCATTAAAAAATACATACATTAAAAGTTATCTCCAAAGGCAAGCTATTGATCTTTCATGCTTGCTCTACAGTCTCAGTGACTCAGCCCAGAAATTGTGATATTTAAGCTAAAAAGCTAGCATTATTAGTTATTATGTATTTAGCAATTCCAGGCCATGTTTCAAATAATATCAATAAAAACCTCTATGTCAGAAGTGTGCTTTTTACCTTTTGACCATTTCCATCCATTTCTACCATTCTGTACCCCTACTTTTGGCAAACATCAGTCTGTTCTATTCTCTGTGTCTATGAGTTTGTGGGATTTTTGCCCTTTCATAAAAAGGTGAAAATTTCCAATTATAAGATAATTAAATTTTGCATGTGTGATATACAGCATAATGATTATAGTTAATAATACTGTATTGTATATTTGAACCTGTTGAGAGTGTAGACCTTAAAAGTTCTCGTGACAGGAAAAAAAATGCTTAACTACGAGGTAATTGATGTTAACTTATTGTGGTGAATATTTCACAATTTATACTAATATTGTTTTTCACACCTTGGACTAATACAATGTCACATGTCAGTTATATCTCAATACAACTGGATTTTTTTTTTTTACAAAAAGAAGCATATTCTTTTGTGATCAAAATTTATGACTTTTTTTTTAATATTCTCATTGGTACAAGCTACATTCCTCCATTTCTAAACCCATTTAAGTAGGCTAAAATTAAACACACACACAAATCTACACATTCATAATGTCATTATGGAGAAGGAAAAATTATTTACAAAGAAAATTAAATAATAAGAGTAAAAGATATTAATAATAAAATGTTTATAAAATTTGGCATAGGCTACTTACAGAAACTATCACATACAATAAGCATTATTTCTATATGAAATGAGATGCTTGCTTGCATTTTTTATCAAATAAAATAGGTTTAAAACTTCTTTGAAATTATTTTATGTTAAAAAGTACATTTATAAGTAACATGACGTGTGCATGGTTTAATATGGATGAGAGTACTTTTAAGGAGAGATTTAAGGAAAGCTGATTGTTTCCCTCCAATCGACTAAAAACCCAAAGGATAGAGAATAAAAGCAGCTAACATTTGGGAGAAAGAAAGAGGACCAAAGGAAGGTGAATTCCAGAAGAACTTATTTTAGTTAAAAGTAGATTTGAGATAGAACATGCCACAGCATTGTGGTAGGCTTTAAAAAAAAAAGAATTTCCTTACAGATATCCATCCTAAAGGAAATTAACCCTGAATATTCATTGCAAGGACTGGTGCTGAAGCTGAAGCTCCAGTACTCTGGCCACATGATGCGAAGAGCTGACTCATTGAAAAAGACCCTGATGCTGGGAAAAAATGAAGACAGGAGAGAAAGATGGCAACAGAGGATGAGATGGTTGGATGGCATCATCGACTCAATGGATGTGAGCCTGAGCAAATTTTGTGGAGTGGTGAAGGACAGGGAATCCTGGCGTGCTGCAGTCCTTGGGGTTACAAGGAGTCTAACATGACTGAGCAACTGAGTAACAGATATCAGGTCCTATTCCCTGGAACCTAAAAACATTACATAATAAATTAAAAGGTAATTGCAAATGTAATTAATAAGGATCTTGAGACATCCAGAATTATAAGGATGGATCCTCAATGTATTTACATGTATTTTAAGAAACAAGGAATTCCCGCAAAACAAGGAATTTCAGCAGCCACCAGAGGCTAAAAGAGGCAAAGAATAGATTCTTGCCTACATTCTCCAGAGGGAGCCCTGCTGGCTCCTTGATATTAGCCCAGAGATGATTTCAGACTTCTGGCCTCCAGACTTCTGGACTTCCTTGGTGGCTCAGATGGTAAAGCGTCTGCCTACAATGTGGGAGACCCAGGTTCAATCCTTGGGTTGGGAAGATCTTCTGGAGAAGGAAATGGCAACCCACTCCAGTATTCTTGCCTGGAAAATCCCAAGGATGGAGAAGCCTAGCAGGCTACAGTCCATAGGGTCGCAAAGAGTCGAACACGACTGAGCGACTTCACTTTCTTTCCCTCTAAGAGGGAGATTTTACACACACACGGACACACACACACACATTCAGCAGCCTCCAGAATTGTTAAAAATAAATAAAAAGTAAACTTCTGTTGTTTTAAGCCTTCAGTTTATCTAAATTTGTACCAATAACCACAGGAAACTAGCATAAGCATCATATGAAAATAGGTTTTAGCATATTACAGATTCTCTGTTTTTTTTTAAATAACATTTCTTTTTAAACAAGATGTCTACTACTTTGATCTTGCCTTCTCCAATACAAGCTGAGAACCTCATAGTAACATTGCTGGAGCAGGCAAAAACAAACCAGTGTGAATCTTTTGGAGAGATGAGGTTTTGACAAACAGGGTTTATTTTTTATAAACTGATAATTTTATTAATTCTGAAAACATTAGAATAATGATTTATGGAAAACCTCATTAATTGTTTCCATTTTTTAAAAAAATACTTTTTTCCTCAAAAGGAGTTACTTTCAGTGATAACTGTCTTCATAATTATTAAAAGATAGTGCTTGTGGAAACAAGGAAGAACAATTACAATATCCCATCCCTGAAAACAACATAATTTACCAAAAAGAGGTTAAAAGATCTTTATATATGCTAAAATGCTAGGAAATGATCATAATCTCATACTAAAAATGTAGAAGAGTATATTCCAGATAAACTACTGCTTAATCCCAATTAAAAGAGGATGCTTGACATTTGGGTGACAAGGCTACCATTTAATGATATGGGTAGCTAGAGGGACAAGCAGTTTTAAAGCATAACAAAAAAAGTCTATTTTTTCATAGTAATTTTTTAAGGATAATTAGACCTCAAAACTAACATCAAAATGGACAATTTAATATATAGCTGTGCAGTTCAGCCAAAATATAACTAGGATACTTTGGTACCTAGTAATGATTTGTCCTAGAACTAGGAGTAGGATACAGATAGAGAAAGTGATCTCATGGGAAAACTAAGTGTTATGTCCAAATTTAATCATCCAAACAAAGGAAAAGGATACATGCAAATAAAATGCAGTAAACAGATATTATACAAAATAAATAAATGAGGAATAATTGGAAAATAGATTTCCATTTATACTCTAAGCTATAAAAATAAGAAATCTACTGAAAGAAGAAAAAGATAAGATTGGGCCAGGTACACAAAGGCAATAAATTAAGGAGAAATAACTCAATTAGATACCATAGGGTGGAAATGAAGCAGAAAGGGAAGAATCGGTAATGTAGAAAGCTAAATCAGTTTCATGGAAGACAGGTTCACAAAAATCATATGTAATGTGAAAGAAAAAGGCAGAGAGGATCAGTTCATATAAGAACACAATAAGTAGAGGACAGAAAAAGGAGATCTGAAACAGTGGGATTCTAGTTTACCCCAAAAGAAGAACAAAGGCAATGAAGGAGGAAATATTCAAATTCTTAAAAAAAAAAAAAAGTAAATGTTCAATGAAGTAAAGGAAATCATGAATCATTAATGAAAATGTTTGCATTCATTACATGGAAAAATGTAAATAATTGACACAGTGCAACTTGGATTATTGATCCCAATTCCCCACTCCTCCTTGCATTCAAAATAGACTCTTTTCATATGACTTTGTAGTTCTTCCCTTTGGAGGTGAGATTTACTTCCCTGTCCCGTTGATGAAGGACTTAACCATGAAACTTGCTTGACCACAGATATGTGAGGAAAGGCAACATATAACCACTGCTGCTATTGCTGCTGCTGCTGCTAAGTCGCATGAGTCATGTCTGACTCTGTGTGACCCCATAGAGGGTAGCCCACCAGGCTCTCATGTCCCCAGGATTTTCCAGGCAAGAATAGTGGAGTGGGTTGCCATTTCCTTCTCTAATGCGTGAAAGTGAAAAGTGAAAGTGAAGTTGCTCAGTCGTGCCTGACTTCTAACGACCCCATGGCCTGCAGGCTCCCAGGCTCCTTTGTCCATGGGATTGTCCGGGCAAGAGTACTGGAGCGGGATGCCATTGCCTTCTCCAAAAGCTTAGCCTTAAGAAACATTGCATATTTCCTTTTTTTTTTTTTTATATATATATATTTTTTATTTTATTTTATTTTTTTAAATTTTAAAATCTTTAATTCTTACATGCATTCCCAAACATGAACCCCCCTCCCACCTCCCTCCCCATAACATCTTTCTGGGTCATCCCCATGCACCAGCATATTTCCTCCTGTTTCTTTTGAGCTTCTTCCAATCCCATGAGAAGATCCTCTGTGCCCAAAGTGTCCATGCCTCTCATTGGTATATTCCAATCCTCAGTTCACTCAATGGTCCAGAGAAGATAACAAACATGCAGGCAGACAAGGGCCCAAACTGCACCTTGGAGCCTATTCCAGCTAATCTCAGTCTGTATCAACCAGCCCTATGACTAATCTGCTAGCATAGAATCACATACAATAATTGTTTTAAATCTGTGACTTTTTAAGTGATTTATTACATGGCGTTTTTCTGGCAATAGTTGACATTGACATTGACCGTCAAGAAAATATTCCATTGATCCAACTTAATTAAACTTTGAAGAAATAATATATTTTGGAGAAAAATATCATAAACAAAAAACAAAGACTTTGGGGACAATGAATACTCCTGAAAAGAAGTCATTTATCTAAAAAAAAAAATTACTAAGAAAACTGATCTCAGGCTTCTAAGTAATATCCGGTGACTTCAAAGTCTATTTATAAGACAACAGCCACAGAAATTTGTAAAGTCATACATCAGATCACTTCAGTTTAGTTCAGTCGCTCAGTCGTGTTCAACTCTTTGCAACTCCATGGACTGCAGCTCACCAGGCTTCACTGTCCATCCTCAACTCCTAGAGCCTACTCAAACTCATATCCATTACATGTATTCATGATGCCATACAACCATCTCATCCTCTGTCATCCCCTTCTCCTCCGGATCACTTATTTCCCCCTGTTTAGAACACTGCAGTGATTTATATCATACTTATATTAAAATCTAAGCTACTTACATCTAAATAACCTGGCCCAAAGCTCAAGGACTTCCTTGGTGGCTCAGTTGGCAAAGAATCTGTCTGTACTGCAGGAGTGTGCCTGGAATCCAGGAGACCTGGGTTCGATCCCTGAGTCAGAAAGATAACCCCGAGAAGTAAATGGCAAGACACTCCTGAGAAATCTTTGGACAGAGGAGTCTGGAGTGTTACAGTCCATGGGGTCGTGAGAGTCTTGGACACGACTTATCAACTAAACCACCACCAAAGTTCCAACCTCTTATGCAGTCTCTTCCATCATTAAATCCTCCAACAACCGTTGGCCTCCATATTATTCCTAGTAATGCAAGGATGTTTAAAGGTTCAGAATCTCCATTTGATATTTCCTCTGCTTAGGTACTCTCCTTCCTAATTTTAGATTGCTTGCTCCCAAATGCCTATCCTAACAATGCTTCCAAAAACCGCCTTCATATTCTTCACGTAGTATACGGATATTTCTGTATAACATGTATTTATTTGTTTTATCGTTTATTACATTCCCAATGCAATGGAATCTCTGTTAGGGTTAAGATTTTGACCGCTCATGCAGTGCTGTATACTTAGCACCTGATAATATGTTTGAAAGGAAAGAGTCACTAGATTATTAATAACTATTTTAATAAATAAGCACCAGATGTCAAACACCCAAATAGTTTTAATAAAAATAAAGTCCCCAACCACTCTGTGGAAGCATATAGTCTATATAATTTCCAAATAAAATCTTCATGTCACCCTCTAGATTACTGAACAATTAATGGAAATAAAAACTATAAAAATCAGAATGCAATAGTATTGAAGTAGTAATGGTAGCATTAAATCTAGCTATAAAAACAGAATTGTATTAACTTGATAATTATGGCTATTGATTTGTGTTACAACTTGTGAAAAATTCACTGTCAATTGCAAAAGTTACTATGATTTATCTTTAAAATATCTGAGGCAAAATCTCAGACATAAATGATTTGGGAATAGTGATAGAACAAGGCATAAGTAACTTTTTGTTTAGTTTTTATAAAGAGGGTCATGACCCTTAGCTTGGTTTCTGAGGTCTATAAATCAAGATATATAGATTAATGATGGATATAAACATATAAAGAAAATTATGCTAATATAGTGAAAAGCATTCTATAATTTCCAGATTATCAAAAGAAAACAGAATTGAAACAATAATACAGATCATAAAGTACATGCTAGAAAACAAAGGAAACTGCTAGTAAAACATTTAAGAAAAACAGAAAATCAAATACAATTACAAAATAAAACCAAAATTATATGCCAAGTCAATATATATAAATATAATAACTTCCCACTCAAAGTTATAAAATTAAATCCAACTATATAGGGTTATAAAATTCAACTGTATATTGTGTACAAAGAGACTTGCCTAAACTCAATTGATTTGCAAGGCTTGACTGTAAAAGAACGGATGAGATCTAGAAAAAATGCAAATAAAAAGAAAGCAGTTGCCATGATGTTAATGTTAGAAAGTAAATTAAATTCTAAATACATAATAAACAGTAGCAAAATATAAGAAACAAAAGTCCTTGTAACATAAGAAGGGCAAAAACTGTGTTTGTCTCCTCTAATTGTTCAAGCAAAAAAGGTTATATAGAAGCTCTAAATAGACATCTTAAGCTAAATTAAGAACACAGCATACCAGGGGGGAAAGGTGAAGGGAGGGATTGGGGAATAAATTGGGAGATTAACATTTACACACTAGTATATGTGTATATATATATATATATATATATATATATATATATATATATATTTAAGACAATGAGATATATACATATATATTTAAGATAACTAGTGAGATATATATATATATATATATATATATATATATATTTAAGATAACTAATGAGAACCTCTGTATAGCACAGGAACTCTACTCAATACTATGTAATGGCCTATATGGGCCATTATAGGGCCTATATGAGCCTATATGGGCCATATACTCTAAAAAAGAGTATATGTATACATGTGTACAACTTATTCCTGCTATGTAACTATTTCCCTAGTGGCTCAGATGGTAGAGAATCTGCCTCCCAATACAGGAGACACAGATTTGATCCCTTGGTTGGGAAGATCCCCTGGAGAAGGGAATGGCAACCCACTCCGGTATTCTTGCCTGGAGAATTTCATGGACAGAGGAGCCTGGCTGGCTAAAGTCCATAGGGTCGCAAGGAGTCAGAGACGACTGAGATACTAGCACTTTCACTTTCATAATTTGATTTCATAATTGATTCACTGTGTTGTATAGTAGAAACTAATACAACTTTGTAAATCAATATACTCCAACAAAAATTTTAAAAAAGGAAGTCAGCAATTTGCAGGCTTTAATTTTTATTCAGTGATATACATTGAAGGATTTTTTTTTCTTGTTTGAAACTCATATTGTAATGTTATTAATGTCATCATCATTTCTTCATAATTAAAAAAAAGTAGTTAAATGTAAAAATAATATAACACATCAAAGACATAGAAAACACCCAAAATCCAAGAACATTAGAAATAGTATAAACTTCATCACCAGCAATTAAACAAAAATCAGACTTAGAGTACATAGCATAAAGCAAAATCATGACTGTGGCATCTTTAGAAAATAGCTATAAAGAGCCAAACACATTCTCAAAATCTTTGAGCAATGGCCAAGGTTAGACAAAAAGTTATAGGCTTCAATATTTTCATTACTGAATAGGAAGAGTAAAAATAAAGTTTGAACACAAGAATTTTAAAAAGAGAGCATAATTTAAAATATGTCCAAATAGTGATATCAAAAATACAATTGTGGGAGGGGGAGGAGGGAATACATTTGGTTGGATGAATACATTAATCTAAAAAACTGACTCTCAGCCCTTTTTTGGGTACTTTTTAAATAAAATATATTATAATACAAGTGGTTTATAGTCAGGGTCCATTCAAATCTCAAGAAAAACTCATCCTAATCTTATCCAAACTCTTAAAGAGAGTATGAGATATAAGAAAAGCTTCCTAACTACTTTGACAGGCCAGTATATCATATAAGCTAAAATCATGTTTAGAAAAAGAAAATTATGGATATAGCTTCAGTTCAGTTCAGTTCAGTTGCTCAGTCATGTCTGACTCTTTGTGACCGCATGAACTGTAGCACGCCAGGCCACCCTGTCCATCACCAACTCCCGGAGTTCACACAAACCCACGTCCATCGAGTCAGTGATGGCATCCAGCCATCTCATCCTCTGTCGTCCCCTTCTCCTCCTGCCTTCAATGCCTCCCACCAGCAGAGTCTTTAGATATGAGTCTTCGCATCAGGTGGCCAAAGTATTGGAGTTTCAGCTTTAGCATCAGTCTTTCCAATGAACACCCAGGACTGATCTCCTTTAGAATGGACTGGTTGGATCTCCTCACAGTCCAAGGGACTCTCAAGAGTCTTCTCCAACACCACAGTTCAAAAGCATCAATTCTTCAGCACTCAGCCTTCTTCACAGTCCAACTCTCACATCCATACATGACAACTGGAAAAACCATAGCCTTGACTACGCGGACCTTTGTTGGCAAAGTAATGTCTCTGCTTTTGAATATGCTATCTAGGTTGCTCATAACTTTCCTTTCAAGGAGTAAACGTCTTTTAATTTCATCGCCGCAGTCACCATCTACAGTGATTTTAGAGCCCCCAAAAATAAAGCCTGACACTGTTTCCATTGTTTCCCCATCTATTTGCCATGAAGTGATGGGACCAGATGCCATGATCTTCATTTTCTGAATGCTGTGTTTAAGCCAACTTTTTCACTGTCCTCATTCACTTTCATCAAGAGGCTTTTTAGTTCCTCTTCACTTTCTGCCATCAACGTGGTGTCATCTGTATATCTGAGGTTATTGATATTTTTCCCAGCAATCTTGATTCCAGCTTGTGTTTTTTCCAGTCCAGCGTTTCTCTGATGTACTCTCCATATAAGTTAAATAAGCAGGGTGACAATATACAGCCTTGACATACTCCTTTTCCTATTTGGAACCTATCTTAATTAGGTATCAGTACTTTGGCCAAACTTGATTATATTATACCCTTTCCGATTAACGAACTCTCTGTGAGAAATTAAGATTAAATATTAGTTTTTTTGAATTTTAAAATAATAAAACATTTTAAGTTCAAAACATTTTTCTTTCCTTTCAAACTTAGAAGTTCAAAGACCAAAACCTTAAGTCTAAAACTATTCTCCCCAATTCCTTTTTCCTGTTTAATTTCAAGTTTCTTCTCAAGTTTATTTTCTTTATGCAATTGCAGCCTATGCTGTTTTGTCTGTTGATTGTTAAAGTTTCTATAGAGTTTTTGAATTGTATTGGTTCAATATTAAATGTGCAAATGTGTTCATGATTTTAAATTCCAAGTGTACAAGTTAGTGAAAAATTCCAAGTGTACAAGTTAGAGAACTTTTCAAATGTGTACAGCCCTGTAACCACTGCTGAAATTATGATATATAACATTTTTTATCACTTCCAAAATCTCCTTTGTAACACTTTTAGGTTAACTCCTGGACCATGGAAATTCATCAGCTGCTTTCTATCATTAAAGTCAATGCCAAAGAATGTTTAAACTACCGCACAGTTGCACTCATCTCACATGCTAGTAAAGTAATGCTCAAAATTCTCCAAGTCAGGCTTCAGCAATACATGAACTGTGAACTTCCTGATTTTCAAGATGGTTTTAGAAAAGGCAGAGGAACCAGAGATCAAATTGCCAACATCTGCTGGATCATGGAAAAAGCAAGAGAGTTCCAGAAAAACATCTATTTCTGCTTTATTGACTATGCCAAAGCCTTTGATTCTGTGGATCACAATCAACTGTGGAAAATTCTGAGAGCGATTGGAATACCAGACCACCTGACCTGCCTCTTGAGAAATCTGTATGCAGTTCAGGAAGTAACAGTTAGGACTGGACAGGGAACAACAGACTGGTTCTAAATAGGAAAAGGAGTACATCAAGGCTGTATATTGTCATCCTGCTTATTTAACTTATATGCAGAGTACATCATGAGAAATGCTGGACTGGAAGAAACAAGCTGGAATCAAGATTGCTGGGAGAAATATCAATAACCTCAGATATGCAGATGACACCACCTTGATGGCAGAAAGTAAAGAGGAACTAAAAAGCCTCTTGATGAAAGTGAATGAGGACAGTGAAAAAGTTGGCTTAAAGCTCAACATTCAGAAAACGAAGATCATGGCATCCGGGCCCATCACTTCATGGCAAATAGATGGAGAAACAGTGGAAACAGTATCAGACTTTATTTTTTTGGGCTCCAAAATCACTGTAGATGATGACTGCAGCCGTGAAATTAAAAGAAGCTTACTCCTTGGAAGAAAAGTTATGAGCAACCTAGATAGCATATTCAAAAGCAGAGACATTACGTTGCCAACTAAGGTCCATCTAGTCAAGGCTATGGTTTTTCCAGTAGTCGTGTATGGATGTGAGAGTTGGACTGTGAAGAAGGCTGAGTGCCGAAGAATTGATGCTTTTGAACTGTGGTGTTGGAGAAGGCTCTTGAGAGTCCCTTGGCCTGCAAGGAGATCCAACCAGTCCATTTTGAGGGAGATCAGCCCTGAGATTTCTTTGGAATGAATGATGCTAAAGCTGAAACTCCAGTACTTTGGCCACCTGATGTGAAGAGTTGACTCATTGGAAGAGACTGTGATGCTAGGAGGGATTGGGAGCAGGAGGAGAAGAGGACGACAGAGGATGAGATTCCTGGATGGCATCACTGACTCGATGGACATGAGTCTGAGTGAACCCCGGGAGTGTTGATGGACAGGGAGGCCTGGCGTGCTGCGATTCATGGGGTCTCAAAGAGTCGGACACGACTGAGCGACTGAACTGAACTGTGTTCAGTTAAGTGTTTAACAAACTGTAAATAACCATTTAAACAAATTATCATACATATACCTAGTGGAATCATTCATATTTTAAAGAGACTAAAAGATTAAGAAATAAGATGTAAAACCAATACAGTATTGTAAAGTAAAAAAAAAGAAATTAATTCAAAATAAGTAAATAAATAAATAAAAATCCTCCCTGTACCCACCCACCACCCCTCCCCTACAAAAAAAAAAAAAAAAAAGATATTTCAAGCATCAGTCATATATTTGGGAAACAAAGTCACTCTAATGCTAAACAATCCAAGATTGAGTACACATGATCACTATAGTCCAAGACTGAGTTTTATTTGTACTCAAATGAAGGAGCGAGTACCTAAATGTACTGTTCGGCTTTACTGAAAAAAAAAGAAAAAGAAAAGCTGAAACACTGGGCAGTCAGGAACACCAGGAAGTCTGTGCCAGTTGTCTGGAATCCATGATGGATTCATTAACATTTAATTAGGAAAAGTTTCAACAGGAACTTAATTTTGTTACAACACATTTACCACATCCAGAAGCCAGCCATTCTATGAAATCTGCCTCCTAGGCAAGGTCCCCACATTTGTTTTGACTGGAGAATCATACTCACCATATTTTTGACCTGAAACTGCTATGTTGCTGAACCCTAGGCCACAGTGGGTGGAAATTAGGGGTGAGGTGAACTAGAATGGACCAAATTTCAGTTATGTGCTATTCAAAATGTTGTTTTCCTCTATTTTCTATTTTCAATTCTATAAGTTGTTCAGTAATAATCCTTATGGGCACAAGCAGTATCTGCATACCCACTTACTATAATACTCTCACCTTAAACTACACTGTAATATTTTCATAGAGTAATTCTCATTCTCGAGTTTGTGGACAAGTCTCTATATCCCTCCACAGAATCCTCTATGGCCCAGAACGCAGAATGGAATTTGATTCAGTGTACTTAGTCATGTCTACATAAGCCTCACTCTAACAATTTAAAGCTAGGAATTCCCCTGTGCTCCATAGAACAAGCAAGCTCAGATGCCTTGCATTTTAACTGCAATTGAAATTATTCTGCACATAAATGCTTAAAAAGACTGAAAATATCCATTTTCTTACAATCGAATCTTTGCTTCAGCCAAACATTCCTAGGAGATACTGCCCCTGTATTGCAAATTAGCAACAGCCTGCAATTTTACACTACCTGAACCTGTATACATGCCCTTGGAATTGTGACTCCTCTCTTGGCCACCTAGTGTTGGAAAGGTCACCCATCTACTGTTCTTATAACTGAATTATCTCCGGATCTGTACCCACCTATTTTGGTTTCTGTACCCGCAGTATATATGATCCTCTTCCAGCCCCCAAAGTAGCCACTCATCCCTTTTTCCTTTTGCATTTGCTTTTGCTCACATAAGCTCATTTACCTTTACATGTTTGCATTCCCAACACCTTCCCCAAGATTTGTTTACATTTTCCTACTTTGCTTTTCTAAACATGGTCATTGAATCATGAACAAAGCTTCTTCCATAAACAGGACTCACCACCAAATTCAAAATACCATAAAGCCCAAGGCTTAAAACTTGTCAGGATGCCACTAGAAATCATTAAAATCAAAGCTCTACCCAAATCCTATAAGGTCCAAAGACACATAGCTAGATTCCATAAAAAGTTGCTTCTATATATTTTGTGTTTTCCTACTCTACAAAGTCTACAGTCATGCAAAAGATATTGGTGTCTCCAACAGGGCACCTCTTCCCTGTTGAGGTTCTGAAAATTAAAAAAAAATAACTAATTAGATAAGGAATAAAATATGACCACTATTTTTTATAGCAATTGGATTAGAGAATGCAATTAGTATGGAATACAAATGGGCCTTATAACTGAATTCAAGGAATTAAGCAATTACATCTATTGAATTACTAACAATATCAAGCCAAAGAATTGGTCTCCATATACGTAGTCTGGCTAGTTACATTTGTAATATGGAGAAGTAGAAGACAATCCATGATTTCTATTAGTGCAAAGATCATAAGAGAAAGAGGACAGACTGAGTTATCAATGCCCAGAATATTCTGCCCATAGAGTGAACTGGTTAATGGGAAAATAAATGACAAAGATCTTAAGTTCTTGGAGCTCTAAGCATGTGGAAGAATTTATCATGATTAGAGGTAATTCTTTCATGTAGGTTTAAACAAGTTTATCTTGTAAAAACTTCTCTTGGAAACATAGATTTGTTACATCTTAGCTGCGTTAGCAAATGTTCTGGGGAAACTGAAACATCAAAATTCTATTATACATTTGTTTTAAGAAGATCAAAATTAGGCTATTAGGTATTTTCAATTATAACCATATTTAAATTAAAAAGAATACACTGGAATCAATTCTAATGAGATGGATGAAACTGGAGCCGATTATACAGAGTGAAGTAAGCCAGAAAGAAAACCACCAATACAGTATACTAACACATATATATGGAATTTAGAAAGATGGTAGTGATGACCCTGTATGCAAGACAGCAAAAGAGACACAGATGTGTAGAGCGGACTTTTGGACTCTGAGGGAGAGGGTGGGATAATTTGGGAGAATGGCATTGAAACATGTATACTATCATGTAAGAAATGAATCGCCAGTCTATGTTCAATGCAGGATACAGGATGCTAGGGGCTGGTGCACGGGGATTATCCAGAGAGATGATATGGGGTGGGAAGTGGGAGGGGGGTTCATGTTTGGGAACTCATGTACACCCGTGGTGGATTCATGTCAATGTATGGCAAAACCAATACAGTATTGTAAAGTAAAATAAAGTATAAATAAAAATTTAAATAAAAATAAAATAAAATTGAAAAAATAAAAATAAAAAAAATAAATAAAGATCTCATTTCCTTTTGGAATTAAAAAGCTGGAAGAAAAATCTCACTTGATAAATGAGAAATGGCTACAAAAAATATAAATTTGGAGAGATATATGTCTCTGAGGAGAGAGAAGGGATGCCAGGGACTGATTTACATGTGGGAGAACTTAAGAGGAAGACATGACTGATACTAAGTGAATAAGACTAAACAGAACTAATGTAAAGAACTGTGAAAAGAATGCATGTGATCTGCAGTGACAATAGAGGACCCCCAAAGTGAAAGTTGTTCAGTTGTGTCTGACTCTTTGTGACCCCATGTACTACACAGTCCATGGAATTTTTCAGGCCACAATACTGGAGTGGGTAGCTGTTCCCTTCTCCAGGGGAGAACATAGGGATTGAACCCAGGTCTCCCACATTGTGGGCAGATTCTTTGCCAGTTGAGATACCACGGAAGCCCAAGAATATTGGAGTAGGTAGCCTATCCCTTCTCCAGTGGTTCTTGCAGACCCAGGAATTGAACCGGGGTCTCCAGCTTTGCAGGTGGATTCTTTACCAACTTTACCAGATCTTTACCAGCTGAGCTACCAGAGAATGGCGTGGAGCCCCAGAAAAGAGGGAACTCACAGTTAGTTGCACGTTCCTTGTCACAGATCTTCATTAGCAGCTTTTAAGAAAGAGCAGAGCAGTGAATGAACCCAAAGAGAATCTCTGTCCCTCAGTGCCAGCAGGAAGGAATTTACTGGTGCTGCTGGAAAGATTCTAAACTGTACTCTCTTGGTGCATTCATTTCTCATACTGAGGAAAAGCCTTCACCAGAGAGAAGAGCAACAGATTCTGCTGTTGCCAGATGCAAGTGAAATTTGATTATGAGTTGAAGAAGGGTGAAAGAAAACACCTTAAAAACTTAGGGGAGTATCAAGAAACATTCTACACCTCAGGATCCTATATCAATATGATTAGAAATTTCTTCTTTCTAGGGGAACACACTTTTTCCCATGCAAAACTCACTACAGATTCAAAAATTGTGTCTCATGGGGAAGACGGGAGGAAACAGAAAATCCTACACATGAGGCAAGGATACTCTCTCCAAAATCATACTGGCAAGCACTAAGTAACAAAAAGCAACAGGTTAACACTGAGAGAGGGGAAAGTTAATGGAGAAGATACACTCTGTGGCACAAATTTATAGAGATGACAACATCGCTGTTCTGGCTGTGCTCAGTTATGTCTTACTCTTTGCTGCCCCATGGACTGTAGCCCACCAGGCTCCTCTTCGTATTGACATGTCCCTCTGATACAAATCACCAAGAAAGAGCATATCAGTTTTGTGATATTCTTACCAAAAATGCATTAGCTCAAAATAAGCATAAGAAACATCAGACAAATTAAATTTAGGGATATTCTATAAAATAACTGACAAAGACACTTCAAATATGCCAAGGTCATGAAACACAAAGACTGAGAAGCTGCCGTAGATGGGAGGAGATCAAGGAGACATGACAACTAAATGCCAAGTGAGACCATGGATTAGACCCTGGAGTCATAAAAGATATATTTAAATATAGATAACATTTTAGTTAGTAGTATTTTTCCAATGTCAGTTCCTCAGTTTTGATAACTATGCTGTGTGTGTACACACTTAGATTGAGTGTCTGATTCTTTCCAACGTCATGGACTGTAGTCTGCCAGGCTCCTCCGTCCATGGAATTTTCCAGGTAAGAATGCTGGAGAGGGTAGCTATTTCCTGTGCAATGGTTATGTGAAATGTTAGCTTCAGGGGAAGATGGGTAAAGAATACACAGGAACTCTCTTGTGACACTTCTGTAAATCTACTATTACTTTAAAATATTAAAAAATAAAAATAAATTACCAATACTGGGAATAAAATTAGTCCATCAATACAGATTTTGCAGATATTAAAGGAAAACTAAGGGGAGATTAAAAAGAAACATGTTAATATGTTTGACAATGTGTATGAATGTATGTTACTTGAGTATAGAAAGCATCAATAGAAATTTAAGAACAATCCAAATTATTTCATTTTAAATGAATTAAATTTATATTTAAAAACTTTGCCACAAAGAAAGTTCTAGGCCTAAATAATCTTGCTCACTACTTCTATACAGTATTTAAGAAACAATCCCTTGACATTAGAGAAGGAGGTAGGAACACATGCCCAACTGATTTTTTCGAGGTAAGAATTATCCTGATTTCCAACCAAAGAAAGGAGTTATAATAAAACTACAGAATAACTTTCATGGACATAAATGCAAAAACTTCCACAAAATATTAGTAAATATAGATAAATATAAATCTTTATGTATTTCTTCAACAAAGTTGTATTAAGGATATGCAGAGCAGTACAAGGGAAAGCTGGTACTATATGTGATAAGGTGGAGTCTATTCTGTTAACTTAAGGTTATTCAACATCTGAAAATCAATCACTGTAGCTCAAACCACAGACTGGAGATGAAAACAATATTATAATCACAACTGATTCATTTGACAAAATTCAGCATCAATTTCTCATTGAAATAATCTATAAGGGGGTAGGAATTAATGTGAACATTTTCAACCTGATAAATAGTATCCTTGAAGAATGTATAATGAACCTGACCTTTAGAATGAAACACTATGTTCCCTGTAATATTAACATTAGGAGCAGGATAATGATGTGACTCTTCATAAATATTGCACTGAAAGTTCTAGCCAGTGCAATAAGGTATGAAAATTTTAATAAAATATAGTTAAAAAGTGAGAAGATATTTATTTTTCTTCACAATTGACAGGTTTTTCTATGCAACTAATTCTAAATAAACTACAAAAAAAATCTATTATCAAGTAGTATTATATTATCAAGGATACTAGATATAAGATTAATGTATATAATTAATTATAATAATGAAGAACAATAGAAAATTAGAATTTTTAAAATTATAGTAGCATTGCAAAAAGTATGAAACACTAATCATACTTTTTACTGAGACTGTAAAATATTTATATGGCAAATTAAGCAGGAACTAAATAAGTAGAACAGTATTCTTTGTTCATGGATCAGATTGCTCAACATTATAAAGATGTCAGTTCTCCTCTAACTACCCTATAAATTAAATGCAAAAATAATTCTATAATAAATGCAATTTCTATGCAATATCAGCAGCTTTTAAACCTATAATCAACAATATTTTAGCAGAAACTGTCAATGTGAATCTAAACATTTTGTGTAGAATTGAAGGAACTAGAATAGTAAAAACAGTTTAAAAAAGAAGAAAAGAGTTGAAATACATATAATTTAAGGAACTACAAAATTACATAGTGAAGGTATCATAATATTATTAAAATGATAAATTCATAGATCAATGGAAGAGAATAGAGACAGGAACTAAACCTACTTGTATATTGTCAGTTGATTTTCAAACATAATTCAAGTGTTGGAATAATTAGATTAGCACTCGTAAAAAGCATCAATCTTGATCTATATCTTCTTCAAAGCCACACTGAGTATATACAAGACACTTTGGTCAGGACCTTCGTCTACATAAGCAATTTGAAGCAGCCCAGATCAGAACTTCAGCAACACTCTGACAGATCATTCATAGCCAATAATTTTCCAGGAAAAGAAAAAGGAGAAATATTCAAATTAAAAAAACTGAAGAAAGAATGGTTGAAAACTTTCTAGATCTGTTAGTGTCTGAAGACATTCTAAATTTGTAAATCTCTTACGTCTACAGATATAAGAAGCTTAGTACAATCCAAAATAATAATAAATAATTTCAAAGAAGTAAATAACCAGAAAATAAGAATCAATTGTTTTAAACCCAAAGAAAAAGAAAAATCTTAAAGCAGCTAGCAAGAAAGGATGCGTAATCTATAGGGCAGTAACAGATTGAATATCAGAGGATTGCTCATCAGAAGCCAAGAGTTTGGAAGAAAATGACATTTTTCAAATGCTGAAAGAAAAAGATGGGCAACCCATAATTATTTAGTGAAAATATTCTTTAGGAATGCAGGAGAAAGACACTGTCATATGAAGAAAAATTAAGAAAATCTTTTGCTATCAGAAAATGAAAATATATACCTATCTGAATGCAGAGTTCCAAAGAATAACAAAGAGAGATAAGAAAGCCTTCCTCAGTGATCAATGCAAAGAAATAGAGGAAAACAATAGAATGGGAAAGACTACAGATCACTTCAAGAAAATTAGAGATACCAAGGGAACATTTTATGCAAAGATGGGCACAATAAAGGACAGAAATGGTATCGATCTAACAGAAGCAAAAGAGATTAAAAAGAGGTGCAAGAATACATGGAAGAACTGTACAGAAAAAGATCTTCACGACTCAGATAATCACCATGGGTTGGTCACTCACCTAGAGTCAGATGTCTTGGAATGTGAAGTCAAGTGGGCCTTAGAAAGCATCACTATGAACAAAGCTAGTGAAGATGATGGAACTCCAGTTGAGCTATTTTAAATCCCAAAAGTTGATGCTGTGAAAGTGCTGCACTCAATATGCCAGCAAATTTGGAAAACTCAGCAGTGGCCACAGGACTGGAAAAGGTCAGTTTTCATTCCAATCCTAAAGAAAGGCAATGCCAAAGAATGAACAAACTACTGCACAATTGCACTCATCTCACACTCTAGTAAAGTAATCCTCAAAATTCTCCAAACCAGGATTCAACAGTCAGTTCAGTTCAGTTCAGTCGCACAGTCATGTCCGACTCTGCGACCCCATGAATCACAGCATGCCAGGCCTCCCTGTCCATCACCAACTCCTGGAGTTCACTCAGACTCACGTCCATCGAGTCAGTGATGCCATCCAGCCATCTCATCCTCTGTCGTCCCCTTCTCCTCCTGCCCCCAATCCCTCCCAGCATCAGAGTCTTTTCCAATGAGTCAACTCCTCATATCAGGTGGCCAAAGTACTGGAGTTTTAGCTTTAGCATTATTCCTTCCAAAGAAATCCCAGGGCTGATCCTTTCAGAATGGACTGGTTGGACCTCCTTGCAGTCCAAGGGACTCTCGAGAGTCTTCTCCAACAACACAGCTCAAAAGCATCAATTCTTCAGCGCTCAGCCTTCTTCACAGTCCAACTCTCATATCCATACATGACTACTGGAAAACCATAGCCTTGACTAGATGGACCTTAGTCAGCAAAGTAATGTCTCTGCTTTTGAATATGCAATCTAGGTGGGTCATAACTTTTCTTCCAAGGAGTAAGCATCTTTTAATTTCATGGCTGCAGTCACCATCTGCAGTGATTCTGGAGCCCAAAAAAATAAAGTCTGACACTGTTTCCACTGTTTCCCCATCTATTTGCCATGAAGTGATGAGCCCGGATGCCATGATCTTCGTTTTCTGAATGTTGAGCTTTAAGCCAACTTTTTCACTTTCCTCCTTCACTTTCATCAAGAGGCTTTTTAGTTCCTCTTCACTTTCTGCCATAAGGGTGGTGTCATCTGCATATCTGAGGTTATCAGTCCTGAATAATCACTGGAAGGAGTGATGCTGAAGCTGAAACTTCAATATTCTGGCCACCTTATGTGAAGAACTGACTCATTGGAAAAGTCTGTAATGCTGGGAAAGAGTGGAAGTGGAGGGTGACGGGGATGACAGAGGATGTGATGGTTGTATGGCATCCCCGACTAGAGGGACATAAGTTTGGGTAAACTCTGGGAGTTGGTGTTTGACAGGGAGGCCTGGTGTGCTACAGTCCATGAGGTTGCAAACAGTCAGACATGACTACCCACTTGAAATGAACTGAACTGAACTTGCTACCAGAATTGCTGTAAAATAACTTCTAATGGAATTTCTTTACTCATAATGGAAGTTTAAAAAGTGGGATATATAAATGTTTACTAATGACAAAACTTGATTTAATGACTTATTTTAATTAGATTGTATCAACTGTTTCTTGTTGAGCTATGAAACTATTAGCTATTAATTTATTCTCCAAACATTCTGGACTTCACCCAATCCATGAAATAAACAAATTTGTATTAAGTGTCTGGATATCTATAAATGCTATTAACTTTGTAAGCCACAGGATTAATTTCTACCTGTCCTTCAGGTCACAAATGAACAAATTTTCTCTGGTTAATTTCCTGAAGTCTCCAAGGTATTAATAATTGTTTATGTTTCTACATATGTTACTGCTACATGGCAATTCTCTTGTTATAATACTTATCACTCTTTAAGTTACTGACTTATTATAAATTCCCCTAGGAAGGACTGTGACTATCTTTCAACCTTTTATTCCTTCATCTATCAGACTACTGGCCCATAATAAACACAGAAAATAATCAAATAATAAGTATGATATAAAGGGTACTTTCTCACTATATCTTTTTTAAATACACAAATAAATTTAAGAAAGTATAAATGCTTTTTATTATCACACTAAATTGCAACTATTTGATTTTGCTCTTCTGAAATTCTGAAAACATCAATTTTAAATGGAAAGAAAGTAGAGTATCTATTGAGCACTTAATGTTATATAGATTATCTCATTGAATTCTCACAACAATTTATGAAGTTGGCTCTATTACTTTTCTTACTTTTATAAGGGAGAAAATTGAACCACAGAGAGGTTAACTCACTCTCCTAAGTCATAATTGGTAAGTGACTGGGCAGGGTTTGAATAAATGAAATTTTAAGAGGTAGTTCAACAACTCATTATTTATAATTCCTAGTTTTTATTGCATTTAAAAGAGGAGATTGCTTCTAAAGAAAATTACTCCTCAGTTGACATTTTCATAATTGGTTATTTTTCATGTTGTCCATTTCTCCTAGGTAATATGTTGTGTTATTATAGATAAGTCAAGAATAGTGGTCAGGTATATGTGATGCTTCACCACATTTTTAAGTGTTAACAAAAATACACAATTATATGATGACATTCAAATGTACTTTTGGAAGTGCCACGATTAGACTGCAAGTGTGACCTTAAATAATCTTTACTATCAGCACAGAGTCAAGCCATTGTATAAAGGTTGATTTTGAAAGAATCAAATGTACAAAAATAACATTTATTTCTCACTATGTATTACATACTTTTATGAGAAGTATATGTAATTAAATTAAACTTTTATCATCCCGGTATGTAAGATAATGTTTCCTTGTTTAGAAGAGGAAAAACTGAGTACCAGAGAAAAAACTTAACTTGTTCAACAACACAGGCAACTATTATCTGCATAAATTTATATGTTTGAGAGGCTTTACCAAATTCCCCAGAGCATACTCACAATTAAGTTTTATTTAAATGTTACAGAATGAGAGTATACAGACAAGCACTGAGAATGCATGAGACATCCAGGAAAAATCTCACTAAGGTCTTTATGAACACATGGGCATGATTTGTCTCTGCATTGAAACACCAGTTCTTTAGTATGTGTCCTGATTCCTGGCTTCAGAATAGCTCAGGACACAAGTTCCCCAGAAATGGGGTCTTTTCATGCCCCTCTGATCAGTTAGTCAAGCCCGGCAGTCTAACCACAGAGGTCAGGTGAAAAATAGCAACAAAAAAACCAGCTCTGCGTGTCATCATGGGAGTTTTGCACCTTATAAACAGCCCATTATAAATTCCATTACCCTGATATTAGCCAAAGGTCAAGGTAAGATATGCAGGCATCCCCAGAGGTAAGGCTAGCATTTCTATGTCCAGTTGTAAGTGAACATTATTCTCCACCTAAATTTTAATCCCAGCATTGTGGTTCAAGAGACCATGCTCTTAAAACTACATTACTGGGATAACAGGAGAAATTTACTGTTTCTTTGGCCTAATATTACTTATAAAAGGTGAAAAACCCAGTCTTGGAGAGGTAAATTGATACACTATATTAATATATCATTTCATCATAATGTTAATAACTGACATTTACAATATTATAAAGTAGATAATTTTATAAGTATTCCCATTTTATAGGCAAGGAAACTGAGGCTGAGAGAAGGTATACAATGTTATATAGCTGTTCTTAGAAGATCTATCCATCTATCCATCCTCACTACTGCTTTCATGACAAATTTACTAAAGCTAGGCTGCTTGGATAGTAGTCCTGGCTCAGCCCCTAACTGTTTGTGTTTTTGACCACATTTCTTTACTGCTTTGTGCATTAGTGACCCTATTTCTAAGCAGGAATGATAATGGTACATATGCAATATTATCTTCATTGCAAGGATCAAATGAATTGATATACAGGTGACACATAAAACTGTGCCAGGCATACAATTAATGCTATATCAGCATTAGCTATTATTACATATTCAATATGTGTTTATAGAATGTTTACAGGACCTGTTCTAGACATAGGGGATATAGTCATGAATAAAACAGAAAATGTTAATGCTTTCAAAGAGTTTACATTCTAGTGGGAGAAGATAGATAAGGTCTAAACAAGTGTATATGTACAATATTAAGTGGCAATAAGTACCATCAAGAAAATTAAGCAGATAAATGTTTTAGAGGGCAATGAATGAGCCTGCTGAGATATATATGTGTATGTGTGTGTACCCATATGAGGCCAAATCTAATAGAAACTAGGAGAGATGCAATCATCTGGGAAAGAAGATTCCTGGCAGAAAACAAACTGCAGAAGTGCTGAGGCAGGCTTGTGTTTGGATAGTACAAGGGTGCAAGGAATAGCAAAGGAGGACAGTGTGGCTGATACAGCAAGAGAGCAGGGCTGGAGGAGGGCAGATCATGTAGAACTTGTTCACCATGAGGACTTCAGGCTTTATTAAAAGGTTTAAGCAAGATTAATAAGAAAATCTGTTATATTTTAAAACAGTCTGTTGGTTCCTGTGTGTAAAACAGAGAGAATATGCAAAAAGTGGCAAGGATGAGCGTGTATTCTTTGAGGAGGATGCACAATGGCTCAGGTAAGAACAGTAGACTGACATACAGGTAAGTAGTATAAAATTGAGTGTACTGAAATTGTCACACTCAGATTTAACCTGGGCCTGTTTAACTTCAAGTCCCGCGAGTCTAAGACCAGACACAGGAGAAATATCTTTATCTCCTAACTCCCAAGATTCCATGGTTACAGCTAAACCATATCTGCTTCTCCAACTGAGGAAGGACTCTGTTGATGCTAAGCACTTTCCCTACAATGTGCTATACCCTATTCTCTCTCCCAGGGTCTCAAACCATTCTGTATTCTTTTTCTGGGAAAGTTCATTCCTATTCTCTTAATTATCATCTATACATGGATGCATTGCAAATCTATAACTCTGCCTGAAATTTAACATACCCTAATAAACTGTGGAAAATTCTGAAAGAGATGGGAATAACAGATCACCTGACCCGCCTCTTGAGAAATCTGTATGCAGGTCAGGAAGCAACAGTTAGAACTGGATATGGAACAACAGATTGGTTCCAAATAGGAAAAGGAGTATGTCAAGGCTGTATATTGTCACTCTGCTTATTTAACTTATATGCAGAGTACATCATGAGAAATGCTGGACTGGAAGAAACACAAGCTGGAATTAAGATTGCCGGGAGAAATATCAATAACCTCAGATATGCAGATAACACCACCTTGATGGCAGAAAGTAAAGAGGAACTAAAAGCCTCTTGATGAAAGTGAAAGAGGAGAGTGAAAAAGTTGGCTTAAAGCTCAACATTCAAGAAATGAAGATCATGGCATCTGGTCCCATCACTTCATGGGAAATAGATGGGGAAAGAATGGAAACAGTGTCAGACTTTATTTTTTTGGGCTCCAAAATCACTGCAGATGGTGATTGCAGCCATGAAATTAAAAGATGCTTACTCCTTGGAAGAAAAGTTATGGCCAATCTAGATAGCATATTCAAAAGCAGAGACATTACTTTGCTGACTAAGGTCTGTCTAGTTAAGGCTATGGTTTTTCCTGTGATCATGTATGGATGTCAGAGTTGGACTGTGAAGAAGGCTGAGCACTGAAGAATTGATGTGTTTGAACTGCGGTGTTGGAGAAGACTCTTGAGAGTCCCTTGGACTGCAAGGAGATCCAACCAGCCCATTCTGAAAGAGATCAGCCCTGGGATTTCTTTGGGAGGAATGATGCTAAAGCTGAAACTCCAGTACTTTGGCCACCTCATGCGAAGAGTTGACTCACTGGAGAAGACTCTGATGCTGGGAGGAATTGGGGGCAGGAGGAGTAGGGGACAACAGGATGAGATGGCTGGATGGCATCACTGACTCGATGGACATGAGTCTGAGTGAACTCCGGGAGTTGGTGATGGACAGGGAGGCCTGGCATGCTTTGATTCATGGGGTTGCAAAGAGTCAGACAAGATTGAGCGACTGAACTGAACTGAAGATTATTTATAATTTTCTATGAAAAACGACAACAAGAAAACTTCAGACAAAACCAAACCACCTACTTCTTTGTCTTTCAGGCATAGCAAACTCAAAACCAAATTCAATATCTAACACTATCTGCCTGACCTAAGTTTGCTTATTATCCAACAGGAAAACCTAAATTTATGCTTCTTCTATTTTGGTTGCTATTTCAGTGAATGTTAACAATGTTTCAAAAACAGATACCGAGGCATATTGATGACTAGAGATGAAAAGAAGTTTAAGTTATATATCGACTTTAAATAATCAGTAATAGCTGGCAAGATTAGACAATGAGAAAGCATAACAAAGTTTACATCTCATATCTCTTTAACACAAACATAATAGGAGTTCAGTGTAATTATTCCTTAATTATGCAAAGGTTCCTTTAAGCAAACTGAAATTACATTGATGGTTGGAAGGGTGTCTGAGCATGTGATTTTTATTCTAATTTTTGAGTAAAATCACACGTAGCATGTTATATTACAATACAGGGTAATATTTTCAAAAATTTGTAATGTCATCATATATTTAATTATAGGATATCTATTTGTTTAAGAGACAATAAAAGTACCTTGGGACAGAATGGATCTTAAGGTCTCTAACTTGGAGGTTACAATTAAAAATATCTCAAACAATGTAGGACTCTACTCTAAAACAACCCTTGACAGACTTCTAGACTCTGCATGAGCATGTTCAACAATGTAGTAATGAAGAACTCTTGTGGTGGCTAATGGATTTTAAAAACTCTAATTATTAGACAATTCTTTATTTTTTATTAAAAAGGAGTTATGGAGTTACTTGAGCAAAGAAATATAATGAAATATGAAGTATTTATTATGCTGTTTAAACATTTTTACAAACTAAATCCAAATAGCTGGTCTACCTGCTTCATTGTTTATCTTTTAAATGAACCTAGCATCCCTTCACAAGTGTAACCAGGGTAAATATCTCTAAGCCAATCTTACATTAGTTTTTCTGCTCTCTACCTGAATAAGAACAAGTTTTATCCTCACTATATCTACTCTCTGTATCTTTAAACAAAAGATTGGTTATAAAAAACTCCATCGCTTAAGTACATGGAGATAATTAAATGAATTAATATACATAAAGTGCCTAGGACAATGTTTAGAACAAGTGATCAATTTATGCTAGGCATTATTATTGTTATTGTTATTTTTATTAATTATTATAATTTCTTACTTTCTCTTATTCCTACTTTTAATTCTAGTCCATTCCTTTGACTCTTGTTGGCCATATATTCCCATGGATAGGACTCATCTTTGGCACTTGTCATCTGATTTGATTTTTGACATCCCAGACTGTGACTCCTGGTTTTGTCCTTGAGCTTCACCTGCAAAGTCCAAGTCTCATTCTACCAGGAGCTGGCAGTTAAAGTGAGAGAACATTCCTGGAGTCAAAAATGCTCTAGGGCTTCCAACTGCTGCAGGTTCATATACAAAATCTGAGCTCACATTTATTTCTAACAAGAGAAATTTTTCACTTCTAAAATTCCTATCAGCTATCACTCTTTGGTACAGAATGCAAGCTGTGCATTTCTAACCTCCCAACTTCCATCTTCATGGGCTATTATCTGCACAATTCTTGCTTGGTAAGCTTTGCAGTGTTCTTTGAGACTGTTGCTTTTGTTAAAATAACAAATAATGAAGACCTAAATTTTCAGGGCATTCTAAGAAATGCTCATCTTCAATGTCTAGCAACAAAGCCAGTGCTTCCTTTCCTGACATCTTGATGCCTATTCTGCATGGACTATTAGGGGTCCAGAGTGGTAAGGTTCACCAAGAATTTTCTACCAATATCTTTTATGCCTTAGGGGCCAGTGTTTTGGTGATCCTCAAATCTACTGATGTTTTCCACTGCTTTCTCCAAACCCA
The DNA here is from genome assembly GCF_016772045.2 of Ovis aries. Taxonomy (NCBI): domain Eukaryota; kingdom Metazoa; phylum Chordata; class Mammalia; order Artiodactyla; family Bovidae; genus Ovis; species Ovis aries. The sequence continues at coordinate 75,684,869 of NC_056059.1, forward strand.
AGTAAAGGTAATTGAATATTCTGAATTTGTTGCTGTATACCACTTTTGGCATTAATGGATAAGTATGAATCTCTCCTTGTAAATGTTGTACATGGCCATTTAGGAGAGAGCTCAGAGAACTTCCTGTGCAACTCAGCAGTTTCTTTAGATACTCATCACTTTAAGTTTTATTCAAAATAGCTTTTGAATATATTTTAAGATATTTATTTTCAAGCATAGATAACTGCTTGAGTTATCTTCTTTGTATTTATTTGTAACAAATATCAAGTACAGCTCATACATCCATTCTTAGCCACTTTTCACAACTAAATCTATTCATGAACCACCATTAGCACTTCAATCCTATTGCAGTTCTTGAGTCAATTCTGTATTCAAGGGTCCTATCCAAATATGACTTTAAAATTATATAAATATATTCTGCCTATAACTTTTAAAAAATTATGCCAAAGTCTAGGATATTGCTTCTAAAACCATCCATAAAGAAAAGCCAGATTTTCTTCATCCATGAAGAAAAGCCATGGATTACTTCTACTATAAGACACATACACAAGCAAAAAAAAAACTAAGAACTAGAAAATGAAATGTAGAAAAATATACACAAATTATAAACTCCAAATTTTACTGTTAAAGTTACATTTCAATAAATACAATTAAAGCTTATCATAAAAATTAAAAATAATCACATAGGCAATAGAGAAAATGTTTGTATATTCACAACTGTTTGATCATCTGCAATGCCCCTGTAGCTGATTCATGTCTATGTACAGCAAAGATCATCACGATATTGCAAAGTAATTATTTTCCTATTAAAATAAATTAATTAAAAATGTCATAAGTGAAAAGAAATTATTCATATTAAGGTATGTTTATACATTTTGAACGTTATACATATAAAGTGTTATGAGTTTGCTTGTTTGTCTTACCTAAGTTGGGTTGATGGCAATGATATAGTGTCTGACACTCTACAGTGAAAGTTTCTATGTTTTATTTTATCATCACTTATAGGAGAAACCAATCTAACTAAATATATAAATGAGAATAAAAGAAAAACTCTAAAGCAATTTCAGCAACCTCAGGATATTCTTTTTAACTTTTGCTGAAAATGAAGCAAAAGTTGGGATGAATTTTTTTTTCATTTTCCATTATTTATCAGTATCTAGAACCAACAATTTATTTTATAAATTATAGCTAAATTAAATAATAATTCAATGAAAATAGTAAGTTATGGATTTTTATTACTTATTTTTTCTTCTGGATTAAGAAAATTGCCAAATGTTACATTCTTTTTACTAATTGCTCTCTTCTCTCAAAATATCAGGTTACTTTTTTGCTTGTCATATAACTTAATCATGGAAGTGATATTCCATCATATTCAGAGGTTCTGCTTAAATAAAATAACAAGGGTTATTCAATGGTTTTGGTCATTGGCAGTCATCCTAGAATTCTGCATTATTTTTTCCTTTCCAAAGCCAATGCTTTAAACACATAGTTGGCAAGTAACATATACTCATAAAAGACATTTAAAAATAGACTATAAATATTACATTATTTTATGTAAGAAATAGCAGATTAATTTTGATGACAAGAAACATCAAAATTCATGCCTAAGCCTTAGTATGGTCACCAAAATACTGATGATATGAATTCAAACTAGATGTTTCTAAACCGGTGGGCTTGATTTAATGAAGGGAGCTAATATTTGGCTTTAACAACAGCAGTTTAGCTTAAATACTAGATATAATATAACCTTTTATTTTAATGCAAGCCATTTTAGTTTTTCCTAATCCATATTAGTATACATGCTTTGCTTATTACTTTCTAAATGGTGTAAGTACCAGCTAAAAATTTTATATCTTAAAAATAAATGTAATCTATTTTAAAGAGATATATGAAAACACATTTGGAGAATTACCTGGTAATACTGTTATAGATTCACATGTTTCTTAGAAAGATTTCACACTCTATGGTAAACTTCAACTTTTTAAATCATTTATCAGCATCTTTATATTCATATACTGAATCCTGTCCCTGGGAATGAACTTTAATTTCTACCATCTGTGCCTTGGCCAGGAATGTCCATATTCCTTTAATGCATAAATACATTCCAGATATTTCTCATTCTGTTAGTAAGAGCTGTGAAGCACAGAAAATAAAGTTTCAAAGCGGAACCACGAGGGATCATTTATTGCTCCAGCACTTTGAAAAATCTATGAAATTCCTTTATGGCTTCTTCATTATATTTTCAATGGAACAATTAGCTTGAGTGGCTACAAACACTGAATTTTCATGATCACATTAGCCTTTGAAACCAAATTATTGAATGTATTATTCTCTATGCAAAATATAGTGGGATGTGGCAAGTTAGAGATTAAAAAGCATAAGTTGCCTCCAACCGGAAAACTAGTTGAGAGTTCATTTCCTAACAGCCTATCTGGTCACACTTTATAATCCACTCAGTTCACATAATTCATTTTTTTGTTCCAAGGATCCATTTTGCAAGTATTGAGAGTAGTAAATCTGGCCTTACAATATATATATATATATATATATTAGTAAAGCTCTTGTAATGAGCAATAACATCTCAAATAAAAAAGTAGTCCCTTGAAAACTTTGGTTGCAATTTCTAAGGATAATAAGACATTCTCATGCCCAATTCATTCAAACACACACTATAATTACTGCAAAATTACAAAGAGCACAAATTTACCACCAATTGAAGTTATTCCCCATTATTTGACAGAGGGAAAGTATGATGAATATTATAGCTTTACTTTTCCTGGATTTTATCTGTTTCATATTAAAATTCTAGAACGTTTGGGTAACACATGGATGTTTTGATTCTAGACCAATGATTAGGATTTTCTATAGATAAAAATGTAGTTTAGATTTGGGGCCACCAAGTTTTCATGACAACTACTGGACTCTGCCTTTGTAGCATGAGAGCAGCTGCGCACGATGCTTAAGTGAATGGCTGTTCCAATAAACTTTATTTACAAAAAAGCTGGCTAATGGAATTTGACCCCCAAGACCTACTTTGCTAAAGCTTGCTGAAATCAAAAGAATAAGACCCATGCCTCCCATTTTCTCAACCTAAAACTGCTTTTCTGGTTGAATAGGCAGTCATATCAGGAAATAAATATATTGTCCTTTTTGGAAATACATTCTATATTCATTGCAGCAATTCTACTTCATTCAATGAACTTGTGGTTATGTATCAACTGGACAACTCCACTGTGCTTGGATATATGGTCAATCACTGGTCTGGATGTTGCTAAGGAGGTAAACTTTTTGAATGACATTAACATTCAAATCGGTTTGAGTAGAGCAGATTATCCTCCATAAAGTAGATGAGCTTCATCTAATTAGATAGTTAAGTCATCATCTCTGAACATACTGTTGTGTCCATGTCTGCTCAGTTGTATCTGACCCTTTGGGATCTCAAAGGCTATAATCATGTGGACTTCCTAGGCAAGAATACTGGAGTGGGTTGCCATTTCCTTCCCCAGGGGACTGGCCTCATCAAGGGATCAAAGACGCATTTCCTGCACTGGCAGGTGTATTCTTCACCAACTGAGCCACCTGGGCCTGGCCCTGTTCCCAAGTGCAATTATAGAAGTTAGATTCATATCTTTCTTTATGAAACATTGCTTTTCACTTAAATAACTATTCTTCTGCAATGACCTTATTTATTTGAACATGTTGTAAGTGATGGATAGATGTTAATTGGTAGGCTTCATTACAGCAGCAGAAGTTTACACAGAACTTACAAATTGTTAATATTATTTCTTCAAATAGAAAAGAAGCTGAATTAAGTCCAACAATGGTTTAATTTTTTCAACTAATTCATGGAATCAAAAATCTTTTGGAATTTCGCCCTGGTTAAACATGAAACATCTTGTGTCATTGGGATTATTAATATAAATTCAGTAGGAAAGCTAAAAATTCAGAAAAATTATTTTTGTAATAACACAAGCACAAGCTTTGGTATAGCACATGACCCTGATAAACAAATCACTTAGTAAATTAGAAAAATGTGAATTAAATATATGTAATTATTAGGAACATTAAATAAAAAATTGCATCTAAACAAGTTGTAATATTAAAGTAAAAAATGTCAAAAGTTTAAAATGTTTCATATGCCTATTATACTTGTTATATAAAAATGTTGAGATAAAACATAAATATATGCATGTAAGAATATGTTTTCTATCTGCAGCCAGCTATAAATAAGACTTTGAAAATATTTGTACCTTTGAGGAACTACTTTATAAATTAATCTAGCTTCTATTTTAACATTACATTTTTTGTGCATATTCTAAATTTTGGTTGCAATTTGTTTCAGTTCAGTTCAGTTGCTCAGTTGTGTCCGACTCTTTGCGACCGCATGGCGGAGCACACGAGGCCTCCCTGTTCATCACCAACTCCCAGAGTTTACCCAAATTCAAGTCCATCAAGTTGATGATGCCATCCAACCATCTCATCCTCTGTCGTCCCCTTCTCCTGTCTTCAATCTTTCCTAGCATCAGGGTCTTTTCCAGTGAGTCAGCTCTTTGCATGAGATGGCCAAAGTGCTGGAGTTTCAGCTTCAAAATCAGTCCTTCCAATGAACACCCAGGACTGATCTCCTTTAGGATGGACTGGTTGGATTTCCTTGCAGTCCAAGGGACTTTCAAGAGTCTTCTCCAGCACCACAGCTCAAAAGCGTCAATTCTTTGGTGCTCAGCTTTCTTTATAGTCCAACTCTCATGTCCATTAGTGACTACTGGAAAAACCATAGCCTTGAGTAGATGGACCTTTGTTGGCAAAGTAATGTCTCTACTTTTTAATATGCCTTCTAGGTTGGTCATAACTTTCTTTCCAAGAAGTAAGCGTTTTTTAATTTCATGGCTGCAATCACCATCTGCAGTAATTTTGGAGCCCTGCAAAATAAAGTCAGCCACTGTTTCCCCATCTACTTGCCATGAAGAGATGGGAGCAGATGCCATGGTCTTAGTTTTCTGAATGTTGGGCTTTAAGCCAACCTTTTCCCTCTCCTCTTTCACTTTCATTAAGCGGGTCTTTATTTCTTCACTTTCTGCCGTAAAGGTGATATCATTTGCATATCTGAGATTATAGATATTTCTCCTGTCAATCTTGATTCCAGCTTGTGCTTCATCCAACCCAGCATTTCTCATGATGTACTCTGCATATAGTAAAATAAGCAGGGTGACAATATACAGCCTTGATATACTCCTTCTCCTATTTGGAGCCACTCTGTTGTTCCATGTCCAGTTGCAACTGTTGTTTCCTGACCTGCATACAGGTTTCTCAAGAGGCAGGTCAGGTGGTCTGTTATTCCCATCTCTTTCATAATTTTCATTTTTTATTGTGACCCACACAATATATTTTTCTGGAACTCTCTTGCAATTTGTTTAAAATTAGTCAGAAGTTTACAGTCATCACAGATAAACAATGCAGTCAAATAACAAGATTTTTGTTAACTAAAATGGATGTAAATAGTGATCCCAAACAGATACAGGTAATTCTACACAATAATAAAAGAAATAGTACAAGCTTAAAGAATGGGATTTTAAAATTCTATCTTTGAAATTTGTTCTATCTCAGCCTTAAGAGGAAAGTATAATATATTTTCCTACCATGTTAAAAAAAAAAAGTGTGTACACTTTACTGGCATTAAGTACACTCACATTTTTTTAGCAAACTTCACCACCATTTCTTAAACATTCTTCATTTTCTAAAGATGAAAATTTATGCCCATTAAACAATAGCTCCTTAGTCCTCCCCTCCACTTCTAGGCAACAACTGAGATAAAGGTGTCTACAGGATCTTTGAGCTGTCATGTAGATACTGAATCCACTCTCCTTCCCCCATCCAGGTGAAGAAGTTAACTACATGATGGCCAGACTATAACCATGATATAAGCTGCCACAATTCTGAGAACTGGCCTCAAAGAAAGGGAAAAAAACTGACCCTGGAACTGAAGATTAACTATGGTTAAAACAATCAATATGATGCTCATCAGATCACAACATGACCAATTTTAAGATGACTGTGAGAGCTGACTGTGCCATTTCTGCATGTAGCCCCTCCCTCTGCCTCTAAAGTCTCTTGAATGCTGATTGTCAGTAGGGGGAGTCAGCCTTTGGACAGGAGAGACCCCCACATTCTGTTGCCAGCCTTTGAAATTAAGTTAAAGCAAACTTGCTTTGCTTTCCTTTCCTTTATTGACTTTAGAGCTGTGAGAAGCCAGACCCCACTTTTGGTAACACTATTTTTAAATATTAAAATAAAATTGAGAGATACTATGATACAAACTGTGGAAAATTCTTCAAGAGATGGGAATACCAGACCACCTGACCTGCCCTCTGAGAAATTTGTATGCAGGTCAAGAAACAACAGTTAGAACAGGACATGGAACAACAGACTAATTCCAAATAGAAAAAGGAGTATGTCAAGGCTGTATATTGTCACCCTGCTTATTTAACTTATATGAAGAGTACATCATACAAAATGTCAGGCTGGATAGAGCACAAGCTGGAATCAAGATTGCCAGGAGAAATATCAATAATCTCAGATATGCAGATGACACCACCCTTACGGCAGAAAGTGAAGAACTAAAGAGCCTCTTGATGAAAGTGAAAGAGGAGAGTGAAAAAGTTGGCTTAAAACTCAACATTCAAAAAACTAAGATCATGGCATCCAGTCCCATCACTTCATGGCAAATAGATGGGAAAACAACGGAAACAGTGACAGACTTTATTTTCGTGGGCTCCAAAATCCCTGCATATTTTGACTGAAGACATGAAATTAAAAGATGCTTGCTCCTTAGAAGAAAAGTTATGGCCAACCTAGACACCATATTAAAAAGCAGAGACATTACTTTCCCAACAAAGGTTTGTCTACTTAAAGCTATGCTTTTTCCAGTGTCATGCATGGATGTGAGTGTTGGACCATAAAGAAGGCTGAGGGCCAGAGAATTGATGCTTTTGAACTATGGTGTTGGAGAAGACTCTTGAGAGTCCCTTGCACTGCAAGGAGATCCAACGAGTCAATCCTAAAGGAAATCAGTCCTGAATATTCATTGAAAAGACTGATACTGAAGCTGAAACTCCAATACGTTGGCCATCTGATGCAAAGAACTGACTCATTTGAAAAGACCCTGATTCTGGGAAAGATTGAAGGCAGGAGGAAAAAGAGACAACAGAGGGTGAGATGGTTGGATAGCATCACCGACTTGATGGACATGAGTTTGAGTGTGCCCTGGGAGTTGGTGCTAGACATGAAAGCTGGCCTGCTGCAGTCCATGAGGCTGCAAAGAGTCAGATGTCTGAGCGACTGAACTGACTGGTGATCTTTGATATTGTAGCATCTAAATTTGGCAAAATTCAAAAGAATTATAGAAACATCTTAAGTGCCACACTTTTTTCCAGCAAAAATCTCCATGTATAATCTCTTTTGTTTAGTTCTCTTTATATAGTTCAATCAACCAGAACTCCTACCTAAAATATAGCAATGTATGAAAGGGGGTTGAACGATGCACACTCCCTTTAGACTTTCATGTAAAAGGAAATAATGCTATAAACTATGCTTCATCTGAGATTCTTAAAAATTAATACTAATGTATCATGAAGTATAGAGCAAAGAAATACCTATCTTCAAGGTTTGAGGTAAGATCTCATACAAATCTAATTTTCTGTCTAAATAATTCTATGTATCCATTTACTTATCATTAAAAATCATGCACAATGTGTTGTTTGAGACCCCAAGAACTGTAGCTCTTCAGGCTCCTCTGCCCATAGCATTTCCCAGGCAATAATATTGATTGTTATTGTTCAGTCACTCAGTCATGTCTGACTCTTTGTGACCCCATGGACCGCAGCATGCCAGGCTTCTCTGTTTTTCACCATCTCCCAGAGTTTGCTCAAACTCATGTCCATTGAGTTGGTGATGCCATCTAACCATCTCATCCTCTGTCAACCCCTTCTCCTCCAGCATACAATTTTTTCCAGCATCAGGATCTTTTCTTTGAGTCAGTTCTTCTCACCAGGTGGCCAACGTGATGGAGCTCTAGCATCAGTCCTTCTGATGAATATTGAGGATTGATTTCCTTTAGGATTGACTGGTTTGATCTACTCGCTGTCCAAGGGACTCTCAAGAGTCTTCTTCAACACCACAGTTGAAAAGCATTAATTCTTCAGTACCTAGCCTTCTTTATGGTCCAACTCTCACATCCATACATGACTACTGGAAAATAGCTTTGACTAGATATACCTTTGTTGGCAAAAAATACTAGAGTGGTTGCCATTTCCTTCTCCAGGGGATCTTCCTGGCCCAGGGATCAAACCTGTGTCTCCTTCTTGGCAGGCGGATTCTTTACGCTGAACTGCCTGGGAAACCCACATATAATAGCAGACACTACCTATAATATGAATTCCATTCCCTATTTTAGGGTAAATGAGAGACTTACAAGAGAAGTCTCTATTCCATGTTCACGGTGTCCCTTTTTCTCTGCTTCAAGTTCACAGGGACAATCCCAACGGAACAGTCCATAGACACTTTAACAGATTCTTTAAAACTGAAAGAACAGAGTGTAGCAGAAAACAGTATAAACCAGCTGTTTTCATGGTCCCAGACATCAAGCTTGCTTTGCTACTTAGTTATATTTTAGGCATTTAGGAGATTCATCATATTTCTGCAAGAGGAATAATTGTGTTCAGACATAAAAAATTATAGACTGAAGATTTTGAGTATCCTCTGTAGTCAGACAGCTAGGCTTTGTGTAAACAAGTGGAATTAGGAAAAATTGCTCACAGTAACAAGACAATAAACCTCAACAAAATGTTGACCATGAGTTAGGAATTTGCAAATCTCTGAGGACATTTAGCAGATTTTCAGCAATAAAAACACATTAGAAAACCTGTGGCCTTACTATGCCCCAGTGATATAAAATGAACTGTAAATCATTTATTGAAAATTATTAATGGAATTGAATATTACAGCTAATTGATTTATTCTTTAAGTTGTCCTATCTTAAATTATTTCATTGAAATATATCTATTCATAAGTTCATACTAATAGAAATGTTAAAGATGAAGTAAAAAACTCTTTATTATCCAAGCTAATATGTTTTAAAGAAAAATCCCTTGATGTTAGATTATAATTCCCATTTTTGTATATGTACTGTCTTTTATCTCGTGTTTGTAGGTGTCTTATCTGACAATGTAAATCTAGTTACTCTTGCTTTAGTAAATAAGATTAGTTGGTTTGACTTACCCTGCATTATAGAAGCAATGTTTATCCTATAATAATACATGAGCTGTATATTAAGCTTTATTTCTTCCTACTATTTACATGGTAATTGAATCCTTTGAGTCTTTAACTTTAAAACAGCCATTTTCTTGGTGATCAAAAAGGCAATAGTAAGAATATACTAACTGAACATTCAGTTCAGTTCAGTTCAGTTCAGTTGCCCAGTCCTGTCCAGCTGTTTGTGACCCCATGAATTGCAGCACCCCAGGCCTCCCTGTCCATCACCAACTTCCAGAGTTCACTCAAACTCATGTCCGTAGAGTTGGTAATGACATCCAGCCATATAATTCTCTGTCATCCCCTTCTCCTGACCCCAATCCCTCCCAGCATCAGAGTCTTTTCCAATGAGTCAACTCTTTGCATGAGGTGGCCAAAGTATTAGAGTTTCAGGTTTAGCATCATACCTTCCAAAGAACACCCAGGACTGATCTCTTTTATTTTTTTTTCTTTTTATTTTAATATTATTTTTAATACATTTTATTTATTTTAAGTGGAGGTTACTTACTTTACAAGATTGTATTGGTTTTGCCATACATCAACATGAATCCGCCACAGGTATACACGTGTTCCCCATGCTGAAACCCCCTCCCTCCTCCCTCTCCATACCATCTTTAGAATGGACTGGTTGGATCTCCTTGCAGTCCAAGGGACTCTCAAGAGTCTTCTCCAACACCACAGTTCAAACACATCAATTCTTCAGTGCTCAGCCTTCTTCACAGTCCAACTCTGACATCCATACATGATCACAGGAAAAACCATAGCCTTAACTAGACAGACCTTAGTCAGCAAAGTAATGTCTCTGCTTTTGAATATGTGATCTAGGTTGGTCATAACTTTCCTTCCAGGGAGTAAGCATCTTTTAATTTCATGGCTGCAATCACCATCTGCAGTGATTTTGGAGCCCGAAAAAATAAAGTCTGATACTGTTTCCACTGTTTACCCATCTATTTCCCATGAAGTGATGGGACCAGATGCCATGATCTTAGTGTTCTGAATGTTGAGCTTTAAGCTAACATTTTCACTCTCCTCCTTCACCTTCATCAACAGGCTTTTTAGTTCCTCTTCACTTTCTGCCATCAGGGTGGTGTTGTCTGCATATCTGAGGTGATTGATATTTCTCCCAGCAATCTTGATTCCAGCTTGTGCTTCTTCCAACCCAATGTTTCTCATGATGTACTCTGCATGTGAGTTAAATAAACAGGGTGACAATATACAGCCTTGACGTACTCCTTTTTCTATTTGGAACCACTCAGTTGTTCCATGTCCAGTTCTAACTGTTGCTTCCTGACCTGCATACAGGTTGCTCAAGAGGCAGGTTAGGTGGTCTGGTATTCCCATCTCTTTCAGATTTTCCACAGTTTACTGTGATTATCCCAGTCAAGGCTTTGGCATAGTCAATAAAGCAGAAATGGATGTTTTTCCAGAACTCTCTTGCTTTTTCGATGATTCAGCAGATGTTGGCATCAATACAGAGTTACCACCTGGGATACAAAATACAGTTGTTATTATTCTATATTTTTCTATGGAACACACGAAATGATTAATATGTAACACCAGTGTTCCCTTTCCTTTATTTTATGACGTGAAGTCACTTAGTCGTTTCCCACTCTTTATCACCCCATGGACTGTATTCCTTCTCCAGAGGATCTTCCCCACCCAGGGATCAAATCTGGGTCTCCCACAGTGTAGGCAGATGCTTTATTTTCTGAGCCAGGTGTATCTAATATCCTTTATTGTATAGGTGGTGTTTTTAATCTGGGAACTTAGTATAGTTTCTCTACCTTCTCATATCCCAAACTCCAACATTTTGTTCACAGGAATACTGAACAAATTAAAATAATGAAAAAATTCTCTGAGATGAAAAAATAAAACCTCTCTCTTCCCCCTATTAAATAGAAGTAAAAGAGACAATGGATGAGTCATCTGAGAATTTAAAATTGCAATTGTTTCTTTAAAAGGAGCATTTTAAAGTGTTCCTTCTAAGAAGACACAACTACATTTGATAATCGCCTTCCTACTTGATCAATAATAATAATTTCAGAATCATAAAAATAAAACAAGCAGAAAGTACAAGCAACTACTAGAGAATATAAACTGCTTAGAACTTTCATTCTTTATAAGAGACAAATATCATTTATCAATCTCATATAACCTGTATATAACCTTATATAATGAGAGGAGCTACCCCACTCCCAAGGAGCAGAGGCTGCGCAGGTGCAGGAGGGCAGGGAGGAGTGTTTCTCATGATGTACACTGCATATTAGTTAAGTAGGCAGAATGACAATATACAGCCTTGATGTACTCCTTTTCCTATTCAGGCATGAATTAAATCAAATTCCTTATGATTATACAGTGGAAGTGAGACATAGACTTAAGGGAATCGATCTGATAGATAGAGTGCTTGATGAACTATGGACAGAAGTTCGTGACATTGTACAGGAGACAGGGATCAAGACCATTCCCAAGAAAATCAATGCAAAAAACAAAATGGCTGTCTGAGGAGGTCTTACAAATAGCTGTGAAAAGAAGAGAAGTGAAAAGCAAAGGAGAAAAGGAAAGATATAAGCATCTGAATACAGAGTTTCAAATAATAGCAAGGAGAGACAAGAAAGCCTTTTTCATTGATCAGTGCAAAGAAATAGAGGAAAATAACCGAATGACTAGGGATCTCTTCAAGAAAATTAGAGATAAGAAGGGAACATTTCATGCCAAGATGAGCTCAATAAAGGACAGAAATGGTATGGACCTAACACAAGCAGAAGATATTAAGAGGTGGTAAGAATACACAGAAGAACTGTACAAAAAACATCTTGATGACTCAGATAATCACGATGGTGTGATCACTCAGCTAGAGCCAGACATCATGGAATGTGAAGTCAAGTGGGCCTTAGAAGGCATCACTATGAACAAAGCCAGTGGAGGTGATGGAATTCCAGTTGAGCTATTTCAAATCCTGAAAGGTGATGCTATGAAAGTGCTGCACTCAATATGTTGGCAAATTTGGAAAACTCAGCAGTGGCCACAGGACTGGAAAATGTCAGTTTTCATTCCAATCTCAAAGAAAGGCAATGCCAAAGAATGCTAAAACTACTGCAAAATTGCACTCATCTCACATATTAGTAAATTAATGCTCGAAATTCTCCAAGTCAGGCTTCAGCAATACATCAACCATGAACTTCCAGATGTTCAAGCTGGTTTTAGAAAAGGCAGAGGAACCAGAGATCAAATTGCCAACATCTGCTGGATCATGGAGAAAGCAAGAGAGTTCCAGAAAAACATCTATTTATGCTTTATTGACTATGCCAAAGCCTTTGACTGGGTTGATCACAGTATACTTTGAAAAATTCTGAAAGAGATGGAAATACTAGACCACCTGACCTGCCTCTTGAGAGACCTGTATGCAGGTCAGGAAGCAACAGTTAGAACTGGACATGGAATAATAGAGTGGTTCCAAATAGGAAAAGGAGTACGTCAAGGCTGTATATTGTCACCCTGCTTATTTAACTCACATGCAGAGTACATCATGAGAAACACTGGGTTGGAAGAAGCACCAGCTGGACTCAAGATTGCCAGGAGAAATATCAATAACATCAGATATGCAGATGACACCACCCTGATGGCAGAAAGTGAGGAGGAACTAAAAAGCCTCTTGAAGAAAGTGAAAGTGTAGAGTGGAAAATTTGACTTACAGCTCAACATTCAGAACACTAAGATCATGGCATCTGATCCCATCACCCCATGGGAAATAGATAGGTAAACAGTGGAAACAGTGTCAGACTTTATTTTTGGGGCTCTAAAATCACTGCAGATAGTGATTTCATCCATAAAATTAAAAGATGCTTACTCCTTGGAAGGAAAGTTATGACAAACCAAGATAGCATATTCAAAAGCAGAGACATTACTTTGTCAACAAAGGTCCGTCTAGTCAAGGCTATGGTTTTTCCTGTGGTCATGTATGGATCTGAGAATTGGACTGTGAAGAAAGCTGAGTGCTGAAGAATTGATGCTTTTGATATGTGGTGTTGGAGAAGACTCTTGAGAGTCCTTTGGACTGCAAGGAAATCCAACGAGTCCATTCTAAAGGAAATCAGTCCTTGGTGTTCATTGGAAGGACTGATGCTAAAGCTAAATCTCCAGTACTTTAGACATCTCATGAGAAGAGTTGACTCATTGGAAAAAGCTCTGATGCTGGGAGGGATTTGGGGGCAGGAGGAGAAGCAGACAACAGAGTATGAGATGGCTGGATGACATCACTGAGTCGATGAACATGAGTTTGAGTAAACTCTGGGAATTGGTGATAGACAGGGAGGCCTGGGGTGCTGCGTTTCATGGGGTCACCTAGAGTCAGACACAACTGAGCTACTGAACTGAATTGATATAACCTGTGATAACCTGAAGTGACTTAACTTAGTAGTGATAACCTGAGGTGAGAGAAAAATCCCTGTTGCTAAGAGATAGAGAACTATTCTAAATTTCATTTTCAGGATTGCTAATTTTCAAATTCATACATTACAGAAGCCTGTGGAGAATAGTGGAAAACATTCTATAGAGACAGAAGAGGACTTTATTATCTGATATCGGTTAAAAGTGTAACATATAAGATGTATGATTTGGACCAATGATTTAAAATCTCTAGACATTTAAGTGAGTGAGTATATACATACTATTCATAGAACATTTACTCTGAGCCAGGCATTGTGGGTTGTATGCCTCCACATGATCCATAGGCATTTTATGTACCTTTTCTGAAATATATCTTATGACAATATAATAAACTTGAGTAAAAACTAGCATTATCTTATAAATTTGGATTATTTTTGAGAAAGCATAGTAATTTTCTCCAAATAATATGCAAGTAGCAAAGCTAGGATATGAAAGCAATAGTAACAACTATGTTTCATTGTATTAATTTATCAAGAGTGATCTGTTTAAACATATATATTTTCATTGGAGTATAATTGCTTTACAATGTTGTGCTATTTTTTTGCTGTACAGCAAAGTGAATCAACTATACATATATGTATACCCCTTCTTTATTGGATTTCCTTCCCATTTTGGTCATTACAGAGCATAAAACTATCCTTGGATTATGCTCAATACACTTTAAAAATTACTATGCAGTATTCCATAGTAATTGTTTCCAAGTATTCCAGTAATAACATATTCCATAGTAATATTATTCCAGTATTCAAAGGATCAAATTTCAACAACAGAGGTTCTCTAGAATTTAGTTAAAAACAACTTTTTTTTCCTCAGTGTGTTTCCTACCAGCTATCTTCTAATGTAATCCTTTAATGACAGATTACAACCGTGAGAATATTTAATGTAATAGGTGCAGGAAATTTGCATTATCCTTTATACTAAGAATTATAATGTTAATTAAATAGAAGGAAGAACAAGTTCATGTTTCTGGTTATCTTACAAGAAATAGATAAACAAATGCAGGCTGCCTTGTGACCCTGTTACATAAAATAACAGAGATTACTTTAGAAAAAAACAAGTCCATAAGAACTTCCAAGATGGCAGAGGAATAAGACAGGAAAAGCGCATCCCTCCCCACAAATACATCTGAAATCCATCTGCATATGGAACAGCTCCTACAGAACATCTTTTGAACACAGGCAGAAGACCAAAGACTTCCAAAAAGGCAAGCCAATCTCTTTAGAATAAAAGCATTTAGACCTTCTTCGGGGAGAACAGAATTTCCCACAACATGCTGATGGCCGTGTTTCATCACTTCATTCATAAGGTGGTTAAGAAAAATGACAGTGCTCAACAGTAGGAATTCAGCCTTCACACTGCTGGGCTTTTTATCTTCTTGTTCTGGAAGTAGCAGACAGGGTAATTCAATCAAGTTTTCCACCCACTGCTGTTTGACAAATATGTTCAGATTCTATAGAGGAGTGGGCTCAAGAATCCACCTTGGATGAGAAAAGAAAAAAGAGCAACCAAAAACACTGAGGCCTGCAGGAAAGAGGTGATGAAGACAGATGAGGTTACTGAAGAAGAGGATGAAGAGATAAAGGAGATAAAGAGATTTTTTTTCTTCTTCTTCTGAAGACCATTGTCAAATTCTAAATGCCATCTTTCATGTTTGAAGAGCTTTCAAGATTTCTTCCCAAGTTCTCCCTAAAAGAGAAGCCAGAGTATATACATAATTGTGTAGAAAGTCTTTGTTGCATTAGCTAGTTTTGAACCAGTTCTTAATGAATTTCAAGTTACGTAAGCTGGAAATCTCCATGAAGCAAAATATATACCAGAACTGGCCTATCATGGGTTGTGTTTGCTACGCTTCCCTATTCACAGAGAAGGAAACAAGATTCTCAGATGTGTTTTCCATCAAATGCTCTACATTATATTAATGAAACAAGTGAGCAAAGACCGCCATCACAGCCTCCTTGCCATCATGTCTCCAGTTGTCAGCAGTAGAAACCTGGTCATCCAGCTTGTAAGTTCTGGGTGAGTTAAAAGAAACCCTATATACATCCAGTCCTTTGAATTCTGCTACAACACATCTGTGGCAAGGTGTTCAATAAATCTAAATATCAAACCTATGACAATTGCACTCATCTCACACACTAGCAAAGTAATGCTCAAAATTCTCCAAGCAAGTCTTCAAAACTATGTGAACTAAGAACTTCCAGATGTTCAAGCTGGATTTAGAAAAGGCATAGAGACAAGAAATCAAATCACCAACATCCACTGGATCATCAAAAAAGCAAGAGAGTTCCAGAAAAATATCTACTTCTGCTTTACTAACTAGGCCAAAGCCTTTCACTGTGTGGATCACAACAAACTGTGAAAAATTCTTCACGAGATGGGAATACCAGACCACCTGACCTGCCTCTTGAGAAATCTGTATGCAGGTCAAGAAGAAACAGTTAGAACTGGACATGGGACAACAGACAGGTTTCAAACTGGGAAAAGAGTACATCAAGGCTGTATATTGTCACCCTGCTTATTTAACTTCTATGTGGAGAATCTCATGCGAAATGTCAGGCTGGATGAAGGACAAGTTGGAATCAAGATTGCAGGGAGAAATATCAATAATCTCAGTTATGCAGATGACACCACCCTTAGGCAGAAAGCAAAGAAGAACCAAAGAGCCTCTTGATGAAAGTGAAAGAGGAGAGCGAAAAAGCTGGTTTAAAACTCAACATTAAAAAAAAAACTAAGATCATGGCATCCGGTCCCATCACTTCATGGCAAATAGATGGGGAAACAATAGAAACGGTGATAAACTTTATTTTCGTGGGCTCCAAAATCACTGCAGATAGTGACTGCAACTATGAATTAAAAGACGTTTGCTCCTTGGAAGAAAAGCTAGACCAACCTAGACAGCATATTAAAAAGCAGTGACATTACATTGCCAACAAAGTTCTGTTTAGTCAAAGCTATGCTTTTTTCAGTAGTCATATATGGATGTGAGAGTTGGACTATAAAGAAAGCTGAGCACCAAAGAATTGACACTTTTGAACTGTGGTGTTGGAAAAGACTCCTAAGAGTCCCTTGGACTGCAAGGAGATCCAACCAGTTCATCCTAAAGGGAATCAGTCCTGAATATTCATTGGAAGGACTAATGCTGAAGCTGAAACTCCAGTACTTTGGCCACCTGATGCAAAGAACTGACTCATTGGAAAAGATTCTGATGCTGGGAACAATTGAAGGCACAAGGAGAAGGGGATGACAGAGGATGAGATGGTTGGAATGCATCACCGACTTGATGGACATGAGTTTGAGCAATCTCTGCATCTTGGTGATGGACAGGGAAGCCTGACATGCTGTGGTCCATGGGATCACAAAGAGTCAGACATGACTGAGCAACTGAACTGAACTGAACTGAAACCTATGCGGCTCATTCTCTGGGCCAGCTGCTCAACAAGCTTCCTTGTGAGGAATATGCTTCTTTCATGGCCCAAATTTATGAATTAGCACCAGAGGCCAAATCCTCTTCCAGGTTTCACTCTAGATGTGGCCTTGGCTCTTCTGGAACTACCTGACAAGGGGTGGATGACCCACTTCCCCTGGAGCATGAGAAGTTCCTGAAGCATAAGTTCTTGGTTCAGGAAATCTTGTTTGCCTATTGTATAGACAAGGACCCAGCGGTCCATAGAAAAGCTGTGTCCAGTTTTGCACATGGCCTAGAGTCCTCTGCCACATCCTCATTGGACAGCATGCAGGCATTTCTGGATAACACTCCTGCAGTTTCAGGAGTAGAGAACCACCAAAAGAGTGCTCAGAAAAATTCAACAGAAGAGGATTTCATGATGATGCTGAGGAACAGGGTTAGTGATGAAAAGATCAGCATCAGGAAATCTGCAGTCCAAGTTTTGGTGAGCATCTTGAAATACTGTACCATCTTGTGTATGAGAGGCAAACTGCCTGTCCTGCATAATCAGTGTTTTGATATCACCATGTCTGTCGGCAAGCAGGCTTTGCAATCTCTACTGAGCTGCTGATGGCCCAATCCTGGTGTGTCCATCTACAGAAGACCTGGCTGGAGGGGGTTATCCTGGATGTGATAGACAATGAGAGCTCCTGTCTATGCCCACCTCTAGCTCTCACACCAAGATGGGGACACTATTCTTGATGAGGTCCTCGGGCTGTAAGCACAGCTTTCCCAAGGTGATGATGGCTTGTCCTCTGATCACAGAGGGCATGACTCGCGTGTACCTGAAAGAGGGGCTAGAAGGTGGGCACGGGCAGGAATGTCCTTAACAACATTATCCTTTGTGACCTCTGTGTCCACTACACAGCCCCAACAAACAAGTAAATCCCCCAAATCTGCACACATCTGAAGGACCTGAACCCTTTCTTCCAGAAGCATACACTACTTTTGTTCACCTGACCCCTGCAGGAGAACTTCATGAAGTGAAAGTGTTGCCTGTTCCTCTGTTTCATCAGCACACCAGTAGACCTGAACCCAGAGGTCACCAGCACCAGGGCAGTCTGTCTGGCCCATTGCTCCTGAAGAGGAACCCAGACATATTTTTCTAACACCTCATTGCATTCATTTTGCTCTTCAACAACTTTGAGAAACACAAAAGTTTCAATAGGTTCCCCCAGGTGGAGAGAGAGAAGTGGCTATTCTCCCTGAAAGGGAATATGGACAAGGAAAAGTAGATGAAAATCTACAAGTTTCTTCTGGAACACTACTTCACTGATGAGCAGGGGTTCAACATCACTTCGAGATTCTTCAGCGACATCCTAGTGTACTTCACTGACAGTGACCTCCTGTGGACACAGAAGACAGCAAACTCCTCTCAGACATGTTTGAGGTGCTCAGTTTGAAGGAGATCAGATTGTAGGTATTGAGGGCTAAACCAGACAAGGACCTGGCCCAAGCCAAAGTGTTCATGTAGGAAGTGCAGAAGGAGCTTGTTTTAAGTTCAAAGGAGGAATTTCCTAGAAAGTAATATTCCAATTATCATCTCCCTGAAGTCTGCACTAGAGAAGGACAAGATCCCAGCTCTTTGGGAACTCATGCACTACCTCAGGGAGCAATGTGGGATTACTGAGATGAAATCAAGGACTTTTTTACAGTTGACAAGCAGCTGGTCACAAAACTTGAGTAGGACACCAGGTGCTACTAAGAGCAGCTGACTTAGGAGTAGGAGCTGGGGAGGTAGACAGCCACAGACAGGATGGTCTCAGGTTCCAAGGAGGCACAGGTCAGGTAGGTTGTTCCAAGTTTGGAAACAATGTCAACTCCTGCTGGCCAAGAAAGACTCCATGGTCACTGCTGCAGACCATCCGTCCACATCCAGGCCCCATGCTACCCACATGACTGCATTTCTCTTCCTGGTGCCCAAAGACAGGCTCGTGTTAGTGAGCACCAACATCATCCTGAGTTCCTTCAGGAAGTTTGGGGAGTCATGGAGCTGGTCTTGTGGCTACAGAGTAGAGCTATAAACCTTAGACATGTGTCCTGAGAGCCTGGGTAATCTGGTCAATGTGAGTCCTTAAAGGGCTTAGAGATGGAGTCCAGAGGAGCCATTGACCTGAAAAGGAAGTGAGGGATCAGGACCCCTGAGTGGACCATCCAGAATGTCATGTTCTGAGAGGAAATCAGCTATGTCTCTCACTGGGTTCATCTTTTTCCCCCAGAGACCAGACCCTCCCAACCTGGTCCAGTAGGCTCACCCTGGGAAGTCAGAGGTAGACAAAACCTGGGGACAACACTCTGTGTCTGTCACTGCCTGACTTGCAGACCATGCAGCCATCCTAGACTTCTCAATGGAATGTGACAACCCCCAGGATGTTGGACTGTGAGGCCTGGAAGAAAAAGGCAACTGACCACCTCTCCCTGGAAGCTTCCATTAGGAGCATCAGGGCCACCTATCTGTTCACCTGTGTGGCTGGTCAATACCTAGTTTGGAACTGTAAGATACTGTAAGATACCAGAGAAATGCCTCATGCATTTAATACAAATTTAAATATTTGAAAATATTTGGCTTATTCTATTAAGCTCTATTCTGGTCCTAATCCTGAGCTTTCTCTTCTGTAAATCCAGCTTTTGGTAGCTGTACCTAGCTTTCTATATCTGATGTCAAAATCCTATATATAATATATTTCTGTATCTCCTGCATTGAAGGCAGATTCTTTATTCACTGACCCACCTGGGAAGTCCTAATATGCTTCTAATGTTATTTATATTTTGCAAACTTTTTGATGTTTGTTCGAATAAATAAAGGTGTTTGTTGTTCGGTCACTAAGTTGTGTCCAACTCTTTGAAACTCCATGAACTACAACACTCCAGGCTTCCCTCTCCTTCACTATCGCTAGAGTTTGCTCAGATACATGTCCATTGAGTCGGTGATGCCATCCAAACATCTCATCTTTTACTGCCCAATGAGTGTGCTCTTTGCATCAGGTGGCCAAACTATTGGAGCTTCAGCTTCAGATGAAACTTCAGCATTAGTCCTTCCAATGAATATTTAGGGTTGATTTCTTTTAGGATTGACTGGTTTGATATCCTTGCTGTCCAAGGGATTCCCAAGAATCTTCTCCAGCACCACAATTCACAGCCATTAATTCTTTGAATTGATTAAGGTTAAGCGTGGAAAAAAAAAAAAAAAAAGTCCAAAGTTTACATGGCATAGAACTGATTTTCAGCTTTATTTGAATACACAAGCTAGATAGGTTTCTGTGGTTAAAATTCAACCCTGATTAATAAAATTTGATTACTCATCCTTATATTCTTCCTCCCTTCCCCATTCCTTCTTTGACTAATTAGATCATCCAAGAAGCCTAACAAATAGTCCAATAAATATTAATTCCTTTCAACTCCCATAACTCAGTATTTAGAAAAAAATTATATACAATTCATTTCACTACTTATATAATATCTTTTTTAAATTTATCATTTTCAGTACATTATTTTACATTTGAATAATCATGTACCCCAAGTTATATTTCAAATCTTTCTTACTGACATTATTTACTTGTGTGTTCTTATCTTTATTTATTCAATCATTCACTATCCAGGCACTGGAATGTCTACAAAGAATAAGACATGGCTCGTGACCTAGAGGAACAGTATAATGGGAAGGGTGCCTGGCAAATGGACAACTATAATACTGAGAAAAAAAGCTAGCCCTGTTCTGTGGAATTGCAGAGAAAGGAGAATCTAACTGTGCAAGATGGATTACTACATAATGGATTACTTAGGATTTAGCCCTCAAATAGGGTTTGTTTTAGATTAATATATATTTCCTAATCATCTATCTTTTCTGACATAACCAGACTTCAAATTGCCAGTTAAATGAATTGTTATTTCAGCTGTAACAAAATAATTCTGGATTATATCTTGAAAAGTACTTTTTTTTTTCCTTTAAACTTTATGGGAAGTGAACTAGAGGTATTAACCAAATCCTGTTTAAAATGTCAAAAGCAGGGAGTATTAAAACAATGAAATTTTTCATCTTCTCTTGCTTAGTTTTCAGACACTCTCTGCAGGAAGGCCTTGATCACATCTATGTAATAAAGACACTAAAAGTCTAAAAAGAGAAAGTGGATACCATATGTTTATCTAAGAAATCACAACATTAACAAAAACAAATGAACAACAAACAAACAGTCTCATGATGAGTAAAGAGCTCGATGTTGATATGTTTTCTCCAATAGAATGCCACCTCTTATTTTACCACAAGCATTTCTGTAAAACATAGTAAAATTAAAAAAAGAAAAAAGAGTTCAAGTATTTCCATTTTGTGGCTGGAAAAGTCAGCTTACACAGCATATTATTTCACAGAGTCTGTTTACTCCTTCAGTTTTAGGGGTCATTAAAGAGACATAAGATGATTTTAAATCTTGGATATAAAAAAAAACCTGAAAATATGCATAAAGCTTTAAAATTTGTCTTCTTAAACAGACTCGAGTCTTCTTGATCCATCAGTTGAGAGTCTTACATGATAAAGATTATTGCCATTTCTTTAAAGAAAAACAAAACAAATTCTCCCCTTGTTTGGGAAAGATGTTTTCCATGTTACTGACTTTTAGTTTATTGTTAGACCCAGGAACTTATTGTGACATAATATAAATTGACATAAAAAATATGGTGTACACTAGCCAAATTTTTATTCAACATTTAAAAAAATATGTCTAATTTTTACAATTCAGTCACATATACTTTTTACCAGCTTTAAATAAAATTTCCAGATATCTCTAATATTTTGTTTGATATAGAAAACTGATTTTTTAAAGTTGACAGTTATTAAATCAAGGCTTAAATCAATGAAGGTAGTCAGAAGCCTTTATCCTAAAGACCTAACTTTAATTAATCAGGTCACCTATCACCTTGACAAGTAAAAAGGGCTTTCAGAGTAAAGACCCAGACTTTATAATTTTATAGAGTGATTACGAGCATGATTTTAATCCATTGACATTTACATGGGCTAAGTTACAAGATAAAGATCATCTTTCTAAGACTCTCTGGAGTTAATTTATGGGTTTAAAAGATGATTAATAATGCTGTGACAGGAAACAAGAAAAAGAGAAAATGTTTCCTGGAACTCCTTTCTCCTATTCTCCAAGACAGGGTCAAAGGTATGATTTGCCCAGGTGCAATCCTGCACAAATCAATTCTATTCTGTTTATGTCTCTCTTACCATCTGTTCCCTCTTTTGAGTTAACTACTCTTGTAGGGGAAGAAATGTTTTTGATAATGGTGAGACACACAACAAGGTCTTCTAAATGTGTCTCTACTCACTGTGAAAAGACATGGTAATCTTTTAAATTGTTTTATTTTTAGGGAGTGAAAACAGTAAAGTGGAATCATACTAATGAGACAAAATGCACAAACATATTATTTTGTGTGTGTATATATATATATATATATATATATATATATATATATATATATATAAAGAAGTTTTAGGGCAGTGAAATTACTCTTTGTGATATTATAATGATGGATATATATTATTATACATTTGTCCAACCCCCAAACATATACAACACTAAGGGTGATCCCTAACATAAGCAATGGGCTTTGATTGATAATATCAATATAAGGTCATCAATTGAAACAAAAGAATTGCTCAGGCAGGGAATGTTGACCATGGAGGAGGCTATGCATGAGGTGGAACAAGGAATGGACAGGAAATCCCTGCACTTTCTGCTCAATTTTACCGTAAACCTAAGATTGCTCTAAAATGAAAATATTAATAGGTACCTAATAAAAGAATTGTTTACTATAATAATGTATTCTACATGATTTAATACATTTAATGTCATTATTTTCAAAGTATCAATGCACACCAAGCTTAATAAAACACTATATTTATAAAGAATAAAGTAAAACAAGACAGAATAAAATCAAAGTAAATACTGATTCTTGTGCATAAAATAAATAAATGTATAACTGTGTCAATAAAAATAGACCATTTTATTAACATATAATTTACATCTGGATAAAACTTATTTTGTTCAGATGTTAACCTGTGATTTATAAATACAATATATGAAACACATTATAGAGTTTTTAGTATGTAGATTATACAGTTCTTGAAGGTGTGTCATATTTATCCTTTGAATGAAATCCTCAACAATTTATAATGGTAAATATTTGTGTTTGTATTATTTTCAACAGTGCTATTGCTATTGTCATTCAGTTGCTAAGTTGTTTTAGACTCTTTGCAACCCCATTGACTGTAGCATGCCAGGCTTCCCTTTCCTCCACTATATCCTGGAATTCGCTCAAACTCATGCCCATTGTATTAGCGTTTAAACAAGGAGGTCATTAGGCTGAAGTGGCTCTAATTCCTTGGTAACCTACATAAGCAAACCAAAATCTAAGTTAGAGTCAATGCACTTGAATCAAAGAAAATGAAACAATGGCAATCAATAGTAAATAGTCAAGGAGACTCTGCAAAATAAGGGGGCAGCTTAAGCTATAGACAATCAAATAACTTTCCTTGCTTTGCTTTCATGTGTTTTCTATAAAAAATATCTCCCCAAGCTCCTGTCACTGGCGTGATCCTACCACTTTTTATTTGGAACTGCTGGACTGAAATATATGCACATTCAAATAAACATTTGAAAAATTACATTGTACCTAAATTTACCTTTTAACAGCTCATAAACTACTTATTCTGGTTCCAAATAGGAAAAGGAGTATGTCAAGGCTGTATATTGTCACCCTGCTTATTTAGCTTATATGCAGAGTACATCATAAGAAATGTTGGGTTGGAAGAAGTACATGCTGGATTCAAGATAGCCAGAAGAAATATCACTAACCCCAGATATGCAGATGACACCACCATTATGGCAGAAAGCCAAGAAGAACTAAGGAGCCTCTTGATGAAAGTGTAAGAGGAGAGTGAATAAGTTGCCTTAAAGCTCAACATTCAGAAAACTAAGATCATGGCATCCAGTCCCATCACTTCATGGCAAATAGATGGGGAAACAGTGGAAATAGTGGCTGACTTTATTTTGGGGGGCACCAAAATCACTACAGATGATGATTGCAGCCATGAAATTAAAAAACACCTACTCCTTGAAAGGAAATATATGACCAACCTAGACAGCATATTAAAAAGCAGAGACATTATTTTGTCCACAGAGGCATGTCTACTCAAGGCTCTGGTTTTTTCCAGTGGTCATGTAAAGATGTGAGAGTTGAACTATAAAGAAAGCTGAGCATGGAAGAATTGATGCTTTCAAACTGTGGTGTTGGAGAAGACTCTTGAGACTCCTTTGGACTGCAAGGAGATCCAACCAGTCCATCATAAAGGAGATCAGTCCTGGTGTTCATTGAAAGAGCTGATGTTGAAGCTGAAACTCCAATACTTTGGCCACCTGATGCAAAGAGCTGACTCATTTGAAAAGACCTGATGCTGGGAAAGATTGAGGGTAGGAGGAGAAGGGGATGACAGAGGATGCAATGGTTGAATGGCATCATTGACTCGATGGACATGGGTTTGGGTGGACACCAGGATTTGGTGGTGGACAAGGAGGCCTGGTGTGCTGAGGTTCATGGGGTCGAGAAGAGTAGGACATGACTGAGCTACTGAACTGAACACTACTTATTCTGTACTTAGGAAAGAACACCTGTTCTCCAAATGCTATGGAGCAAATCTGTGGTTTCTTGTTGTTTAGTTGCTAACTCATGTCTGACTCTCTTGAAATCCCATGGACTATAGCCCACTAAGCTCCTCTATCCATGGGATTTACCAGGCAAGAATACTTGGGTAGGTTGTGATTTCTTTCTCCAGGGGATCTTCCCTACCCAGGAACTGAACCTGCATCTCCTGCATTGGCAGGCAGATTGTTTACCATTGAGCCAACTAAAAGTCTCAAATCTATGGTACACGTTTCAAATTCATCCTGGAGTTCTACAATATGTTAGACATGGTGGCATTTATTTTTTTGTGGTGTTGGAGAAGACTGTTGAGAATCCCTTGGACTGCAAGGAGATCCATTAGTCCATTCTAGAGGAGATCAGTCCTGGGTGTTCTTTGGGAAGAATGATGCTAAAACTGAAACTCCAGTACTTTGGCCACCTCATGTAAAGAGTTGACTCATTGGAAAAGACCCTGATGCTGGGAGGGATTGGGGGCAGGAGGAGAAGGGGATGACAGAGGATGGATTGCTGGATGGCATCACCGACTCTATGGACGTGAGTTTGAGTGAACTCCGGCAGTTGGTGATGGACAGGGAGGCCTGGCGTGCTGTAATTCATGGGGTTGCAAAGAGTTGAACACGATTGAGCGACTGAAGTGAACTGAACCGAAAGCTAAGAAAAATGTTCAAGTAAACGTAGTACTGTTTAAATACTCTTAAGTAACAATAAATATGCACATTTAATTTCCATTCAGTAGATTAGAAACACCGACTATGTGAATTAAGAGGGCCCACTGAGTCTTTTGTTCTATGCATGATAAACTTTTTCCTGTAAGTACACAACTTCAGTACAGTTCAGTACAGTACAGTTCTTAGTCATGTCTGACTCTTTGCAACCCCATGGACTGCAGCACGACAGGCCTCCCTCTCCATGACCAACTCCAAGAGTTTACCCCAAATCATCTCCATTGAGTCGGTGTGCTATCCAACCATTTCATGTCCATTGTCCCCTTCTCCTCTCACCTTTAAGCTTTCTCAGCATCAGAGTCTTTTCCAATGAGTCAGCTTTCTACATCAGGTGACCAAAGTATTGGAGTTTCAGCATCAGTCCTTTCAATGAATATTCAGGAATGATTTCCTTTAGGATGGACTGGCTGGATCTCCTTGCAGTCCAAGGGACTCTCAAGAGTCTTTTCCAACACCACAGTTCAAAATCAGAAATTCTTTGGCATTCAGCTTTCTTTATAGTCCAACTCTCACATCCAAACATGACTGCTGGAGAAACCATAGCCTTGCTAGTCAGACTTTTATTGACAACATAATGTCTCTGCTTTTTAATATGCTGTCTAGGTTGTTCACAACTTTCCTTCCAAGGAGTAAGTGTCTTTTAATTTAATGGTTGCAGTCACCATCTGCAGTGATTTTGGATCCCCCCAAAATAAAGTCTGACACTGTTTCCATTGTTTCCCCATTTATTTCCCATGAAGTGATGGGACCTGATTCCATGATCTTAGTTTTCTGAATGTTGAGCTTTAAGCCAACTTTTTCATTATCCTCTTTCACTTTCAGCAAGAGGCTCTTTAGTTCCTCTTCACTCTCTGCCATAAGGGTGATATCACCTGCTTATCTTAGGTTATTGGTATTTCTCCCAGCAATCTTGATTCCAACTTGTGTTTCACCCAGCCCAGGGTTTCTCATGATATACTCTGCATAAAAGTTAAATAAGCAGGGTGACAATATACAGCCTTTACATACTCCTTTTCCTATTTGGAACCACTCTGTTGTTCCATGTCCAGTTCTAACTGTTGATTCCTGACCTGCGTACATATTTCTCAAGAGGCAGGTCAGGCGGTCTGGTATTCCCATCTCTTTCAGAATTTTAAACAGTTTACTGTGATCCATGGAGAAGGCAACAGCACCCCACTCCAGTACTCTTGCCTGGAAAATCCCATGGATGGAGGAGCCTGGTAGGCTGCAGTCCATGGGGTCGCTAGGAGTTGGACAAGACTGAGCGACTTCACTTTCACTTTTCACTTTCATGCATTGGATAAGGAAATGGCAACCCACTCCAGTGTTCTTGCCTGGAGAATCCCAGGGATGGGGGAGCCTGGTGGGCTGCCATCTCTGGGGTCACACAGAGTCGGACACAACTGAGGTGACTTAGCAGTAGCAGTACTGTGATCCACACAGTCAAGGGCTTTGGTATAGTCAATAAAGCAGATGTAGATGAACTGTCTTGCCTTTTCAATGATCCAGCAGATGTTGGCAATTTGATCTCTCGTTCCTCTGCCTTTTCTAAAAGCAGCTTGAACATCTGGAAGTCCACAGTTCACATACTGGTGAAGTCTGACTTGGAAAATTTTGAGCATTACTTTGCTAGCATGTGAGATGAGTGCAATAGTGCTGTAGTTTGAGCATTCTTTGGCATTTCCTTTCTTTGGGCTTGAAATGAAAACTTACCTTTTCCAGTTCTGTGGCCACTGCTGAGTTTTCCAAATTTGCTGGCATATTGAGGGCAGCACTTTCACAGCATCATCTTTTAGGATTTGAGATAGCTCAACTGGAATTCCATCACCTCTACTAGCTTTGTTTGTAATGATGCTTCCTAAGACCCACTTGACTTCACATTCCAGGATGTCTGGCTCTATATGAGTGATCACACCATCGTGCTTATCTGGATTATGAAGAACTTTTTCGTACAGTTCTTCTGTATATTCTTGCCACCTCCTCTTAATATCTTCTGCTTATATTAGGTCCATACCATTTCTGTCCTTTATTGAGCCCATCTTTGCATGAAATGTTCCTTTGGTATCTCTAACTTTGTTGAAGAGATCTCTAGTCTTCCATTCTATTATTTCCCTCTATTTATTTGCACTGATCACTGAGAAAGGTTTTATTATCTCCTTGCTATTCTTGGGAACTCTGTATTCAAATGGGTATATCTTTCCTTTTCTCCTTTGCTTTTTGCCTCTCTTCTTTTCACAGCTATTTGTAAGACCTCCTCAGAGAGTCCTTTTCCTTCCTTGAATTTCTTTTTCTTGGGGATGGTCTTGATCCCTGTATCCTGTACAATGTCCTGAACCTCCATTCAGTTTATCAGGCACTGTGTCTATCAGTTCTAGTCCCTTAAATCTATTTCCCACTTCCACTGTATAATCGTAAGGGATTTCATTTAGGTCATATCTGAATAGTCTAGTGATTCTCCCCACTTTCTTCAATTTAAGTCTGAATTTGGTAATAAGGAGTTCATGATCTGAGCCACAGTCAGCTCCTGGTCTTGTTTTTGCAGACTGTGTAGAGCTTCTCCATCGTTGGCTGAAAAAAAATATAATCAATCTAATTTCGGTGTTGACCGTCTGGTGATGCCCATGCGTAGAGTCTTCTCTTTTGTTGTTGGTAGAGATTGTTTGATATGATCAGTGTGTTCCTTTGGCAAGACTCCGTTAGCCTTTGCCCATTCTTCATTCTGTACTTCAAGGCCAAATACGCCTGTTACTCCAGGTGTTTCTTGACTTCCTACTTTTGGATTCCAGTCTTCTATAAGGAAAAGGATATCTTTTTCACGCGTTAGTTCTAAAAGCTCCTGTAGGTCTCCATAGAACCATTCAACTTCAGCTTCTTCAGCATTACTGGCTGGGGCATAGACTTGGATTACCATGTTAAAAATACACAAGTTAAGTTAGTTAAATCGCTCAGTCGTGTCCGACTCTTTCCGACCCCATGGACTGTAGCCCACCAGGCTCCTCCATCCATGGGATTCTCCAGGCAAGAATACTGGAATGGGTTGCCATTTCCTTCTCCAAGGGATCTTCCCGACCCAGGGACCAAACCCAGGTCTCACGCCTTAGAGGCAGACACTTTAACCTCTTAGCCACCAGGGAAGAGCAAAACACACAAGACACCAGTATTAATCTCACAAGAAGATCATTACCACCTAGTCATAACTACCTAAGAAAATTCTCAAAAAGAGAGGCATATTCTCCCTCATCTGGCCCCCCAGCAAAATTTCCCAAAACTTTACTACTTGTCTGTACCTGCCCACCACCTGGTTGCTCTAACTATAACTTGTCTGTCCCCAGAGACCAAGGTCTCCCCAGCAGAGCTTTTAGCAGTGACATTTTTTCCTCACAACTTACATATCTCAACATTCGACAGGAGATGTTGTCACCCCCTTAGTCTTTGTTGCTACAATATCCAGAAAGCCAGCATGACCTTTCTCTTTCTTAGGAATACTAGTCCTCAAAGGTAGTGACCTCAGTATTCTTTACCATGATATGATGCTTGGTAGTAGTGGTTTAGTTGCTAAGTCATGTTGGACTCCTGTGACCCCATGGACTCTAGCTTACCAGGCTCCTCTGTCTTTGGAATTTCCCAGGCAAGAATACTGGAGTGAGTTGCCATTTCCTTCTCTAGGGGATCTTCCTGGACTATGGATCAATCCCACATCTCCTGTATGGCAGGTGGATTCTTTTCTGCTGAGCCACCAGGGAATCCCTGATATGATGGTTAGATAACTAGAGTTGGCTTTCCTGTTTATACCAGGCGTTAGATTGCCTTCATTTTTCTGTCCTTAAAGGCTTTTGCTGATGTTAAATAACTTCTGTGCTGTGCTTCTTATCTACGATTCTGCTCTCAGTTGAGTCACTAGTTTCTTCAATTTTACCTGGGTGATTTAAGTATCCCAGTGATTTTGTATATGCATGTCTTAAGCTCTGGCTGTTATCTTAAAAAATCCAGGGATTGGGTAGCTTAAATAAAATATAAATTTATTTACTACAGTTCTGATTGCTAGAGCATCCTAGACCAAGATTCTGGCCAATTGGTTCTTGATGAGAGCTCTTTTTCTGGCTTGCACATGGCTGGCTTTTTGATGTACCTTGATAGAGAGCACAAGCTCTCTAGTCTCATTTTATAAGGAAACTCATTCTGTCACGAGAACTTCATTTTCATGACTTTACATAAACTGAATTGCTTCCTTAAAATTCCATCTCCAATTATCATCACATAAGGGCTTCAACTTATGAATTTTGGAAAGGACCAAGACATTCAGTCCATGCTGCTGCTGCTGCTGCTAAGTCACTTCAGTCATGTCTGACTCTGTGCGACCCCATAGATGGCAGCCTACCAGGCTCCTCCATCCATGGGATTTTCCAGGCAAGAGTACTGGAGTGGGGTGCCATTGCCTTTTCCGATTCAGTTCATAATCACTTATTAATCTATAACTTTACAAAGTTAATTTAAAGAGGCAGTCAACCACCTTATATCTAGCAAATTCTAGCTTTAACCTACACTCTCCAGAAACACAAACCTGCTTATGATCCCTTTACTCAAAACTGGCTGTTTGTAGGTTGTATCCTTCATAATTTTGTTCCTGTCCCCCTGCAAATGCCAATCCTCATCACCTGATCTTTACATAGACATAGACAATATGTACATAGACCTTTACATAGACAATATCTACTCTGCTTTAAAACTCAGACCCTTCATACTGAAAACCTTTCATTTCTATTTATATCTTGTCTTCCAGACTAGATAAGGTGAATATGCTACTATGATCTGTCTCATATAAAGATTTATATTTGCAGTGTCCAGCACCCAAACTCAACTGATGTTTAATAAAACAATGTATGAAAGCCCATGGGATAATTTTGTTGTTGTTGTTGATCCCAAGGTACAAAGAGAGCCAAGGAGGAAAAAAATAATGACAAAAATAATGGGCTAGGTAATAATGGGCTAGGTAGTGCAGATTAGCTCCTCTTCAATAAAAGCTGCCCACTTCTTCCTTGTCTCTTTTATTTCATTTGGGAGTGGCAATGTTCCATGTGCCAGGGTATGAAACATATTTCCTCTATGTCACTTGCCAGTAATTAGCCTATGAGTGAGCATATGACACATGCTTGGCATTTAATTATGGGAAGTGGATGCAGATCTTCCAGGCATGATTTTCTTCTCCAAGCAAAACAAATAAACAATCCTTTCCACCTTTCTGTTTCAGTAACTGAAACAAAGAAATGGTCCTCAGAGGCTACTGCAGTTTTGTTATAACCAAAATGAATAAATAAAAATAGACCAAAGAAGTGAATATGGAGAACTTATTTGTTCAAGTGCCGTATCAGGTCTGGAATTTCCTAGCATGGACTACTGCTAACATGGAAATGCAAATTTCTATTATTTAACATACTTCAAGTTAAGTATCTTTTCTTGCAATGAAATGGATCCTATGTGACTCAAATGGACCTCGAGTAATAGATCTTCACCTGTTAAGAAGCACATCTGGACAGAGAAGCACATCTGGACAGAGACATTCCCTCCTGTTAGGTCCCCTCTCACCTGGCTTTCAGAAGCGACACTGGAATTGGAGGCCTTAGGTACAGATTTTCCAGGATGTTGCCTATTTTATTTAGGCTTTTATAGGGACTTTGTACTTTGTTTCCAGCATATACTATCTTTTAATAATAATAATAAGCTTCTATTGCCAACCAAGGAATTTCTTCCCTTTGCCTTCCTACAACAGGAGTTCATTTCTCTGAGAAAGTGGTGCAGGGCAAGTCCTTGCACTCACTGATAAATGGTTACAGAGGCATGACCAATGAAATAGATAACATAATCAAACCGCTGTTTGATTAAAATACTATTAAGGACTATAGTACTTAAATAGCTTACTATTTCTCTTCAGAAGAGGTCAACTATCCCACTACCTATGATAAAGGACAACTTTCTTCCTTTGAAGGAACTCTTTTTTATTTAGCATCCAGCATTGACAGGAAGTACCTTTTCCCTCTCCTTTTGCTCCTTTAAATTTTGAATTTAAAAATAAAAAGGCATTATGCTTTACTAACATTTAATATTTTGACCAATAATGGCACATTTTCTAAGACCATATCTATCAGCAGGTCATGTGTGATGTTCAGAATAGGATATATCCTTAAG
Source organism: Ovis aries (assembly GCF_016772045.2). Taxonomy (NCBI): domain Eukaryota; kingdom Metazoa; phylum Chordata; class Mammalia; order Artiodactyla; family Bovidae; genus Ovis; species Ovis aries. The sequence goes on from NC_056059.1 coordinate 75,716,672, forward strand.
GAAGTGTAAACTTCCATGAGGTAGTAGGTGAAAATTGTACCCTCTATAGCTTCTTTTCTCTCATTGTGTTTTGACAAAGTACAGCATACATATGCCAGATTAACATGATTTATATGTTATAATGGCTATCTTAAGCTAAATAAATCTTGAATAGTGACCTAAGGATCTTAAAATATTCTTGTAAGGAAACAACTTATTAAAAATAGCACCAGTGATTCAAACAAAATGAGAAAAAAGCAGATAGGACATTTAGTATATTCCAGTTAAAGCTTTTCATCTGCTATATTATGAGACAAAATGATGATTATTTTAATCATATCTAATAAAAGATTGGCAACAGATGCAAAATATCAGATTATTGGAAAAAGGGATTTATATTTAAAAATAAACAGTGCCCTATCTTGTGGTTTAATTTCTGAGTTAAGAATGTGCTGAACTTCTTGTGATTAGAAATATATTTATAAAACTATTTCCTCTTAAAGACTTGTGAATGTTCTGATAAAGTTTATAAAATATATGCCATATGAGGATGGTGAAGTTGCTCAGTCCTGTCCAACTCTTTATGACCCCATGGACTGTAGCCTACCAGGCTCCTTGGTCCATGGGATTTTCCAGGCAAGAGTACTGGAATGGGTTGCCATTTCCTTCTCCAGGGGATCTTCTTGACCCAGGGATTGAACCCGGGTCTCCCGCATTGCAGGCAGATGCTTTACTGTTTGAGCTACCAGGGAAGCTCTGCCATATGAGGATAGTCACCCCATATACAATTTAACATATTTATATTTTAGAGTACTGGTTAATAACAATTTAGTAACTAATAATAGTAAAATAATAAAATAGAGCAAAATAGTAAAATAATTTACTAAAAATTATTTAGTAAAAGGTTTGGGATTTTTTCTGAAATTTAAATACCATTACTCTAAGAGATGACACACTTAATTAAGGTTTTAGTGAGAATGTGAATTTAGTTTAATCTACTTCTAATTGAGTAATAAGGACTTCAATCCAAATCTAGCAAACAGTCTATAAATGTCACTATTTTTAAAGTAAAATATATTAATTATACAAACTGGAAACTTTTTTTTTAATACTTATCACATAATTCCCATGCAATTAGTATCTGACAAAACTGATTATAATCTGTTCAGTTCAGTTCAGTCACTCGGTCGTTTTCGCCTCTTTGGGATCCCATGAACAGCAGCATGCCAGGCCTTCTTGTCCATCACCAACTTGGGGAGTTCATCCAAACTCATGTCCATTGAGTCGGTGATGCCATCCAACCATCTCATTCTCTGTCATCCCCTTCTCCTGCCCTCAATCTTTCCTGGCATCAGGGTCTTTTCCAATCAGTCAGCTCTTCTCATCCGGTGGCCTATGTATTAGACTCTCAGCTTCAACATCAGTCCTTCCAATGAACACCCAGGACTGATCTCCTTTAGGATGGGCTGGTTGGATCTCCTTGCAGTCCAAGGACTCTCAAGAGTCTTCTCCAAGGCCACTGTTCAAAAACAATGCTGTTCAAAAGCATCAATTCTTTGGCACTCAGCTTTCTTTAAATTCCATATCTAACATCCATACATAACTACTGGAAAAACCATAGGGAATCCTCCTACTTTGTTGTTGGGAATGTAACTGGTACAGCCACTATGGAGAACAGTATGCGGCTGCTGCTGCTGCTGCTAAGTTGCTTCAGTCATGTCCGACTCTGTGCGACCCCATAGACGGCAGCCCACCAGGCTCCCTCATCCCTGGGATTCTCCAGGCAAGAACACTGGAGTGGGTTGCCACTTCCTTCTCCAGTGCATGAAAGTGAAAAGTGAAAGTGAAGTCACTCAGTCGTGTCTGACTCTGTGCAACCCCATAGATGGCAGCCCTCCAGGCTCCTCTGTCCATGGGATTTTCCAGGCAAGAGTACTGGAGTGGGGTGCCATTGCCTTCTCCGATGAAGAACAGTATGAAGACTCCTTAAAAACTAAAAATAGAACTACCATAGGAACTAGCAACCCCACTCTTGGGCATACATCTGGAGAAAACTGCAATTTAAAAGGATGCAAAAAAATAAAAATAAAATAAAAGGATGCATGCACTCCAATGTTCACTGAAGCACTGTTTACAACAGCCACGACATAGAAGCAACCTAAATGTCCATCAATAGAGAAATGGCTAAAGAAACTGTAGATAAAGAAGATGTGGTACATATATACAATGGAATATTAGGCATAAAAATGAACAAAATAATGCTGCTTGCAGTGACATGGATGTATCTAGAGACTGTTGTACAGAATGAAGTCAGATGAAGGCATATATATAATATCTATCATTTGTAAGTCTTCCTTGGTGTTTCGGACCAGAAAGAATCTGCCTGCAATGTGGGAGACCCAGTTTTGATACCTAGGTGGGGAAGATCCCCTGTACAAGGAAATGGCAACCCACTTCAGCATTCTTGCTTGGAAAAATCCATGGACAGAGGAGCCATAAGGAAAGCTGAGTGACAAAGAATTGATGATTTTAAGCTATGGTGTTGGAGAAGATTCTTGAAAGTCCTTTGGACTGCTAGGAGATCTGACCAGTTAATCCTAAAGGAAATCAGTCCTGAATATTCACTGGAAGGATTGATGCTAAAGCTGAACCTCCAATACATCGGACACCTCATGCCAAGAACTGACTCATTGGAAAAACCCTAATGGTGGGAAAGATTGAACACAGGAGGAGAAGAGGACTACAGAAGATGAAATGGTTGGATGGCATCATTAACTCAATGAACATGAGTTTGAGCAATTTCTGGGAGTTGATGATGACAGGAAAGCCTAGCGTGCTGAAGTCTATGGGGTTGCAAAGAGTTGAACATGACTGAGCTACTGAACTAAACTCATATGCAAAATCTAGAAAAAATGATACAGATGAACTTATTTGTGAAGCAAAAGTAGAGTCACAGATGTAGGAAAAAAAGAATGGTTACCAAGGTGGGCGAGAAGAGCTTCCCTGATGGCTCAGTTGGTAAAGAATCCACCTGCAATGCAGGAAACCCCAGTTAAATTCCTGGGTTGGGAATATCCCCTGGAGAAGGGATAGGCTACCTGCTCCAGTGTTCTTGGGCTTCCCTTGTGGCTTAGCTGGTAGAGAAACCACCTGCGATGTGGGAGACATGGGTTCAGTCCCTGAGTTGGTAAGATCCTCTGGAGAAGGGTATAGGCTACCCACTCCAGTATTCTGGCCTGGAGAACTCTATGGACTGTCACAAAGAATCAGACATGACTAAGTGACTTTCACTTTCACCAGCGGGGGAAGGTGGGGTGAGATGAACTGGGAGATGGAGATGGACATACATATATATATATATATATATATATATATATATATATATATATATATATATATATATAACTAATGAGAATCTAGTGTATAGCACAGGGAACTCTACTCAATTCTCTATAGTGACCTAATGGGAAGGAAAATGAGAAAAAGAATGGATATATGTATAAATGCTTCACTTTGCTATATAGAAGAAACTAACAACACTATAAAGCAACTGTACTCCAATTAAAAAATAATTTCAAAGAGAGTCTAAGTTAGACTAAAAATACAGAGAAGCTGGAGAGAAGTAGATATATGTAAAATATGTTTTGGAAAAAACTGATATATGGATTAGAAGTCAATAAACAGAAAAATAGAGAAGTCAAGGATGACCTCTTGGATTTGACTTTAGCAACTGGGGAAGGGTGGTGCCCCTCTCCCAGGTGGTGCCAACAGTAAAGAACTCACCTGCCAATGTAGGAGACATAAGAGACATGGGTTCCATCCCTAGGTCAGGAAGGTTTCCTGGAGGAGGGCATGGCAATCCACTCCAGTATTTTTGCCTGGAGAATCCCATGGATAAGCAGCCTGATGGGCTATAGTCCATAGGGTCACACAGAGTCTGATATGCCTGAAGCAACTTAGCACACACATAAAACTGGGGAAGGGTGCTGCCCCTCTCCAAGACAGTGAACATATCTAGATATGTTTTAGATAAGTATATTTAGAAATATGTTTATATAAGGAGAAGGAATTGAGATCTATTTTTAAAGTGTTTAAATTTAAATACTTAATAGATGTGAAGCAGCAGTTACAGTTGAATATCTATTATGTTTGGGAATATGGCTAATGCTTTGGTGTAATGAGAGCAGTGCCAAGTGACATCACTGAATGCATCAGACCAAGGGAGGAAAATACATATTCCCTGACTTAGCCTAATAATTCAACTCAAGGGATGCTGAACATTACCCTGGAAGTATCAAGAATAGCTTCATGAATGATCTGAGGTATTTGAGTTAGGGAAATGGAAAAAAAGACACTCCACAGGGGTGACTGTAAAGCCACAGCAGGATGAGTTTTGCAACTGTTATTTTGGACTTTTTTTTCTTCTTTTAAGCTAGTTGAATTTCAAGCATGTTGTATGTTATTAGACAAGACAGATCCTTTAAGGGATTCAAGTAGAATGTGTATGTATGTCCCAATGTTGTAGTTAATCCTGAACATATATTACCTAGGAAAACGCAACTATCCTATTTCTCTAGGAAGGATAAGCAAGGAGGCCAGGTTTATATTAAAACTAAAAAAAAAAAAAAAACACATATAAAACTTTTATAAGTTAATACATATCTTTTAAAACTTCAATTTGTTTTATTTTTATCTTTATAAAGCTTCAAATTCTTTTGCTATAATGAACATTCATTACTTTGGGATTTTTTTGATAAAAAATTAAGGAAGACATTTAAGATTTTTCACTTCTATAAGAATTTAAATTCCTGTTACTCTTTTGGAAATTGAGTTTGCCATGTAAATTTGCATTCAGCAATTTCCTTGTATGAGGTCTATAAGCAAAGAAATTCAAACAATGATTTAGGTACAAAGATATTCATGACAACACTATGTACAAAAATCCCTAATATATGGGACATTTAAAGGAAGATGCATCTCAATAGTAGACAATAATGGGATAACTAAAGTCAAGCTTATTGGGCATCTTATGAGCAAAGGACGTGTTTATCATGTTTGTTAATTGATTTACCAATATGCAAATTGTATTTTTGACATAATCACAAATGTTTAAAATAGTAATTAAGAACATATTATGCTATGACAGCGTATTAGCTAAAGTTATTCCTGAATGTTGGAATAAGCTATTGTATTTCTTCTATGTTATTCTTTTATATTTGAGTATGTTTATTACATTTCTTACATTTTATTCTCAGTAAATTCCCAGCAATATATTTTAGCTCTGTAATTAGATAAAACCAACAAAATAAAAAAAAAAAAAACATAACAAGATTTTTGGGGAGAAATTTTGAGTTATGTTTTCAATATCTAGAATCCAAGACACTCGTGAACTTAGAGAAATAATAAATAATATGTCTCTTCTACCTAAAGTTTGAACTAAATGAGAAACATAGCAAAAATAGGAACAGAACGTGTGAAGTCAAAATACATTGTTACAGATAAAGCTAGCATCTGCAAGTTAGTTGATTTAATAGTGAACTTCAAAATTCGATGTCCTCCCTCCCCAGTTACAGGCTTCCTGAGTTATTCAGCTGGTAAAGAATCTGCAGGCAATACAGGAGACCCCGGTTCAGTTCCTGGGTTGGTAAGTTCTCTTGGAAAAGGGATAGGCTACTCATATTTGTATGTTGGGCTTCCCTTGTGCCGCAGACAATAAAGAAATAGCCTGCAATGTGGGAGACCTGGGTTCAATCCCTGGGTTGGAAAGATCAGTTGGAGAAGGGTATGGCAACCCACTCTAGTATTTTTGCCGGGAGAATCCCTATGAACAGAGAAGCCTGGTGGGTTGCAGTCCAAGGGGTTACTTTGCAACTCTTTACAGTCGCAAAGAGTCAGACATGACTGAGCAACTAAGCACAGAATAACAAAGACTCCCCAGTCACAGGTAGTGTTTGACCATTTCTAATACACCTGCTTTTGTGAAACTAATCACATGGAGTTAGAAGAGAATGGCTGTTTCTGTGGGAGTCTGGCTCCCACAAACAAAATAACAGCAAAGAAATAACAAGCCTTCATAAATGTCAAATTCTGCTCTTAAACTCAATAGCTAAATAAGTCACTAATTTTTGGAAAAGGAATGAGTTGTGAGAGGTAGAGAGCAGAGACTAGTTAATGTCTCACTTTTGAAACTCCCTCCATGTGGAAAAAATACACCAGAAGTTAGACAATATGCACATGAACAACATCAGATATAGGGACAAATTTATTGTTTATTAATTGAATTTATTTTTCTCTTTATGAATTTATACTTCTGTCAGGGGAGTTTGCAGTTTTCTCAATTCTGTCTTGCCACAAAAATTTGAAGTGATGGATGGACCAGTGTTACAGCTCCCTGTTACAGCTTAGTTTTATTTGGTAAGTAAAGGAAAATATATCCTCGAGGTGAGGGCAGGCTGACCCAAAAGACATGAAGAGAAGGGAAGCCCCCAGCTCAGTTTCGGCTCCTCTTTTTATATATTTTTTTCTCCTCCCCCTGAACCTGACCTATGTAAAGTGGGCTAGCCAGGAGGGCTGTTTGTTTTACCTGAGGTCCTCACTCTGGTCCTCAGACCTTCCTTTATTCTATTTTCACAGGATTTTCCCTTCTTTGTATTTTAGCCACTGCCATTTTGGACTCCTTTTTCCTTTTCTAACTACCTAACATTCTCCCCTCAAGAGATGAGAGGCCCGATTCTTTGGGAATAGGGGCATTGAGGTCTCTCTGGCTACTTCTTGCTGAACTAGCAAGCTAGTCTCAAGCATCAGAGTCCTTATAGTAATGTAAATCTAAGGTGAGTGGTATTTTTCATGGCTGGGTGTAGTATTATATATCTGTGTTGAACGGGCACTCCATGTTGTAGCTTGTTGACTTGGGCAGAGAAAAAACAGGTTAGACGACTGATAATACATGGAGCAATCATAAGCAGAATCAATATGGTGATAACAAGGATTAGTAGGGGCATTAGGCAAGAGTGAATGGAGAGAGAGCCCTCGGGGGTAAGCAGGAGGATGGCATGGTTAAGAACCTCACAAAGGGTTATAGTTAGGTGTGGGTTTTCCATCAGCACTACTTGATATCTGAGGATTCTTTGATCAGACATCCATAAATGGCCTCTCCCATTTAGGAGTTATTTCACTTGGTAGCTGGTAAAAATAGTTAGTTTGCCCCCAAAAGAGAGTTTTAAAGCATCTTTTATCAGGATGGCAATAGCTGCAAGAGTTTGAAGGCAGGGAGAGATCTCTTCCCAATAAGGGAGTATCCAGGTACCACCAGAAACTGGTGGGGAAATATTTGTCCATCCCAGCAACAAAGAAGTGGTCGGATGAATCATTTGTAATTGTTTTTCTTGTAGCACTCAAAATGGTACAGGTTTGGGAGGAGAAGTCTCTGGAATAGGAGGTTAGGACAGCATAGGTAGCTCCTGCGTCAACCAAGAAATTCTCGGACTTACCCTGCCACATCCAGTTGTACCCTTGGCTCCAGCCCCATGACATGATGGTTATCTGTGACAGGTGGACTGGCTGGGCCACTTCAGTCCTGTTGAACCTTCCTGCGAGAAGGTTTGGCTCTTGACCTTGAGGCTCTTGGGTCCCAAGGGCAGAGTGCCACCCAATATCCCAATTGATGGCATTTGTAGCAAGTGCTTTTAGGAGACCTGTCTCTGTGTGGACACTCTTTGGCCTACTGTCCTGCCTGTCTGCAGATTAGGCATTTGCCTTGTCCTTCAAGGACTCTGGGTTTGCCAAAGGGCTTCCCTGGAGGGCAGCCAGCATGTGGGCATGCCCTATCTCTTTCCTTCTCTCACTTTCCTGTGCCTTGGCCTCCTCCTCCTGTTCTCTGTTATAAATGGTACTGGGGGCTGTCTGGACCATCTCATCTAATGAGGCAGCAGAGTCTTGTTCCTGTAGCTGTTGTAACTTTATCTTGATGTCTGATGGACCTTGGGACAGGAATTTGTCCTTTAAAAATCACCTGTTCCTTTAAAAAGCCTAAGTACATATTGGTAAATTTTTAGAGGACTTCTTTTAGTGGGTTCACTGAGAGATGCTATTGTTACACATGTTGTAGAAAACATGGAAGATGAAGGTCTGAATATCTAGACGAATTGGATATTATACAGTATTTCTCTCCAAAAGGCCAGCTATTTTCTGGTTGTCCTTCCAGAAGATTGTAAGGGAACATTGTGGGCCTGGAAGGGGCTCAGGAGAAGAGCATGAAACAGGAGGGAAAGGAGCAGGGCACAACTTTTGAAAGAATGACAAATCCAAGGGCATAATATAAAGCAATTAAAATCAAATAGGTCCAAGAAGACAAGCTAAATTCAACTAAACCTTGATCCTCAATCTGCAAGCTAAACGACACACCCAGATGCCCCAGGACAATCCTAGTTCAGTTCAGTTCAGTCACTCAGTCGTGTCCGACTCTTTGAGACCCCATGAATCGCAGCACGCCAGGCCTCCCTGTCCATCACCAACTCCCAGAGTTCACTCAGATTCACGTCCATCGAGTCAGTGATGCCATCCAGCCATCTCATCCTCGGTTGTCCCCTTCTCCTCCTGCCCCCAATCCCTCCCAGCATCAGAGTCTTTTCCAATGAGTCAACTCTTCTCATGAGGTGGCCAAAGTACTGGAGTTTCAGCTTTACCATCATTCCTTCCAAAGAAATCCCAGGGTTGATCTCTTTCAGAATGGACTGGTTGGAACTCCTTGCAGTCCAAGAGACTCTCAAGAGTCTTCTCCAACATCACAGTTCAGAAGCATCAATTCTTCAGCGCTCAGCCTTCTTCACAGTCCAACTCTCACATCCATACATGACCACAGGAAAAACCATAGCCTTGACTAGACGGACCTTAGTTGGCAAAGTAACGTCTCTGCTTTTGAATATGCTATCTAGGTGGGTCATAACTTTTTTTCCAAGGAGTAAGTATCTTTTAATTTCATGGCTGCAGTCACCATTTGCAGTGATTTTGGAGCCCCCAAAAATAAAGTCTGACACTGTTTCCACTGTTTCCCCACCTATTTCCCATGAAGTAATGGGACCGGAAGCCATGATCTTCCATTTCTGAATGTTGAGCTTCAAGCCAACTTTTTCACTCTCCTCCTTCACTTTCATCAAGAGGCTTTTTAGCTCCTCTTCACTTTCTGCCATAAGGGTGGTGTCATCTGCATATCTGAGGTCATTGATATCTCTCCAATCTCAAAGAAAGGCAATGCCAAAGAATGCTCAAACTACCGCACAATTGCACACATCTCACATGCTAGTAAAGTAATGCTCAAAATTCTCCAAGCCGGGCTTCAGCAGTACATGAACCGAGAACTCCCTGATGTTCAAGCAGGTTTTAGAAAAGGCAGAGGAACCAGAGATCAAATTGCCAACAGCCGCTGGATCATGGAAAAAGCTGGAGCATTCCAGAAAAACATTTATTTCTGCTTTACTAACTAGGCCAAAGCCTTTGACTGTGTGGATCACAATAAACTGTGGAAAATTCTGAAAGAGATGGGAATACCAGATCACCTGACCTGCCTCTTGAGAAATCTGTATGCAGGTCACGATGCAACAGTTAGAATTGGACATGGAACAACAGACTTGCTCCAAATAGGAAAAGGAGTATGTCAAGGCTGTGTATTGTCACCCTGCTTATTTAACTTATATGCAGAGTACATCATGAGAAACGCTGGACTGGAAGAAACACAAGCTGGAATCAAGATTGCAAGGACAATCCTAAGGCACTATCAAAAGACCAAGGAGTGGGTGGTTCCCTAACTGTTGAAATGATCCTGCCACTTATTAGCATATGAAATCTTCCAGCTAGGGAAAACTAACCACACCACATCCCATGGCCTCTGCACTCACCCTCTGCTATGGCTTACCCCCTGTGGAGTATGCTTCTCTCTGAATCCAAACAAATCCACCTGCTACCTATCTCTGTATCTCTCACTGAAATTTTGCAATGAGACATCAAGAGCCTGAGTTCATTATGTCCTAAAAACAGGCACCATGGGTTTTGGCTAGGCTCAAGTCCCAGGAAAGGGGAGCTGAAGGACAGGAGGAAAAAGCAGCAGGGAAAAATCATGCCAAGGAATCCCCTTCATAACCTGCCAGGAAATCTGCTAAATACCTGACCTGCACTCACATTTTTCATTGGCCTGATCATTGACACAAAGAAAATTAAGGCCAGAAAAACCCCCACCAGCTTGGGCAACAACTACTATGGCATGGCAGATGTAGAGCCTTCAGGACACCCTGGTACATCTACTACTGCTTACCTGTTCACAGGGGGTTCAAGGAATGAGAGATTATATAGGAATCAAGATTTTGTTAGCCATATGTCCTTCCAGTCATAGGGGTGAGGACTTTCTACCTCAACCAGAGTTTTCCTGGAATCTGACACTGAGCTGTGTGAGCTTTCTGCTGAGTTTTTTTTTTTTTTTTTTTTTTTTGCTGTCCTGCTTTCCAGCATGCTGGGCTTCCTGTCACTTCCACTGAGCTGGGTTTTTTTGGGTTCAGCTTCCACTGTAAGAACTTTCACAGAGTTGGGCTTCTGCTGAGTTTGGCCTCTGCCTCACTGGGGCCAAACTGAGGTTGTTTCAGCCAGTTTAAATCTAAAAAATGGCACCATATATGTTGGGGGAGTTTGTAATTTCCTCAGTTCTGTCTTGCCACAACAAAAATCTTAAGTGAGGGACAGACCCAGTGTCACAGCTCAGCTTTATTTGGTAAGCAAAGGAAAATACATCCTAGAGGTGTGAGGGTGGGCCAACACAAAAGACACAAAGAGAGCCAGAGGCTCAATTTTTTAAATATGCTTTTCCTCCTCCCCCTGAGCCTGCCCTATGTAAACTAGGCTAGGCAAGAGGGATATTTGTTTCACCTGAGGTTCCCGCTCTGGTCGTCAGACCTTTCCTTTGTTCCATTTTAGCGGGCTTTTCCTTTCTTTGTCTTTTAGCCCCTGCCATTTTGGCCTCCTTAATCCTATTCTAACTACCTAACATATCATATAAATTTATATTTCATCTAATTCTTCTTGAGTAATCAAACCAAATTTAGAAAAAAATTTCAGAGTATTTACCAAAATCATTCTGAAACTGGTGATATATTAAAGTTTCTAAATACACCTTTAATTTTGATATGTTCTAAAAGAGAAGTATACTTTTTACATTAAAGGTAAAACTATTCTTCCCCTAAATGAAAAATTTTAAAAATGATTGTTAATTACCTCTTTTTTTTAACAGAAATTAAATTATGTTCTATGGTTCTAATATATGTCACTTAATATATGTTGGACATCCTTCTATTGCAGCATATAAAGAATGATTGATTTTTTATAAATGCAAAGCAGTCCATTAAATGGGCATGTTTTTATTTCTTTACCTAATTTTCCCTTGGTAAACAAATTGAGAGATATTAAAAATTCAGCAAATAAATATCTTTTTTCACTTATCAGATTACTTTCTAAACTCCTAATATCACAATGTCTAGGTAAATAAATGCATAGCTAATATTCTAGAATTGGTACACATAAAAATCTTAATTGAAAAATATTTCCACCAAGAGCAATTATTATTTTGTACAGATTTCCAGCTCATTAACATTATTGTGTACTTTATTTTCACTGCATTTGAATAAAAAAAATATTGTATTAGTCATGTTATTCTAGATTTCTTTAGTCTAGTAAAACATGAGTATAATATAGAGTCCCTTGGACTACAAGGAGATCCAACCAGTTCATTCTGAAGGGATCAGCCCTGGGATTTCCTTGGAAGGAATGATGCTAAAGCTGAAGCTCCAGTACTTTGGCCACCTCATGCGAAGAGTTGACTCATTGGAAAAGACTCTGATACTGGGAGAGATGGGGGGCAGGAGGAGAAGGGGACAACAGAGGATGAGATGGCTGGATGGCATCACTGACTTGATGGACGTGAGTCTGAGTGAACTCCGGGGGTTGGTGATGGACAGGGAGGCCTGGCATGCTGAGATTCATGGGGTCGCAAAGAGTCGGACACAGCTGAGTGACTGAACTGAACTGAATTGTACAATATTTCAGGAGAAAATCAGTAAAACTTAATGAATTTTTTTTTGTTACAAAATTTAATTTTAATGTGTTTCCAATCAAGTATTTAACGAGTAAAAGAATAACTGGCATGTTTTGTTTAGAAACATCTCTAATAATTTGTCCAACCAAAGCTTGAACGAAGAGAAATATTATCCTCCTTGACTATGTATTCCTAAAGCAGCAAATATTATCCTCCTTGACTATGTATTCCTAAAGCATTCTTTAAACATATTTAGAAGCTTCATTATGTCCCAATTTCTAACCTACAATGTTTTTGGAAATATCTCATTCATTCATCCATCTATGAACAACATATACCTTCCAATGTTTCAATTACAGTGGTAAATACTAAGAACACATAGATGTGTCAGACATGACCTCTACCCTCTAGGATTTAATAGAAACTGATTCATTCTGTTAAAAAAGAGAGAGAGAGAAAAAAAAAAAAAAAAGAAAAGAAAAGATAGGTGTTGTAGAATCAGGCAACTTCAATAATACTTTCTACATACTTATATCACACAGGATTTATTCCTTGAATGAATGTGTGAATTGCACCATTCTCTGATTACTAACCTGAAACATGCAAATAATGAAGTATTCAAGTGTGTCTTCAGAAACCCTCCATTTTAGTGTTTAAAGTTTAATATTTGTGGTATATATTTTACCCATCCTCCTCTCTGCTTCCATAGAAAAGCAATATTTTCATGACCATCAGATTAACTGTTAATCTATATGTAGAAACATCAGTCTGTCATTGCCTTTTTCCTATCCAGGTTTCTATCATGAAAACACTGTCCATTACATATTTGGTACATCATAGTCTTACTCTTAACTAAGTAATTAATGACCTACTGAGAGGGATTAAACAAACAAACAAACAAACAAAAACCTTATTCACTTGTATAGGTGATGCTCATCTTATCTCAATGTATTTCACCCACAATTTGCTATTAGCTATTTTATGGTAGTAAACACACACTATTTTCATATTATGCCCATTTGGACAGGTAGACATTTCTCTGTTTAAAATGGATAACTAACAATGACATCGACAACAAAACCAGATTGATTATATTTGCAGCCAAAGATGGAGAAGCTCTATACAGTCAGCAAAAAGAAGACTGGGAGCTGACTGTGGCTCAGATCATGAACTCCTTATTACCAAATTCAGACTTAAATTGAAGAAAGTGGAGAAAACCACTAAACCATTTGGATATGACCTAAATCAAATCCCTTATGACTATACAGTGGAAGTGAGAAATAGATTTAAGGGACTAGATCTGATGGACAGAGTGCCTGATGAACTATGGATGGAAGTTCGTGACATTATATAGGAGACAGGGATCAAGACCAACCCCAAGAAAAAGAAATGCAAAAAAGCAAAATGGCTGTCTGAGGAGGCCTTACAAATAGCTGTGAAAAGAAGGGAAGTGAAAACCAAAGGAGAAAAGGAAAGATGTACCCATTTGAAAGCAGAGTTCCAAAGAATAGTAAGGAGAGACAAGAAAGCCTTCCTCAGTGATCAGTGCAAAGAAATAGAGGAAAAGAACAGAATGGGAAAGACTAGAGATCTCTTCAAGAAAATTAGAGATACCAAGGGAACATTTCATGCAAAGATGGGCTCGATAAAGGACAGAAATGGTATGGACATATCAGAAGCAGAAGATGTTAAGAAGAGGTGGCAAGAATACACAGAAGAACTGTACAAAAAAGATCTTCATGACCCAGATAATCATGATGGTGTGATCACTCACTTACAACCAGACACTCTGGAATGTGAAGTCAAGGGGGCCTTAGGAATCATCACTATGAACAAAACTAGTGGAGGTAATGGAATTTCAGTTGAGCTATTTCAAATCCTGAAAGATGATGCTGTGAATCCTTTGGCCACCTGATGCGAAGAGCTGAATCATTTGAAAAGACCCTGATGCTGGGAGGGATTGGGGGCAGGAGGAGAAGAGGACAACAGAGGATGAGATGGTTGGATGGCATCACCAACTCGATGGACATAGGTTTAGGTCGACTCTGGGAGTAGGTGATAGACAGGGTGGCCTGGCATGCTATGGTTCATGGGGCGGCAGAGTCAGACACTATGGAGTGACTGAACTGAACTGATCAAGGACATATTATACAGCAAAGGGAACTCTGCTCAATGTTACCTGTCAGCCTAGATTGGAGGGGCTTTGGGAGAGAATGGATACAAATATACGAGGGGCTGAGTCCCTTTGCTGTCCACCTGAAACTACCACATACATTAACTTCCTAATTTGTGCTCTTATACAACTCAAATCCTGCCTTGTGGATTACACGTATGCCTCTTTGTAAGACATGCACCATGAAAACAAAAACCAGCTCAATGTTTTGGTAGCTTTAATCCATAGCACTGTGCCTCCACTACAAAAAACAAAAACATTTAAATAAAATAAAGGAAAATCAACAATAAACCTCCTCCACCAGAATGCTAAAAAATATGCATAGTGATTTTCACTATTTCAACCAAATAAAAGTAAAAGTATTTTATTTATATATGGTGGGCAAGATGAAAAAAACCATATATATACACACATTTGCCACTTGAACTGTGGAAACGAGACTCATTATTACCTGGAAATTTTCTTCAAATGGAAAATCTCCAGTCTCATTCTGAATACGTACTTCAAAAATCTTTGGGTGTCCATATTACTGGTATAATAAAAGTAAGAAGTATGCCCTATAGAATTTTGTAGGGACTGAAAAAGAATGAGATACAGTTACACAGAGAGATAAAGTGCTAAAAGGAATGGCAGGTGAAACGGGAGATATATTTGAACACTAGTGCTTCCATGTTATCTCACTTGGTAAAGAATCTGTCTGCAGTCTGGGAGACCTGAGTTAGATCCCTGGGTTGGGAAGATCCCCTGGCGAAGAACATGGCAACAAACTCCAGTATTCTTGCCTGGAGAATCCCCATAGAAGAGCCTGGCAAGCTACAGTGCGTGGGGTAACAAAGACAGGACTGAGCCACTAAGCCCAACCCAGTGTAGTTCAACGGTCAGCATGGCAGTGGCAGAGAATGAATGGAAACTGTAGGCAGATGTGCTGATCGACTGCTCTCCTTTAGGATATATAAGCAATGATCATGGATCTTTCACAGAAGCTCATGTTGGGCTCATCAACTCAGGCAAAATAAAATTATACATCCAGAAGCTTCAGTTCAGTTCAGTTCCTCAGTCATGCCTAACTCTTTGTGACCCCATGGACTGAAGCATGCCAGGCCCCCCTGTTCATCACCAAATCACAGAGTTTACTCAAACACATGTCCATCGAGTTGGTGATACTATCCAACCATCTCATCCTCTGTTGTTACCTTCTCCTTCCACCTTCAATCTTTCCCAGCATCAGGGTCTTTTCCAATGAGTCAATTCCTTGCATAAGGTGGCAAAGTATTGGAGGTTCAGCTTCAACATCAGTCCTTCCAATATATATTCAGGACTGACTTCCTTTAGGATGAATTGGTTGGATGTCCTTGCAGTCCAAGGGACTCTCAAGAGTCTTCTCCAATACCACAGTTCAAAAACATCAGTTCTTCAGCGCTCAGCTTTCTTTATAGTCCACCTTTAACATTCATACATGAGCACCGGAAAAACCATAGCCTTGATGAGACAGACTTTTGTTGGCACAGTAATGCCTCTTCTTTTCAATAAACTATTAAGGTTGGCCATAGATATTCTTCCAAAAAGAAAGCAACTTTTAATTTAATGGCTGCAATCACCATCTGCAGTGATTTTGGAGCCCAAAGAAATAAAGTCTGACACTGGTTTCCACTGTTGCCCCATCTATTTGCCATGAAGTGTTAGGGCCAGATCCCATGCTCTTAGTTTTCTGAATGTTGAGCTTTAAGTCAAATTTTCCACTCTTTTCTTTCACTTTCAGCAAGAGGCTCTTTAGTTCTTCTTCACTTTCTGCCATAAGGGTGGTGTCATCTGCATACTGAGGTTATTGATATTTATTCTGGCAATCTTGATTCCACCTTGGGCTTCATCCAGCCCAGCATTTTTCATGATGTACTCTTCATATAAGTTAAATAAGCAAGGTGACAATATACAGCCTGGACATACTCCTTTCCCTATTTGGAACCAGTCTGTTGTTTTTGTGTCCAGTTCTAACTGTTGCTTCCTGACCTGCATACAAATTTCTCAGGAGGCAGGTCAGGTGGTCTGTATTCCCATCTCTTTCAGAATTTTCTACAGTTTATTGTGATCCACACAGTCAAAGGCTTTGGGATAGTATGTAAAGAAAAAAGTAAATGTTTTTCTGGAATTCTTTTACTTTTTTGATGATCCAGTGGATGTTGGCAATTTGATCTCTGGTTCCTCTGCCTTTTCTAAAACCAGCTTGAACATCTAGAAGTTCACAATTCACAATTTTGTTTAAGCCTGGCTTGGAGAAATTTGAGCATTACTGCACTGGTGTGTGACATGAGTACAATTGTGTGATAGTCTGAACATTCTTTGGCATTGCCCTTCTTTGGGATTGGAAAGAAAACACCTTTTCCAGTCCTGTGGCCACTGCTGAGTTTTCCAAATTTGCTGACATATTCAGTGTACCACTTTCACAGCATCATCTTTTAGGATTTGAAACAGCTCAACTGGAATTCCATCACCTCCATTAACTTTGTTCATAGTGATGCTCCTAAGGCCCACTTGACTTCACATTCCAGGATGTCTGGCTCTAGGTGAGTGATCACACCATCGTGATTTTCTGGGTGGTGAAGATCTTTTTTTGCGTGGTTCTACTATATATTCTTGCCACCTCTTCTTAATATTTTATGCTTCTGTTAAGTCCATACAATTTTAGTCCTTTATTGAGTCCATCTTTGAATGAAATATTCCCTTGGTGTCTCTGATTTTCTTGAAGAGATCTGTAGTTTTTCCCATTCTAATGTTTTCCTCTATTTCTTTGCATTGATCACTGAGCAAGGTTTTCTTATCTCTCCTTGCTATTCTTTGGAACTCTGTATTCAAATGAGTATATCTTTCCTTTTCTCCCCTGGTTTTTACTTCTCTTCTATTCACAGCTATTTGTAAGGCCTCCTCATACAGCCATTTTGTTCTTTTGCATATCTTTACCTTGGAGATGGTCTTCATCCCTTTCCCCTGTACAATGTCACAAACTTCCGTCCATAGTTCGTCAGGCAATCTATCAGATCTAGTCCCTTAAATCTATTTCCCACATCCACTGTATAATTGCAAGGAATTTGACTTAGGTCATACCTTAATGGTCTATTTGTTTTCCCTACTTTCTTCAGTTTAAGTCTGATTTTGGCAATAAGGTTTTCGTAATCTGAGCCACATTCAGCTCCCAGTCTTGTTTTTGCTGACTGTATAGACCTTTTCCATGTTTGGCTGCAAAGAATATAACCAATCTGATTTTGGTATTGACCATCTGTTGACTTCCATGTGTAGAGTCTTCTCTTGTGTTGTTGGAAGTGGATGTTTGCTATGACCAGTGTGTTCTCTTTGCAAAACTCTGTTAGCCTTTGCCCTGCTTCAATCTGCATTCCAAGGCCAAATTTGCCTGTTACTCCAGGTGTTTCTTGACCTCCTACTTTTGCATTCCAGTCCCCTATAATGAAAAGGACATCTTTTTTGGATGTTAGTTCTAGAAGGTCTTGTAGATCTTCATAGAACTGTTTAACTTCAGCTTCTTCAGCATTATTCATCCTAGAGCTACAAGTCACTTAACCTAAATGGTATCTTTAGTAAGTTGACTGTGTTAAGGTATTTTAGAACAATTATCAACTTCAATTTTTTTTTTTCTGTTATACGTTCACAACAATGACTGTATCACAAAGCCACCGGGCAACTAAATCCTACCCTTTCATGAGCCTTCGAGAAGATCCTTAGTAAACATTTTAAGTGGACTCATTAATTTATACTATTGTAGAACTCAACTCCTGCCTTGTGAATTTTATGTCTGTCTCTTTGTAAGACATGCTTCATGAAGGACCAACTCTGTTTCTATAACTTTAATTCATCGCCCTGTGCCTACATACAGCATGTTCTCTGTACCTGCTTAATTAGGGACTGTTTGGTTAAATGACAGAGTGAATAATAGACTAAATAGTTTAAATAAGAGGGATTTTACTGGTCATCATGATCTAACAAAGAGAGAAGGAAGACCCATGTCCTCAGCAGTGGTATGAAGAGAATCATTAAGCTATAGGTGCCATGCCTTTTTTTCTCAAGTAGCAGCTTCTCCATTCCCTCAGCAGGTAATGCCAGATACTCCATCACTGATAGCCCCAGGGAAGCCCACTTAAAGGGTAACTGCCACTTTAGAAGGGTCTCATTCATAGAGACAGCAGGCTACCCAGTCTATTTTCTATACATTTACCATACAACTTCTGAACATAAACCAGTACTTGTAAAAAAAAAATTGTATTGAATTGTATTGTCCTTTCTGCCACAGCCAGGGTTATTGGGTAGTATAGATGCACATTAGAGAGTTATAGGAGTTTGTTTGAAAATAGAAAAAAAGAGAGATGCAAGGTAATGTAAGTAAAATCGTAAAACGAATTTTATGTATCATTAATTCTGATAACTGATTTTATTGCTTTGGAAAATTATTATGGCAGTCTGCTACAAAATATGCAACCTAATTTAAATTTCAGAACACAGTTTTTGGCAAATCACTAGAAGCAATATTTTTAATCAATGAAGTGGATCTAATTTGGATTTCAGATGCACAGAGAACAAAGTTTCCTAAGGTAAGCACTTTGTATTTCACAGCTGTGTTTTAAATGTTGTTTCAAGGAGCAAAATTAAATAATGGCTTTTAATTTATATACAGAAAACTCACAAAAGATCAAAGTCTAAATTATTTCCTTGTTGCAGATTTTAATTGATATTTTATACAGTCAGTATGGTTCCCAGAAATATTTTATGACCATTGCACCCAATAGTTTTGCCAAGAACCAGATGATGTTTAGGGGTTCTGTTAGAAAATCTAGTAAATATTGCTTTAGGTATTAGGATATTTAAATTGCTCTCACTTGGCTCAAACCAACAACCTAACTTTACAAGTTACTGATTCTCAAAATTTTAAAGCAGGGAAGACAGGACCATGTTGTTTTCTAAAGTTTAATTTTTTCTAGTCAGTTCATACTTTTTTTATGACATCACCTTTTTCAAAAGGTTTGGCTACACCAAACAGCAATGCTACAAATGTAGGTCTCATACAGTGGGAAAATAAAATCTCTGCTTTCCTATTTGCTCAACTACTAAGTGTTGCTACATGTGAGAAAGGCAATGCTCATATCAGTTGGTTGACTACCCACTGTGAGATGCAGACAGCATTCACAGAATCCTGGCTTTGTTTTATTATTCCTAGAGCAATCACCCATGATACTAGCAGATAAAGCTATCCACTAGATGAGGTCAGTGGCTGTCAGCATGGAATGAGAGCTAGTAGTGTATAATCTGGCCCTTCCTTTGGTCATTTTTGAGGAAGGCAAACATCTTTTCAAAAATGATGCCTGTATGATGATGGGAGGAAGAGTTAATTAACTCTGCTTCTTGATGGGAGATGACAGGCTTTAAAATCACTGGGCCAAATTCTGTTTTTACTTATGTATCTATTATTCCTGATGAAGTCAAGATGTACATAAATGAAAGCAGAAGGTGGCCCAACTCATTCTAGACACCAGCATGTTTTAGCTTAGTCTTAAAATGGCTTTATATTTTGAATGAAAAAGACATGTCCAGAATGCCGATTTTTAGGACCTATGATTTACAACCTGTTTTTCTATTGACATAACTTTCTTTACTGTCTGAGCCACCAGGAGCCTCCTGGTAAAGAATTTGCCTGTAATGTAGGAAACATGGGTTTGATCCCTAGGTCTGTAAGACACCTTGGAGAAGGGAATGACAACCCACTCTAGTATTCTTGCCTGAAAAATTTCATGGACAAGAGGAGCCTGACAGGCTATGGTCCATGGGTCACAAAGAGTTGAACAAGACTGAGTATCACTTTCACTTTCTTTATGGGCTTCCCTGGTGGCTCACTGGTAAAGAATCTACCTGCCATAGTAGGACATGTGGGTTCAAACTCTGGGTCAGCAAGACGCTCCTGAAAAAGGAAATAGCATCCTACTTCAGTATTCTTGTCTAGGAAATCCCATGGACAGAGAAGCCTGGCGGGCTATAGTCCACGAGGTTGCAGTGTAGGAGACCACTTAGTAACTTAACAGAACCTTTCTTTAGGATGTACAGAATTAGGTGAGAAGACTTAGCTCCCCTCAAATGACTTTAACATGACTTGGTGCAAAAAGTGCCATATTTTCAAAATGATGTCAGGAATCGATTTGCTAGGTAGTCCTCAGACAAAAAGCAGGTCACCTGAGTCTCCTGGGGAAGTTATTCCCTAAGGAAATGAAATGTCTGATCCTCTGAGCTGACTGAACACACTGGTAACTGAATTGAAGAACTTTTGAACAGAACATGAGAGCTGCATTTTTCACAATACAAGTTCAAAATGTTCAATCTTTGTCATGCAGAGCAATTCCAGGAAATTCAGTATGCCATCATCAAGGGGGAAGTAAGATTATCAGGAAATCATAAGAGACTATTGATGGTTTAATCTTTTCCCTAATAGACCACTTTAGGAAAGGCACAAGTTTCATGCGATAGCAGCAGCTAGAGAGGATGATACTCTGACAAATACCCTATAATTAGGTGATATTATTTGAAAAACCGTAATATCCTCAAAGTATCAGAAGACATAGAAGAAATGCATTTGAGTTTCTTCAGAAGGTGGTGAAACAATATGGTTCATACAAAAGGATGGTTCATCCTTTTTTAAAGATAGTGGATCAAAATACACAGAATAATTCCACAATAATACATGAATACTGTATATACTCATATGCATTAAAGGAAAATAACCAGAAGGAAATAGAGCAAAATACTGAATGTTTGTCATAGGAAAATTAAGAAAGATTGTCTTCATTATTGTGTTTTATATACATTATAATAAAATGAAATTCTTAAATATTAGAATGGAGTATAATTAAAGAATTGTATTTTAAATATTTGTGCAGTGAAACTATAGTACATCTAGGCATCTAATTTATAGGTTAAAGAATGCCTTAAATGTAACAAAGTGAAATTTCTTATCACTTAATCAGGAAGATCATTTTTATACATGAGTGCACTTAAATGGAACATTCAGATCATTTCAGTATGTGCTTACCGTTTGCCAGTCCTATCCTGGATAATAGGATACCAAGAGTTTTTTGAACTCTATTAATAATTCAAAAAATTATGTTAAAATAAAGCATGCTATTTAATCTTTACAACTCTGTAAACTTTTCAGTTCAGTTGCCCAGTTCTGTCCAGCTCCTTACAACCCCATGGACTGCAGCACACCAGGCTACCCTGCCCATCACCAACTCCTGGAGCTTGCTCAAACTCATGTCCATCACATCAGTGATGCCATCCAACCATCTCATGCTCTGTCATCCCCTTCTCCTCTCACATTCAATCTTTCCCAGCATCAGGATCTTTT
Source organism: Ovis aries (assembly GCF_016772045.2). Lineage (NCBI taxonomy): Eukaryota > Metazoa > Chordata > Mammalia > Artiodactyla > Bovidae > Ovis > Ovis aries. Next base: position 75,738,290 of record NC_056059.1, read on the forward strand.
CCAGTGAGTCAGTTCTTTCCATAAAGTGGCCAAAGTATTGGAGTTTCAGTATCAACATAGTCCTTCCAATGAATATTCAGGGCTGATTTCCTTTAGGATGTATTGATTGGATATCCTTGCAGTCCAAGGGACTCTCAAGAGTCTTCTCCAATACCACACTTCAAAAGCATCAATTCTTCGGCACTCAGTTTTCTCTATAGTCCAGCTTTCCCATTCATATGTGACTACTGGAAAAACCATAGCTTTGACTAGACGGACCTTTGTTGGCAAAGTAACATCTCTGCTTTTTATATGCTGTCTAAGTTGGCCAAAACTTTTCTTCTAAGGAGTGTCTTTTAACTTCATAGCTGCAGTCACCATCTGCAGTGACTTTGAACCTCAAAAAATAAACTTGTATTTTCAACAAATGTGCAATGGAAAAAAACAAAGGATTTGGTCACAGTTATGAAGAGGAGAGGCAGAAATGAAAACCACAGTTTCCCCTGCAATTTTCTTTCTGCTTTATAATTGCTTCCCAACAATTGAAATAAAAGTTTCAGTCTTTTTGATTCACTATAGCCTAAATGTATTATTCATGGAAATGTTGAGATAAAGTAACTAACCTAATTCCTTGTAGAACAGCAATGACCAGAGACAAATTGATTCCACAAAATGAGTATGCTTCCTGCACTATATGAAGGTACCAAAGAAGGTAGAAAATGTTAACAGAACAGTGCATGGCACATTTTATAGTCACAGAAAGAAGACCAGTGCAAATGATGTAAAGGGAAGGAGAGACAAAGAGGAGTGAGATGTACTTAGAGAAATAGGCAGAAGCCCTCAGCATCAAATGAAGGCAATGTCAAGAACTTTAGTCTTCATCACACATGACTAGAAGTATCAATATGTTCAAGATAGATGAAGTAAAAGATTCTAATTAAAAAATATGACTATACTATGGAAAATTGTAAGAGATGTGTCAGAGAGGAAAGGAAATGATTAGTTTAAGAGTTTTTATAGTATACAAACTATATATAATGGTGCTGAATATGTGACTTACGATTATGGTCATGATTAGGCCTTAATTAAACCAGGGAGGGACAGCCTCTGATTAATCACAGGATGATTATCATCCCCGTCCATTTATTAGCCAACCAAAATGTCCACACAAGTCACTTAGGAAGAAACCCATTGGCCTCTTTTATACAATTATCCTCAAAGCTGGGCCATATTAGCTCATGACTATCCACTATCACTGACAGATTTCCCTAGTGGCTCAGATGGTAAAGTGGCTGGCTAAAATGCGGGAGACCCAGCTTCCACCCCTGGGTCGAGAAGATCTCCTGGAGAAGGGAATGGCAACCCACTTCAGTATTCTTGACGCTCCCCCCCTCACCCCACAACCACCACCAAAAAAAAAAAAAAAAAGGCAGCTCAATGAAGACTTAAAAGACCTTTTAGAACTAAAACCCACAAAAGATATCCTTTTCATTATAGGGGAGTGGAATGCAAAAGTAGGAAATCAAGAAACACCTGGGGTAACAGGCAAATTTGACCTTGGAATACGGAATGAACCAGGGTAAAGACTAACACAGTTTTGCCAAGAGAACACACTGGTCATAGCAAACACCCTCTTCAAATAACACAAGAGAAGACTCTACACAGGGCCATCATCAAATGGTCAACATCGAAATCAGATTTATTATCTTCTTTGCAGCCAAAGATGGAGAAGCTCTATACAGTCAGCAAAAACAAGACTGGGAGCTGATTGTGGCTCAGATCATGAAATCCTTATTGCCAAATTCAGACTTAAATTGAAGAAAGTAGGGAAAACCACTAGACCATTCAGGTATGACCTAAATCAAATCCCTTATGACTATACAGTGGAAGTGAGAAATAGATTAAGGGACTGGATCTGATAGATAGAGTGCCTGATGAACTATGGATGGAGGTTTGTGACGTTGTACAGGAGACAGGGATCAAGACCATCCCCATGGGGAAAAAAATGCAAAAAAAGCAAAATGGCTGTCTGAGGAGGCCTTACAAATAGCTGAGAAAAGGAGAGAAGTGAAAAGTAAAGGAGGAAATGAAAAATATAAGCATCTGAATTCAGAGTTCCAAAGAATAGCAAGTAGAGATAAGAAAGCCTTCCTCAGTGATTAGTGCAAAGAAATAGAGGAAAACAACAGAATGGGAAAGACTAGAGATGTCTTTAAGAGAATTAGAGATATTAAGGGAACATTTCATGCAATGATGGGCTCGATAAAGGACAGAAATGGTATGGACCTAACAGAAGCAGAAGATATTAAGAAGAGGTGGCAAGAATACACAGGAGAACTGTACAAAAAAGATCTTCATGACCCAGATAATCATGATGGTGTGATCACTCACCTAGAGCCAGACATCCTGGAATGTTAAGTCAAGTGGGCCTTAGAAAGCATCTCTACGAACAAAGCTAGTGGAGGTGAAGGAATTCCAGTTGAGCGATTTCAAATCCTGAAAGGTGATGTTGTGAAAATGCTGCACTCAATATGCCAGCAAATTTGGAAAACTCAGTAGTGGCCACAGGACTGGAAAAGGTCAGTTTTCATTTCAATCCCAAAGAAAGGCAATGCCAAAGAATGCTCAAACTACCGCACTATTGCACTCATCTCAGATGCTAGTAAAGTAATGCTTCAGCAGTACATGAATTGTGAACTTCCAGATGTTCAAGCTGATTTTAGAAAAGGCAGAGGAACCAGAGATCAAATTGCCAACATCCGCTGGATCCCTGAAAAAGCAAGAGAGTTCCAGAAACACATCTATTTCTGCTTTATTGACCGTGCCAAAGCCTTTGACTGTGTGGATCACAATAAACTGTGGAAAATTCTGAGAGAGATGGGAATACCAGACCACCTGACCTGCCTCTTGAGAAACCTATATGCGTCAGGAAGCAACAGTTAGAACTGGACATGGAACAACAGACTGGTTCCAAATAGGAAAAAGAGTACGTTAAGACTGTATATTGTCACTCTGCTCATTTAACTTATACTCAGAGTACATCATGAGAAACCCTGGGCTGGAAGTAGCACAAGCTGGAATCAAGATTGCCGGGAGAAATATTAATTACCTCAGATATGCAGATGACACCACCCTTATGGCAGGAAGTGAAGAGGAACTAAAAAGCCTCTTGATGAAAGTGAAAGTGGAGAGTGAAAATGTTGGCTTAAAGCTCAACATTCAGAAAATTAAGATCATGGCATCTTTGGTCCCATCACTTCATGGGAAATAGTTGGGAAACAGTGGAAACAGTGTCAGACTTTATTTTTTAGGGCTCCAAAATCACTGGAGATGGTGACTGCTGACATGAAATTAAAAGATGCTTACTCCTTGGAAGGAAAGTTATGACCCACCTAGATAGCATATTAAAAAGCAGAGACATTATGGATGTGAGAGTTGCACTGTGAAGAAAGATGAGCACCGAAGAATTGATGCTTTTGAACTGTGGTGTTGGAGAAGATTCTTGAGAGTCCCTTGAACTGCAAGGAGATCCAACTGGTCCATTCTGAAGTAGATCAGTCCTGAGTGTTCATTGGAAGGACTGATACTAAAGCTGAAACTCCAATACTTTGGCCACCTCATGTGAAGAGTTGACTCTTTGGAAAAGACTGATGCTGGGAGGGATTGAAGGCAGGAGGAGAAGGGGACAAAAGAGGATGAGATGGCTGGATGGCATCACCGACTCAATGGACATGAGTTTGAGTGAACTCTGGGAGTTGGTGATAGACTGGAAGGCCTGGCATGCTGTGATTCATGGGATCCCAAAGGGCCAGACACGACTGAGCGGCTGAAATGAACTGAACTGATCCACTATCACTATGGATTATAAAGTAAAATAAATATGATCCATTAACTCCAGAAATTTATATTTATTTTAATGGAAATATGTATTTTTTCTAGAGCATATGTAATGTTTCTAAGAAAAAAAATGTGTTTTCAAATTATTTTCTGTGTTTATTCATTTAAATAAGTATCGCTAAAAACTATTTAATTACGTATGTGCCCAGTTACTGATTGAATCGTTTCGCTAAAGGACTTATGTGATTTTCTACTCAACAATAGGACATTTATAAAAATAAATGTTTTCTTATTATTTGTGTATAGTCAAGAATAGGCTCTTGATCAAAATATTTGAAACAATTTAACTGATTAAACATGTCAAAAGCCCAACTCCACTTTACCATTGAGGCTTACTTAAATTACTATATAGCCATGACTCAATATGCTAATCTTGCTTTCTAAAGACCTGCTAAATTGCTGTACCTAAGAATGCTTAAGAGCTTATTATCAACTATGCATTGAAAGCATCTGAGGCATACTTGAAAATGCCCCACTTAGCTGAGGAATTTATCTGCTGTCCTTCTAGATTCCCACCACACTCACTGCCAGGCAATGCCTGTAGTGCAGTACTTGCAAGCCAATGGGTGAGCACTCCGAGGGTGCAAATGAAAACCAATGCTTTGAGGATTCCCCTAGTGGTCCAGTGTTCCAGAATCTCCCCCCAAGGCAGAGAACATGATCCCTGGTCCAGGAAGATTCCACCTGCCTTGGCACAATTATGTTAGCACAGCACAACTAAGCCAGCACACCACATGCCACAACTACTGAGTCCATGTGCTCTGGAGCCCATGCTCTGCAATGAGAAGCCACTGCAGAGAGAAGCCCACACGCTGCAAATAGAGAGTAGATGTAGCTCACAGCAACTAGAGAAAGCCAACTGACAGCCATGAAGATCCAGTGCAACCAAAAAAAAAAAAAAAACCATGGCTTTGCATTGCAGGACTTATCTGAAGAGTGACTTTGGCTCTAGGACTCCTAGCTGATCTTGACAAACTTTCTTGAATGTGTACTGCAAATTCTGAGACTATTTATCTTCAAACATCCTACTTTTCCCTGTTATTTTTCAACATCTTTATAGTTATGGGCTCTCTGCACTTTTTTCATTTCTCTCCTTTTTATTTTTAATCTGCATTCCCTGTAATCATTCCCTCATATGTCTAATTCTGTCTTTGCATATGTTTCTCAGAGGAACCCTACAAATAGAAGCATTGCCAATAGCAATCTGAGAAAACAGGCAGGATAACAAAAAGCCGGCAAGACCCCAACTGGTAAAGTTCTAATTACTAAAGAGTTCACTGCCAGTGACCTGCAAAGATATTCCAGGAATATCCAAGAATACCCAAGGGGAATTGCCTCCTAGGTAAAATGATGTCAGATTTTAAAGATATATGGGTAAATGGGTTCTGACCCCAGTTTCCAATGTGTGTGGATGTGGGGGAGTGGTTACCCCACACCACAAAACAATTCTCTGCCACCAACTGGCTGTCTCACAATTCTACTCAATTCTGACACTACCTACCTAGAAATAGTATTAGATTCCACAGACTTATCTGATGGCTCAGTGGTGAAGAATCCCCTGGCAATGCAGGAGACACAGGTTTGTTTCTATTTGGGAAGCTCACCTGGAGGAGGAAATGGTGACCCACTCCAGTGTTCTTGTTAGAAAAATCTCATGGAAGAGGGGCCTGGCAGACTACAGTCTATAGGGTCATAAAGAGTCGAACACATGACTGAATGACTGAACGCATACCACAGGTAAAGGGCTCAGCACCACAATACCTCCTGCATACCAGTGGCAAATGCAAGCTTGTTTCTCTGGCCAATCAGCTATAAACTGGGCTTCCCACTCCCTCGTTGGCTTGATTAAATTGCTAAAGCAGAGCGGCTCACAGAACACAGAGAAATATTTCACTTGCTAGATAACAGCCAGATGAAATAGATGCAAAAGGCAGGGGATGGGAAAAGGACTCAAAGCTTCCATGCTTTCTCTCTCCAAGTGCATGACTCTCCCCAAGTCTCCACATGTTCAGCAACTCAGAAGTTCTATAAACCCCAGCCTTTTGGGTTTTTATGAAGGCTTAATTACATAGACATAGTTAATTAAAAAAGGCCACAGGTGATCCAACTCAATTGCCAGCCCTTCTCTCCTGTTTGGAAGTCAAGGGGTTAGGACTGAAAATTCCAATCTTCTAATCATATGGTTGCCTCCTCTGGCAAACAGTCTGCATCCTTAGGTGGGGTCCAAAGGTCACCTCATAACATAACAAAACATGGCTATCAGCACTTAGGGAATTCCAGAGGTTTTAGGAACTCAGCCAAGAACTGGGATGAAGACCAAATGTATATTTATTATTATTGATCACAATATCACAAGAAGGGGCACAATGTCTATAACAATAGTAGTAATCTCAGGGTTAGAGCTGAGTTGTGATAACACATTGTGGAAAAATAATGAGAAACTGAGGTTTGTTACCAAGTAGGTAAAGGCCACCTATGAAAGTCATGGGGGATCTTTTATTATTTTACAAAGAGGCAATTTTCTCCTAGAATGGATGATTAGACACAGTTGAGCAGCAGACTGAGGTCCAGATAGAATAACAGAGCTCGTGCGACAATTTCCAGCTCAAATAGCTCATTATGCTAAAATGAAGTCGCTCAGTTGTGTCCAACTCTTTGTGACCCCATGGACTGTAGCCTACCAGGCTCCTCCCTCCATAGGATTCTCCAGGCAAGAGTACTGGAGTGGGTTGCCATTTCCTTCTCCAGGGGATCTGACCCAGGGATCAAACCCAGGTCTCCCGCATTCCAGGCAGATGCTTTAACCTCTGAGCCACCAGGGAAGCCCCCGTTATGCTAAAGTCAGAAGTCAGACCCTTATTGTTAAAACCTGCACCCTAGTAATATGGGGATGAGATTTTCTAGAAGACAGACATCTTTAAACCTTCAGGCTCACGGACTTGCTTAACCCACTTCTTCCAGCATTACCCCCATCCTGGAAGATGCAAGGGAAGTCTGTCTCCAAGAGTCAATAAGTATTCAGCTCAGTTGTCTCCATCTCCTCTCTTGGTTTCCAAGGGAGGAAAGTGCTAAGGTGCTCTAAGTGCTTAGGTTAGAGTCCCTAAGTGCTAAGGTTAAATTGAAGGAAAAATCAGCTGTCGACTTTTCGGGCCTGATAAGCAAAGGAAGAAACTATATTCCAAAAGAGCTGCCAGGGACTAAATATTGAGTCAAGCGTATCCCTGTGACCAGGTTAGAATATACTTGATTACTTGGACCAGAATGTAAGACTGGGTTCTAAGAAATTATTGATTGGAAAACACTTTTTTTCTTTGGATACCAGACTTCAGCAGATAAGATGCTGGAGAAAAGTCGCTGCTGGGGTAGCTCTTAAAAGTGGAGAAAGTGATGATCAACACTGAATGGAGTATAAGCCCCTGAGTTGTCATGGCAAGTGGTATAGAGAAGCAAATACAGGACTAAAAGTAATAAAAATAGTGAGATATTAATAGATTATCATGTGAAGCCAGACTCACAGAGGATAATTTTTCACAGGAGATCCTAGAAGACAATCTGTTCATTAGGAATACAATAATCCACTTATTAAGGAGTACTGTCAACATTAAGAAGGTCAACAGTGACTATGTAAGCTAATCCTGAGGTTATAAGAGTAGCCAGAGAACGCAATGATTAAATGGATGGAGATGAATATAGCTGTAAAGTAAAAGAAACCGGGTGGCAAAATTCAGAGTTCTAAGTTGTCAAAAGCCAAAATTCTGTGTTAGCTTAAATATCAGCCTGGTAGAGGGATATTCAAGAAAGGTTGACACATGGTAAGTCATGAAACTGGAAAATAGAGCATGATGTCAGTGGGGAAAAAATAGATAGGCAGTCAACAACTGTGGTGCTAAATATCTATAACCAGAAAAAAAGTAAGAACAGAATGAAGGCAGTTCTGTCAATGAAAAGACATGATCTGTTGTTCAGTACCTAGACCAGACCCAATTTTTATGTCAAAAACTCTGATTGAAGAAGTATCTGGGTCCTTAGAAGAAAAGTCCCTGCAACACAATGCAAGAATCCCTCTGTCTCCCTCAAAGGGACCTATGGTCATTTAACCAGGCGACTTTACAGTGGGAAAATGAACATAGTCAGACACTAAGGGACAAAGAGGATAATACCTGAAGAACCACACATCAAGTTATCTTCCCGTTGGAATGGCATATTAGCTAAATTTCTGCTCAAAGAGGAAAAAAGCCAATAGGTTTTGAGAGCCTATAATTTTTTACCTGCTAAGTCACTTCAGTTGTGTCTGATTCTGTGACCCCATGGACCATAGTCCACTAGGCTCCTCTGTTCATGGGATTCTCCAGGCAAGAATAACAGAGTGAGTTGCCATTTCCTCCTCCAGGGGATCTTCCCCAGCCAGGAACTGAACCCAAATCTTTTACATCCCCTGCATTGGCAGACAGATTCTTTACCACTAGGACTACCGCTGGTGGCTCAGATGGTAAAGAATCTGCCTGCAATGCAGGAGACCCAGGTTCCATCCCTGGGTTGGGAAGATCTCCTGGAGAAGGGAATGGCAATCCATTCCAATGTTCTTGCCTGGGAAATACCATGGACAGAAGAGCCTGGTGGGCTACAGGCCATGGAGTTGCAAAGAGTAGGACACAACTGAGTGGCTAAGATGCACACAACTCATTTAATAATATTCTTAATTTTTAAATTTACATTGACTATATTATTAGATGCATGATTGGCAGGCACCTTGGCATGACATGCAAAGCATGGTGTTTAGGCCCAATGCATCCAGGGGCCCATATAATGGATATTCTTCCAGTCTTTAGTGAATAATTGGAATTGATACACTTGGCAAGGTAGTAACCTCCACATTTTGTTCTTGACCTATGTGGTAAAAGCTATCATAGCAGGAAAGCCCATAGAGAAATTTTTGAACCTGTACTCCGTCACACATTTACTGAGATAGCAGATCCAAAACCATGAAGTATTCTGGAAGGAGAAGGAGATATTATGGAGCTTAACACCATGATTCAAGATGTCAATGACACACAGTTACTGACACTTATCATACCTACATCTATTTTGCTCTTTAGTCTCTGCAGAAGTGGAAGGATCTGAAGAGTAAGTATAAACTACTATAATGAGTAGTATCCCGCTATAAACAGCCAAAGGAGAGGGGAATGAACAAAGTTGATTTACAGATAGTTTAGCTTGCTATGTGGGTGCAAAAAATAAATAAATAAATAAATAAAGTAATCTTGAAAGATAATGGAGAATGTCAACTTTCCCAATAGGTGGAGCTGCAAGCATTGCATTATTCATTTACTTTATGTTGAACAGGAATTAGTTCAATATGGGGACATGATAGATATACAGATGATATGAAAGTGAAAAGTGAAAGTTGCTCAGTTGTGTCTGACTCTTTGCAACCCCATGGAATATACAGTTCATGGAATTCTCCCTGCCAGAATACTGGAGTGGGTAGCCATTCCATTCTCCAGGGGATCTTCCCAAACCAGGATCAAATCCAGGTTTCCTGCACTGCAGATGGATTCTTTACCAGCTGACCTACCAGGGAAATCCACAGATGATATAGATATAGATGAAGACAGAGATATACATTCTTGGGTAATGGTCAATGGCATGGTCATCATATCAGGGGCTGAAGGTAAAAAGCATGTAATATTGACAACAAGGATATTTGGGACTGAAGCATATGGATGGACATTAGGATTGGACACAAAGAGTAAGCATTTTACCATATATTGATGGCTACAAAGAATCACTCAGAAAACAAGAGGCATTTTGTTAAGCCAGCAAACGACTTGACCAGTAAATAGTAGTGAGCCATTACCATTTTTTGGTCTGGACTGACACAATGAGCACACGGACAAAGTGGTCATCGTGGCACAAAATAAAGCTATTATAGCACACATTCTATACCTGAAGGGCCAATACTTCATATACAGAGGATGGACAACTATTTCATATATTGAATGCCTTTCTCTTTCTTGCCTACAGATCCTTAACCAGCAGCACTATTTGAGGTATTATGAGATGTCTGATCCACAGGAATGTAATGCACAGAACATAGCATCTGGTCAGATAATGCTTCATCTTGAGAAAGGTGAGTGCATCCATGACCATAGGGTCCTGGGGTCTACCAATAGAATAAAGTATTGTACCATCCAGAAAAGATTGACTTTTCACAAAACTGGACTGTACAGCTAAAGTGCCAACTCAGAGACAACTTTCTGAAAGAATGGGATGATATTTTTTATTATGCAGTGTTATGTATCAACTTCAAGACCAATTTCAGTCACACTGTAGTAACTACTAAAGACCAAGTTGAGAGACTGGGAAATTAGCAAATGAGGTGGCTACAAATGGCAGCGCTGTTAAATTTTGTTTACTACTGGAAATTATTTTGACAACCAGGACATCATCAATTTCTTCATTTTTATTGTTTTTTTCCCTTTTAATAATATCACACAAATCCAATTTTAGAAAATAAGAAAGATAAAATTTGTCATCTAAGAGAAATAAAAGTACTGATATTCACTATTATTGTTTCCCTTTATTTCCATGTACAGGAAGGATTGAACTTCCTCAACCTTTTGTATTTGGATGTGCCCACCAAAGTTATGACCATGAAGTGTGACTGGAAGTGAGGACATTTCCAGTTCTCACTCGAAGTTCTATACAGGCACCTAAAGAAGAATCAATATGACAGAACATTTTTTCCAGGATCCATGAGTACCTAGAATTGAATTCTAAGCCATCTAGAGAGAGCAGCAAGAAACATTTGCTATTTTAAGCCACTGATATTTGGAGGTTATTCTTCCACACATTAAAATGTATTCAATCCAGACTCTTAAGCTATGTTCACATGTATTCCTAGAGAAGTGTAGAACTTGTGCATAGGAGGGAGTATCTACATAAATATATTCTTTTAAATTCTTAGCTAAGTGCTTAACTGTTCAGTCATGTCTGACTCTCTGTGACCCCATGGACTGTAGCCAGCCAGACTCCTCTGTCCATGAAGTTTCTCCAGGCAAAAATACTAGAGTGCGTTGCCATGCCCTCTTCTAGGGTATCTTCCTGCATTGTAGGAGGGTTCTTTACTGGCTGAGCCACCAGGGAAGCCCAGCTAGGAAAAATGGAGGGCACACAACTATATGCATGTATACTAAGCCTCTTCAATCATGTTTTACTCTTTGCAACCATATGGACTGTAACCCTCCAGGCTTCTCTGTCCATGGAATCCTCCAGGCAAGAATATTGGAGTGGGTTGCCATGCCCTTCTCCAGGCGATCTTCCAGACCCAGGTGTCGAACTCATTTCTCTTGTGTTTCCTGCATTAGCAGGCAGTTTCTTCAACTCTTAAAGCTACCTGGGAAGCCCAAACAACTGTACGGAGCAGTAAATGCATATACTATCTTCACAGCTATTTAGGTCCTAGATGCCATGTTTTACAGCTAAAAAAGTGAGTGACACATAGTCATGAAACATATTTGCAAAGAGAGAGTTCTTAAATGTTTACTATGTAATTGAGTCTTTTTTATTTTTAGTCCTTTTTACGAGTGATTATTATGAAAATTGGGCTTCCTTGTGGTTCAGCTGGTAAAAAATCCACCTGCAATGCAGGAGACCTGGGTTTGATCCTTGGGTTGGGAAGATTCCTTGGAGAAGGAAAGCGCTACCCACTCCAGTATTCTGGCCTGGAGAATTCCACAGACTGTGCAGTCCATGGGGATGCAAAGAGTCAGACATGACTGAGCAACTTCACTTTCACTTTCATTATGAAATTTAGCTGGAAAGCAATTAATATAAAACCTCATAAATGACCAGAACAAATATGACATCCGAAATTGAAAAAAAAAGTATTAATATTTTATGTTTTCGGTAATAGTGCACTGCGATATTTCAGAAGCATGAAGATTGTTTGTGTATGTGTTTATTTTTATTCTACAACAACATAAATATGTAATATTTTACAAATAAAAAAATACTGTGCTCTATATGCTCTTTCATTCCTTTAAAGTATAGTTTTAATGTTAATGCTTTTCACATAAAAGACTAAAGGTTATAAGAAAGATGGAATAAAATTTTAAACTATAACTGAAATAAATATTTTCACATATATAGTTTTCCATAACAAATGTATCAATATAATTAAAAATCTCAGCACCTTAATTTGTCTCCTTAACTTCCCTTTTGCTCAAAGAGCAGAAGTAAGAAAATGCATTTCTCTATTTCTCTTTTATCTTTCACACCTTGTTTTGATAGATTAGGTAACATAGGGAATACTACTTTCGTGGTGTTGATAAGTGAATACTCTCACAAGGTGAGTGTGGAAAGTTTAAAAAAAATTGCTTCTTAAGGTTTGTTTAACTTCTATAAACAACTCCTCAGGCAAGAAAATTTTTAGTCATTTTCTTGATTCTGAGAAAATAACATTTTTTTCCTTACAAAGTTGCATCAGTTCAGTTCAGTTCAGTCGCTCAGTTGTGTTCGACTCTGCGACCCCATGAATCCCAGCACGCCAGGCCTCCCTGTTCATCATCATCTCCCGCAGTTCACTCAGACTCACGTCCATCGAGTCAGTGATGCCATCCAGCCATCTCATCCTCAGTCGTCCCCTTCTCCTCCTGCCCCCAATCCCTCCCAGCATCAGAGTCTTTTCCAATGAGTCAACTCTTCGCATGAGGTGGCCAAAGTACTGGAGTTTCAGCTTTAGCATCATTCCTTCCAAAGAAATCCCAGGGCTGATCTCCTTCAGAATGGACTAGTTGGATCTCCTTGCAGTCCAAAGGACTCTCAAGAGTCTTCTCCAACACCACAGTTCAAAAGCATCAATTCTTCGGCACTCAGCCTTCTTCACAGTCCAACTATCACATCCATACATGACCACAGGAAAAACCATAGCCTTGACTAGACGGACCTTAGTCGGCAAAGTAATGTCTCTGCTTTTGAATATGCTATCTAGGTTGGTCATAACTTTTCTTCCAAGGAGTAAGCGTCTTTTAATTTCATGGCTGCAGTCACCATCTGCACTGATTCTGGAGCCCAAAAAAATAAAGTCTGACACTGTTTTCACTGTTTTAATAAAAATGTTTGAGTTAACTTCATAGTCACCTGGATGACATCTAGCCCGTTAATAAATAACTGAACAAATCATAATTTATCATATACATTCCTCATTTAAAAATTGTTTTATCATTATAGTCCTTATTTATTTTACCAAAATCTAATTTAAACTTCACTATTTGTATAAAAATTTGTATAAAAATAATTAAATAATCATAGAAGCATTTTCAACATAGCAAAAAAAAAAAGAACAACAACAAAGAAAGAAATAATTCAAATGGTTATTAGATTCATATTTCTATATAAGGAAATACTATTTGGCAATGAAAATAAATGGAATAGTTGTATATACTGCTAATGGACAAAGGACAAACCCCTGAGATATGAGGTCAAAAAAAAAAAAAGAAATCAAACATGAAATAAATACACTGTATAATTAAATTTATGTGAAATGCATGGAAAAGACAAATCTAAAGACACAGATAGTAGTTGCCTAGAGTGAGGAGGCAAGGCATGGTTAATTATAAACAGCATTTGGGTTAATGGAGTGTTCTAAAACTGAAAGCTTTTGGAATATTTTGTTTGTGTGTGTGTGTGTGTGCTAAATTTATTAAAAAGTGTTGCTAAATTTAGTAAAAATCATTTAATTGCACATTTAAAATGGGCAAATTTTATGGTATATAGTTTTCAAAGTTTATTTTTTAATTGAAGGATAATTGCTTTACAGAATTTTGTCGTTTTCTGTCAAACCTCAACATAAATCAGCCATAGATATACATATATCCCCTCCCTTTTGAACCTCCCTCCATCTCCCTCCCCATCCTACCTCTCTAGGTTGTTTGGGTTTCCTGAGACATACAGCAAATTCCCGTTGGCTATCTATTTGCATACGGTAATGTAAGTTTCCATGTTACCCTTTCCATACATCTCACCCTCTCCTCCCCTCTCCCCATGTCCATAATTCTATTCTCTGTGTCTGTTTCTCCACTGCTGCCCTGCAAATAAATTCTACAGTACCAGTTTTCTACATTTGTATATATGCATTATTATATGGTATTTATCTTTCTCTTTCTGACTCACTTCACTCTGTAAAACAGACTCTAGGTTTATCCATCTCATCAAAATTGACTCAAATGCATTCCTTTTTATGGCTGAGTAATATTCCATTGTGTATATGTACCACAACTTCTTGCTCTATTCATATGTTGATGGACATCTAGGTTGCTTCCATGTTCTAGCTATTGTAAATAGTGCTGCAATGAACAGTGGGATACATGTGTCTTTTTCAACCTTGGTTTCGTCAGGGTATATGCCTAGGAGTGGAATTGCTGGGTCATATGGTTCTTTTATTCCTAGTTTTTTAAGGAATCTTCATACTGTTTTCCATAGTGACTGAATCAATTTACACTGATTACACTGTTATACCACAAACAGTGCAAGAGCATTCCCTTTTCTCCACACCTCTCCAGCATTTATTTTTTGTAGACTTTTTGATACCAGCCATTCTGACTAGTGTGAGGTGATATCTCATTGCAGTTTTGATTTGCATTTCTCTAATAATGAGAGATGTTGAGCATTTTTTCATGTGTGTGTTGGCCATCTGTATGTCTTCTTTGGAGAAATGTCTGTTTAGGTCTTTTTTCCACTTTTTGATAAGGCGGTATGCACACCAAGGAAACCAGAATTGAAAGAGACACGTGTACCCCAATGTTCATCACAACACTGTTTATAATACCCAGGACATGGAAGCAATCTAGATGTCCATCAGCAGATGAATGGATAAGAAAGCTGCGGTACATATACACAATAGAGTATTACTCACCCATTAAAAAGAGTACATTTGAATCAGTTCTAATGAGGTGGATGAAACTGGAGCCTACTATACAGAGTGAAGTAAGCCAGAAAGAAAAACACCAACACAGTATACTAACGCATATATATGGAATTTAGAAAGACTGTAATGATAACCCTGTATGCAAGACAGCAAACGAGACATAGATATATAGAACAGTCTTTTGGACTCTGTCGGAGAGGAAGAGGGTGGGATGACTTGGGAGAATGGCATTGAAACATGTATAATATCATATATGAAACGAATTTTCAGTCCAGGTTCGATGCAGGATACAGGATGCTTGGGGCTGGTGCACTGGGACGATCCAGAGGGATGGTACGGGAAGGGAAGAGGGAGAGGGGTTCAGGATGGGGAACACGTGTATACCTGTGGCAGATTCATGTTGATGTATGGCAAAACCAATACAATATTGTAAAATAATTAACCTCCAATTAAAATAAATAAATTTATATTAAAAAATAATAAAATAAAATAACATTATTGAGGAAACTACATATGAAAGACTGTTAGACAAAAACAAAAACAATAGCTGGAACAGTAGAGTCATATATATAAATATATATATGGGAAAGTAAAAGATCAAAGGTTGGCAGGCGTTAGGGGAAGGGAAGGAAGTCAGAACAATGAATTTTCAGGGAAGTTTTAAAACTTTTGTGTATGATGAGGGTGGATAGCATGTTATGGAAAAACCTGACTGAAACTTCTGGCCAACCTAATATATATATATGTATAACTGAATCAGTGTATAGTACAGAAGAAAAAAAATATAAGATTGCAAATCAACTATAATTTAATAAAATAGATTTGAAAAATAATTACAATGTTAATCAGTTTTTCATATAAATTTGAAATATATTAAAAG
Source organism: Ovis aries (assembly GCF_016772045.2). Classification (NCBI taxonomy): domain Eukaryota; kingdom Metazoa; phylum Chordata; class Mammalia; order Artiodactyla; family Bovidae; genus Ovis; species Ovis aries. The sequence continues at coordinate 75,753,973 of NC_056059.1, forward strand.
ACAAAACAGGACACATCAGTTCTGAATAATCTACCTGTCTTTCTTGTAAAATTTCCAACCTCTAATGGTACATACAATTTAGACTATGTTTCTTGGCTTCTCAAAGTTTTTATAGTGATATACCTATATCTATTCCTGCATGTACACATTCACACACACATATTGCAAAATGAATAAAACTTCTATATATATTTAAAAAAGAGTTTCTGATCAAATATTAAAATTAACAATAAATCAATGATAAACCCAATTCTGCAGTTATATGAAACATACACAGGTGTATTTTTTTGTTTGTTTTGACACTTGAATGGGTAAAACTCTTTTAAAAAGTAATGTTGCAATATATTTCAGGCTTCTTAAAAATGTTCTCTTTTTTTTAAATTTTTATTTTTACTTTATTTTACTTTACAATACTGTATTGGTTTTGCCATACATTGACGTGAATCCACCACGGGTGTTCTCATCATTTGACACAATAATTTTATTCTTAGGTAGTAGTATTAAGAAAAGTTAAAATATAGTATGATTTCAACAAGCACATTGTAAATAATAGCAATAATAAAATAAAATTGATGGTTAACAGTTAATGAGTTGTTTTTGTTTTTTTGTTTTTTGTCTCTCACAGTATGGTTATCTCATTAAATATAAAAATTGAATTTCAAGCTATGATTCACTGATGAAATAATTTGATAGTATTATACTGATAGAAATGTTACATCCCTTAAACCTAGGCATGAATATTAGGAGGAAATACAGAAAATGTTTATAATCTAATGGTATTATTTAACAACTAAAAAACTTGCAATTGTCATACTATAAAAATTCCCCAGGATATAGTCAAGAACAGGAAAAGCATGAAAAATTAGAAATTTCCAATTTGTTGGGATATTGAAATTGTGGATATTCATGTGTTTTTTTTTCATTTCCTTTATTGTTAAAATTCTGTTTGTATATTAAATAGAACACTTAGTATTATAGTAGAGTATAATAATATCATAAAATTTCATAATGTATTTTCCATTTTTCATAGATTTCTAAAACTTAGAAATAATTCTTCCTATCTACCACTGTGATTAATCTATTTTTACAGATAAAGAATTGGAAAGAAGAGGCATTTTAAGTAACTTCCCCAAGATCACACAACTAATGGCAGAGCCACTACCAATTAAATAACTCGGTCAGTACATGTACAATGAACTCATTTTATGAAATTATCAAATATATCTAGACTTCAAATTATACTACAGTGAGTATCTATAAGTGGAAGGGTTTTTTTTATATAACATATTTTAAAAATTTTGTCAGTACTACTATTATTAAGAAGTAAGCTTTAAACTATTCTATGGTAACTATTTAATCTTTTATTTGTAGAAATTCTCATAATAAAAGCTGATACTGATGGTAAATTCTCTGAGATTAGCAGAGTAGGACACATCAATTTTTGATAAGTTAAAAAAATAAGTAACCCTGAGGCTCAGGAAGGTTAAATACTTTTCATGGTCATATCTCTAGGAAGTAGGGAGGATGAAATCAGAACATTTCCTATGACAGTTTGCACTCTGGCCACACTGCATTACTGAGGTGTCTCCCAGATTTGCCTTTCACTCTGTATCCTCCATTGCGTTTCCTTATCTGAGCAATATCATGTTAAGGAAGTTAAGAGCTTAAGGAGCTTCAGTTCAGTTTAGTTCAGTTCAGTCGCTCAGTCATGTCCGACTCTTTGCGACCCCATGAATCGCAGCACGCCAGGCCTCCCTGTCATCACCAATTCCCAGAGTTCACCCAGATTCATGTCCATCGAGTCAGTGATGCCATCCAGCCATCTCATCCTCTGTCGTCTCCTTCTTCTCCTGCCCCCAATCCCTCCCAGAATCAGAGTCTTTTCCAATGAGTCAACTCTTCTCATGAGGTGGCCAAAGTACTGGAGTTTCAGCTTTACCATCATTCCTTCCAAAGAAATCCCAGGGCTGATCGCCTTCAGAATGGACTAGTTGGATCTCCTTGCAGTCCAAGGGACTCTCAAGAGTCTTCTCCAACATCACAGTTCAAAAGCATCAATTCTTCGGCACTCAGCGTTCTTCACAGTCCAACTCTCACATCCATACATGACCACAGGAAAAACCATAGCCTTGATGAGACGGACCTTTGTCGGCAAAGTAATGTCTCTGCTTTTGAATATACTATCTAGGTTGATCATAACTTTTTTTTTCCCAAGGAGTAAGCATCTTTTAATTTCATGGCTGCAGTCACCATCTGCAGTGTGAAGCCCCCCCAAAAAATGAAGTTTGACACTCTTTCCACTGTTTCTCCATCTATTTCCCATGAAGTTATGGGACTGGATGCCATGATCTTCATTTTCTGAATGTTGAGCTTTAAGCCAACTTTTTAACTCTCCTCTTACACTTTCATCAAGAGGCTTTTTAGTTCATCTTCGCTTTCTGCCATAAGTAGGTTACTTTTATTTTTTATCACACCAAACTCCCTGTAATTCAGGTGTAAGAGATGTTCAGAATTGTTAGTTTCAAACTTAAGGATGAAATAAAGTTTTTCTTTTTTCCTCAGAAATGTAGCTCATTAGGAGAACTTTACTTTTTTCCCCCACAGAAGAGATAAGATTCTTTCCTTCCTGCTGCTGCTAAGTCACTTCAGTCGTGTCCGACTCTGTGAGACCCCATAGACAAGAACCCACTGTCCCTGGGATTCTCCAGGCAAGAACACTGAAGTGGGTTGCCATTTCCTTTTCCAATGCATGAAAGTGAAAAGCGAAAGTGAAGTTGCTCAGTCATGCCCAACTCTTCGTGATCCCATGGACTGCAGCCTACCAGCCTCCTCCATCCATGGGATTTTCCAGGCAAGAGTACTGGAGTGGGGTGCCATTCCCATTGGTAACCGCAATCTAGTGTTTTAAAACAGAAAATTGACACTCATGTTGCCACGCTGCCTAGATGTCTTTGTCAACTCAAGTTCCTTTAAAGGACTTGACATTCTTGAAATCAGTGTCAGTTTCATGACATGACAATTTTACAAACCATTTACTCTATGTTAATTCTAATTTAGACAACACATTTGATTACTTTTTAGCTACCCTAGTGGCTCAGACAGTAAAGAGTCTCCCTGCAGTGTAGGAGACCTGGGTTCAATCTCTGAGTTGGGAAGATTCCCTGGAGAAGGAAATGGTGAGCCACTCCCCAGTATGCTTGCCTAGAGAATTCCATGGACAGAGGAGCCTGGTGGGTTATAGTCCATGTGATCTCAGAAGTTGGATGTGACTGAGCGACTAATACATTCACATTCACATTTTCAGCTATACCAAGTTTCTTTCGATTGCTATTATTTTGTAAGTAACTAACTGAATAGACATTTTAGATGTTAGTTTTAAAATATGCAATGTAAAGGAATAATTACTACTTTTTAGTTCTGAGGCTTATTGAATGTTTGGTGTATACCTTTAAAATAATACATTTTAACCAAAAATCAGGTATAGGATATTGGAAGGAATCCCAGCAAATAAAGATCCTAATGCTTAAGTTACATAAACTTCTTGGTAAATCAACTTTTACTGATGTATAGTAAATGTTTTTCCAATAGACTTTATGTAAAATGCTTTTTGTGCATTATTTCATTTTTTTCTTCATAGTGACCATGTGAGGTACATACTTTTATTAACCACAGTTGATGCACAAAGACACAGAGGCAGAGAAAAATTTAGATACTCTTAGCAAATGGTGGTGGAGAAGGAAATGGCAATCCACTCCAGTATTCTTGCCTGGAGAATTCTGTGGACAGAGGAGCCTGGTGGGCTGCTGTCCATGGGGTTGCACAGGGTCAGACACAACTGAAGTGACTTAGCCTGCATGCATGCATTGGAGAAGGAAATGGCAACCCACTCCAGTATTCTTGCCTGGAGAATCCCAGGGATGGAGGAGCCTGGTGGGCTGCCGTCTATGGGGTCGCACAGAGTAGAACAAGACTGAAACAACTTAGCAGCAGCAGCAGCAGTAAATGGTGGAGCTAGAATGGAACCTAGGAAAAGCATTTCCTAGATTCCTTAAAATATTAATTATTTTGCTGCTGCTGCTGCTAAGTCACTTCAGTTGTGTCCGACTCTGTGTGATCCCATAAACAGCAGCCCCCAGGCTCCACCGTCCCTGAAATTCTCCAGGAAAGAACACTGGAGTGGGTTGCCATTTCTTTCTCCAATGTGTAAAAGTGAAAAGTGAAAGGGAAGTCGCTCAGTCATGTCCGACTCTTAGTGACCCCATGGACTGCAGCCTACTAGGCTCCTCTGTCCATGGGATTTTCCTGGCAAGAGTACTACAGCCGTGCACCATTGCCTTCTCCGTGATTATTTTAAGTGATGATAAATAAAAACAGGACAGATGCACCATTTAGTTTATCAATAGTTATCAAAGTTTGTGGAATAGTTTATCAAAGGTTGTGAAAAGGGTGCTAAGATCAGAAAAGTTAAGTGATTTACCCAAGGTTAGATAGCTAAGCTATTTGTCATAAAATTAAAACTGAAATTTTAAGTGACATGTGATTTTTATCTCAGTTACTTTTCCTCTCAATATGTCTACCAGGAGCAGATTTTAAAAGACAATGGCAAATCACCAGGACACTCAGCCATGTTGACTGTTTCATTTTAAAATGATTTTCTTTCCAGCAATTCCAAACTTAGCCATTTTATTTTTCACTCAGCCTTTATATATATCTTTTGATATTTCCAGTCACAGACATCTAGGCCATACAAAGTCATAATGTCAGGTTCCATTTGTTCTTCTGCCCATTTCAATTTTGTTTCTGCAGAGCTCTCAATTCTGCTTATTTTTATCCTAGCTTTGGAGTTGGTTACTTGCTTCCCTGTGTGTTTAATTTAGATACTTTCTCTCTTGTCCCACTGTTAATTCAGTGACATACCATTTGAAACTGATTTGTCAGTTTTACAAATTTTCATTCATTCAACATCATTCACATTTTGCTTATTTTTATAGAGACCCTATGCTATCTTTGACAAGAAAATATCTCACTGAGTTGCGGAAATATGTGATGTATATGAACAAGCATATAAACACAATTATTATTTCCATGGCTTACTTCAGTCCAGTCTTCCTATCCAAAACAAGTTTTATGTTATCAGGTAAACAGATGAAAATGAAACATGTACCTGACTGAATTTGTAATTTCTAACTAACTCCTTGAAAAACATTAAAGCTACAGTATTTACTTTATTGGAAAAACAGAAAAGGTATTTCATATATTGTAAAACTTGATCCAGTACATTTTCAAACGATCAGAGGAAAAAAATAAGCTATGATACACACTAAAATACTTTACCAATATGATATTGCCTGAAACACAAGAAATATCAACTACATCCCAGGAAACTGGGACTGTTGGTTTAACTGGTTAGGTTTTGTTCCCCTCCCAAAACATGTAGATAAGGAAGTAGCAGAAAGCACTATAATTTTTAAGGAAATATTAAAAATTTTATAATATTGAATGTATTACAGTTTTGTGATATATAAGTTTTGAAAGTTAGATTAGAATGCATGTATTATTGTTGGTTCAGACAGTAAAACTCTGCCTGCAGTGTAGGAAATCTGGGTTCAATTCTGGGTCGGGAAGATCCCCTAGAGAAGGGAACGACAATCCACTCCAGTATTCATAAATGGAGAATTCCATGGACAGAGGTGCCTGTTGGGCTATAGTCCATGGACTTGCAAAGAGTGTGACATGACTGAGCAATGAACACTTCCACTTTCACTTTTCCTCATTGTCCAAAGTAAACATTAAAAGTTGGATCAGATCAGTACTTTAAAAATCACACTTTCTTCATACTCAGCGAAGTCAGAAACATACAGAGACATGTTATGTGATATCCCTTGTATGTGGAATCTAAAAATAAATGATAGAAATGAACTTACTTACAAAATGAAAGAGATTCAAGGACTTAGAAAAAGAACTTATAGTTGCTGGAAGGGAAGGGATAGTAAGGGACTTCAGGAAGGTCATGAACACAATGCTATATTTTAAATGGATAACCAACAGAGATCTATTGTGTAGCACATGAAACTGCCCAATGTTATGTACTAGCCTGGATGGGAGTGTGGCTTGGAGGAGAATCAGCTCAGTTCAGCTCAGCTGCTCAGTCGTGTCTGACTTTTTGTGACCCCATGGACTGCAGCACACCAGGCTTCCCTGTCCATCACCAACTCCTGGACTTTTCTCAAACTCATGTCCATTGAGTTGGTGATGCTATTCAACCATCTCATTCTCTCGCATCTCCTTCTTCTGCCTTCAATCTTTCTCAGCATCAGGGTCTTTACTAATGAGTCAGTTCTTTGCATCAGGTGGCCAAAGTATTGGAGTTTTAGCCTCAGCATAAGACCTTCCAATGAATATTCAGTACTTCCTTTCGGATTGACTAGTTGGATCTCCTTGCTGTCCAAGGGACCCTCCAGATTCTTCTTCAACAGCACAGTTCAAAAGCATCAATTCTTTGGTACTCAGCTTTCTTTATAGCCAGCTCTCACATCCATACATGACTACTAGAAAAAGCATAGCTTTGACTAGACGGACATTTGTCAGCAAAATAATGTCTCTGCATTTCAGTATGCTGTCTAGTTTGATCATAGCTTTTCTGCCAAGGAGCAAGCGTTTTTTTAAATTTCATGGCTGCAATCACCATCTGCAGTGATTTTGGAGCCCCCCAAAATAAAAGTCTGATACTGTTTCCATTGTTTCCCCATCTATTTTCCATGAAGAGATGGGACCAGATGCCTTGAACTTCATTTTTTGAATGTTGAATTTTAAGCCAGCTTTTTCACTCTCCTCTTTCACTTTCATCAAGAGGCTCTGTAGTTCTTCTTGGCTTTCTGCCATAAGGGTGGTGTCCTCTGTGTATCTGAGGTTATTGATATTTCTCCAAGTAATCTTGATTCCAGCTTGTGCTTCATCTAGCCTGGCATTTCACATGATGTACTCTGCATATAAGTTAAAAGAGCAGGGTGACAATATATACAGCCTTGATGTCCTCCTTTCTCCATTTGGAACCAGTCTATCATTCCATGTTCAATTCTAGCTGTTGCTTCCCGGCCTACATTCAGATTTCTCAGGAAGCAGGTCAGGTGGTCTGGTATACCCAACTTTTGAAGAATTTTCCACAGTTTGTTGTGATCAACACAGTCAAAAGCTTTGACATAGTCAATAAAGCAGAAGTAGATGTTTTTCTGGAACTCTCTTGCTTTTTCGATGATCCTATGGATGCTGTCAATTTGATCTCTGGTTCCTCTGCCTTTCTAAATCCAACTTGAACATCTGGAACTTCATGTTCTATAGAAGCCTGTTCATGTACTATAGAAGCCCAGCTTGGAGAATTTTCAGCATTACTTCACTAGTGTCTGAGATGAGTGCAATTGTGCAGTAGTTTGAGTATTCTTTGGCATTGCATTTCTTAAGGATTGGAATGAAAACTGACCTTTTCCAGTCTTGTCCACTATAGTACTATAGAAGCCTGGCTTGTACTATAGAAGCCTGGCTTGGAGAATTTTCAGCATTACTTTACTAGCGTCTGAGATGAGTGCAATTGTGCAGTAGTTTGAGTATTCTTTGGCATTGCATTTCTTAAGGATTGGAATGAAAACTGACCTTTTCCAGTCTTGTCCACTGCTGAGTTTTCCAAATTTGCTGGCATATTGAGTGCAGCACTTTCACAGCATCAACTTTTGGGATTTAAAATAGCTCCACTGGAATTCCATCACCTCCAGTAGCTTTGTTCATACTGATGCTTCCTAAGGCCCACTTGACTTCACATTCCAGGATGTCTGGCTCTAGATGAGTGATCACACCATTGTGGTTATCTTGTTTTCAGGAGAAGAATAGATATACGTATATATATGGCTAAGCACCTTCACTCTTCACCTGAAACTACCACAACATTGTTGATCAGCTATACCCCAATATAAAATTGACTTTGTGGTTAAAAATAGAGAAAATAAAAAAAACACACTTTCTTTTATGTGAAATCTAAGAATATCTGATGTTCAAAGCAGATGCACTGAACCTGTTCCATTCAAAACATGATTAGACATTTGAGAGCCCTACTTACTCCTGTCACTGCCACTCTCCTCCATGGCCTCAGAGAAGGTGTCTGAGACCCTATAGGTTCTGTGCAGTATAGTAAGAAAATCTTGGCTTCAAATGTGTTTTCAAATTTATAGAATTGTAAAAGTCTTTTGACACGTTCTTGTCCTTTCAAGTCCTATCTCCTCCACTTGTGGAAAAAGGTTCTCTGTAAGACAAAGTAAGTCAGTACACACTTTTTAGTGATGGGTCACTAACATTCTGCTATGAATGGGAAAATGTTTTGCACTCGACATCCAGGAAGATTTTTCTGTGAAGCTTGTGTTAACTGTGGATTTAAAAATTCCTGACATGCATGACATCACAGTTATGAAAGCTTTCACCTATATTTACTTATGCTCAAAGGCAAGGGATTGAGAGGGCAAGAGGCTTTTACACTTGCTTGGTGTGGGAGTAGGCAATAATAACCAGAATTTCTCCTTCAGAGTAAAATATAAGTGCTATAGGAACCCTGAAAGCATGCAAGGATTCTCAGCAGTAACACAAATTACAACATTCATGATGACAATCAACACAGCAATGTCAATTAATCACAAAAACGTGATTCAGTTTTCTCATCTGGCACATTCAATGAGAAAGCGATTGAAAGGAAAGCCAGAGAAATGAATCATAGTGAATAATGTGTAAACATATTCAGATAGTGGCCCCAATTATAGTTATTTTGTTGAATACAGTGTTGTTATTAAAACAGATCTATACAAACTTTGGCACTTGGCATAAGACAACTGATACATGGAAAACTTTCTTCTCAGTCCTCATTAGTAGAGGTGATTGAAAGCAGTGTGCAGTTATCCAGTGAGGAAAGTAGTATAATAAATGTCTATGTTAACTCTTCTACTACCTGTAATTATATGGTCCTAAGCATCTTGTCATCCAGCAGAACATTATGGTGACCCATTATATTAATGCATAATACCAACTGGACTTGAGCAGAAAGTGGCAAATTCAGTAGACTTCATAGAAAGACACAGGTAAGACAGGAGGTATAAGAAAAAAAAAATGTAGGAAAAAAAGAGAAAGGCCTGTAAACTTTTTTGGAATTTATTGGTTTAGAACAGACTACTGTATTCTCTTTAAGGTACAAGATGAGTGCCTGCACCTCACGTCTCCTGCCACTAAGAAAGAGGCACAGCCCTTAGAATTTTATTATACTCTTCTACATCGTTTATTCGGTGACTTCAACAGTTGTCCAGTTTCAAGTGAGACCCAATACAAAACAACTCTTAAGAATGTTCTGGCTGCAGGGAAGCTACTATCTTATTTGGGACTTAAGAATCAGGGCTCCCCTGGTGCCTCAGTGATAAAGAATCCGCCTGCCAATGCAGGAGACATGGGTTTGACTCCTTATCTGGGAAGATCCCACAGGCCGTGGAGTAACTAAGCCTGGGCACCACAACTATTGAGTCTGTGCTCTAGAGCCTGAGAGCCACAACTACTGTAGCCCACACACCCTAGAGTCCATGCTCTGCAACAAGAAAAGCCACCACAACGAGAAGCTTACACACCAAAGCTAGGGAGTAGCCCCAATCACCACAGCTAGAGTAAAGCCTGTGCCGCAATGAAGACCAGCACAGCCAAAAAATATGTAAATAAAATTATACAAAAAAAAAAAAAAAAACCACGATTCAGTAGATTCAGTCTTGCTAGCTGTATCCATGGTGAATAAAGATGCCTGTGGAGTTAGGAATGCCACTGAATAGACCCCTGGGGTTCTGAAACAAGGTGATATCCTCCTCAGAATAGAGTTCTTTTCTACAAAGAGCGATTGGCATCCATGTAGAGAACAAGCCTTTGACAATAATACGCTAATTGACTAGGTGGCCATAGCTAGCCATCAGGAGCTATGTGTCATTCAGTTTCCCAATGCATAATGTTAGGCAGTCATAGCAGAAATGTGTTGCATAATGGTAGTAGTACAAGCAGAAACTAGCCTGATCAGGGGCACAAGACACAAAAAGTCAGTTGTCTCATAAACATAAATTGCTCACATTCATAGTTCTTGTATCACCAATGTCTTTTGCAACAATACCACACATATAGCTTCATGGCAAGATCCCAACAATCAACTGATGTGAGAAGATAGGGTATGACTCTTTATGAAGAGATTCATATGAAATGTGGAAGTAAGCTGGACAAAAATACTTGCTACATTCCATTTCTACATAAGTTCATCATGAAAACAGAGCTGAAGGTAAATACTTCCAATCACCAGATCTGCTAGTAGAACATTTGTTCACATAACATGAAGGGAGAAGAAAGCTAATGATGGCATGATGCCAGGGAGATGAGGAGCAACTTGGCTAGTTCATCTGAGATCAGGCACTTGGGCAAGAATTATGTGAATGGACCTATGGAACTGGACATGTGTGGATCTCTATGTTTCTCCTATAATGCCAATCAGGGATCATGCAATGCAGAAGAGGCTCTCAGCAACCAAATGGACAGGATGATTCAACCTGGGGGTGTTGTCAGCTTCTCGCTTCAACTTACTATAGTGGGCATGGGCCCATAAGGCAGAGTGGAAATGGTGAAAAAGATAGGGCCATGATTGTCATCAATGGCACAGGTTATCTCACCACAGCTCTTGATATTGTCAATATGGTAGTAGTAGAAACTGATGTTAAGCTTGACTTTATGACAACATTATATTTTGGAGAGACCAGCCAGGCACTGATGGTACTCAGTTAAAATTTCATAGTTTTTACTTGTGAAAAAAGTTGATTTATTCTTAATAGAATCAACATGTAACCTGGATATTAGGATATATTATCTGTCCACAATGATTTTACCAATGTCTTTTCTCAATGGTGTTCAGAATTCCTGATCACAGTGGTGTTCTTCATACGACTTTTGTCTTACATATGAACCAAAAGACACATTTACAACACAGGGGTGGGTTAATGGGCTCAAAACTATAGGATTGTTTCATATAACAGGTAGCTTTTAATCTGGAAGCAGCTGGATTAGTAGAGTAATGGAAGGTTTACTAAAGGCTAGACTCAGCTGAAAGAGGAGGGTGAAAAAGTTGGCTTAAAGCTTAGTATTCAGAAAACTAAGATCAGGGCATCTGGTCCCATCACTTCATGGGAAGTAGATGGGGAAACAGTGGAAACAGATTCAGACATTATTTTGGGGGGGCTCTAAAATCACTGCAGATGGTGACTACAGCCATGAAATTAAAAGACACTTACTCCTTAGAAGGAAAGTTATGACCAACCTAGATAGCATATTCAAAAGCAGAGACCTTACATTGCCAACAAAAATCGGTCTAGTCAAGGCTATGGTTTTTCCTGTGGTCATGTATGGATGTGAGAGTTGGACTGTGAAGAAGGCTGAGTGCCGAAGAATTGATGCTTTTGAACTGTGGTGTTGGAGAAGACTCTTGAGAGTCCCTTGGACTGCAAGGAGATCTAACCAGTCCATTGTAAAGGAGATCAGCCCTGGGATTTCTTTGGAAGGAATGATGCTAAAGCTGAAATTCCAGTACTTTGGCCACCGCATGCGAAGAGCTGACTCATTGGAAAAGGCTCTGATGCTGGGAGGGACTGGGGGCAGGAGGAGAAGGGGACAGTAGAGGAGGAGAAGGGGACAATAGAGGATGAGATGGCTGGATGGCATCACCAACTCGATGAACGTGAGTTTGAGTGAACTCCAGGAGTTGGTGATGGACAGGGAGGCCTGCCGTGCTGCAGTTCATGGGGTCGCAAAGAGTCAGACAAAACTGAGTGACTGAACTGAACTGAGACTCATCTGAATCTGCAGTTTGGACAGACCACTTTGAAGGGTTAGGATAATGTCAAAATGGACAATATAGCAAAGTATCTGTCTTATAATGAGAACTTACAGGCCTAGGAATCAAAGGATGAAATAGGATGGATTTTTTATTATTATTACTCTTACTATTTACCTATTTGCAGTATTTGCACTTCCCATCTCTGCAAAAGCATACTCTGTTAGATAATGAAGTCCACATTACAAAGAGTTTAACACTTCTATCAGAGTATACTATAATGCTTTCACTGAACTGGTGGCTGACTGTATTTGTCACCTGCCCATTTTGGACTCCTCATGCTAACAGACCAGGTGGCAGAAAAGTAACTTCTCTATTGGATGCTTTAATCAACCCTCATAACTATGAAACCATATGGTTGTAAACACATAATGGGGAAGTATGCTTGCAACGTATTATCACATAGAATGTCTCTGCCCAGTGATAATTGCAAATGGACAACTGCAGCAACATGCACAAGGCAAAGAAGTGTCTATGTATCTCATGATGAAGGTCTGGGTCACCCTCATAAAATCTACAATGGATGTTGCAGGTGTTTGATGATGAATGTTAAGTATTATCCTAAGACCAGCTGCAGAAGCAGTGATTGTAATGTGTTTGGTAAACCTCTCTAAGTTTTTAAAGCAATTACAATTGATCATATCTTGACTGTTTAGACTGCCTCAGAGGTCAAACCAAAGCTTAGGACAGAACTGCATTACACCTATTATAGCAGGAGCCACACCAACTTCAACATGCAGGTCAGATACCATGAGAAAACAAAGATTGTGGCTTTCCCAGATGTAAGCCACATCCCGATTGTGTGGTTGAGTAAATGCTCTGCTGGGTGATCTATGATCATTGAAAGGGAAAATCAAGAAGTAAGCATGTAAATTGGTTGTTTTTTCTTCCCCAAATACACTTTTCTGAAAAATGTATTTACTTTATCTGAAGATATCCAGCAGGACTGAGTGACCAACTATTTTTCCATGACCATAAAGTCAGTTTGATAAGACACCAATTTATATTTTCTTTCTCCCTTCTCTTTCTCATGTTCCTTCTTTTCTGTCCAGGATCTTTAGAGATGGCCAACCATGAACTTCCAGATGTTCAAGCTGGTTTTAGAAAAGGCAGAAGAGCCAGAGATCAAATTGCTAACATCTATTGGATCATCAAAAAAGCAAGACAGTTCCAGAAAAACATCTATTTCTTCTTTGTTGACTATACCAAAGCCTTTGACTATGTGGATCACACTGTGATTTTCACACTGTGGAAAATTCTGAAAGAGATGGGAATATCAGACCATCTGACCTGCCTCTTGAGAAATCTATAGTCAGGTCAGGAAAAAAAAAAAAACAGTTAGAACTGGATATGGAAAAGACTGGTTTGAAATAGGAAAAGGAGTATGTCAAGGCTGTATATTGTCACCCTGCTTATTTAACTTATATGCAGAGTACATCATGAGAAAAACTGGACTGGAAGAAACACAAGCTGGAATCAAGATTACTGACAAAAATTTCAATAACCTCAGATATGCAGATGACACCACCCTTATGGCAGAAAGTGAAGAAGAACTAAAGAGCCTTTTGATGAAAGTGAAAGAGGAGAATGAAAAAGTTGGTTTAAAGCTCAACATTCAGAAAACTAAGATCATGGCGTTCAGTCCCATCACTTCATGGCAAATAGATGGGCAAACAGTAGAAACAGTGGCAGACTTTATTTTGGGGGGCTCCAAAATCACTGCAGATGAAATTAAAAGATGCTTACTCCTGGGAAGGAAAGTTATGATCAACCTAGACAGCATATTAGAAAGCAGAGACATTGTCAAAAAAGGTTTGTCAAGTCAAGGCTATGGTTTTTCCAGTGGTCATGTATGGATGTGAGAGTTGGACTATAAATTAAACTGAGCACTGAAGAATTGATGCTTTTGAACTGTGGTGTTGGAGAAGATTCTTGAGAGTCCCTTGGACTGCAAGGAGATCCAACCAGTTCATTCTGAAGGAGATCAGTCCTGGGTGTTCCTTGCAAGGACTGATGTTGAAGCTGAAACTCCAATACTTTGGCCACCTGATGCGAAGAGCTGACTCATTGGAAAAGATTCTGATGCTGGGAGGGATTGGGGTCAGGAGGAGAAGGGGACAACAGAGGATGAGATGGTTGGATGGCAATACTGACTCAATGGACAGGAAGTTTGGGTAAACTCCAGGAATTGGTGATGGACAACGGAGGCCTGCAGTGCTGCGGTTTATGGGGTCGCAAAGAGTCGAACACAACTGAGCTAAACCAAACTGAACTGAACTGAACATTAACCAGGGCTTCCCTTATAGCTCAGTTGGTAAAGAATCCACCTGCAATGCAGGAGACCCCAGTTTGATTCCTGGGTTGGGAAGATCCACTGGAGAAGGGACAAACTACCCACTCCAGTATTCTTGGTGTTCCCTGGTGGCTCAGCTGGTAAAGAAATCACCTGCAATGTGGAAGACCTGGGTTCAATCCCTGAGTTGGGATGATCCCCTGGAGAAGGGAAAGGTTATTCACTCCATTATTCTGGCCTGGAGAATTCCATGAACTGTATAGTCCATTGGGTCTCAAAGAGTCAGACACAATTCAATGACTTTCACCTTCACTTTCAACCTTAACTAAGTGTAACATGTCAGCTTAGTCTCAGCATCTGTTTTCTAACAACCTCAGGTTAAATGTGAGCCACAGTGAAAGATAAAGAGTCCTCTTTTGACACAGTGCTTTACTTCCCAGGGTGGATGGCTGCTACAAAACTGTGGTTCTTCATCCCAACACTCAGTAGCTAATTTTGAATATCTTGCACAGAAGATTATCCTCCTAAGCTGACTTTCTCTCAAAAGTTCCTCTTTAATGTCTTACTATAGTATGTTCTCTAACAAGCTACCCTATCTGTTATCAATACATTTACAGATCTCAAGTAAAGTTGTTGACCTGATACAGTTCCTCCCAATTTTATATCTAGGTCCAAATATATGAGAGACCTTTTTTATGATGTAGAACATGACTGTTAAGGAAATACTTGTGTTTTCGCATGAGAAAAATTTTTGTTTAATATCTTGATGGTGTGTTGATGATGTGTATATACTCAGCCATGTTCAATTCTTTGCAACCCCATGGACTGTAGCCCACCAAGCTTCTCTGTCTATGGGATTTTCCAGGAAAGAATACTAGAGTGGAATGCCATTTCCTACTCCAGGGGATCTTCCTCACCCAAGCATCAAACCCCCAACTCCTGTATTGGCAGAAGCCAAATATCTTGATACTTGATACTTGTTTCAAAAGTTTAGCAAACACAGTCATGGACTAAACTAAGTGGTTTCCTTGAAAAAGGTATGCACTTAAACCTTAATCACTTAATCACAATTAACCACTTAATCCTTGGTTCTTCTGAAAATATTAATAAAAATTTTCATCTCCAATTTGTAGTTTCATATTTATCGTTCTAAAATTCACTTAAACTCCTCTAAGAATAATGTGAAAATAAATAAAGGAAAATGACAAGACATCTGGAGGTTCTCTGCCACTGCTGAATCCATGACAGTGACATTCTTGTTTTTTTGGATCAGGTCACTATGGTAACCAACTGAAAAGGATTCTATGACTGCCAGACTGCCTCATTCTCTCTAAAAAGGTGGCATGTGTTTATATTTCTTTTTAAAACATCCTTTAACATTTATATGAGATGAATACCTGGAGCCTTCTCTAACTCAGTCCTGTCTGTTTGTAATCAAAATTTAATTAGCCTTGTTCTAGGACTCCAATATTCTGGGACATAAGACACGAATGTTCTTTCAAATGGAAGTACATATTTATAAAAGTAATGAGCTCAATAACTTTTCTAACCAATAAAATTTACGTTTTTGAAAATATACATATATATGTGTGAATAATACATGTAACTAAGTATAAATATATATGCTTATTACATATTTGAATATACAAATCAATGTATACATAAACAAGTGTGTGTGCTAGTATATGTGAGTGCATGTATGTGTAAGGAATGAGGGAGTAAATGTCAACAGAGAGAATGTTAACATTCCAAAAAATTACAGAGATTTTCTCATAGTATCCAATAATGCACCCTATGCATACCATACATAGACACTGACATACATAGATTTTGACTGGTTATATCTGTGTATAAGATTATCTGGTTGACATTGATTGGTTATAAATTCCTAAGTTTGGACATCTTCCTTTTATTGGTAATCTGAATAATGGGAACTAACTCCTGGAGCAAAGGAATACAAGAAAGTGTCATATCAGATATTGTATAACCTAGACCCACTTCTATATTTTTATATGTCTATATTAACTTGTAAACCAAGCAATCAATGGTTATGAGATGTCTGGAAAATAGTAATCATTCAATATAAAATATTGAACTTGATTTTCTATATAAACAAAAATCTTATATTTTGTTTAATGTCTAATATAGTTTATAGCTAACTTCATTGTTGTCTCTGCTTCCTATAGTAAGTGCTAAAAGGATTGTACTATCTTCTAGGAAGAAGACAAATATATGTAACCAGTATCTTTTTAAATGTCAGTTTTTCATTTTTTAAAAAGTGTTAAATCTGCTCCAAATAAAGACACAGCAGTTACCATATTTAGAAACTGTAGGTTTGGACATTAACTTAGTAATATTGCACCTTGGAGACTAGACACAAGGCATTAGAGAACTCACCAATAAAAGCAGAAAAGGAGATTTAAATGTTTGAATAAAACAAGTATGGCTCTAAGTTATATTTTCTACCTACTTCCTAAATGACTAATGTATATTTCACTGCACTACCTCCACCCATATAACTGTGGATTTTATGAGTATATACATCTAGTGATAGTATTTAATTGATTATGATAAAAGTAGTTAGCACTACTGTCCTTCAGTTCAGCTCAGTTAAGTCATACAGTTGTCTCTGACTCTGTGACCCTATAAACTGTAGCATACTAGGCTTCCCTGTCCATCACCAACTCCAGGACCTTACTCAAACTCATGTCCATCAAGTCAGTGATGCCATCCAACCATCTCATTCTCTGTCGTCCCCTTCTCCTGCCTCCAATCTTTCCCAAGAACAGGGTCTTTTCCAGTGAGTCAGTTCTTTGCATCATGTGGCCAAAGTATTGGAACTTCAGCTTCAGCATTAGTCCTTCCAATGAATATTCAGGACTGATATCCTTTTTGATTGACTGGTTGGATCTCCTTGCAGTCCGAGGGACTCAAGAGTCTTCTCCAACACCACAGTTCAAAAGCATCAATTCTTCAGTGCTCAGCTTTCTTTGTACTCCAACTCTTTCATATATACATGACTATTGGAAAAATCATAGCTTTAGCGAGACAGATCTTTGTCAGCAAAGTGAAGTCTCTGCTTTTTAATATGCTGCGTAGGTTGGGCATAGCTATTCTTCCAAGGAGTGAGTATCTTTTAATTTCATGGCTACAGTCTCTCTGTCTAGCAGATCTAACCCCTTGAATCTATTTGTCACTTTGACTGTATAATTGTAAGGGATTTGATTTAGGTCATACTTGAATGGTCTAGTGATTTTCTCCACTTTCTTCAATTTCAGTGTGAATTTTGCAATAAAGAGTTCATGATCTAAGCCACAGTCAGCTCCTGGTCTTGTTTTTGCTGATTGTATAGTGCTTCTCTGTCTTTGGCTGGATAGAATATAATCAATCTGAGTTCAGTATTGTCCATCTGGTGATTTCCATGTGTAGAGTCTTCTCTTGTGGTGTTGGAATAAGGTGTTTGCTATGACCAGTGAATTCTCTTGGCAAAACTCTGTTAGCGTTTTGACCTGCTTAGTTTTGTACTCCAAGGTCAAATTTGCCCATTACTTCAGGTATCTCTCAACTTCCTACTTTTGCATTTCAGTCCCCTATAATGTAAGGGACAATTTTTTTTTTTTTTGGTCATACTAAGTATTACAAAATTATTTCATTATTCTATATCCACTGTCCTTAGATACAAAATAAAAGAAAGGAAAAAAATACATTTCTAGTACTTATTTATCTTAAAACTGAAAGTTTGTAACTTTTGTCACTTGTATCCTATTCCTCTGGTAAACATAAGTCTAGTCTCATTTTCTGTGAGTTTGATTTTTTGTTTGTTTGTTTGTTCTCTGAAATATAACTGATATACAGCACTATATACAACACTACATTGATTCCTGGTGCACATAGTGTTACTGATCTTACTATGCATAGTGATCTTACTATACATAGTGTACTCACTATACAATACAAAATGTTTCTGTCACATTATGATAATAAAATAACTATCATTTATTGATGATTTACTATGTACCCACATTGACTTATATGTGTTGCCTCTAATTGTCTTTGGGGTAGATATTACTATTTAAATTTTATAAAAGAGGATACAGGAGCTCATAAAATATCAAATCTTTTACATATATTCACTTAGCTAGTGAGTGGTAAAGTCAAGATCTAAACCTATAGGTTTTTAACTCCAAATGTCACATCTGCCATAATTCCATTTTAACCTAGCTGTTGCTACAAGACGTTTCTTTGCCCATAGAGAATCTTTTCCCTGTGTGTACAAGATTTCTTAATATTTGGTTACCATCATTCTGCTTCTGGAAGAAAAGGAAGGATAGCAATTGTGAGCTCAATTGCTCACATGGGATGTGGGAAGATAATCAGACTTTTACAAATGATTTACTTAATGCTAAAGAAATAAAAGTATTCATCATTAAACATTATTTGCCTGGAAATATATTGCTTTAAGTAAATATATCAAAGATAAAATTGTATGAGACTAGATCATAGGTCGGAGAAGGCAATGGCACCCCACTCCAGTACTGTTGCCTGGAGAATTCCATGGATGGAGGAGCCTGGTAAGCTGCAGTCCATGGGGTCACTAACAGTCGGGCATGGCTGAGCAACTTCACTTTCACTTTTCACTTTCACACATTGGAGAAGGAAATGGAAACCCACTCCAGTATTCTTGCCTGGAGAATCCCAGGGACAGAGGAGCCTGGTGGGCTGCCGTCTATAGGGTCGCACCGAGTCGGACATGACTAAAGTGACTCAGCAGCAGATCGTAGGTATATTTTAGATTCTAGGTGAGCTAGCACAGCTGTGACAGTAATAGTCACCCCTTTCCTTGAATAAGTAACCCATGCCGATAGACCAATGAAGAGCAAGCTGCTCTGTTCACATTGGGGAGAAATGAGTGCAGTAGAGCCTCTGCTTTTGTAGATGGTAGAGAAAAGAGAATGCTATCAAAGGACTGAGATATAGCTTGGCACATCCTTTCCCTGATACCCTATTTTTTATCTGCACACATTTTGACAAAACCATGTGTGTGATCCAAAATTCTAATATTTCAAGGGGAATCACTAATATACAGAGAGCTGTGAACCACTTTTACATGCACAGGTAATATCCATGGGCTTTTAAACAGGCTGGGAGAAGTGAACAAGAATAGTTGGTAAACATTTTTTTTGTTGTTTTTGGTCTACTACATACAATTAACTTTCTTGATAGCGGTAAGGAATACGCCTGCAATGCAGGAGACCCTGGTTGATTTCTGGCCTGAGAAGATCTGCTGGAGAAGGGATAGGCTACCCACTCCAATAATCATGGGGTTCCCTTGTGGCTCAGCTGGTAAAGAAACCATGTGCAATGAGGGAGACCTAGGTTCCATCTCTGGGTTGAGAATAGCCCCTGGGGAAGGGAAAGGTTACCCACTTCAGTATTCTTGCCTGGATAATTCCATGGATAAAGGAGCCTGGCAGGCTACAGTCCAAGGGGTGTAGTCCATATACATAGTCCATATATAGTCCATATATAGTCCATATATATAGTCCATGGGGTCACAAAGAGTCGGATATGACTGAGTGACTTTCGCTTTCACTTTTCACATACAATTAACAAATCTGTCTTCTTTATGGAAGGGGGTTGGCTTGATTGTTTTATTTGCAGGTAAAAATTAGTCTTAAACTCAGAAATCCAACATTTAATTACTTAAATTGGAAGTTTCCCCTGGTGGCTGAGATGGTAAAGAATCTGCCTGCAATGCAGGAGACCAGTGTTCAATTCCTGGGTCAGGAAGATCCCCTGGAGAAGGAAATGACAACCCATTCCAGTATTTTCACCTGAATAATTCCATAGATAGAGGAGCCTGGCAGGCTACAGTCAAAGGGGTCTCAAAGAGTCAGACCTGACTGAGGGATTAACACTAAAATATATAGGGTATTTATCATGTGGTGGTCTTGCTACTTTTATATTTTCGGTGTTGCTACTGTGTTCACAATCATAATTTTAATGGCTTCACACAATCAAAATTATATTTATATAATTACCTTAATGAAAAATATTTAATTGCTGCTGTTGTCTCCCTTTCTTAGACATCGTGAAATATTCATTATATGGAAATCAGACAGGACGTTCATCCTTTTCCTTGTGTCAGTTAATATCCTCAGAGAGATTCAGAGAAGAAAGAATGTTGGCTGTGTGCTTACCATTTAAAGTGTTCAAAAGGTAGTGCGCCACAAAGCAAGAGGCATTTTGTCCCCTTGATGGCCTCTTTTCTACATATAATTTTAGAAATATATACCCTATTCTATCATAATTTTCTGGGGCTTGACATGAAGGAGAGTACAACACATTTGTTATTTTTTTCTGAAAAACTACAGCTAAAAATAAAATTTTTGCCTTGGTTTAGAAAGCTACAAAAAAAAAAGTTCATTAAAACTGTCAACACAAATTTTTAGATAAATTCTTTTTGCTTAGCTTTATATTGTCATATTTTTAAAGCTCTATCTTCAGTATTAAAAGTATAGAAATTAAAAGTATTGAGGTCTAGAAATTAAAAGTATAGTAATATTCAGATAGGAAACTGCAAATCCTATTTTTCAGGTATTTCTGACAAAACTATTTTTGATGCAATTCATGTGACTGTTTTAATTGTTGCCTATGCACATGTGTACCTGGATCATAATTGAAGTTATAGTCATTCAGGGCTTTATTTATTTTGTTGGTTGTATATGAAGCAGTATTTCAAATGATGTTTGATCCCAAATATTAGTGTTTAGTATCAATATCCACACAGAATATAAATGGCTGATTTCATATATTTTTGTATTTGCAATTTCCTAACCTAGATTATTTTGAATCCAGTAAGAAGCTCAATTAGCAATTTATATACCCCAAAGCAATTTTGTATAATTAAATATTAACAGACATGTAAAACCATTTCATATTTGTTTCTTAAAAATATATTTCAATGTTAAGCTCAACATTCAGAAAACTAAGATCATGGCATCTGGTCCCATCACTTCATGGGAAATAGATGGGGAAACTGTGGAGACAGTGTCAGACTTTATTTTGGGGGGCTCCAGAATCACTGCAGATGGTGATTGCAGCCATGAAATTAAAAGACGCTTGCTCCTTGGAAGGAAAGTTACAACCAACCTAGATAGCATAGTCAAAAGCAGAGACATTACCAACAAAGGTCCGTCTAGTCAAGGCTGTGGTTTTTCCAGTGGCCATGTATGGATGTGAGAGTTGGACTGGGAAGAAAGCTGAGCGCCAAAGAATTGATGCTTTTGAACTGTGGTGTTGGAGAAGACTCTTGAGAGTCCCTTGGACTGCAAAGAGATCCAACCAATCCATTCTAAAGGAGATCAGTCCTGGATGTTCATTGGAAGGACTGATGCTAAAGCTGAAACTCCGGTACTTTGGCCACCTCATGTGAAGAGTTGACTCATTGGAAAAGACTCTGATTCTGGGAGGGAATGAGGGCAGGAGGAGAAGGGGACGACAGAGGATGAGATGGCTGGATGGCATCACTGAATCGATGGAGATGAGTCTGAGTGAACTCTGGGAGTTAGTGATGGACAGGGAGGCCTGGGGTGCTGTAATTCATGAGGTTGAAAAGAGTCGGACACGACTGAGGGACTGAAATGAACTGAACTGAAGCTACTTATGTACTATATTTTCTAGCTTTATTGATATATAATTGACTCTCTTAGCAATTGACATATAATATTGTATCAGTTTAAGGTATATAGCATGATGCTTTGATAGATGTATGCATTGCAAAATGACTACAACAATAAGGTTAGTTAACATATTCCTTACCTCATGTAATTATTTTTTTATGGTGAGCATATTTAAGGTTTACTCTTAACAATTTTGCAGTATATAAAACAGTATTGTTAACCTATAGTCATTGCTGAAAATCAGATGTCTAAAACCTATTTATTTTATAACTGGAAGTTTGTCACCTTTGACTAACATCTGTCCATTTTCTCTGTCTTCCAGCCCCTCAATACCACCATTCTACCCTATTTCTATGAGTTTGGCTTTTTTACAGATTCCACATATAAGTGAGATCATGCAGTATTTGTCTTTCTCTGTCTGACTTATTTCACTTAACCTAATTGTTTAGCTATGTTTATTTACATAATATGCAGTAGTATGTAAAAAAAAAATCAATGTAGTAGCAACTAAAATTAATCAATTTTATATGAGTGCTTTTCCTTGGTCAGAAGCAAGAGCAAGCTACCAAAGGAGTACAGGACATTTCGTCTATTATTTTGCCTGTAAAATTAGGTAAGTATCATCTAAATAATATTTGTAAAATTAATAAATTGATTAAATCACAGAATCACTCACAACATGTTAACTGATAGCAAGAATCATCATGTACTTTTGTTTTTACTTTCCAATTCAATGTTAGAGACTGTATGTGATATATAACACCAATTATGGTGTCATAAATCTATAATTGAATCAATACACAGATATGTTTTGTATTTATGAAAGAGTTTCCTGAATTACATTACTGAAAGTAAATTACTATATATAAAAACGATTACAGCTTGCAGGGTTCTGCGACCCTTGTTTCTATGTGCAGTTGCATACCGGGGATGATACTAGACAGGATATGGTAGGGGAATGATGTTGGCCAGGACACCGTGCTTGCAGTGCTTGGCGACATCTACCACAATTCAAGATTTGGAGATTACATGTCACTCTTGATACACTGAGACCTTATGGTAGTCAAAGTTCCATGAAATTTAAAAGAAGTCATCCATGTAATGACACTATCCTGGTGTTATTAATATTACACATTTTAGGATGAAATTTTCCACTCAAGCATTTTGAACTAGAATCCATCTGATGCCACTGTGACCTCTATCAGACATCTCTGATTCAAGTTAGGTATATGTTTCTAAGACTGTTCACTTGTTCATCTTTCACCTGGGACAGCATAAGACAGTGAATCATGCTTACACTTGCCAGGAAGCCTTCCTCCATCACAATTTTTCTAAGAGTTAGAGGATTTCAGATGGATAATATTAGTAAAATGAAACAAAGACTGTGAGTTCTTTGAAGTTGCAATATTGAAAAGAACTTATTCCAGATTTGATTAGAAGTCAGCAGGATCTTGCCCTCAATGATCAACACTGTGACTCTTAGTTATCATTATCTGGAACAGCAGGGTAGTTCTTTCCTGTTTACTAAGGGTAATTATTAATAGTCTTGCTTCCGCTGTTACATACTACACTGGATGATAAGTTATATAATCACATTACTTAGAAGACCTCTTGAAATTTCATCTCACTATTCCATGGCCTGATATGAAGGTTTCTAGTTACCTGCCTAAGGGAATTTTAGTCAATGACCTCTCTTTCATGAGTACTTAGTAAATTTAAGGCATTGTTTAAGATTTTAGGAACTTCTTGCATAGAAAGGAATTTAATTTTAATACCTTAATCACATGATAGAGTTGGAAAAAATCTTTGATCATTACAATGGAAAATAAACATTTACATTTCAGCTTTTATACTAGTAGCTGCTATAAACTTTGTCTTACAAAATATTTTAATTTCCTAAACAAATATATAATTCATTATTTGTAACCTTGCTTTTCTTATTATGCCATGTTTTGTAAGAAGTCAAGTGGTTTTTAAAATTGCTAGTTTTGCACTATATATCTTAATTCTGGAAACAATATTTTCAAAAGTTGGTGCTCAATAAATATTTATTAAATGAAAAGAAGTAATACTTTGGCCCATCAGTTTCCAATGATGAGAAAGAAATGTGATAATATGTATAAGTTTTGGGGAATGTAATAGGCTCTAAATCACTTTAAGTCTTTCTCCTTCTAAAGCACTTACTAATAGTGTTCAGTATCTTTTATCTTAGAAAAAAAAAAAAAAACCTACCAAAACTTTTTTGGTCTTTGTGATACACATTTTGCTAAATTTAACTATTCCTTTTGTCAACTACAAATTGGCACTTGCCAAGGGCTTTTGCCATCTGCCTCTAAGAAGATTGAATCCTGTGCTGCTGCAGCTATTGGCCTTCAACACACCCTGAAGGGGAGCTGGGATGGAGAATGAGGCACTTTAAGCTCCAGGGAAATTGGGGGAACAGGTCTTTAGATATTTTTAAGGAACTGATTGCATTACCCCAATCCTTGCTTTTGTTCAGTCAATAAGTTGTGTCCAACTCTTTTGCCACACCCATGGATTGCAGTGTGTCAGGCTTCTCTGTCTTTCACTATTTCCTGGAGTTTGCTCCTTACATCTCCTCATATCTAGAAAAGCACTAAATCCTTTTATACTGACATCAGCTCCTTGTGACTAGTAGAAATCCTTTTGTAAAATAGCTGCTTGATTGCACTGAACTCACCCTTCACCAAAATCTTATACCTTGATCTTCCCCCACTACCTGTTTGGAGCAGTCTCTCAGAGCTATGTGAGGTGCTGTCTCCCAGGCTGCAGTTCTCATTTTGCCCTAAATAAAACTTAACTTGCAACTCTCATGTTGTGCATCTTTTTAATCGACACTTTTTATTATTTCATTCACTCTTATTATTTTCCCTAAATTGTTTAAACTTTGGTCTTCCATGTAGCTCAAATGGTAAAGAATCTGCCTGCAGTGCAGGAGACCTGGGTTCAATCCCTGGGTTGGGAAGATTCCTTGGAGAAGGAAATGGCAACCCACTCCAGTATTCTTGCCTTGGAAATCCCATGGACAGAGGAGCCTGGCAGGTTATAGGCCATGGGATTGCTAAGATTCGGACATGACTAAGTGACTAACACTACTAAGTTGTTTAAACTTTAAAAATGTTTAATTTGAGGCCATTAAAATATAGAGACTGAAGCTGCATCCCCAAAAACTGAGTTTCCTTGTATCTATGAATAACCTCTCCATCTGAAACTTTATTCCCTTTCCTGTCCTGCCCTTGTTCCCCACAGGACTGAGGTGACAAAAGGGAGGATTGAGACTGAACAGGAACCTATGGAGTCCTCTTAGGTACAAAAACTCTTCTCTGTCCTCCCATTTATTTTTTGTAGAAAAGGTTTTCATCTTCTAGAAGTTCCCTGACTTCCAAAGAGCAGATTCAAGGAGTTATTAATTAGAGAAGTGATGAAAAGCAGAAACAAAGGAAAAGCTGTTAAGCAAGATAGCTTAAACAATAATTCAGAGATAAAAAGAATCCTAGTTCCTCCTCAAGGGATATGTATAACAATCTTTGAGTTATTCTGCAGACACTAAGACCTATCCACCCCCAGGTAGACAGTGATGACTACATGCTGACCACAACCATGTGACTCCAGACTGGTTGAAACCAAGAACTGATGATTAAGATTTCTGAAACATCATCCTGTTACTTCACTATCAACCAATCAGAATAAGTCCATAAGTTTCAAGTGAAGTAAAGTGAAGTCACTCAGTCATCTCCAACTCTTTGTGATCCCATGGACTGTAGCCTACAAGTTTCCTCCATCCATGGGATTTTCCAGGCAAGAATACTGGAGTGGGTTGCCATTTCCTTCTCCAGGAGATCTTCAGAACCCAGGGATTGAACCCGGGTCTCACACATTGTAGGCAGATGCCTTACCATCTGAGCCACCAGGGAAGCTCTGTAAGCTTCAACACTCACCCTAAATGTTGCTTCTAAAAATTTTCCCTGAAAGTCATCAGGGAGTGCTGGTCTTTTAAGCATGAGCTTCCTGTTCTATTTACTTGGTTTTCTTCAGTAAACACTGTACTTTTTTTGCTACCACTGGTGTCATTAGATTGACTTTGCATGCAGTAGGCAAGCAGGTCCAAGTTCTGTTTAGTACCAAGACTGTAGACCATTTTCTATTTTCTATACTTTAAAGAAAGAGTACATCTATGAGAAGCTTATGGCATTTCCAAACAGATGCTCAAAATGATACAGATGATATACTGTGCTAAAATATTGCCTCCTAGACAAATTTTTCAGTCTTAGAATTAATCTATAAGCAAAAAAAAAAAAAGTAATTCAGATTAACATGCAACTTTTGCTCCCCACAATGTTAGCAAGGCTGATTCCCAAAAGTGGTTAAGGATTATAATTTATAAAGTGTTTTTTAATCTCCAGGGCCATAAATATATGAAAACATTTTGGATTATGTATTGTACTGATTTCTGGTATTACTTAATCTTCCAGCTAGTCTGTTCCACTTCCGCTGAAGAGTTTTTGGGTATAAAGTGCTTCCCAGGGAGTTTTCATCAGTATAAATTTTCTGAATGCTAAATAATATTGTAAAAAGTCAAAAGACAAACAACAATCTAGAAAACATACTGAACACACATAATACATTGCCAATTTTCTTAATTTTTAAAAAGAGTACAATTCATTCAAACAGAAAGGTAAAAAAAAAAAAAAAAAGCAACAACAGGAAAACAAACACAATGTGCCATATAGGACAATAGGCAGAGTATATGAAGAGAGCAGGGGCTTCCCTTCTAGCCCAGTCGGTAAAGAATCTTCCTGCAATGCAGGAGACCCAGGCTTGATTCCTGGGTTGGGAAAATCCCCTGGAGAAGGAAATGGCAATCCACTCCAGTATTCTTGCCTGGAGAATCCATGGACAGAGGAGCCTGGTAGGCTATAGTCCATAAGATCACAAGAGTCAGACACAACTTAGCAAATAAACCACCACCATGATGAGAGTAAGATCCAACAACAACAACAACAAAAAAGCTATTAATATCTATTAAGCAAATGAGCAGATGGTCAACTCTGAATAGCTAAACAAGAATGAAATGAAACAAGAAATAAGTTTTACCAATATAGTTTAAGATATATGGAAATGTTACTGCTACTAACTATTATTTAGAGTGTGGGAAAATGCAGGTAAATTAAATACACTCCTGGACTTCTGATGGTAATCTAACTATGCACACCTTTTTGATGATTATTTGCAGTAATTTAAAGTGAGGGACTACTTGACCTAATATTCCAACGTTTCTTGCCCACATGAAAGAATCACTTACATAATGTGCATAAGGCAGCTTGTGAAAAAATTCCCATTTTCACATTACTTATACTCACCACAAATTGAAAACTTATTAGATATTATGCACTAAGTGCTTGACAAAATATAATGAAACACCAACTATCCAATCAAAAGAATAGGATGGTTGTACATTCACTGATATGCAAACATATGCAACCTACATTATTAAAGGAAAGTGCACGATATTAATACATTCTATATCTCAGAGTCTTTCACAAGAATTTTTAAAGTACCCCCACAACAATCCTGTGAACTAGGTACTAGTATTTATTTCAGTAAGTGAAAGAAAGTCAATTCGCTCAGTCGTGTCTGACTCTTTGTGACCCCATGGACTGTAGCCTACCACACTTTTCTGTTCATGGGATTTTCTAGGCAAGAGTACTGGAGAGGGTTGCCATTTCCTTCCCCAGAGGATCTTCCCAACCCAGGGGTTGAACCTGGGTCTCCTGCATTGTAGGCAGACGCTTTACCATCTGAGCCACAAGGGAAGTCAGAAGAGGAAGCTAAAGTTTTTTTTTCTTTCTTTCTTTCTTTTTTTTTTTTTTTTGATATAGGGAGGTCACACACATGCAGAGTGATCAGCTAATAATTTATATTCAGCCATTATAACATACTTGCTTAAAGTATCTGTTTCTGTATCCTAGTCTGTTCCATAAATTGAATTCTACTTTTAGGTATTAACATTACACTGGTACTGACATTACACTGTCATAGCTATTACACAAAGAATTTTGATGTATGATTCACTTGACATTTAATGTTCCACATTTAAGTCTTAGAATAAGAAATCAATTGAAATTTTAATGGAATTGCTGTACACGTGTAGATTAGTGTTTGGAGAGTTATTATTTATATACTTGTTGAGTCTTTTTTTACAGGTATGGTTCCATTTATAATATTCAAATCTTTCTAATTGGTGATGTCATTGTTTGTTTACATGGATTTTGCACATTTACTGTAAAGTTGATATCACATTAAATTACACTGATGATTTTATTCTATTAGAATTTCACTTCTGTTATAGCAAATATATTTTTAAAAACTGTGTTGCTGTTTTATTTATTTGAGCACACATACAGTAATTATGAAGATTTCCCTCTGATCACTGATTACTTCTATCTCTGCAAGCTCTCTTTCCTACTAAGGTCTTCAACTACAAATTTTCCTACTGTGAGCATTCTCAGAGTCCAATGACCAAGGTTGAAGAAGTGTTGATTATCTTCTCATTATTGTATTATTCACCTGAAAGTCATTTTTTTGTCTTTATTGATGAATACTTGACAAATAAAATTATGTATATTTAAGATGTACAAATTTATGTTTTGATACATGCATACACTATGAAATAATTGCTACAATAAAGCTAATTAATATATCTATCACTTACATAGCTTTCATCTTCTTTCTATTTTTCTTTGTGATGAGAATACTTAAGAAGGCATCCCTTTTGTTGTTCTGTCGTGAAGTCCTGTCTGGCTCTATGTGACCTCATGAACTGTAGAACACCAGGCTTCTCTGTCCTTCACTGTCTTCCAGAGTTTGTTCAAACTCATGTCCATTGAGTTGGTGTTGTCATCCAACCATCTCATCCTCTGCCACCCACTTCTCCTGTTGCCCACAATCTTTCCCAGCATCAGGGTCTTTGCCAATGAGTTTGGCATTTCGCATCAGGGGGCCAAAGTGCTGGAGCTCAAGCTTCAGCATCAGTCCAGTGAATATTTCCTTTAGGATTGGCTGATTTGATCTCCTTGTTGTCCAAGGGACTCTCAAGACTCTAATCCAGCACCACAGTTTAAAAGCATCACTTCTTCAGTGCTCAACATTCTTCATGGTCCATCTCTCACATCTGTACATGACTACTGGAAAATCCATAGCTTTGAATTTATAGACCTTTGCAAGCAAACTGATGCCTTTGCTTTTTAATATCCTGTCTAAGTTTGTCATACTTTTTCTTCCAAGGAGCAGGCATCTTTTAATTTCATGACTGCAATCACCATCTGCAGTGATTTGGAATCCTAAGAAAATAAAACGTGTCACTCTTTCAGACTGGATGCCATGATCTTAGTTTTTTGAATGTTTAGTGTTTTTTTTTTTGTTTTGTTTTGTTTTTTTTTAGTTTTTTATTTTTTAAATTTTAAAATCTTTAATTCTTACGTGCATTCCCAAACATGAACCCCCCTCCCACCTCCCTCCCCATAACATCTTTCTGGGTCATCCCCATGCACCAGCCCCAAGCATGCTGCATCCTGCGTCAGACATAGACTGGCGATTCAATTCACATGATAGTATGCATGTTAGAATGTCATT
Source organism: Ovis aries (assembly GCF_016772045.2). NCBI lineage: Eukaryota > Metazoa > Chordata > Mammalia > Artiodactyla > Bovidae > Ovis > Ovis aries. Next base: position 75,783,533 of record NC_056059.1, read on the forward strand.
CTCCCAAATCATCCCACCCTCTCCCTCTCCCTCTGAGTCCAAAAGTCCGTTATACACATCTGTGTCTCTTTCCCTGTCTTGCATACAGGGTCGTCATTGCCATCTTCCTAAATTCCATATATATGTGTTAGTATACTGTATTGGTGTTTTTCTTTCTGGCTTACTTCACTCTGTATAATTGGCTCCAGTTTCATCCATCTCATCAGAACTGATTCAAATGAATTCTTTTTAACGGCTGAGTAATACTCCATTGTGTATATGTACCACAGCTTGCTTATCCATTCATCTGCTGATGGACATCTAGGTTGTTTCCATGTCCTGGCTATTATAAACAGTGCTGCAATGAACATTGGGGTACATGTGTCTCTTTCAATTCTGGTTTCCTCGGTGTGTATGCCCAGAAGTGGGATTGCTGGGTCATAAGGTAGTTCTATTTGCAATTTTTTAAGGAATCTCCACACTGTTCTAAGCCAGCTTTTTCATTCTCTTCTTTCACCTTCATCAAGAGGCTCTTTAGTTCCTCTTTGCGTCTGCGATTAGAGTGATGTCATCTGGATATCTGAGGTTGTTGATATTTCTCACAGCAGTCTTGATTCCAGCTTATAAGTCATCCAACTCAGCATTTCACATAAAGTACTCTGCATAGAAGTTAAATAAGCAGGGTAACAATATACAATCTTGATGTACTCCTTTCTCAATTTTGAACCAGTCTATTGTTCCATGTCTGGTTATAATTGTTTGTTATCATGGAAACAGGTTTCTCAGGTACCTTTTTACCAAATATTTACACACACACACACACACACACACACACACACACACACACATATATATATACACACACTCACTCACACACACACACACACACACACACACACATCCCCCTTTCCAAATTTCAGGTATAAAATTTAGTATCATTAACTATTATTGCATTGCTGTATGTTAGATTTCAGGAACTTTTTCATATTACTTAACTGGAAATTTATATTCCTTGATCACCATCTCCCAGTTTCCCTCTCCCTCTGTTCCTGGAAGTCACTGTTCTACTTCTTGTCCCTATGACTATTATTGATTCTGCATGTAAGTGATATCATGCAGTACATGTCTTTGTGTCAGTAATGCCTAATGTGGCTCCCCGGCAGCATTAGGCATTACTGACATCATTGTATGTTTAACTTATCCTAATGATCATGCTCTAAGTTTATCCATGTTATCACAAATGACAGTATATCATTTTTTAAAATTGAATAATATTTTATTGTTTATATAACATATTTTCTTCATTCATTAAACTACTGATGAACATTTAGGTGGTTTCAGATCTTGGTTATCATGGATAATGGTGCAATGAACACAGGAGTGAAGATATTTCTTTGAAATCCTGATTTCACTTCCTAGGATATATTCCCAGAATTGGGATTCAGTTCAGTTGCTCAGTTGTGTCCGACGTTTGCACCTTCATGAATCACAGCATGCCAGGCCTCCCTGTCCATCACCAACTCAGGAAGTCCACCCAAACCGATGTCCATTGAGTCAGTGATGCCATCCAACCATCTCATCCTCTGTTGTCCCCTCCTCCTTCTGCCCTCAATCTTTCCCAGCATCAGGGTCTTTTCCAATGAGTCAGCTCTTTCCAACAGGTGGCCAAAGGATTGGAGTTTCAGCTCAACATCAGTCTTTCCAATGAACACCCAGGACTGATCTCTTTAGGATGGACTGGTTGGATCTCTTTGCAGTCCAAGGGACTCTCAAGAGTCTTCTCCAACACCGCAGTTCACAAGCATCAATTCTTCGGTGCTCAGCTTTCTTCCCAGTCCAACTCTCACATCCATACATGACCACTGGAAAAACCATAGCCTTGACTAGACAGACCTTTGTTGGCAAAGTAGTGTCTCTGCTTTTTAATATGCTGCCTAGGTTGATCATAACTTTTCACCCAAGGAGTAAGTGTCTTTTAATTTAATGGCTGCAATCACCATATGCAGTGATTTTGGAGCCCCAAAAATAAAGTCACCCACTGTTTCCACTGTTTCCCCATCTATTTGCCATGAAGTGATGGGACAAGATGACATGATCTTAGTTTTCTGAATGTTCAGCTCTCAGTTAACTTTTTCACTCTCCTCTTTCACTTTCATCAAGAGGCTTTTTAGTTCCTCTTCACTTTCTGCCATAAGGGTGGTGTCATCTGCATATCTGAGGTGATTGATATTTCTCCCAGCAATCTTGATTCCAGCTTGTGCTTCCTCCTGCCCAGCATTTCTCATGATGTACTCTGCATATAAGTTAAATAAGCAGGGTGACAATATACAGCTTTGACGTACTCCTTTTCCTATTTGGAACCAGTCTGTTGTTCCATGTCCAGTTCTAACAGTTGCTTCCTGACCTGTATAGAAGATTCTAAAGAGGTAGGTCAGGTGGTCTGGTATTCCCATCTCTTTCAGGATTTTCCACAGTATATTGTGATCCACACAGTCAAAGGCTTTGGCATAGTCAATAAAGCAAATGTAGATTTTTTAAAATTTATTTTAGTTGGAGATTAATTACTTTACAATATTGTATTGGTTTTGCCATACATCAACATGAATCCGCCACAGGTATACACGTGTTCCCCATCCTGAACCCCCCTCCCTCCTCCCTCCCCATACCATCCCTCTGGGTCGTCCCAGTGGACCAGCCCCAAGCATCCAGTATCATGCATCAAACATGTCTTTTAAGTCATTTGGTCTATATTGTTCAAGTCAGCTGTTTATTGAGTGTCCGTCTGGATGTTTTATGTATTGTTATAATGAGATATTAAATTCTTCTAGTATTGTCATATTGCTATCAATTTCTCCCTTCAGAGCTGTTAATATTTGCTATATCTGTCTACCTATCTATCTATTAGGTTCTCTGATATTGGGTGTGTATACATTTATAATTTTTGTATCTTCCTTTTTTAATTGAACGTTTTATCATTATATTATTTCTTTTTTGTCTCCTGTGTCAGTTTTTGAGTTAAAGTCTACTTTATCTAAGTTTTTCTACCTTTGCTGTATTCTGGTTGCCACTTACATAGAATATCTTCCTCCATCCCTTTACTTTCAGCCTATGCATGTCACTGAATCTAAGTTGAGTTTATTATAGACAGCATATCTCTAGATCTTGTTTGTTTTTTTTTCTTTTTTTGTTTGCATTTATCTACTCAACCACTCTAGACTTTTTCACTGGAAAGATTCATGAATTTACATTTAAAGTAACTATTCATAAATGAGGACTTATTATTAAGTTCTGCTATTTTGTTAAATTGTTTTCTCTCTGTCCTTCTCTTCATACATTCCTTTAATATTTGATCCTTTTTTAGTAGTGATATACTCTTATCTTTTTCTCTATATCTTTTGTGTATCTATACAAGGTTTTACTTTGTGTTTAACTCAAGGCTTATATAAAATATCTTGCAGTCATAACCGTGTTTTACCTAACATACTAAGTTCCAATCATGTGTCTCAAAAGGTTTGTCTAGGTTTGTAGAATTTCATGGGAACCTGATAGGAATACAGCTTTGCAGTTAGAAAACAACATTTACTGAATCAGAATAAGGGGCTTGTGAGGTCTTGGCATTTATGTTTGAATAAGCCCTCCCAGGTGGTTACTATGCACATTACAGTTTGAGACTTATTGCACTTATCTCTAGTTATTCTAATTTAATATACAATGCTGCTTTACCTGGGTGACTTTTTTATTTCACATTTGCTCTGTCTGCTTACAGTTTCTTTCCTACTTATTACCTCTTTTATTCTTCTCCCAACTCCTCTAAGTTAAAGCCTATTCATCTTTTAAGATGAAAATCTTTCTATACTTATACTTTCTGGTCTCTCCCAAGTATATTTTGACACTTCTTACTTTTCAGACCCTTTCACCAATTAATTAAGTGTCTTATAAAGCTACTAAACTTTATTGTGCCATTTGTTCATTTATCTTTCTTGAAAAGACATTGTCTCACTCTTTGTTGTTCAGCCACTAAGTCGTCTCCGACTTTGAGACCCCATGGACTGCAGCGTGCCAGGCTTCCCTTGTCTTGCACCATCTCCCATAGTTTGCTCAAACTCATTTCCTCTGAGTTGTCCAAGGAGTCACCAAGAGTCGAACATGACTGATCATGTATTTAGGCAGTAAATTAAAAAATTATTTGTTTGTTTCTATTCAGTACTCCAATCATTCAAAAAGAAACTGAACTGAAATATTAATATATTTATGTTTATGAGATAATCTCTGAAGTGTTGCAATTTGTGGCATCATGGTAGTGTAGCTACAATTGGTTGGTGTTGGTGTTCAGTTGTTCAGTAGCCCAGCAGGCTTTTCTATGGACTGGACTATAGTCTGCCAACCTCCTCTGTCCATGGAATTTTTTAGGCAAGAATACTGAAGTGGGTTGCCATTTCCTACTTCAGGGGACCTTCATGGCCCAGGGCTCAAACCCGTATCTCCTGCATCTCTTGAATTGGCAGGCAGATTATTTACCACTGTGCCACCTGGGACAATAGTAAGTGGAATTGCAAGTAAATATGGAAGCAATTTTTAATAGACAGATATTTAAGGTTCACACAAGTCTCCATGTGAGTCCACAAAGCGGCTCATGCCCATCTGCTGTCTTCTTTTTTATTCAATTGTTATCAATGGATTTCAAGGAGGAGTTACTACTTCTATACAAGTCTTAGCACAAAGGCTTTAGATAATTAAAAATGATAGAATTGGGACAGACTGCCAAACATAAACAGAAGGATAAAAAGACATCTGGCATAACTAGCAGTGAATAAACCAGATTTAACTAACCTGAATACAAAGCACACTGAAACATCATGAAAAACTGAAAAACTTCAATTGAAAGGCAATTCTGCTGATATATAACTTAGAATATTTTTCAATTGAATTTTTATTAATTGGGATATTTCCATAAAATGGGATATTTGGTTTTTAGATTTATTCTGCTCCTGCTGTTTATTTCTCAGTTGAAGGCATAATCCTTTGTTTGTGGCACTGAAATTGGCTTATGTAGAGATGATTATGATGTACATTCAGAGAATTGTGACTTCAGGTGAGAAATAAGCAGCAGGAACAGATGAACTCTTAGCAACAGAGAAACTATTTTCATGCAAATATCCCCACAGTGACAGAAAGATGAGAAAACAGAATTACAGAGCACAGAAGGCTTATAAAAATATTATTTCATAATATTGAATCATTTTCTATTTTTTATGTAGAAGAATCAATCAGAGCATTTTTTTTTTTAGAAATATATTTGTAAGTTTATAAATATCATTAAACTAGTCCTCCAAGAGAAATTATGTTCACTTGTTTCTCTTACTAAATCAAATTCATGATCAGCAGACATGCCCATTCAGGTATTTCTGAAAGTCAGAACTATAAGCATTTCTATAATTTAAGCATTTAGAATCCAGGAAGCTAATTCATTCAGTAAAATGAGAACTTGATACGTGGATTGATGATATGTGTTTGGGTTTGGCTGTTTTGTAAAACAATCTGTCTTTAAACAGGAAAAAGGATAGGAAGGCAGACTCATCTGGTCTAGATATAACTGCATACATACTATCCAAATGACAACAAATTAAGATAATCAAAAGTCTAAGCAGACTAAACCTCAATATTGCCCTGGAATTTCCTTTAATCCTTGCCATTTGTCAATTCTTAAGTAAGGATATGATATGAAAGACAGGTTGTAGTAATACCCAACATATGCTATTTTTTACACTATTTGGACAAACATCCAGAAAGTATGGCGGATTATTCTGCCAAAGAAAAGACAATTTTCAATCATGCAGTACTTTGTAACTTTTTCTTCATGAATGTAAGTCATTGACCTATATAACAAATAGGAGTTTCAATTTTATAAATAAAAGTGGAATAATATTACTCACACCTGCCCATACCCAATTTCTTTCAATTAAGACTACATATTGACTATGCTAAAGCCTTTGACTGTGTGGATCACAGCAAAATGTGGAAAATTCTGAGATGGGAATATCAAACCACCTTACCTGCCTCTGTGAAACCTGTATGTGTGTCAAGAAGCAACAGTAGAACTGAACATGGAACAACAGACAGATTCAAAATTGGGAAAGGAGTTTGTCAAGGCTGTATATTGTCACCCTACTTATTTAATTTACATGCAGAGTACATCATGAAAAATGCCAGGATGGAAGAAACACAATCTGGAATCAAGACTTCAGGGAGAAATATCAATAAGCTCAGATATGCAGATGACATCACCCTTATGGAAAAAAAGTGAAGAGGAACTAAAGAGCCTCTTGATGAAGGTGAAAGAAGAGAGTGAAAAAGCTGGCTTAAAAATCAACATTCAAAAAACAAAGACCATCGCATCCAGTCCCATCACTCCATGGCAAATAGATATGGTAACAATGGAAACAGTGACAGATTTTATCTTCTTGGTCTCCAAAAACACTGCAGATGGTGACTGCAGCCATGAAATTAAAAGACATTTACTCCTTGGAAGAAAAACTATAACCAGCCTAGACAGAATATTGCAAAGCAGAGACATTACTATTCCTACAAAGATCCGTTTAGTCAAAGCTATGGTTTTTTCAATAGTCATGTATAGATGTGAGAGTTGGACCATAAAGAAGGCTGAGTGCTGATGCTTTTGAACTGTGGTGTGGGAGAAGACTCTTGAGAGTCTCTTGGACTGCAAGAAGATCCATCCAGTCCATCCTAAAGGAAATCAGTCCTGAATATTCATTAGAAAGACTGATTATGAAGCTGAAGCTCCAATACTTTGGGCACCTTATACGAAGAGCCAAGTCATTAGAAAAGACCCTGATGCTGGGAAAGATTGATGGCAGGAGGAGAAGGGGATAACACCGGATGAGATTGTTGTATGGCATCACTGATTCAAGGGACATGAGTTTGAGCAAACTCCAGGAGATGGCAAAGAACAGGGAAGCCTGGTGCGCTTCAGTCCATGGGATCACAAAGAGTCAAACACAACTGAGAGCCTGAACAACAACAAAGACTAAATATAAGACTAAGGTATACTACCATGTAAGAAATGAATCACCAGTCTATGTTCAATGCAGGATACAGGATGCTTGGGGCTGGTGCATGGGGATGATCCAGAGAGATGATATGGGGTGGGAGGTGGGAGAGGGGTTCAGGATTGGGAACTCATGTACACCCATGGCAGATTCATGTCAATGTATGGCAAAACCAATACAGTATTGTAAAGTAAAATAAAGTAAAAATAAAAATTAAAAAAAAATACTCAGCTACTAAATATAGATCAAATGGCACAATGGCAGAAAATGATTAAAAGCGAGAATCTAGAGATGCAGGTCTAAAGCAAAGTCTGGGCTCTGCCACCAGATGAAGACAGTTTCATCACTAGTCCCATCAAGTATTCTGTGCTCGCAGTAGGATTGAAATGGGGAAGTCATCTCTCCCTTTTCGTTTCCCTCACTGTTATTCTCTCTCTTTGTTTATCTCTCTCTTCTTTATAGATACACTCCTTTACCTGAGGTAAACAAAGAGAGGTAGATTCTTACACCAGCACTAGTTTATCTCTACATTTCTGATTACTGTCCTTGTTGACTGCAAAAGATTCTCATATCTCTAAGGTGATAGATGTGCTACTATCAATGGATGCTAGGAAAGAGTTTTACACTTTGTTCCTATGGATAATTTTGAGCATCACTTTAGTAGTCACATCCTTGAAAGCATGTAATTGCATCCCTACATTTAGTATATCAAAAACTTCCTGTCACCGAAAACGTAGTCAGTGTATTACATTTTGTCTCTTTATTAATCACTATAATTGCTTATCAAACTTTTAACTTTCCTTTCATTTTGTTTGAGTGCTTCAATGTTCCTGGTTCTTTCCATTTTGTGTCAATTGGTAGTTCAGTAGTTTACTGAGTATCTATAGTTGATTAGACACTAGATCAGACTCTACATATTCAGTAGTGAACAACAGAGGCATAATGCCTGCCTTCACAATACCTACAGGTCAGTGGGGAAAAGAGAAATTCAAACATGTAACCATCATAAGATTTGTGAAGTGCCATTGAGCAAAAATTAGCAAATATTAAAAGAAAGCAATGGAAATGCATTTGAGTAGTAAGGAACTCTCTCTCTGTGAAAGTGCTGAGGAGACACTGGAAAGAGTGTCAGATGTGAGGTTTTACAGAATAGTATCTCACAAAGAGAAAGCATATATAAAAATCCTAGGTAGAAAAGATCTTGACCTTTTTTGTCCTTTTGATTTTTGAATTTTATAAAGTGAGGTTAATATTTTTAGATACTAATGGTCAAGAGGTATGTCAGAAAACATGAAGTTAAAAAGTAATGCAAGATCCAGATAGAAATAGACTTTGTAATCTATGCTATGAATGGGCAATTGAGAGACTTAGAAGTGGATTAGGGGAAGAAGGAAGCAAAAAGAGTTTAACTGGCTTTAGATCAAAGGAAGGAACATTGGGAAGGTACTCTTTAAGGAGATTTCACTTACACTGGATTCAGTGTTCACCAGGGATTTCTTTTAGAAATCATCTTACATGAGTGCAATATTGCTTTATTATTATCATAATTGTGATGTCACTGTCAAAACTATATCTTAACTCTTAGGAAACATGTGTTTGGCCCTGGAAATGTTTAGGAAACACTACAGAGACCCAATCAAACAGTTTATGTTCCATGACAACCAGATTCTCTTAAACCTCTTCAGGAAAAACTTCATTTCCTTACATGATTTCAGCTTAGGCAGGATGCCTTACCCTTGTTATCTGTAACAGTGCTGTCCTTTGTTAAATCTTACCTGGGTTCAAGCTTTAAAAAGAGAAGCTTATACATAAAATAGCATAAATTTGGAAGAGATTACCAGAACATTTCTCACATTTCTAAGTCAAGTGTTTTTCTGAAAGGATTAAATATCAACTAATAAATTCTATTTTATTTCCATATGGTTTAAAAGTCATACAAATTCAAATAAATAGAATTGGTGTTTTAGTAACTAGGAAATAAACTGACTGTGATAAAGAGATTGCAAAACATAGAGTAAAAATATTCAGAAGTGGGTTTTTTTAATTGTTTTTCTCCTCATATCAAAAGTCACAGGGAACTATTCAAGGCTGAGCATCAGCTCTGTTCTGTGAGTTTACCCAGGGACTCAGGGTCCTTCTATGCTTCACCATCCCCTAGGGTGTTTTGTTCATCCTGTTAAGGGACCAGACCTGAGCCATGACAAGCTCAACAAGCTATACTAGGCCTAAGATTCAGATTCTTATAAAACCTGAGTCATGATTCCAAGAAACCACAGCCTGGGAAAGTCCCTGGTGCCAAACCTGAGCCAATCTGGATAGGGATTCGGGATTTGAAAATCGTGTGTGCGTGTATGGCTCAGCCAATCATTACCCACCAGCTGTACTAAGAACTGCCTGTATAATAGCAGCTGTGATTCAGAGCTCGGGGCTCTCGTCAAGACTCCACTGCGCTGGATGAGACAGGAGCCCTAGCTCGAGCTAGCAATAAAACCCCTTTATGCTTTTGCATTGCTGTGGACGTCTTATTCTCTCAGTTATGGGGACTTGGATTTGGGGCATAACAATCCATAGCATAACAGATTTGTAGTGTCATATCCACATACAGCCCATTAGGAAGAGCAGGGAAAACAAATAACCAACTATTTTAAAGACAAAAGTCAGAAGTTGTATATACTAATGGTAGAACTACATAGATGGTCATGGAAAGCTACAATGCAGGTTTGGAAATGTAGCTTTAGCTGGGCAGTTATGAGCCCATCTAACTCTCAGGTTGGAGGATGTGGTCCAGGTCACCAAAAGGAAAATGGAATGAATGGATATTAAGAAAAAAGTCTCTGATACTAGGAATATTTTTAAAACACATAATCACTGCCATGTTCTATTTCATAACTGATTTCAAAATATCACCTATTCTTCAATGTGGCAGATATAATCATTGTCTTTCATACAGATGTTACTCCTCTAACTGAAGCATTCTTAATACTTTTCTTGAACTTTCATTTATCAACTTTTCCAGAAAATTTTTCCTGAAGAAATTTATTCTCTACTTGTTCCTCCACACAACACAAAACCATACTGATGTTAGGTAGCTAATCAGACATAAATGAGACTCAAACTATCCTGAAAGGGGTTATCTTTCCCTCCCCTACCTGGACACTGGTAATCAGACCCTGGTAATCCTTTTCTAGTCAAGGCCTACCACTGAGTTTGCAGCCTTATCATGACCAAATGAGATAAAACCACCAGCACTGGTATACCAAGACCTAAAAATCAGACAGGGTTCATTATGCCATATTTGTAATAAATTGGCATTGTGGGTTTTGCTCCCTGTGACTTCTTAGGGGTATGTGCCTCTGCACAAGAAGAACAGTTATAAAACCTGAATCTGTCAATCAATTTGTCAATCAAATGATGCAGGACCACAGGGAGGAACCACTATTCTAAAAAAAAACAAACCCAACCTTCATCCATTGTGGGTCTACTTCTGGTTTCTACACAGCCCACTCTCATTTTTTCCTCAAGAGCATACTTCCACTTTTGCTAATAAAACTATTGCTACTTAAAATTGCTCTGTCTCTCAACTGAACTATTTTCCTTGAATAGGCAATAACCAAGGAAACCACCATTTTGCTGGTGACACAAGCACAATTTAAAGTTGTGCTCATTTATAGATTTTTATTCAACTAATATTTAATAGGCATTTACTCTACACTACACACACACACACACACACATGCACACACATACATATTATAAATCACATGGTAGATTTCAAATACACACTGGTGTTCGAAATACACATGGTCTCTCTTTCCATGAAGCCTGTATAGATCATTGGATAAAATAGACATTCAAAATATTCAAATAAGGTAAAACTTGTTATAAGCAACTGAGGGAAGTAAATAGTGCTATGTGGCACACAATAGAAAGGTTTTCTCTAATCAAAGTGCTGTAGGGAGGATTTACTGAAGGACTTTCGGTTAAAGGGAGATCTGCTGAAGAAAGTCAGAGTTACATAAAGGAAGGAGATAGATAAGAGTGCTTCTGCAAGAAGCAACAGCAGGCTCTAGGGCCCTACTGTGGGAGTATGCCTGAGACTGGTGTGGAGAAACAGAGGAAGATTAGTGAGAGTAGGGAAGGGCAAGGAAGTGAGATGAGCTCCAGAGCCAAGCAGGGAGTTGTTAGCTTAAGCCTTCAGACCTTGTTAAGGGTTTCAGTGTTTATCATTAGAGCATTTGATTGCTGTTGAAATGATTAAGTAGGAGAGAGAAGTAATCAGATTTCAAAAGATTCTTCACTTAAGTACAGTATAGAGAATGGTCTGTTGAGGATGAAACAGTCAGCATGGAGATTTGTTATTTTCTAGAAACCCAGGTAAGAGTTGACTATTAGTGGATATATCATTCTCCAAGTACTATTTTACATCTTTGAAAGTTTTATCATATTTTTGAAGAAAAAGAACAGATTTACTATATATTTTATAACAAACCAATTCTAAAAAGAACCTGAACCAATATAGCATGTAAAATGGTATTTCTCAGTCATTAGACATTTAAGATAATTTTCTAATGTCTTCATGAAGTAAGACATATAATAGATCTAAATTTGAAGGCTGGTATTTAACTAAAGAAAATTTTTTTAAATCAATGACATTATTCAAATTGAAAACAAAGGAAGATTCAAATGGAAATTATGTATGACTACTTTGCATGTATAGATGAATATGAGAATTAAGAGAAATATGAATGCTTTATTAATCCAACTGTATGTTAGAAGCCTCAGCTATGATTAAACTATATTTTTAGATATGGATAAAAGAAACCAAAAGGAAAGCATTAAAGAGTTTAAATTTGTTTTAACCAAAAACCACCCACCATATCTCATAAATTCAAATATATATTTAGGCTTGACGTAAAAAATGAAAGTCCCTTTGCTTAACTTTTATCTGATTTAACTCTTTAGCCATATTTTTTGCTGGTGTTTTGTTTTCTAAATGGATTGTTGAACATTAAAGTATTTTACTTCAGGATACATTTTCAAAGATGTAAGCTTTCTGATAACTGTTTAGCAGGGAACAAAGGAACATTTAGATGTAGCAGAATTTAGGGAGAGAATCTAACCTCTCATAGGGAGATAGGTGGGTCCAGTGAGAATTTGTTATGTCAAAAGGTTAAGGAGGAATGAATGGGAGATTCAGAGTGTGTTATTTTTCCTCAAGACACAATTTTCCCTTTAAAGTGCACATTTCATGATTTCTTATATTTGATTCTAATAAAACAATTTTCTCTGAATGTAGTTGAAATTAATTAGACCTCATCTAAAATGTTTAAAATGTTAATAAAAGTGAGGAAAGAATAGTAGGTTTAACTCTGCCTTCAATAATAAATATTTTATCTATTTATTTCAATCAAAATATAACTTTAGAACTGATTATAATCACTTTGACTTGGGTAGTCTCGGTAGCAAATAATTTTCATTAATTATCAAGAGACAAACCAAAACGGTTATATCACACAGAGGTTCTGATTCAGCTTAGAATAATAAATAATAGTATGTAAAATGAAGGGAGAAAAAAAAGTTCTCTTATTTCATGCATTCAATCAAAAGTATTGCTTTTCCTCTATATGTAGAATATTTTGCTCGTCAGCAAGTTGAATGAAAATCCTAAGGCTTTCTGGAGAGGCAGACTTGGCTCTGAAAACGTGTCTGTGTGATGGTTAATTTTCTGTGTGAACTTGGCTAGGCCATAGCACTTTACTATTTGGTCAAACAGCAGACCAGATGTTGCTATGAAGGTAATTTTTTCAGAGGAGATTAACATTCACATTAGTAGCCTCTGGGTAAAGTAGTTTATTCTCTATTGTGTGCATAGGCCTCATCCTTAAGAATGACTTCAGTTGAATGCCTTAAGAAAGGTCACCTAAGGAAAAGGTAATTATGCTTCCTGATGATAGAACATCAACTGTTGCTTCAGTTTTGGGCTTGCTAGCTTCACAATTATGTGAGCCAATTTCTTAAGTCTTTCTCACTCTAATCTATAAGTAGACAGATAGATAGAGATATATACATATATACCCATAATTTAAATATCATATTGGTTCTCTTTCTATGGAGAATCTTAACTAGGGGAACAGTATTTATGCCATGTGGTCCATAACTGGTTTTCAAGAATGTGTGTTACTTGTGATGACAGTCATGATGATGATGATGACAATGACTATGCTGAGATGAAATAAAATTAGAATAAAATGGCTTAAAATCTGTTACTGTTATATTATTTGAAAATTTTGCTGCTAATGGTGGTTTTTTTTTTCATATATGTTTGTAACCAAGGAGGTTTACACCACTTCAAAAATTTCTTGATCAATTTAACACTAAAAGATTGTTTTGTTTTAATTTTGAGAAGAGAACTGTGTCATTCATAAGTGTCATTAAGTTGCCATCCATGGTATTGTGATAAACAAATCTCTAAATGACCTCAGTGATGGAGAGACTATTAAGTCCAGGGCTCTTGCCATGACTCAGGGTGGCAATGGTAGAATAATGTTAGGAAATTTGTCCTAAAAGTGAAGGAGAATTCCCTTTACCCATTCACCCATCGATGGACATTTAGCTTGTCTCTACATGCAATGGAATATGATTCAGCATTAAAAAAAAGGAAATCTTGCTATATGGGACAATACGGATGAACCTAAGTTCACCTAAGTGAAATAAGCCACAGAGGAACAAATACTACATTATTTGATTTATATGAAGAATCTAAAATAATCAAATGCTTAGAAACAGAGAGACTAGTAGTTGCCAGGGATGAGTCAAAGGGAGAGATGAAGAATTGTTCCTTGATATGTATAACATTTTAGTTATACAAATAAGTTCTAGAGATCTGCTGTATCACATAGTGCTTATAATTAACAATTTAGTATTGTACATTCAAAAATTTGTTGAGTAGGTCTCGTGTTAAATGTTCTTACAACAAAAACAAACAAAAAAGGCCAAGGGGAAACTTTTGGAGGTGACAGAAATGTTTATCACATTGATTTTAGTGATAGTTTCATGGAAATAGGTTTATCTCCAAACTCATCAAACTGTATACATTAAATACATCTTGCTTTTTTTCCCCCTGATAAATACCTCAATAAAGCTGTTTTATTCAATCCCTGGTCCAGGATGATTCCACATGCTATGGAGCAACTAAGCCTGTTTGTCACAACCACTGAACCCATGCTCTAGATCTCATGAGCAGCAACAAGCTGGTATGCTACAATTACTGAATGTTCAGCAACAAGAGAAGCCACCACAATGAAAAGCCCACCCACTGCAACAAAGCGTAGCCCACGTTCACAGCAACTAGAGAATGCCTCTGTGAGGCAATGAAGATCCAGCATAACCGAAAATAAATAAATAAATAAAATTTAAATCGTGAAGGAGAAAACAACCTTCTTGAAAAATAGACTCATAGGCCAATATGCATTAAATCATGATAAAAGTGGAAAAGCTGAAAAGGGAGACCACAGTCCACCACCATGAATGCAGTTAGAAAGCAAATTTGATGGTAGCCCAAGAAAATCAATACCCTTGCTACCTACTAGTAGCTTGACCTGAGAAAGTCACCCATTCCTGCCCTACTTACTTAACTTACTTCTCTTATCTACACATACAAAAATAATAATAATAATACCACTCATACAAAGCTGTTGTATCTATTAAACATAAAGATACATCAGTTCAGTTCAGTTCAGTCGCTCAGTCATGTCCGACTCTTTGCAACCCCACGAATTGAAGCACGCCAGGCCTCCCTGTCCATCACTAACCCCTGGAGTTCACTCAGACTCACACCCATCAAATCAGTGATACCAACCAGCCATCTCATCCTCTGTCATCCCCTTCTCCTCCTGCCCCCAATCCCTCCCAGCATCAGAGTCTTTTCCAATGAGTCGACTCTTCACATGAGGTGGCCAAAGTACTGGAGTTTCAGCTTTAGCACCATTCCTTCCAAAGAAACCCCAGGGCTTGCTTGGGGCTGGTGCACTGGGATGACCCAGAGGGATGGTATGGGGAGGGAGGTGGGAGGGGGATTCAGAATTGGGAACACGTGTACACCCGTGGCAGATTCATGTTGATATATGGCAAAACTAATACAATATTGTAAAGTTAAAAAAAAAAAAAAAAGAATGGACTGGTTGGATCTCCTTGCAGTCCAAAGTACTCTCAAGAGTCTTCTCCAACAACACAGTTCAAAAGCAGCAATTCTTCAGGGCTCAGCTTTCTTCACAGTCCAACTCTCACATCCATACATGACCACTGGGAAAACCATAGCCTTGACTAGATAAACATTAAGTAGCAATTCTCCAATGTTAATTATAAATAGAAAGGCTTCATGTATATTGTTCACCTCCATATTTTGAGAGATTAGAACTATAAATCTCAATGCGATTTATTACTAATTAATGAAATCAAAGGTCAAGCATAGTGACTACCTCATGGTAGGTGACAAGGTTGTGGTGGCTGTTCTTTCTACACCTAATAGTTCCAATGACCATGAATAAGGGTAGAGAGAGTAAAAATTTTTGTTTAAGTCAGGTTACCCTGGGAACAGTTCTAGCTGGTGTTATTTGTTAAATAATAAAACAGTAGTTAACACACTAAAGTGCTGTGCAGAAGAAAAAAAGATCAATGGGATGTAGAATAAACGGAAAGGACATTGTACAAAAGAGGAGGCTGCTTAAGGTCTTCAAGGATGAACATCATTTAGAAACAGGAAGCTATTTAGCACAACATTTTTATTGTTCACTTTAAAAGAAGAATCATAAATGCATTCTCTTCAAATTGGCAAACTATAGTAATTGCTAAACACCTTGTTAATTAATCTTACCTAAAACAACCTTCATTGACATTCTCGTTCTTTAGAATAAGTGTCACCCATGAAATTGCCTTATGGGAAAATGACTGCTACTGGCAGCAAGAATAAACAATTCAAATTGGTTAAAACATTATTCTCAATCACTTTTAGGTATCTGTGAGAAACTGAAAGAGTCTTAGTGAATGGGTCAGATGTACAGTAATTTTATTGATATCCTGACAGGCTGTCATGCTTTCCATGTGTGTGTGCGTGTGTGTTATTAGCTCAGTCATGTCCAGCTCTGAGACTCCATGAACTGTAGCCCACCAAGGCTCCCTGTCCATGGAATTCTCCAGGCAGGAATACGGGGAGTGGGTTGCCATTCCCGTCTCCAGGGGATCGACCCAGGGATCAAACCCAGGTCTCCTAAATTGCAGACAGATTCTTTACCATCTGAGCCACTGGGAGAGGTATTTGTGTTAGTAATATGATACCACTTCTTTGAACTACAAGCAAAACAAATAGATTACTTGTGCTTTCATCTGTTCAAATTAGCTGTTTTTCATTCCCTGAAATTTCTTTAAAACTTGAAGTATTGGAACTTTGCCATTCTTACTGGTACATCTTTATGGGGAATATAGAAAGGAATAATTTATTTCTGTAAATGTAAAAAAAAAGGTCTAATTCCTAAATTTACTTATCATGTGAGTGATTACATGCAGTTTAAAAGAATCCTGTTTTAATCTGTTAATACCTGCATGTGATCCTTTAGCTCCTCTCCTAATAGGACTGTTGAAAGTATTAAGCTAAATCCTAACATGACTTTCTAGTTCTAATCTTTTAGAACAAAAATCTTATGAGTCTCTTTCTGATTTTTTTTCCCCAAATATATTAGTATTAGCTAGGACAAATGGAATATTACATTATCATTCACAAATAATGTCTGGCTTTTCTGAAGTACTATAAATGCTTTCCTGGAGAAGGCAATGGCACCCCACTCCAGTACTTTTGCCTGGAAAATCCCATGGACAGAGGAACCTGATAGGCTGTAGTCCAAGAGGTCACTAAGAGTCGGACACGACTGAGCGACTTCCCTTTCACTTTTCACTTTCATGCGTTGGAGAAGGAAATGGCAATCCACTCCAGTGTTCTTGCCTGGAGAATCCCAGGGACGGGGGAGCCTGGTGAGCTTCCGTCTATGGGATCACACAGTCAGACAGAACTGAAGCAACTTAGAGCAGAGCAGATAAATGCTTTCCACCTGTTAGGTTTGCTCTTATGACTTGATTTGGCCAATGAAATGTGGCAGAAAACTGTAAGTACTGGCATTGTTTTCCTCTGCCTTATCAGTTAGCAATTTTCCAGGAGAAAAGTTCTTCCATTAGCCTAATTTCCAAAAATAGTCAATGCAAAAGATATCTATGGTCAACCCATGGTAGTTATGCAGAAGTGTAAGATATGAACTTTTCTTGTTGTAAATCATTGAGATTTGGGATGAACTTTTCTTGTTGTATATCACTGAGATTTGTAGTGCATGTGGTACATTATCATGATGCATGAACCTAGGTTCTTCATCATGGTTTTACTCATCCATGTCATAAATATTTTGAATGCTACATCGAATCAAGTACTGAGGTTGTAATGGTGAGCAAAGGCAAATATTTTCTTGCAATCCTGGGCCTCATTTTGGAATGAGTCTCTGTCATGATGCTATTTTGCTACTGCTCCCTCTCTCTCTTCTTTTAAAATATATGTTCAACATGCTTACTATCACAGACTCAAATTTTAAAATAGCAGTATCTGCACATTAAGGATAAAAGGAATATGAAAAAAAAAAAAAAAAAACCATGGGAGAGCAGCAAAAGGACAAGGAAGGAAGAGAAGGTAATATTTTAGTCCATAGGAAAGTTCTCAGATGTGTCTCTGTGAGGACTGATCAAAGCAGATGAAGTTGGAGCCCTGTTTATCTTCCTTTTCTCTTCCTCTCTATAGGAAGATTCAAAGTATCCTTTGGGTAATTTTATTTTATGTGGTACCTGAGGCTTAGCACTGAACTTCCTTATTGCTAGGTTTAGGATTAACAGTATTTGGTACTAAGTTGCTTCATTCATGTCTGACTTTGTGACTCCATGGACTGTAGCCCGCCAGGCCCCTCTGTCCATGGAATTCTGCTGGCAAGAATACTGGAGTAGGTTGCCATGCTCTCCTCCGGAGGATCTTCCCAACCCAGGGATTGAACCCACATCTCTTGCACCTCCTGAACTGGCAGGTAGATTCTTTACCACTAGTGCCACCTGGGAAGCTCTTGATAATTGTCAATAAGTCTAAAACAAATCTGTGTAAGTACAGATGTTCAGTTGTGAAGCAAATTATTGTCTTGGAAACTTCTGCACTATTACAACAATAAATCTCATTGCAGCTGCAAATACCTCGCTTATAGGTTGACTCTTATACATATATATAGAGGATTAGTCGTTATATTGTTATATATAATCTATTATCTATCTTATGTATGCAATGTTGTTGCTTAGTTGCTAAGTCATGTCCAACTCTCTGCCACCCCATGGACTGTAGCACGCCAGATTCCTCTTCCTATGGGATTTCCCAAACAAGAACACTGGAGCAGGTTGTCATTTTCTTCTCCAGGGGATCTTCCCAACCCAGAGATTGAACCTGTGTCTCCTTCATTGGCAGGTAGATTCTTTACCACTTAGCCACCTGGGAAGCCCTATCTATGCAATACCTCTCTAAATTATAAAGTTATATACCTTATTATATGTTCAGTTCAGTTCAGTCAGTTCAGTCACTCAGTCGTGTCCAATTCTTTGCAACCCCATGAATCACAGCATGCCAGGCCTCCCTGTCCATTACCGTCTCCCGGAGTTCACTCATGTCCATCGAGAAGGTAATGCCATCCAGCCATCTCATCCTCTGTCGTCCTGTTCTCCTCCTGCCCCCAATCCCTCCCACCATCAGTCTTTTCCAATGAATCAACACTTCACATGAGGTGGCCAGAGTACTAGAGTTTCAGTTTTAGCATCATTCCTTCCAAAGAACACCCAAGACTGATCTCCTCTAGAAGGGACTGGTTGGATCTCCTTACTTATCTATTATATCTATATATCTATATCTATCTATTTAAAGTATTAATAGTTATGGCCTAAAATATTCAAACAGATTTATTTCCAGTTTTGATTTTCCCAAGAATTTTGAAATCCTGACAAATTCATAGCTTTGAGAAAGATAAAGTGTGGGCTAAATTTTTTCTGTATTTTTCCAACATAATGAGTAAGTGAAAATTAACCCTGCTTAGAAGCAGATTCTTAGAACATAAACATTGTTTCTCACAGGCCACAGCCAAGGCCATTATGTAGCTGCAAATATAACTAACTCCCTCCTTCTGAACAATGACTGCTTTTACTTTCTTAACAATGCCACCTTTCCTCTGACTTGATCATCCTTTCTTCTGGATAAAAATGATTAAAACATCAAATCAACACATCTGCCCACATTTTGAAAGCATTCAATCTAGATCTTGTCCCTACTTCTCTAATTTCTTCATAAAATTACTGAATGTCACCCAACCCCTAGAAGTCTTCTGAACTCCTTCTTGCTAGTTCCAGTTTAGTTCAGTTCAGTGGCTCAGTCGTGTCCGACTCTTTGCGACCCCATGAATCAGCACGCCAGGCCTCCTTGTCCATCACCAACTCCCGGAGTTCACTCAGACTCACATCCATCGAGTCAGTGATACCAACCAGCCATCTCATCCTCTGTCATCCCCTTCTCCTCCTGCCCCCAATCCCTCCCAGCATCAGAGTCTTTTCCAGTGAGTCAACTCTTTGCATGAAGTGGCCAGAGTACTGGAGTTTCAGCTTCAGCATCCTTCTTGCTAAGGTGACCTCAATTTCCCCTGGTGTATGTTCTCCCTTGCTGCAGACAGATAAACAAACTGACTTTGCCTGAGTGCAAAAGTGTCACTTTTTTTGTTTGTTTGTTTTAAGAGTGTCACTTTTGATCTTTGCTTGGTGGATCTGAACAATGATAGAAGGGCTCAAAGGAATTTTTTACTTAGTGGTTAAACACACACACACACACAAATACACACACACACACACACACACACAGATATGGTTCCCTAAATGTCAATAAATCTGTGCACCACAGGGAAAAGTATTTGTGCATTTTATGTAGGAAAGTGAGTTTTTCTGAGGAAAAAAAGCATTTTAGTGCCATTCAAATTTCAAATGAATGAAAAATGTTCCTTTGTGCATGTTTCAAAACCTCTGAAAAGAATCCATTCTCTTTTGGCTGCCTTACAGGATTGGTCATGTAAGGTGCTGAGCCATTTTTAAGTGGTGCTCAGAATACAACTCAGTGGGCACAGAGAGGCCTGAGATGATCAATCATATTGCATTTACTGCAAAACCCAATATTTTTGTTGTTTATTCTTTCTTATTATTTCAACCCCATGCTTCCCTGGCAGAAACAATGAACTGAATGAGACAGATTCTGAGAATTTTACTAGCAACAACTATATGTGAGACATTATTCACCCAAAGTATATATTCCAATGAAGAAATAAATAGGATTTATACATTTTCCCTGAGAAAGAATGAAAATGTCTCAGTGTTTAGTTTCCTAGTCAGAATGCTGTGAATGTTTTCTGCTATAGTCACAACTTGAGATTTGTTACTTTAAGGATATAAAAGAAGACCATAAAAAAGATTCATAACCTCAAATTACATTAACCATACATTAAGGGAGATGCACAAATCCCAAGAAATAATGAAATGTCAGGGTTAGAATCATCCCTTTTCAGGTTTAGTGCTCAATCTCCTATGATCTTGCATAAAATGCTATTGCTGTTCACCTTACTATTAGGAAGTGCAATTGATTTGCTTGCAATATTTATTAGTGCATTAGTCATGTACATTAGCACCAAACTGGAAACAAATAATGCTTTACTTCCCCAAGTCTGTGGCGAACCAAGGCAAGTAAAAACATAGGTGCCAATATAAATAAAACTGTGACTCATGCTCCTGAAATATCCTTTCTCTGCCCAGATTTACCAGAAAAAGTTAGAGAGATAAACATACTTCAACTGTTTCAATCTCTGAGAAGTTAGAACAGTTCACATTAGTCAGGCGATTTTTTGTTCTTTCAGCTTGCTGTCTTTTTGACAAATTATCTATAGAGGTCACAAAGATAAACCAAACTGAAAGGAATCTTTTGCCTAATATTAGTAAATAGTGATAGTGAAGTCCCTCAGTCGTGTCCGACTCTTTGTGACCCCATGAATTGTAGCCTACCAGGCTTCTCCATCCATGGATTCTCCAGGCAAGAATACTGGAGTGGGTTACCATTATATTAATAAATAGGATAAACTAAAACTTGATGCTATTATTTTGCCAAATATTTATCTCAGCTCAGATTGTCTTCCAAAATCTTACATTAGACTTGGTTGTTTGTTTTAAAGATGAAAGAAAACTATATCTTCAATCAAATAAAGTTGTTTGAAACCCTTGTATCTCATGACAATTGACCCCATCATTGCCACCCCCACCAGTACCATCCCATCTGTGTCTAGACCTAATTTAGCCAATTCCATGACTGCCTACTTCAATTCCTGTCTCTGGTCACTGGCATGTAGTTTTTTTTTTTTTTTTTTTTTTTTACACATTTCCCAAAAGACTTTGGATATCCTGATGTCTTGGTTCTCATCATTCTGAGTTCTTTCCAATAGAAATCTTGCCATTTACAATGGTGCCCTGTCTCCCGACCCTTCCTTGACTTCCCATGCAGGTGAACCTCAGGACTGCCCACTCCCCTGCTCTCTTGGGAAGATCTGGACAGTATTAACACAGGCCATTTATAAGAACAGTTCTAAACATTATACTGAGGGTTTATGTATTTTATACTAAAATCATATTATTTACCTTTTCACTTTGATTTAGTATGAGAGTCAAATCACGCCATTTTTCCAATGGTCCTAATTCTCATATTACTATTTGAGACTTTATAATCCAAACTGAGCTATTCAATATAATGAACTGCCATCATTAATTGGGTGCCTGGTGTGTTTCAGTCCCTGATACATCTTTTAAATGGCATAAAACCTTCATAAAATAAATATCATTATCCTAGGTAACATACTGTAATTCTTAACAACAGGCAGAACCATACCTCCTGTTGGATATGCTTTCCGCAATATGATTTTTCCACTCCTCATCAAATTGTCTAGTCTATTCCCCACCACCTTAATTCTGGTGGGGCTCTGTGAGTTCTTTAATAAAGAACACAGCAGGAATGGCACTGTACCATTTCTTGCTGTAGACATTTACTGGCCTGGCAGCTTCTACTTCCTGCCTCTCAGAAATCAGTCACCATGTAAGATGTTGTGACATCCCTAAGCAGACCATAAAAAAAGCTCGATTAAAAAGAAAGATTTAGAACTATGTTGAATAGTAGCGGTGAAAGTGGACACCCTTGTCTTGTTCCTGACTTTAGGGGAAATGCTTTCAATTTTTCACCATTGAGGATAATGTTTGCTGTGGGTTTGTCATAGATAGCTTTTATTATGTTGAGATATGTTCCTTCTATTCCTGCTTTCTGGAGAGTTTTTATCATAAATGGATGTTGAATTTTGTCAAAGGCCTTCTCTGCATCTATTGAGATAATCATATGGTTTTTATTTTTCAATTTGTTAATGTGGTGAATTACATTGATTGATTTGCGGATATTGAAGAATCCTTGCATCCCTGGGATAAAGCCCACTTGGTCATGGTGTATGATCTTTTTAATGTGTTGTTGGATTCTGATTGCTAGAATTTTGTTGAGGATTTTTGCATCTATGTTCATCAGAGATATTGGCCTGTAGTTTTCTTTTTTTGTGACATCTTTGTCAGGTTTTGGTATTAGGGTGATGGTGGCCTCATAGAATGAGTTTGGAAGTTTACCTTCCTCTGCAATTTTCTGGAAGAGTTTGAGTAGGATAGGTGTTAGCTCTTCTCGAAATTTTTGGTAGAATTCAGCTGTGAAGCCATCTGGACCTGGGCTTTTGTTTGCTGGAAGATTTCTGATTACAGTATCAATTTCCGTGCTTGTGATGGGTCTGTTAAGATTTTCGATTTCTTCCTGGTTCAGTTTAGGAATTTTTTGGCCACAGCAATCAGAGCAGAAAAAGAAATAAAAGGAATCCAAATTGGAAAAGAAGAAGTAAAACTCTCACTGTTTGCAGATGACATGATCCTCTACATGGAAAACCCTAAAGACTCCACCAGAAAATTACTAGAACTAATCAATGAATATAGTAAAGTTGCAGGATATAAAATCAACACACAGAAATCCCTTGCATTCCTATACACGAATAATGAGAAAGTAGAAAAGAAATTAAGGAAACAATTCCATTCACCATTGCAACGAAAAGAATAAAATACTTAGGAATATATCTACCTAAAGAAACTAAAGACCTATATATAGAAAACTATAAAACACTGATGAAAGAAATCAAAGAGGACACTAATAGATGGAGAAATATACCATGTTCATGGATTGGAAGAATCAATATAGTGAAAATGAGTATACTACCCAAAGCAATTTACAAATTCAATGCAATCCCTATCAAGCTACCAGGCACATTTTTCACAGAACTAGAACAAATCATTTCAAGATTTGTATGGAAATACAAAAAACCTCGAATAGCCAAAGCAATCTTGAGAAAGAAGAATGGAACTGGAGGAATCAACTTGCCTGACTTCAGGCTCTACTACAAAGCCACAGTCATCAAGACAGTATGGTACTGGCACAAAGACAGACATATAGATCAATGGAACAAAATAGAAAGCCCAGAGATAAATCCACACACATATGGACACCTTATCTTTGACAAAGGAGGCAAGAATATACAATGGAGTAAAGACAATCTCTTTAACAAGTGGTGCTGGGAAAACTGGTCAACCACTTGTAAAAGAATGAAACTAGATCACTTTCTAACACCCCACACAAAAATAAACTCAAAATGGATTAAAGATCTAAATGTAAGATCAGAAACTATAAAACTCCTAGAGGAGAACATAGGCAAAACACTCTCAGACATAAATCACAGCAGGATCCTCTATGATCCACCTCCCAGAATGCTGGAAATAAAAGCAAAAATAAACAAATGGGATCTAATTAAAATTAAAAGCTTCTGCACAACAAAGGAAAATATAAGCAAGGTGAAAAGACAGCCTTCTGATTGGGAGAAAATAATAGCAAATGAAGCAACTGACAAACAACTAATCTCAAAAATATACAAGCAACTTCTGCAGCTCAACTCCAGAAAAATAAACGACCCAATCAAAAAATGGGCCAAAGAACTAAATAGACATTTCTCCAAAGAAGACATACGGATGGCTAACAAACACATGAAAAGATGCTCAACATCACTCATTATTAGAGAAATGCAAATCAAAACCACAATGAGGTACCACTTCACACCAGTCAGAATGGCTGCGATCCAAAAATCTGCAAGCAATAAATGTTGGAGAGGGTGTGGAGAAAAGGGAACCCTCCTACACTGTTGGTGGGAATGCAAACTAGTACAGCCACTATGGAGAACAGTGTGGAGATTCCTTAAAAAATTGCAAATAGAACTACCTTATGACCCAGCAATCCCACTTCTGGGCATACACACCGAGGAAACCAGAATTGAAAGAGACACATGTACCCCAATGTTCATCGCAGCACTGTTTATAATAGCCAGGACATGGAAACAACCTAGATGTCCATCAGCAGATGAATGGATAAGAAAGCTTTGGTACATATACACAATGGAGTATTACTCAGCAGTTAAAAAGAATTCATTTCAATCAGTTCTGATGAGATGGATGAAACTGGAGCCGATTATACAGAGTGAAGTAAGCCAGAAAGAAAAACACCAATACAGTATACTAACACATATATATGGAATTTAGGAAGATGGCAATGACGACCCTGTATGCAAGACAGGGAAAGAGACACAGATGTGTATAACGGACTTTTGGACTCAGAGGGAGAGGGAGAGGGTGGAATGATTTGGGAGAATGACATTCTAACATGTATACTATCATGTGAATTGAATCGCCAGTTTATGTCTGACACAGGATGCAGCATGCTTGGGGCTGGTGCATGGGGATGACCCAGAAAGATGTTATGGGGAGGGAGGTGGGAGGGGGGTTCATGTTTGGGAATGCATGTAAGAATTAAAGATTTTAAAATTTAAAAAATTAAAAAAAAAAAAAAAAAAAGAAAGATTTAGATGGAAGAGATGCTACATAGAGAAAGAGAGGCCAAGAGCACTGAGATGGCAGCCGTGGTCAGGGAGAAATCCCATCAGAACTCAATGGAGAGGCAGAGTGCAGGCCCCAGATATTGTGAATCAGATACCACAGTCCCCTTTGCTAGGACCAAATTCCTTTATCTTAGAACTGTGAGCATATGAACATGGTTGTTTAACCTCTAAGCCTGGGGTGGCTCATTACACAGAGTTGGAGAGCCAAAACATCAGTTTTGAAGAGGCAACAAAGTTCAGAAAAAATAAGAAATTTATCCGGGTCCACACAGATTTAAGGTGGCTGAGTCAGTATCTGAACCACATTTTCCTGAATGTATATGCTGTGATCTTAACCATTATATAATACAGGACCTCAAAATATATATATTTTTGGAGGTTGTTTTCCTAAGGAGACTCAAATTGTAAGTAGTACTATACATATATTACTTAAGAGAATTATCGGCTATAGCATATGTTTGTTTATAAGTAAACAGATGCTACTAATTACAAATTTATTTTATCTGTTTATTGAAACAAGTTTACAGTCTATACTTGGAAGCACTTTGCTTTTAAATATATATTTTAAACAAATAGAATTGCATAATTTTCTTTCTTTAAAAAATACGTTCAGTTAGATCATCACTAATTGCCTCTAAATTTCCAGAAGTATTTTTACTGATATTCCAGACCAAATTTACTTAAATTATGTTTTTCTATAAGTCATTTATTTATTACTCATCTTAGAACGCATGTCAAAAGACAGGTGTTAGCTTACATTTTCCGATATTTAAAATCCAGGTAAACTAACAGTAAGAACAAAATCTGTGAGAAACTGGAAGGACTCAAACCCAAGGCTTTTCCTTTTACTTATGTATGCCTGCTTTATACAATGTCTCCAAGGATTGAAAACAAAACCTATGATCAAATTTGACAAATTTCAAGTCTGCCTGCCCCCCACCCCCCCACCCCGCTGCCCACAAAAATTACAACAGAAAAATTCTTCTGAAAAATTTTTCATCAGTCTTCATGGAGGGTTTGAGAAACACAAAACACACAACTTTGCTCCCAGAATACTTATTCTTCAAAGTTTTCTTCATCTACTCAGAGTTTTCTCTGTATTTTTTGCTCATATAGAGTGCAGTTTTACAAAACTCTCTGGCTTCAATTTTTGTTTAGTTTCCCCTTCCTACCCATTTTTAACTTTTCCTCCATAAACAAACTAAAGTAATGATCCTTTTTTTTTCCTTTTTTTCTTTTTAAAGCACTGATCTTTTACACCTTCATGGATCACAGCCTTGTCGTGGTGAAGGGGCTTGTGTAACTCAGTGAAGCTATGAGCCATGCCATGCAGGGCCACCCAAGACTCATGGGTCACAGTAAGAGTTCTGACAAAATGTGATCTGCTGGGGGAGGAAATGGCAAACCACTCCAGTATGCTTGCTGTGAGAACCCCAGAACAGTATGAAAAGGCAAAAAGATATGACACTGGAAGATGAATACCACCAATCTGAAGGTATCTAATATGCTACTAGAAGAGCATAGGGCAATTACTAATTGCTCAAGAAAGAATGAAGTTGCTGAGCCAAAGTGGAAAGAATACTTAGTTGTGGATATGTTTGGTTGTGAAAGTAAAGTTTAATGCTGTGAGAAACAATATAGCATAGGAACTTGGAATGTTAGGTCCATAAATCTAGGTAAATTGACATGGTCAAGCAGCAGATGGCAGAAATGAACACCAACATCTCAGGAATCAGTGAACTAAAATGAAAGGAATGGGTGAATCTAATTCAAATAACTGTTATATCTACTACAGTGGGCAAGAATCCCTTAGAAGAAATAGAGTAGCCCTCAGAGTCAACAAGAGTCCAAAATGTGATACTTGGATGCAACTTCAAACATGAACAAAATAATTTCAGTTTGTTTCCAAGGCAGTGGCAATCCACTCCAGCACTTTTGCCTGGAAAATCCAACGGATGAAGGAGCATGGTTAGGCTACAGTCCATGGGGTCACAAAGAGTTGGACACGACTGAACGACTTTGCTTTCACTTTCCTTTTTCTAAGGCAAACAATTCAACATCATAGTAATCCAAGTCAATGCTCTAACCAATAATGCTGAAAAAAACTGAAGTTGAAGGGTTCTATGAAGAACTCTAAGACCTTCTAGAACTAACACCAAAAAAGCTGTCCTTTTCATCATAGGGGACTAGAATGCAAACGTTGGAAGTCAAGAGATACCCAGATTAATAAGCAAGTTTGGCTTTGCAATACAAAATGAAGCAGGGCAAAGGCTAATAGTATTTTGCCAAGAGAATACACTGCCAAGAGAACATTCTCTTTCAACAACACAAGAGATGCTCTACACAGGGGACATCACCAGATAGTCAAGACCAAAATCAGATTGACTATATTCTTTGCAGCCTAAGATGGAGAAATTCTATACAGTCAGGAAAAACAAGACCTGGAGCTGATTATGGCTCAGATCATGAACTCCTTATTGCAAGTGTAAGTAAGTGAAAGTCATTCAATCCTGACTGACTCTTTAAGACCCCATGGACTATATAGTCCATGGAATTCACCAGGCCAGAATACTGGAGTGAGTAGCCTTTCCCTTCTCCAGGGGATCTTCCCAACCCAGATATCAAACCCAGGTCTCCTGCATTGCTGGCAGATTCTTTACCAGCTGAGCCACAAGGGAAGCCCAAGAACTAAAGTGGGTAGCTTATCCTTTCTCCAGTGGATCTTCCTGCACTTACTGCAAAGTTGAGGCTAAAAATGTTAAAACGTAGGCGAAACCACTAGGCCATTCAAGTACGACCTAAATAAAATTGCTCATGATTTTACAGTGGAGGTGATGAACACATTCAAGGGCTTAGACCTGGTAGACAAAATGCCTGAAGAACTATTTTGAAAATTGTACAGGATAGTGAGCAAATGATGATGCTGTTAAAGCACTACACTCAATATGCTAGCAAATTTGGAAAACTCAACAGTGACCAGAGGACTGGAAAAGGTCAGCTTTCATTCCAATTCCAAAGAAAAGCAATGCCAAAAATGTTCAAACTACCACATTATTGCATACATCTCACATGCTAGCAATGTAATGCTCAAAATTCTCCAAGCTAAGCTTCAACAGTACGTAAACTGAAAACTTCGAGATGATCAAGCTTAGAAAAGGCAGAGGATTTAGAAAAGGCAGAGGAATGAGTGATAAAATTGCCAACATCTATTGGAACATTGGAAAACCAAGAGATTTCCAGAGAAACATCTACTTTTGCTTCATTGATTATGCTAAAGCCTTTGACTATGTGGATCACAACAAACTGGGGGAAATTCTTCAAGAGATGAAAATGACAGACTACCTTACTTGCGTCCTGAAAAATCTGTATGCAGGTCAAGAAGCGACTGTTAGAACCAGACATGGAACAAGGTAGCAAGAATATACAGAAGAACTATACAAAAATGTCTTAAGGATAACCATGAATGTGGGGTCATTCACCTAGAGCCTGACATCCTGGAGTGTGAAGCCAAGTGGTCCTTAGGAAGCATTACTACAAGCTAAGCTAGTGGAGGTCATGGAATTCCAGTTGAGCTATTTCAAATTCTAGAAGATGATGCTGTTAAGGTGCTGCATTCAACATGCCAGCAAATTTGGAAAACACAACATTGGCCTCAGGACCAGGAAAGGTAAGTTTTCATTCAATACCAAAGAAAGGTAATGCCAAAGAATGTTCAAACTAACATACAACAGATTCTATTTTCTTGGCTCTAAAATCACTTAGAATGGTGACTACAGTCATGAAACAAACCTAGATAGCATATTAAAAAGCAGAGACATAATTTTGTTGACAAAGATACATCTTGTCAAAGCTATGCTTTTCCCAATAATCATGTGCAGATGTGAGAGTTGGACCATAAGGAAGCATGAATGCCAAAAAGTTGATACTTTTGAATTGTAGTGCTGGAGAAGGCAATGGCAACCCATTCCAGTACTCTTGCCTGGAAAATCCCATGGAGGGGGGAGCCTGGTAGGATGCAGTCCATGGGATTGTGAACAGTCGGACATGACTGAGCAACTTCACTTTCACTTTTCACTTTCATGCATTGGAGAAGGAAATGGCAACCCACTCCAGTGTTTTTGCCTGGAGAATCCCAGGGATGGGGGAGCCTGGTGGGCTGCCGTCTATGGGGTCACACAGAGTCGGACACGCCTGAAGTGACTTAGCTGCAGCAGCAGCAGCAGCTGGAGAAGACTATTGAGAGTCCCATGGACAGCAAGGAGATCAAACTAGTCAATCCTAAAGGAAATCAACCCTGAACATTCATTGGAAGATCTAATGCCGAAGCTGAAACTCCAGTACTTTTGCAACCTGACGTAAAAAGCCAACACACTGGAAAAGATCCTGAAGCTGGGAAAGATTTAAGGCAAAAGGAAAAGGAGGTGGCAGAGGATGAGAGGTTAGATTGTATCACCCACTCAATGGACATGAATTTGAGCAAACTAGGTGATAGTGAAGGACAGAGGAGACTGTCCTATAGATTTGCAAGGTCGGACACGACTTTATAATAACATTAATCTTTTAAGTGTTTTTTCTTTTGTGTTTGGAGTTCCTGCTGTCACATATTACAAAAGTTTATGTTTTCTGCTCTCATTTATCTTAAAAATTATTTTCCTTAATAAAATTTCCTTTTAATGGAATTTTGGTGCTATCAGTGAAAAAAATACTATATTTGCCACTTCTGTCTTGGTTCTGACCACTCACTCTAGCTCTAAAATTTTTTTAGAAGTTACTTAACAGAGCTTTAGTGTTCATGAAATAAATATTTAAGAACAGAAACTCAAAATCTTGCAGAGAAAATTAAGTGGAATAAGGAATATTAAGCCTAATGCAATGTAGAAATTCATAAAATTCTTTCCTTCATGTAAATCCTCTGTCACTTTTCCTCATGCCTGGCTCCTAGCTATTAAAATCAATCTAGAGTGCCTCTTCATCTTTGAAATAAATGTTACAGAATACCACCAAGATTCCTGTGATTTCTCAAAAACTTTTCTTATCCCTATATTGTTTATTAGCTTTCACTCTGGACTGTGGATATGCATGGTTTCACACAAAGTGTAACCTGTTCTCTAGGTAAAAATATATAAAAGTAGGGAAATCTTGTTCATTCTATTTATATTCTGCATTTCTAAACCCATGGAAAAATAATCATACCCTCAGAGAACTATTTTAGGTTACTATGTTAAATGAACCATGCACAGTAATCATGTTGATAGCATTCACGAAGACTATGGTATTTTATGGTTTTCACAAACAAAAATTGTACTTTGGAAAGGTATAAGAAAATTTATTTGATAACAGTTCAGTTCAGTTAAGTCTCTCAGTTGTATCCAACATTTTGCAACCCGATGAATCACAGCACGCCAGGCCTCCCTGTCCATCACCAATTCCCGGAGTTTATCCAGACTATGTCCATCGAGTCAGTGATGCCATCCAGCCATCTCATCCTCTGTCATCCCCTTCTCCTCCTACCCCTAATCCCTGCCAGCATCAGGGTCTTTTCCAATGAGTCCACTCTTCGCATGAGGTGGCCAAAGCATTGGAGTTTCAGCTTCAGCATCAGTCCATCCAATGAACACCCAGGACTGATCTCCTTTAAGATGGACTGGTTGGATCTTCTTGCAGTCCATTGGATCTTCTTGCAGTCCAAGCGACTCTTATGAGTTTTCTCCAACTCCACAGTTCAAAAGCATCAATTCTTTGGCACTCAGATTTCTTCACAGTCCACTCTCACATCCATACATGACTACTGGAAAAACCATAGCCTTGACTAGACGGACCTTTGTTGGCAAAGTAATG
This sequence comes from Ovis aries, assembly GCF_016772045.2. Taxonomy (NCBI): domain Eukaryota; kingdom Metazoa; phylum Chordata; class Mammalia; order Artiodactyla; family Bovidae; genus Ovis; species Ovis aries. The sequence goes on from NC_056059.1 coordinate 75,814,566, forward strand.
TCTCTGCTTTTCAATATGCTATCAAAATTGGTCATAACTTTCCTTCTAAGGAGTAAGCGTCTTTTAATTTCATGGCTGCAGTCACCATCTGCAGTGAGTTTGGAGCCCCAAAAAATAAAGTCTGACACTGTTTCCACTGTTTCCCCATCTATTTCCCATGAAGTGATGGGACCAGATGCCATGATCTTAGTTTTCTGAATGTTCTGTTTTAAGCCAACTTTTTCACTCTCCTCTTTCACTTTCCTCAAGTGGCATTTTAGTTCCTCTTTACTTTCTGCCATAAGGGTGATGTCATCTGCATATCTGAGGTTATTGATATTTCTCCCAGCAATTTTGAGTCCAGCTTGTGCTTCCTCCAGTCCAGCGTTTCTCATGATGTACTCTGCATGCAAGTAAATAAGCAGGGTAACGACAATATACAGCCTTGATGTACTCCTTTTCCTATTTGGAATCAGTCTATTGTTCCATGTCCATTTCTAACTGTTGCTTCTTGATCTGCATATAGATTTCTCAAGAAGCAGGTCAGATGGTCTGGTATTCCCATCTCTTTCAGAATTTTCCAAAGTTTATTGTGATCCACACAGTCAAAGGTTTGGCATAGTCAATAAAGCAGGTGCAGATGTTTTTCTGGAACTCTCTTGTTTTTTCCATGATCTAGCGATTGTTGGCAATTTGATCTCTGGTTCCTCTGCCTTTTCTAAAACCAGCTTGAACATCTGGATGTTCTTGGTTCACATATCGCTGAAGCCTGGCTTGGAGAATTTTGAGCATTACTTTACTAGTGTGTGAGATGAGTGCAATTGTGTGGTAGTTTGAGCATTCTTTGGCATTGCCTTTCTTTGGGATTGGAATGAAAACTGACCTTTTCCAGTCCTGTGGCCACTGCTGAGTTTTCCAAATTTTCTGACATATTGAGCACAGCACTTTCACAGCATCATCTTTCAGGATTTTAAATAGCTCAAGTGAAATTCCATCACCTCCACTAGCTTTGTTCGTAGTGATGCTTTCTAAGGCCCACTTGACTTCACATTCCAGGATGTCTGACACTAGGTGAGTGATCACACTGTCTTTGATATAGTTAAAGCTAAAATGAAGCTATCTCTCAGGCACAGGATATTTATTTTCTTGATTTTGCAGTTTAGAAAAATTTGTACATGCTATTTTAATTAACACAATTATAATTAAAATAATTGCCATGTTGTTCACTGTAAAGTTCATTGAAGTGATGGACATTTAAAGTTTTATATTTAGGTTTCCTTGCAGCTGTTACATCTGTATTACTATATTACTATTCCTTATTCTTAACAATTAATAAGTTAAAAAGCCATTTGAATTAAAGATATAAAGTAAGAAGTCAGAAAAATAAAAGATGTATTATCAATAACATTCCATATCTCTTGTTTGAATAGGAAATCTTTCCTGCCTGGAATCACAAAAGGTGTTAATATGCCTGTAAAACTCCTGTAAAATATTTGCCAGAGTGAGAACAAGGCCCTTTCTCATTGTCATTCCAAGCCACTCCCATCAGGAGTGATTAAAGGCACAAGAGATATAGAAATAATAACAGTAGATGAGATGTGGACGATGTTTCTCATTTAACTGGAAAAATTAATAATTGTATGATCTAGAGCCATGAAGAGTGCAAAAATGGGTGGAAATGTTTATTTTAATATTTAGTATGGTAAATGCCTGGGGCGTCTTTGGTAGCTCAGCTGGTAGAGAATCCACCTGCAATGAAGGAGACTCAGCTTCAATTCTTGGGTCAGAAAGACTCCCTGGAGAAGGGATAGGTTATCCACTTCAGTGTTCTTGGACTTCTCTGGTGGCTCAGATGAGAAAGAATCTGCCTGCAACACAGGAGACCTGGGTTCAATCCCTGGGTTGGGAAGATACTGGGTGACATAAAAATTTCTAATACGGTGAGCCTTTGTAATTTCAAATAAGTTATCTTTAACCTTCTTTGCATATATGTGTGACTATCAAGACATTCAGTATTCCATATCTATGTTCTAGTTCTTAGTAGCCTAGCATGATGAAAATCTTTGACAGAGTTATATGGTCAAAGTTCATAACAGTAAATTTGGACTATTCAAGATATAGTCTAGTTGAAAACCAAAATTCTCCTGAGTTAGAGCATTTCCAAAGGTGGTTGGAAAAAGAAAAATTTATCTCCAGAAGAAAAAATATTAATTTAATGGGCTAGGAACTATATTATTTCACTTTGGAATAACTGAATGCCAAATGTCAGTGACAGGAAAAATTTTAGTAGTAAAAATATCAATTCTAATACAATTGTTACTTATGATACTCTCTAACATCTTCACTCTTGCACTTATTCTATTGGAGAATTAAATGGAAATGCCATCGTTATTACTCCATCTTTCAAGTTTTTGATGGCAATTTAATTTCTGGAGTTTCCAAGAAATCTATATTGTGCTTTGTTATTGAGAAAAAAAAAATTACACAGGATAAAATGCACAGATCTTATGCATATAACTGATGAGTTTTTGCCAGTGGATGCACCCACGCAATCATCATCCCAAATAAGATATAAAACTTTTCTATCTGCCATGAAATTTCCTTCATGTTTCCTTCCAATTATTTTTTTTGAGTTACTATCTAACATCCTGTTCACAGTGCAGAAAAATTTCTCTAGATAGGAGAAACCAAGTTTTTTTTTTTTTTTTTAATGCCAGGATGTTGTGAATTTTAACCCATTTCCTCAAATCTCCCCCATGTTCCCTTCCATTCACACCCCAATCCACATTCACTTAGGGATACTCTGTCCTGCTTTATTATTTTAAATAATAAGTAATAGTGCTTCTACTTGAAGAGGCAAATAGTGCAACAATGTGTAGCTTTCAGGAAATATCTCATTGTAAATCATAAACACACAATCTTCCAGTCCTTGCTCAGAAATCTGGTTATTTGGATATATGAGTCAATATTTCTGGGCCTTGGAAAGCCATTACAATCTATTGATCAGAACAAGCCTCATAGTAATCAGATGGTAAATGAAATCTGACCTTCATTTAACTCTAAGTAAGGCCAAAACTATGGTAAAGAAAGCTACGGTAACAATCTGTCTATGAAACAGACGTTTGAAATAAATAACTGTTCACAGAGGCTGAGTAAAATAAAAGATTAGATCCACATGAGACAAATTTCTAAAAGAGATTATTATCATGTAAAAGCAATATGTATCTACTCATCATCTTCCTTCTAAAAAATTATTCAGACATGTAATAACTATTTGTTGGTGAAAGCTCATTTCAATTAATTCAGGATTTGGGGAAATTTTTTTGCAATGAAGAACATATTGGAGGAAATTTCAGTATACTAATGAAATAGCATTATAAATAAAATTGCTGCAAAATGAATGAACACTGGTGTTATTTATTCAATTCAACAATTATGCCTTGATTCACTATTTAAATATGTGGTTGTTTAACTCTCATCTCACATATGGTGACACACAAAAATATAATTGACATCTTGATTAAGCATAATAGGTGATGTAGATAGATATTGCTTATTTGGAATACTTCTTATATCTCCTGTTCGGTTCAGTACAGTCACTCAGTCATGTCCAACTCTTTGTGACCCCATGGACTGCAGCACGCAAGGGTTCCCTGCCCATCACTGAGTAAGCACTCTCAGTGCTTACTCAAGCTCATGTGCATTGAGTCAGTGGTGCTATCCAACTATCTCATCCTCTCTTGTCCCTTTCTCCTCCTATCTTCAATCTTTCCCAGCATTAGAGTCTTTTCCAGTGATTCAGTTCTTCTCATCAAGTAGCCAAATTATTAGAGTTTCAGCATCCATCCTTCCAATGAATATTCAGGACTGATTTCCTTTAGGATTGACTGGTTTGATCTCCTTGCAGTCCAAGGGATTCTCAAGAGTCTTCTCCAATGCCATAGTTCAAAAATATCAATTCTTCAGTGCTTGGCCTTCTTTATGGTCCAATTCTCACATCTATATATGACTACTGGAAAAACCACAGCTTTGACTGATGGACCTTTGTTGGTAAAGTAATGTCTCTGCTTTTTAATGTACTGTCTGTGTTGATCATAGCTTTTCTTCTAAGGAGCAAACATCTTTTAATTTCATGGCTGCAGTCACCATCTGCAGTGATTTTGGAGCCCCTAAAAATAAAGTCTGTCGCTGTTTTCATTGTTTCCCCATCTATTTGTCATGAAGTAATGGGACTGGATGCCATGATTTTAGTTTTCTGAATGTTGAAATTTAAGCCATCTTTTTCACTGTTCATTTTCACTTTCATCAAGAATCTTTTTAATTCTTCTTCTCTTTCTGCCATAAGAGTGGTGCCATCTGCATATCTGAGGTTATTAATATTTCTCCCAGCAATTTTGATTCCAGTTTGCCGGGGTCCAGCCCCGGTGGATCAAGGGAATTCGAAGGTGGGGATGGCGTCGGTGTTTTTGGAAAAATACATATTTAATTACAGATATAGAGAGAGATTAGAAACGGATAGTGTAGTAGGAGATAGTGTAGTGGAGAAAAGGAAGCTGAATCCAGATGGGAATTCAGCCAGAGAAACAGGAGCAAGAAAGAAGTGACATGGGGGAATTAGTCTTTCTGGAAACTGATCCATTTTCTTTATTTTTAGGTTTGCTTATATACCTCTTGTTACACATAGGGATGAATACAGAGTCACACGGGGGTCAGCAGTCCTGACCTTTATCAAAATCAGGTGCTTCACATAAAAAGGTCTTAGGGATTTTATGATCCTTTCTTTCTGATAACCAAAAAACTTATTTTTTTCCAAGGGTGTTTTTTCCTAAACCAGGCACCACCCTCCAAATAAAGTTACATTCCTATAGGGTGAGGGTGTAGTGAGTTACAATCAAGAAAGGAATTTATTTAACCCAAGGTTAACATGATTAATCTTAAAGGTTAATACTTATTTCTCCTATATGCTTAAAGGTTAATACTTATTTCTCCTATATGTTAGTTATATTCATTATAAGGGCAGGGAATATGGAGATTTAGCAGCAAACATCAGCCCAACAAATGAAAATCCTTTCACCAATGCTCCCTTTAAGATCTATTTAGCCTGAAGATAGTGATAAAGTTACATTTTTATATAGCAAGGACACAGTGATTTATAACAAAGCACAGTGATCTATTTCAAAAGAGAAAATCCATTAACTCAAAAAGTCTAGTATTGCTAACCTTAAGAACTACTATATTTCCTCTTCTATAGTCCAAATACATTGATTAATATATTCCCAGGTGCCTAAAGATATGGAGGCCTGGCAGCAATCATTGACGCAACAAGAAGAAAAAGCCCTATGCTAATTAAGACTTTCAAAATACTCCAAAACTCTCTGTGCTGTTTATGGTTGAGAGGTAGGAAACAATCATGTGCATAGTGGCAGGAGCATGGATAATCCTGTCACACAAGCTAGTCTGTCAGCAGAGAGGTTTGACCTGAGACATCCTTGTCCCACCCAGAGCAGGGAATTAGCAGCAATTATTGACACAACAAATGAAAAACCCTTCACCAATATAATTCCTAACCAACCCCTATACTAATAATTTCTAACTCCCCAAAAGAATTTGCCTTTAGTAAGTCTAAAACATCTCGTGCCTCTCAGATTTGGAGGCTGTAAACAATCACATGTGGCCAGACGCACCTATACAGTTGGGCTAGATAACCTTCAAAGGAGTCCGTAAGCTGAAACACTCTTGTCACACCCAGGAATTTTTATTGCCTTGGAGCTGCACGTTAACTCCTTCTCCAAGAGAAACGGTTATGGGGGAGAGCCCCCATAAAGTCAGAGGTGTAGGTGAGAGCATAAAACAGACTCTGGTTTTAGGGTAGATGCTCGGGAACAGGGGGTTTCCTGAGGCTTGATCACGCCTTTGCATATGCCAAGCCTCCTTCTTCATGACCTTTGCCATGGGCGGAGTTCCTCATGCTGGCCCCCAGCACCAGTTTGTACTTCATCCAGCCTGGCATTTTGTATGATGTACTCTGCGTAAAAGTTAAATAAGCAGGGTGACAATATACAGCCTTGATGTGCTCCTTTCCCAATTTGGAACCAGTCTGTTGTTCCATGTCCAGTTCTAACTGTTGCTTCCTGACCTGCATACAGATTCTCAGGAGGCAGGTCAGATGGTCTGGTATTCCCATCTCTTGAAGTATTTTCCACAGTTTATTGTGACCCACCCAGTCAAGGGCCTTGGTATAGTCAATAAAGCAGAATTTTTTTTTTTTTTTCTGGAACTCTCTTGCTTTTTCGAAAGCAAGAGATCCAACAGATCTCTTTCAATCCAACAGATGTTAGCAATTTGTTCTCTGGTTCCTCTGCCTTTTCTAAATCCAGCTTGAATATCTGGAAGCTCACGGTTCACATATTGTTGAAGCCTGGCTTGGAGAATTTTGAGCGATACTCGGTTAGCGTGTGAGATGAGTATAATTGTGCAGTAGTTTGAACATTATTTGGCATTGCCTTTCTTTGGGATTGGAATGAAAACTCACCTTTTCCAACCTGTGGTCACTGTTGAGCTTTCCAAATTTGCTGGCATATTGAGTGCAGCACTTTCACAACATCATCTTTTAGGATTTGAACTAGCTTTGTTCATAGTTATGCTTCCTAAGGCCCACTTGACTTCACATTCCAGGATCTGGTTCTAGGTGAATGATCATGCCATTGTCATTATCTGGATCATGAAGACCTTTTTTGTGTATAGTTCTGTGTATCCTTACCTCCTCTTCTTAATATCTTAATCTTTTCTGCTTCTGTTATCTCCTGTAGAAGAGCAATAACCTCACCAAACATACCATCTATTTCTTATTTTATAGAATATATACTATATCCTCTCTATTTAAATATGTACATTATAAAATATATAGTCTATATATATTCCAGGCCAATAATTAGGAGGGCCAAATAACTACTCTACCATTGAGCTGTGCTTCTAAATGACTTGTTTTATTTTTTACTAAAAACATGTTAAGGTTAGTGTATAAAACACTCCAGTTCTCCCTTCCCCTGAGTATGCAACTCTTTTATAATAAATGATCCATGATATATATGATCTATGTTATATGAGGTACACATAACACGTACTGGTTCAACTTCTCTTTATGGTCTTACAGTTGAGAGCAATTCTTAAAAAAAAAAAAATCCTACATGAACATCTCTGTCACAGAATCTGTTTTCAAAGGTATTAACTAGGACCATGAATTTATTCACTCATTGCACCATTCTAGCCGTCAAACACAGTATCCAACAGCTTCAGTCTTTTGAAGGTTCAATCTCTAAGACTCATCTTTTTGTTTTTTTTCCACAGTCTTTGTTCTTCATATAGCTGAGGCATTCTCAGCTTTCAATAATACTTGTTTTCAGAGAGCTTTCCTGACCATCATACACTTACTTAAAAATTCTTAAAAACATTAATTTTTTTGGAAGAGTTTTATAATGAATAACAAGCTGATAATTTATTTAAACATTTTTAACACAGCAAAATTTTAATAAATAGCATACATTAAAACAAAACAGCCATACTTACTAATCAAGCATTAAAAATAATGTAAAGCGTTAGTTGCTCAGTAGTATCTGATTCTTTGTGACCTCATAGACTGTAGCCTGTCAGGGTCTTCTGTCCATAGAATTCTCCAGTCAAGAATATTGAAGTGGGTCACCATTCACTTCTCCAGGGGATCTTCCTGACCCAGAGATCAAACCCAGGTTTCTTGCATTGCAGGTGGATTCTTTTCTGTCTGAGAGACCAGGGCAAGTAGTATAAATAAATAAATAAAGTAAGGGTTATAATAATTTTGGTACATAGTCACTTACTAAACTCCTTAGTATCTATCCCTAATACTTATCTGGTGGCTCAGTGGTAAAGTATCCACGTGCCAATGCAAGATATGCAGGTTCAATCCCTGGATTGGAAAAATCACCTAGTGAAGAAAATGGCAACTCACTCCAGTATTCTTGCTTGGGAAACCCCATGGACTGAAGAGCCTGGCAGGCTACAGTCCATGGGGTAGTAAAGAGTCGGGTACAGTTTAGTGACTAACAACAACAACAATACTATTTCACAGGTACCATATTATTTCTTTTCAGAGTGCATTTTCAAATATATTCACATTTGTTTCATATCATTGCTTGCAATATTATTCAAAGTTGAATTTTATGGTTACTAAATTTGGCATTATAGACATCATTCATTAAATGTTCTCTACTGGCAATAATAGTTTTAACTAATAGATACTCTCTGTTGTTGAAATACTTAGAAATCTCTCAGCATATTCTGTAAAATTAAAAAGATATGCTTAATTCTAATATTCTTGCATTTACATGTGCAACTATTTCAGTCCACCGATTTATTTTCATAGATATTCACGTTTGGCCTGCATTCAAAGTGCCTTTTTTTTTTAATAAACATTCTTGTAAGACAAATCTCCTAATTTTTTTCCTCTATGACTATACATATTTTGCCTAGTTTAGATGCAGCAAATGATAAACTTTCTCAGTTTCATTCAGTCCCACCACAGAATATAAATTCATCCATTTAGAAATATAAATTTCAGCAAAAATATTTTTACCAGAAATTGAGACATTACAAATTGCAATTCTGTAATTTTAAGTTAAATCTGGTATACTTCCTGAGCTCTCTATTGCATTTGTTTAACTCCATTGCTTTTTATAGATGCATTACAATGTGTGCCTGTTTGCTAGACTATCAATAATTCCATTTCTCTAAAAGCTTTGAAAGTTGAATTGTCCTTGAGCAACTGAATACCTTAATTAAAGATTTCCAAACAAAGTTTAACCAATGTTCAGAGAATTCATTTACAAGATTCAATGCCATTGTTTTACACTTAGGTTGATTTATAAAATAGTTCCTCAAGTTGTGAGGAATCTATTTCATGAAGTAATTATTCAGTTACTATATCTCCTTAGTCTTCCTCAATCTGTGATTGCTCCCAGTTGTTCCTTGCCTTTCATGATCCTTAAATTTTTGAAGGGGACTACTAAATTATTTGTGAAGTGTCTTTCAGTTTGGATTTGTCTCGTTTATTTTTTTCTTTTATTAGATTTAAATTCTGCACTTTCGACACAAATACAGCCAAAGTGACGGTATATACTTTTCAGTGAAATGCATCAGATGGTCCAGGTCTATGATCTTGACACATTTATTTCGGGTGATGATAACTTTCAAGATTGTTTTAAGTAGTTGTCTGCCTGTTTTTTTCCATTTTTTCCATTGTAATTTTGCTATATTCCTTTTGTAATTAAAAATGCCTCCGGAGATATGAATTAAAACTATGCAGATACCCTACTGCTAAATTTTGCTTACTGATTTTATCATCCCTGAATGGTGCTTGGCTCCAATAATTATTAATCTGATACTTTGATTAATAGTGATTTTATATTTGCCTAATTACTTCTATATTTTTAATTTGAGTTTTTTCTTAATAGAGAGCTATCTCTTCTCTTCCATTTTATTATTATTATATAAGCATGAACTCACAGATATTTACTTTATTTTGTTGGTTATGATTTGATACTACCATTATTTATTTTTTTGCTGAAATTATTCCAGTTGGGCCATCAGGATGTTTCTTTAGTTGAGCTTCATTTTTCTTTTGGTATGATCTCATTCTTTTTGGAAGAATTCTGGATTTCTGGCACCACAAGGTATTCTTACCTTTTGTATTTTCTCTAAAACATCTCTGGAATCATGTACTACTTTAACTAGTTCTGTTTATTTTTGATTGGAAAATGGTAGTTAGAAACCATGACCTGGACACTAGCTGTGCTCACTGCTACTAAAGTATCATTGTTCTTACACCTTTGGACTGGATTAAATATAGAAACACATGTACGTGCATTTGTGTTTATGTATATATACATATCAATTTAGTTGCTCAGTCGTGTCCGACTCTTTGCGACCCCATGAATTGCAGCACGCCAGGCCTCCCTGTCCATCACCAGCTCCCAGAGTTCACTCAGACTCACGTCCATTGAGTCAGTGATGCCATCCAGCCATCTCATCCTCTGTCATCCCCTTCTCCTCCTGCACCCAATCCCCTCCAGCATCAGAGTCTTTCCAATGAGTCAACTCTTTGCATGAGATGGTCAAAGTACTGGAGTTTCAGCTTTAGCATCATTCCTTCCAAAGAAATCCCAGGGCTGATCTCCTTCAGAATGAACTGGTTGGATCTCCTTGCAGTCCAAGGGACTCTCAAGAGTCTTCTCAAACACCGCAGTTCAAAAACATCAATTCTTCAGTGCTCAGCTTTCTTCACAGTCCAACTTTCACAACCATACATGATTACTGGAAAAACCATAGCCTTGACTAGACAGACCTTAGTCGGCAAAGTAATGTCTCTGCTTTTCAATATGCTATCTAGGTTGGTCATAACTTTTCTTCCAAGGAGTAAGTGTCTTTTAATTTCATGGCTGCAGTCACCACCTGCAGTGATTTTGGAGTCCCCCAAAATAAAGTCTGACACTGTTTCCACTGTGTTTCCCAATCTATTTCCCATGAAGTGATGGGACCAGATGCCTTGATCTTCGTTTTCTGAATGTTGAGCTTTAAGCCAACTTTTTCACTCTCCACTTTCACTTTCATCAAGAGACTTTTTACTTCCTCTTCACTTTCTGCCGTAAGTGTGGTGTCTCTGCATACCTGAGGTTATTGATATTTCTCCCGGAAATCTTGATTCCAGCTTGTGCTACTTCCAGCCCAGCGTTTCTCTGATGTACTCTGCATATAAGTTAAATAAGCAGGGTGGCAATATACAGACGTGATGAACTCCTTTTCCTATTTGGAGCCAGTTTGTTGTTCCATGTCCGGTTCTAACTGTTGCTTATATAGGTTTCTCAAGAGGCAGGTCAGGTGGTCTGGTATTCCCATCTCTTTCAGAATTTTCCACAGTTTATTGTGATCCACACAGTCAAGGGCTTTGGAATAGTCAAATAAAGCAGATATAGATGTGTTTCTGGAACTCTCTTGCTTTCTCGATGATCCAGCAGATGTTGGCAATTTGATCTCTGGTTCCTCTGCCTTTTCTAAAACCAACTTGAACATCTGGAAGTTCACAGTTTACGTATTGCTGAAGCCTGGCTTGGAGAATTTTGAGCATTACTTTACTAGCATGTGAGATGAGTGCAATTGTGCAGTAGTTGGAACATTCTGTGGCATTGCCTTTCTTTGAGATTTGAATGAAAACTGACCTTTTCCAGTCCTGTGGCCACTTCTGAGTTTTCCAAATTTGCTGGCATGCAGCACTTTCACAGCATCATCTTTCAGGATTTGAGATAGCTCTACTGGCATTCCATCACCTCCACTAGCTTTGTTCGTAGTGATGCTTTCTAAGGCCCACTTGACTTCACATTCCAGGATGTCTGGCTCTAGGTGGGTGCTCACACCATCATGATTATCTTGGTCATGAAGATCTTTTTTGTATAGTTCTTCTGTGTATTTCTGCCACTTGTTCTTAATATCTTCTGCTTCTGTTAGGTCCATACCATTTCTGTCCTTTATCGAGCCCATCTTTGCATGAAATGTTCCTTTGGTTTCTTTAATTTTCTTGAAGAAATCTCGTCTTTCCCATCCTGTTGTTTTCCTCTATTTCTTTGCATTGATCGCTGAGGAAGGCTTTCTTATCTCTCCTTGCTATTCTTTGGAACTCTGCATTCAGATGCTTATATTTTTCCTTTCCTCCTTTGCTTTTCACTTCTCTTCTTTTCACAGCTATTTGTAATGCCTTCTCAGACAGCAATTTTGCTTTTTTGCATTTCTTTTCCATGTGGATGTTCTTGATCCCTGTCTCCTGTACAATGTCATGAACCTCCGTCCATAGTTCATCAGGCACTCTATCTATCAAATCTAGATATGTGTGAAGTGAAGTGAAGTGAAGTCGCTCAGTTGTGCCTGACTCTTTGTGACCCCGTGGACTGTAGCCTACGAGGCTCCTCCCTCCATGAGATTCTCCTGGCAAGAGTACTGGAGTGGGTTGCCATTTCCTTCTCCAGGGGAGCTTCCCGACCCAGGGATCGAACCCAGGTCTCCCGCATTCCAGGCAGACACCTTAACCTCTGAGCCACCAGGGAAGCCCAGATATGTGTGACCTATATATATCAGATATATATATGTGAAGTGAGTAAAGTTACTCAGTCATGTCCGACTCTGCGACCCCATAGACTGTAGCCTAACAGGCTCCTACCTCCATGGGATTTTCCAGGCAGGAATACTGGAGTGGATTGTCATTTCCTTCTCCAGTGTATCTTCCTGACCCAGGGATCAAACTCACGTCTCCCACATTGTAGGCAGATGCTTTACCATCTGAGCTACAGAGCCCTATATATATATATACACAAAATACTGTACATGCACATATTCATACTAATTTCTATGTCTATGAATCTATATAATATTATTTCTATATATTTACATATTAAAATATATGTATCTATGTATCTGTCAAGCTGATACTTCTAATTCAGCATCATGAGAATTATGCTAGCCTCCTTCTTTTCATTTACTTACATTATAAATTTAGAAAGTTTATAATACTTATGACTTCTTTCTCCAACAATGAAAAACATTTCTTAATATATGTTTATAATACACAAATATAATTATCTGAAAACATTTATATATTTGCTCCTTCTTGTACACACTTAGAAATACTTTCAGAATAGCTATTGCATACCCTCTTCCAACAACACAAGATGACTATATACATGGACATCACCAGATGGTCAAGACCAAAATCAGATTGATTATATTCTTTGCAACCAAAGATGGAGAAGCTCCATTCAATCAGCAAAAAGAAGACTTGGAGCTGACTATGGGTCAGATCATCTGCTCTTTTTTTGCAAAATTCAGGCTCAAATTGAAAAAGTAGGGAAAACCACTAGACCATTCATGTATGACCTAAATCAAATCCCTATGATAATATACTGGAGGTGAGAAATAAACTCAAGGGACTAGGTCTTGTAGATAGAGTGCCTGAAGAACTATGGACAAAGGTTTGTAACAATATTTGAAGTTGGTGACAAAAACCATTCCCAAGAAAAAGAAATGCAAGAAGGCAAAGTTGCTGTCTGATGTGACCTTACAAATAGCTGATAAAAGAGAAGTGAAAGCAAAGAAGAAAGAGAAAGCTACACTCAACTGAATGCAGAGTTCCAAAGAATAGCAAGGAGAGATAAGGAAGTCTTCTTAAGTAAAGGATGCAAAGAAATAGAGAAAACAACAGAATGGGAAAGACAAGAGATCTGTTAAAGAAAATTGGAGATACCAACGGAACATCTCATGCAAAGATAGGTACAATAAAGAACAAAAGTTGCAAGAACCTAACAGAAGCAAAAGAGGTGAAGAAGACGTGGTAAGAACCATACAAAAAAGTTCTGTACAACAAAGCTCTTAATGACCCAGATAATCACAATTGTGTGATAACTCCCCTAGAGCTAGAGATCCTGGAGTAAAAGTCCAATGGGCATTAATAAACATTAACAAGAACAAAGCTAGCGGAAGTGATGGGATTCCAGGTGAGTTACTGCAAATCCTAAAAGATGATGCTGTTAAAGTGCTGCTTTCAATATTCCAGCAAATTTGTAAAGCTCAGTGGTGCCAACAGGACTGGAAAAAAATGAGTTTTCATTCCAATTCCAAAGAAAGGTAAAGTCAAAGAAAGTTCAAATTACTGTACAACTGTGCTCATTTCACATGCTAGGCTTCAGCACTATGTAAACCAAGAACTTCCAGATGTACAAGCTGGATTTAGAAAAGGCAGAGGAACCAGAGATCAAATTGTCAACATCCACTGAATCATAGAAAAAGCAAGGCAATTTCAAAAAAATCTACATTTGCTTCATTGACTACACGGAAGCCTTTGAGTGTCAATCACGACAAACTGTGGACTATTCTTAAAGAGATGGGAGTACCAGACCACTTTACCTGCCTCCTGAAAAACCTGTTTGTGAGACAAGAAGCAACAGTTAGAACTGCACATTGACAATGGACTTGTTCCAAATTGGGAAAGGAGTACGTCAAGTCTGTATATTGTGACCCTGCTTATTTAAGGTCTATGCAGAACACATCATACAAAATGCTGGGCTGGATGACTCACAAGTTGAAATCAAGATTGCTGGAAGAAATACCTACAACCTCATATATGCAGATGATACCATTTTAATGATAGAAAGTGAAGAGGAACTAAAGAGTCTCAATGAAGGTGAAAGAGGAGTGAAACAGCTGGCTTAAGACAGAATATTAAAAAAAAAAAAAAAAGATCATGGCATCTGGTCCCATCAGCTCATGGCAAATACATGGGGGAAAAGTTGAGACAGTGATTTCATTTTCCTGGGCTCCAAAATCAATGGCAGATGGTGATTGCAGCCATGGAATAAAAAGACACTTGCTTCTTGGAAGAAAAGCTATGACAAATTTAGCCAGTGTGTTAAAAAGCAGAGACATCACTTTGCTGAAAAATGTCTGTACAGTCAAAGCTATGTTTTTTCCATTATTCATGTATGGATGTGAGAAGGCAGAGAGCCAAAGAATTGATGCTTTTGAACTGTGGTGCTGGAGAAGACTCTTGAGCGTCCCTTGGACAACAAGGAAATCAAACCAGTCAATCCTAAAGGAACTCAACCCTGAATATTCATTGGAATGACTAGTGCTGAAACCAATGCACCAATATTTTGGCCCCCTGATGCAAAGAGCCAACTCATTGGAAAAGACACTGATGCTGGGAAAGATTGAAGGCAGGAGGAGAAGGGGGTGACAGAGGATGAGACATTTGGATGGCATCACTGATTCAATGGACATGAGTTTGAGCAAACTCAGGGACATAGTGAAGGACAGGAAAGCCTGGCATGGTGCAGTTCAGGGGGTTGCTAAAAGTCAGACACAATTTAGCAAATAAACATCAACAATTCCATACCCTGCAGAAGACAAATTTACTAACTAGAGTATGGAATATACTCAAATGAATTGTATTATATGTATATATTTAGCGAGATTATGAATTCTTAAACACATTTTGCTACCAAGAGTAAAGAATGAAATGGCATGAAAGGCAGACAGCTTGATGAATTTCCATATTTTACCATATCTTTAAGGTGCTATTTTAGAAAATATCTAGTATATATTCAATGACTCTCCTAAGAATACACAAAAGTCTTCACTTGCCTGAGCTATAAAGTTGAAATCTACCTTCAAAATTGAATTTTCTATAAGTGAAAAAATATAAATACATCCATCATATTGAATGTGCATACATTTAGTTTATACTTATTATTTCAAAATTATATTTTAATTAATTCAAGTTAAGAGAAAAGTAATAGTACTGGGTTATATTATTCCTTTTTTTTTTTTTGATGTGTTTTTTTTTTTAATTTTTATTTTTTTTTTAGTTTTTTATTTTTTAAATTTTAAAATCTTTAATTCTTACATGCATTCCCAAACATGAACCCCCCTCCCACCTCCCCTCCCCATAACATCTTTCTGGGTCATCCCCATGCACCAGCCCCAAGCATGCTGCATCCTGCGTCAGACATAGACTGGCGATTCAATTCACATGATAGTATACATGTTAGAATGTCATTCTCCCAAATCATCCCACCCTCTCCCTCTCCCTCTGAGTCCAAAAGTCCGTTATACACATCTGTGTCTCTTTCCCTGTCTTGCATACAGGGTCGTCATTGCCATCTTCCTAAATTCCATATATATGTGTTAGTATACTGTATTGGTGTTTTTCTTTCTGGCTTACTTCACTCTGTATAATTGGCTCCAGTTTCATCCATCTCATCAGAACTGATTCAAATGAATTCTTTTTAACGGCTGAGTAATACTCCATTGTGTATATGTACCACAGCTTTCTTATCCATTCATCTGCTGATGGACATCTAGGTTGTTTCCATGTCCTGGCTATTATAAACAGTGCTGCGATGAACATTGGGGTACATGTATCTCTTTCAATTCTGGTTTCCTCGGTGTGTATGCCCAGAAGTGGGATTGCTGGGTCATAGACAGTATGGTACTGGCACAAAGACAGACATATAGATCAATGGAACAAAATAGAAAGCCCAGAGATAAATCCACACACATATGGACACCTTATCTTTGACAAAGGAGGCAAGAATATACAATGGAGTAAAGACAATCTCTTTAACAAGTGGTGCTGGGAAAACTGGTCAACCACTTGTAAAAGAATGAAACTAGATCACTTTCTAACACCGCACACAAAAATAAACTCAAAATGGATTAAAGATCTAAATGTAAGATCAGAAACTATAAAACTCCTAGAGGAGAACATAGGCAAAACACTCTCAGACATAAATCACAGCAGGATCCTCTATGATCCACCTCCCAGAATTCTGGAAATAAAAGCAAAAATAAACAAATGGGATCTAATTAAAATTAAAAGCTTCTGCACAACAAAGGAAAATATAAGCAAGGTGAAAAGACAGCCTTCTGAATGGGAGAAAATAATAGCAAATGAAGCAACTGACAAACAACTAATCTCAAAAATATACAAGCAACTTATGCAGCTCAACTCCAGAAAAATAAACGACCCAATCCAAAAATGGGCCAAAGAACTAAATAGACATTTCTCCAAAGAAGACATACGGATGGCTAACAAACACATGAAAAGATGCTCAACATCACTCATTATTAGAGAAATGCAAATCAAAACCACAATGAGGTACCACTTCACACCAGTCAGAATGGCTGCGATCCAAAAATCTGCAAGCAATAAATGCTGGCGAGGGTGTGGAGAAAAGGGAACCCTCCTACACTGTTGGTGGGAATGCAAACTAGTACAGCCACTATGGAAAACAGTGTGGAGATTCCTTAAAAATTTGCAAATAGAACTACCTTATATTATTCCTAAAAGAGAACAGTAAATAACAAGTCAGTTCAGTTCAGTCACTCAGCTGTGTCCGACTCTTTGCGACCCCGGGAATCGCAGCACGCCAGGCCTCCCTGTCCATCACCAACTCCCGGAGTTCACTCAGACTCACGTCCATTGAGTCAGTGATGCCATCCAGCCATCTCATCCTCTGTCGTCCCCTTCTCCTCCTGCCCCCAATCCCTCCCAGCATCAGAGTCTTTTCCAATGAGTCAACTCTTTGCATGAAGTGGTCAAAGTACTGGAGTTTCAGCTTTAGCATTATTCCTTCCAAAGAAATCCCAGGGCTGATCTCCAGCAAATCACTATTGTTTCTGTTGGCTCATTATACTAACGTTAGTCATGGTGAAATATTTTGATATTATCAGTAAAGGTGTTAAGGTATAATATTACCAATATGAAGAATTAATCATTTCTCCAGCAGTTGAATGTCTTATAAATACTTCTGTTATAACTTTTGAAATCATCATTATTCATGACATGAACATGCAACAAGAGGAGAGAAATTAACATTTAATTCAATTGTTTAATAGAGTATTGTAAATGTATTACATTCTCCAAATAATGAAGATGGATTATTGAAGACAATGTCAGCCCTTCTTTTATCCTTCATGTTTATCTTTTCTTCCATAAAGTACTCAATAGTTCATTTTTAAAATCTGTTTTATATTTAATACCAAATTTTCACAAGGTAGATATAGAAAATACCTATCATATATTTGGAATTATATTTTAACTGGTGTGTTGTTTCAGATAAGAAATAAATCTCATAATATTGCTAATAGTAAATATTGAAAAATAAAAGTATATTTATTTGTTCCATATAAAGTATATATGTTCCAAAATATAAGCATCAACACATTATATACATCTATGTATTGCAGTGTTAAAATACATCTTTCAGTCTCTTGCTATATTTTGAGTTTTATAAGCAAAGAAAATTATGCCCAAATAAACATTCAGGAGTGGAAGCAATAGAAGAAACATTTGTTTTACTGGTTTTTTTTTTAAACAATTTTGGAAATTAATATATATCTTTTTTTGAAAGAGCTAGTAGATTAGTCAGTGTTCTAAATGGACAATTTATCTTCCAAGAAAAAGAAAATATGCTTTTAAATAATTTTCTACTTCAGGATCTTATTTCAAGATAATAGAATTATCCTAATACTTCATCAGTAGTGGTTTGTAAGGCTCACTTAATTTACAAATATTGTGGTGGAAATTCAGATTATAAACCTCCCCTTTGAAACTGAAGAAGCGAATTTGTCTAGAACACTGCCTTGATGATAGCAATTTAAACTATTTTTTGTTTACAAACAAAATCAGTTACATTAATTGGACAACAGGGAGACTGAATGACATGGTGAACTCTACTTAAAACTCTATAATGACATATATGGGAATAAAATCTACACCTGTGGTGGATTCATGTTAATGTATGGCAAAATCAATACAATATTGTAAAGTGAAAATAATAATAATAACAAAATTTTAAAAAATAATAAAAATTAAAAGTAAAAAATAGAAATAAATAAATAAAAATTAAAAAAGAGTAAATATATGTTTATGTATAACTGATTCACTTTTCTGTACAGCAGAAGCTAACACAACATTGTAAATGAACTATGCTCCAGTATTCACCAAAATATAAAATCTACAGATTTATTTTAACAAAATAAATTGGAGGTTCATGCATGTTTTCTAAAATCAGCTTCCTAGTAATTTTGGGTTTGTGGTAGGACATCCAACCAGTCCATTCTGAAGGAGATAAGCCCTGGGATTTCTTTGGAAGGAATGATGCTAAAGCTGAAACTCCAGTACTTTGGCCACTTCATGCGAAGAGTTGACTCATTGGAAAAGACTCTGATGCTGGGAGGAATTGGGGGCAGGAGGAGAAGGGGACGACTGAGGATGAGATGGCTGGATGGCATCACGGACTTGATGGACGTGAGTCTGAGTGGACTCCGGGAGATGGTGATGGACAGGGAGACCTGGCGTGGCTGCAATTCATGGGGTCACAAAGAGTCGAACATGACTGAGCGACTGAACTGAACTCCATTTGTTCTAGATGTTCACAATATTTTACTGTGCTATAATTCATTTGTAGGTTTTTATTATCTATCTTATATATAGTCAGTTCAGTCAGTTCAATTCAGTCTCAGTTGTGTCTGACTCTTTGCAACCCCATGGACTGCAGCATGCCAGTAGTGTGTACATATCAATCCCAATTTATTCTTTTCATTCCCTCTTTGCCCCTTAGTAATGATGTTGGTTTTCTACATCTGTGATTCAATTTTCTATTTTGTAAATAAGTTCATTTATACCATTTTTCTTTTTTAGATTCCACATATAAGTGATATGATATTTGTCTTTCTCTGTCTTACTTCACACTGTATGGCAATCTGTAGGTCCATCCATGTCACTGCAAACAGCATTATTTTGTTCTTTTTTTATGGCTGAACAATATTCTGTTATATATACATATATATGTATATATACACAACATCTCCTTTATCTACTAAGGAAACTATAAACAAAACAAAAAGACAGCTCACAGAATAGGAGAAAATATTTGCAAATGGAGGGACTGACAAGGGATTAAATTCCAAAATGTAAAACTAATTCATGTAGCTCAATAGCCTCCAATTAAAATAAATAAATTTATATTAAAAAAGCCAATCAATCCTATCAAAAATGTGAAAATCTAAATAAACAGTTCTATAAAGAAGATACAGAGATGGCACATGAAAAGACACTCAACAACACTAATTATCAGAGAAATTCAACTCAAAACTACAATGAGGTATCAACTCACACTGGTGAGAATGGCTATCATTAAAAATCTATAAACAAATTCTGGAGGGAATGTGAAGAAAAGAGGACCCTCCTTACATTCTTGGAATGTAAATTTGTATAGCCACCTTGGAGAACAGTATGGAGGTTCCTTGAAAAACTAAAAATAGAGCTACCAAATGATCCCTCAATCTTACTCCCAGGCATATATCTATAGAAAACTTTAATTCAAAAAGATACATGCACTCTGAAGTTCATTGGAACACTATTTACAATAGCCAGCACATGGAAGCAACTTAAATGTCCATCAATGGAGAAATGGATTTAGCCTTCAATTTAAAGTAATAGTATAACTCAAAATATTCTCAGCCTTCTGTTACTGAACTAAATTTGGGTCCACTTGGCTGTGTTGCAGCCAAGTTGATATACCTGCACTTGGTTGTGAAGGAGGAAGGTACAGTGTTATTGCAGAGCCAAGAAAGGAGCAGCTCATGCTCATAATATCCAAACTTGTCCAAGGTTTTCAGGAAATGGTTTTCAAAGAGAAAGTGAGGGAGAGGGTGGAGGGTATATGATCAGCTCATGCACAATTTTCTGATTAGTGGTAGTGAGGTAACCAGGTGAGGTCACTGGAGTCAACATTATCAATAATCAGACTCCAGCCAGTCTGAAGGCTATGTGCTAATGGTCATCACGTAGCTAGCATCTTCCATCTGGTGTGCGTTTTAGTATCTATAAAACACCACCAGGATATGGCTCAGGATATTATCAATAACATCTGAGGAAAAAAGAAATGTCCTTGACTTTATTTTATAACTAAATTATTTTTATTTTGTCGTGTTTGACTGTTTTCCTTTGCTTTTGCATTTTCTCATTTCTCTGATTATTTTCTCTTTGGTAATCAGGGAAATTCTAAGATACTAAAGCTTTTCTACCAACAAGATGTATGGCAAATAGGGAGGGGGAAATGTCCATCCTTGGAAATTCCCCACAAGATTCTGCTCAGTTTCACTTCTACTCTATATTTTAGTGGTCACTGTACTTTAATTTCCCAAAAAGTAATTGGTTGGCCCAAACTCAAAAAAGACTTGTGAAAATGACATTAACAGCTTTATATAAAATTTTGTATAATATTTATGTAGCAGATACTTTTTGACTTACAACTATTGGTGTATAAGCCACTTCTTAAAATCTTAGTTTACTGTCATAATTTGTAAAGAAAAATAGCAAATGACTATTTAAATAACAGGTTTTTTTTTTTTCTATTTCTTTCTCTCTCTCTTTTTATTTTAATACACAGGTCTAATGAGGTGCAAAGGGTATTGCATTTTGTGAAGCTTATCTAAAGCACACAATCTTCATCTCTCCTTCATGCCACAGCGAATTAAGTAGATAAACATGTCATAGGAAATTAAGATGGATGATAAGCTTGTTGGCACCATCTTGAAGACACAAGACATCATCACCCTCTCCACAGGTATTTGGCTAAAATACCCTGCCCTCACATTGTCAAGCAGCACCTTGAAGAAATATACACACTGTTGAAAGCAAGAGGAAGTCAAAGAAAATATGACTCATAGTTTACTTATTGCATACATAATATGGTCTTGACATGAACTTGAAAAGATTGAATAAAGTATGCACAATACTTAACACTTATTTACAGACATTAATTCAAGCAACTTCCTAATGGATTAGAAAATATTTTTCCTTTATTTTGTAGATAAGGTCACAGAAGAAAAGGAGAGATAAGTTAGTTGCCCTCACTTTCATAAGATCTAAGTCTAAGTGTATTTTGCTGTCTCTATTTTTCTATATGAAAGAATATTTAAAATATTAATATAAAACCAAAGCTGAATTTTTTTATTTTTTCATGAAATCCAAATCATTTAGAAAGAAGGCACAGTATAGTTTAGACAACTGTTCTTTTTTTTTTTTTTCATGGCAAAGCCAGATATACTTAGAGAAAACTGAATGTTAGAATAATCTTCATATTATTTCAAAGACTAATTTGAGAATAACTTCTTCATTAAAAGATATAAAAAGAAGCAGCCAAAATTAAAACAAACAAAAAGATCTGCTAATATTTGCTGGAGATATACTTCACCATTTTTTCTTTTCCTGAGAATATTTACATAATTGTAAATGTTGACTGTAAATGAGACATATAATGCTAATGAAATGACAACTTGGAGAAACATAAGCAAAGCTACTTGAACAGGAATTCAAACAGGACTTCCATGGTTGTCCATTGGTTAAGAATCCACCTGCCAAAGCAGGGGACACAGGTTCGATCTCTAGTCCAGGAAGATTCAACATGCCTCAGGCAACTAAGTCCCTTCACCACACACTTCACAAATACTGAGCCTAGATTTTCTAGAGATCATATTCCTCAACAAGAGAAGTCACCAAAATGAGAAGCCCACTCACCTCAACCAGAGAGTAGCCCTTGTTCAACCACAGACAGAAGTCTGCGTGCAGCAATAAAGAGCCAGCCAGCCAAAAATGAATAAATAAATGACTTTTAAAAAGAAATATTCAAACAAATTTTAATTTAGCAAGTTAGAGACACTAATAGAGAACTTGTCTTCCCTTCCTTCATTCTTTGCTTCCTTCATTCCACCCTTCTGTCACCATTTGAGTTTCAGCTTCAGCATCAGTCCTTCCAGTGAATATTCAGTACTGATTTCATTTAGGATGGACTGGTTGGATCTCCTTGCAGTCCAAGGGACTCTCAACAGTCTTCTCCAACATCACAGTTCAAAAGCACCAATTCTTCAGCACTCAGTTTTCTTTATAGTCCAACTCTCACACCCTTATATGATTATTGGAAAATCCATAGTTTTGACTAGACGACCTTTGTTGGCAAAGCAATGCCTGTTTTTAAATATGCTGTCAACGTTGGTCATAACTTTTCTTCCAAGGAGCAAGCATCTTTTAATATCATGGCTGCAGTCACCATCTGGAGTGTAAAAAAATAAAGTCTGTTACTGTTTCCACTGTTTCTCCATCTATTTGCCATGAAGTGATCAGACCAGATGCCGTGATCATAGTTTTCTGAATGCTGAGTTTTAAGCCAACTATTTCACTCTCCTCTTTCACATTCATCAAGAGGCTCTTTAGTACCTATTTAGTTCCTCAGAAAGTGATCACACTTTCTGACATAAGGGTGGTGTCATCTGCCTATCTGAGGGTATTGCTATTTCTCTTGGCAATCTTGATTCCAGCTTGTGCATCATCCAGTTCACCATTTCTCATTATGTACTCTGCATAATTTAAATAAGCAGGGTGACAATATACAGCCTTGACACACTCTGTCCCCAGATTGGAACCAGTCTGTTGTTCCATCTCCAGTTCTAACTGTTGTTTCCTGACCTGCATACAGATTTCTCAGGAGAGGCAAGTCAGGTATTCTGGTATTCCCATCTCTTGAAGACACTTCGCAGTTTGTTGTGGTCCACACAAAGGCTTTGGCATAATCAATAAAGCAGAAGTAGATGCTTTTCTGGAACTCTCTCCTTTTTCTGATGCTCCAGCAGATGATGGCAATTTAATCTCTGGTTCCTGTTCCTTTTATAAATTTAACTTGAACATCTGGAAATTCACAGTTGACATACTGTTGAAGCCTGGCTTGGAGAATTTTCAGCATTACTTTACTAGCATGTGAGTGAGATAAGAGCAATTCTGTAGTAGTTTGAACATTCTTTGGCATTGCCTTTCTTTGGGATTGGAATGAAAAATGACCTTTTCTAGTCCTGTGGCCACTGCTGAGTTTTCCAAATTTGCTGGCATATTGAGTGCAACACTTTCATACCATCACTTTTCAGGATTTGAAATAGCTCAACTGGAATTCCATCACCTTCACTAGCTTCATTCATAGTGATGCTTCCTAAGGCCCATTTGACTTCACATTCCAGCGGTCTGGCTCTAGTTGAGTGATCAGTTCAGTTCAGTTGCTCAGTTGTGTCCGATTCTTTGTGACCCCATGAATTGCAGCATGTCAGGCCTCCCTGTCCATCACCAGTTCCCGGAGTTCACTCAAACTCACATCCATCAAGTCGGTGATGCCATCCAGCTGTATCATCCTCTGTTGTCCCCTTCTCCTCCTGCCCCCAACTCCTCCCAGCATCAGAGTCTTTTCCAATGAGTCAACTCTTTCCATCAGATGGCCAAAGTATTGGAGTTTCAGCTTTAGCATTATTTCTTCCAAAGAACACCGAGGACTGATATCCTTTACAATGGACTGGTTGGATCTCCTTGCAGTCCAAGGGACTCTCAAAAGTCTTCTCCAACACCACAGTTCAAAACCATCTATTCTTCAGCGTTCAGCTTTTTTCACAGTCCAACTCTCACATCCATATATGAATACTTGAAAAACCATATCCTTGACTAGACGGACCTTTGCACACCATCGTAATTATCTGGGTCCTGAAGATCTTTTTTGTGTAGTTCTTCTGTGTATTCTTGCCACCTTGTCTTAATATCTTCTGCTTTTGTTCGGTCCCTAACATTTCTGTGCTTTATTGAGCCCATCTTTGCAGGAAATGCTCCCTTGATATCTCTAATTTTCTTGAAGAGATCTCTAGTCTTTCCCATTGTGTTGTTTTCCTCTATTTCTCTGCATTTGTCACTGAGAAAGGCTTTCTTTTCTCTCCTTGTTATTCTTTGGAACTATGAATTCAAATGGGTGTATCTTTCCTTTGCTCTTTTGCCTTTAGCTTCTCTTCTTTTCACAGCTATTTGTAAGGCCTTCTCAGACAACAATTTTGCCTTTTTCCATTTCTTTTTCTTGAGTATGGTCTTGATCACTGCCTCCTGTACAATTTCAGGAACTTACATTCATAGTTCTTCAGGAACTCTGTCTATCAGATCTAATCCCTTGAATCTATATGTCACTTCCACTGTATAATCATAAGGGATTTGATTTAGGTCATACATGAATGGTCTAGTGGTTTTCCCTACTTTCTTCAATTTAAGTCCAAATTTTGCAATAAGGAGTTCATGATCTGAGCCACAGTCATCTTCCAGTCTTGTTTCTGCTGACCTTATAGAGCTTCTCTATCTTTGGCTGCAAAGAATATAATCAGTCTGATTTTGGTATTGGCCATCTGGTGATATCCATGTATAGAGTCTTCTCTCCTGTTGTTGGAAGAGGCTGTTTGCTATGACCAGTGCATTCTTTTGGTAAAACTGTTAGCCTTTGACCTGCTTCGTTTTGTACTCCATGGCCAAATTTGCTTATTACTGCAGATGTTTCTTGATTTCCTACTTTTTTTTTTTTTTTATGTGCACACAATTTTATTTTTTTATTTTTTTTTCAATTTTAAAATCTTTAATTCTTACATGCATTCCCAAACATGAACCCCCCTCCCACCTCCCTCCCCACAACATCTCCCTGGGTCATCCCCATGCACCAGCCCCAAGCATGCTGCATCCTGCGTCAGACATAGACTGGCGATTCAATTCACATGATAGTATACATGTTAGAATGGCATTCTCCCAAATCATCCCACCCTCTCCCTCTCCCTCTGAGTCCAAAAGTCCGTTATACACATCTGTGTCTCTTGATTTCCTACTTTTGCATTCCAGTCCCCTATAAAGAAAAGGACATCTTTTTTGGGTGTGAGTTCTAGAAGGTCTTGTAGGTCTTCATAGAACCATTCAACTTCAACTTCTCCCACATTATTGTTCTGAAATAGATTTAGATAACTGTGATATTGAATGGTTTGTCTTGGAAATGAACAGAGATCATTCTCTCATTTTTGAAATTGTACCCAAATACTGCCTTTTGGACTCCTTTGTTGACTATGATGCCTACTCCATTTCTTCTAAGGGATTTGTGCTCACAGTAGTAGATATAATGGTCATCTGAGTTAAATTCACCCCTTCCAGTCCATTTTAGTTCACTTACTTCTAAAATGTCAATGTTCAGCCTTGCCATCTTCTGTTTGACCATTTCTAATTTGCCTTGATTCATGGACCTAGCATTCCATTTTCCAATGCAGTATTGTTCTTTACTGCATCAGACTTTATTTCCATAACCAGTCGTATCCACAACTGGGTGGTGTTTCTACTTTGGTCCATCCCTTCATTCTTTCTGGGGTTATTTCTTCACTACTATCCAGCACCATATTGGGCACTTACCAATCTGAGGAGTTCATCTTTCAGTGTCCTATCTTTTGCCTTTTCATACTGTTCATGGGGCCCTCAAGGCAAGAATATTGAAATGATAAGCCATTCCCTTCTCCAGTGTACCACGATTTGTCAGAACCCTCCACCATGTCCTGTGTGTTTCAGGTGGCCTACATAGCTCATAGTTTCACTGAGTTAGGCAAGGCTATAGTCCATGTGATCAGATTGGTTAGTTTTCTGTGACTGTGGTTTTCATTCTGTCTGCCCTCTGATGGAGAAGGATAAGATGCTAATGGAGGCTTGCTGATGGGAGAGACTGACTGAGGGGAAAATTGGGTATTGTTCTGATGGGCAGGGCCATGCTCAGTAAATCTTTAATCCAATTTTCTATTGATAGGCAGGGCTGTATTCCCTCCCTGTTGTTTGACCTGAATCCAAACTATTGTGGAGGTAATAAAGATAATGGTGACCTCCTCAAAAGTTCCCATGCAAGCACTGCTGTGCACTGCAGTGACCGCAACTCGAAGCAGGCCACTGTCAACCCACGACTTCGCCGAAGACTCCTGGACTCTCACTGGCAAGTCTGGGTCAGTCACTTATGGGGTCACTGCTCCTTTCTCCTGGGTCCTGGTGCACACAAGATTTTTTTTTTTTTTAACCCAGATAAAACTTTTTAGTCAACTGAATATATACCCGCATTTATATTCTCATATATAGCATATAATAGCCACTCTAGTACTCTTGCCTAGAAAATTCCATGGATGGAGGAGCCTAGTGGGCTACAGTCCATGGACTCAGAAGGAGTCAGACACGACTGAGCGAATTCACTTCACTTCACGCATTTACGCATAAACATGGAGAAACTACTGTGAACTGCTTGCTTTTTCACTTTCTCTTCTGTGAACTCCTGTTAACTCATGTTCTTTTCGATCTAAGAAATGCATATCAACTATCTTACATTACTATCATTGAGATATAAATTTGACTTGTCAAATGTTTGTGCTTTGAGCCTCCAAATCAAATGCTGGATTTCAAAGAGTGGACTGTGCCAAGAACACTATATTTATAACTTGGGGGAATACTTTCCACATGGAATAAATTAAATATATTAATGAAGTGATTTTTTTTTTTGAAGGATGAAACTACTCAAATTGATTATGTTCACTCTATCCCCTACCCTCTATAATGATATCATGAAGACAGGAAATATAAAATGAATAACTACTAACAAAATATCTTTTAATAGGGTAAGTTGCCGAGGAAGTAGACTAATCTGATCTTGCTTTGCATAGAATGTACCACAGAATCTGAGATGTACTTGAAACCTTTGATGTGAAATTTACCTTTGAATTTCTATTATGCTAACTTTAAAAGAGTAGTTGGCTCTCTTTGTATTTCACATGAAAATTCTTCACCCTGGCAACTTTGAAAATACAAGCATAATTTTATGAAGACAAATGCAGTCAAGTACCATTAAAACAAAAAACAGTGTTGGCCCAAACCTGTTGCTTAGCAATCACATGTATATTGTCTAGAGTAATTTGTGCTGTTAGACTATAGTATTCATAATGCCTTTCAAGATTTTAAAGATTACAAGCAAATGCTTATGGCCATCAGTTGCAGAGCTTTGCAATTAATACTGATATAATTTTTCTCCATAACCTTATATAGGACTGGAAAGTGAGAACATCTGAATATATAAAATACTAGCATCTGAAGAAACATATTATCAGATTGTTTATTAAAAATGTGTTTCTGTCTAGTTTAGTATCAGTTCAGTTCAGTAAAATCACTCAGTCGTGTCCTACTTTTAGAGACCCCATTGACTGCAGCATGCCAGTCCTCCCTGTCCATCACCAACTCCCGGAGTTAGTTCAAACTCATGTCCATTGAGTTGGTGATGCCACCCAACTATCTCATCCTCTGTCATCCCCTTCTTCTCCCGCCTTCAATCTTTCCCACCATCAGAGTCTTTTCAAATGACTCTGTTCTTCACATCAGGTAGGCAAAGTATTGGAGTTTCTGCTTCAGCATGAGTCCTTCCAATGAACATTCAGGACTGATTTCCTTTAGGATGGACTAGTTGGATCTCCTTGCAGTCCAAGGGATTCTCAAGAGTCTTCTCCAACACCACAGTTCAAAAGCATCAATTCTTTTGTGCTCAGCTTTTTTATAGTCCAACTTTCACATCTATACATCACTTCTGGAAAAACCATAGTTTTTGCAAGACAGACCTTTGTTGGCAAAGTCATGTCTCTGTTTATAAATATTCTATCAAGGTTGGTCATAACTTTTCTTCCAAGGAACAAGTGTCTTTTAATTTCATGGCTGCAGTCACCATCCACAGTGATTTTGGAGCACAAAAATATAAACTTTGTCACTGTTTCCACTGTTTCCGCATCTATTTGCCATGAAGTGATGGGACTGGATGCCATGATTTTAGTTTTCTGAATGTTGAGCCTTAAGCCAGATTTTTCCCTCTCCTCTTTCACTTCCATCAAGAGCCTCTTTAGTTCTTCCTTGTTTTCTGCCATAAGGGTGGTATCATCTGCATATCTGAGGTTATTGATATTTCTCCCAGCAATCTTGAATCCAGCTTGTGCTTCATCCAGCCCAGCGTTTCTCATGATGTACTTAGCATTTAAGTTAAATAAGCAGGGTGACAAGATACAGCCTTGACGTACTCCTTTCCCTATGTGGAACCAGTCTGTTGTTCCATCTCCGGTTCTAACTGTTGCTTCCTGACCTGCATACAGATTTCTCGACAGCTACGGTGGACTGGTATTCCCATGTCTTGAAGAATATTCCACAGTTTGTTGTGGTCCACACAGCCAAAGGTTTTGTCATAGTCAATAAAGCAGAAGGAGATTTTTTTGGAACTCTCTTGCTTTTTTGATGATCCAACGAATGTTTGCAATTTGATCTCTGGTTCCTCTCCTTTTTCTAAATCCAGCTTGAATATCTGGAAGTTTGTGACTCATGTACTATTAAAGCCTGGCTTGGAAAATTTTCAGCATTACTTTACTAATGTATGAGATGATTGCAATAGTGCAGCAGTTTGAACATTCTTTGATATTGCCTTTCTTTGGGATTGGAATGAAAAATGACCTTTTCCAGTCCTGTGGCCACTGCTGAGTTTTCCATATTTGTTGGCATATTGAGTGCAGCACTTTCACTGGAATTCCATCACCTCCACTAGTTTTATTCATAGTGATGTTTCCTAAGGCCCACTTGACTTTGCATTACAGAATGTCTGGTTATAGGTGAGTGAGCACACCATCGTAATTATATGGTTCCTGAAGATCTTTTTCATATGGCTCTTCTGTGTATTCTTGCTGCCTAGTCTTAGTATCTTCTGCTTCTGTTAGGTCCATACCATTTCTACCCTTTATTGTGCCCATCTTTGCATGAAATGTTCCCTTGGTATCTTTAATTTTCTTGACGAGATCTCTAGACTTTTCCATTCTAGTGTTTTCCTCTATTTCTTTGCATTGACCACTGAGGAAGGCTTTCTTATCTCTCCTTGTTATTCTTTGGAACTTTGCATTCAAATGGATGTATCTTTCCTTTTATCCTTTGCCTTTTGCTTCTCTTCTATTCACAACTATTTGTAAGACCTTCTCAGACAACCATTTTGCCTTTTTCCATTTCTTTCTCTTGGGAATGGTCTTGATCCCTGCCTCCTGTACAATGTCACGAACCTCCGTCCATTGTTCTTTAGGCACTCTGTCTATCAGATCTAATCCCTTGAATCTATTTGTCACTTCTACTGTATAATCATAAGAGTTTTGATTTAGGTCATACCTGAATGGTCTAGTGATTTTCCCTACTTTCTTCAATTTAAGTCTGAGTTTGGCAGTAAGGAGTTCATGGCCTCTGCCACAGTCATCTTCCAGTCTTGTTTTTTCTGACTGTATAAAGCTTCTTCATCTTTGGTTGCAAAAATAATAATCAGTGTGATTTTAGTATTGACCATGTGGTGATGTCCATGTGTAGAGTCTTCTGTTGTGTTGCTGGAAGAGGATGTTTGCTATTACCAGTGCATTCTCTTGGCAAAACTCTATTACCCTTTGCCCTGCTTCATTCTGTACTCCAAGGCCAAATTTCTCTGTTACTCCAGGTATTTCTTGACTTCCTACTTTTGCTTGCCAGTCCCCTATAATTAAAAGGGCATTTTTTTTTAATGTTATACATACCCTACCATTATTCTACATACTTTCATATAGATCTATAACATCTATAAATATTTCACTTTTTGGAACCAATTAATTTCATAGACCACCAGTGGTTAAAGTGTGCTGTGCCATGTGCTTAGTCAGTCAGTCATGTCCATCTCTTTGCAACCCCAGGGACTGTAGCATGCCAGACTCTGCTGTCCGTGGAGATTCTCCAAGCAACAATACTCGTATGGCTTGCCATGCCCTCCTCCAGGTGATCTTCCCAACCCAGGGATTGAAGCTAAGTCTCCCACATTGCAGGTGTATTCTTTACCATCTGAGCCACATAGGAATATAGTGTGATTTGCCACATAGGTAATTTGCAGTCAGAAGACATGTTTCAAGTCACAGTTATGTCTTTTACTAATTCCATACCGTATGTTAGTGACCATAGTGATTTTAAATGTAAAACAAAACAGAACCTAAAATATAGGAATACCAATAATAGTAGCAGCAGTATTAACAGTAAGTCATTATGTAATATTTATATACCACTTATTATACTTAGGATGTCAACTTGAAGATTGATATAAAGATATAGATATTATAGAAAATGTTAGATAATAAACACTTTTAAATACCAATATCTATAAATTATATATAAAATAATAAATATATTTAGTGGATACATTTTCTTCCAGGTACTGCTCCAAATGCTTGAAATACACCATTAATATAACAATTCTTATTATATTCTCCATTTTACAACTGAGAAATAGCTTCAGTGACTTGTCCAAAGACACAAATCTTACAGACTCACACTCTTAAGTCTGATTCTAGAGGCTTTACTTTGTTTTATGACACTTACAAGTGCAGTTTGTCAATGACGTAACAGTTATTCAGAAACATTACAGATCATCAAAATACTGATACCAGGATTCAATGGAACTAGTAATATAGAATTTGCTATCTTCACAAAAGTGAATATGTAAATCTAAAATATATCATTGAAAAATTTAATGTGAAATATAATTTATCTCATAGATGTTGACCAACTTAATGTTACATAGGGAATGTCAGCATTGTTAACCATCTTTAACAACAAGCCAAGTATTTTATGTCACATTTCAACATTTTTTTTTTCTTGGAGTAGTTAGATGTAGTAAGAATGAAGAATTTTGTGAAATACAATAAAAAGTACAAAAAATCAAATGCAAAATGTTTTGAGAACTAGATAGATATTTTGATATCTTAATAGTTAATATGCCTATTAATTTATTACATTGCTGAAATCATGTTTTGTCCCTTTCTTTAAGTGTCAATCATTTATTTAAAATATATTTGTTTAAGTATTGTTAGTAAATATACTTTTAATTATTTAAATATTTTTTCATATCAGTTTACCCTAACTTCACTATTTTAGACTACTTAATCTACCCAGTGATTTACTGTTATGATTAATAACAAAGAAAATATCACTAAGCATTAAATATACCCCATTTAAGATATACTGTATCCTTAGGATAGAGTCTTAGAAGCAGGCTTATTAACAAGTACACTTTGAAAAATAACTTTATTGAGGAATGCTGCTGCTAAGTCACTTCAGTCGTGTCCGACTCTGTGCGACCCCATAGACGGGAGCCCACCAGGCTCCCCCATCTCTGGGATTCTCCAGGCAAGAACAATGAGGTGGGTTGCCATTTCCTTCTCCAATGCATGAAAGTGAAAAGTGAAAGTGAAGTCACTCAGTTGTGCCTGACTCTTAGCGACCCCATGAACTGCAGCTTACCAGGCTCCTCCATCCATGGGATTTTCCAGGCATGAGTACTGGAGTGGGTTGCCATTGCCTTCTCCGTTTTGCAGGCTATATTTCATTATAGGTTATTACAATATACTGCATAAATTCCATATGTTAGAGACTATATATTTGTTTGCTAATCTATTTTATTTATTTTAATTTTAATTTTTACTTTATTTTACTTTGCAATAATGTATTGGTTTTGCCATACATTGACATGAATCCACCACGGGTCTACATGCATTCCCAAACATGAACCCCCCTCCCACCTCCCTCCCCATAACATCTCCCTGGGTCATCTCCGTGCACCAGCCCCAAGCATGCTGTATCCTGCATTGGACATAGACTGGCGATTCGTTTCCTATATGATAGTATACATGTTTCAATGCCATTCTCCCAAATCATCCCACCTTCTCCCTCTCCCTCTGAGTCCAAAAGTCCACTCTACACATCTGTGTCTTTTTTGCTGTCTTGCATATAGGGTCATCATTGCCATCTTTCTAAATTCCATATATATGTGTTAGTATACTGTATTGATGTTTTTCTTTCTGGCTTACTTCATTCTGTATAATCGGCTCCAGTTTCATCCATCTCATTAGAAGTGATTCAAATGTATTCTTTTTAATGGCTGAGTAATACTCCATTGTGAATCCCTATCAAGCTACCAGCGATATTTTTCACAGAACTAGAACAAATAATTTCAAGATTTGTATGGAAATACAAAAAACCTCCAATAGCCAAAGCAATCTTGAGAAAGAGGAATGGAACTGGAGAAATCAACTTGCCTGACTTCAGGCTCTACTACAAAGCCACAGTCATCAAGACAGTATGGTACTGGCACAAAGACAGAAATATAGATCAACGGAACAAAATAGAAAGCCCAGAGATAAATCCACACACATATGGACACCTTATCTTTGACAAAGGAGGCAAGAATATATAATGGAGTAAAGACAATCTCTTTATTTTATTTTATTTTTTTTTTAGTTTTTTATTTTTTAAATTTTAAAATCTTTAATTCTTGCATGTAAGACAATCTCTTTAACAAGTGGTGCTGGGAAAACTGTTCAACCACTTGTAAAAGGATGAAACTAGAACACTTTCTAACACCACACACGAAAATAAACTCAAAATGGATCAAAGATCTAAGTGTAAGACCAGAAACTATAAAACTCCTAGAGGAGAAAATAGGCAAAACACTCTCCGACATAAATCACAGCAGGATCCTCTATGATCCACCTCCCAGAATTCTGGAAATAAAAGCAAAAATAAACAAATGGGATCTAATTAAAATTAAAAGCTTCTGCACAACAAAGGAAACTATAAGCAAGGTGAAAAGACAGCCTACTGAATGGGAGAAAATAATAGCAAATGAAGCAACTGACAAACAGCTAATCTCAAAAATATACAAGCAACTTATGCAGCTCAATTCCAGAAAAATAAATGACCCAATCAAAAAATGGGCCAAAGAACTAAATAGACATTTCTCCAAAGAAGACATACGGATGGCTAACAAACACATGAAAAGATGCTCAACATCACTCATTATTAGAGAAATGCAAATCAAAACCACAATGAAGTACCACTTCACACCAGTCAGAATGTCTGAGATCCAAAAGTTTGCAAGCAATAAATGCTGAAGAGGGTGTAGAAAAAAGGGAACCCTCCTACACTGTTGTTGGGAATGCAAACTAGTACAGCCACTGTGGAGAACAGTGTGGAGATTCCTTAAAAAATTGCTAATCTATTTTATACATAATAGTTTGTATCTGTTAATCCCATTACCTATTATGATCATTTACATTTTAGGAATCAGTGAACTAAAATGGACCAGAATGGATAAATTTAGTTCAGATGATCATTATATCTACAACTGAGGACAAGAATCCCTTAAAAAAAAAAAAAAGGAATAGCCCTCATAGATAATAAAAGAGTCCAAAATGCAGTACTTGGGTGCAATTTCAAAAATAACAGAAAGATCTCTGTTCATTTGGAAGGCAAAGCGTTCAATGTCACAGTAATCCAAGTCTATGTCCCAATCACTAATGACAAAAAAGCTTAAGCTGAACGTTTCTATGAAGACCTACAAGACCTTTAGAACTAACATGAAAAAGATATATATATATATATATATATATATATATATATATATATATATCCTTTCTATCATAAGGAACTGGAATGCAAACGTAGGATGGCAAGAGATACCTGGAGTAACAGGTAAGTTTAGCCTTGGAGTACAAAATGAAACAGGGCAAAGGTGAACAGAGTTTTGCCAAGAAAGCATACTAGTCATAGCGAACAGCCTCTTTCAACAGCACAAGATATGACTCTAAATATGGATTTCACCAGATGGTCAATAGGGAACGCATGTAAGAATTAAAGATTTTAAAATTTAAAAAAAATAAAAAAATAAAAAAAAAACTTTGCAAAAAAAACATAAATAAAAATGAAATCAATTTTATTATGTTCTTTGTAGCCAAAGATGGAGAAGCTCTGCACAGTCAGCAAAAACAATACCAGGAGCAAACTGTGGTTCAGAGGAACCAGATATCAAATTGCCAACATCTGCTGGATCATAGAAAAAGCAAGAAAATTCCAGAAAAGCATCTACTTTTGCTTCATTAACTAAGCCAAAACCTTTGACTCTGGATCACAACAAACTATGGAAAATTCTAAAAGAGATGGGAATAGCAGATCACCTTACCTGCCTCTTGAGAAACCTGTATGCAGGTCAAGAAGCAACAGTTAGAAGAAGACATAGAACAACAGCCTGGTTCCAAATTGGGAAAGGAGTATATCAAGGCTGTATGTTGCCATCCTACTTATTTAAATTCCATGCAGAGTACCACATGTGAAATGCTGGTCCAGATGAAGCACAAGCTGAAATCAAGTTTGCTTATGGAAATATCAATAATCTGAGATATGCAACTGATATCACCCTTATGGCAGAAAATGAAGAGGAACTAAAGAGTCTCTTGATGAAACTGAAAGAGGAGAGTGAAAAAGCTGCTTAAAACTCAACGTTAATAAAACAAAGATCATGGCATTTGGTCCAATCACTTCATGGCAAATAGATGGGAAAACAGTGTAAACAGTTACAAACTTTATTTCTTGAGCTCCAAAAACACTGCAGATGGTGACTATAGCCATGAAATTAAAAGGCTTCCAAGGCTTGCTCCTTGGAAGAAAAGCTATGATCAACCTAGACAGTGTATTAAAAAGCAGACATCACAGTGTATTAAAATGCTGACAAAGCTCCGTCTAGTCAAAGCTATGGTTTTTCCAGCAATCATGTATGGATGTGAGGGTTGAACCATAAAGAAGACTGAGACCCCAAAGAACTGATGCTTTGAACTGTGGTGTTGGAGAAGACTCTTGAGAGTTCCTTGGATTGCAAGGAGATCAAACCAGTCAACCCTAAAGGAAATCAATCTTCAATATTCATGGAAAGGATTGATGCTGAAGCTGAAGCACTAATACTTTGGCCACCTGATGAGAACACCTGACTCATTAGAAAAGACCCTGATGCTGGCAAACATTGAAGGCAGGAGGTGAACTGGATGACAGAGGACAAGATTGTTGGATGGCATCACTGACTAATAGACATGAGTTTTAGCAAGCTCTGAGAAATGGTGAAGGAGAGTGAATCCTGGCGTGCTGCAGTCCATAATGTCTCAAAGAGTTTGACATGACTGAGCTACTGAACAAAAGCAAAGGGATGTTGTTTAACAGACATAGAGATGAAGCAGGATGAAAGATTACTAAATCATTTTTAAACATATTCTGTTTTAGTGTCCGCATGGCATTAGGATAATTTTTCATGATGCTTTGAAAAATGAAAGTGCATAGTCCAGAAAAAGTTTTAAAAGTCAAAATTAGTGAAAAAGTGAAAGTGAAGTCACTCAGTCCTGTCCAACTCTTTGCTACCCCCTGGACTGTAGGCAACCAGGCTCCTGCATCCATGGGATTTCCCAGGCAAGAATACTGGAGTGGGTTGCCATTTCTTTCTCCAGGGGGTCTTCCCCACCCAGGGATCAAATCTGGCTCTCCTGCATTGTAGGCAGACGCTTTAATCTCTGAGCAACCAGGGAAGCCCAATTTGTGTGAAGGTGGTAGTTATTGCTATATATCAATGGGCACATGAAAGACAGCAATCACAGTGTATATGGAATGAGAAGAAAAGTTATAATGAAGAAATTATTGCACTCAAATTTGAAAAACTTTTTGTTTCCATTTTACCATTTGTGTTTTATAATGGTGAGCATATTATTCAATGTCTGTCAGAGCTTCAGTCTACTTATTTATAAATGCCTAAGTGGATTCTTCTTTATAGGGTTATTTTAGGAATCAAGTGAGGTTTAAAAAAAAAGTGACAACTACAATACAAAATATAAAATATTTGTTAAAAGTAGTACATGATAAGTATAGTTCATCAGATAACTAACGGTAATGGCAGCCATGGGCCAAAGAAGTAACGTTTATTTTGGTACATTAGTCATTTACTTTATTCTGAGTAAATTCATGAGTGTCTATGGATGCTTTTTTTTTTTTTACCTCATGGAGGGGAAAAAGTCAACTTAGCCATAAAATGTAAGAATTTAACTACTAATAGTCAGTATCAGTTCAGTTCAGTTCAGTTCATTTGCTCAGTCATGTCCGACTCTTTGTTACCCCATGAAGGACAGTATGCTAGGCCTCCCTGTTCATCATCAACTCCCGGAGTCCACCCAAACCCATGTCCATCAAATCGATGACACCATCCAACCGTCTCATCCTCTGTTGTCCCATTCACATCCTGTCCTCAAACTTTCCCAGAATTAGGGTCTTTTTAAATGGGTCAGCTTTTCGCATGAGGTGGCCAAAGTACTGGAGTTTCACCCTCAAAATCGAACCTTCCAATGTACGCACAGAACTGACCTCCTCAAGGATGGACTGGTTGGATTTCCTTGCAGTCCAAGGGACTTGCAAGACTCTTCTCCAACACCACAGTTCAAACCACCAATTCTTTAGTGCTCAGCTTTCTTTATACTCCAACTCTCACACCACACGTGACCACTGGAAAAACCATAGCCTTGACTAAATGGACCTTTTTCGGAAAAGTAATGGCTCTACTTTTTAATATGCTGTCTAGGTTGGTCATAACTTTTCTTCCAAAGAGTAAGTGTCTTTTAATATCATTGCTGCAGTAGCCATCTGCAGTGATTTTGGAGCCCCAAAAAATAAAGTCAGCCACTGTTTCCACTGTTTCCCCATCTATTTCCCATGAAGTGATGGGAATGGATGCCAATTTTGGTTTTCTGAATGTTGAGCTTTAAGCCAACTTTTTCACTCTTCACTTTCACTTTCATCAAGAGGCTTTTAGATCCTCTTCACTTTCTGCCATAAGGGTGGTGTCATCTGCATATCTGAGGTTATTGATATTTCTCCTGGCAATCTTGATTCCAACTTATGCTTCCTCCACCCCAGCATTTCTCATGATGTACTCTGCAAAGAAGTTAATGAAGCAGGGTGACATGAACACTATGAAAAGGGAAAAATAATAGGACACTGAAAGAGGAACTCCCCAGGTCAGTAGATGCCCAACACGCTACTAGAGATCAGTGGAGAAATAACTCCAGAAAGAATGAAGGGATGGAGTCAAAGCAAAAACAATACCCAGCTGTGAATGTGACTGGTGATAGAAGCAAGGTCCGATGCTGTAAAGAGCAATATTGCATAAGAACCTGGAATGTCAGGTCCATGAATCAAGGCAAATTGGAAGTGGTCAAACAAGAGATGGCAAGAGTGAATGTTGACTTTCTAGGAATCAGCGAACTAAAATGGAGTGGAAAAGGTGAATTTAACTCAGATGACCATTATATCTACTACCACGGGCAGGAATCCCTTAGAAAAAATGGAGTAGCCATCATGGTCAACAAAAGAGTCCAAAATGCAGGACTTGGAAGCAATCTCAAAAATGATAGAATGATCTCTGTTCATTTCCAAGGCAAACCATTCAGTATTACAGTAATCCAAGTCTATGCCCCAACCAGTAACGCTGAAGAAGCTGAAGTTGAACGGTTCTATGAAGACCTACAAGACCTTTTAGAACTAACACCCAAAAAGATGTCTTTTTCGTTATAGGAGACTTGAATGCAAAAGTAGGAAGTCAAGAAACACCTGGAGTAACAGGCAAATTTGGCCTTGGAATGCAGAATGAAGCAGGGCAAAGACTAATAGAGTTTTGCCAAGAAAATGCACTGGTCATAGCAAACACCCTCTTCCAACAACAAAAGAGAAGACTCTACACATGGACATCACCAGATGGTCAACACCGAAATCAGATTGATTATATTCTTTGCAGCTAAAGATGGAGAAGCTCTATAGTCAACAAAAACAAGACCAGGAGCTGACTATGGCTCAGATCATGAGCTCTTTATTACCAAATTCAGACCTAAACTGAAGAAAGTAGGGAAAACCGCTAGACCATTCAGGTATGACTAAAATCAAATCCCTTATGATTATACAGTGGAAGTGAGAAATAGATTTCAGGACCTATATCTGATAGATAGAGTGTCTGATGAACTATGGGATGAGGTTCATGACATTGTACAGGAGACAGGAAGCAAGACCATCCCCATGCAAAAGAAATGCAAAAAAACAAAATGGCTGTCTGGGGAGGCGTTACAAATAGCTGAGAAAAGAAGAGAAGTGAAAAGCAAAGGAGAAAAGGAAAGATATAAGCATCTGAATGCAGAGTTCCAAAGAATAGCAAGAAGAGATAAGAAAGATTTCTTCACCGATCAATGCGAAGAAATAGAGGAAAAGAACAGAATGGGAAAGACTAGAGATATCTTCAAGAAAATTAGAGATATAAGGGAACATTCCATGCAAAGCTGGGCTCGATAAAGGATGGAAATGGTATGGACCTAACAGAAGCAGAAGATGTTAAGAAGAGGTGGCAAGAATACACAGAAGAACTGTACAAAAAAGATCTTCACAACCCAGATAATCAGGTGGTGTGATCACCCACCTAGAGCCAGACATCCTGGAATGTGAAGTCAAGTGGGCCTTAGAAAGCATCACTATGAACAAAGCTAGTGGAGGTGATGGAATTCCAGTGGAGCTATTTTAAATCCTGAAAGATGATGCTGTGGAAGTGCTGCACTCAATATTCCAGCAAATTTGGAAAACTCAGCAGTGGCCACAGGCCTGGAAAAGGTCAGTTTTCATCTCAATCCCAAAGAAAGGCAATGCCAAAGAATGCTCAGACTACTACACAATTGCACTCATCTCACATGCTAGTAAAGTAATGCTCAAAATTCTCCAATATTGCTGTATTCTCTTTAGCAATACATGCACTGTGAAATTCCTGATGTTCAAGCTGGTTTTAGAAAAGGCAAAGGAACCAGAGATCAAATTGCCAAATCTGCTGGATCATGGAAAAAGCAAGAGAGTTCCAGAAAAACATCTATTTATGCTTTATTGACTATGCCAAAGCCTTTGACTGTATAGATCCCAATAAACTGTGGAAAATTCTGAAAGAGATGGGAATACCAGACCACCTGAGCTGCTTCTTGAGAAATCTGTATGCAGGTCAGGAAGCAACAGTTAGAACTGGACATAGAATGACAGACTGGTTCCAAATAGGAAAAGGAGTACGTCAAGGCTGTATATTGTCACCCTGCTTATTTAACTTATATGTAGAATACATCATGGAAATGCTGGACTGGTAAAAGCACAGCTGGAATCAAGATTGCCGGGAGAAATATCAATAACCTCTGATATGCAGATGACACCACTCTTTTGGCAGAAAGTGAAGAGAATCTAAAAAGCCTCTTGATGAAAGTGAAAGTGGAGAGTGAAAAAGTTGGCTTAAAGCTCAACATTCAGAAAACTAAAATCATGGCATCCATTCCCATCACTTCATGGGAAATAGATGGGGAAACAGTGGAAACAGTGTCAGACTTTATTTTTCGGGGTTCCAAAATCACTGCAGATGGTGATTGCAGCCATGAAATTAAAACATGCTTACTCCTTGGAAGAAGAGTTATGATCAACCTAGATAGCATATTCAAAAGCAGAGACATTATGTTGCCAACTAAGGCCCATATAATCAAGGCTATGGTTTTTCCATTGGTCATATATGGATGTGAGATTTGGACTGTGAAGAAGGCTGAGCGCCAAAGAATTGATGCTTTTGAAGTGTGGTGTTGGAGAAGACTCTTGAGAATCCCTTGGACTGCAAGGAGATCCAACCAGTCCATTTTGAAGGAGATTAGCCCTGGGATTTCTTTGGGCGGAATGATGCTAAAGCTGAAACTCCAGTACTTTGGCCATCTGTTGCAAATTGTTGACTCATTGTAAAAGACTCTGATGCTGGGAAGGATTGGGGAAAGGAGGAGAAGGGAACGACAGAGGATGAGATGGCTGGATGGCATCATTAACTCGATGGACGTGAGTCAGAGTGAACTCCAGGAGTTGTTGGTGAACAGGGAGGTCTGGCATGCTGCGATTCATGGGGTCACAAAAAGTCAGACATGACTGAGTGACTGAACTGAACTGAGCTGAAGCAGGGTGACAATATACAGCCTTGACGTACTTCTTTTCCTATTTGGAACCAGTCTGTTGTTCCATGTCCAGTTCTAACTGTTGCTTCCTGACCTGCATATAGTTTCCTCAAGAGTCAGGTCAATGGTCTGGTATTTCCATCTCTTTCAGAATTTTCCACATCTTGTGATCCACACAGTCAAAGTCTTTGGCATAGTCAATAAAGCAGAAATAGATGTTTTCTGGAACTCTCTTGCTTTTTCCATGATCCAGCGGATTTGGCAATTTGATCTCTGGTTCCTCTGCCTTTTCTAAAACCAGCTTGAACATCTGGAATTTCACAGTTCATGTATTGCTTAAGCCGGGCTTGGAGAATTTTGAGCATTACTTTACTAGCATGTGAGATGAATGCAATTGTACAGTAGTTTGAACATTCTTTGGTACTGCCTTTCTTTGGGATTTGAATGAAAACTGACCTTTTCCAGGCCTGTGGCCACTGCTTAGTTTTCCATATTTGTTGGCATATAGAGTCCAGCACTTTCACAGTGTCATCTTTCAGGATTTGAGATTACTCAACCGGAATTCCATCACCTCCACTAGCTTTGTTCATAGTGATGCTTTATAAGGCCCACTTGACTTCACATTCCAGGATGTCTGGCTCTAGGTGAGGATCACACTATTGTGATTATCTGGGTCATAAAGATATTTTTTGTACAATTCTGTGTATTCTTGCCACCTCTTCTTAATATCTTCTGCTTCTGTTAGGTCCCTACCATTTCTGTCCTTTGTTGAGCCCATCTTTGCATGAAATATTCCCTTGGTATCTTTAATTTTCTTGAAGAAATCTCTAGTCTTTTCCATTCTTTTGTTTTCCTCTATTTCTTTGCATTGATCATTGAGGAAGGCTTTCTTATCTCCCTTTGCTATTCTTTGGAACTCTGCATTCAGATGCTTATGTCTTTCTTTTTCTCCTTTGGTTTTGCTTCCCTTCTTTTGACAGCTATTTGTAAGGCCTCCTCAGACAGCCATTTTGCTTTTTTGCATTTCTTTTTCTTGGGTATGGTCTTGATTCCTGTCTCCTGTACAATGTCATGAACCTCCATCCATAGTTCATCAGGCACTCTATCTATCCAATCTAGTCCCTGAAATCTATTTCTCACTTCCACTGTATAATCATAAG
The DNA here is from genome assembly GCF_016772045.2 of Ovis aries. Classification (NCBI taxonomy): domain Eukaryota; kingdom Metazoa; phylum Chordata; class Mammalia; order Artiodactyla; family Bovidae; genus Ovis; species Ovis aries. Next base: position 75,856,073 of record NC_056059.1, read on the forward strand.
GGATTTGATTTCGGTCATTCTTGAATGGTCTAGTGGTTTTCTCCACTTTCTTCAATTTCAATCTGAATTTGGCAATAAGGAGTTCATGATCTGAGCCACAGTCAGCTCCTGGTCTTGTTTTTCTGACTGTATAGAGCTTCTCCATCTTTGGCTGCAAAGAAGAAATCAATCTTATTTTGGTGTCGACCATATGGTGATGTCCATGTAGTATTTAAATATTTATTTTACTTATTGAAATGTGTCCATACAAAAAGGTTATATTGAAATCCTTACCCTCCTAAGGTAACTCTATCTGCAAAAAGGGTAGTTGCAGTTTTATTAGTCATGATGTAGTCATGTTAGAGCAGGGTGGGCCTCTGACACAATGTAGCTTGTGCCCTTGTGAGAAGTTGGCCATATGAAGACAAAAACACATGGAGAGAATGCCCTGTGAAGACAGAGCATTGGAGTGATGCATCTATAAGCTACGGGACACCAAAGGTTGCTAGCAAACCATCTGAAGCTAAGGAAAGCAAGGAGTGATTCTACTATAGGTTTCACAGAGAGCATGGCCTTGCTGACACCTTCATTTCAGCTTTTTACCTTCCAGAAGCGTGAGAAAATAAATTTCTGGTGATTTAATATATGTAATTCCATATACCTTTATTATGGCAGTCTTAGGAAACTAATACAATTCATGAGACTCATCCTAGAATATAATGTTTTCATATTTGATCAACATAGTGTTATTCACAGGGAACAACTAACCCTATAAAATCACATAATAAGTGGAAAACATAAATTAAAAGTCATGTTTTATTATTGTAAGCTCAGTCCTCTTTGAACCAACAATATAAAATATTGCAAAATGACATAGGGTTCTTGTCTAAGAATCTACAGGCACCCAATGGGCTATGATCCATAGGGTCAGAAAGAGTTGGACATGACTTAGTACCTAAACAATAACAGCACATACCTATACCAAAATTTGTATAGGCAATTTCCTTTGAATTCAGAACTATTGTCTTAGAATTATTTTTAAAATAACTAGTTTGGCACTCTTGGATTTCCCATGTCTTGGTCCTTGGTTTTAGGTCCACAGAACACACACAAAAAATAAAAAACCCAAACAAAATCAACTCATAGGTAAACAAGCTAATGCTTATCTTTCCTTCTTATTTACTGTCAAATACAAAAAATATTAGGAAAAATACTAAAGTAAGGCCTAATATCACCTTTCTAGCTTCTGTTGGTGCTTAAAACAATGACTGGCACAGATAAAATTTTTAATGAACATCTGTTAAATGAATCAATGTTCTATACTGTGACCCCTGCACCTATACTTACGCTGGCTTAGGAAAAGCAAAATGAACTCTCTTTAAAAGCTTTGAAAATAGAGTAAATACAATTCAAAGAAAAGGAGCAAGCACAGGATGAATATATGGCAAGTCTATGTATTTTTTTTTGGGGGGGATAGCACATTTAAAAAATGGAATATAAAATCTCTTCTGTTATATATCAGTGGGTTCTAGTTATATGGATGAAAATAAAAAGAGTACTACAAGAGGAAATAGACACACTTTTATGTGGGAGTTTATGTTTTGCACTTTGTGTCTATAGCTGTTGTTATATCTCTTTATAAAGCAAGTCAGTTTTATCCACATTTACCTGCATGTCATTTAACATACAAAGCCATAGGCACATGTCAGGAAGTATGCCTATTTTCCAAAGCTGCTGTTAAACAAAACACACAGAAAAGGTCAGAACCTTCTCTGGGTCATGGAGTTATAACCCAGAATAACCACTGTGTCTGGTCATCACCAGTTAGGAAAACTTTTATATTAAGATTTCTAGCACATATTCAATATCTGGAATTAGGGCATTCTTGAGTGCTCAGTTGAAAGTAGTTATTTCAAGTAGATCTTCAATTAAGCATATTTACAAGAGGGGTAAATCAAAAGGACATTTGAAGAAAAGTTTCAGTTGCCCTTTTCTCTTCTTCAGTAAGTTTGTTTTACTTCATGGCCCTGGTATTACAAAAAATAACTGAGCAGAACATTGACTGTAAGACACTGTCAGGACATTTCCTATGTGCAGTGGCTAGACAGGAAATTTTCATTTCATACACCATTTGAGCCTAGCTGCAGTGATTTCACAAAAGTCAGCAGGGTTTGAAAAGTTAATGATGAAGTAAAGCATTTGTTTTTGTTATTTTGAGAAAGTACTTGAGTGTTTAAAACTAGAACCTATGGAGGGTGGTTAGCCATGGGAAAGTGCAAAATTTATTTCACTTTATTTGTCACTGCTTACATTTATATCACATTTAGAAGAAAAACATACCATGGAAATAACAATATCACAATGAAAATTACAGCAAGAATCATGGTAATAATCAAAATATGAAATGTGAGTGAATAAGCACACAATATGTAATAATACATATACTACTGAAGAAAGCAAATCAAATGTTTTCCATTTATAGTCACTACAATAGCCATTTCTTTTCTTCACTTAAATACATAAATTTGCTGTAAGTTTATTTATTTATCTACTCATTCATCCCAAAGATATTTGTTAATATATTTTTAACAGTAGGAAATATGTGAACAATAAAAAGACAACTATAACTGTGATTTTATAACAACTATATCTGTTACATCAGATAATGGGTAACAACATTGGAGATTGTTTCTATATCATCCTGAAGAAAAAAACTTTTAAAGTTAATTAGAAGGTTATAGAACTATGAGATAAGATGTTTTTATATGCTAACCTTGACTTTCTTAGTAAAACTGATGATTATGCATTGCTAATTTTATCTCCCGAATGGATCTCCTAACAATAAACTGTATGTGCTTCTGCCTTGATCAGACCAAAACCACTCATCCTCTTGACTCTTGCTACAGCCTTCTGATGTGAAGAGCTGATTCACTGGAAAAGACCCTGATGCTGGGAAATACGAAGGGCTGGAGGAGAAGGGGGTTACAGAGAATGAGACTGGTTGGATGGCATCAATGATTTGATGCATATAAATTTGAGCAAACTACAAGAGATAGTGAAGGACAGAGAAGCCTGGCACGTTGGAGTCCATGGGGTCACAAAGAGCTGGACACAACTTAGTGACTGAACAATAATTTCAGCTTTCTGACCCATGTTCCAGTCTCCACTTAACTCTTTTCTCCTGACCTTTCCAGCACTCCAAGATTTCAGAGGCATTGTGTATGTTAGTTGTTGAGTTGTGTCAGATTCTCTGATCCCATGCACTGTAGCCCTCCAGGCTCCTCTGTCCATGAGAATCTCTAGGCAAGAATACTGGATTGGTTTGCCATTTCTTCCTCCAGGCGATCTTGGAATGGGTAGTCATTTCCCTTCTCCAGGGGAATCTTCCTGACCCAGGGCTTGAACCCATGTCTCCTGCATTGCAGGCAGATTTGTTACTGTCTGAGCCACCAGGGAAACCCTGGTTACAGTGAGCTAAAGAATTCTTGCGTGGATCCATGCCAAGTCACTCTGTTGTGTCCAACTCTTTGCACACTCCATGTACTGTACCTCTCCAGGCTCCTCTGTCCATGGAATTCTCCAGGCAAGAATACTGGAGTGGGTTGCCTTGCCTTCCTCCAGGGTTCAAATGCATCACACCTTAAAGAAGAATAAAATGTCCTTTCCAACCGAGGACTTGTGTTAGTTCTATGTTTCCTAGAGAATGACTTTGCACTTCCTTACTTGTTCTATGTTTTCATAGCCAAGCCATCGGACTTTGTCTTCTGACATTCTTACACCATATACCCTAAATTACACTCACCAAATCCTTTAGATTCTCTACACAAACCCATAAAAGTCCTCAACATGCTATATCTCTTTACTTCATTCCTATACACATGCTTTTTCTTGTCTTTAAAACTCTACCCCATTTTTTTCTTGAAAGTCCCAATACATTATATAAGACCCAGTTTAAATCTAAGGTCCTCTGAAAAATAGTCTCAAACTCCCCAGTAGGGAGGCAGTCCCCTTTTTGCTTAAAGTTTTTCATCTATTTCTAAAATATCTTTGATCACACCATGCTACATTTCACTTTATGTCATTTTTTTTTCTTTTAGTGGTACTGTCCTATTTTTAGTTTGTATCTACATACAACAAGTAAGATGGAACTCAGAGTGTTCACTTTGGCAGAAAATATATTAAAATTGAAGAAATACAGAGCCAGAACCGCCCAAAAGGTTCTCTTTATCTCACTAAATAACTTTGTTCTATATATAATGAAATATCAAAATCCATTGCATTAATAAGATATATTGCTGAACATACATTTCATAGTTAATCTTTTGTTCTCCAATGTCAATTCAATTATATAATAATTACACATATTTTATATGATAGAGTTGATGTTTCTGAATATGTAACTCTGTTTCTAATGGATGCATATTAAGCTGGTTTTCCCACTAAACAACTTGAACAATTTGGCAATGACATACCTTTTCTTCTTTCATGTGAAAGATTGTCATGATTTTAATATTTACAGATTATCACATCTAATATAGGGGAAAACAAAAACAGAAACAAAATAATAGGGAATTCTGATCTTCCAAGAAGAAATGATTGTTGCAAGCAATACTTTCAAAATAGAATAGGCCAAAAGGAATATTCCAACTTTTTATCTCCCTAGTAACATTTGCTTCAAAAAACTTTTCACTGTAAAATCATAAATTAAGTCATTTTCTGCCTATCACTTAAACTGCAAAAATATAAAATAAAAAAGGGAAAAAGTTCCTCCACTCAGAAGTTACTGCCTTTTTGATATCTTTTAAAACACACAGTATATAGCAGAGTTATTTGCAAATCCTATTTAAAAAATCTTTCAGTAATTCTTGATTATTTCTAGAATAAGTTAGCATTTCACTGTGAATGCAAAGATTAATAAAACAATAATTACTCATGGAGTACTATGTGTTAGGCTTGATGATAAGTGTGAAACATAGAGCTCAATGGAAACTGATGAAGTGCCTTTATTCCTCATGTGAGGCTGGACATGAATGAGGGCAACAGATATCAATAAAAACAAGCCAGCAGTCACATAGATGTAAATCTCAGAAGGTTAAGTAGAGTGAAGGAAATTGGCATGGATCTGAGAAGATGGGTTTGGCATATGCAAATCTAATTAGATTTGGCAACTAAGAGAAGGCCGCACCAAAAAGATGAGTTTCAAATCAATAACCCAGGAAGACATAAAGTGAATGTAAGATGTTTACTCCAAGAATTTTCAGATTTCAAGAAGAGTAAGCCAAAAACAAAGATAATGGCATCCGGTCCCATCACTTCATGGGAAATAGGTGGGGAAATAGTGGAAACATTGTCAGACTTTATTTTGGGGGGGCTCCAAAATCACTGCAGATGGTGATTGCAGCCATGAAATTAAAACATGCTTACTCCTTGGAAGAAGAGTTATGACCAACCTAGATAGCATATTCAAAAGCAGAGACATTACTTTGCCAACAAAGGTCCATCTAGTCAAGGCTATGGTTTTTCCAGTGGTCATGTATGGATATGAGAGTTGGACTGTGAAGACAGCTGAGCACCGAAGAATTGATGCTTTTGAAGTGTGGTGTTGGAGAAGACTCTTGAGAGTCCCTTGGACTGCAAGGAGATCCAACCAGTCCATACTAAAGGAGATTAGCCCTGAGTGTTGTTTGGAAGGAATGATGCTAAAGCTGAAATTCCAATACTTTGGCCACCTCATGCAAAGAGTTGACTCATTAGAAAAGACTCTGATGCTGGGAGGGATTGGGGGCAGGAGTGAAAGGGGACAACAGAGGATGAAATGGCTGGATGGCATCACTGACTCGATGGACGTGAGTCCGAGTGAACTCCGGGAATTGGTGATGGACAGGGAGGCCTGGTGTGCTGTGATTCATGGGGTTGCAAAGAGTCAGACAAGACTGAGCGACTGAACTGAACTGAATGGAAGCCAAAAAAATACACCTTGGTGAATAAATAAATTAGTATATGATTTTATATATTTTCTGTGTAACTGTTTTCTTGAAGTCTGATAATATGAATATTGGACCTTCTAAAATATTTCTCTATGTCTCTTCTTCCTGTCTTATAATGTCTTCTCTTTCCACTCTTCTCTTTTCTTTCTCATTCTTTCTCTGTTCTATTTTTATCTTCCCAGTCTTTTTGGATTATTTTTATTTAACCATTGTACTTATAAGTTATAAGTTATGCTTTTTATATTTATGTATGTAGTACCTTCCATTTTCTTTGCATATAATCAATTCAACTCGAAACTCTTTAGTCATTCTTCAGAATCAAGGCAGATTCTCTTATCTTTTTGTACATTTCTTTTCTCTGCTTCTTTTTTAGTATTTTTACCTTCTACTTTTTTTTCCTGCAGATATATCTCCATTTGTTCAATATCATGTATAGTTCAAAACTGCATTCTTGGTATGACAACTCCAGCCTTAAAACACATATCACTTTACAGGATGCGCATTCATGGATGATAACTAACTTTATACTATTTGAGGAAGAAAATTTGATTGATCTACTTGAGATAATGTTTTTATCCAACTGACTATGGGGAGTTAGTATCACATTGCACACTTAGCAGAATATGTGGAAGGAGAATCTCAGATGAGGTTCATCAGCAAATGGATTATGAAGTGTTCTTGAAGAGTCACTGTACAAGTCACAAGTACAAAACTAATGAACTGTTGCTCAGCTATGTTGACAGAAGTTGTTCCTAACAGAGCACACAGTAGGGTAGAAAATCAACATAATTTGTAGCATAAATTATTTCAGAAACTGCCATCAAGGAAATATTTTGTTATGCTGGCATCAACAAACTCTTCCTTGAAGGGCCAAATAGTAAAATTAAAGGTTTTGTGGATCAAAAGGTGTCTATTGCAACCACACTTTGACTATACTAGGAAAGCAGCCATACACAATAGGTAAGTGAATAGGCATGTCTTTGCTTTAATAAAATTCTATTTACACAGATAAAAGGGCCTGCTGGCCATAGTTGACTGGTCTTGTACAACTGGAGTTTAGGAATACGTATTTTGGAGGATTTGTTACAATTGTGTGGGTCTCTGTATGCACATTTAAAGGGAGCCATATCTAATGCAATATGAACAAACACATTTTGGCTGAAGACAATTAAATATTTAATTAATTTATACACAATCAAATTTTTCTGAAATAGGCAATTTTTAGGACCAGTTACTGATTTTTTTGACATCACTTTGCAATTTTAGGTTGTAATAGAAATAACTTTTTCCTCACTCATCATATAGTTGCAAATGCATTCTAAGTTTTTTAAAGCTATTTTTCAAAAAGATAATTATGTGCTGAAGCACTAAAATTGTGATAAGTGCTTAGGTGGGAAGTGTTCCTATATGGAGAAAGAGAAGTACTAATGGAGCTAGAGTTGAGAATGCTAAAGTGGGAAAGACAGAAGCCATACTGGGGGAAATTTCTCTTTCAGATAATTAACGTATGCCAAGAACTACAGAAATTAAACAGCTAGCTTTTATAAATGCAAAAGCTGATATTACCACCTTCCATCTCTCAACTCCTACACACTAAGTTGGGAGATGAGAGACATGAAATTGGGAGTTTAAATCAAAAACTTCTTCTGGAAATGGTCACCATCAACATAAATCTATTAATAAGTGTGGTTCATTGGAGGTCTGCTAACATACTGAGAAAGAGTATAGTGGGGTCCTTATGGAGGAGTTGGGGGAATAAGTACAAATCTTTCTTGTAGAAAATGCAATCGTTTTTCTATTCACACAGGTATCTCTGGAATAATGTAGATATATATGATATGAAAATTGATGGTGAAATAAATATTTCAAGGACCCAAAAGAGCTCTTGAAATGCAGGAAAGGACTCATTCTTCTCAAAAGGTTGAGCATTTTTATTGTCAATCAGGAAATGATTCATAATTTTAATGTCACCGAATAAATTCATCCAAAAAATTGTGTTGGATTTGAAATGTTATGTACCCATGAGAACCAAGTATTCATGATTGTAAGGCACCATGAAGTCTGTGATGTAGCTTTATCATATTAGCCATAAACTGGTAAAATTTCCCCAGTTGATAGTTGTTTTTGTTTGTTTGTTTTGGTTTTATTTTTATTTTTATTTTTAGTTTTTATTTTTTTAATTTTAAAATCTTTAATTCTTACATGCGTTCCCAAACATGAACCCCCCTCCCACCTCCCCTCCCCATAACATCTCTCTGGGTCATCCCCATGCACCAGCCCCAAGCATGCTGTATCCTACGTCAGACATAGACTGGCGATTCAATTCTTACGTGATAGTATCCATGTTAGAATGCCATTCTCCCAAATCATCCCACCCTCTCCCTCTCCCTCTGAGTCCAAAAGTCCATTATCCACAGCTGTGTCTTTTTTGCTGTCTTGCATACAGGGTCGTCATTGCCATCTTTCTAAATTCCATATATATGTGTTAGTATACTGTAGTGGTGTTTTTCTTTCTGGCTTACTTCACTCTGTATAATCAGCTACAGTTTCATCCATCTCATCAGAACTGATTCAAATGAATTCTTTTTAACGGCTGAGTAATACTCCATTGTGTATATGTGCCACAGCTTTCTTATCCATTCATCTGCTGATGGACATCTAGGTTGTTTCCATGTCCTGGCTATTATAAACAGTGCTGCGATGAACATTGGGGTACATGTGTTTCTTTCAATTCTGGTTTCCTCGGTGTGTATGCCCAGCAGTGGGATTGCTGGGTCATAAGGTAGTTCTGTTTGCAATTTTTTAAGGAATCTCCACACTGTTCTCCATAGTGGCTGTACTAGTTTGCATTCCCACCAACAGTGTAGGAGGGTTCCCTTTTCTCCACACCCTCTCCAGCATTTATTGCTTGCAGATTTTTGGATCACAGCCATTCTGACTGGTGTGAAGTGGTACCTCATTGTGGTTTTGATTTGCATTTCTCTAATAATGAGTGATGTTGAGCATCTTTTCATGTGTTTGTTAGCCATCCGTATGCCTTTTTGGAGAAATGTCTATTTAGTTCTTTGGCCCATTTTTTTGATTGGGTAGTTTATTTTTCTGGAATTGAGCTGCATAAGTTGCTTGTATATTTTTGAGATTAGTTGTTTGTCAGTTGCTTCATTTGCTATTATTTTCTCCCATTCAGAAGGCTGTCTTTTCACCTTGCTTATAGTTTCCTTTGTTGTGCAAAAGCTTTTAATTTTAATTAGATCCCATCTGTTTATTTTCGCTTTAATTTCCAGAATTCTGGGAGGTGGATCATAGAGGATCCTGCTGTGATTTCTGTCTGAGAGTGTTTTGCCTATGTTCTCCTCTAGGAGTTTTATAGTTTCTGGTCTTACATTTAGATCTTTAATCCATTTTGAGTTTATTTTTGTGTGGGGTGTTAGAAAGTGATCTAGTTTCATTCTTTTACAAGTGGTTGACCAGTTTTCCCAGCACCACTTGTTAAAGAGATTGTCTTTACTCCATTGTATATTCTTGCCTCCTTTGTCAAAGATAAGGTGTCCATATGTGTGTGGATATATCTCTGGGCTTTCTATTTTGTTCCATTGATCTATATCTCTGTCTTTGTGCTAGTACCATACTGTTTTGATGACTGTGGCTTTGTAGTAGAGCCTGAAGTCAGGCAGGTTGATTCCTCCAGTTCCATTCTTATTTCTCAAGATTGCTTTGGCAATTCGAGGTTTTTGTATTTCCATACAAATCTTGAAATTATTTGTTCTAGTTCTGTGAAAAATATGGCTGGTAGCTTGACAGGGATTGCATTGAATTTGTAAATTGCTTTGGGTAGTATACTCATTTTCACTATATTGATTCTTCCGATCCATGAACATGGTATATTTCTCCATCTATTAGTGTCCTCTTTGATTTCTTTCATCAGTGTTTTATAGTTTGCATTCCTATACATGAATAATGAGAAAGTAGAAAAAGAAATTAAGGAAACAATTCCATTCACCATTGCAATGAAAAGAATAAAATACTTAGGAACATATCTACCTGGTTTTATTTTTAATTTGCAGTTATTTTGAACAGAGTTTGCCATGAAGCACAAAACTATTGATAAACATCATATTGTGCAACAAATTTATGGATCAATCTAGATCAAAAGCTAAGGAAGTAGAAAATGGAATTATTTTGAAAATTATATCCATAGGAAGACAATACTAAGACTGGAAATAGTGAATTGCTACAACTCCCCCTAAATTAATATTTTTCTTGTGTGCTCAATTGGTTTAGTTGTGTCCAACTCTTTGTGACACTGTGGACTGTAGCCCACCAGGCTTCTCTGACCATGGGATTCTCCAGGCAATTATACTCGAGCAGATTGCCTCCAGGGGATCTTTCCAACCCAGGGACTGAACCCACATCTCTTAAGTCTCCTGCAGTGCAACCAGGTTTCTTTTTTTAACCGCTAGAGCCACTGAGATCCAAATTTGTCCTTAGACTTAGCACTGGCAACCTCCATTTTAACTGCTGATTAGTCTCAACCCAAAATATTAATTCTACTGCCACATGTCCTAAAAGCATCATTTCTACTTTGTTTTTAAGGACGTTAATATTCTTGGAAAATAAAAGACTTGTTTTTGTTTCATTTTATGCTTAATGTTTTACCTGAGAGAAACATAGTGACGCAGTTAAATTCAATCATGGATCAAATATTCCTATCAGAAGTTCAAAAATTATATATTTGGATTTCAAATCTGAATGAAAGCTAGTTTGCATGAAAGGGAAGTATTATTTTTATAATATATTCTGATTTAATTACACTTTATAATGTATTCCATTTTGCTCCATACAAATTTTTTCATAGAGAATAAATACTCTTTATCTCATTGAGAATAAATACACTTCATATTTGCTCTATATGGTTATGATAATATGCTACAATTTTAGGAAGATAATTTGTTTTCGAAATTTCTGGTTTCACAGTTTTTCCACGTAAAAATCACAGTAGTTTAACTTCTACTTTTAAAAATATTAAGTTTATCAGTTTGAAAATAAGTTTATGCACTGTGCTTAATATTTAGAATGACTTACTTATGCTTTATGTCAGCCGTATACAAATGTCATTAAACACAAGTGTCATTTTGCACTTCTCTCTTAAAAATTTGGTCCCATTTCTATGACTTCTTCAACAGGTATTTAATAAGAAGTAATAAATAACATACAAGGGAACTTTCAGAAAAATATGAATTCATGATGATATGGCTGGCCTATTGAAGGGTAAAATTATGCTGAGATTTAACAATGCAGTTAACATAAAGAGAAGTATTTATGTAATTCAAAGGACAAAATTTTGTGTTGGAAGACACAGTCCAATATTGTTGATGATGATGAAAATAGTGTTTTAAGTATTCAGTATGCGGGGCATGCATGATGACTCACTAGGCAGAGAAAATTATTACTGCCCATTAAAGAATTAGCTTTCACACAAATGGAAAAGTTGATTACTGCACCTCAGAGTGGCTGATTTCTAAAATTATATAATTAATGAACGTATGAAATATTTAATTTCACACATAAATATCTGTGAAGAAAAATTAATTGTTTCACACAAGAAAAGTAATTCATTTTACATGCAGGATCAAATATTAAATCTGAAATCATAAAATAGTTTGTCATAGTATTTGTTCATGCCAGTTGTGTAGCAAAGTTATTAACACTTCTATATTTTCAGAAATTATGTAAGTGGAAAATTTCATAATATAGATGGCACTGCTAATATAATTAAAGCCAAATAGTTTGTGTGTATTAACTGTACAATAAAAATGTTTCTGAGGTCCACAGGCTCAGAGAGTTTGGATTAGGTATCCTAAATTTATATTGTAGAATTATTTTATGAGAAAGATAATGAAACAAGCTGGTTAGATTTAGCTACCTTGTATTAGGTGATAGCCAAATTTCTAAATATTTTATAAGATAAATTCAGTAAGCCACATATATTTTATCCATTGTGTATCATAGCATACAATATAAAGCAATACTTATCAGAATGCAAGACCTTCAGTCTTAAAAATTATAACAAACTTAATGTAATAAGTTATCATGTAAAACTTTCTTATTTGTTATAGCAAAGTCCAAGATTCAGATTTTGTCATAGCATTTCTACTAGTACAAGTTCCATACTTTCAAAATGATGCTGAAATGTTGAAACTATTATCAGTTATAAAGTTCAAATTTATGTTTTAAAAAATTAAAGTGACAAGTCCCTTCTTTAAAATATAAATAAAAATTCTCATCTCATAGAGGGGATTTTAATTAAATAGCTTGAAGTGATGCTTAAGAATATATATAATAATCTATCCATCTATCTATACATCCCTCTCTCTATATATATGTATACACATATATATATACAGTATCTATTAAAATACATACAGTATGAACATACTATATATATGAAATATAAAAAATATATATGTAGCAGTATTGTATACTATATGTAGATATGTTATATATGTGTGTCTGTTTATATAATAATATTAATAAGAATACTTATTATGATTATTGTAATTCTTTTCTTGCCAGTCCAATGTCAAAAGTCCTACCTGGCTAAAAGTTTCCTATATCCCCATCAGATCATTTTGAGATAATTGGTCATTTTTCCTGAGTCCTATTCTCATTAGATCAGCCTGTGGACCCTAGCTGATTAAGCTGCAAATCCTTCTGCAAACTGATGACTGAATGAATTTGTACAGTCTGATTCTATCCCATTATGTTACCTTGCAAACTTAACCACTTTCTATGCACTCATTAATTATGAGCAGTTATAGTATAAAACAATGGAGTCCATGGAAGCAGTATAGATTAAGATCATTGTTTACGTACTGTATAAAACATAACAAACAAAAACCTAAAGAACTTTTCTAACAAGCTTAATCAAATTTTAAATCGTGGAAGAATTCTCAATTAGAGCATGTTGGCAATACAAATGAATCTGAAATTCAAAATTCTGGCCAGAAAGCTTTCACTAACATTCTATTTACTTTTCAATGGATAGAGCAAATCTTAATGGGTCAGTGTTCTCACTAATATGTGATAATGGGGAGAGAGGGATCGAATGATCATCAGAAAGTGAGAGACATTCTTCATGCAAAACATTAAATATAGAATGCAGTCAAAATGATATGTCAACTTTCACTCAGTGAAAACAAGGAAAAATAACTTCTGTTCAAAAATTCAGGAAAGTTGACTTTTTAGGGAAATCTTTTGTCTGTTTGTCATTCTTAAAGTCCATAGGGATTCTCCAGGCAGAAATACTGGAAAGGATTGCTATGTCCTCCTCCATGGGATCTTCCCAACCCAGGGATCAAACCCAGGTCTCCTGCATTGCAGACAGATTCTTTACCATCTGAGCCTCCAGAAAAGTCCATACACACACACAGGATAATAAAAGGGAAGAGTTACTCCCTAGCTGACTTAATTTTCTGAATGGAACATAGTGAAAAAACAATAATATATACACTGAAGTTTTTATTCCTAAATAAAAAGTAAAACTTTTTTGATGTGAATATAAAAATTTCTTATTTGATGTGATAGATCTTATTTGATGTGAATATAAAAATAGAATCTATCTTTCTTAAAAAGGTGATTGTCTATGACATAGACAAATGCTCAAAACTAACCATTGCATAAAATTGGTGGATAATAACTATTTATCTATCATGTAAACACTATTTTTCATAATTTGAAAGAATGTACTACAACAAAAAGAAAGAACAAAAGAGTTAAGACACAGTGATGTATATTTTGGACAAGTATTCCAGATTTAAATGTTAGCAGAGATTACTTTTTTCTTTGGTAAATATGCTATTTTTAAAAACTGGCTGGTCATTATACTTTGAATTGTGTACTCACAGGCAATATATGCTTTCTCAGAGTGGATGGCTTTGGACTGACTTTTGAGAAGGAATTACCATTCCCTTCTGTGAGTTTTAAGTAATCTGAATAATGCTTGGAATGATCAAAAGAATATGAATACAAACAAAGCTGACTAGTGTAAGATGCTTATAGCCAAAGACTCAGTGGTGAAATTCCATACTTATTTCCATCAAACATCAGATTTATCATAGGCAATATTCAAGAAAGCAAATTATAGAGATCTTTATATATTATATACATAATTTCTTGACCAAAGTTGCCTCTATTAATTTTAACCTTTTATTTCTCTTTCTTCTGTTCATAGGATTATTGTAGAATGAAGTTCTATGTCATTCTGTATTAAAGTTTAAAATGAATAAGAAAAGAAAAAGAAAGAAGGAGGAAAAGAGGGGAGGAGAAAGAAAAAGGGAGAGACAACAAAGGAAAATGGAAAAGCAACATTTCTTCATCACAATATGTTACATTACTCTGAAAAGTGAAAGTGAAGTTGCTCAGTCCTGTCCAACTCTTTATGACCTTATGGACTGTAGTCCACCATTCTCCTCTGTCCATGGGATTTTCCAGAAAAGAATGCTGAAGTGGGTCGCTGTGTCCTTCTCCAGGGTATCTTCCCAACCCAGGGATCGAACCCAGATCTGCCACATTGCAGGCAGACTTCACTCTCTGAGCCAACAGGGAATACTCTTATTTTATTTAATAAAGTTTTTTGCTTGCTTGCTACATAATGCAATATCAATTTTTGGATAAATGCATCAAACAAAATGTCCTAAGATGGCAATAGTTAAATGACACTATGTTGTGAAATTTGACATGAACATAATATCATATGTCCACTATCATACTTCAATTTACCAAAAAAGAAAATATACCAGGGAAATATACCAGAAGTCCACATCAAACATCCCCCTTTTATGTACCCCTCAAGAGTGAACTGCATATTCAACTTGAGGGAAAAACCCTAAATAATTCCAAAGAATTATTGTGCTTACTCTACAAATTTCTGTTTTAATACAATGTTCAGCAGAATGTATTTCTTTTCCATGTGTTCACATATCATATTGACTGTAACATCTAATGAGGTGGGGGTGAGCTTTTCCTCAACTGCTAACTTTTCACAAAACTTTCTAATGATCAGGCAGAATAGCATTTCCCACTTATTTAAAACTTTTTAATGATCATTTTTTCCCCCAATGCCTAGCAAAGCAGCTGTTTTTCCCTCAGACTGAGGTTTATGCCAAGTTTAAAATGTTAATGTTTTTGAGCCATGTGCTCAAGAATTAAGTATCTCCAATTTCCAAACTGGAAGATCTTGGCAGCTTTCACTCACTAAATATACTCAGTTAGAAAGAGACTTCTAACATAGAGGAAAGGAAAGGAATCCAGGCACTTCTCTTCATCAACTTTGTGACCTTCCTAAATGGCCAACAGTATTAAGGTTCCTTTTAATGATCTACAATTAGTGGAATATGATTTTAGTGGTTGGCCTACGTGGTTAATTTTTAAATTAACAAAATTAGATTACTGAGCAGGATAAGAAGAATAGGATAATTATAAATAAGACTGTGTTACACCAAGATACTTGATATTATAAAAGCAAATGGTTTTAAATAAGTTCAAGGTTCTTAATTTTGATAAATTTGTGTCAACCATAAGATGGCCTTTCAAATTTAAAAGAATACTATAAAATTCTATTTGTTCTAGGGAATAAAATTCCCCAGGCTCTGTGAAAGTTATCTAACATTTGTTTTGTCTTCAAGTCTTATTTTAATAATTACATTTTAAAATTTACTTTTTTGGCATACATCTCTGTGAATTATAAATGTGTAGATTCATGTAACCAACTAGAACAATAAGCATATATAATAGTTCCCTCACTCCCCAAAACCTCCTTTGTGCTATACCTTTAAAATAATATTTCTCTATCTCTGTTGCTGCTGCTGCTGCTGCTAAGTCACTTCAGTTGCGTCCAACTCTGTGTGACCCCGTAGATGACAGCCCACCAGGCTCCTCTGTCCCTGGGATTTTCCAGGCAAGAATACTGGAGAAGGTTGCCATTTCCTTCACTATCTCTAAAATCAGACAAAGAATGATGATTTTATTGTTTTGAGAATACCATATGTGTGTTACTCGCTCAGTCATGTCCAACTCAGTGAACCCATGAACTGTAGCTTGCCAGGCTCCTCTATCCATGAATTTCTCCAGGCAAGAACACTGGACCGAGTGGCCATTCCCTTCTCTAGGCCATCTTCCTGATCCAGGGATCGAACCCACGTCTCCTGCATTGCAGGCAGATTTTTTACCTTCTGAGCCGACCAGGGAAGCCTGAGAACACCATATAATGTCATAGAATATGTAACTTTATATGACTGGCTTCTTTCACTGAGTATAATATCTTGAAGGTGAATTCAAGTTGCTACATTTATAAATAACATTCTTTTTTTGATGAATGTTATTCCACTATATGGATTTATTGGAGATTATCATTTGTAGAAAAACATTTGAGTTCTTTCTAGGTTTTGGTGATTGCAAGTAGATTTACGATAGAGATCCAAGGGCAGGTTTTCCTGTTTGTATACATTTATGTTTCTCTAAAGTAAATAACAGAAGTGGAAATATGTCACATGGTTAAGAGTAAAAAAAAAAGCTACTGGGTAATCCCAAGAGCAGAATGAAAATGTCAGAAAAATAGCTGAGAAAAACTGGGAATAAAATTACCTACATCAGAGGATTCTAGTGAAGAATTATAACATTTGAGATGTCATAGCCCCTGATGTGGTTCTGAAAAAAATCTTTGTTTCCACTAATACATGACAAATGCAAAATAGCACTGTTAACAAAAGCTCTTAAAATCAATGATTCCCCAATTCTCTCTGGTCTAAAAAACATCAAAATGTCTCTAAATAATTTTTTAAAATATTAATATTACTGATACATTCAGTGGTCACTATGTGTAGTTTTAACTTTTTATTGTGTTTCAGGTAAATGAGGGCTTCTGGTGATCATTATTCTTAGATTGTTTAAGGTTATTTAGATATAAAATGTGAGATTCCATGTTATATAAATTTTATATTTATCAATGTGAATTTTGGCAAATAAATATTAGATATCTATTTTTGAAAGCAGTACAGCCATTTTTATTAGTAAAATTTATGTTTAGCGTTTTTTCCTGTTGTAATTTAGTGGAGCTCTAAAATTCTTACATATAGTTCACATCTTTCCTTCTGTTTCAGCAAAGGCAAAGTGTTATCCTGGTAGATTTTCTGACAATGTCCTTGCATATATAATGAGTCTGGAAAATCTTTGTTGGTGTGTGCTCATTTTACAAAATGGAGAATTTTTCATTATAACTACTCTTTTGAAATAAATGTTACCAGTGTTTTGAATGGTGGTGAGAAACTTGGATCCAGGGCTGTTGAGATCAACAATAGCACTGAATGAAGTATCTGGTTGGAAAGAGAAACCAATCCTGGGTCGCTTTGCATCAGCATCCTTTGAGAAGGCTTTCTCACCACTAACATTTGCATGATAAATTTATGGACTCTGGCTCTACCAGCTTGATTGAACACATTGCATTTTGCTAAGAACAGCATGTCAACTAGCACAGTCAGCATCCATATACATCTGGGAAAACTGCAACTGTTAGAATTGTGCCATGGGACTGAAGACAAGAAAAGCTTTGTCAGCTGTCAGTTAGACATTTTGCTCACTATCTATTGATGGATGAAAATGTTGCTAATATTCAATGTGGTGTTTCATATATTACTCTTTGGATTCTGACAGCTCCAGAGGTAAAGAGAGAGGTCAAGTAAAGGCACAGGAACAAGAGAAATCCCCAGCCTTAGTCCTAATACTTCAGGAGATGAGGAACAAAAGAAAATTACAAGCACAAAAAGTGGGTCTGAGAAAGCAGCTGGAGGTGGTTGGCAGAGAGTAATGCTACAGGGCAATGATTCACTTTAGAAAATATCATTGGTTCCTCTGACATGTGCAAAAAGCAGGCAAGATTTTATGTAATAATGAATTTCTTGCATTATCTGAAATAGCTGCATAATGTTACCCAGTTCTGAAGACCGCAGGGGTTTGTCTACAGACCATTCTGCTTGAGAGTTAATTTTATATTATCTGCATAATTTAAGCAGAATTTTTTAAAATGATTAAAATACCTATTTGAACTTTCAATTTAATTTTGCATGGTATAAATTGCATTGAAACTGGGTTTTTAAAAATCTGAGATCAATGGTCACAATGAATAAAAATAAGGATATAAATTTTGGATCTTCCTTCATAGCTCAGCGGGTAAAGAATCTGCCTAAAAGACAGGTGACTGGGTTCAATTCCTGGATTAGGAAGATCCCCTGGAGAAGGAAATGGCAACCCACTCCAGTATTCTTGCCTGGAGAATCCCTTGGACAGAGGAGTCTGGCAGGCTACAGTCCATGTGGTCACAAGAATCAGACATGACTTAGCAACTAAACCACCACCACAAAAACAAATTAAAGAAAAATAAAATGAGAACATCAGGAAAGACTTTTTTTTTAAATCTATTCCAGAAGAGGATAAGTTATCTTGCTAGTAGTAAACAGGGATATAGTCTTACTGCAGCATTGGATAAGTAATTTTAAATGGCTATATGAAGGTTTGATATAATACAACAAATTTTGTTCTTGGACGTCTAAAAGTAGCCAACAAAGGAAATTAGTACACTTTACATCTTTAGTACCAATCATCAGTCATACTACCTTTTAATGAAACAGGACATGAGGATGGGAATAAGGTTCAGGAATGGGTGGAGACTGAGATGTAGTTGGATTGAGAAATCATGAGGCTCAGTGCTGACATGGAATTTCAAGTTCAGGTGAAATTCAAGGTTGTAGTTGTGTCAGAAATTTTAGACGTAAGTTTGGTTATAAATAAAATGAGAATTTTGAATCTAAGACATTGTTCTTTTAAATAGGCATCCCAGATCACTTGCTCTGTATAACTCTTCATGTTGTAGAATGACAGCAAATTGACAAGTGTATGTGTTTCCCCCATGTGCTCATGAATGTTGTTGGAAAGGAATTTATCTTCTAATTCTTAGACCAGCTTGCTTATGTTTCTGTTCTCTTAGAATAAAGGTATCATTTAAACCTGTTGAAATATCACCCACTGCAGATTCATTAAAAATAATAATAATAATTGTAAACTTAGAGGGGAAGTACCACGCCAAGTTGTCAAGGTCAGCATTAGAATATGCTTGCATGTTCAGTTGCTTCAGTTGTGTCTGACTCTGCAACCCTATGGACTATAGCTCACCAGGCTCCTCTGTCCATGGGATTCTCCAGGCAAGAATACTGGAGTGGGTTTCCATGCCCTCCTCCAGGGGATCTTCCCAACCCAGGGATCAAACTCATATCTCACATCTCTCCTTCTTTACCATTAGCATCACTTGGGAAGCACTAGAGTATAGTTCTATTGAAATCATGGTCAAAAAAAAAAAAAAAAGGAAATTTTTAGAAAGCCAAGCCACTGAGTACATTAATGAAGTATAATCAAGAGTTGATACTTGAAGAAAAAAAAAAAAAGTGAAATGTACATAGTACTGAAGACAAAGCAGAAAGAAAAGGAATCTTCTGGCCTGAGTATTCAGATATCAAACTGTAAAAGAAGAGCAGAGACATCTTTCAGATAGAATCCAAAGGTGAATTCTGTGATACTTATTACCAGGACATGTATTTTTTACAAGCCTATATGCCCATCCCAAGGTTTTCTCTTGCTATATGTTGAAGTAAATAGATTGCTGGCTTGGAGACTTGCATGTGATCCATGCCTTCATAGGGAAAGCATATTTGTATAATATTAGAGATCTTTCTAAAGATGCTTAGTATCAGAGAAATGCAAATCAAAACCACAATGAGGTACCACTTCACACCAGTCAGAATGGCTGCGATCCAAAAATCTGCAAGCAATAAATGCTGGAGAGGGTGTGGAGGAAAGGGAACCCTCCTACACTGTTGGTGGGAATGCAAACTAGTACAGCCACTATGGAGAACAGTGTGGAGATTCCTTAAAAAATTGCAAACAGAACTACCTTATGACCCAGCAATCCCACTGCTGGGCATACACACCGAGGAAACCAGAATTGAAAGAGACACATGTACCCCAATGTTCATCGCAGCACTGTTTATAATAGCCAGGACATGGAAACAACCTAGATGTCCATCAGCAGATGAATGGATAAGAAAGCTGTGGTACACATACACAATGGAGTATTACTCAGCCGTTAAAAAGAATTCATTTGAATCAGTTCTGATGAGATGGATGAAACTGGAGCTGATTATACAGAGTGAAGTAAGCCAGAAAGAAAAACACCAATACAGTATACTAACACATATATATGGAATTTAGAAAGATGGCAATGACGACCCTGTATGCAAGACAGGAAAAAAGACACAGATGTGTATAACGGACTTTTGGACTCAGAGGGAGAGGGAGAGGGTGGGATGATTTGGGAGAATGGCATTCTAACATGGATACTATCACGTAAGAATTGAATCGCCAGTCTATGTCTGACGCAGGATACAGCATGCTTGGGGCTGGTGCATGGGGATGACCCAGAGAGATGTTATGGGGAGGGAGGTGGGGGGGGGGTTCATGTTTGGGAACGCATGTAAGAATTAAATATTTTAAAATTAAAAAAAAAATTAAAAGAAAAGAAAAATAAATAAAGACGCTTACTCCTTGGAAGAAAAGTGATGACCAAACTAGATAGCATATTCAAAAGCAGAGACATTACTTTGCTGACTAAGGTCCACCTAATCAAGGCTATGGTGTTTCCTGTGGTCATGTATGGATGTGAGATTTGGACTGTGAAGAAGGGTGAGCGCCGAAGAATTGATGCTTTTGAACTGTGGTGTTGGAGAAGACTCTTGAGAGTCCCTTGGACTGCAAGGAGATCCATCCAGTCCATTCTGAAGGAGATCAACCCTGGGTGTTCTTTGGAAGGAATGATGCTAAAGCTGAAACTCCAGTATTTTGTCTACCTCATGCGAAGAGTTGACTCGTTGGAAAAGGCTCTGATGCTGGGAGGGATTGGGTGCAGGAGCAGAAGGTGATGACAGAGGATGAGATGGCTGGATGGCATCACTGACTCGATGGACATGAGTCTGAGTGAACTCCGGGAGTTGATGATGGACAGGGAGGCCTAGCGTGCTGCGATTCATGGGGTCACAAAGAGTCGGACATGACTGTGAGACTGAAATGAACTGAACTGAGAGATCTTTCTCTACTGTTTTCATAAAGGAAGTGCCTAGTAACTAAAATATTTTTCCAAACTCTTAAAATAAAGTAATTGTGAGGCATTACAGGTGAATTCTATACTCGAGGAAAGGAAATAACAGTAAATATTAAAGCTTTTAAATATTTTTATTCCACTTCTCTGTCCATTCCTCATTTGCTGCCCCCCTTCTCTTTTTTTCCCTCTTTCTTTTAAATTCATAACTCAGTTTAACCTTCCTTTAAGGTATATGATCTCTCAGACTCACTACTTTTGGAGTGATTTGTTAGTGGTTCCTGTTCTGTTATGGAAGTAACCCTACTTTTAAAGCCTTCCAGGAATGGAATGCAAAAAAGAAAGAAGTTGTTTCTAGTTTACTTACAGTAGAGTAAGACTTCAAGGCTCACATAAACTCCAGCTCAGTATACTGGTGTAGCAAACCATACAGAAGTTTGAAAGGAAAGCATTCACTGGCAGTAAGAACAGTTTCATGGAATACCTCTTGAGATATATAGTTAATCATTAAAATAGTAGGCATCATATATTTTTCTGCAATAGGAATATTGTTATCATTATTCCAGCATATGTCAAGGCTGTGTATTGTCATCCTGCTTATTTGACTTATACACAGAGTACATTGTGTGAAATGCCAGGTTGGATGAAGCACAAGCTGGAATCAAGATTGCCAGGATAAATATCAATAATCTCAGATATGCAAATGACATCACCCATATGGTAGAAAGCAAAGGGGAACTAAAGAGCCTCTTGATGAAAGGAAAAGAGGAGAGTGAAAAAGCTGGCTTAAAACTCTACATCCCAAAAACTAAGATCACGGCATCAAGTCCCATCACTTCATGACAAATAAATGGGGAAACAATGGAAACAGTGAGAGACTATTTTCCTGGGCTCCAAAATCACTGCAGAAGATGACTGCAGCCATAAAATTAAAAGACGCCTGTTCCTTGGAAAAAAAGCTATGATCAACCTAGACAGCATATTGAAAAGCAGAGAAATTACTTTGCCAACAAAGGTCCATTTAGTCAGGTTTTTTTGTTTTTGTTTTTTTTTTCCCCGCAGTGGTCATGTATGGATGTGAGAGTCGAAACAAAAAGAAAGCTGAGGGGATGACAGAGGATGAGATGGTTGGATGGTGTCACTGACTGGATGGACCTGGGTTTGAGCAAGCTCTGGGAGTTGGTGATAGACAGGGAAGCCTGGCATGCTGCAATCCATGGGGTTACAAGGAGTTGGACATGACTGAGTGATTGAACTGAACTAAATAGATGTAAGCTATTGAGTCATACAGATATTAATGAGCACAAAATTACAGGTAACACTTGTTGTTGGCAACAGGGTTAGAATCAGGCTCTAGGTTCCCAAGTCCAATCTCTTAACCTCTGTGCTCCACTGCCTAACTGTCATTTAATAGTGAATGTCTCACATTGTTCTCATATTGTTTTAATATATTCTATGAATATGTTTTAATATGCTTAATATGTTTAATATTTTCTAATTGTTTTAATATGTATTAACACTTTAAATCTTCACAGAACCTAGGAAATAAGGCCTATTATTCTTCCCATTTTGTAGATAAGCAAACTAAGATACTTATCCAATATGCAATAGATATGGATTATAAATGAAGAGAGTTTAGCTCCAGAGTCTTGATAACCTTAATTTGTAGGAAGCTAGTAGTTAAGAGTGGAATTTAATTCTTGAATAAATGAACTCATATTTAAGAGGTAATTGGCATGGAAAATTAAAATAAAGTCATACAGTTCCTGCCTTTAAGGAGTCAGAGTCTAGTAAAAACAAAAATTATAGAGAATATTTGGAAAGAGTGTTCGATGAGAAAAATCAGTCTTGAAAGTTATATACACACTCTACAAGGGATTTTTGAGTATAGAATTTTGTTAGAATTTTGCAGCTGGGAAAATATCTTTGCCAACTTGTGCCCTTTTAAATTTAAAAATAAAGTATTGTGTCTCAAATATCTTTAATTCTATTCTAAAATTCTTTGCTTTAAGCAAACTAAAAAAAAAAAAACTTCTGAGTATTAGTAACTTTTGTTTGACACAAGTGCTTTGAGAATTGAAAACTTTGGATTATTACTGATATATAGCCTGGTGATTATATTTAACTACTGTATATTGAAATGGGCTAAGAATAAATCTTAACAGTTATCACAAGAGAAAAAAAATGAAAGGTGAAGGAAAATGTGAATTTTTAAATTAATATTTAGAAACTTTGATACTTTTATACTTATTCTGTGTCTTATTTTTAACAGATTTGAGCTTATATCTAAACTACTAAACAGTCAAATATCTTACCTACTCTATTAAAATAATGGTTCCATATCTCCAAGGTTTATTGCTGATCTCCTCAAGGTTACCAATGCTTATAGTAGGTGATTTCATTTGTTAGAGTGCTATTTTTACTTAAAGTTTTTCATGTAAATATTTAAGTCTTCACAGTTTAAGAAATAATTTTGTCAGCTGACTATAACTTCACAAATCTAGTTTTAATCAACTAAAAAAATTTCCTTAAAATCAGATGCATACCTGAAATTATTATCTTTCCTTGTTAAAAATGAGTAAAATGAAAAGAACTCCAGAATCACAGACAATTTTCAATGAAACTTTCTGTTGGAAGCTGTCATTGTTGACTTAACCTCAATGTTTTAGGGCTGAAAAGCACTGAAAAATTAACCTGATACAGGCTACTGATGTATTAGCTCATACAATGATAATCAGTTGGAACTTGTATATCTGATAAAGACCTTCTCACTGAGTGATACAAATTCCAGTGATTTCCAAAGTCATTACAGCTTCCTAGGTGGCACTAGTGATAAAGGAACCTACCTGCCAATGCAGGAGACCTAAGAGACTTGGGTTCCATCCCTGGGTTGGGAAGACGCTCCTGGAGGAGAGCATAGCAACTCACTCCAGTATTCTTGCCTGAATTCCGTGGACAGAGGGGCTTGGCGGGCTACAGTCTATGGGGTGGCAAAGAGTTTGACACGACTTAAGTGACTTAGAACACAAGGCATTATTTGTTCCTCTGAGGATATTAAAGTGAAAGATACCATTTCTGCATACAGGACTTACTTCCTAAAGGACGTAGCTAAATTATTTACATATATTTCCGATTATTAGTGGGGTTTAATGACAGTATATATTTACGCATTTACTATCTTAAAATGTTTACACAATCTCCTTAGTAAACATAATGTTTCTGAGGACCAATGATAAAAAGCTAATAAATATTTAAGGTCTTTGCTATTCTAGGTGAGTTGGATATATTACTTCTAATTTTCAAACAAACAAGCTCTGTGAGAAACCTGAGAAGCAAAGAAGTAAAGTGGCCAGAGTCACTGGAGTTTTAATCCAACTGTCCATGATTTTTAAGCTTGTACATGATATCTTATTGTTGCTCATAAAAGGAGATCTAATTTGCTCATCTCTGGTTTCAACTGAAGTTATTAGAAAATAGATTAATTCCATAAAGCTGATTTTCAGATTTCATAAAAAATGTGAGCATATTAAGATGGAGAGAATTTAAACACACACATATTCACCTTTCAGGTTTAATTCAGTTCTGGAAAAAATGCAAATTTTATCAAATATATTTATGCTCCTGCTTTGGAATAAAAAAATATAAAAAGGTATACTAAATATTATAATAAAGTTGCATGAGTCCTAAAATATATCTCTATATAAATAGAAATTGATTGCTCAAACTAAAATTGAAAGCTAAAAGGATATTGACATGTGAATTGTTCTGATGCTGGTATATTGAAGTATTAAGCTATATTCTAATAAATTCTGAATATTAATAAAATACCTAATTTTTAGTCCTGCCTTTACCAAAAATTATGTGATTAGACAAGTCCTTTAATTTCCCTGGACCTCAAGCTCAGCACCTATAAAATGAAGCACTAGATTTGAAGCCCATTTTTATCTTGAAAATCTCTGATTTCATTGGAATACTCCTAGAGAGTGAAGTTATTTAGAAAATGTATACACACTGATTTCTGATTCCTCTGCCTTTCCTAAACCCAGCTTTTGCAGCTGTAAGTTCTCAGTTCATGTATTGCTGAAGACTAGCTTGAAGAATTTTGAGCATTACTTTGCTTGCATGTGAAATGAGTGCAATTGTGAGGTAGTTTGAACATTCACTGGCATTACATGAAATACATGCTGCATGAAGATATTATATATAAAGTTTTAAAATCTTATGCCAGTGAAACAAATTTGATCTAGCACCTTAATATTCCTAAAGATTTTTTTTTGTTTTAATTCCAACACTTTTTTTATATGGAACTCTAAACTTGAGAACTTTCTGAATTGAAAGGAAGATTTGCCTTTAGCATTCCAGTGCTTAGGCATTGTGAAAACTGTCTGCTTAACCTCTTTTCCCCAGACCTATAGCATTGTCTCTATGAATTTTACCACTAAGGTAAGTGATAAGACAGAAAAATGGCGGGGAAGGAGGAAGGGAAGAAGTAGGAAGTGGAAGGAGAGGAGAGGGAGAGAGTAGAAAATGATACTAAGATACAGAGGAGAAACAGAGGAAATATTTGTCTTCCCAAGTTTGTATAAGACATGTATAACTATATATATATATATTTTTTTTCCACTAAATATTCATCCTGTCACCTCAAGGCTTATTGATAGTCATAATTTTTAACCTTCATCATGTCAGTAAATCTGGTCTATATTCTGTCTTAAATATTGAAAGTCTGACTGCTTTGAGCAATGGAATAGGGTAAAAGCTATGTTGTGCCAGTTTCTGGTTCCAGGTCTTCTGATTGGCATCTTTCATTTTCTGTCTCTAAGAGTACTTCCTTGTAGGACTCAGCCTCTATTACTATGAGCTCCCCATGTAGATTAGAGTAAGTTTCTATAGCTGAATTTCTATATCGTCTTTCTCCTTCTTCCTCTGCTCCCCCTCCATCTCCTTTTCTCCTCCTTCTTCTACATTTAAATTGGCTGTATGTGATTATTTTTTAGCTGTAATTGAATCTCTCTCTATATATATGCCCCCAGACTATTAGTTTCTGTACACTTTAAGAAACTACCTAGTAGATGGAAAGCCCTCGGGATTTGAAATCCTTTTGATATGGGGCTTGATGTTGTCTGTGTCATTTATTATCTTTAAGCAGTTGTCAGTTCCTTAACATTTACCCAAATCAGTTTTATGTTTTATACATTTGCTAAAAATTTCATCAGTAATTTACAGTGAGGATTAGATAAATGAAATTTACTTGTTGATAATAATATTCCTTGCAAAACTGAGGTGAAATTAAAGAATATATTTAAATGTCCCAGTGTCAGATAGTGAATAATGGTAACTTCTATTACTCCTATTGTTTTTGTTAATAAAAATATTTTCTCCATGTGAGTAATGGTAAAACATGGGACAAAAAGGTACCATCTTTCAAGATTTATTTTTATGGTGGTATTTCTTGTTTTAGAATGAATGGTAATATAAATTAGTGAATCAGACAACAAATAATTGAATATAAATAACAAGTAGAATGGTAGATTTATTTGGATCTGTTGTTCAGAAGACAGAATAACTGATATGAAATACTTATAAACCTTAATTTCAAATTGATGTTCTACAAGGCAGAAAGGACTTGGTAGACAAATTATCATACAATTTTATGAATATTCAATACACTGGCAAGAGATCCAAACCTAAGTTCTCATTTTAGAGTGGGCTTCCTGAGGCTACTCCAAGCATAATGGTATTACATGAGTTTCCTAGAACAGATCATGAAATGGGCGATAGAAAGTAGAAGCTTTGCTGTGGAGTACTCTTACAATATACACCAATAAAGAAATGAGAAATTAGATTGAGAGGGAGAAGATGACAAATACAAATGAGAATGATGACAATGGGGAACTCAGCTGACTCTGTGAGGAGCTCTGGAGTTGGGATGGGGCTTCATCATTGTTCCAAATTGAGGCACAGAAGTTAGACATTTGTACCCCATCCCCATCATTGGCCAGCAGCTGACCTCAGGCTGTGTTCTAGAAAGGACACCCTCTGAGCTATCATTTCTCAATGAGTGAAGGCTGTTCCCAGTTGAGTGATACAGCTGTGAATGCTCTCAGACCTCCTATTGCCATACAATGGGATAATGGTTGCCTAGGAAGTCTCATAGAGTAAATGTGGACACTTTCACAATATCCACTACAATACCCTGGGTCCAAACTACTTTTATGAGATTTATAAGGATTAGTAATTTCTTTCTAAAACATGTTTTCAAAAATTATAAAATAAATATCTTTGATAACACTTGAGAAAATGCTTAAAATCAAAATTAGGTAACATAATCTGTTCCTTATATAATTACAACTGTATTTGAAGTGGCCAGAAATGCAATACATATCTCTAAAACATTTTTTTTTTTCTCAAACAAGGGTCCCAGTGATGTACTACATTGTAATTAACACTGAAATTCTGGGAATTACTTTGTCATTTCCAGGCAGTATGGTTCCAAAGCTGGGAAGTGAACATTGTACATGAAATGATTGATTTCCCATGGATTCCAATGGGCTGAAGTTCCTTCATTATGCAAATTAATAAAATTCAAACTATACAAAACATATATTAGTCATTGATGATTAATTCATCCACATCTATGTACTGAGAGCCTGGGCTACTTAAGCCATACAGATTTTTTAACCTCTTCCATTTAATATTTTGTATATATATATTCTCCTTCATAGTTATAATTCTAGACTGGTAAAAAGTGTAAGGAAATTCTAAAACTATCATATAGTATGAAAATAATTCAGTATTTATGGATAATTTTTGATGTCTTGAATAATTAGAAGGAACTCAAATGGATATGATGTTATTCTATTTTGGGGGATAGCATAAAATAAACATTTAAAAAGTACTCATATAAAATGATAATTTTTGTATGTATATAAAATTAAAAAGCTAATAAGTAATAGGAGATTCTACTCTGTAAAAAGTGCTGATCAAACATTTACAATTAATACCTGTGATGGTAAAGGGAAAGAAACATACTTCAGCAATATCTATATATCACAGTTCAAAGTGGCCACCAGCCAAGCATTACTTTGAAATGCCCTGCTGTGATGGTGTACCTGGGGGCCCCACTTTCTCCTTCAGACTAAGTTTAATATAAAGCAAATGCCACCACAGCTGTCTTCAAACTCTCTAGTAACATGACCCTGCAGGAAGATGATCTTTGATGTTAACCCCCATCAAAATGACAGTTCCCCAAATTGAGAAGTCAATTCCCAGGAAAAATGATAGAAAATGTGTTTGGAGGTGAATAGAACACTGAAATTTTGAATATTTAATACTAGTGACCTATTGAACAACATTTTAATTATTTTATGTAACAAATTCATTTTTCAGGATAGCTG
Organism: Ovis aries; assembly: GCF_016772045.2. Lineage (NCBI taxonomy): Eukaryota > Metazoa > Chordata > Mammalia > Artiodactyla > Bovidae > Ovis > Ovis aries. The sequence continues at coordinate 75,884,632 of NC_056059.1, forward strand.
TAATTTATGACTATTAGCAGAGTATAATGCTCTCATTCCCTATATTTACTTCAAGGAACTAGAGTTTTTCCTGTATGTTATTTACACACACAAAACAAGCAGTCATCCGCTCTTTGTGCTTAATGCATCATGGACTGAAATATCTTTGAAGAGGCTATATTTTTATCTACCTCTTTCTATGTCTATATTTTTATGTCAGTGTTTAAATACTAGCAGCTTATGAGATGTGATATTGATACTAGCACTTCAAACTGAAGTTTGGGGAATTTGAGATAAAAAAACAGAACTATGTTAGATTTAGCTCAGAATATATGCTCATATAAGGTTGCCTGAATTATATTAAAAATGAGAATTGTAATAACAGTTTCCTAGGATGTTATTTTATCCACTTGGCACATCCCAACTGCCACATAGCAGAAAGGTCTTAATAAATTGGTTTAGGAAAATAAAATAGAAGATTGAAGAGATTATTAAGATCATTTGATCTAAAAGAAAACATTATTGTCTCAATCCTTTGGCATTTCTAGTATAATCAATGTTCCTCGTGCCTATTTCAGTTATTATTATTGCTTTTATTTCCTCCTCATTTTTATTTTCTGAATTTCTATATGTGTGTGTTTGCATGCATATGTATGTATGTGTGTGTGTATATATATATATATATATATATATATATATATATATATATATATCAGTTCAGTTCAGTTGCTCAGTTATGTCTGACTCCTTGCTACCCCATGGACCACAGCCCACCAGGCTCCCCCATCCCTGAGATTCTCCAGGCAAGAACACTGGAGTGGGTTGCCATTTCCTTCTCCAATGCAGGAAAGTGAAAAGTGAAAGTGAAGTCGCTCAGTCGTGTCCGAATCTTAGCGACCCCATGGACTGCAGCCCACCAGGCTCCTCCATCCATGGTATTTTCCAGACAATAGTACTGGAGTGGGTTGCCATTACCTTTCCCTTTTTAAAGAATACTTACTTCAAATATTTACTTTTCCAATTGTCTTTCTATTCCCCTTGACTCTCAAAATGTACTTATTGCTTATTGTCCAACTCAAGTCCATATTCTTATTATATTTCTGACTCAGTCTCTGTAGGCCTATTCTGTTATTTTTGCACTTATTTTCTGTATCAGACATCTGTATATTTCATGTTGTATGTAAATTTAAATTGTTAGTGTTTATCCCTATGTGCCCATGCACAACAAATATCCCAGAAAATAAGAGACATATTCCACACTATTTTTAAATGACTAATTTGAGTACAGAGCAATGTGCACATAAGATATTCACTAAATTTCTACTAAATGAGTAAATTGAAGAGGAAACAAAAAAAAAAGGTTGATCACAAAATTACATCTGGAAGGAACAGCATGCCCGGAAATCATCTAATGACTGCACACATAATTTTTGCTAGCATTATGATGAAGGAAACAAGTATATTACAAAAACATGAAACATAGCAGATGGTTGGTTTACACTTCATATCACTCACTTGATATCTTGGTGTGGAGAAATTATTTGATGATATTTAATAATACTTTTTCATCTTTCATTTGATCTTTAATGAATTTAATTGTAGGAATTATACAGAGGTATTTATGTATCTTCCTTATATATTATACATGTGTGTGTATGTTAGTCGCTCAGTCATGTCCAACTCTCTGTGACCCCATGGACTGTAGCCCGCTATGCTCCTCTGTCCATGGAATTCTCCAGGTAAGAATACTGGAGTGAGTAGCCATTCCCTTCTCCAGGAGAACTTCCAGATCCTGGAATTGAATCCAGTTCCCACATTGCAGCTGGATTCTTTACCATCTGAAAGATGGTAGGGCTACCAGGGAAGCCCTATGGCTCAGATGGTAAAGATGTAATACAAATGTTGTTTTATTAAAAATATTTACCTACATTAAATGTATAATGATAAAGCGAGAAAATGAAAGACTTGTTAGGACAACATAGAAATACAATTTAACAAATATTCAATAAAAAACAAAAATGAAATCTAAATTTTTCAAATCCTTTTTAGAATTATGTAGTCTAAAATCATCAAAATTGATGCCAGAAGAAATCAATACTGAAAGAGTAATGATACAAATGAGCTAATAAAAATGAGAAATTTATCAAAAACTTAGCTCTAATAATGGCTCTGGACAGAATTTTATTTCAAAAAGAGAATGAACAATTTCCTTATTATATAAATTGATCCAAAACAAAGAAAAATAGGAGAAAACTAAAATTTAAGTTTTACAAAACTAACATGAACTGTAAAAATGTGCATCCCTGAGTATATTTATATACATATATGACAGATATATGCATGTATTGGCTCATACACACACATACATCCCAGAATAATCTCACTTAAAAATATGAGCATAGAAAATCTAGTGACAAAATTGCAGCAGAAATTAAATTAAAAAAAATGTCAAGAAAGATTTTCACTATCAGGAAAACATACATTATATCAAATGGCTCAATAAAGATGGACAATAATTCTAAAGAAAATTGTGATTATGTTACTGAGGACACAAACACAAACGGTTAAATTTTTGACATCATATTCACATGCAACTTACACACATATAATCAGATAATATGGATACATTGAAATACAATCAGATAATGATTCATTGACTTGAAAGACCAAATTTAAGAAATGATAATAAAAATATTTAGTCTTACTTGTCTCTTCCACAACTGAATTTTCCTAATCCAGAATTAAATAGTTTGGTTTGTATTAACATTATTATCACATATTTAGGCAAATATTGCATGCTTAGTAAAAATAGAGAAGTTTGGCAAAACCATACTCACTTCAAAAGTTTCTTTGCAATTCTTACTCTTATTCTGTCTAATTTTACAGGTAAGCTTTAGAAATAGGTTATCTGGTTCTAAAGAATGTTTCAGAATTTACTTACTGACACTACTTTAAATTAATAGCATAGACTGGAAAGAGTTGAGGTATTTAAATAGTTTTGTCATGCATTATAAGTTATTCCTTGGATTTTTGTCCCTTCTATATGAGCTAGTAAATATCAGTACAATATTCCCATAAATCTCTTGTTAGGTTTATCCCTAGGTGGATTTCCCAGGTGGCACAGCACTAAAGAATCCTCCTACCAATACAAGAGACTTGGGTTCAACCCCTGTGTTGGGAAGATCTTTTGGAATGAGAAATGGCAACCCACTCTAGTACTCTTGCTTGGAATATTCCATGGCACAAAGAGTTGGACAGGACTGAGCAGATAGGTAATATGTATAAACACATATATTTCCTAGTATGAACTAAATTACTTATATAACTTTATTTTGATAACATACAAGAAAGTTGTTATTTATTTTATGTGGATCTGTAAATAGCCATGTTTTATACTTTCTTATTAGGAGAAGGCGATGGCACCCTACTCCAGTACTCTTGCTGGAAAATCCCATGGATGGAGGAGTCTGGTGGGCTGCAGCCCATGGGGTTGCGAAGAGTCAGACACGACTGAGTGACTTCACTTTCGCTTTTCACTGCCCTGAATTGGAGAAGGAAATGGCAACCCACTCCAGTGTTCTTGCCTGGAGAATCCCAGGGACGGGGGAGCCTGGTGGGCTGCCGTCTATGGGGTCACACAGAGTCGGACACAACTGAAGTGACTTAGCAGCATGCAGCATCAGTTCAGTTCAGTTCAGTCGCTCAGTCCTGTCCGACTCTTTGAGACCCCATGAATTGCAGCATGCCAGGCCTCCCTGTCCATCACCATCTCCCAGAGTTCACTCAAACTCACATCCATCGAGGCGATGATGCCATCCAGCCATCTCATCCTCTGTCGTCCCCTTCTGCTCCTGCACCCAATCCCTTCCAGCATCAGAGGCTTTTCCAATGAGTCAACTCTTCGCATGAGGTGGCCGAAGTACTGGAGCTTCAGCTTTAGCATCATTCCTTCCAAAGAAATCTCAGGGCTGATCTCCTTCAGAATGGACTGGTTGGATCTCCTTGCAGTCCAAGGAACTCTCAAGAGTCTTCTCAAACACCACAGTTCAAAAGCATCAATTGTTTGGCGCTCAGCTTTCTTCACAGTCTAACTTTCACATCCATACATAACTACTGGGAAAACCGTAGCCTTGACTAGACGGACCTTTGTTGGCAAGGTAATGTCTCTGATTTTGAATATGCTATCTAGGTTGGTCATAACTTTCCTTCCAAGGAGTAAGTGTCTTTTAATTTCATGGCTGCAATTACCATCTGCAGTGATTTTGGAGCCCCCAAAAATGAAGTCTGACACTGTTTCCATTTTTTCTCCATCTGTTTGCCATGAAGTGATGGGACCAGATGCCATGATCTTCATTTTCTGAATGTTGAGCTTTAAGCCAACTTTTTCACTCTCCTCTTTCAGTTTCATCAAGAGGCTTTTTAGCTCCTCTTCACTTTTTGCCATAAGGTTGTTGTCATCTGGATATCTGAGGTTACTGATATTTCTCCCTGCAATCTTGATTCCAGCTTATGCTTCTTCTAGCCCAGAGTTTCTCATGATGTACTCTGCATATAAGTTAAATAAGCAGGGTGACAATATACAGCCTTGATGTACTCCTTTTCCTATTTGGAACCAGTCTGTTGTTCCATGTTCTGTTCTAACTCTTTCTTCCTGACCTGCATATAGGTTTCTCAAGAGGCAGGTCAGGTGGTCTGTATTCCCATCTCTTTCAGAAGTTTCCACAGTTTATTGTGATCCACATCGTCAAAGGCTTTGGCATATCAATAAAGCAATAGTAGATATTTTTTCTGAAACTCTCTTGCTTTTTTGATGATCCAGCGGATGTTGGCAATTTGAGCTCTGGTTCCTCTGCCTTTTCTAAAATCAGCTTGAACATCTGGAAGTTCACGGTTCAAGTATTGCTGAAGCCTGGCTTGGAGAATTTTGAGGGTTAGTTTGCTAGCGTGTGATATGAGTAAAATTGTGCCATAGTTTGAACATTCTTTGGCATTGCCTTTCTTCGGGATTGGAATGAATACTTACCTTTTCCAGTCCTGTTGCCACTGCTGAGTTTTCCAAATTTGCTTAGTTCTTATTGAATAATTCTTATAGTTTCTGATAATGTAAAGAATCTTCATTTCATTTATTTCCACACTTTAATTTATTTTCTAGTTTTATTGCTTTTAATTAATTATTAATTATCTCAGATTTTACATTCAAGAGTAGTTATGGTAATGGGTATCCTAAAATCTAGTTTCTGAATTCAAGGGTATCCTTCTACTGATAATATTTTGTGTACATGAGAAATATGGTATATTTATCATAAATGTACTCTACCAAAACAAGGACTTTATTTCTATTCTATGCTTGTTAATAATTCTTATTGAAATTTATTTGAAATAAATATTTAATTTTAATATATGTAAACTATGGAAATAATGATGCATTTATTCTCACTTAATTATTTAGTATATTGAAATGCACTTACAGATTCCTTAATGTTGAACCATCTTTATCTTCCAGCAACAAATATTTCTGTTATTGACTAATAGCTCTATTTTCTTTTAAATGTTCATTTTGGCATAAGTTCAAATGTATGGAAAAAAACATAATAGTTGTAATAATTACTACAAACTATAAATTCCCTATATTACCTTTATTATTGTCTCTTTCCTTCAAATAAGATGAAGACATGTTGTCCCTATATCCCTAAATACTTATCAGTGGATCTTTCCTAACAGGGCAGTATCTCACACTTTTTCAATATCTACAAATTAAAAAAAAGAAGCACACAAAATTAGAAAATATTTTCAACAGAATAATAATAATAATACTAAAGTATATCAGAGCTTATGGAATGCAAACATCTGTGCTTAAAGAGAAATCTGTAGTTTTGCATGCTTATAGTTAAAAAAAGAGAGAAGTGCAAAATCTGTAATTGAAGCACTCACAAGAAACTACAAAGACAAGAAATCTTTGTAGAGGACTAAAATGAGAATAAGAATGTCAACCCGTAAAGATAAAAGTAGAAATTAAAGAAAGAGAAATAGAAACAATTACAGTTTTTTTCTTGAACTCATTAGTATATATGCTTCAAACATAGTAAGACTGAAAATCACAAAAGAAAGCAGAATATCAAGATCAGAATTTTGAGTGGCATTTCTGCAGACTTGCAGAAATGTACTGCTTATTTTCCAAAGAGCTGCTTATTTTCCAAACAGCTGCTGTTTTTCTAGAATTTTTTTTAAAAAAATTCTATTAATTTCTATGATCAAACATAATCTTATACACCTGGCTGCTTCAATTCTCTACACAGTCTCTCATCCTCCAACAGATTACTTAGGTTCCTTCATATGATGACCTTAGAGATTCAAACTTACTAAAAGAGTGAGCCTCAGTGTGCAAGCATTTTTGCAAACTGCTTAAATCATTTTGCCTAATGTTGCATTGGCTAAAGCCAATCATGTGACTAAAAACCAATAGCAGAGGTAAGGAAATAGACTCCACTTCTTGTTGGGGCCGTGAACCTTCAGATTACAGGAATATGGCTGAAAGGAGTGGGGATTTGTGACTTTTTTCCCCCACAATGAACTGCACAAAGATATTACTATAAGGATATATCACCATTTTTAGGAATAAAGTAAAATCATTCAATGTTGTCAAATATATATTGTGAATTAAACTTCAGTAACTTGAACATTTTTATTATTGCATCTGACTTTTTATCTTATAATTTTCTAATCTTTTAGTTAGTGAGGTCTCTAAAAAAAAAAAAAAGAAATGTTGTATTTGCCTTGATTTCTAAATAATAGCTCAAAGTCTGCATGGGGTAATTACTCAAATGTTTATAGAAAGAATTAATTATCTCTCAAAAATTTAAGCACAGAATTAACTTATGACCCAGAATAAATGAAGATATAATGAAATAAAAATAAATATGTGATCCAGAAATTCAATTCCTAAGTATGTACCCAAAGAAAGTGAAAGTAAGTATCCCAAGTTTGCTTGGGCTACCATAACAAAATACCGCGGACTGTATGGCTTAAACAGCAGAAGTTTACTCACAGTTGGGAGGCTAGAAGTCAAGATCAAAGTGATTTCTGTTGAGGCCCCTCTCTTTTGTTTATAGAAGCCATGTTCTCCTTCTGTTTTCACATGGTCTTCCCTGTGTGTCTCTGTGTCCTAATTTTCTCCTCTTAACACCAATCACAATGGATTAGGGCCCCACCGTAATGATCTCACAAACCTTAACTACCTCATTAGAGGCCTTATCTCCAGACACATTCATATTCTGAGGTATTAGGATTAAGGACTTCATCATGAATTTTGAGGAAACACAATATAGTCCCTAACAGTCTAATTCAAATATATATTCTTAAATCAATGTTTATTATAGTTTTATTCACAATAGACAAAAAGGTGAAAATTCTAAAATGTTCATCAAATTAATGAATAAACAAAATGTAGTATAAAACATGGATGTTTTAAATTGCATCATTTAAAATATTTCAAAAATGGAAATGGTATAAATAACAGAAACAAAGGAATAATGAAACTATAGTACATCAAATCCAAAATATATTATAGTCTTTAAGAATGTAAATAGAATACAAGTCATCTTATATTTTTATGATAAAATCAATATGCATGTAGAGAATATAAAAATTAAAACTACATACAAAATATAAAGGAAAAAATCCAGGGTTGTTCTTTTTCATCTTACACTACTCTTAAAATTTTTACTGTTTTCTGTATTAGCTAATTAAATGTGCCCAAGCTGGTACAACTGTAATTCACACTGTGTACAACTGACATCAATAACTTAAATTTGCTAGTCTGTAGATTGATTTTACTTTTATTTTGACCTATGGAAAACTCCCCAACTACAAAACTGGAAAGCAAACAAAGCACATTAAAAAAGAACTTTATTGAATTGAACTGATTATGTAATGGTAAGGTAAAGGATTTTAAGTTCTCAGGGAGTATTACCACATTATGTGACATATAGCTATCCAGTGTTATTGTCTCCAAGGAAAAATACAGGAGAGGATTTAAAAGATCAAAAATCTCAAGATTCACTTTTTTTTATGGCTAAGATTATTAAATTTTCAGTTTCACTGGATGAATAAATCTTAGCAAGTCATATGCAATGCAGCAAGATTTACCTTGTAAAGACTAAGTCAGAGTGAATAGATATAGTACATTGAACAACTAGTGACTTATTCAACATACAAATTATTTGGAAAAACTTCGCTGAAATACCTAAGATCTGTTAAATCAAACTAAAGAAAGAGCAAATAGAGAAAGCTAGAAATAATAATATCAACTTCTATAGAGTAAAACCAGGATTTACAAATCATGTGAATACATGATTCTTTATAATGACAGAATTTACTGTTACAGCCAATATTAAAAGCAAACCTGGACTTTCTTTTCCCCCTTTATGCACATTATTTTACCACCATTGTAAATTTTTATTTTAAAGTACAAGATCTTTTGCAAAGGTACTGATTCAATTTGGAAGTTTAAAAATTATATATATCCAAACCAAAAATTCTCTATTTAAGTTTCACTGTCTAGATATTTTAATCTACTGCTTTTTCTTCTTTTGTCCTTTTTATTCTACCAGTCATTTTTATAAGATAAAGAATTACCCAGTTCTTGCAGCACCTTTCTGAGGTTAACATCATTTTATATTCACTGGACCAACAGGTCAAGTGAGACACAGAGAGGTTAAAAGGTGTCTATGGTTTCAGGTTTTCTACCAGCAGAGTTATGGGTCAAGATTGAAACTTGGTCCCTGGGTATCTTTTGCTCTGATCAACTGAGTAGATAAGCATTCTTAACTATGTTTTCATGATGACATGAGACAACAGTTTTGTTACTCACATTCATATCATAATTCCTGACAGAATAATCACAGCCTATTTAATGTCATTGTGAGATATTATTAATAGCATTTCCATTCATAACTTGTACATATAAATATAGGAAGGTTAATTTCACTAGTCTTGTGACTTATCTAAAGGAAGATTGAACCAGTTTTTCAATCTTTCTGAGTTTCATAAAGTTCTACAGACAGAGCTCTTGAAGCATCCTCTCTAACTCACTTCTAAATATAAATGCTTCAGGCTCCAATCTTGCTACCTCTTCTCTTCTCTATCCACAATCCCCATCTGCACTCTTTTATCTAACTCCATGACTTTAAAATGCTGTTCTTGGTTCCAAATTCATTTCTTCAATTTCTACTTTTATCACTAAACTTTTATACTCAAATTATAATTATAATTACTCTTAAATATCTAATTAAAAGTAACATATATTAAGTGGAACTCTTGATTTTCACAGTTTCATCTTATATCAGGAGTCAGGCACTGTAGTTAATGATCATTTCAACAGAAACAGAATATAGCCATGGCAATATTGGAGTGATTATTAGGCATTCAGTTCAGTAAAGTACCTGAAAGTAAGAATAGAGATTACACTAAGAAATCTGAAGGATGCTACTATTCCATGGGATTGTGTAAGCTTAACTGGGTGCATTCAGGAGGAGATAGAGAAGAAACTTCTCCAGTAGCACATGATGTAAGAGATCTTAATTGACTGACCCAATCAAACAAAGCAAATGGAAAAAAAAAAAAAGCAAAAAATAATGTTCTGAAAAAATTGCCATTGGGAAGAAAGTAGTCTCAGACAAAGCAAATAAAATAGAAAATGATCAGAACACACATACACATACAGCCCCCCCGCGCACACACCACATTAACATTAAAAGGAAAGAAAATATTTTTGTCCTGATTTTCATAAAAATGTAGCCCCTTGTCTCCACTTGAAAGGATATAGACTGACTGTTTTAAATATTTAGATATTAGGTTCTTACACACTCAAGTACAGAAACTAAATTTTCTAAAGATAGGTTTTTGACCAAAAATTTTAACAAAGTAAGATTATGCATATGAGGAAAATAAAAATTATTCAGTGTGTACTTGTTCATACATAATAGACATACATACAATGTATTCTGAAAAATAATTGATGATAGAATAAAATATTTTAAAATTTTCTTCTTAGTAATGTCCAAGATATATGACAGCTGTATTTACTAAGTTGCTAAAATTTTCTTCTTGTAAATGTCTTATTTTCTGAAAAGGGTAAAAATAATAGTTATATCTCCCAACTTCTGAATTTAACATATAATTTAGTTGTTAAAAAAATAGTAATCTTTTGTTAAAGCATCCCTCCCAGTTGTAAACAATGCTTGGATTTACCTTTCACAGCCAAAAATCTGATAAGCAAAATTAAGCATCTGTATGATTGACTTTGTGCCATCATTTTAAAATATGGCTCACTTAAAAGCTTTCATTTTTTTCTATATATTCCCTATCAGAGTGTGTGATTAGTCTATTGAAATAGCATCTCTGAACGCAAAATCTGGGGTTACATTATTTGAAAGCTTAAATCTCTGTAAAATATAATTGAAATAGTTCTCTGTGAACCTATTATTGCAGTTTTTGAAGGATTCTCCACAACCCTCACCTGCTTCTTTGGCTTTGTTTTAAATAAGATTCAATGTTTGCTCTGCAGTGATTTTTAACAATGAAATTCTACTTGAACAAATACAGATATAAATATGGTTAGTAGTCTCTTGGGACATACGAGGCATTGGTTCCAGAACCACCCCCTCTCCATGGATACCAAAATCCACACATGCTCAAGTCTCTATAAAATGTCATAGTATTGTATATAACCTAAGAACATCTTTCCACATATACTTTAAATCATCTCTGGATTACTTACATAATCTAATACAATGCAAAGACTATGTAAATAATTGCCTGCGTGCATAAAATTCAAATTTTGCTTTGAGGAACTTTCTGAAATTTTTTTTTCAAACATTTTAAATATGTGATTGCTTAGCTCTATGGATGCAAAACCCTGTGAATACAGAGAGCCCACTGTATTATGTGAAACTCTATAAAAAGTTCCTGGCAAATGGTAACAGAATAAAACAAATGAAAGTAAAATCAGTAACTGTCCCTACCTCATGACTGCGACATGTCCTTCAAAAGTAGGTTACACAGAGCCATGACTGAGCAGCCAGGTTTGGTGGAACTTTGTCATGCCCTTTAAGTACAGAGAGAAACATTTGCTGAAAAAGTTTAATTTAGATAAGGCTGAAAAAAAATCATAGAAATCATCCTTGTTTGGGTCTTCCTAATACTTGAAAAAACATGAAATGAAAGAAAGGAAAAATATCTGACATTTGGTCAGAATCAATCTCAAATTTGTATATAAACTCTAAATAAGATAGACAAATTAAAATGACACTGGAACTTATAATTCATTTTTCTTTATATTGAGATTTTCCAAAGTGGCACTATCAACATTTTGGATTGGATAATTCTTTATTACAGGGCTGCTGTACTATACGTTGTAAATGCTTACCAGTGTTCATGGTCTCAGTGGCTCACTGCATGCTAGTAGCATACTCCAAGAACTAGTGGTAACAATCAAAACTGACTACAGGTATCACTAAGTGTCATTTGGACCAAAATACCCTCCTTTGAGAAGGAGGATGTGTAAAGTCCATTACATGGATTTTTTTTTTTTACAGCATAGTTCAAATGTAATCTAAGGATTGTAGCTATATATTTAGATAAGTAATTGGGAATTTTCTGGTTTCATCAAGAAAACTTTCTACAGGTCTACTATGCACTGAATGCTTGTGTCCTCCAAATTCCTGTGTCAAAGCCTTGATCCTTCCAATGGGATTTGGAGGTGGGATCTTTGGGAATGTTTAGATGATGTCATGTGGGTGAAGCCTCCATAATGGAAATAATGGAGCCCTTACAAGTGACACTTTGATCTTTAACTTCCCTGCCTCCAGAATTGTGAGAAAAAGATGTTTGTTGTTTAAGCTATCCAGTCTATAGTATCTTGGTACAGCAGCCCAAAATGGGTAAGATATGTTTTATTCCTTAAAATGTACCAAAAAAAAAAATTGTCACAGCTATAGGCTTTATTTCAGAATGACACTACAGTTCATGATCAATGATGGAGATGGTAGTAAAGCAACATGTCAGTCAAGTTAATGATTTTGAAGTATTGATTAAACAGTCAATAAAATTTCTACATCTAAATCAGATATGCACTAATTAATATTGATGATAAAGTTGGTGCATAGTATTGACCATGCTTTTCTATTCTATTGTAAATCATATAAAGACACAATAAGATAGCAAAAAATTTTTTTCTACCATGAAAGCATTAAAATTTTAGATCTTAAATGTATATATTACTAACTTTTTCATGAATTTCTGCCTCATTAGAGATAGAAATATTTCTGTAGCATATAAATAAATGCATCTCAAATCAATAGCGAATATCTAATTTACTATGAAACAGTAAAATCATTATCATTACATTAAAGAGAATAAAATTGCTTCATTGTACATATTCACACAGTTTTCCTTCAAAAGTCTGAATAGTAAAATAAGATACATGAAATTAAAGTAACAAGGATAGATAAAAAATAGTGGAAATTTAGAACAACTAAAAATAAAGACCAGGAAGTCATTTCAGAAAGGAAGTAGTAAGTTTAGAGAGGAAGATGTCTACAACATAAATATATGAAAATCAATCTATTTTCTTTATATTAACATTAACCAACTTGAACACATAATAAAGTCCTATATTCATGAATAATTGCAAATATAATGTAAACTAAACAGAAATAAAGATAAAAGTAATATATTAGTCTTTAAGAAAATACAAAATAAAACTGCTGTGTTTATAGAAGAAAATATAATTTCAAAGAAAAGAAAGATTATCTTCATGGATGGGAAAACTAATAATGCAAGAATTATATTACAATAGTATCTAGTGCCTATTGGATGCCTGATACATGGTACACATTATAAATATTTTATATAAAATGTCCCAATACCATTCACAAGTATTCTATGAAGTTGTTACTATGATGGAATCTAAGTGGGGATAATTATACCTCTATAATCACTAGATAAAGAAACCAATCTATGAAATTAAGTGAAATCTGAGCTCTTAGCCACTCCTTTATTGCTTTTCTATTAGATATTTGAAAAGAAGTAGTTTTACTAATCCTGTCATAATAAGGTACATTTATTTTCACTTAATCTGAAAATGATTATAATTCTATAATCAATATATACTGAATGTCTAATATGACAGGAACTGTTCTGAGCTTTGGAGATATTGAAAAAATAGTGTTCTGCTTTTTTTTGACCATATAACGGTTGTTTCAGGACATTATATAAATATATATAATATATATATTAATAACTAAATATATATAATTTAATCATAAGCCCAATATAATTGAGATAGCAAGGTGATTTAAAAGTAAATATCTGTTAGTGTGTATAACATAGCATGAGCTGAACACTTCATTTATATATTTTAGCTTTTAAAAAATACTTTAGTTTCTCTTATTTGATGTTATTTCAGCTATAATATATATCCATACCATTTAGATGTTTTTGTCACTAATTCTTTTTTTTATTTTACTTTATTTTACTTTACAATACTGTATTGGTTTTGCCATGCATCACTAATTCTTAAAAAATTGTATATTCTTTGCTGTGATTCATAGGGTCTCAGAGTCGGACACGACTGAACGACTGAACTGAACTGAACTGCCATTACAACTGTTTTTCTAAACTGAAAGATTAAATAGAAAAATAGAAATGAAACAAAACTTGTGGCAAAAGCTTGAATGATCTATAGTGATAGGTAAGACCAAAATCATCACTTTATATTTATCCTTATACTTAATATGCTTCTTCCCACAACATGTTCATAATATATACTAGCAAGTAGGGTATTTAAAATAATAATTATTATTTAAGAAAACATGAGGAAAAAAATAAGAAATAAAATGTATTCTTCAAACAATATTGATTTTCACTTTAATTTGAGGATTGTCTGAGATACAGGTGAAAGCTGTTTTTTTTTTTTCCCCTAATAAAGTGGTTCTGAGAAACAGTCTGCTAAATTTAAATATAACATTACTTGTGTCATTGTTGCTACAAAGAACATTCCTTTAACTAATTTGGAAGATATGTCTCTAAACTGAAATCAATATTTCACATAATTAAAATAACAATATGGTAATACATCTACTATTATAATGATTGAAAATTTAATCTTAACACTTCAAATGTATGCAAAGTAAAGTTTCATAAGTGGTGGCCTATCAATCAGGAATTTTAAAGTTTCAGTAATTTTTTACTAAAATGATAATTAAAAATTCAATCAAAATTATTTTAGAGCCCAAATGACAATAGGAATAGAACTTGCTTTCCTTTGTCACTTTTATTGTCTACAATTGATATCAGTCCAGATCCCAGTAGAATGCATGCTGATGAACAATTCAAAGGAGCACTATTGCCATTTTGAACCCACTAAATACAAGATGAGAACAGGAAGACGTAATAATATGAGCCCTGGTATTTAAAGTGAGGTTTACTTCTTATAATTCAATCTAATGGCACTCTTCCTTGGATGATCAAAGCAAATTCTAGAATTCTTCCTCTAGAAGTTCACTTGCCTCTTAGTGGGAAATAATAAGGGAACTTCAGCAATAGAAACAGGTAATGGGCTCTCTCTTGTGACGTCAGTTCTTTCAATTACGGTCGCTGAGTGATACTGCCATGAGAAACCAATTGTTACATTTTTCTCTCTGTATTGTTGTTTCCCATCAAATGGGAAAAACTTTTCAAATGTCTTGGTATAAATCATATCATGATATTTATCTATTGTAACTCCCAAGAAAATTTATTTGACTATATTTTTTATAAGTCTCCAAGAAATAGCTTCAAGCTTGGTATTAAATAAAAACATCCCAAACTGAAGGGAAGAAACTAGAGACAGAGATAAAAGAGAGACAGAGAGAAAGAAAGAGGTTGAATAAAAAAAATTCAATTTCGAGAAAATAGATTTTCCTTCTTTCTATATTTTTGTATAAGGCCAATGACAAAAAAAAAAAAAGTAATGAATTAACCAAAAATAGTTGATTCATGCTAAGCAGCAGAAGTGAACAATTTAATTTAATTATGTTGGTAATTATGAAAATATATGCCATTAAATTCTTTGGAATTCATTATTCTTTGGAAGGACTGATGCTGAAGCTAAAACTCCAATACTTTGGCCATCTGATGCAAAGAACTGACTCACTGAAAAATACCCTGATGCTGGGAAAGATTAGAGGCAGGAGGAGAAGGGGACAACAAAGGATGATATGGTTAGATGGCATCACGGACATAATGGACATGAGTTTGAGTAGGCTCCAGGAGTTGGTGATGGACAGAGAAGTCTGGCATGCTGCAGTCCGTGGTGTTGCAAAGAGTCAGACACAACTGAGCAACTGAACTGAACTGATGCAGTTAAAATTTATTTTCAACTTGAGTGTGGAATAGCTATATAACTGACAATATTTTAGAACTAGTTTTAATTCTAGAGATATTTGAATACAGCATTTGTCTCCTACATCAAAGGTTGCTTGAAGAACAAGCCAAATCCATGACAGATTTGGCTGTGATAAATCATTTTTATATGAAGATTCCCAAGATTTGTAAGGGAAAGAGTACTAGAAATATTTCTGATTTTTTTTTTAAGTCTGACTAAGAGCAGACAGATCAGGAAGTATCAAACAACAAATTTTGATTTACCTGATTCTAAATTAGACAAAGTTAATTTCTGTAACAAAATTACTATTATTTTTATTTTACCTATGTGGAATGCAAAGTAGACCGAGATTATGTAATTTCACCATGGCTGCACAACTAGTAGGAAATGGGTTTGATTTAAACAAAATCAGTCTGGCATAGCATTCTATGCCCTGGCCTTTACACTATGCTGTCCTACATTTTGAAAGTAGGGTTTTGAGACCTGAGAAATCAAATTACTTATCAAAGTCAGAACGTGACTTATTTAGTGCAAATGTAAGCAATTCCAATTCCCCATTATACATTCATATGTACCAATCATAGTCAATTATTACTATTTCAGTACTGTATATGCATCATATACATGCTGTCTCTCATCCAACATGTCTTTCTCATAGTGATTTTGATGACAATGAAGAAATATTTTTAACAATAATTTGTTTATTTAGCACACTCTTTATGAGGTATGGAAAGCTGACAGAAAAACAAACATCGATCTTATTTCATGTACTTAGCAACTTTGAAAGCAGCTTAGGTTTCTGAAAATAGCTGACAAGTTACGCGGGAGAACTTAGGTTCAAATCATACTTATATGTCAGTTGAAACTGGAAATGTCACCAGAAAATGGTTTTTCTTTCACCTGCTTGACAAGAGATTAGATTTGGTTTTACCTTACCGAATTTGTAAATTGTCAAATCAAACAATGTAATTTTGTTCTCCTAATGTAATTAAACTTTTCCCTTCCCCGATTGTCTTTATGGTGCTTTTCGTCTCAGGGAATTGAGGGATGGGGGTTGGTGGGGAAAGGAAATGATAGCTAGTTTAAGAGAGTTTTATTTTTAGTAACCATCACTTTTAGTCTAAATACTATAAACACCGTTGATAAATTCATTGCACTCTGTGATTATTCCTATTCCCAAATGACAAATGTAATTTTAAAAAAGAGGTGATGGAGCAACATTTATAAAGTCTATACATCCCCCTGATCTAATGTACCCCACAAATGATTCCATAAGCTGAGCCCAAATCATTCTCTTTTTACTTTCACCTGCCTGTCAATTGTCAGTTTAAAAGAGTCAGCAATATATATATATATATATATATATATATATATATATATATAATTATTTTATCCTATTCTTCCTATGAAAAATGATGGAAATTTTCACATGACAGTTAGTAACTGAAGATGTTCCACAGGAACTAATATTCAGTGTGCTAGTTGAAGCAAGAATGTCTGGATACAATTATTGAAGTCATTTCCCATTGCACTGCAGGTATCCTCTAAAGATGAGGGGTGAATTGATTTATTTATTGCTCTCCTCCAAAACTTCAATTTGATGAATAAACCAGTTTGCATCCAGGTGAAGCTCTCTTGCACATTAGATTCAGCCTCTGCCTACTTCATTGTCTAAACACAAAAAAGAAATTCTCATTCTCCTTTCCTTAATCTGGACAGTAAGTTTTGTCATAGTGTAAGTTTTCCATCAGAAGCATATTCATTATTTGATGTAGTAAAAGAACTTTTTTTTTAATACTAATTTTCTTGAATAATATAATTAAAAATCAGAGATTCACCAGAAATCAAAGTTAATAGGAAAAGGAGAAACTTGACAAACGGAGATTTTCAAAGTCATGGTCTGACGTCAGTTAGCTCAAGCTGTAGATTTGGGAGAAAAGAGTACAAACAAACATACCATGTTGTGATTCTGTTTCATTCCTTTAGGTAAACAAGGATTTCAAATATGCTAAATGTCTTCTTCGGGATTTCAAGTCCTCTTATGAATTTCAAAACAGACTGAAAATGAAATATATGCTGTAGTAACCGAATGGACTAACAACAAAAATAAGACAAAGATATTTTAACCCAGGGCGTAACTTATGACACAAGTTAGAGTACAGAAACTAATTAAGTAATGGAACAGAATTAGCATGCATTTAAAACTATATATTATGTGTTATTCTTGATTCATTTACTTTAAATGTAATGAGGAAATAATTTACTTTCCCTCACTTCCTTCTGGATCATTTCCTCCTAAAATAGCTAAATGTGCCTAGAATTCACAAAATATAAAACACAGTCAGATGTTTTTATTAAAAACTGATGTAGATTACAACCGTCTCCAATTTAGTTTAGCACTGAACCCTGAGATTAGCTTAATGGATTCTACTGTACAAGGATTCAGAGTTCCAAAGCTCCAAAAAGGATGAAAAAATAAATTTTCTATTTCTGCTCTATCAATTGTGTAAGCTTTGAAGTAATCTCAAATCTGATTTCATCAATTTCTTACCGTTTTTCCCTGCCCCTGATGGTTACTTTTATTATTTCCACCATTACTTTTGCTGAGGTCATTTATTTTCCTAGTTGTTGGTTTTGTTAGAAGGTAGATCTGTATCAGTGTTAGGGGCTAGTATGGTGTCTAGGAGAGTGCCGAATGATAGTAAAAATATCTGGCTTTTAATCATGGCACTGGTCCCTCAAACTGTTTTTAGAACTCTATATAGTACACCTGCTTTATCCAAGCATCTGACATCAATCACTAAACATAGTAACTTCTCAACAAATCTTTAAAGGAAAAAAGAAAGCAGTTTGATCTTAGAAGGTAATTTAATCCTTTCACAAATTCATTTTAGTTGAGAATAAAAGGAATGACAAAAAATATATAGAGAAGTAAGTTAAGAGTTAACTGCTATATGGTTATTAATAATCACTATTGCTTATAGCGTACTCACTGGGAGACAGGCAATGTTAGATGCTTTATATCAGCAGTTCTCAAAGTCTTTGGTCTTGTCACTCTTTTACATTTCTGAATATTTTTGAGGACCCAAAAGAGATTTTGTTGGATAAACTATTGATATTTACCAAATTAAGTGTTAAAGTTGAGAAAATTTAAAAATGATTAGTTATTCATTTCAAAATAACAACATTCCACCTATCACATTAACATAAATAACAATTATCCCACAAAGTGAGAAAATGGTCTTGTTTTAACTTTTACAAATTTATGTCTACCTTAATAGAAAAAGTTTAGCTTCTCGTATATGCTTCTGGGGCTTCCCAGGTGGCATCAGTGGTAAAAAGAATCCACCTGCTAATTCAGGAGATGTAAGGGATGTGGGTTCAACCCCTGGATCAGGAAGATCCCCCTGGAGAAGGACATGGAAACCCACTCCAGTATTTCTTGCCTGGAAAACTTCATAGTCATTAGGAATGTGGTGGGCTACAGTCCATGGGTCACAGAGAGTTGGACATGATGGAGCATGCACACACACACACACACACACACACACACACACACAGACAAGTTAACAGTAAAAATCATATGTACTAAGAAACCAAATAAGGAAGGAATTAAGGCATACTTAATATGACATGACATGTAAGTAACATGCCCCATGAATTATTATATATTTCAAATGTCAATAAGACCCTCAGACCATCCAAGACTGAACTCCTAGTCTCTCTCATGCTACTCAAACATGGCCTTCCTCCCATTTTAGCCATCTTAGGAAATGGCTCTCTCACTCATACATTTATGATAACTAGAAACTAAGAAGTCATTATTGCCATCTCACTTACTTTCAACTAACATAGGCAGTCTCTTACAAAGTACTAATAATTTTGCTTTCTATTATCTCTCAATATTCATTTCCTTAAATCTCCACGTTTACTACTACCTATACCACCATTTTAGAAATTCATCTACTTCAAAAAAACTGTTTTTTTGAATCCACTTTTGTCCTCTTCTAATACATCACCCTCATAGCAGCCAAGTATTTTCGAAGGTAAATTCAATGATATCAGCTTCCTATCTTAGAACTTGAAGGGCTTTCTCATTCTTCCTCCTATAAAGAAAATGAATCTGTTTATGATGCCGCTGTAAAGAATCATCATTCTACTCTCTGCTTCTAGTATCTTAAGTGGAATCATGTGGTTTTTATCCTTCTGGGGTTGGATAATAGTGGCCATCAGAAGGTGAGTCTCTTATACAGATGGCTAATAAACACATGAAAAGATGTTCAACATTGCTCATTATTAGAGAAATACAAATCAAAACTACATGAGATATTCTTACACACCAGTCAGAATGACCATCATCAAAAAGTCTACAAACAATAAATGCTGGAGAAAGTGTAAAGAAAATGGAACCCTCTTGCATTGCTGACAAAAATGTAAATTGACACAGCCACTAAGGAAGATATTATGGAGATTACTTAAAAAACTAGGAATAAAACCACCACATGACCCAGCAATCCCACTACTAGGCATAATCCTGAGGAAACCAAAACTGAAAAAGATGCATGTACCCTAGTGTTCACTGCAGCTCTGTTTATAATAGCTAGGACATGGAAAAAACCTAGATGTCCATTGACAGATGAATGAATAAAGAAGTTGTGGTACATATATACAATGGGATATTATTCAGCCATAAAAAGGAAACATTAGCATCAGTTCTAATGAGGTGGATGAACCTTGAGGCTATTATACAGAGTGAAGTAAGTCAGAAAGAGAAAAACAAATTTGTAACATGTATATATGGAACCTAGAAAGATGATATTGATTATATTTTTTGCAGGACAGCAATGGAGACACAGACAGAGAACAGACTTACAGACACGGTGGGGAGGAAAGAAAGGAGGGTGGGGTGTATGGAGAGAGTAACATGGAAACATACATTAGTACATGTAAAATAGCCAATGGGAATTTGCTGTATGATTCAGGGAACTCAAACCGGGGCTCTATAACAACCTAGAGGGGTGGGATGGGGAGTGAGGTGGGAGGGAGGTTCAAGAGGGAGGGGACATATGTACACCTATGGCTGATTCATGTTGATGTTTGGGAGAAACCAACACAATACTGTAAAGCAGTTATTCTTCTATTAAAAATAGATAAATTAAAAAAATATGAGATAATTAATATCAAAAAAGAAGGTGAGTCTCTTAACAAAGCTGACTTCTGTAGATGTTAAGCTCTTGGGCTTCTCAGGGAAAGATGTGTGTCCATACTATTTGTTCAGCTCATTTGGTGCCCACACATATTCCAGAGCATTTCCACTTTGGAAGATAGGGTGACAATGTATGAAAATCTCTAGCCCAGAAGCTAGTGAAAGAAAGTGAAGTCGCTCAGTCGTGTCCAACTTTTTGCGACCCCGTGGACTGTAGCCTACCAGCCTCCTCCGTTCATGGGATTCCCCAGGCAAGAATAATGGGTTGGGTTGCCATTTTCTTCTCCAGGGGATCTTCCCAATCAAGGGATTGAACCCCGGTCTCCCGCATTGCAAGCAGATGCTTAAACCTCTGAGCCACCAGGGTAACACTTCTTTTTAAATACTTCTTTTTAAAGTTGGCAATTAAAAAAGAAACAAAAACTTAAGTCATTTAGAAATTTAGAATAATTTTAAGGCTTATTTTGTTTTCAAGAAAAGTAAGAGTCATGGTTGAATTTGATCCATATATTCCTAAAAATGGTTACCTAACATAGTGTGATATCCAAGGTATAGACAGGCCTAAACTGAGATATATATGGCCATATATTTAAAAAAAAAAAAAAAAGAAGAAGGATAAGAAAGCTGAAGGAAGCAATGTAATAGTCTATCAGGATGGAATGGATATCATGATTAAAATCCTCAGTGTCCACATCCCACACACTTACATGGACAAACAAAACACAATATAAATATTTATATAATAATTTTAACTTTAAAAAGTGTTAGGAGTATATGGAAGTCACTTGAGAAGAGGTAGTATAGCTATTCTTTTCTGATGCTCAAAAGTTGTCAATGGTATGAATGGAAATATATTTGTTTCTGTAAATGGATACACAGAAAACACTTTTTCTTTGTTATTAAAATGAAGAAACTTATTTTAAAATAGTTACATGTAAATTTCAGATCCCAGTGTGCTAAAATACTTATTGAAATGAAATATGTAGATAATTTCATTTAGGAAGCATTGTTTCTATTTTTATTCAGCTGGTTTATATGCTGCAACTAGCTGTTTTTCCTAGCTGTAGAAACCATAACTTGAAACTATTTAGGACCTTAGAAAATTTTTCTTAGATAAAAACCAATCAACTTAGAGAATGTGAACTGGTATTCTAATTATTATTACTTAAGCGATTTATCATTTGTATTATATTTCAAATTTCCTAAGGATTAGATGTAGCATTGTACAGATTTTATTTAAATCAAACAATCATAGAAGTTCAGCAAAAGGTTAGCCAAATCTAGCAATTAGCAATAAGAAACACAAAAAAGTCTCAGAAAAGTTAGAAAGTATGTACATTAAGTAAAAAGGATCAATAATGAGAGCTTTAAGTCCTTCAGGAGAATTTTAAAAGTTGTTAATAGAAAGGAAAGGAAAGAAAATGGTTTTCATATTAGAATATTGAGACAACTTTGGGAAATTTTCTATTCCTAAGGCAATTTTCATAGAACATTAGATGGTGCCCTTGACAAAGATTGACATCTAAAATGAAAAAGTTAGAGCAAGTAGAGTAATTCAAGCCCAATAAATCACCAGAACCATATGGTATATATCCAAGATTTCTGAAGGAAAAAAGTGTGAACTAGCATAAATACAGAGGAAAATGATAGCGTGAAACATAGCCTTAACAGTAGCATCTGTTTTTATAGACTGGAAGATTATTTATTATGTAGAAAATAAAGGGAAATTTTTAAATGTTAAGTAAAAAATTATGTTCTGCCTGTGTTAACCAGTAATATTGGATAATCTTGAATATTTCTGTACTATTCTTTATCTTTTCTGGATTTTGTTTATCATCAAGCTTTTCTGGCATCTCTCTTTCTTATCTAGCCTATACTTCTGACCATACATGGTGTTTGTGTTGTCCAGGGTGAAAGCAGGTTTGTTAGTGTGCTATCACATTGATCCTCTTTCATAAAACTGTTTTTGTTTTTCCTCCTGTGATTGTCTTGTTGTCTTTTTTTGAGTGATAGTAAATTAGAATATACCTGATTTCAAACAGAGTTGGTATGGCTTCGTTTGTTTTTCAATCATTAGCTCATTTCTGTTACATGGCTTTGGAATTCAGTTAGGATCCAAAGCACCTACTATTTTGCAACTGGAGAAAGTGAAAACTCAAAGGACATTGTTTACTTTTTATTGACATATTAGATACTTATAGAAAAGTGCACTAATCATAAATGTAGGAGCTCAGTAAAATTTTACACATGCATACACTACTGTAGTGTTAGCCACTTAGTTGTGTCTGACTATTTGCAACCCCATGGGCTATAGCCCACCAAGCTCCTCTGTCCATGCAATTCTCGAGGAAAGGAAACTGGAGTGGGTTGCCATGCCCTTCTTAAGGGGATCTTCCCGACCCATAGATTGAACCCGGGTCTCCTGCATTGCAGGCAGACTCTCTACCAACTGTGCCACCAGGGAAGCCTTAGTGTAACCTACAGCTAAATCATCATTAAGCATACTGCAGTCCTTTAAGAAGCTTCCTTTTACCCTTACCAATCAGTATTACCCCGAAGGTAATCACTATTCTGAATTCTTTTTTTTTTAGTTTTTTATTTTTTTAATTTTAAAATCTTTAATTCTTACATGCATTCCCAAACATGAACCCCCCTCCCACCTCCCTCCCCATAACATCTTTCTTCAGTTAGTATTGCCTGTTCTAAACTTGAAATCACACCAAGTATTTTCTGGCTTATTTTGCTCCAAATAATGACTCTGCGGTTCATCAATGCTGTAGTATCTATCCATAAACTAATTTTATTTTTATTTCTAGATAAAATTTCATCTTATGATATATCATATCTTATTTATCCACTATTCTATTGATAGAATTTTGAGCTAATTCTATTTCTGTCTCTTAAATGTAAAGTTGCAATAAGTACTCTTGTACTCATGTGTTTTGCAGAATGCATGCACTGTTTTCACTTGATTCTAAACTTGAGTGAAACTGTTAGTCATAGAGTAAGCCTGTAATCAAATGTAGTGTTGCATTTAACACTCAAATAAAAGTATTTATGAGAGTCTGATGGCTTCACATATCATCAACATTTGGTATCATCAGTCTTTTCACTTTAGCTATTGGATGAGTGGGTAAAGGATGCTCACTGTGATATTAATTCACATTTCACTGAGGAGTAATGATGTTAACACAGTTTATGATGTTTATTGGCTATTTGAATATCCTCTTTTTCAAGGTATCTATTGATGTTTCTCTCATTACAATATCAGGTCTTTAATCTTTCTCTGATTCTAGGAGATATATATTCTGGTCTTGAGTCCTTTGTTAATCTATCATCTATCTACCTATTTATCTATACATGGATGTTATAAATTTTCCTGAAGCTCAGTGAGACTTATTTTGTGCTCTTAGAATACTATTTTAAAAATATTTTTCTATCTCAAGATCATGTCAAAATTTTCCTATAATTCATCTAAATGCTTTATTGTTTTACATTTTACACTTAGATATATGGTTCTTCTTGAAATATTTTTGATGTACAATATGAGGATAAGGGTCAATGTTTATGTTTTTCCAAAGCAAAGTCTGATGGTTCTTGCACTATTCATTGAAAATACCATTTTTTTCCTCACTGAATTTCACTGGTATCTTTGTCTTAATTCAAATTAAGTAGAATTTTCAATAATATTCTATTATTCAATCACCTGTCTTTGCCACTGAAAGGAATATAAGTCCATAGCCCATAATCTTCTAATATTCCACTGGAGTTTCCAAAGATTACGTGGAAAACAAAACACATATACACAGAATGGGAGAAACAGGAAAGGGGAAAACTCACTTCTGTCATAGGAATGCATTTGCTAGATTATATTAACCATACTGAAAAAATGTAAAAATATGCCGTCCATATTGCACTCAGAATCATCTTTAAAAGCATGTATCACATAACTATAGTTCTGATTGAACATCTCCTGTGCTTCCTATTGTACTTGGCCCAACATGTTATCATATTGTGGTCTATGATATACTCTCTAATCTCATCTCTAACCACTTTCCTATGGCTATCATGCTGGATTCAGCTAGCTTGTTTTTCCTTAAACAAGGCAAGTTTTCCTCATTCACATTTCACCTGGAAAGCTGATGCCCAAGTTTGCGCTCTGCTGAATCAGTTTTTTTATTCTCATTTCAAGTTACATTTCCAATTCATATTTTCCTATTTTATTTTATTAAAGTTGTCAACTCCTGACAGAATCTCTACATATCCATTGCATCAGTATATATATTTTTATTATTGTCTAGTTATTTTCTATTCATTTATAAATTTGTATAAATTAATTATATTTTAAGTATATTTAGATGTTGAAATATTAATTATAGCTCATATTTATTTATAATTTATGTCTTTATTCAGGCACAAGAAAATACAACTGTAGACAATAACACATTGAATATTCTTAGACTGATCTTTTAATATAAAAGTGTTTTTTTAATTCTAATAAACACTGAGAGATTAAAAATAAATCAAATATAGCTCAGGTTTAGGCTGACTATGTAGACACCTTTGGACTCTTACCTAGACACTAGCTACTTTTAAATTAAAAAGAGAAGCATTAATCCAGAATGATTAAATCTTATACAAATGGCAAAGAACTATACAATAGCTTAGGATTTTTATTTGTTTACTGTGTTTAAAAGATATGTGTTCATATGAGCGCCTGTGTCTGTGAGCATATTTCCCTTTAGAATTTACATCCTTTGAACAATTATAGGCTTACAAAAACTGTCAAATTATTTTCCTCCCCTCCAGGCCCATTCTGTTTATTTCTACCATGAAAGAAATCATAAGCTAATTTTTCAATAATTTTTGGAGATCTCAATGAAGTTCATTTTAATTCTCAACATTAGACATGTTCAAATATTCCATCCCTTCTTAAAAATATGTGGTAAAAATCTTAAAGGCCCACTTAACAGAGAGAAGGCAATATGTATGATGAAATTATTTATTAATAGGATGAATAAGATGAAACTTACCCTTATCTATTAAAACAGAATATCAGACCTTCTCTTTCCAGTCAATCAGTTTTAACATTCTATAATTTTTATGCATTTAAAATGAAAAAAAAAACAAGCTACTTACTGATATGCTTCATGACTAAGTTGAACTCTATCAACTAGCAGAAACAATCCTGGTGGCTTCAAATATCCTTAGCAAGAAGTCTGACATTCCTCCAAAAGTGACTGCTGTTTCTGCCTGGGATACAAATATACAGCAGTGAACAAATGTAGATGTTCACTTGACTAAAGTTCCAGCAATGTGTTCCAGAGTCAGTGACAACAAAGAAACATTTTCAGCAGTTCTGGAAATCCCTGAAAGTGACTGAAATGAGTCAATTAGGTCCTTAGTGATTTCTGCTCAGGGAAACTGAGGTGCCTCTGGCAAAAACAGAAGATATTGTTGCCAGCCAGGAAGTGAGATCTTACAAGACTGTGCAGGAGAAAACAGAGCAAGATAAGCCTATCTGTCAGTACGAAAAACTTGAGACTGATAACAAGGAAAATGAAGTATAAGTGACTTCTAAAATGTGTAAAAAGAAAATGTATACTCCATTCAGGTCCCAAATGTATGAACTGTAAGAGAAATGGATATCAGCAAGGAAATGTACTCCGGATATACTGAGAAAGAAATGTCTCCTAGGGCAAAACACCACAATAGACACAAGGGTTGTTATATTTTCCATCCGCATTTTTTAATAACAAAGAAGTAAGCTATGTGGGTAACAGCATCTTAAAAATTGGGAAACTGTCTTTTAAATGGAATAACTGAATTTATCTTATCAAGTAGTAGGCATGCTATTGAGAAACTGTAAATTTGTACATGACATTTTAACTCAAGAATATTGAATACTATATTTTTTGTGTTTTACTAGCAAGTGATTATTTCCTTGATGCTATAATAGAGTTTTACAAGTAAGGTTAGGAAATGCCTTGGTAAAACAAGTGGTATATAGATAACTCATCTCAATCATTTCCTATATATTAAACAAAGTTTCCAATTATGTTGATAAAGAAAAAGACTAAGGTAGCTCCAGGTCCCATTCAGACAGAAATCTCTAAATTAAGATTGTCCCACTAAAAGCTAAAACTTTCTACTAAACTTTAGTAATTTGGTCAATGCCTCTTTTTGGAGGCTATATTGTTCCTTTTGTAGATTCTGCAGTTTAGGAAATAATTTAAGTAAAGGAAGGAAGAGTATATGATTTGCAAAAGGTTGGATATCACAAGTGAGTCTGATATAGGGAATCCCTAGGCTGTTTAAATGTTTATCAAGAAATTTGTTTTTAAAATGTGATTGGTGGAGCTGACCCTGAAAATGAATAGTTCTAGAAAGTGAAAAGAATAATAAAAAATGTGTTATAATCTTGCTTAGTTTTTTTTTTCCTTTTAATCTGCAACTGAAAAAATCAAATATTCTTAAGCTAAATATTTTGAAAAGTCTATATTGAAAGTTCTTCCTTTAAATATGTCATTTAGTCTCTCTAAATGTATATCTAAAGGGACATTTTCCCTTGTTACTAATGAAAGTCAGTATAATTTAATAGAAAGAATATTATTTGGGCTTATGTCCTTGAACTATATAGAGCAAAATAGATTATCTCTGATCACCCAATTCTTTGTCAATACACATGAAAGACTAATTCTGAACTTAAATGAAACTAAATATTTGTAGAGATTTGGTATTATGGAAGTCAAAAAGTAGATAATATTTTTTTTCTTTTACTTTTCTTCCCTTTGTATTTTCTAATGCAATAACTGTATCAGCATTTTTAGAAGTAGAAATGTTTATTAACACTATTAATACATCAAGAAACTTTAGGAAACTAGAAGAAAGAGAAAATTAAATTCAAAATAAGTACTAGAAACTAAGACTTAGAAGAGAAGTCAGTGAAATTAGAAATAGGAAACCAACAGAGAAAATCAACGAAACCAACAGAGAAAATCAACAAAACCAAAGCCTGATTCTGTCAATATGCCTTTAGCCACAATAACTGTGAAAGAGTACCACAAAAATTTTTTCTAGAAAATATAGGATTCATGATTTTAGATTAGACAAAGGTTTCTTAGATATGACATCTGAAGCATAAAAATACAACAGAAAAAACAGGTAAAGTTTACTTTTCAAATTTAAAAAAAAAAGTGTTTTAAAGGACATCATTAAAAGAGTGAAAGGCAATCCAAACAATAGAAGAAAATATTTGTAAATCATATACCTGATAAGAAACTTGAACCAAAAACATATAAGACAAAAAGCTTACAACTCAATGAGTGAAAAGACAAATAAACGTGATTTAAAAATGTATGATGGATCTGAATAAATATTTCTTAATGGAAGATTTATAAATGACTAACAAGCACATTAAAAGATTCCCTACCTCATTAGCCATCAGAGAAATGCAAATCATAACATCATGAAATATCACTTCATACCCATTATGAGGAGAATAATAAAAATGTCAGAGAGCTACTACAATTTTTGATTAGAGTGTGGAGAAATTGGTACATTCATACTCTGCTGGAGAGAATGTAAAATGGTTACACCATTTTGGAAAACATTTTGGCAGTTTCTCAAACAATTAAGCATAGCTGTATTGTATGAGCCAGCAGTTTCATGTCTAGGTTTATACACAAAAGAAATAAAAATATATAGCAACACAAAACATATATATATATATGTTTATATTGTCAGCCCACGCCTGGAAACAACCCAAATTCCATGAATTGATGAATGAATAAACAAACTGTGGTATATCCATACAATGGGCTGTTATTCAGCCACAAAGAGAAATAAAATACTGATGCTTGTTGACATAGGGACCTTGAAAATATGCTAAGTAAAAGAAATTGATTACAAAAGACCATATAGGATATGATTTCTTTTATATGAAATGTACCAAAGAAAGAAATCTATGGAGACAAAAGGTAGATTAGAGGTTGTTTAGCAACGGGAAGAGATTAATAGGATAGAGGATAGTTGGTTACAGGCAGAGTTTCTGTTTGATGTAGTAAAAATGGTCTAAATTTGACTGTGGTAAAGGTTGCACAGACCTGTGAATATAGTAAAAATAATGAATTTTATACTTTAAAAGAATGAACTGTATGGTTTGTAAACTGTAACTCACACAGCTATTTTTAAAGTAAAAAAAAAAGTCATTTTGAGCTGCTGTAACCAAAAGAAAAAGCAAAAGAAAATAAAGCCCTCCCCCCAACCACCACCACCACAAATATATAGTGCTGCTTTCTACATGCTGTTTTTCCTCATCTGCATGGTTAAATGCGCTTGTCTGCACTTAGTCCAGGCCATGAGAAGAGGGAAAGAAGATTAGACCAAAGAGCTTAAAGAAGATGATCTGAAAATTTCACGTATCACTTTTCCTTAAAACCATTGGATCAAGCTTCCATGTCCAAAGCTAAACCCACAGAAGGTTGGGAAATTTCAGTGTTTATGCACTCAACTAAAACATGGAAGTTCTGTTTTCAAAAGAAAAGAAATAAGGTCAAAAAGAAAGACACAGAGAGAGATTGAGCAGGAAGGAGAAAATATTGATAAATTTGTTTGCCTTTATTATAATCTTAGATTAATCTCATCTCAGGATGGAAATTAATTTTTCATTATAATTATAATAAAATATAAACTCTAACCATAGACCATAAGGCTTTATATTTTCTGACCTTCCTCATTTCTGATCTTACCTCTGACTGCTATCCTCTTTGCTAATTAGACCAACAAAAACTAACTTTCTCTCCAGTCCCTTCTATTTCTATACCAAGCTTTTTTTAAATTAGGATTTTTGTATATTGTCAATATCTATTCCTTTAATTGGAAAACACTCTCTTTCACAATATCCCATGGTTGGGCCTTTCTCCCTATTCAGTTTTTAGCCCTTTAGAGATATTTTCCATGGCCATCCAAAATAAATTATACCAGTTGCTACTGCTGTCTTTACTCTGCACTTTTCCCTCCAATAGTAATAACCTCTAACTGTAATTACTGCTTGTGGAAAAGTCATATTTATTCCCTTGTTTAATAACTACAATTAGTCCCTTGAACATGTTCTCATTTATTTATTTATATACTTAATATCAATATTTTACAATGATAAAAATGACTGTATTTTTCAACAGACCTGACATGACACATAATAGTAATCATTTATAGAACGAGCGAATAAAAATAAAATTGGATGTGATGGTAGGAGTAGTTGTTGTTTAGTCTCTAAGTTGAGTCCAGTTCTTCTGTGACCCAGTGGACTGTAGCCCACTAGGCTCCTCTATCCATGGAATTTTCCAGGCACCTATACTGGAGTGGGTTGACATTTCCTTCTCCTGGGGGTCTTCCCCATCAAGGTATCAAACCCGTATCTCCTGCACTGACAGATAGATTCCTTACTACTAGGAGCCTCCAGGGAAGCCCTCTCGGGTAATTGTTGTTCAGTTGCTATGTCATGTCCAGTTCTTTGCAACTCCATGAACTGCAGCATGCCAAGCTTCCTTGTCCTTCACTACCTCTCTGAGTTTGCTCAAAATCATGCTTATTGAGCCAGTGATGCCATTCAACCATCTTACCCTCTACCCCCTGTCCTCTTTCCCTCAGTCTTTCCTGGTATTAGGATCTTTCCCATTGAGTCAGCTATTTGCATCAGGTGATCAAAGTATTGGAGCTTTAGCATCAGTCCTTCCAATGAATATTCAGGATTGATTTCCTTTAGGATTGACTAATTTGATCTTTTTGCTGTCCAAGGGACCCTGAAGAGTCTTCTCCAGCACAACAGTTCAAAAACATCAATTCTTCAGTGCTCAGCTCAGCTTCAGCACTCAATTCTTTATTGGTCAAACTCTCACATCCACACAAGACTCCTGGAAAATCCATAGCTTTGACTATACTGACCTTTAACAGCAAAGTGATGTCTCTAGTTTTTAACACATTCTCTAGGTTTGTCATAGCTTTTCTTCCAAGGAGCAAACATCTTTTAATTTCATGGCTGCAGTCACAGTCTGCAGTTATTTTGGAGCCAAGAAAATAAAATTTGTCACCATTTCCACTTTCCCCCTATCTATTTGACATGAAGTGATGGGACCAGATGCCATGATCTCCTTTATTTCAATGTTGAGTTTTAAGCCAGCTTTTTACTGTCCTCTTTTACTTTGACCATGAGGCTTTTAGTTCCTCTTTGCTTTCTGTTATTAAAGTAGTATCATCTGCATATCTGAGGTTGATATTTCTCCCTGCAATCAGATTCCGGTTCATGCTTCATCCAACCTTGCATTTCGTGTGATATACTCTTCATAGAAGCTAAATATGCAGGGTGACAAAACGAGTATTTGATGTACTCTTACCCAGTTTTGAACCAGTCCATTGTTCTATGTCCTATCCTAACTGTTGCTTCTTGACCAGCATATAGTTTCTTAGGATTCAGGTAAAGTGGTCTGGTATTCCCATCTCTTGAAGAATTTTCCACAGTTTATTGTGGTCCCCACAGTCAAAGGCTTTAGCATAGCCAATGAAGCAAATTTTTTTTTTAAATTCCCTTGCTTTTTCTATGATCTATTAGATGTTGGCAATTTGATCTCTGATTCCCCTGCCTTTTCTAAATCCAGATTGTACATCTGAAAGTTCTCAGTTCACATACTGCTGAAGCCAAGCTTGAGGGTTTTGAGCAAAATCTTGCTAGCATATGAAATGATTGCAATTGTACTGTAACTTAAATATTGTTTGACATTGCCTTTCTTTGGGATTGGAATGAAAACAGACTTTTTCCAGCCCTGTGGCCACTGCTGAGTTTTCCAAGTTTACTAGCATATTGAGTGCAGTACTTTCACAGCATCATTTTTTTAGGATTCGAGATAGCTCAGCTGGAATTGGAGCTGACTGTGACTGAGATTATCAGCTTCTTAGTGCAAAATTCCGGCTTAAAATCAAAGAAAGTAGGGAAAACTGCTACTCACCTCAGCTCACCTCCACCAGCTTGGTTTGTAGTGATGCTTCCTACTTCACACTCCAGGATGTCTGATTCTAGGTGAATGACTACACCCTCATGGTTTTCTTGGTCATTAAGACCTTTATTGTACAGTTCTGTGTATTCTTGTTATCTCTTAATCTCTGCCACTTCTGTGAGGTCCTTACTGTTTCTGTCCTTTATTGTGCCCATCTTTGCATAAAATGTTCCCGTGGCATCTCCAATTTTCTTGAACAGATCTCTAGTCTTTCCCATTCTATTGTTTTCCTCTATTTCTTTGCACTGCTCCCTTAAGAAGGCTTTATCTCTCCTTGCTATTCTCTGGAACACTGCATTCAGTTGGGTAAGTTTTTCGCTTTCTCTTCTTTCTTCAGCTATTTTTAAGGCCTTTCAAAAAACGACTTTCTTCTTGCATTTATTTTCCTTGAGGATGATTTTAATCACTGCCTCCAGTACAATGTTACAAACCACTGTCCATAGTTCTTCAGGCACTCTGTCTACCAGATCTAAGCCCTTAACCTATTCATCACCTCCACTGTATAATCATAAGAGATTTGACAAGGACGTACTTGAATGGCTCAGCAGTTTTCCCTACTTTCTTCAATTTTAAGCCTGAAGTTTTCACTAAGAAGCTAATAATCTCAGCCACAGTCAGCTCCAAGTCTTGTTTTTTGCTGACTGTAAGGAGTTTTTCTATTTTGCTTCAAAGCAATAGTAACATGGAACCAAAAAAAAAACGAAAACAAACAAAAAAAAAACCACACAGGAAAGGAATACCTTTTCTACTGTTGGATTAGAAGAGGATTGATTTCCTGGAAGAAATGTCCAGACACCTACAGTAACATTTTAATGTGGCCAGATAAAGGAAAGATTGAAAGGTTTTTTTTCCCTCTTTATGTATTACTATGATTATTATTATTATTATTTTACTTTACAATACTGTATTGGTTTTGTCATACATTGACGTAAATCCACCACGGGTGTACATGAGTTCCTAATCCTGAACCCCCTTCCAATCAGCCTCCTCATATCATCTCTCTGGGTCATCCCAGTGCACCAGCCCCAAGCATCCTGTATCCTGTATCAAACCTAGACTGGTGATTCATTTCTTACATGAAAGTATACATGTTTCAGTGCCATTCTCGCAAATCATCCCACTCTCTCCCTCTCCCACAGAGTCCAAAAGTCTGTTCTACACATCTGTGTCTCTTTTGCTATCTCACATACAGGGTTATTATACCATCTTTCTAAATTCTATATATATGTGTATACTGTATTGGTGTTTTTCTTTCTGGCTTACTTTACTCTGTATAATCAGCTCCGATTTCATCCACCTCATTAAAACTGATTCAAATGTATTCTTTTTAATGGCTGAGTAATACTCCATTGTGTATATGTACCACAGCTTTCTTATCCATTCGTCTGCTGATGGGTTGAAAGTTTTAAAAGCTTACTTTTCTTGTTAAATAAAAAGTATAGCAATTCAAGGATCTTAACAAATTATACTGGGGTCACATTATGCACTGCAAGAATAGGATGATAAAAATCAACACTGGGGAGGTTGTCAGGTCCAGTTTAAAACTGAATTATTTACAGAGTGGTTTTTACTATGTAAAATAAATCCACCCATGTCACATGGCATATTCCTCATTGTTCAGGTCATTAAAGTGTTTAAAATGTTTAAAAACTGTCTCACAAATGTAAAAATTCACCTCACACAATTTTAACCTACAGATAACATTGCTTCATAGCATCTTGTGAGTTTATTATTGTCTTGTTTCATCAACTAGTAGTATCCTCCATGTAGTCACAGCATAAAATCTTAGAAAATTCCATATGAAACTTTATGAGGGGAAAAGTTTCAGCATTTTATGTCCAAAGACAATCATTTAGGGCCTATGTATAAAATGTCCAATGTAATAGGTGAGAGAAAATGTCTCCTAAAACATACATGAAGGAAACAGAATCCTTGTAATCTCAAACTTTCCATGGCAGACATTTAATTTGCTTTTTCAACACTAGCTTAATCCTTTAATACCTATGTTTCTTTAACATTGCATAAAACTTCCAAAGCTGGGGCTGAATGGTATCTTTGTAAAGCTTCCTATGGAGAACTACTCCTAATAGCCCAGCAGTGATGGAGGGTTTCTTTCAGTTCCTTGGAGCTGTAGGCTTGAATGTTGACAGGAGGAGCTCACCTTTTATCCTTCTGATGGGCCAGAGCCACAGACAGGCTTTGCACTGATCTTCTGAATGAGATGAAAAGGCTTCATCTCTATTCTGTATCCACATTTTAACTTTTATTAATGCTATGGTAGATTATATTAGAGAGCATATTTTGAGACATATCAAGTTAGGATGGAGGCTCCAAAATAAAAAGGTACAACCATCTCTCTGTTAAAACCTAAATTATTTACCATCTTTATTGCACTATTTTTAATTGGAAAGAGACTTAAACTTTTTAAACTCCAAATACAACTTCTCATCTCCTTTTTATTTAGGAGAAACACATCTCAGAGCTCCTCAGTCACTTCTGACATGATCCCATGGTATGGCCCCCAGAGTGTCAGTACTGCTTTAGACTCCTTATCGCCTGACATGTTCATCCAGTATAGATATCTATGCTTCTGGCAGGGACAGTCCTGCCCTCATGAGAATGTTTACAGTAGTATTTGTGTAGGTGTGAGACAGGTACTTCTCTTTAATCTCACCCAGTAGAGCCAAGATGCCACAGGAACTAACAATGAGATTGTATTGTAAGTTCAGGAGTAACAAAAGGGAACTATCACATAGAAAGGATCTTAAAGCTACTTCACAGGCACCCAGCACTAGTAGGATTGTCTCTCATGCTGGATACTCTTCAGTTTCAGGGTCATGAAATCCTTATCACAGCTCTGGGTATGCTTCAGTGTCTTCTACTTTCTAGGGTAGGCCAAAAGGTCTCCAAATTCAAAATTAGGAATATATTTTTCTTATCTTCACTTTAAAGCTTCAGTTTTCTTGGCCCATTGCTGATGACTTTCCAGAGTAATTAAGAATAAGAAAGTATTTTACCTTCCAGAAAACCTGTTCTCCCACAACTAGAAATATTCTCTAGATCTATGACTCCAGCTGAATATAGTCTAATATTAATTATTCTAGCAAACTCTGACTAATCCAGGTTTAAGTAAACCTTATGGAAGATATCAGAAGCCTGATGCCCTTAGCTGCATCAAGGGCAGTTCAATTTCTTTTTTCTTTCTTTTTACCTGCTCATTAAGAATTTTAAAAACCTTTGGGGTCTAGAATAATTTGTTTATGCTTTGAACTAACAGACTTTTGATAGATTATTATATTTTATACTTAGTAATAATTATAAAATATAATAACATGATCAAGAAAACCCTCACTGAATAGTATATGTATACACACACACACACACACATATATATATATATATATAAACATTACATAATTTGATTAACTCTCAGACTTTAGTAATTCATTTGCCTTCACTAAGATTTTGAAAGCTATTTCCACTTGGAGATTTACCTTTAGGTTAAGGTCATTTCACATTATATGATGGGGTGTTCAAGTAAATATTATGAAAAATACTCTTTATTCTGAATACTATGAAAATAGAAGGATCCTTTCACTTTGGATGGCCATCTGAATAGATGAGAACTTGCAGAAAGCTGTATCAATGTCCTCAAGGCTTTTTCTTTGTTCTCAATCTCTTTAAAAAGAATCAGCCAAAATGATAATTTATAAAGCATTTAAAATACCTAGAACAATTTTTTTTCACATTAAAATTTTAGACTAATACATTACACAGAAAGAACAGCATCTTTCATTGTTTTCCTTTAAAACTTGGAAATGAAAGTTAGAGACACAATATCAGTATTCTCACTTAAAGGAGCAGTTTATAGATGTAGTACTTCACTTGAAAAATAGAAAAGAAAGCCTAATACATAAGAGAGAGAAAGAGAGAATGATATAAAATATATAAAGAAGTAATTTCACTTGTTTTGGAGATAAAATCTCAATACTAAGTAACAACAGTTAGATGATTCATCAAAAATGCTCAAAAGTAAAAATTTATATTTTTCCAAAATTTCTTCAGATTTTTACACATGAACTAGAGAATATACTCATGCTAAGTCGCCTCAGACATGTCCGACTCTGTGCAACCACATAGATGGCAGCCCACCAGGCTGCCCTATCCCTGGGATTCTCCGGGCAAGAACACTGGAGTGGGTTGCCATTTCCTTCTCCAATGTGCGAAAGTGAAAAATGAAAGTGAAGTCACTCAGTCGTGTCTGACTCATAGCGACCCCATGGACTGCAGCCTACCAGGCTCCTCTGTCCATGGGATTTTCGGGCAAGAGTACTGGAGTGGGGTGCCATTGCCTTCTCCAATATGCTCATATGATTGTATAAATCAAATAGCATCTCATTCTTTTCGGAATTGGAGACTTCTGATACAAAGGGTGTCATTATGACTTTTGTATTCTGGGATTCTGCTTAGATAGACTGACCACAAATTGCCACTGAAAACCAAGACATTTCGAGAGTGATTGGAGCACTGTCCATAATTACACCAAGGCAAACCAGGAATACACTTGGTATATCCTCTAGGGATAACCTACACTGTTCCTGAAAACAAGTCAGCTATTATCATCCTGTTTCTACTGTTTCTTATACCAGCCACCATTTTAGCCTAATGTTCTTGGAAATGAAAGTGAAAGTGTGAGTTACTCAGTCATGTCCATTCTCTGTGACCCCATGGACATTAATTAGCCCAGCAGGCTCCTCTGTCCATGGAATTCTCCAAGGAAGAATACTGGAGTGGGTTGCCATTCCCTTTTCTAGGGGATCGTCCTTACCCAGGGATCTAGCCCAGGTCTCCTGAATTGTAGGCAGATCCTTCACCAACTGAACCACTAGGGATATTCTCTGAGTTATCTTAGTGACTCACATTTTCACAAGTGCCTACCCCTTAAATTAAATAATATCTCACATGAAATGCCTGCCACTCATAGTAAAGTTAATAGCTCTCCAACATCCATTCAGCAAACAATACAATTATTGCTTATTCTTCCTTAAATTTTGGAGTTACCTATCTTGTTTTCTGGAAAAGAAAGAAGTCAAAGATTCCTTAGGCTTCATAGCACAAAATATATGGAGGACAATCTTAATTGGAAGCTCCATCTTTACAATAGTAATATAAATATGTCATACAATACTTATCAATCAAAAGATTCTTCATTGTTAATAGAAAGTATTAGAGAAAATTTACATAAGTTAAATACTATGGGATCAGCTCTCAATATATAGAGAAAACTGAGTGATATTCCAGTCAGAGGAAAAGTAAACAAAGGATATGATCCAGGGAAACTTGCTTAAGATGGGAGTTGATCTTGAGTATAGCATAGGGAAAAGAGATAGGAAAAAGATATTTCCATCCTAATGGAAAACACATTGCACAGAAAATGCAGTGGTTAGATTGTGCACATTCTTCAATGTCAGTAACAGAAGTTAGAGTTTTATACTGCAGGCAAAAAAATGTGTCATAGGCTATTTTAGATGGAATAGGAGAGTGACATGATCAGCTCTGAAACTTTGGAAGATTGTGCTGACAACATTATATTGGCTGATTTTAGAAGAGGAAATTCTAGAGAAAGAGCTTCAGGGTCATGTGGCTGACAGAGAGGAATAAAGCACTGTTGTGAAGGAGCTGCATCTGGAGGAGATAAAATAGAACAATGTGATAATGTCTTCTGCTTAATTCAGAAAGTTCCCAATTACATGTTCCTGCCATTTATTTTTATTTAATATGATGACAAAACATATTAAAGATCATGACAAGAGTTATGCCTGTGAAAACTGATATATAAAAGCATGAAATAGAATTTACTTAGAGTTTACTGCTCAGTTATTAATAAATAAAAATGAGGAATCAGAGGCTTCTCAATAAAATGGATACAACTTAATAAAAATCAGCTTGGGCACCATGAAAAATAATATGTTTTTGTATGTACAACTTAAATGTTATAAATGATGGTATTATTGTAAACTATTCCAGTGTCCATGTGATGTAGTTTGAAATATCATTTCAAATGAAAATTTCTTGTCAGAAACCTCTGATGAAACTTTGCTTTAGGAATAATTTTTTAAAAGCATTTTGAAGAGTCCATTGCAATTCACTTAACTTTATTATAATTATGACACTCTTAATGTGATGTTAAGCGCATTTAAAAAGTTACAATAGTACAAAGTCTAGAATTAGATTTTAAACTAGGGCACTGGTAATAGAATAAAAAACATGTGTAGGTGGATATGAAAACCCTAATAGAGGTAGAACAGTTAAAATGTCAAATGACTTGCTTACATTTAGGGAATTATCATGATGATGAATTTCTGGTAGATGAAGGTTATAGTTATTCAGTTATATATTGCATATAATGACCCTATATGTGTATGCTACTTGGAATGAAAAAGCCTCTACACTTTAAAGGAGGAAAGATCAAATGAAATTGAGAAAAATTTAAAAGTTTTTGTAACATGCATAGAGTGTACCACATTTATACTGTCAACCTTATAGCACCCACTAAAATGAAAAAGTACATAAATAGAAAGATAGTATATATAATAAAGTTATAAGGAAATAAACTTGAATTTTAAAACATTTACAACAACCACTAAAATAAATAAGTAAATACAAACATACATAAATAGAAAGATAGTATATCTAATAGAGTTGTAAAGGATATAAAATTAAATTCTAAAACATTTCTCAAATAGTCCACTCTCTGCTAATTATTATCCAGTTTCTATCAGCAAGTCAAACATGCAGATATCTGTTTTTTTGTTGTCAAATTCTCAATATTAAGAGTCTGCTGATCATGAATGTTTCTCGATTATAACAATTGCTCATAGATCTGAACCTACCTGTAGTATTAGAAACTTTTCAGGATGTGTGTGTGTGTGTGTGTGTGTGTGTGTGTGTGTGCCTGCTCAGTTGTGTACAACTCTTTGTGACCCCAGGAACTGTAGCCTGCCAGGCTCTTTTGTCCATGGGATTTCCCAGGCAACAGTACTGGAATGGGTTGCCATTTCCCTCTCCAGGGGATCTTCCCCACTGCGGGATTCAACTTATGTCTCTTGCATTGACAGGCAGATTCTTTACTCCTGTGCCACCTGAGAAGCCCAAATTTTCAATGCCATAGGTAATTTTCTGACTGTAGAAAAGGCAATAATACTCTGGTGGCCCAATTCTGCAGCAGTACTGTATAAGTCAATCCTGATAGCTGAATCTACTGTGTCCTTATTAAAAGTTCTTTGTGATTATTCTGGACTTTCTTTTTTAACATTTAATATACAAGGGCTTCCTTGGTGGCTCAGATGGTAAAGAATCTGCCTGCAATGCAGGAGACCCAGATTTGATTCTTGTTTGAGAAGAAACCCTGGAGGAGGAAATGGCACTCCATTACAGTATTCTTGCCTGGAGAATTCCATGGATAGAGGAGCTTGGGAAGCTATAATCCATGGGGTCACAAATAGTCGGATGTGACTGAGCAACTAACACACACACAAGCTACCCTAAAAATGAATAAAAAGTATTTCAATGGCTCAAACAAGATCTTTCTCTCTCTCTCTGTCCTCTAACAGTCCAGAAATATGAAAAAAGTAGTACAAATTATCCAAAAAATCTGTTCTAAGTGGTCAACCAGAACCTCTATTTCCTTCTTTTCTGTTGTTCTGTTCTCCTCTAAGGTACTTACCTCATCTGCATGGTTAAAGTGGTTCATGAAGACTCCATCAGTATTCTAGCCCATAAGATTAGGAAAAGTAAAAGTGGAGATCAAGTAACTGTCTTGTACAGAAGACATACAGAAAGTACAATTCCTAGTTATATTTAATACCTTTGGTAAACACCTAATTATAAAGCCTTAATCATCTAGTCAAGGCTATGGTTTTTCCTGTGGTCATGTATGGATGTGAGAGTTGGACTCTGAAGAAGGCTGAGTGCCAAAAAATTGATGCTTTTGAACTGTGGTATTGGAGAAGACTCTTGAGAGTCCCTTGGACTACAAGGAGATCCAACCAGTACATTCTGAAGGAGATCAGCCCTGGGATTTCTTTGGAGGGACTGATGCTGAAGCTGAAACTCCAGCACTTTGGCCACCTCATGCCAAGAGTTGACTCACTGAAAAAGACTCTGATTCTGGGAGGGATTGGGGGCAGGAGGAAAAGGGGACAACAGAGGATGAGATGGCTGGATGGCATCACTGACTTGATGGATGCAACTCTGAGTGAACTCTGGGAGTTGGTGATGGACAGGGAGGCCTGGTGTGCTGCGATTCATGGGGTCATGAAGAGTCGGACACGACTGAGCAACTGAACTGAACTGAACTGCTGAAAGCTAAATTAGGGAGTGATGTCACATGAGTATTGTGTACTATGTAAAAACTTGAGGGATTTCTGTAACTACAAGAAAGAATAGGAGAATAGGTACGGGGGACAATTGCAATCTCTGTCACAGTAAGTTGGGATAAATTATTTTCTCAGTAGTGGAACATGAGCTGAATTGCCATAATTTATACAATAGTGTACTCTGTAAGAATATAATCCATTTATTCCTTCAGTAAGTACATATTGGTGTGTACCATATTCTGGTCCCTACTCACAGAATGCTTAGAGAATAGTGCTATAGGCAGGCAAGTGGACAGTAAATATAATGAAATAATATAACCAACATTTTGAACCCATATTTATGGGTCATGCCATATAATTTTTACATGCTTCTAATTTTGTAATCTTTGCAATTAACTACTCAAAAAAGTGCTTATTATATTCCTTTTAAGGTTAAGAACTCTGAGACACAGACAACTTATATTACTTGTCTAGGAACACAGAGGTACCTAAATTAAAGATCCTGGATTAAAATTCATATACTCATTCCAGATGAATGCAATTACCTGTTATATCATATTGGCTTTCATAATGTGTTACAAAGCATGAAAGCACAGAGATGAAGCAATTAAAGAATGCAGAAGATACATGTAGGAGGAAAAACTAAACCAAAGTGATGATTAAGTTTTATTTTTATTATTAATTTTTGTGTGTGGTTGTGATGTAAAGGTGGAGGGTATGGTACATTCATACAGTGGAATATTTCTTAGAGACAAAAAGAACAAATTATAGATACTTTTAAAATCAGGTATGAATCTCAAAAACATAAAAGCATACTATGATTCTAGATGAATGAAGAACCAAAAGGAGTAATATAAGCTTAGTGTATAAAACAAAATAGCAGGCCGTCTATAGCCTTTAAGAGTGGGGCTGACACACTGAGAAGGGGCAAAAGAGATATCTAGGGATGATGGAAATGTGTATATGTGAGAACAGATTGTTAAATTTAGTTATATTTTACAATTAAAATTTCACCTTTTACTTAGTGTCTATTTTATTTCTAATTACTAGGCTTTATACTTTAATAGTCATGAGGATAAGACATCTTGTAATACTTACTATGTATTCTAGGCCTGGGTAGATGAAGAAATATATTAAGGTTAAAAATCATTAAGGTGGAAAATCAACAACAGTTGTTTCCTCAGCAGATGTAGATGTTGTTTCCTCAGCAACAGAGAAATGGGAGAAGATGGAAAAAAAATCAAGAATCACTGCCTGATTTTTAGCTCAATCAAGTAGAAAATGTCTGTTTACAAGGTGCTGTTTACAAAGATGAGCAAAGGGAGAAAGAGGTAAGGAAATGATTTCAGAGCAGCATTGATGAGTATTGAATCTAAGGGAGTGGATGAGATCTCCCAGGTGTAGGGTAGAAATTAAGAAGACCAAGGGAATCTTTTGGAATACTGATATTTGTGGAAAAATATGCTACAGAAAGAAATTGCAACCAGTCAAATGAAATGATTTCTTTTTTTTGGCATCATACTGTATCTATTCTCAAACTTAACCATGTCTCAGCATCACCTACCTAGAAGGGTTTTAAAATATAGATTTTCATAGATTATTGTATCCTACCTAGAGTCTCGGACTCAGCACATCTAAGATAAGTGGAGTTAGCCTTTGATTCTAAAATAATCTTATATTTGTTGTTGCTGATAGTTTATTTATTTATTTTAAATTTTTATTTTTACTTTATTTTACTTTACAATATTGTTGCTGATAGTTTACAGCCCAGGTTCAGAATAACTATATTCTACAGAAGATATTATAAAAATGCTCCATTTTTGATGCATCAATTATCATTATTAATTATCACAAGTAAACAGAAAGAAGAGTTTACCATAGTAAACTTGGGAGCATACATGAAATGAACTTAAAAAATTATAACACACATATATATGTATTATGCATATAAATATATACATAGATAATTACACATGCAATTACATGTATTTTGATGAATGAATAATCACTAAGCATTACCATAAAGATATGGTATAACAATGTATGCTTGAATCATTTCACTCTATTTAAACCATCTTAACATTAATTATCCCACCAAAAATAATTGCCTATAATTATAAATATTATTGTATCATATTTGTAACCATTTCTTTTCCTAGCTATTGGCAAAAAATTTTAGCAAGACTAGAAAAAGAATTAACAACCGTTAGTAACTTAGAATGGAGAAGGCAATGGCACCCCACTCCAGCACTCTTGCCTGGAAAATCCCATGGATGAAGAAGCCTGGTGGACAGTCGGACACGACTGAGTGACTTCACTCTCACTTTTCACTTTAATGCATTGGAGGAGGAAATGGCAACCTACTCCAGTGTTCTTGCCTGGAGAATCCCAGGGATGGGGGAGCCTGGTGGGCTGCCGTCTATGGGGTCACACACAGTCGGACACAACTGAGGCAACTTAGCAGCAGTAGCAGCAGCAGTGACTTAGAAAGCAAGGATATTGGAAATGAAGAGAGAGATAAAATTCTTTTTCAAAGAATGGGTCATGAAATTATTACTACACAAGGATGTCTGTTAATTTTATCAAATAGGCTTCCCACATCTTGATTAGAGTATTTCTCTTTTTTTCTTTGTATTACTTTTAAGACAGAGATTACAATAGAAAGTTTATCAATTTTGAATATTTTCCAAAACTTTTAGAAAAACAAGGAATAAAAATTAGTTGTAAATCTACTTAAAGATTCATTGAAAAAAAATGAGAACTAGAAACATGAAGAATCTAAGTAAATACCGATGAAAGGGAAAAATGACTCAAATAAATAGCATAACAATAAAGCATAGACATTCCTTCTTAGAAAAAGTCATGCAAGGGTATCTTTCGCAAAGCTCATATACAATGCTGATGTGTGGGATTTATTATTATGTATTTAATTATACATGCATGTATATATACATTTATATATAAAGAATTTGATTCCTATTTCTCAGTACTAGTGAGGATCTTTTCCAAGGCAAACCATTCAATATCACAGTATTCCAAGTCTATGCCCCAACCAGTAACGCTGAAGAAGCTGAAGTTGAATGGTTCTATGAAGAAAAGTTATGATCAACCTAGGTAGCATATTCAAAAGCCAGAGACATTACTTTGTTGACTAAGGTCCGTCTAGTCAAGGCTATGGTTTTTCCTGTGGTCATGTATGGATGTGAGAGTTGGACTGTGAAGAAGGCTGAGCACCGAAGAATTGATGGTTTTGAACTGTGGTGTTGGAGAAGATTCTTGAGAGTCCCTTGGACTGCAAGGAGATCCAACCAGTCCATTCTGAAGGAGATCAGCCCTGGGATTTCTTTGGAAGGAATGATGCTAAAGCTAAGACTCCAGTACCTTGGCCACCTCATGTCAAGAGTTGACTCATTTGAAAAGACTCTCATGCTGGGAGGGATTGGGGGCAGGAGGAGAAGGGGATGACAGAGGATGAGATGGCTGGATGGCATCACTGACTCGATGGACATGAGTCTGAGTGAACTCTGGGAGTTGGTGATGGACAGGGAGGACTGGCATGCTGCAATTCATGGGGTCGTGAAGAGTCGGACATGACTGAGCGACTGAACTGAAAATGGCAGATTTTAAGTTTTATGTACCTATGGGAAAACTCCGTTATACTGAAGAGACAGAGAGAGAGCAGGGAAAGAAGTACTGGAGCAATATCTTTGATTAGATGGGAGGAAATAGTGCATAACTAAAGAGGTGACAGTATCTAGAAGCACAGTCATTCATGTTAATAAGAGAAGGGGAAAGGCAAGTGAGAGAAAAGTTATAAAATAATCATCTGAGGAAGCATCAGACTGAAAGGATTTGCAAAATATAATAGACTTCCTAGGCAACTCAAAGGATCCACTTAAGGTTAATAGTCATGATTATAATGTGACGTCATCAATCATAAATTATTTTGCTAGTCAACTATGTTCAGCTGCACAAGTCCTGCTAGAAGTTTGCATTTGTCTTTGAAGATTTGCCAGCTGCATTTGACCATATACTTGATTTGATGGTGCTTACAAGACTTTGATTAAAATGAGAAATCATGAGTCATCAAGAAAATGAGGATATGATGTATGTTATAATGAAATATTTGATTTGGCCAATGAGCTATATATCATTACAATCATGTCACTAGAAGAAATAAAATAGAAACAAGTTAAGGACTGGAGAATTGGATATTTGAATTTGAGGGGATGGAAAGGATATGCTTACTGGACATAAGATTCAGGGAAGTGCTATCCAATAAAGACTTACGTGATGATTAGACTGTTCAAACAATCACAGTAACCATTAGCAAATATGACTATCGAATCCTTGATATGTGGCTAGTATAACTAAGGAACTATTGATAATTTATTGTAATTAACTTAAATCCTACATATAGCTCTTGGCTAATTTATTGGGCAATTACTAGTCAATGGGATGAATAGAAGAATGAGTCGCTGAGGAAGACTGGAATAATAGCACAAGCACAGCTGGAGAAAGGGAAAGTGATCTAGATATGAGGGGCTGTGGTGGACAAGGT
Organism: Ovis aries; assembly: GCF_016772045.2. Classification (NCBI taxonomy): domain Eukaryota; kingdom Metazoa; phylum Chordata; class Mammalia; order Artiodactyla; family Bovidae; genus Ovis; species Ovis aries. The sequence goes on from NC_056059.1 coordinate 75,929,231, forward strand.
GAAAATAGATGATTAGTCTTTACACTAATAGATAATGGATGATTTAGTCTGAGGATGTGTGGCTCAGATCTGGTACATTTTAGAAAAGAAAGAGAATACTCAGGATTCCAGTACCTAGAGTGACAATGAGGTCCAGTAGAATAAGATGTGTGAGAATGAAAATTCCATTCCCAGAGTGGTATACATCAGAAGTTGTGATCTTAAAGGAGAGTCACATTTCAGTCAGAGCAATAAGGTGAAGGAAACCTTCAGGCAAGAGACTGAATATATATAAGATACTTTGCTGAAAATAAGCAAGTTAAAGGTGGCATGGTAGAATGATTCTTTAAATTTTTAAGAAGTGTGAGTTAGGTTAAAATATTAATAAGCAGTATTTTATTGGGATGAAAATATCGGGAATGAGGAATGATCTGGGGATCCTAGACATCTTATGAGAACTGCTATAATTAGGGGTGAAGAGCATAGTTTTTCTATACAGTCTTGGGAAGTTTAGTATAACATATTTTCATTCAATAAATGCTGTTAACAAATGATCATGTGTGAGATATGAAAATATTCTAGAAATAATTGGACAGTGCATAAAATAGACATAGTTCCCACTTGTATTATCTGCAAAAAATACCTCTTAGAGTAATAAATTCCAAAGATTTATTTTTTGGTCTGTAAGTGAATAATTTTTGTGTGGTGTATTCTTTTCTTTTCAGACATGACTGACATGTCAACTGTCAGCTTTCATTAAAAAAGAATTGGTGGATCCTTTAACTCTCTTAAATAAACAGTCTTGATTTTATCCACTGAGATTGCAAATTATTTTAGTTGTCCTTTACAAGCCATTCTCTAGCTGTGCTATGATTTTTAAAACTCCTTTTGATATACAAGGGAAACATGGAGAGTAGCTATCAGGACTACTTGATACAGAAGAAGAGTGAGGACAAATGTATAATAAATTGAACTATTATTCCAAAGGTTTTTAAATATAAATTTATTTATTTTAATTGGAGGTTAATTACTTTACAATATTGTATTGGTGTTGTAAAGTGTCATCATAAGAAAAACTTTATTCTAAATGCTAATCCATCAGTTTTACAAAATTATTAGAAAGTATTTTCTGTTTTATTTTTAATCACAAAATTCTGTTGTCCATTTTGAACACAGAAATAAACCGTGCTTTCTTTCACAGAAAAACCACAGTGGTGATTAACATCCTGTGTTGGAAAGTAACTATAACATAGAGAGACTTTTAATATTTCCAAACCTAAATTTTCAATGCTAATAACTAATTGATGAATGCAATAGACTTTTCCGTCCATTGTTTTCTTACTTCTCTCTCAACTTGAAGCCGTTGATCTTTCCTCTCTAAAACTATTTCTTTGGACTTTTATGACACCATTCTCCCTTGGTTTACTCACCATTTTTTCTCTGTATTTATCTCAATGCTTTCTACTAAAACTTAGTGTTCATAGATTCTGTCTTCTCCATCTCATTCCCAAGTATTCATGTTCTCTCTGCTCTATCAAGTTGATGACTCCAGAATGAATACTTATGATTGGATCTCTGTCTCGAATTTCAAATCTGCCTTGAATGATCTAGCATAAGATCACCATTTTCAAACATGGATTCATTTCCCCCTTCCAAATATGTATATTCTCCTATGTTTATTATTGTCTATAATAGATGTTATAATCCTAGCCATTCTATCTTCAGACCAGAAACCTGGAGTCTTCAGATTTCTATTGTTACCCTTTCCAGATACTTTTATTTCCCTCTAGATATGTACATTTTTTTTACAGAGGACTTCCTTATTTCAGTTTCCAGTGAGTGATGTCTAATAAGGCTTAAAAAATGTCTGCCAAGTTGTGTTTAATGACTGAAACATTTAATATCAATGTTTTATGTGACATTTCTTCATTCTACTCTAATTTGTCAATGGTTTACAAAACATTTTCATTTCACAGTTTTGTTTCCATTTTTTTAAATGTATTTTTCAGACTACCTTTTTGTTTCAGCTTTTAACCTTTATAATAAATGAAGCTTAAAATTATAGCATAATACTAAACTAAATTCACAGATGGAAAATTGTTTACCAAAATAATATGATCTACTTTGGCCAATTCATCTATCCCCTACATAAATTTCTTTATTAAAGTATAACCAGATGACTGGAAGTTTCTTGACAAAAAGAAAAAAAGTAGAACTTAATTAAAAAGAAAAAGTACTTGAAACATAACAATAAATTAGTGATTATAGCCTTTTTTCATGTTCTCAACATAATAGTTATGTTAAAAAGTAAGTGATGTTTCAAATATATATTTCAAACTTAAAGTTTGTCAAAATTTAAACAATAAGTTTAGACAATAAATAATTCACTTTAGACAATAAACTTAGACAATAATTAAGTTTAGAATTATTTGTCCTTATGCTAAATACCTACCCTTTCTCTCTTCTGAATGGGATGCAGTTTAATTAATTTGTGTTGATCTTTGTATACTTAAAGTATACACTTAAAAATTTCAGCCTGATGTCATTTTTTTCCTATCTAGAAAATTAATTAAACAAAATTTGACCCCGTCTTGATTTCCATAGCAAATTTAACCTCATGTGAGATAGTATTGCACTAACCCCTCTCCTCTGTTTACTGAATTTAAACCTAGTAGTTTTTAGGGAAAGAATATAATTTTCCTTGTTGCATTTTTTTTCCCCTAGTAGAAACATGTGATTTTTATTTTTTTTTAATTTTTTTAATTATTTTTTTTTAAATTTTTTGGAAACGTGATTTTTAGATGACACTAAACTATTAAAAAAAAAACAACCTCTGGAAAATTCACTATTTTCTTTTCTTTCCTCCATTTTGGATTGCCATGAGAAAGTGATTCTGGCTACATGTTTTAACTCTACTGATGTAAGGTTTTATTTGGGTCTTTCGGTCCAGCTAGTCAAGGCTATGATTTTCCCTGTGGTCATGTATGGATGTGAGAATTGGACTGTGAAGAAGGCTGAGCACCAAAGAATTGATGCTTTTGAACTGTGGTGTTGGAGAAGACTCTTGAGGGTCCCTTGGACTGCAAGGAGATCCAACCAGTCCATTCTGAAGGAGATCAACCCTGGGATTTCTTTGGAAGGAATGGTGCTAAAGCTGAAGCTCCAGTACATTGGCCACCTCATGAGAAGAGTTGACTCATTGGAAAAGACTCTCATGCTGGGAGAGATTGGGGGCAGGAGGAGAAAGGGACGACCCAGGATGAGATAGCTGGATGGCATCATGGACTCGATGGACATGAGTCTGAGTGAGCTCTGGGAGATGGTGATGGACAGGGAGGCCTGGTGTGCTGCGATTCATGGGGTCACAAAAAGTCGGACATGACTGAGCGACTGAACTGAACTAAGTCTAGTATAAGGTAAGGCATGAGAAACAGTAGTGGTAGCCAGCCCTTTTGGCCACAAAATAAATCTTTGTTCTTTCAGGAGGTTATCAAAATGACAATTGACAGTTTATCATCATTTCTGTGTCCCCCATGTCTTACTTAACATTTGGTTAAAGACACAGAAAGAAGGAAACAATTTGCTGTTGTTGTAGTGGTTCAGTTCCTAAGCGCTATCCAACTCTGCAACCCCGTGGACTGTAGCCCACCAGGCTCCTTTGCCCATGGGAATTTGCAGATTAGAATACTGGAGTGGGTTGCCACTTTCTTCTCCAGGGGATCTTCCCGGATCAGGGATCAAATGCACATATTCTCCATTGGTAAGCAGATTCTTCACCACTTAGCCACCAAGGAAGCCCAATTCTTTGTACTGAGTTTCTCCAATTATTATAGTATCTTAGTGATATAATGGAATATTGAGAAGAAGAAAAAGAAAGAAAAGGAAAACTTTCTTCTTGGCTTTCGTCCAATGCCCACTAAAAAGGATTCAAGATAGCTTTGATGATGACAATTTGCTTTCAAACAAATATCCTCTGTACAAGTTAGACAGTTATTTAAATAAACACAAAATGTAAGCTTTTCTTTACCCAGTATTTTTTAATTTTTATTTTATTTATTTATTTAATTTTTATTTTTACTCTATTTTACTCTACAATACTGTATTGGTTTTGCCATACATTGACATGAATCCACCATGGGTGTACATGCATACAGCATTTCTTTGGCCATTTATAAATTCTAAGTAAATCGTGTTTTCCTTCTTTTTCTACAAGTTCAGATCTAACATGAGTAAAATGGTTATAATGACAGTTGGCATTTCCAAAATATGTCTCCAAAATTTCTCCATAAACAATTATCATTTATGTTTCTGTGAATAACTGTACATTAAAAGGAAGAAAACATAATTGAACTGAAATAACAATGTTTCATACAACACCAGTCTGTCTTATAAAACTTTTTTTTAAATAAATCCTTTTTCAAGGAAACTTTGTTGTTGCATGACCCATGCAGTTCATCCAACATGATAATTATATTGACTATACAATAAAACTAAGCACTCTAGACAGAATAGAAAAGACTTACTGTTAAATTTATTATATTACCATTCATCATTCTTATATCTTGGAATGTACTTGATTACCTATAGCAGAATAATAAGACAGTTAAGAGAAAGGATTTTGAAATAAGCCTGCCTGCATAGCAATCCAATTTCTAAACATATCTAGCTGTATAACACTGGTTGATCTGTTTAAACTCCTAAATTCTCAGATATTTAATCTATAAATTGGAAAGAACAACATTACTTATGGAGTTATTGTAAAAAAAAAACACAACTAGACAATTAAGTTGAAGTCAGATACAAAATAAGTACTTAGCAATCTTTGCTATTATTTTAAATATCAGCTTGGAGGATAAGGGATCACAAATTATTCATTTTTCCTGGATTAAAAGTGGTTCTGCAGAAACTAATCTTGGATTTCCCTGGCAGTCCAGCCAGGAAGACTCTATGACAGCAGGGGGTCCAAGTTTGATCCCTGGTCAGGGAAATAAGGTCTCACATGCCACATGCTGTGAAAAAATAAATAAGTAGTGCTAGAAACACGACAAAATTAGATCGCTTGAAAATTAATGTCCACACATTGTTTTGACAAACTACAAACTGAATTATCATTTAGTGCTGCCACGCTAAGTCAAATAACTGAATCATTTGGCTTCTAGACAGGCAGACATGTACACAGTTATACCAGGAAAATCAGTTCCTACTTATCCAACTACAGTAGAATTTTAAATTTTAAACTAGTTTCAAAAGTAATGTTCTAATTAATGGAACGGTTATAGACATTTGTAATAGGAGAAAACTGAAATAGTATTTCAGTGTCCTAAAAACACCAAGGAACAAGAATGTCAGAAAAATCGGTATAGATTAGTACCAAAGATAACTTGATAAGAGTCACAAAATGAATGTTCCTGAGAAGTGTTAAGAGAGGCTGCACTGCACAGAAAAAAAAAAAAAAAAAAGCAATAAAATTCATGTGACTGCTGTGCTAGAAATCAGTCTGAACCTCCATTCATAAGGTTTTCATATACATAGAAATGTGGCACTGCATGTTTTGGAACACATAAATAATAAATTGAAATATGTTAGGCATTATTTTTCAATTTAAAAAATTATATTTACATTAAAATTGTACATTTGGTGGATAATTCATTCTTGATGTAAGTGTTGCTGCTGCTAAGTCGCTTCAGTCATGTCCGACTCTGTGCAGCCCCAGAGACTCCAGCCCACCAGGCTCCCCCGTCCCTGGGATTCTCCAGGAAAGAACACTGGAGTGGGTTGCCATTTCCTTCTCCAATGCATGAAAGTGAAAACTGAAAGTGAAGTCACTTAGTCGTCACTCAGTCGTGTCCGACTTAGTGACCCCATGGACTGCAGCCTACCAGGCTCCTCCATCCACAGGATTTTCCAGGCAAGAGTACTGGAGTGGGGTGCCATTGTACTTTGCTCAAATAAAAAGAGATTTAGGTTTATAGAGTAGGGTCCTAGACTAGGTAACTACTGCATATGTAGCAAATTTATAGCATTTTTGAGATAGATAGATTGGTAGAGTTCACTGGAACTTTATTTAGATAAAATGGTAAAATAGGAAGAATTTTTTCAATACACTAATACATCTACCTATAACAATCATTTTCATTACTCTGAACAAGAAAATATTAAACTGATTATTGGAAATGTGATCATATTTTTTGCATGTAATAATTCTAGTGGTTAAAAATTTTCCTCAGAATATTATCATAAATTATACCAAGTAGAGCAATGGTGTCAGTTGGACTCTTTAGGGAAGAATCATGCAGATAAGACCTTGAGTGATATAGATTGATACTAACCAAATGAATCAATTTTAACTGCAATTTGCATAATTTGTAGATAGATAAACCATAAATAACAAATAAAAACAGAAATCCAGGCTGATTTAAGTTTGGAATCCATTTACATTCACTCTTGAATGAAACTATAAGACTATATATGAATTACCTTAAAGTATTTGTACTTGGAAGAATTAGAGCTGAATTTCAATCTTATTTCTGTCAACTTCTAGCTTCATCTTTGAATGAACTGTTTTGTTTTGTTTTGTTTTTTTCCTTAATCACTATTTTCAATGAAATAGTGATATGTATAATGGAAATGTTTATTGAGAACTCTCTACCTGCCAGATACTATTAAAAAGCACATTTTTAGTACATGTTCTGTCATTAATTTTGTGTCCTCAAACTCCCACAAGCTAAGAGAGAAATTCAGAAATTTCCATCCCTGGCCCATTAAAGGAGTCAGAAAACTGAGCAGCAGTCAAATTACACATTTAAACAGAAGGAAAATGGGAACTGAAATCAGACAGTTAAATATTCAATGGAATCTGAAATTTTTTCTTTAATGTCTGATAGGCCCATGGAAAAATACTGAGTTTTTAGAATTAATAAATTAAAAGCAATAAAATGAAAGAAGGAAGTACCATTACAAAACAGACTTAGGTCCCTTATTTTTACTAGTTTTAATTATTTATGATAATATTTCATAATATAGAAATTAATGTTCCATAGTAATATATATATAATTAATGACAGAATATCAGGCATCTAACTTACACAAAGCTATAAGTCTTTTAAGAAAAGAATGAAAGAGTTTAACTTCTTGAAAGACAGAATTTGGGTCTTGGAGATTGGTGAAATTAAAGTAATTGAGTTCAATAATATTTTAACTAAAATATTACTTGTATTTATTAAGAATTTACTTAAAATTTTTATGTAAAGAACTTAACATATATAAACATAATAATATGAGAGCTAATTTACAGTAGATGAAAGAAAGGCATCAGAAAACAGTATATAAGAAGTTACAAAGGAATTATAAAGGCAAATAGATCCAAGAAAATTAAGATTATAAGATTGTCTTTATACATTGCCCTTTATTTTCAGCTGGTTTAAGAGAATAAAAGCTAAAAATTTTACATAAATTTACTTGAAACAGAAGGTATATTTGTAGGTGGTATAGTATATACAATGCCAAAAATAACTTTGTTTTCCTCACTCATTCCCATTAAACTGTTGAAAATATCTTTATTATAAAATATTTATGAGATTGAATATGGAAAATCATCCAATGAATAGGTGATACAGAAGATAGCAGATAAGTAGGTTAGAAATGAAAGATAATTCCTGAATGGTGGGCAGATGATAAAAGATAAAGGTTAAGAAAGAATCACAAACATAATGTATCAAACTGTTGAATGTTGTAAGAGAAATAACAAAATATATTGATAATATTAACTAGGAAAGAATGGGAGATAACCATAATGTTAAAATTGTTTCATGCTTTGGAGAAAGCTTTGTAGTACAATTTGAGCTAAAATAAAATGTTGCCTTACCTCCTAGGCCATTCTTTTGGAGCTTCTAGGAAAATAATTAGGAATACTCTGGAAGGATGTTACATGTAATGTAAGTGGTAGAGGAATGCTACCGTGAAAGTGGAGGAATGGGATTTATTGGAGCTAATTTCACAAATTCACAGTGAATTGAAGTCTCCAGATGGCACAGTGCAACAGAAGAAGAATTAGAGAAATAGTGCAAGGAAAGTATAGGCAAGAACAAATGCATATCTTATAAGAGGATGCTAAATAAAGGACTTCCATTTTAAAGTTGTAGGCTAAGATGGCAGGAGTGGCATGGCCTAACATTGGAAATGTCTATCATGAAAAGAAGAAATTTCAGATCATGTTATAAAGGCCCCTTGAATATAATAGTCATTAGTCTGATGAACTTGGGCAGCATGTTTTCAGAAGACGAAGCACCAGAGGCAGAGGATTATGAATGACTGTCTTGTTAATGGGTGTTCAGAGCATTTAAATGAAACAATAAGTAAATGCTTTATGAATCAGAACAAAAATGTGTTTTTTCCAGAAGGATAAGTGGAAAGAGCAGGAGTTCTGTAGTCAGACAGTGAGGGCTATGGGTACTCAACCTCCACATACCATTCAAGTACCTGTAATTTTAGGAAGGTTACTTAATATTTCTATAGTTCAGTTATTTCGTTCTAAATGTGAACAAAAATCCATGTGTTTCTGAGACAACTAATGAGCTAGCAATAACAAAACACAATAGGTTCTCTCTAAGCATGAATTCTTTCACTTTGTGCCTTGGTCCTTTTTTATGTTTCTTGTGATACTGCCATATGTCCCTTCTTCCTGAGAAAAATATCTCTTTGCCTTTTTCATTCTGTCAGTATGATCAACTCCTACTCTGTATCTTTTTTTAAATAACAGCCTTTGGGGCGGGGGTGGGGAACACAAACATTTTTTGAGGATAGTTTTATTTTATTCTGCTTTATTTTTAATTGACAGAATTATTATAATATTAATTTCAGGTTAATTAATATTAATTTCATCACTGAACCATAACAATGATTCAATACTTTTGCAGATTATACTTCTTTGAAATTTAATAAAAATTAAAAAATGCCCGTACTTCCCTGTACTACACAAGTAGTTCAGCACCTGTTGAGTGATCTGACAGATAAGTTATGCCTGAGAAAAAGTCACACTTAATAGTGTTAAAACTATTGTTACTGGTTCTAATAAATATTTAAAATCATATCATGACCAAATTAATCTCAAACTTTTAAGAAAAGACAACCAAAAACTCATCAGTTTTGTGATTAACAATAAACATTTACTACTACTTAACCAGTTATGTACCCATTTTAAACTCATCTTCAAGAAAAATATATTTTTGTACTAAATAATGTATATATTATTGTAAGAAGTAGGAAAAATAGAATTTGCCTTGTAGAGACTAACTGAAATGAATAAAGCAGTTAATCTAGAAAACAATGAGTATCATAATTGAGTGAAAAAAATGAGTATATAAGAATACATCCAGCAATATACTTTACATGTAGAAAATATTCCAATTTCACCAAAGGAATCACTTCACTAAGAATTGCAATTTTATTCATTCAGTGGTGTGCCAGAACCCTGATAACTGGGGATACCTGACTGAACTGAACTGCATTTGCCTAGTTACAAACAGCATGTACAAATGACAAGACACCTTCATTTGTTTTAGCTTATGTTAGCACGATGTTTGTAAATATTGAATGAGGACACGTTGTGCTTAAGTGTAAGATTTGGGGTGAATTTTTATGTGCCTCCTGAGGCTCTATCTTTGTCCAAACTGTGATGAAAAGGGGACAGTTTCAAATATCTATATTTTAAGCCCACAGTTTCTCAGTGGTGAATTAAAGAAAACTGATGAATGAATGTCTCTAAAATCTGTTTGAGGAACAAAGTTTTCTCAGCAAGAAGCAAGAAATGTAGAAACCATTTATTTCATGAAAGCAGCCCCATTGTATTAATATGATCTTGCTGTTCCAGCATTATGATAACTGTTTTCCTTGGAATTTCCAGACAATTTTTGGAATGCAACTTTTGGAATTACATTTTCAGTAGAAAACAGTAGATGCAATGTTACTTTTAGGCAAACATGCCATGTGTATTCCCCCATTTCATAATCTTTATTCTTGTTGGGCTTCAATCATGTTTCTAATTTGGAGCAAATAGAAAGCAAACATGTCACTGTCTGGAAGGGACAGATACAAACTGTGACATCTTTTCTACTCTTCTCAGTTAATGCTTATACAATGTATGTTGATATTGGGCATTACAAAACAAAGAGAGCCTCGGCTCTCTAAATCACTGAATGGAGATCTCTGATCAGATCTTAACTCCTATTTTCTTCCGGAAGAAGTAATTCTTTATGTTTTAAGTCAATTTTTAATTTTTATTTTTATTGTAGCATCTCAGTTTACCCTGTATCTAAGGATAACCCTATATCTAGGTGGGTAGGAATAATGAAAGATGGGGTCACATAGCAAATAATTTGGGCTTCCCTGGTGGCTTAGATGGTAAAGAATCCAGCTGCAATGCAGGAGACCTGGGTTCAGTCCCTGGGTTGGGAAGATCCCTAGAGAAGGGCATGGCAACCCATTCCAGTATTCTGGCCTGGATTATTCCATGGGGTCACAAAAAGTTGAACAAGACTGAGATACTTTCACTTTCACTTTCACCAATTAATTTGTGGAGCTGTTTCATGAAAGTTTGTCATCAGAATTTAAATCCCATACTATTTTTTCTCTCTTCTTGAAGTGATCATAAAGTTAGTAGGAGAAATATAGCTGTATTTGTCATCTTGGAGATACTAATGATTCAAGAAAGCTGAGATAACTGTTGAAAGTGGTTCCAGGGAATTTGGCAAGGGATAAAAAGGGAGAAATATTAAAAGATTTGGATTTATTAAAAGAAACACATTTTTAACCCATACACAAATTAAAAGAAGGAATGGATGAAGACACATACATACTGTAGTATAAGGCCCAAAATTTCAAGTGTTGCCTTGAAATCTTTGAGCCCCAAAGGACCCCCAAAACCTAAGCATGAGTTCCCATATTCTTACAAGATGTAAGCCTGTCTCTCTTAGCACCTGCTGGTTCACTCTGATCTTGAGTGCAACACCACTGTGGCTGTGTCTGATGTGCTTCCTTAAGGCTATGGATGTATGTGACCAATAAACTGTGGTCAGTCTCATCTGTCCAGTGTAGGGTGTTGTGTATTTGGACATCTCCTACTACTTAGAGTAGGAAATTCCTCCTATATAAACATGGTGTGTCAGAACACACACACACACACGCACACACACACACATACACACAGGCACACATTGGATTAAGCTTTTACAGAATTCAACTAACATCTTTAGCAAGTGACAGGTACCAAACCTAGGAATTAAAAAGAAAAAATAAGAAAACAAAAAGGAAGAGATATATGCTATAGGAAATGCAACCAGATTTAAATAAGAGTAAACAGAAAAAAATGCCTAGCATCTTTTAGAAAGATGGGACTATACCTGATTTTAATAAGTATAAAATTATTTTGGAAAAAAAATTTCATGATATTCTCAACAGTAGTCAAAAATGTGAGGCAAAATGAAACGTGAGATATATTCATAGTTGCTGAGTATTGAAATAGTTGTAATAGGACATTCAAGAATAAAAAAAAACTCTTAAATTTACATTTTGCACATGGTAACAAACATTCTGAAATGTGTCATCAATCTGAATCATAGATAACAGAAAAATTTAAATACAGGGAGCTATTATCATTCACTAAGTAATCTACAACCTGCCTTTTGTATTTAAAAAGATAAACATTAACTCACTATACATTTTGCATAGCTTTTTTAATGTAATCCCAAACATGTGTGTGTGTTTTTTTTTTTTTTTTAATAATATCCAATGTGAGTTTTGTACCATGGACTGTCTCTTAAATATAATTCCACATAGTAATAGAGTTGAGTATACTTACACAGGTAAGACTAATTAATACTGAAGTTGTAAAGGATGTAAAGTTATGATAATGTCTACAACGAATAAATAATATAGAAAAGAAAAAATACTTATTTTTAAATGTGAGGACAATATCATAATGAATCATCACAGTTTTCATATGCATCACTACAAGAGATTAAATCATGCATTCATTTGATCCAGCTGATTGAGATTCTCAATACAACTTTCTGTCTGGGAAATAGATTAAAAAATCCTTAAGTAATTTTTGTGGTTGCTATACTTGTTTAAGCATACTCAAATCATTCTAAGGTTATAATTTATATATTCAACTCTTTTCTGCTACCAAAACAGAAATTATAAATTAGCAATATTTATTTATGAGCAATATTAAAAAAGTGAGCTTATGTCATGTCTCTATCTGAAAATCAGTGAATTAATTCAACCTTTTGGTTTATATGTATTTGTACGGTAATAAAAGAATGGTAAAGCTTAAAAAGTAAAATAACTAGGAGGCATGTTTTAACCAGATGATGGATTAGCATGTTGCCACTAATGCCTCTGTACTATTCCTATATTCAAATATCTAAAATATATAACTATCTATCACTTCAGAATGGTAAGAATCATCTAAAATATAGAAGACTCTAGGAAGTAGAATTGCACTAGGATTTATCAATAGATGTACCATGGGAACTTATGGGAGTATATTGAGGACATAGACTCTTTAATAAATTTCTTGTATCCCTGTAATATTCTGGAATTACATGGTGTCAAAACTATATTCATCTATATTTGAAATAGTTCCAGTCTCTATAAGATGCTTGTGCACCATGTGCAAGTGCTTTTATGGGTAGGAAGGTTATTATAATGTGTGTTATGAGTTATCACAGGAGTTTCTACAGGTATTTATAAAGAACCTACAGTTCTTGTGATGTCATTTACTTAATGACCTTTGGTTAAAGTTTTTTAAAAAGTTCAGTTCAGTTCAGTTCAGTTGCTCAGTCATGTCCGACTCTTCGCGACCCCATGAATCGCAGCACGCACCAACTCCTGGAGTTCACTCAGACTCACGTCCATCGAGTCTGTGATGCCATCCAGCCATCTCATTCTCTGCTGGCCCCTTCTCCTCCTGCCCCCAATCCCTGCCAGCATCAGAGTCTTTTTCAATGAGTTAACTCTTTGCATGAGGTGGCCAAAGTATTGGAGTTTCAGCTTTAGCATCATTCCTTGCAAAGAAATCCCAGGGTGATCTCCTTCAGAATGGACTGGTTGGATCTCCTTGCAGTCCAAAGGACTCTCAAGAGTCTTCTCTAACACCACAGTTCAAAAGCATCAATTCTTTGGCACTCATCCTCCTTCACAGTCCAACTCTCACATCCATACATGACCACAGGAAAAACCATAGCCTTGACTAGATGGACCTTTGTTGGCAAAGTAATGTCTCTGCTTTTGAATATGCTATCTAGGTTGGTCATAACTTTTCTTCCAAGGAGCAATTGTCTTTTAATTTCATGGCTGCAGTCACCATCTGCAGTGATTTTGGAGCCCCCCAAAATTAAGTCTGACACTGTTTCCACTGTTTCCCCATCTATTTCCCATGAAGTGATGGGCCTGGGTGCCATGATCTTCGTTTTCTGAATGTTGAGCTTTAAGCCAACTTTTCACTCTCCTCTTTCACTTTCATCAAGAGGCCTTTCCGTTCCTCTTAACTTTCTGCCATGAGGGTGGTGTCATCTGTATATCTGAGGTGATTGATATTTCTCCCAGCAATCTTGATTTCAGCTTGTGCTTCCTCTAGCCCAGTGTTTCTCATGATGTACTCTGCATATAAGTTAAATAAGCAGGGTGACAATATACAGCCTTGACTTACTCCTTTTCCTATTTGGAACCAGTCTGTTGTTCCATGTCTGGTTCTAACTGTTGCTTCCTGACCTGCATACAGATTTCTCAAGAGGCAGGTAAGGTCATCTGGTATTCCCATCTGTTTCAGAATTGTCCACAGTTTTTTGTGATCCACACAATCAAAGGCTTTGGCATAGTCAATAAAGCAGAAATACATGTCTTTCTGGAACTCTCTTGTTTTTTCCATGATCCAACATATGTTAAAAAGTTAAAATAAATGCTAATACAGAATAGATTACTTACTCAAAGCCCCTTGACTCTACTTCTGTGCAAGCTGATACGAAAACCCACACACACTTCTCTTGGTGTGAATAAACTATGCCAATGTAAGCCCATTCACTAGATCCATTTCCCAAATGAAATGAGACAAGCTAGTTTTCCCTCTCTTCTCTCTCAAGTATTTTCAACCTCTTGAAATTCTGCTCTACTTTCTCCAGGAAGCCTCATTTTATGAGCAATAAGCTTTTCCACACTCTCTTGATGCATGTGAGGTATCATCAATCTTGACACTCAACCAACATTTTGAAAGTGAGGCTTATTCTGATTCTGTAGAAGGACTACACAATGAATGAATGAATAATATTTGAAGCAATTTCACACTAAGAAAAAAGCATTATTAAAATAAATTAAATAAATAAAATTAATTATGACACTGTTCACTATCTATTGTCAATACTGTTTTTGTCATTTATTTCTCCAAGCCAAAGCCAAATATAGCTGTTTATATATTTGCTTCTGCTTAGGATGTAGACATTTCAAGAATATCACGCCTACACAAAAAATAAGGAAAAAATGGTTAGACTTCTCCAAAGAAAGGGGCAAAATGATCCATTGTTTCTGGGTGATGGGTAAAATTGAAAACATTTTTTTTATTGAAGGACAGCTAAGAAAATCTCTTGAACTCAGAATAGTGAATCAGTAGAGACAGATAACCTACCTCTACAACTGGTAATTGTAATCATCAATTTTTCTGCATCATCAAAGAATCCTCTATGCCTAATCTCTAATTATTGTTATTTATTGAGAGTTTTGTCAATATTTATAATACTATATAATAGTATATTTCAATAATGTCAATGCTATTATTATGTCCTTTAGATTTTATTCTTTTTAACCTCCTTAATCGAACAAGGATCATAATAGGTGCATTTAAATATATTAGTAATGTGTTTCTATTTTTCTCTGCATTAATGTCTTATTTTAAATGAAATCTAATTCTTTAAATTGTGTTGCATAGATATCTAAGACTAGTTCACCTCATTGCAAATTCCTCCTCTGATATTTTATAAAGTATCATTTTAAATATATTTAATATTTTTGCCTAATAAATAGACTTTTTTTGTTTTCTGGTTTTCACTTTTACATTTGCCTACTATACTTTCCCCAACTCTTATGTTTTCAATATTTTCTAAAGCATTACTTTAAGAAAGTCTTGCAATGAGAGAAGATCGACATTTTGCTTTGAGATACAATATGAAACATTTTCTTGAGTTTATGTGTAAGATTGAAGGTGGGAGGAGAAGGGACAACAGAGGATGAGATGGTTGGATGGCATCAGCTACTCAAAGGACATGAGTTTGAGTAAACTCTGAGAGTTGGTGATGGACAGGGAGGCAAGTGTGCTGTATAGTTCATGGGATTACAGAGTTGGACCAGTCGGACACGACTGAGCGACTGAACTGACTGAACTGACTGAACTGAAGAACTGGACTGAACTGATGTGCATGTTTACATTTATTTTGGTTGATTGTTTGGTTTACTGTTCATTGTTCTAGTTATTGTTGTTTAGTCACTAAGTCATGTCTGACTCTTTTGCAATCCAGTGGACTATAGTCTGCCAGGTTACTCTGTCCATAAGATTTTCCAGGCAAGAATACTGAACTGGTATTGCCATTTTCTCTTCCAGGGGATCTTCCTGACCCAGGGATTGAATCTATGTCTCCTGCACTGGCAGGCAGATTGTTTACCATTGAGCCACCAAGGAAGCCCTTGTTGTTCTAATAGTTAATTTCTTAAACCTAAATTTAAATATTACCTTTCAATCCTTTATTTCTTTTGACAATATCCACCAACTCTTACATGAGCACAATTAGGATATTTCCTTTTAAATTTCCTTCCTCTGCAAAAAATAAATTTAGTTATAGTGACTATCAATATTTTACTTTTTTTGAGTTGATTTACACTATAGGGAAATTACCTTAATTTCTACTAATTTAATTGCAAAAACCATCATACTTGTACTATCTCATGCTTTCATCTTTCTCCTCTAAATCCTTTATAGCTAATAGTTTATCCTCTAATTTAGGTATTATACTATTAACTTGTTACTATATAATGACATTATTAATATTTTAGTCTTATTTAAATTCTTACTCAATACTCTAAATTGATTTAGGGTACCTCCAAAATCTTTGCCATTGTTTCTTTTAATAAATTAGTTGCTTAAAGTTTGAAATTTAGATATATCTTTAAGAACAAATGAGAACACTGAACCCTCAACTGCTGCTGCTGCTAAGTCACTTCAGTCGTGTCCGACTCTGTGCAACCCCATAGATGGCAGCCCACCAGGCTCCCTCGTCCCTGGGATTCTCCAGGCAAAAACAGTGGAGTGGGTTGCCATTTCCTTCTCCAAAGCATGAAAGTGAAAAGTGAAAGTGAAGTCGCTTAGTCCTGTCCGACTCTTAGCGACTCCATGAACTGCAGCCTACTAGGCTCCTCTATCCATGGGATTTTCCAGGCAAGAGTGCTGGAGTGGGATGCCAGTGCCTTCTCCGAAACCCTCAACTACTGCTTATCAAAAATGCATACCTATCACCTTTAAAATGAAAAGTAGTTTGAATTATACACAGTTTTGGAGTCATTTTCTTTCCTTAAGGCCTCTCTGGTTTTTAAGGCATTGCTGTGAAAAAACCTAGGTTTAGCCTAAATTCTTTTTATTTTATCTTGGCTTCTTCATAATAATTTAAGGTATTTATCATTATCTTTAAATTCCAAGAGTTTTTAAGACAATGTCTTTGTGATAATTATTTACTTTCAAATTTTTATTCTCCTAAACTCTCATTTTCAGTCTTTTCTGAAGCATTTTAAAGGACCCAGATAAATCCAATTCCTATTGGCTAACAAAGGAATGTTTTGACCATCAATTAGTTTTGCAAATGGGGCTATAGTGCATCAAAGGCTTGCCTGGTGGCTCAAAGGGTAATGAATCCGCCTGCAATACAAGAGAACCAGGTTCAATCCATAGGTCAGGAAGAGCCCCTGGAGAAGGAAATGGCAACCCACTCAGTATTCTTGCCTAGAGAATTCTATGGACAGAGGAGGCTGGCAGGCTATAGTCTATAGGATCACAAACATTTGGATACAACTGAGAGACTAACTTTTTTTCATACTGCCTCAAACGTCATAATGATACTAAAAACAAATAGTTATTCCTTGTTCATTTTGTAATTTACAAGGAAATCAATTCATTATTTTTTTTAAAAAAATAGATAAACAATTAGAAAGAATGATCCATTTTTACTGCCTCTCCTGTAGGGTAACATAATAGTTGAAGAGAGAAAGTTTCTCTTCCTAGAAGTACTCCAGCTCCTAACTGAAGAAAGACTTGTACCACATAATGAATTAATTGATCTAAGCAAGGATCATCAAAAGATTCTAAGAATGCACACACAAGAATTATACATTTCACATCTCCTGATGGAAATATTTAGCACCTTCTAGGACCCTGACAAGTTATAGTCCATGGGATCGCAATAGTAGGACACAACTTAGCAACTAAACACCCAAACCACAGCCATGAAGCAGTTTTCCCAAAATTTTAAACTCAATAGTCATTTTTCTGATTTTAGTGTCAATTTTTAAGAGATACATCACAAGAAAAGTATATTAAGCATAGATAGGAAGCAAATCCAAATCATGAGAAACTTTAAAAGGAAAATTATCTGGTGTTTAAAAAACAACAACAACAACAACAACAAAAATTGCAAGGGGAAAAAAAGGAAAGGAGTGCAAGGGACTAAAACAGACTCTGAGACATAACTAATTCTAACATACAGAAAACAAGTAATGGAACAATTTGAGTAATTTGAATATTGGTGATATTAACATACTGTTATTGCTGATTTGGGACATGATTAACAATAGCATTGAATCAGGTTTAAAAATTAGAATCCCAGTCATTTATAAATACATAAAAGCCAATTTATCGATGAAATTATATAATTATCTTGAAATTTGCTTCACAATAATACAAAGGGGCTTGAGCTGGTAGTAGAGGAAAAGGCATATTATTTATGAGTTTGCAAGTTTTGAAGTTTTGTAAAGGGCATATGAACTTACTTTACTATTCTTTTTCCTTTTGTGCAAGTGTTTACAATTTTCTTTTAGAAAAAGCCAAAAGCATAATTCCTCATTAACACATTTGCTCTTATTTTGAGAGTCAGAAGGCACAACCAAGAAAAATGTGCTCTACATTTTCAAGAAACAATTTTTGGGTCCACATCTACAGCTGTGACTATGTGTTATAGAGTAGAATATATAGCAATTATATGCTGTAGAGTAGAACATGAAGTTAACTTAAATGAAATAAATGAGCAAAGTTGATATCTACCATTGCATATTAAAAGATTTTTCTGTTATGGGTAAGTGCTTCTGTCCCTAATATTATTTTGACATCTTACTGAAAAATTTTCAAGGGTAATTGATAAGGATAATCTATATATGTTATAAACATCTACTTCAGTTCAGTTCAGTTCAGTCACTCAGTCATGTCTGACTCTTTGCGACCCCATGAACCTCAGCACGCCAGAAAGAAGGCTTTTGAGACTATCTTGTCCTTTCAATATTATGACATGCTTGGGTAATTAAGAGACTGTTTATTTTTTAAATTTATTACAAGTCACAGAAGGCATATTTCAAAGGATGCAATTATATTTTATATAAACAAAAGACAAATTTAAATGTATCCAAAAATCATAAAAAAAAATCTATAAGAAGTAATCAGAAGAGTTTATTGAATCACTTATTTTTCACAGAAAGTCATCCTAGAAAGGCAAGTTATTTTTATCTGATGTAAATTAAGTGAGAAAATAAAGTATACAATCTGTGAGGATTAATAGCATGAATGATAAATCTCATTAAAATCCTTCCCTTTCCTAAAATGTTATAATGCTTTTTTCTTTTCTTACATATAGGTGTTGTAATTACAATTAAATGCTTCCTGACGTTTGTGGAGGTCATACTGATATTAAAATAATTTTATTGTGGCCCTCTTATGTAAGAAGAACTCATCATTATTACATGGCATTAAAAGATCTTAGTAGTGTTACATGATGATAAAATAGCAGATTAAATAATAATGAGAATTTGAATAGGAGATCAAAATACACAAAACAAATGTAAATTTCCAAGATGTAAATTTTTGACACTATGATTATTTTAATTCTCAAAACTCAGATTATTATTTTAAAATTAATGACCATTTACTTATGTGGGCTATGTGTGTGTATCTGTTTTTACAGTGGGAGAGGGAAGAAAGAGAAAGAACGAAGAGTCAAAGTGAAAATAGATTGGTGGGTAATTTAGGAGCTTTCTTACATTTCAATATCAATCAGCTATTACATGTAATTATTTTTTAAGATATGCCATGTAATTCTGTTTTCAAGAGGAATCAAACTGTCAAATGTTTCAGAGAGCTATTTTAATTATCTAGGTAATTATTTCTTTACCAGTCCTCTACGACTACTACAGGCAAAAAGTTGTCTCCTTTTTTATTTATAGACAGAATCAATTCTTCAGAAGTTATCTTTGAGGCAAGCTTCAATAAATAGCTCTCAAAATAAATACTAAAGTTTGTCCAAACTAAATTTATTTAAAGCTTCTGCAGCATCATGTTCTGTGTACTTTAAAAAAAAAAATCATTGTTACATAATATTTTGAATATGTATTTTAGAAATTTCAGGCAAAAAATAAAAAAAGAAACTTTTATTTTCTTTAAGCATGCCTTCATGATTGGGTTTGATTTTTCAGTGATCACTCTTTGTCAAATTTAATCTAACACAGCACAGAACTGAAAGAGAATGCAACAAGACAAAGTAACTTCTCTACAGAGGACAAAAGTTTTCAAATGAGAGAGTAACATTCATGTATAAAAATACATATATGACTCAAGGAAGTATTGAGAATCCAATAATACAAGATGATACTATTTGTCTTGATGAATCTAATCATTGTCTTACATTAATCTAACTAAAGTGGTAACATTTTAGGTGGCATTTATGTTATTGTCTCTTGGACAATAACAAGACAGAACCCATTGTCTTAAATCATCGTGTACCTATTTTTCGTTTTTATACATTTCTTCTGGTATTTTCTGAAAATAAAATTGTGAAGAGTAAAGAAAATACCTTCAGCAGACTGGAAATGGTTTGAACATAAGATGCATTTCCATTTTCCTTGCTTATGCCAGAAGCATCAATGAGCAAAACCTTTACAGGATAAATCACATGAGCAATCCCTGGTGTGGAGATGGTAACAGTTTTTCACTTCGGATTGTCAGTGTGTTTGCTTTTGGGAATGCAGGAAAAAGATCAAGCTACCTAAGCTCCCCAGTGTGCTGCACTGAAATCAGTGCATTCCCTTGAGCAAGCAGAATATTTGTTTAGAAATCAGCCTTGTTGGGCTTCTTATTTAAGTGGGTAAATTCCAACTAGATACAACTGTATCATCTTTATTATTCTGAATGCAAATGCTCCCCAGAATGTTGTAAAATAAATAGCTGTTATATGAAGATATTAAAACAGTAAACTAATGACACTTTTTAAAGCATCTACTTATATGTTTAAGCAAATTAATCAAAGTACAATAAAGTAAATAGGGTAGAAAAATGAACTACATGAAAAATAAGGAATAGGAAGAGAACCGCAAGCAATACTGCAATATGATTAGAAACGCAGTGGTTGTGTATAAAGTACATAGAAATGGTCATTGAGATCTTTGATTAGCTTTTCCCAATTGCTTGGGTGGTTGAGCAGAGAAATTTGACTACTGATTGGGTTATCCAATCTGGTTGCTAGGATGACCTAATAGCTAGACCAATCATTTACAGTCCAGTTATTTTGATTACCTCTGTGACTCAAATTGCCCATTTCATAAATTTACCCAGTGCTCAGATCACAATTTGTAAGTGACTGAGATGATCAGTCACACAGAAATAATCAGAGCTCTAAATTTTAGAACAGAATTGGTGAATGAAATAAAGAAATGGGAAGAACTCATTCTAAAACTCTAAAAACTAACATAAGGAAGTGTTCTCCTCATAATATAAATATCTCGTGTTGTTCTTATTTAAAATTTGAAGAAAATTTTTGAAACTTCTTTTAGCTGACCAAAACCAGATTATTGAGAGAAGTCAGGAAAAATCAGTTTCTTTCTGTGCATATCAATGAAAAGCACTGTGTTATTTATGATAGTTGAATGGCATTATTTAATTGATTATAATTATACTACAAATTAAGCATTTGTTTAATTGAAATGTGCCCAAGGAAACATTTCACAAATTTCTTACAAATCTGGTTACTGATAAACTTCAGTTGTCATAAAATATAAAATACCTTGCTAAATATTGTAGGTACCATCACTTCTCTTTGCTACTAGCAGCTTAAGAATTTAACATATTTTATTTATTTGTTTATTTTTTTCAAAATGACGTTGAAGGCAAGAAGGGTATTGTCCATAAAGACTGATCCTTATAAATTGTGCAGACACAAGTCTACCTTGGATATGTTTTTATCAGCATTTTAAAAGTTCAGTTAATGCTATTTCCTTGTATGTATTCATATTTAAATTTATAGATCTTCTTCCTCTTCCCCCACCTCCAGTCCTGATTTTGGCAGCTTTTCTCACATAGCAACAAACCTCTAGATACCAGCATTTTGCCAGATATACTAATACATTTTCCTTAGTCTTTCAGCTAGATGTTTTCTTGAGAGAATTTTTGCAAAATAATTTCACCTTAAACATCAAATATATTCAAATTCATCTGGTAAGGCAATGTTAGAAGTGAAAAAAAAATAGATCCTCTGTTGAGAATTATATAGGGTTTTTACATCATTTAGGCTTTTGTGTTTAATGTTAGAAAGTAGATATTTTATTTATGTTGCTTTTGTCCAAAAAGTCAGCCAAGAAGTTGAAGCACAGAAAATAAGAAATCTAGGGTTTTGTTAAAGGAAAAAAAAAAAAAAAAAAAAAAGCACTCTGTGCCATCTCCCTGGAGTTTCTTCATCTATTTTTTGTGATCCAATGACAAGAGGATACTTGTGGTCTCGGACAAGCACAAAATTTACTTTCTCAATATTTTTATCCTTTGCAGAGAACAGAAAACAACCTGCAGACCAAAATCCTACAATGAGCAAGCCCTTGGGGACCCTGGGAGAGAGAAATTGAAGACTGGAAAGGACAGGAGTGGCTGCAAAGACTCTGAGTTATTGGTTTTCTTTTATGAAATATTCTATGCCCACTGCCTTGACACACAGGTTGTTACTCAAAATTACAGCTAATTTGGGTACTAGCTCAAATTTAGAGTTTAGACCTTTCTCTTAGAGCTTATACAGAGATGCTTACAAATAATTAGTACAAATTTAAGTAAACTTTCACTCTATAATCTTTATCGAATCTTCAAGCTTGATCCCTGAGTCAGGAAGATCCCCTGGAGGAGGGCGCACAAATCACTCCAATATTCTTTCCTGGAGAATCCCATGGACAGAGTAGCCTGGCAGGTTACAGTCCATAGGGTCACAAAGAATCTGACACGACTGAAGCAACTTAGTACTTAACACTTCACTAAAGTACTAATATGATTTGGATTCCTCAAGAAGCAAAATGTATCTAGAAATGCTCTCAGAAGCAATGCCTGAAGAATAAGAAAAGGAAGCAAAAGTGGACAGAGGGAAGTTGGGCTGCAATGTAGTCACAATGTCTCTGGTGACCTGCAGGAATCTGTGAACCTAGGGTAGCCCTTCAGAGTTATACTCTGTTTGTGAAAGGGCCAAGTTTATTTACTCTCATATAATTATTTTAAGTGGGCCACCCTATGAAGAGAGAATGACCTTAGAAAGTGGTTTTGTGTAGTCAAAGGAAATTTCCAGAGGACTACTGCTGAGGCTTATAGTCAAAACCATTCTCAGAGGCTAGGAAGATATTCCTTTAGACCTGAGAGGGCATGTGGGTTTAGCAAAATACCATTTTCTACAATAAAAATCCATGTCCACAAACACAAGTTCATGAAGATGAAACTGTTATAAGGCAGTATAGGATACAAAGGAGTGTGCTATTCAACATGTGGGGGTGGTTTGGGGATTGTAGAGTAAATGAGAAAATACTGAATTGATTTAAATCCATTTCTAATCCATAAGACTTTGAAATGAACAGCTAATTCTTTTGAGAAGTGAAGGTAATTATCAAAAGTTTTGAAAATAAGCAGTAAGATTTTAAGATTGAAGAAACTTCCATATTCCTGATTGGATAACAAAAAAGAAATTTTCAAGCATCAGCTGTAATAAAGATGGCTCTCAGTTATTTGGAGCACAGTTTGGGTTGTTTTGATGCAGGCACAGTGGTAGGTACTTTACATATGTTAATGTAGTGATCTCCATACATTTTCTTAAAGCTACAGAGCAATTTAAAAAAAGTAAACCTGAAAAGAAAAGATTTTGATGGTAAAAGAGGTAGCAAAGCAGCTAGCTGTCCAAAGAATTAAAAAGAGATTAGTAAATCAGTTTTCTCTTTCTTCAAGCCATCTAACAAGTATTTCTGGGTTTCCCCAGAGTTCCAAGGAAAGTTCTGTTAAATCTATCTAAAACATATTCAAAATGTATTTAAATTGCTCATATGAAGAATATCATTGTCTCCCTTAGAATATATTTTTAGAAAGCCTTTCACTGCCTCCTTTTCTAATTCTTGACATTACAAAATTCACTTTCCATAACTTTGGCAAGGGAATCCTTTAAAATATGAATTAGATGTTATGATTTTTCCACCTAGTTTCACTTATTAATATGTCCATGACTTTTAGAATGAAGTATACCATATAATAAAAGCTTAATAAATAATTGTTGATGCCACTGACCCCCAAAGATGTCTTACAATACTAAATATGTCACCATATGATCCACAACATCACTCCTGGGCATATATCTGGAAAAACCTATAATTTGAAAAGATACATACATGGCAATGTTCATCTTAGCACTACTTACAATAGCCAAAATGTGGAAGCAACTTAAATATTCATTGATAGATGAAAGGATAATGAAGTCCTGGTACATATGTACAATAGAATATTTTCCAATCATAAAAAAGGAATGAAATAATGCCATTTGTAGCAACATAGATAGACCTAAAGATGATCATGCTAAGTGAAATAAGCCCCAAAGAGAAAGACAAATATGATATGATGTCACTTATATGTGGAATCTAAAGAAAAGATTCAATGGATTTACTTATAAAAACAGAAATATATCCGCAGACCTAGAAAATAAACCTATGGTTATGAAAGTGAAGTGAAGTCACTCAGTCGTGTCCGACTCTTTGTGATATGGACTGTAGTCTACCAGGCTTCTCTGTCCATGGGAATTTCCAGGCAAGAGTACTAGAGTGGGTTGTCATTTCCTTCTCCAGGGGATCTTCCTGACCCAGGGATTGAACCCAGGTCTCCTGCATTGCAGGCAGGCGCTTTACCCTCTGAGCCACCAGGGAAGGGGAAGAAGTAAATTAGAAGTTTGGATTAATATATACACACTACTCTATATAAAATAGGTAAACTAAAGGACTTCTTGAGTGTAGCTCAGTCGGTAAAGAATCTGCCCGCAGTGCAGGAAACCTGGGTTCGATCCCTGGGTCGGGAAGATGCTCTGGAGAAAGAAATGGCAACCCACTCCAGTATTCTCACCTGGGAAATCTCATGGACAGAAGAGCCTGGTGGGCATGACTGGGTGACTAACACTTACTTACTTACTTCTTGTGTAGCACAGGGAACTCACTATTTTGTAATAGTTTATAAAGGAAAAGAATCTGAAAAAAATACTGTGCTGTACAGATGAAACTAACAAGACATTGTAAATCAACTATATTTAAACAAAATGAAATTTTAAAAATGTAATTTCAAAAAAAATGTTGAATAAGAAGATATTGCTCTGCAGTGTCAAGTTATCTCAGTTGTGTCCACCTCTGTGTGACCCTATGAACTGTAGCCTGCCTGGCTCCTCTGGCTGTAGGATTATCCAGGTAAGAATACTGGAGTGGATTGCCATGCCCACCTCCAGAAGGTCTTCTCAGCTCAGGGATTGAACCTCATCTTCTGCATTGCAAGCAGATTCTTTACCACTGAGCCAGCAGGGAAGCCCAAGAAGATACTATTCAATATCAATACAAAGAATCTTGAATGGGTTTCTATCACATTTAGGCTAAAATATAATCCGCTATTACCCTCAAAGTGAAAGTCCCTCATCGTGTCCAACTCTTTGCAACCATATGCGCTATACAGTCCATATTCTCCAGGGCAGAATTCTAGAGTGGGTAGTCTTTCCCTTCTCCAGGGGATCGTCCCAACTCAAGATCGAACCCAGGTCTCCCACATTACAGGCGGATTCTTTACCAGCTAAGCCACAAGGGAAGTCCCAGAGGTACATCATATGGTCTATTTCTCTCTCTTCAGACTTATCTTATACCATATCTATTTTACTCACTTTATTCATTCTAATATTAAGTCTTAAATATCATAGAACGTTCCCTCTTCACAGAACATAATGTTCCTTTTTCACAGGATATATTGTCCCCCTTTTCCTACGCAACCATACAGACTTTTGTATACCTGATTTCTCTACTATTTTGTTTCATACTAAAAATCACCTCCTCACAGAAATTTTCCCTTGCCATTCAGAATAAATTAGACCTTAAATAAATTTATACCATCCAATTTTTTTCCTTGATGGAACTTGTAATGCTCTTATTATATATGGATAGATATAGATATAGATAGTTGAATAATGTAAACTCTAAAAGAGCAAAATATATACCCATCTTCCTTTAATGCATACCCAGTTTCTCACAGATTTGCATATGTGTATATGAATATGTATGAGGAGGCATGCACATGTAGACACAAACACACTACATGTGATTTCATGGCATCATGATTTAGTTGAAAGTCAGGACTAAGTTGGCAGCACAGACTATAAGAATGTGTAAATGACTTCGTTTTTCTTTAGCTTCCCCAAAGGTAAGTGAACAGAATGAAGTTTGTCTAGTTCATATGAACACTGTTGAAAATAAGTTAAATTATATCAATGAAAACAATTTCATGATGTAGAAGGAAAGTGTTTTAGTTCTGGTTGCTGAGGCGAAGTACCATAGAGTGGTTTAAACAATAAACATTTATTTCTCACAATCTGAGACTGCAAGAGATCAGGGTATCAAGATGGTTAGGTTATAGGGAGAAACCTTTCCCAGGTTTTCTCATATGGTGAAGAAAGAAGGAGAGGAAGCAGGCTGTAGTGTCTTCTTTTATAAGGGCACTATTCTTACTCACAAGGGCTTCACCCTCATCACCTAGTTACCACTCAAATGCCGCAACTCCAAATACAATCACATGGTGGGGGTAGTTAATATCCCAACATATGAACTACACAAACAGTTCATAACAGAAAGCATACTAAGATACCAACAACATCATGTCCCTTAGAGGACTGGATTAAGTAGATATCATTCTCAGTTCAGTTCAGCTCACTTCAGTTGCTCAGTCGTGTCCAACTTTTTGCGACCCCATGAACAGCAGGATGCCAGGACTCCCTGTCCATCACAAACTCCCGGAGTTCACTCAAATTCATGTCCATCGAGTCAGTGATGCCATCCAGCCATCTCATCCTCTGTCATCCCCTTCTGCTCCTGCACCCAATCCCTTCAGCATCAGGGTCTTTTCCAATAAGTCAACTCTTCGCATGAGGTGGCCAAAGTACTGGAGTTTCAGCTACAAAATCAGTACTTCCAATGAACACCCAGGACTGGTCTCCTTTATGATGGACTGGTTGGATCTCATTGCAGTCCAAGGGACTCCCAAGAGACTTCAACACCACAGTTCAAAGGCATCAATTCTTTGGCACTCAGCTTTCTTCACAGTCCAACTCTCACATCCATACATGACAACTGGAAAACCATAGCCTTGACTAGATGGACCTTTGTTGGAAAAGTAATGTCTCTGCTTTTGAATATGCCATCTAGTTTGGTCATAACCCTCCTTCCAAGGAGCAAACGTCTTTTAATTTCATGGCTGAAATCACCATCTGCAGTGATTTTGGAGCCCCCCAAAATAAAGTCTGACACTGTTTCCACTGTTTCCCCATCTATTTCCCATGAAGTGATGGGAATGGATGCCATGATCTTAGTTGTCTGAAAGTTGAGCTTTAAGCCAACTTTTTCACTCTCCTCTTTCACTTTTATCAAGAAGCTTTTTAGTTCCTCTTCACTTTGTGCCATCAGGGTAGTGTCATCTGCATATCTGAAGTTATTGATATTTCTCCCAGAAATCTTGATTCCAGCTTGTGCTTCTTCCTGCCCACCGATTCTCATGATGTACTCTGCATATTAGTTAAATAAGCAGGGGACAATATACAACCTTGTTGTATATCCTTTTCCTATTTGGGACCAGTCTGTTATTCCATGTCCGGTTCTAACTGTTGCTTCCTGACCTGCATACAGATTTCTCAAGAGGCAGGTCAAATGATCTAGTATTCCCATCTCTTTCAGAATTTTCCATAGTTTATTTTGATCCATGCAGTCAAAAGCTTTGGCATAGTCAATAAAGCAGAAATAGATGTTTTTCTGGAACTCTCTTGCTTTTTGCATGATCCAGTGGATGTTGGCAATTTGATCTCTGGTTCCTCTGCCTTTTCTAAAACCAGCTTGAACATCAGGAAGTTCACAGTTCACTTATTGCTGAAGCCTCGCTTGGAGAATTTTGAGCATTACTTTACTAGTGTGTGAGATGAATGCAATTGTGCAGTAGTTTGAGCATTCTTTGGCATTGCCTTTCTTTGGGATTGGAATGAAAATTGACCTTTTCCAGTCCTATGGCCACTGCTGAGTTTTCCAAATTTGCTGGCATATTGAGTGCAGTACTTTCATAGCATCATCTTTCAGGATTTGAAATCGCTCAACTGGAATTCTATCACCTCCACTGGCTTTGTTCGTAGTGATACTTACTAAGGCCCATTTGACTTCACATTCCAGGATGTCTGGCTCAAGATGAGTGATCACACCATCGTGATTATCTGGTTCATGAAGATCT
Source organism: Ovis aries (assembly GCF_016772045.2). Taxonomy (NCBI): domain Eukaryota; kingdom Metazoa; phylum Chordata; class Mammalia; order Artiodactyla; family Bovidae; genus Ovis; species Ovis aries. Next base: position 75,957,288 of record NC_056059.1, read on the forward strand.
TTTTTGCACAGTTCTTTTGAGTATTCTTTCCACCTCATCTTAATGTCTTCTGCTCCTGTTAGGTCCATACCATTTCTGTCCTTTATTGAGCCCATCTTTGCATGAAATATTCCCTTGGTATCCCTAATTTTCTTGAAGAGATTTCTAGTCTTTCTGATTCTGTTGTTTTCTTCTATTTCATTCTGCTCTTTTCCTCTATTTCTTTGCACTGATCGCTGAGGAAGGCTTTATCTCCTTGCTGTTCTTTGGATCTCTGCATTCAGATGCTTATATCTTTCCTTTTCTCCTTTGCTTTTCACTTCTCTTCTTTTCACATCTATTTGTAAGGCCTCCTCAGACAGTCATTTTGCTTTTTTTGCATTTCTTTTCCATGGGGACGGTCTTGATCCCTGTCTCCTGTACAATGTCACAAAACTCCATCCATAGTTTATCAGGCACTCTGTCTATCAGATCTAGTCCCTTAAATCTATCTCTCACTTCTACTGTATAATCAATCATAAGGGATTTGATTTAGGTCATACCTGAATGGTCTAATGGTTTTCCCTACTTTCTTCAATTTAAGTCTGAATTTGGCAATGAGGGCTTCATGATCCAAGCCACAGTCATCTCCTGTTCTTGTTTTTGCTGACTGTATAGAGCTTCTCCATCCCTAATAGGGCATGCTCTGAGAATCTGATCTCCATTTTGTTTGCATTATTGTAAGAACATGAATTTTTTAAACAAGAGAGATACAGTAGAACAGATACTTGAGTACTTCGGCCACCTCATGTGAAGAGTTGACTCATTGGAAAAGACTCTGATGCTGGAAGGGATTGGAGGCAGGAGGAGAAGGGGCGACAGAGGATGAGATGGCTGAATGGCATCTCTGACTCGATGGATGTGAGTCTGAGTGAACTCTGGGAGTTGCTGATGGACAGGGAGGCCTGGCGTGCTGCAATTCATGGGGTCACAAAGAGTCGGACACAACTGAGCGACTGAACTGAACCAAACTGAGATTGTTTCTAGTTTTAACATCTTATTTTATAAATGAGTAAAATATCTGAAAGATGAAAGGAATTGGTTATGGATCTCACGGGTAAAAACAGCTGTGTTGGAAATAGAATTCAGGTCCCTTGATGTCCCATCTGTTGCTCTTTGCCCTAGACTGCACCAGAATAGGATGTGTGAACAGCATGTTTTCACAGCTCACAGATCAAGAGCCATCCACTTTATGACAATTGGCATCTTGTTAATCCAGTATGATGAACATTAAATAAAATAACTAGGTGGTGTCTAGAAATAGCATCACTTCTGAAAAATTTTTTTAAAGATATAACCTGAAAACTATTTTGGCAGATCACTATTCACTTCCATGACCACTTCTATATGATACCAATATTCTTAAGGTAGTAAATGATCCATTTTTAACTGTTAACCATGTAGCAAGACAAATTTAGCAGTATTTTGTGAGTTGATGCTTTTGAACTCTGTTGGAGAAAACTGTTTTGCAAACAGTCCATCCTAGAGGAAATCAGTCCTGAATAGTCACTGGAAGGACTGATGCTGAATCTGAAACTCCAACCCTTTGTCCACCTGAATTGAAGAGCTGACTCATATGAAAAATCCCTGATGCCGGGAAAGATTGAATGCAGGAGGAGAAGGGGACGACAGAGGATGAGATGGTTAGATGGCATCACTGATTCAATGGACATGAGTTTGAGTAAATTCAGGAAGTTGGCCATGGACAGGGAGGCCTGGCATGCTGCAGTTCATGGGATAGCAAAGTCAGACACGACTGAGTGACTGAACTGAACTGAGCTGAATGGGCTTTATTTTTTAACCAACACATTTCTTCTTACTTAAACAATTGCCTGTTTGTAGATCTCAATGCACCTCAACAGGAGAATTAAACTTTGTCCTATTCTGTCCAATGGAGCTTCCTTATCACTTCAACTCAAAATTATTTTGATAATTTGAGATTGGTATTAAATCACTATGGTTAAAACACTTTACCTCTTATTTCCTAGACTATCTTTCCTATATTAAACAATTCAACACAGAAACTGTGGTTTAAAAAACAGCATTAGAAACATAAAAGCAAATTAAAATTGATTCTTTGTTGTTAATTTACCAGATATAAAATAATCTCAAATAATTTAATTAAACTTAAAAGCCTTTGCATAGTAAAGAAGTCATCAACAAAACAAAAAGATAATCTCCTGAATGGAAGATATTTACAAGGTACATGCCTGATATGGGGTTAATATCAAAAACATAAATAGAGCTCATATAGGTCTTCCCTGGTGGTTCAATGGTGAAGAATTCACCTACCAAAACAGAAGACACTGATTTGATCCCTGATCAGGGAAGATCTCAAATGCTGTGGAGCAACTAAACCCGTGCATGTCAATTATTGAACCTCTGCTTTAGACGATACGAGTCACAGCCAATGAGCCTATGTGCTGTAACTATTGAAGACCATGTGCCCTAAGCCAATGCTCCACATCAAGAGAGGCCACTGCAATGTAAACCCACTCACTACAATTAGAGAGCAGCCCCACTCCCACAGCTACCCCCGCACAACAAGAAAAACCCAGCACAGCCAAAAATAAATAAATAAGTTTAAAAAATAAAGAGCTCATACAATGCAATATCAAAAAGAATCACCCCAATTCAAAAATGCACAGAAGACCTGAATAAACATTTTTCCAAATAAGATATACAGATGGCCAACAGGCATATGAAAATATTCTCATCATCACTAATAAATAGAGAAATATAAATCAAAACCAGGAGTTACCATCTCACACCTTTCAGAATGGCATTCATCAAAAATTCAATGAATAATGAATGTTGGTGAGGGTGTGGAGAAAAGAGAACACTGTGGTGGGAATGTAAACTAGTGTAGCCAAAATGGAAAACAGTACAGCAAGGCCTCAAAAAATTAAAAATACAACTACCATACAATCTAGCAATTGCATTTCTGGTTATATATCCAAATTTGAAAAGGTACATGAACCCCCATGTTCACAGTTCAGTTCACTTCAGTCACTTAGTTGTGTCCACCTGTTTGCAACCGCATGGATTACAGCATGCCAGACCTACCTCTCCATAGCTAACTCAGGAGTTTACTCAAACTGATGTCCATTGAGTCGGTCATGCCATCCAGTCATCTTATCCTCTGTTGTCCACTTCTCCTCCTTCATTCAATCTTTCCCAGCATCAGGGCCTTTTCCAATGAGTCAGCTCTTCACATCAGGTGACCAAAGGATTGGAGTTTCAGCTTCAACATCAGTCCTTCCAATGAATAGTCAGGACTGATTTCCTTTAGGATTGACTGGTTGGATCTCTTGCAGTCCAAGAGACTCTCATGAGTCTTCTCCAACACCACAGTTCAAAAGCATCAACTTTTAGCTCTCAGTTTTATTTATTGTCCAACTCTTACAGCTATACATGACTACTGGAAAAAACATAGCTTTGACTAGACAGAGTTTTGATGGCAAAGTAATGTCTCTGCTTTTTAATATACTGTCTAAGTGGTCATAACTTTTGTTACAAGGAAGAAGTGTCTTTTAATTTCAAGGCTAGAGTCACCATCTGCAGTGATTTTGGACACCCAACCCCTAAAAGTCTGTCACTGTTTCCATCATTTCCCCATCTATTTGCCATGAAGTGATGGGACCACATGCCATGGTCTTCATTTTCTGAATGTTGTGCTTTAAGCCAACATTTTCATTCTCTTTCACTTTCATCAAGAGGCTTTATAGTTCTTCTTCAATTACTGTCATAAGGGTGGTGTCATCTGCATATCTGAGGTTATTGATGCTTATGCATATGATTCATCCAGCCCAGCGTTTCTCATGATGTACTCTGTATTTAAGTTAAATAAGCAGGGTGACAATACACAGCCTTGACGTACTCCTTTTCCTATTTGGAATCAGTCTGTTGTTCCATGTCCAGTTCTTTTTTTTTTTTAATATTTTATTTTATTTTATTTTATTTATTTTTTAAATTTTAAAATCTTTAATTCTTACATGCATTCCCAAACATGAACCCCCCTCCCCCCTCCCTCCCCATAACATCTCTCTGGGTCATCCCCATGCACCAGCCCCAAGCATGCTGTATCCTGCGTCAGACATAGACTGGCGATTTGATTCTTACATGATAGTATCCATGTTAGAATGCCATTCTCCCAAATCATCCCACCCTCTCCCTCTCCCTCTGAGTCCAAAAGTCTGTTATACACATCTGTGTCTTTTTTCCTGTCTTGCATACAGGGTCGTCATTGCCATTTTCCTAAATTCCATATATATGTGTTAGTATACTGTATTGGTGTTTTTCTTTCTGGCTTACTTCACTCTGTATGATCGGCTCCAGTTTCATCCATCTCATCAGAACTGATTCAAATGAATTCTTTTTAATGGCTGAGTAATACTCCATTGTGTATATGTACCACAGCTTTCTTATCCATTCATCTGCTGATGAACACCTAGGTTGTTTCCATGTCCTGGCTATTATAAACAGTGCTGTGATGAACATTGGGGTACATGTGTCTCTTTCAATTCTGGTTTCCTCGATGTGTATGCCCAGCAGTGGGATTGCTAGGTCATAAGGTAGTTCTATTTGCAATTTTTTAAGGAATCTCCACACTGTTTTCCCCATGTCCAGTTCTAACTGTTGCTTCTTAACCTGCATACAGATTTCTCAAGAGACAGGTCAGGTGATCTGGTATTCCCATCTCTTGAAGAATTTTGCAGTTTGTTGTGGTCTACACAGCCAAAGGCTTTGGCATAGTCAACAAAACCGAAGTTGATGTTTTGCTGGAACTCTCTTCCTCTTTTGATGATCCAGTGGATATTGGCAATTTGATCTCTGGTTCCTCTGCCTTTTCTAAATCCAGCTTGAACATCTGAAACTTCATGGTTCACTAACTGTGGAAGCCTGGCTTGGGGAATTTTGAGCCTTACTTTACTAGCGTGTGAGATGAGTGCAGCTGTGTGGCAGTTTAAACCTTCTTTGGCATTGCCTTTCTTTAGGACTGGAATGAAAACTGACCTTTTCCAGTCCTGTGGGCACTGCTGAGTTTTCCAAATTAGCTGACATGTTGAGTTTAGCAGTTTCACTGCATCATATTTTAGTATTTAAAATAGCTCAACTGGAATTCGGTCACCTCCACTAGCTTTGTTCGTAGTGATACTTCCGAGGTTGGTGATCACACCATCGTGATTATCTGTGTTGTAAATATCTTTTTTTATAGTTCTTCTGTGTATTCTTGCCGCTTCTTCTTAACATCTTCTGCTTCTTTTAGGTCCATATCTTTTCTGTCCTTTATTGAGCCCATCTTTGAATCAATTGTTTCCTTGGTATCTATAATTTTCTTGAAAAGATCTCTAGACTTACCCATTCTACTATTTTTTTAATTTCTTTTCATTGATCACTGAGGAAGGCTTTCTTATCTCTCCTTGCTATTCTTTGGAACTCTGCATTCAAATGGGTATATTTTTTCTTTTTCTCCCTTGCCTTTCGCTTCTCTTCTATTCAGAGCTTTTGTAAGGCCTCCTCAGATACCCATTTTGCCTTTTCATATTTCTTTTTCTTGGGCATGGTCTTGATCCCTGCCTCCTGCACAATGTCAAGACGCTCTGTCCATAGTTCTTCAGGCACTCTGTCTATCAGATATAATCTCTTGAATCTGTCACTTCTACTATATAATTGTAAGGGATTTGATTTAGGTCATACCTGAATGGTCTAGTGGTTTCTTCTAGTTTCTTCAATTTAAGTCTGAATTTGGCAATAAGGATTTCATGGTCTGTGCCACAGTCAGCTCCTGGTCCTGCTTTTGCTGGCTGTATTGAAATTCCCCATCTTTGGCTGCAAATAATATAATCAATCTTTTTTTTTTGTATTGACATACGGTGATGTCCATATGTAGAGTCTTCTTTTGTGTTGTTGGAAGAGGGGGTTTGTTATAATGACACAGGGAACACTTAGCTATTCCCAGTGGGGAGAGAAGAAAGGGAGGAAGAGAAGGATATGAGAAAGGAATTGAGAGATATAAAAGTACTAAGAATAAAATAAATAAGATACAAGGATATTGTGTACCTGCAACTAACATTGTAGATCAACAAGCTTCAATAGCAAAATAAAATATTATTTATAAAATGTTTTGAGATAATATCAAACATAAAAATTTGCAAGAATAGTGAAAAGTAATATGTTATATAAGAACACAATTATTATGTATTCTTGTTAAGCTATTTCTAGATTCCTCAATTCAATTTTTCACACACATATTTTTGCATATATATATAAACCATAAATCACAAATACATGTATATCTGTATGTGTGTGTTCATATCCACACATTTTTATACATTCATGTACCTTCCTGGGGGTTATTTGTCAGAGTACATTATTATTAGAGATTATTATTTAACTATTATTAAAGTACATATAGTATAACGTCTTTTTATGCCATAATGTTTCACGCCTGTTAAGAAAAGGATTGTTGTATTAGTTAGGGCTCTCCAGATGAACAGAACCAGTAGGAGACTTCTAGTATTAAAAAGGAGAGCCATTACTTTGCCAACAAAGGTCTGTATAGTCAGAGCTATGTTTTTCTCAGTAGTCATGTATGGATGTGAGAGTTGGGCCATAAAAAGGGCTGAGCGCTAAAGAATAGATGCTTTTGAGCTGCGGTATTCAAGAAGTTTCTTGACAGTCCCTTGGACTGCAAGGAGATCAAACCAAGAAATCCTAAAGGAAATCAATCCTGAATATTCACTAGAAAGACTGATGCTGAAGCTGAATTTCCAAACATTTTGGCTACCTGATGCAGAAAACCAAGTCATTTGAGAAGACTCTGAAGCTTGGATAGATCAAAGCAGGAGGAAAAGGGGATGAAAAAGGATGAGATGGTTGGATGTCATAACTGACTCAAAGGACCTGAGTTTGAGCAAGCTCTGAGAGATAATGAAGGACAGGGAAGCCTGGCATGTTGCAGTCCCTGATGTCTCAAAGAATTGGACACGTCTGAGTGAATAACAGTGACAAATAATAGACGGTATTTATTATAAGAAAGTGGGACACAGGATTATGGAGATGAGAATTCCCATAATCGGCCCTCTGAAAGCTGGAGACCCAGGAAAGCTGGATAATTCTAAGAATCACAGAACTGACAGTGTAAATCACAGTAAGAAACAGATGAACATGTTCAGGCAGACACAGAAAATTCTCTCTCCCTCTGCACTTTTGTTTTACACATGCCCTCAAAGAACTGGATGTTGCTTACCAAAACTGGTGAGAGCAATTTGCTTTGTATAGTCCACTAAATAAAATGCTAATTTCAGCCAGAAATATCTTCCCAGATACACCCAGAAATCGCGGTCACCTCCTATCCCAGTAAAGTTGATGTACAAAGTAATTATTAGAAATCTCAGTTCAGTTCACTTCAGTTCAGTCGCTCAGTTGTGTCTGACTCTTTGTGACCCCGTGAATCGCAGCACGCCAGGCCTCCCTGTCCATCACCAACTCCTGGAGGTCACTCAGACCCACATCCATCGAGTCAGTGATGCCATCCAGCCATCTCAACCTCTTTTGTCCCCTTCTCCTCCTGTGCCTAATCCCACCCAGCATCAGAGTCTTTTTTAATGAGTCAACTCTTCGCATGAGGTGGCCAACCTACTGGAGTTTCCACTTTAGCATCATCACTTCCAAAGAAATCCCAGGGCTGACCTTTAGAATGGACTGGTTGGATCTCCTTGCAGTCCAAGGGACTCTCAAGAGTCATCTTCAACACCATAGTTCAAAAGCATCAATTCTTTGGCACCCAGCTTTCTTCACAGTCCAACTCTCACATCCATACATGACCAATGGAAAAAACATAGCCTTGACTAGACAGACCTTTGTTGGAAAAGTAATGTCTCTACTTTTCAACAGGCTGTCTAGGTTGGTCATAACTTTTCTTCCATGGAGTAGGCGTCTTTTAATTTCATAGCTGAAATCATCATCTGTAGTGATTTTGGAACCCCAAAAAATAAAGTCTGACACTGTTTCCACTGGTCCCTCATCTATTTGCCATGAAGTGATGGGACCAGATGCCATGATCATTTTCTGAATGTTGAGCTTTAAGCTAACTTTTTCACTCTCCACTTTCACTTTCATCAAGAGGCTTCTTCTTTCCTCTTCACTTTCTGCATAAGGGTGGTGTCATCTGCATACCTGAGGTTATTGATATTTCTCCTGGAAATCTTGATTCCAGCTTGTGCTTCCTCCGGCCCAGCGTTTCTCATGATGTACTCTGCATAAATGTTAAATAAGCAGGGTGACAATATACAGCTTTGATGTAATCCTTTTCCTATTTGGAACCAGCCTGTTGTTCAATGTCCAGTTCGAACTCTTTCTTCCTGACCTGCATATAGGTTTCTCAACAGGCAGGTCAGGTGGTTTGGTATTCCCATCTCTTTCAGAATTTTCTACAGTTTATTGTGATCCATGCAGTCAAAGGCTTTGGCATAGTCAGTAAAGCAGAAATAGATTTTTTTTTTCTGGAACTCTCTTGCTTTTTCTCATGGCCCAGCAGATGTTGGCAATTTGATCTCTGTTTCCTCTGCCTTTTCTAAAACCAGCTTGAACATCGGGAAGTTCACAGTTCACATATTCCTGAAGCCTGGCTTCGATAATTTTGAGCATTACTTTGCTAGCGTGTGAGATGAGTGTAATTGTGCAACAGTTTGAGCATTCTTTGGCATTGTCTTTCTTTGGGAGTGGAATGAAAACTGACCTTTTCCAGTCCTATGGCCACTGCTGAGTTTTCCAAATTTGCTGGCACATTGAGTGTGGCACTTTCACAGCATCATCTTTCAGGATTTGAAATCGCTCAACTTCTATCACCTCCACTAGCTTTGTTCATAGTGATGCTTTCTAAGGCCCACTTGACTTCACATTCCAGGATGTCTGGCTCTAGGTGAGTGATCACACCATCATGATTATCTGGATCATGAAGATCTTTTTTTTTTGTATAGTTCTTCTGTGTATTCCTGCCACCACTTCTTAATATCTTCTGCTTCTGTTAGGTCCATACCATTTCTGTCCTTTATCGAGCCCATCTTCGCATAAAATGTTCCCTTAGTATCTCTAATTTTCTTGAAGAGATTTCTAGTCTTTCCCATTTTGTTGTTTTCCTCTATTTCATTCTCTTGTTTTCCTCTATTTCTTTGCATAGATCGCTGAGGAAGGCTTTCTTATCTCTTCTTGCTATTCTTTGGAACTCTGCATTCAGATGCTTATATCTTTCCTTTTCTCCTTTGCTTCTCGTCTCTGTTATTTTCACAGCTATTTGTAAGGCCTCCTCAGACAGCCATTTTGCTTTCTTGAATTTCTTTTCCATGAGGATAGTCTTGATCCCTGTCTCCTGTACAATGTCACGAACCTCTGTCTATAGTTCATCCGGCACTCTATCTATGAGATCTAAACCCTTAAATCTATTTCTCACTTCCACTGTATAATCATAAGGGATCTGATTTAGATCATACCTGAATGGTCTAGTGGTTTTTCCTACTTTCTTCAATTTAAGTCTGAATTTGGCAAAAGGAGCTCATGATCTGAGCCACAGTTAGCTCCTGGTCTTGTTTTCGTTGACTGTATAGAGCTTCTCCATCTTTGGCTGAAAAGAATATAATCAATCTGATTTCGGTGTTGACCATCTGGTGATGTCCATGTGTAGAGTCTTCTCTTGTGTTGTTGGAAGAAGGCATTTGCTATGATTTCAAATCCTGAAAGATGATGCTGTGAAAGTGCTGCAAACAAATGACAGTGCATTTTCTTGGGAAAACTCTATTAGTCTTTGCCCTGCTTCATTCTGCATTCCGAGACCACATTTGCTTGTTACTCCAGGTGTTTCTTGACTTCCTACTTTTGCACTCCAGGCCCCAATAATGAAAAGGACATATTTTTTGGGTGTTAGTTCTAAAAGGTCCTGTAGGTCTTCATATAACTGTTCAACTTCAGCTTCTTCAACATTACTGGTTGGGTCATAGACTTGGATTATTGTGATATTGAATGGTTTGCTTGGAAACCATGAGAGATCATTCTGCCGTTTTTGAGATTACATCCAGGTACTGCACTTCAAACTCTTTTGTTGACCATGATGGCTACTCCTTTTCTTCTAAGGGATTCCTGCCGCAGTAGTAGATATAATTGTCATCTGAGTTAAATTCATCCATTCCAGTTCATTTTAGTTTGCTAATTCTTGCAATGTCCATGTCACTCTTGCCATCTCCTGTTTGACCACTTCCAATTTGCCTTGATTCATGGACCTAACATTCCAGGTTCCTATGCAATATTGCTCTTTACAGCATTGGATCTTGCTTCTGTCACCAGTCACATCCACAGCTGGGTGTTGTTTTTGCTTTGGCTCCATCCCTTCATTCTTCCTGGAGTTATTTCTCCACTGATCTTTAGTAGCATATTGGGCACCTACTGGCCTGGGGAGTTCCTCTTTCAGTGTCCTATCATTTTGCCCTTTCATACTGTTCATGGGGTTCTCAAGGCAAGAATACTGAAGTGGCTTGCCATTCCCTTCTCCAGTGGACCATATTCTGTCAGACCTCTCCACCATGACCCACCCATCTTGAGTGGCCCCACAAGCATGGCTTAGTTTCATTGAGTTAGACAAGGCTATAGTCCTAGTGTGATTAGATTGACTAATTTTCTGTGAGTATGGTTTCAGTGTATCTGCCCTCTGATGCCCTCTTGCAACACCTACCATCTTACTTGGGTTTCTCTTACCTTGGACGTGGGGTATCTCTTCATGGCTGCTTCAGCAAAGCGCAGCTGCTTCTCCTTACCTTGGACAAGGGGTATCTCCTCACTGCCGCCCCTCCTGACCTTGAATGTGGAAATCTACTCCTTGTCAACTTTGCACTCATCCACATCTCTCTACACCATACTTAATTGCAAATAAAGACAAAACAAGGAAGAGGTGGCAAAAATACAAAGACAAATTGTACAAAAAAATTCTTCATGACCCAGATAATAATGATGGTGTGATCACTCACCTAGAACCAGACATTCTGGAATGTGAAGTCAAGTGGGCCTTAGAAAGCATCACTATGATCAAAGCTTGTGGAGGTGATGGAATTCCAGTTGAGCTATTTCAAATCCTGAAAGATGATGCTGTGAAAGTGTTACACTCAATATGCCAGTCAATATGCCAGCATATTTGGAAAACTCAGCAGTGGCCACAGAACTGGAAAAGGTCAGTATTCATCTCAATCCCAAAGAAAGGCAATGCCAAAGAATGCTCAAGTTACCACACAATTGCACTCATCTCACATGTAGTAAAATAATGCTTAAAATTCTCCAAGCCATGCTTCAGTAATGCATGAATGTGAACATGCAGACATTCAAGCTGGTTTTAGAAAAGGCAGAGGAATGAGAGGTCAAATTGCCAACATACACTGGATTATTCAAAAAGCAAGAGAGTTCCAAAAAAAAAAAACAAAACAAAACAAAACCATCTATTTCTGCTTTATTGACTATGCCAAAGCCTTTGACTGTGTGGATCACAATATACTGTGGAAAATTCTGAAAGAGATGGGAATACCAGACCACCTGATCTGCCTCTTGAGAATCCTTTATGCAGGTCAGGAAGCAACAGTTGGAACTGGACATGGAACAACAGTCTGATTCCAAATAGGAAAAGGAGTACATCAAGGCTGTATAATGTCTCTCTGCTTATTTAACTTATATGCAGACTACATCATGAAAAATGCTGGGCTGGAGGAAGCACAAGCTGGAATTAAGATTGCTGGGAGAAATATCAATAACCTCAGATATGCAGATGACACACCCTAATGGCAGAAAGAGAAGAAGAACTAAAGAGTCTCTTGATGAAGGTGAATGAGGAGAGTGAAAAAGTTGGCTTAAAGCTCAACATTCAGAAAACGAAGATCATGGCATCTGATCCCATCACTTCATGGCAAATAGATGGGGAACCAGTGGAAACAGTGTCAGACTTTATTCTTCTGGGCTCCAAAATCACTGCAGATGATGATTACAGCCATGGAATTAGAAGATATTTACTCCTTGGAAGGAACATTTTGAGCAACCTAGACAGCATATTGAAAAGCAGGGACATTACTTTCTCAACAAAGATCGTCTCGTCAAGGCTATGGTTTTTCCAATGGTCATGTACGGATGTGAGAGTTGGACTATAAAGAAAGCTGAGTGCCAAAGAATTGATGCTTCTGAACTGTGATGTTGGAGAAGACTCATGAGAGTATCTTGGACTGCAAGGAGATCCAACCAGTCCATCCTAAAGGAAATCAGTCTTGAATACTCATTGGAAGCACTGATGCTGAAGCTGAACCTCCAATACTTTGGGATGTGAAGAGCTGACTCGTTTGAAAATACCCTGATGCTTGGAAAGATTGAGGGCAGGAGGATAAGGGGATGACAGAGCATGAGATGGTTAGATGGCATCACCGACTCAATGGGCATGGGTTTGGATGAACTCTGGGAGCTGGTGATGAACAGGGAATTCTGGCATGCTGCTGTTCATAGGGTTGCAAAGGGTGGGACATGACTGAGTCACTGAATTGAACTAAGGTCATAGTTCTGCCTGATATTATACATCTCTTCTAGTTGTTGGTATTCAGTCCCTAAGTTGTCTCTGACTCTTTGCAACCCATGGACCACAGCATGCCAAGCTTCCCTGTGCTTCACTATTTCCCACATAGGAGCTTCAGCTTTAGTATCAGTACTTCCATCTCTCCTGTCTACATCTGAAAACTAACTCTTTCTGTGGAAGAGGAAATAAATTTACCTTGATATAATGTAATTTAAATACTATGATGTAAAATTAATAAAACATAAGTGGTTGTTGCTGTTGTTCAGTCACTGAATTTTGTCTCACTCTGCAACCCCATGGACTGGACACCAGTTTCCTCTGTCCTCCACCGAGAACATAAACATGTAAAACATAAATGCTGTTGAAATCAATACATCTTATGTTACACAACAGGATAACAAGATAAAATAAAGCAATTAAATATATAAATAATACATATGTATGTATATATAAATGTATATAGATGCAATATGTACACACATAAAGATGTATTAATAAGAACATAACAGGGAGAAAATATTCATGACAAGTATAGTCCTTGTCTCTGTAATTGGTCATATAGTTGTAGCAAATATTTGTAACTACTTTCTTTCACTAAACTTTTTGTATTCCTTTCAGCTCAGTTTGTCATGGTTCTTTTCCTGGTTGGGTAATCCAAACGTTCATTCCTGAAGAGTCTTTGCAATTAATAGTGCTGCCTGTATTGAGATGCTGTAAATTTCCATGGGTATGGTGATGCTAAGAAATGTCCTAAGGGCTCACCTGTATTTCAGACATACTCTCCCTTATCTCCATTGTGGAACAGTATTTCAGTTTCCTTCAACATTCAGAAAACGAAGATCATGGCATCTGTCCCATCACTTCATGGGAAATAGATGGGAAACAGTGGAAACAGTGTCAGACTTTTATGTTGGGGGGCTCCAAAATCACTGCAGATGGTGACTGCAGCCATGAAGTTAAAAGACGCTTACTCCTTGGAAGAAAAGTTATGACCAACCTAGATAGCATATTCAAAAGCAGAGATATTACTTTACCGACTAAGGTCCGTCTAGTCAAGGCTATGGTTTTTCCTGTGGTCATGTATGGATGTGAGATTTGGACTGTGAAGAAGGCTGAGCGCCAAAGAATTGATGCTTTTGAACTGTGGTGTTGGAGAAGACTCTTGACAGTCCCTTGGACTGCAAGGAGATCCAACCAGTCCATTCTGAAGGAGATCAACCCTGGGATTTCTTTGGAAGGAATGATGCTAAAGCTGAAACTCCAGTACTTTGGCCACCTCATGTGAAGAGTTGACTCATTGGAGAAGACTTTGATGCTGGGAGGGACTGAGGGCAGGAGGAGAAGTGGATGACCGAGGATGAGATGGCTGGATGGCATCACTGACTCGATGGACGCAACTCTGAGTGAACTCTGGGAGCTGGTGATGGACAGGGAGGACTGGTGTGCTGCAATTCATGGGGTCACAAAGAGTCGGACACAACTGAGCGACTGAACTGAACTGAACTGAACTGTGGCTATCAGGATCAAACATTCTATCCTACATAATTCCCCCCTTCATTGCCTGTTGATTATTTTGAGGCATCCCCAGGGGCTACGTGGCAATCTTTACTTTCAGCTCAATAGAATTATTATTATGTATCCTAATAGAAATATTTCTACCTTGGGAACAAAGACCTCTAGGTCAGCAGAGAATAAGATCATGGCAACATGAAGCAAAAAATGTTGTTTGTGGCTTACTAAGAATAATAGCAAGTAGTGCCACTTTCATTTCTACCCTTTGGCTCCTGGACACGTGAGTCCTGTCTATAGGAGAAACAGAACTGTATATTGGATTTTGATTCTAAACATACATAGTCTTCTAAAGAACCTTGCCTAACCCTGAAATGTATTCCTACTTAACAAGCACTGTAATTAAATCTTTAAAAGGCCATTTCACTCCTCTACCAAACCAAGTGTTTCAAAAGTTAAGCCACATGGTAAGACCAGTAACTTCCATGAGCATGGGCCCATTGTTGCACTTCTTTTGTGGTAAAGCGAGTTCATTGATCAGAAGCAATGCCGTGTGGAATACCATGATGGTGGATAAGGCATTCTTTAAGAACACAAATGGTAGTTTTGGGTAAAGTAGCTTTGTGCTGGTAAGGAAAATCCATATTCAGAGTAGGTCTTTACTGAGTAAGAACAAAATGATACCCTTTCCACGATGGAAACTGTCCAGTGTAATCAATTTGCCAACAGGTAACTACTGATCGCTTCAGGGAATTTTGCCACACTAGGGTGAGCATTGGTCTCTGCTGGCAGATTAGGCACTCAGCAGTAGGCATAACCAGGTCAGCCTTAGTGAGTGGAAATCTGTGTTGCAGAGCCCATGTATAACTTCTATCCTTGCCACTATTGCCACTTTTGTTTGAGAACCCACTAGGCAATCACAGGGGTAGCTAGGGAAAGAGGTTGGCTGGTATTCATAGAACAGGTTATTATAGTCTCTTGATTATCAAATTCTGCTATGCTGAAATCTCTCTTTGGTGAACATTCACAGACAAAAATATCTCCTTTTTTTTTTTTGTCATCTGCATATCTTCTTTGATGCTGCTACTGCTACTAAGTCACTTCAGTCGTGTCTGACCCTGTGCAATCCCATAGACGGCAGCCCACCAGGCTCCCCTGTCCCTGGGATTCTCCAGGCAAGAACACTGGAGTGGGTTGCCATTTCCTTCTCCAATGCATGAAAGTGAAAAGTGAAAGTGAAGTCGCTCAGTCCTATCCGACTCTTTGCAACCACATGGACTGCAGCCCACCAGGCTCCTCCATCCATGGGGTTCTCCAGGCAAGGGTACTGGAGTGGGGGTGCCATTGCCTTCTTCTTTGATAAGGTGCCTGCTAAGTTGCTTCTGTTGTTTCTGACTCTGCAACCCTATGGACTGTAGCCTGCCAGGTTCCTCTGACCGTAGGATTCTCCAGGCAAGAATACTAGAGTGGATTGCCATTTTCTCCTTCACTGGATGAGGTATCTATTGATATCTCTTGATCACTTTTAATTGGAGTATTTTCCTATTGTTGTGATGTTAAAGCTTTCTTATGTATTTTGGATAAAATTTCTTTAACATATAAGTTTTTGGAGATAACTTCTCCCAGTGGGAGGCTTGCTTGTGTTCCCTTAGTATTTTTCACATAGGAGTTGTTTTTAATTTTACCTCAACTCATCTTTTGGTGTTTTTTTTGGTCTCTGGATCATGCTTTTGATGTCATGTCTAAAAACTCATTGTAAAACTCAACGTCACATAGATTTTTCTGCCATAAAGTTTTAATTTTGTTTTTTTCACATTTAAGTCTGTATCCATTTTTTTGCATGTGAATTTTCAACTTTTCTAGCTTTTGTTGAAAATTTATACTTTTACTTTCAGACTGTTTTCGTTTTCTTTTTTCCTTTGTCAAAGTCCAGTCCTACTATATTTGTGTAGGTCCTTATGGGCTCTCTATTCTATTTTATTAATCTGTGTGTGTTCACCAAACCTATACTTCATTTTTTTTAATGATGTGTGTGTGTGTGTGTGTGTGTGTGTGTGTGTGTGTGTGTGTTGCTCAGTTGCTTTGCAACCCCTTGGGCTGTAGCCTGCCAGGTTCCTCTGTCCATGGAGTTCTCAAGGCAAGAATACTGGAGTTGCCATTCCCTTCTCCAGGGGATCTTGCTGGCCTAGGATTTGAATCTGGGTCTCTTGCACTGCAAGCAGACTCTACCATGTGAGCCACCAGGGAAGCCCAGTAATTCTTGAAGTTGTGGATGTGTAATGCCTCTTTTTTTTTTTTTTTAAATTCTTCAGTATTTTGTTGGCTATTCTGGGTCTTTTGCTTTTCCATATAAATGCTATAATCAGTTTTTCCATATCCATGAAACAGCTTGATGAGATTTTTGTAGTTATTGTGTTGAATCTATAAGCTGTTTGCAATAATTCACATTTTAAAAATATTAGAGTCCTTTAGTTCATAAATGTGGAATAGCTTCCTATGTGTTTAGATCTTCATTGACTTCTTTCATTAGTTTTACAGTTTTTCTTGTATATATTCTGTACATATTTTGCTAGATTAACTCCTAATATTTTACTTTGGGGGACTATCATAAATGGTAATTGAAAAAATTTCAAATTCCATTTTTTTTCTTGCCAGTATATAAGAAATAAGTTAATCAATATAAAATCATGGAATTTTATATATTAACTTAGTATTCCATGAACTTTTCATACTCATTTATTAGTTCTAAGAATTTTTGTTTGTTTGTTTCTTGATAAGTAGTTGGGATATTTTACATAGACTGTAATGCTATCTCTAAATAAAAAGAGCTATATATATATATATATATATATATATATATATTTTCTTCCTAATTTGCATGGTTTTCATTTCCTTTTCTAGTCTAACTACACTAATTGGGCCTTCCAGTACAATGTTGATAGGAATACTAAGACAGGATATCCTTGACTTGCCCTCAATCTTAAAGGATAAGCATTTTGTTTCTCACCATTAAGTGGGATGTTAATTATAAATAGTTACAGATGTTCTTTATCAAGTTGAGGAAGTTACCACCATTTCTAGTTTTCTGAGTTTTTTAGGAATATCAGACATTGGAATTCATTGATTTTTTTTGTAAATCAATTGTTGTGTTCATGATTTTTCTTCTTCAGTTGGTTAATGTGGTATATTACATGGATTAATTTTCAAATGTTTAACTAGACTTTCATACCTGGAATGAATCACATTTTCTGGTGCTATATAATTACTTTTATACATTGTTGGAATTATTTCCTAATGTTTTCTTGAAAAATTTTGCATCGATTATTATGAGAAATAATGGTCTTTAGTTAGGCTTTCTTGCAATGTCTTTATCTATGTTTAGTATTAAGGTAATGTTAATCTCAACTGTTCACAGGAAATTAAAAAGTGTACCTCTCACTTCTGTTTTCGGGAAAAGAGAGCTAACAACTAGATTAATTTCTTTCCTAAAGTTTCAGCAGAATTCACCAGTGAATTATTCTGAGCCTTGTATTTCTTTTTGTGTGTGTATGGATATGTGTACACATTTTATCTGTAGGTCTTTGAATTTCTCGGATCTGTGGTCTTACATCTGTTAATCATTCATTACCTCACATATTTCTCTCTTTGTTCCACTTCTGGTATTCCCATTAGGCTTATGTTTCACTGTTTTCATTTGTCCCACATTTTTTGTTTTTGTTGTTGTTGTAATTAAAAAGTTTATTTGGATCTGAGACACTGTTTATATATTAGTCAAATAATTTTAATATTTTATGCTCCTTTTCCCATCAACGTGGGATAGCTCCTCTAGGCCCTCCTGTGCCTGCTCAGCCACCACTCCTCGGGTTGCTCATCTGGCCCCCGGCCCTGCCCTCAGGCGGAGGGTCTAGAGGAGCTATCCCACGTTGAAGGTCAGGAACAGCGGTGGTAACGAGATACCCCTCGTCCAAGGTAAGGAGCAGTGGCTGTGCTTTGCTGGAGCAGCCGTGAAGAGCTACCCCACGCCCAAAGTAAGAAACCAAAGTAAGATGGTAGGTATTGCAAGAGAGCATCAGAGGGCAGACACACTGAAACCATACTCACAGAAAACTAGTCAATCTAGTCACATTAGGACTATGGCCTAGACTAACTTAATGAAACCAAGCCATGCCTGGGGGGCATCCCAAGTAGGGTGGGTCATTGTGGAGAGGTCTGACAGAATGTGGTCCACTGGAGAAGGGAATGGCAAGCCACTTCAGTATTCTTGCCTTGAGAACCCCATGAACAGTATGAAAATGCAAAATGATAGGATACCGAAAGAGGAAACTCCCCAGATCAGTAGGTGCCCAATATGCTACTGGAGATCAGTGGAGAAATAATGCCAGAAAGAATGAAGGGATGGAGCCAAAGCAAAAACAACACCCAGTTGTGGATGTCACTTGTGATAGAAGCAAGTTCTGATGTAAAGAGCAATATTGCATAGGAACCAGGAATGTCAGGTCCATGAATCAAGGCAAATTGGAAGTGGTCAAACAAGAGATGGCAAGGGTGAACGTCGACGTTCTAGGAATCAGTGAACTAAAATGTACTGGAATGGGTGCATTTAACTCAGATGACCATTATATCTACTACTGTGTGCAGGAATCCCTCAGAAGAAATGGAGTAGCCATCATGGTCAACAAAAGAGTCCAAAATGCAGTACTTATTTGCAATCTCAAAAACGACAGAATGAACTCTGTTTGTCTCCAAGGCAAACCATTCAATATCACAATCATCCAAGTCTATGCCCAACCAGTAACGCTAAAGAAGCTGAAGTTGAATGGTTTTATGAAGACCTATAAGAACTTTTAGAACTAACACCCAAAAAAGATGTCCATTTCATTATAGGGGCCTGGAGTGCAAAAGTAGGAAGTCAAGAAACACCTGGAGTAACAGGCAAATTTGACCTTGGAATGTGGAATGAAGCAGGGCAAAGACTAATAGAGTTTTTCCAAGAAAATGCACTGGTCATAGCAAACACCCTCTTCCAACAACACAAGAGAAGACTCTACACATGGACATCACCAGATGGTCAACACTGAAATCAGATTGATTATATTCTTTGCAGCCAAAGATGGAGAAGCTCTATACAGTCAACAAAAACAAGACAAGGAGCTGACTGTCACTCAGATCATGAACTCCTTATTACCAAATTCAGACTGAAATTGAAGAAAGTAGGGAAACCGCTAGGCCATTCATGTATGACCTAAATCAAATCCCTTATGAATATACAGTGGAAGTGAGAAATAGATTTAGGGTCTAGATCTGATAGATAGAGTGCCTGATGAACTATGTAATGAGGTTCGTGACATTGTACAGGAGACAGGGATCAAAACCATTCCCATGGAAAAGAAATGCAAAAAAGCAAAATGGCTGTCTGGGGTGGCCTTACAAATAGCTGTGAAAAGAAGAGAGACAAAAAGCAAAGGAGAAAAGGAAAGACATAGCATCTGAATGCAGAGTTCCAAAGAATAGCAAGAAGAGATAAGAAAGCCTTCTTCAACGGTCAATGCAAAAGAATAGAGGAAAAGAACTGAATGGGAAAGACTAGAGATCTCTTGAAGAAAATTAGAAATACCAAGGGAACATTTCATGCAAAGATGGGCTCAATAAAGGACAGAAACGGTATGGACCTAAGAGAAGCAGAAGATATTAAGAAGAGGTGGCAAGAATACATGGAAGAATTGTACAAAAAAGATCTTCACGACCCAATAATCATGATGATGTGATCACTAATCTAGAGCCAGACATTTTGGAATGTGAAGTCAAGTGAGCCTTAGAAGGCATCACTACGAACAAAGCTAGTAGAGGTGATGGAATTCCAGTGGAGCTATTTCAAATCCTGAAAGATGAAACTGTGAAAGTGCTGCACTCAATATGCCAGCAAATTTGAAAAACTCAGCAGTGGCCACAGGACTGGAAAAGGTCAGTTTTCATTCCAATTCCAAAGAAAGGCAATGACAAAGAATGCTCAAACTACTACACGATTGTAGTCATCTCACACGCTAGTAAAGTAATGCTCAAAATTCTCCAACCCAGGCTTCAGCAATACGTGAACCGTGAAATCCCTGATGTTCCAGCTGGTTTTAGAAAAGGCAGAGGAAACGGAGATCAAATTGCCAACATCCGCTGTATCATGGAAAAAGCAAGAGAGTTCCAGGAAAACATATATTTCTTCTTTATTGACCATGCCAAAGTCTTTGACTGTGTGAATCACAATCAACTGTGGAAAATTCTGAAAGAGATGGGAATACCAGACCACCTAAACTGCCTCTTGTGAAATCTGTATGCAGGTTAGGAAGCAACAGTTAGAACTGGACATGGAATGACAGACTAGTTCTAAATAAGAAAAGGAGTATGTCAAGGCTGTATATTGTCACCCTGCTTATTTAACTTATATGCAGGTTACATCTTGAGAAATGCTGGACTGGAAGAAAGACAAGCTGGAATCAAGATTGCCAGGAGAAATATCCATAACCTCAGATATGCAGATGACACTACCCTTATGTCAGAAAGTGAAGAGGAACTAAAAAGCCTCTTGATGAAAGTGAAAGAGTAGAGTGAAAATGTTGGCTTAAAGCTCAACATTCAGAAAACGAAGATCATGGCATCTGTCCCATCACTTCATGAAAAATAGATGGGGAAACAGTGGAAACAGTGTCAGACTTTATTGTTATGGGCTCCAAAATCACTGCAGATGGTGACTGCAGCCATGAAATTGAAAGACGCTTACTCCTTGGAAGAAAAGTTATGACCAACCTAGGTAGTATATTCAAGAGCAGAGACATTACTTTGCTGACTAAGGTCTGTCTAGTCAAGGCTATGGTTTTTCCAGTAGTCATCTATGGATGTGAGAGTTGTACTATGAAGAAGGCAGAGCACCAAAGAATTGTTGCTTTTGAAATGTGGTGTTGGAGAAGACTCCTGAGATTCTCTCGGACTGCAAGGAGATCCAACCAGTCCATTCCGAAGGAGATCAACCCTGGGATTTCTTTGGAAGGAATGATGCTAAACCTGAAACTCCAGTACTTTGGCCACCTCATGTGAAGAGTTAACTCATTGGAAAAGACTTTGATGCTGGGAGGGATTGGGGGCAGGAAGAGAAGTGGACGACCGAAGATGAGATGGCTGGGTGGCATCACGGACTCGATGGACATGAGTCTGAGTGAACTCCGGGAGATGGTGAGGGACAGGGAGGCCTGGTGTGCTGCGATTCATGGGATCGGAAAAAGTTGGACATGACTGAGCAACTGAACTGAACTTCCCACCAAACCTTGGAAGGTTCTTGGTTTTCTTGAAAGAAACTGCATGAGAAGTCATGCTGAAGGTCTTCTTGTCTTTCATATTCCACAATTTGAATGTGATATAACTAGGTGTATGTGTATGTTGTATGTTTGTGTGTGCTGTATAGCCTTTATTATATTGATATATCTTACTTCTGTGCCCAATTTCTGGAGAGTTTAAATCATAATCTGGTGTTTAATTTTGTCAAAATCTTTTCTGCTTTGATTGAGAATACCATATGATTTTTATTCTTCAATTTATTGATGTGATGTATCACACTTATTGATTTGTGGATACTGAAAAATCCTTGCATTCCCTGGTATAAATCCCACTTGATCATGGTGTATGATATTTCTAATGTATTGAATTTGGGCTGGTAATATTTTATCCATCTGGTTTTATGTATCATTTAAAGCCTGTGCTTTCTTACTGAATTTCTGTCTATATAATATGTCCACTGATGAAAGTGGGGTTTTAAAGTACTCCACTATTATTATGTTACTGCTAATTTCTCCTTTTATCTCTGTTCAGTCCAGTTCAGTTCAGTTCAGTTGCTCAGTCGTGTCTGACTCTTTGTGACTCCATGAATTGCAGCATGCCAGGCCTCCCTGTCCCTCCCCAACTCCCAGAGATCCCTCAGACTCACGTCCATCGAGTCTGTGATGCCATCCAGCCATCTCATCCTCGGTTGTCCCCTTCTTCTCCTGTCCTCAATCCCTCCCAGCATCAAAGTCTTTTCCAATGAGTCAACTCTTCGCATGAGGTGGCCAAAGTACTGGAGTTTCAGCTTTCGCATCATTCCTTCCAAAGAAATCCCAGGGTTGATCTCCTTCAGAATGGACTGGTTGGATCTCCTTGCAGTCCAAGGGACCCTCAAAAGTCTTCTCCAACACCACAGTTCAAAAGCATCAGTTCTTCGGTGCTCAGCCTTCTTCACAGTCCAACTCTCACATCCACACATGACTACTGGAAAAACCATAGCCTTGACTAATATGGACTGTTAGTATTTGCCTTACATATTGAGGTGTTCCAATGTCAGGTGCATAAATATCTACAATTGTTATATCTTCTTCTTGGATTGATCTCTTGATCATCATGTAGTGTCCTTCCTTGTCCTTGTCCTTCTCTTGTAATAGCCTTTACTTTAAAGTTTACTTTGTCTGATATGAGTGTTGCTACTCCAGCTTTCCTTTGATTTCCACCTGAATGAAACATCATTTTCTACACTCTCACCCAGTTCTCTTACATTGTTGAATATTCTGTGCCCCCCACTTCTTGTTTTTCTTATCATTTCAGTTTGGAAAGTTTTTATGGAAATATTTTCAAGCTCACTGATTCTTTTCTGGGATAAATTCCATCTACTAATACGTCTATCAAAGGCATTTTCCATTTTTTTATTACAGTGTTTTAGACTTCATACACTTATTTTTGATCTTTTCTTTGAGTTTCCATCTCTCTTATTATATTATTTATCAGTTCTTTCATGTTGTCCACTTTTTCTATTAGAGCCCTTAAAATATTAATCATAATTACTACATTTCCTTTTGGGCAATTCCAACATCTGTGTCATAACTGATTCTGATGTTGTTTTTTACTCTTTTGACTCTGTTTTTTCTTCTCCTTTCATTATGCCTCATCAGGTTTTTGAAGCTGACCATGATGTAATAAGAGCATAGTTTTGTTGTGAAGCTTCATGCTAATATAGCTAGGATTAATTTAACCATGTCTAATGTTGTTTGTGGAGAAGGCAATGGCACCCCACTCCAGTACTCTTGACTGCAAAATTCCATGGACTGAGGAGCCTGGTGGGCTACAGTCCATGGGGTCGCAAAGAGTCGGACATGACTGAGCGACTTCACTTTCACTTTTCACTTTCATCCATTGAAGAAGAAAATGGCAACCCACTCCAGTGTTCTTGCCTGGAGAATCCCAGGAACAGGGGAGCCTGGTGGGCTGCCATCTAGGGGTCTACAGAGTCGGACATGACTGAAGTGACTTAGTAGCAATGTTTATTGTGGGGCTTCGCTGGTGGCTCAGATGGTAAAGAGTCTGCCTGCAATGCAGGAGGCCTGGGTTTAATCCATGCATTGGGAAGATCCCCTAGAGAAGAGAATGACAACTCACACCAGGATTCTTGCCTGGAGAATCCCAAGAACATAGGAGCCTGGAAGGCTATAGTCCAAGGGATCACAAAGAGATAGCATGATTGAGTGACCAGTTGTAGGTGCCAGAGGCTTCTCAAGTTCCTCAAGTGACTGTTTTGACCCTTCTGTTGAATTTATGCTTACTCTTTATAGGAGTATATAGGCCATTGTTATTTTACTTGATCCCTATTAATTTGGTAAAATTTGTGGAAAGGGAAGCATGCCAGAATTCTAAAGTGTTCTAAAAGCACTCATGATTTAAACTCAGGTGTTTTAGTGGGCCTGTACCACTAGGCTGTGACCATGACCATTGTCTCTTACCTTATCCCCCAGTTCCAATTTAGGGGAGATAGGTAGGATAGAGCTGTTTAGATTGAAGAAGTGCCTTTCCTGAACATGGGACAAAGCTCTGGTAAAATTTTTTCCCTTGAAATGATGGTCATTGTTATAAACAACACTTTGTAATTATTGAACAATATTTATTTCTCCCCAAACCATCAGCACTACCAAAGGCAGGAGGGTATCTGTCTTAGGTCTCAAACATGTGCTCCTTACAAGGTTCATGAAAATTCTTGAAAGCATGAGGGCCCACAAATACTGAAGCTTTAGTAGTTTATCTCTTTCATTATTATATATACTCAGACTTCAGCAGTTCATCAAAATTACCATTAAAATGTTGCTACCAGCTTAGGGTTCCATTAAATTCTGCTCCAAATAAGCAAGTTTTGGCTATAAGTTCTGGATTCAGCTGTCTTTCCATTTTTTCCAATGGTGGTTTTCCTTGGGTGGGTCCAAGAAAAGTTATTGACTTTCAATTTGTTCAACTTTTTTTTTATTGTAAGAACAGGTAAGATAATTCCTAGCTCTTTACATGGCATGTGTGTTTGCGCTTCATCGCTCAGTCATGTCCAACTCTTGCAGCCCCATAGACTGTAGCCTGCCACGTTCTTCTGTCCATGGGATTCTCCAGGCAAGAATATTGGAGTGGGTTGCCATTTCCTTCTTCATTACATGGTATAATTCTATTCAGTTAACTTTTGAATTTCTCCTAATCTGCTAAAGGTTACTGTAGCATGCAATTTACAATATTTCTGCGAGGAAAACTATTAATTGCTAACATTTATGGATCACTTACTATGCGTCAACGAAGTATGGCTCTAAGTATTTGACACAAATTGATTTAGTCTTTGCAACAACCTATGGGATAGTAGTGACTCGTATTATCTTATTACAGACATAAAAGTTGTGACCAGAAAGATTAAATAACATCATATATTATAAGTGGTGTGCAATTGAGATTTACATGTAGAAGACCATGTGAAATTAATGTGCTATAGAAATGTATACTTACTATTTGTGATGTTTAATTTTATGAAATTTAATTTTGTTAAGTGCCAAGACATTTGAAAAAAAAAAAAAACATTCTGGGTCTCTGTAAGGGTGTTTCTAGATGAGCTTAACATATTGCATCTATAGAGCGAATAAAGCAGATTGATCTCCTGAGTACAAGTGGACCTTATCTATTTACTTTAAGAAATGAAAAGAACAAAAATGTTAAGACAGAACTCTTCTTGCCTGACTGTTTAAGCTTTCATGAGCCTTTTCTAGACTTTGGACTTGAACTGAAACATGGGTTCCCCTTGGCAAGTCTATCAGCTTTTAGACTGGAACTTACATCAATTTCTTATAATCGATTTCTCTGTGTATTTCTCTCTCTCTCTCTCTCTCTCTCTATCTATCTATTGTAGCTTTTTCTCCAGAGAAATCTAATACACCATTCTTATCCAATCCATGATTATTTAATTCATCCACTCATTTAGTTATCTATTCATTTGTATGATAAGACTTAATTAGAACCCTATCTCAAAAACCTTAAAGGAAAATATTGATAAAATTGAGCATATCAAATTAACTTTCCAAAAAGCAAAAATAACATAATCAATGTCAGAAGAAAAATAATTCACTGTATGAGAAAATTATTTGCAAGATAGAAGTTTTGAATTCCACAACTCCCAGAAGTAAGTAAGTGTTACTCACTCAGTTGTGTCTGACTCTTTGCAACCCCATGGACTGCAGCCCATCAGGCTCCTCTATCCATGAGATATTCCAGGCAGGAATACTAGAGTGGGTTGCCATTTCCTTTTCCAGGGAATCTTCCTGACCAAGGGATTGAACTGGGGTCTCTTGCACTGCAGGCAGATTCTTTGCTGACTGAGCTACGAGGTAAACAACTTACAGAAGTTCTTAAAAATCAATAAGAAACAAACACCACACAAGAGAATACTGAAGAGTAAAAGCAGTATGCTTAGAATAAGGAAGTATAAAATTTGAATAGACATAAGAAAAGTTGCTCTAAGATTGTCTCACATAATAATTATAAGATTTTCTATTTTAAAGAGAAACTATAGTTTGAAATATAATGTGTATTCATGCAAACTCCTCTTTGGGAGAGAGAAATTTGCTAATATGCATACATATGCAGACATACACAACCTCCCACAGCAATTTTATGACCATAACTGTAATACATAAATTTACTGCTATTAGATTTGCTATAGATCTCACATAAATAAGACAAAATAATCTTGCTAGCAATTTAATTTTTAAAAAGGAATCAGAAATTAAAATTCCTTTTTATGCATAACATCTACATTATGCACATTAACTTTAACTGAAGAGAATATTTCTGTTGTTTGTGTAAGCTTTAAATTATTATATGACCCACAGTAAGAAAGACATTAGATACAAAAAAGGAGCATATTTCCTGTCATCAAGAATTTTAGAGTTTAATGAGGTCCAAATGGAAATCATAGACAGAATTTTTTAAGAATGAAAACCCTCCAGTGAACAGAAAAATTGATATACAGCCTCATACTTTTGGCTGTCAAACATACTGGAATAAGGCTTGTGCATGGGGACACATAAGAGAGTCTTGAGAGATGCAGCTGAAATGACAGATGTGGTTCAGATCATAAAGTTTTTTTTTGTGTGTGTGTGTGTTTGTGTGTGTGTGTGTTTGTGTGTGTGTGTGTGTGTGTAATATTTGACTTGTACTGTAGAATATAGAGAAATCCTTGATGGATTTTAAGCATGGAAGTGAAATTATTAAATTTAATTTTTTAAAAAGACTGATATTTGTATACAAAAGACTAGAAAATGTAGATTCTGCAATGCATTCATATAAAAATCCAGTGATATAAGCAATGGTTTAAATGGCAATGACCATGAACAAGAAAAGGACACAGAGAAGGAATATCAAGGAACAAATGGTCAACTCTTTCACATATTACTAAAAAAATAAGAAGGATAGTAGTTATGTTTTCTTGTTTCAGGAACAGAATTATTGAAGATGTTGGTAAGAACAATTTCATTAATGAAACAGAACCATTGATAAGATTCACATTGAGAAGTTATAGAAGGAGAAAAAGTATAATCCATAAGTCTAGATTCCTTTTTCAAGAAGTATATCTGAAAAGAGGAATATTTTTGTGATATTGAGAGGGGACAAAGTGACAAATTAATATTCTTATGTTTGGAGAGGCTGGTGAAGGTTATTCATGGAGAAGAAGGCCTCAGGGATCAAGGAGAGGCTGGGAAAATAAGGAACAAATATCTTCCACTGAGATGAGGGAAAATTGAGAACACCTTGTGTGTACATTGAAGATTAATGGTCAGTGTTTGGCAATCAAAGAATTTTATGCCCTATGTTCATTCTTTTATCTCTGAGACACAAAGCAATTTTATTTTTTAAATGGAAGTAGGAGGGAAGGCAGGGTTAACTTTGTGTTCTCTGAAAATAGAGATTCAGTACATTATTCACATATTTTACTTAAAGCATAAACCCTACGAAGAAAGTGAGTTGATTCTCTGTAGCACTCATATTTGGCCTTATAAGCATAGCAAGACATTGAGAAAGGTAGCTGATACATTTCCTCAATCATTCCAATCATTTAGAATTTAAAAACAATACATCAGCATTGTCCATTCATATCACAACAGAAGCTCCTTATATTCCAAGAAAAATATATCAGCCCAGGTTCAATGCATGATACTGGATGCTTAGGGCTGGTGCACTGGGATGACCCAGAGGGGTGGATGGTACGGGGCGGGAAGAGGTTGGGGGGGGGGTTCAGGATGGGGAACACATGTATACCTGTGGCGGATACACGGTGATGTATGGGAAAACCAATACAATATTGTAAAGTAATTAACCTCCAATTAAATAAATTTCTTAAAAAATAAAAACATATGGAAAATTATAGAAATTATGGTGGAAAGATCCTTAAGGAGTATTTAAGCCCACCAAATATTCTGACAACCCAACATCCACTTGATATGCAGAGAAAAATCTATTACAGTAAGATGTACTGCCAAGCATTAGGCTCAATTTTTCCTATTTAAAAATCAATAAAACATTCACATTGCAGGAAATGTGATAAATATATTTATGAAAGAATAAAACTTTTTCATATGAAAATAGCATAGGTTCTCTAAAATCTATAGCTATATTGATAAATAGATGAATCCATTGTAAATGTAAAATATTATCTGTTTAAGTCAATGGCTATAATTAATTTGCTAAGGCTATTTTAACTTTTCTTATTTTGATCATTTTTGTTCTTTAGGTTTCACCAGTAAAGCAAGAATATCTTGTCCTCTATTATAGCTCATATAGAAAAATGTTATTTCTATGTTTCCTGAAGCAAAGAGAGAACAATAACAGCAGAACAGAAAGGGGGAAAAGAGCGAATATAGTATACATTGGCCTCTAATCAAAAGGGAAAGAAGAATAAGTAATTTTTGCCACTGCTGCTGCTGCTAAGTCACTTCAGTCATGTCCGACTCTGTGTAACCCCATGGACAGCAGCCCACCAGGCTCTCCTCTCCCTGGGATTCTCCAGGCAAGAACACTGGAGTAGGTTACCATTTCCTTCTCCAATGCATGAAAGTGAAAAGTGAAAGTGAAGTCGCTCAGTTGTGTCCAACTCTTCGTGACCCCATGGACTGCAGCCCACCAGGCTCCTCCATCCATGGGATTTTTACCACAGATAGCTTTAAATTCCTTTTCCTGTGCAAAGTCTTCCTAAAACTCTGAACTGCATGTGGACATGTTTATTTAATTTTATGAAGTACCAGAATACATATCTTGGTACAGTACCTTGCTATAGCCTTTTATTTTGTGTATATTTCATTTTTATAGACTAAAAGAAAGGCCAGAATTTCCTTTTATTCCTTGTAAGATTTTAGTTATATCAATTATACTTATTGATCATTTTGTTGAGAGCTTCCAGGAGCAGCAATAATACATATTTGTAGTTTTTGGATTTCAATCAAAGACATAGTAATATAAATAGTTTAGATTCATCAGTATTGTTCCTGGCTCTATTGGTCATGGTTCCATCATAAACAAAACTATACTGTGAGGAGTAGCTCACACAATTTTGGAGGCTAAGAAGCTTCACAGTCTGCTGTCTGTTAGCTAGAAGTTTAAGAAAGACAGCGGTGTAATTTAATCTAAGTCCAAACACCAGAGAACCAGGGGAATCAACATGGGGCCAGAAGATGGGTGCAAAGAGAGTAAATTTTCCCTCCTTCTATCTTTCAATTTTGTTTAGACCCACAACAGACTGGATGATGCCAACCCTCACTGATCTTCTTTACTTGATCTACAGATACAAATGCTAATCTACTCCAGTAACACCTTCATGGATACACCCAGAAATAATCTTTTACTAGTCATCCAGGCTGGAGAAGACAATGGCACCCCACTCCAGTACTCTTGCCTGGAAAATCCCATGGATGGAGGAGGCTGCAGTCCATGGGGTCGGGAAGAGTCGGACACGACTAAGCAACTTCACTTTCATTTTTTACTTTCATGCATTGGAGAAGGAAATGGAAACCCCCTCCATTGTTCTTGCCTGGAGAATCCCAGGGATGGGGGAGCCTGGTGGGCTGCCGTCTATGGGGTTGCACAGAGTCAGACACGACTGAAGCGACTTAGCAGCAGCAGCAGTCATCCAGGCATCCCTCATGCCAGCCAAGTTGACACAAAAGATTTACCATCACATCGGCCAATAGGAATGAACAAAAGTGGTTCCTTTTTTTCTGTGCTGACATACCTACCCACTTTAAGTATCCAAGACTGATAGGAACCACTTCATCACAGTATTCTGAAATCTAATCAAACTTAAACCCATACACAAGCACATACTATACTGTAGTCCCTGGGCCAGATATTTCATGTAAAATCTTTAGTTCTCATAAATTAGAACAATATAAGGAAGTAGTCTTGTCATCCCAACTTACAAAACAACAATCCTAGACTTAAAGATATAAATATTAAGTAACTTGACCAAGGTTACATCATTGTTAAATGGCTGAGCTCAAATTTATGTTCATATTTTTCCAACTACAGAAATCTATGCTAAATTTATTACAAACACAATGAATATATGTGTTGCTTTGAATACAAGAGTTAATTCCAAAGCTGAAGAAAATTTGGTCATTAAACATATTACTGACTCATATCCAGAAGATAAGATAGACTGACCAACCAGTGGCCTCACACACAGAGAGCAAGATTGCTGAGGAACAGATACCACATGGTGAATCAATAAAAGTTCTGAAGATATGAACTTAAAATTTCCTCCATAAAAGGCACTTACCAACCACTGAATTATTAATGCATTTAGGTGAAAGTGAACAAATTAGCTGTCACTGTTTCAATTTAAAAATTAGAGGGTAATAGTAGACCATCAGAGTAAAGTTAGACAAGATCTAAAATAAATTTCAGGTCTATGAATAAAATGTAAGAAGAATCTACCAAAAGCTTGTAGAAAAATTGAAAGTTTGTGGGGAGTGGGGGCAGTGGAGAGGGAAAGAGAGATTTTTGTAATTGATGCTAAGATATCAACACACACAAAGTTATGCCCTGAAATGTCATATTTGTGGGAATTAACATTACTCTGATTATTTTCAAATTAGCCTGAAATAGACTTGAGAGAAAGTTGGTAAATTTTCATATATGTATTTAAAGGCTTGTTTTTTTTTCATTTGTCTGATTTTTATAATTTAATTTAGCATTTAATTCCAGAAAAAAAAAATCTCATTTATGACTTGTTTTACAAAAGGACATTTGAAATAACCCAAAGTACTTATAATTTTACCTTAAAATTTTAATGTCAATGCCTTAAGTTGCAAATTAATCAATGTTAAATTTTTCCAATCTCTCATGTATTTTTTTTTGTCTAGTTAGTTTTAGTCAAGATAAAAAGGTCAAAGCTTTATCTCTGTAGACATTAAGTCTCTCTCTTTAAGTTTCACTTTGAAATAATTATAGTTACACAGGAAGTTACAAGTAAATATATAAGGAGGTCCCATGTACTTTTACCCAGCTTTTCCCAATGATAGTTATTGCAGAACTACAGGACAGTGTCAAAACCAGGAAATTGACACTGGTATTATCCACAGAGGTTATTCAGTTTTCGTGTGCATATTTTTCATACACTTTTGTGTGTGTATATGTGTGTAGGTCTACAAAATTTTATCACTTGTATAGTTTTGTGTGACTGCCACTATAATCATGAAACTTAACTGTCTGTCACCAGAGTCTTCCTCATGCTACTTATAAATGAATACATTTTCTATGTTTACATCTTTTAATGTTAATGTTTCCATTAATACTTCAAGTGAAGTATTATCAAACAGTTTGTCACTATAAGAACTGTGAGTCTTTACTATAACTTTAAAAAGAGGAAGTATATAGTCATTCCTTGCTAAATAACTGTATCTTTTATGATAATGCAACTATGTGGCTTTCTGAAATTGATTTCACTGGAAGTATAAGTAAACTTCTTGGGTGTTTCCAAGTGTATTTTGAACCTCATCTGATTTCGCTTCACTTAACTGTGTCAGTGTCATGTATCGTACTGTATTATGACTGTATTTGTGAACTAAGCGAGAACATAATGGAGGGAATTTTATCACTGAGATCCTCTCAGTTTAAGAATGGTAGCCAAATTGCAAAGGATGGGTTATTCTATAATCATGTGTTATAAGCTATTTTGCACCATTAATTTATTTGTGTAGTCATCAAAAGGAGCTAGAAAATAATTATCTTTTTAAAAGGTTATGTCTTTATAATTTCATATCAAGTTAAAAAGATTTCTGCTGCATCATTCAAATGCTTAAGAGATGTGACTTCAATAAATGTTGCTATTTCTCAGATATGAAGCTATTTTGAATTCAACTGAATTCATGACTGGACAATAAGCTTTTCTCTTCTCTATTCTAAGAATCAATGCTTTAAAAGAACATTTTACTATTGAACATTTTATTTATTAAAAAAATTCAAGTTGTAGAAGGACCATGGATATTTTTACTGTGGACAATTCTGTCCTTTTTCAGACAATGGTGTCCAGTGGCTAAAAGAAAACAAAATAACCCTATAAACTGTTAGAAAATCTAACAGTATGGCATTCAAGTAGATATAAATCTCAGGCTACATTAGAAAAAAAAAAAAAACAACTGAACTCTAAATACTGACTTGTCAGTATCTAGGAAATCAGAAATCAATTCAATCAATATTTTATGGAAGGAGCTCCCATTCCATTTCATACTTGCAGATTTGTGGAGATTTTTTCCAAAAAAAAAAATTTATTTATAGATTTGTTAAAGATATAAAACATAGAGACACTTAGTCAATTTTCCTTTCTATTGTAATTTCCAGTAATATGAGGCAAAATGCTGACTTTGAGTGATAAAGGAAATTTAGCTGTTCTTCTACTGAGTAGTCTTCTATGTCCATATAGCAGGACTTAGTATTCCCACAAAGGCACACTCATACAATAGTCTAAGAACTTCTGAGTTTAAAGAAATAAAAAATAATTTTATATTTTTGTGACTTTCAGCTAGCTCAGTGGTGTGACTGAATCTAGCCATTACTATCAGTTATACTAAAAGCTTTCCTTAAGTACTTCTAGTGTTATTATTAATATCACACATATATAAAATACTTTCATCTTCCTTTGTGGCTCAGCTGGTAAAGAATCCACCTACAATGCCAGAGACCTGGATTTGATTCCTAGACTGGGAAGATCCCCTGGAGAAGGGAAAGGCTACCCACTCCAGTGTTCTGGCCTGGAGAATTCCATGAGGTTGCTAAGAGTCAGACACAACTGAGTGACTTTCACTTCAAGTA
Source organism: Ovis aries (assembly GCF_016772045.2). Lineage (NCBI taxonomy): Eukaryota > Metazoa > Chordata > Mammalia > Artiodactyla > Bovidae > Ovis > Ovis aries. The sequence continues at coordinate 75,990,070 of NC_056059.1, forward strand.
CTTCTAGTGTTGTTATTAATATCACACATATATAAAATACTTTCATCTCCTTCTGCAGATTTAGATAACATGTCAAATGGTGTCTTTCTGAGGAAAATATATCCCACATTTTCTCTATCACTGATTAAAGGTTTTTTTTCTTCAATCCTTGGTTTTCCCATATTTTGACTTCTCTTTTCTTTCCCATTCAGACCACCCTTTTCTTTCAAGATACTATTTCATAAATGCAACATCACTTGTCTTGACACATTATTGCCTTGTCATATCAAGCTTTCAGTATGTTCTTCAACTCTGACTCCAGTTCTAAGAAAACTCCTTTTGTCTCTAATAGAATGTTACCTTTTCATCATTTTAGTCATTTTACACTATTTTTTCTTTAGTCTCTTCCACATAGTGGTTAATTCCAAAAACTAAAGCAGAAACAGGTGATTGCAACGCTACAAGTGTTTACTAAGATTTCACTTAGTCTTCAGACCTTGCTAAGCTCTGTGGACATAAAAAGAGAAACATAGGAACGATTTTCTGATGCTGATCCATGCTACTGTAAATAGTACTGAAACCACAATATTCAATGTCCATTAGTCCCTTGTCACATAATTACCACCTGCTTTGTACAGCACTATACTATTTTGAAGAGGTAATATGAGTATATGTGTTTATAATGACAATACAGTCAGATGAAGCCAGATAACATCATCGAGTGAACAATCTAAGGTACAAATATAATCAGAAAATGATTAACAAGATATAGACCATATCAATCACTTACTTTGTGCCTGAGACTTTGAAAATATCATCTCACTTAATCCTCACAGCAGTCTAAGTTTACTACCATTACAATCCATGTTTACAAATGAAAGGAACCACACTGTGGATTATACATCTTTACACATTATACTTCTGGAGGAGAAAATGGCAATACATTCCAGTGTTCTTGCCTGGCAAATACCATGGACAGGTGAGTATGAAGGGTTACAGTCATTGGGGTCACAAAGAATTGGACATGACTGAGTAACTGAGCACATGCATTATGCGGGGCTTGAAACCAATCCATCTTTACCTTTTGATAACATCTATGCTCATAAGCAATGTATTTTTCCTGTTTCAAGGTGCAGGGATCCAAAATATGCCAACTTGCCAATTAATGGAAATATTTCTGTGACATAATATGCTATACAATAATAAGATAGGTTTTAGATGGCACAAACGACAACTAGGGATATTTTACAATCACATCTTGCATTTCATTCCTATTTGAGAGTCATTTAGCCTTTCCTTCAATACTCCCAATAGAAGAGACTTAACTTCCTTGCATTGCTGATTATTTCATTATTGGTCATTCATGTCTGTTAATTTTGTTCATTGATTCAACATTAATTTTGGAAGAACTTTTATGTGAAGGGCAGCCCGCCAAGCACTAAAGGAGACATAATGATACATTCAGACACATATCTACATTCAAGGAGTTATAATTTATTACAGGTTTCTAATTTTTCCTATTTTTTGAATAAAAATTTGCTTCTTAATTATTTTCATATGGCAATCTTATAATGCTCTTGAGAGCAAAGGAGAAGGACTTCTACATGGCAGCCCTCCAGATAAATGAAAAGAAAAGTAATCTCTCCTTAGTCTCACACTTCTATAAACTAATCATTTTTGAATCCATTAAATTAGCCCACTACCATCCATATTGGTATCATTTTTATGTAGTATAAATTTTAAAGATGTGGAATTTCAAACTAAAAACAGTATTCTAGATGTATGTTGATTGGTACTAACTTTAATGAGAACTATATTTCTCATAATTTTAATATTAAACTATTAATGTAACTTAAATATATATTTCATTTGTAACAACATATCACTCTCATGTTTCATATCAATCAGCTCAGTTGCTCAGTAGTGTCTGACTCTTTGTGACCACATGGACTCCAGCACTTCAGACTTCCCTGTCCATCATCAGCTCCCAGCTTGCTCAAACTCATGTCCATCAAGTTGGTGATGCCATTCAACCATCTTGTCTTCTGTCGTCCCCTTCTCCTTCTGCCTTCTATCTTTCCGAGCATCAGGGTCTTTTCCAAGCAGTCAGTTCTTCCCATCAGGTGGCCAAAGTACTGGAGTTTCAGCTTTAGCATCATTTCTTCCAATAAATATTCAGGACTGATCTCCTTCAGAATGGACTAGTTGGATCTCCTTGCAGTCCACGGGACTCTCAAGAGTCTTCTCCAACACCACAGGTCAAAAGCATCAATTCTTTGGTGCTCAGCTTTCTTTATAGTCCAGCTCTCACATCCATACATGATTACTGGAAAAACCATAGGTTTGACTAGATGGGCCTTTGGTCTGCAAAGTAATGTCTCTGATTTTTAATATGCTGCCTAGGTTGGTCATAACTTTTCTTCCAAGGAGCAAGCATCTTTTAATTTCATGGTTGCAGTCACTATCTGCAGTGATTTTGGAACCCAAGAAAATAAAGTCTGTCACTGTTTCCATGGTTACCCCATATCTTTGCCATGACGTCCCATGACGGGACTGGATGCCATGATCTTAGTGTTTTTAATGTTGAGCTTTAAGCCAGCTTTTTCACTCTCTTCTTTCACTTTCATCAAGAGGCTCCTCAGTTCCTATTCACTTTCTGCCATCTGGGTGGTTTCACCTGCGTATCTGAGGATATTGATATTTCTCCTGGCAATCTTGATTCCAGCTTATGCCAAATATAAACACAGATTTTCTTCACCTGGGTTATTCCTAAGTGACCACCTGAAAATTAAGTAAAATTTAGGAACATATTTATAGTTTTATATTATCAATTTGTTTAAAATTGTGTGTGATATATTTATTAGTATATTTGTTGTTGTTCAGTCACTAAGTCATGTCTGACTCTTTTTATCCACATGAACTGCAGCACACCAGGCTTTCCTGTCCTTCATGATCTAGAGTTTGCTCAAACAACAAAGCATGGTCCATTGGAGAAGGGAATGGCAAACCACTTCAGTGTTCTTGCCTTGAGAATCCCATGAACAGTACAAAATTAGTATATTAGGTAATTCTGAGAATTCATTTAAAGTGCTTCAGCGATTTTCAAATTTGTTTTGAACCTCATCAGTAACCTCATTTATATGAACATTTATACACATGAGCAAATGCAAAATAATTTAGAATTATCTATTTAATTTTATAATAATATTAGAGAAATTTGGAATAAAGAAATAATGAGAAGGAGTTGAAGTTTTCTGGACATGTTTTTTCTTATAAGAAAATCTTACAGTGATGCTCTTTGCTATTTTTTATGGATAAATAAACTTGTTTGAGTAACAAAGGCAGTATTTTAATAAAACAAATGAAATAAAAAACTGGAGTTGGAGAATCAAACTGATTCTCTAAAATAATATATCTTTTTACTTTTATGATTCCCAAAGTATTACTTAATCAACATTTCTAGCTCAGGGTTAAAATAATGTAAAACAGAAAAACTATGCTTTTCCTCCTCCTAATCCTCCACTACATTTTGTGATCAGGTTTCATGCACAAACAGACCCCCAATACGTAAATGTAAAAGGTTCATTTATATACATTTCTCTGTATTTTTTTTTAGCAGTTTCAGTGTAGTCATATTCTCTCAGTAATACCTCTGTGGTTCAATGTTCTCAAATTGAATTCTGTGCATCAATTTCAAAACTTCTGCAAAAATATGTGCACTAATAATAGAACGTAAAAAAGAAAAAAAAAAAGAGAAGAAACATCTTCACAGTTATTTTTCTTATAGGAGATTCCCGTATCATGTTTTATTGAATGGTCTCCTAAGATAGTTCTTCATTAAACTGTAGCAAAGTCTAACATCTATAATTAATTTTAAATTATTTTATTCTTCAGCACGTGGCATTTATTTTGGAGTTCTGAAAGAGGATGCTGAATATGGAGAACCAAGACTTGTGTCCTTCATCTGTCTCTTCCCCAGCTACAATATGGAGATCTTAATAAGAGAAAAGTTTAGAGTCACGCAAAGAGCACAAACCTGAGCAAATATTTTTAAAAGGGTCAATCCCCATAGGAAGACTCAGCCTAATTACTAACAGCTGTTATTGTTGTTGTTCAGTCACTCAGTCAGGTCTGACTCTTTGCAACCCCATGGCCTCTCACAGTTCATGCTTCCCTGTCCTTCACCATCTCCCAGAGCTTGCTTAAACTCATGTCCATTGAGTCAGATATGCCATCCAACTATCTTATCCTCTGTCATCCCCTTCTCTTTCAGCCTTCAATCTTTCCCACAATCAGGGTCTTTTCCAATGAGTCAGCTCTTCACATCAGGTGGACAATGTGCTGGAATTTCAGTTCCAGGATCAATCCCTCCAGTGAATATTCAAGATTGATTTCCCTGAGGATTGACTGGTTTGATCTCCTTGCAGTCCAAGGGACTCTCAAGAGGCTTTTCCAACATCACAGTTTAAAAGCATCAGTTCTCTGGTGTTCAGACTTCTTTATGGTCCAACACTTACATTCATACATGACTAACGGAAAAACTATAGGTTTGACTATATGGACCTTTGTTGCCAAAGAAATGTCTTTGCTTTTTAATACACTGTCAAGGTTTGTCATAACGTTATTTCCAAGGAGCAAGCGTCTTCAAATTTCACATCTGCAGTCACCATCTGCAGTGATTTTGGAGCCCAAGAAAAAAAAAGTCACTGTTTCTATTGTTTCCCTATCTATTTGCCATGAAATGATGGGACTGGATGCCATGATCCTCAGTTTTTGAATGCTGAATTTTAAGTCAGCTTTTTCACTCTCCTCTTTCATCAAGAGGTTCTTTAGTTCCTCTTTGCTTTCTACCATTAGGGTGGTATCATCTGCATGCCTGAAGTTATTGATATTTCTCCCAGAAATCTTGATTCCAGTTTGTACTCCATCTAGCCCGACATTTCACCTGTGCACATAAGTTAAGTAAGCAGGGTGACAATATACAGCCTTGAAATACTCTTTTCCAGTTTTGAACCAGTCTGTTGTTCCATGTCCAGTATGAACTGGTGCCTTTTGACTTACATACAGGTTTCGCAGGAAGCAAGGAAGGTCATCTGGTATTTCCATCTCTTTAAGAATTTTCCACAGTTTGTTGTGATCCACACAGTCAAAGGCTTTTGGATAGTCAATGAAGCAGAAGTAGATCTGCTTTTTTTTTTTTTAAATTCTCTTGCTTTTTCTATGATCCAATGGATGCTGGAAATTTGATCTCTGGTTCCTCTGCCTTTTCTAAATCCAGACTGAACATTTGGAAATTCTCAATTCATATACTGTTTAAGCCTACTTTGGAGAATTTTGAGCATTACTTTGCAAGCATTTAGAATGAATGCAATTGTGCAGTAGTTTGAACATTATTGACAGTGCCTTTCTTTGAGATAGGAATAAAAACTGACCTTTTCCAGTCCTGTGGCCACTGCTGAGTTTTTCAAATTTGCTGGCATATTGAGTGCAACACTTTCACAGCATCATCTTTTAGGATTTAAAATAGCTCAACTGGAACTCCATCACCTCCACTAGCTTTGTTCATAACGATGCTTCCTAAAGCCCATTTGACTTTGCAGTCAAAGATGTCTGGCACTGAATGATCACACCATCATGGTTATCTGGGTCATTAAGATCTTTTTAATATAGTTCTTCTGTGTATTTTTGCCACCTCTTATTAATATCTTCTGCTTCCATTAGGTTCCTACTGGTTTGTGTCCTTTATTGTGCCCATCTTCACATGAAGCATTCCCTTGGTATCTCTAATTTTCTTGAAGAGATTTCTAGTCATTCCCATTCTGTTGTTTTCTTCTATTTCTTTGCATTGTTCATAGAAAGGCTTTCTTACCTTCCCTTGCTATTCTTTGGAACTCTGAATTCAGGTAGGTGTACCTTTCCTTTTCTCCTTTTTCTTTCACTTCTCTTCTTCTCTCAGCTATTTGTAAGTCCTCCTCAGACAACTATTTTGCCATTTTGCATTTCTTTTCCTTGGGGATGATTTTGATCACTGCCTCCTATAAAATGTTATGAAATTCCATCCATAGTTCTTCAGGCACTCTATCAGATCTAACTTCTTGAATCTATTTGTCACTTCCAGTGTATATTTGTAAGGGATTTGATTTATGTCATACCTGAATGGCCTAGTGATTTTCCCTATTTTCTTCAATTTATCTCCCTTATAAATTAGAAATAAGATTCTTGAGGGAAGAGCCCCTGAAGGAGGGCATGGCAAACTACTCCAGTATTCTTCCATGGAGAATCCCATGTACAGAGGAGACTGGTGGGCTGTAGTTCATGGAGTGGCAAAGAGTCTGACATCACTAAGCAACTAACACTTTCACTTTCTCTTTTCATGTTTAATAGACATTTACATTTTATTCATATGTCAAATAGACATTTACTTTTACAAAGGACCATATGTGGCAAGCAATCTTCTAGGCATGAAGTTAACCCTACCAATAGAAAAAGATGAACCTGGCCTTATACAGTTGCCAATCTAATGAAAATAAATATAAGTAAAATAATTATGTAATTATGTATTTTGCTAAGTGATTGAGGGAAAATGAAAGAGTGGTGAGGGAAGTTTTCACTGAAGAGCTTATATTTAAGAAAACACATGAAGGATTAATAGGAACTAAACAGGTCATGAGTAAAGCAAAACAATACTCTAGACACATGGAATAATTAGAATTAAATTCATGAAACAAGAAATGATTTTGGAACATTAGAGTGACTGAATTATTATTGCTATAATTTAAAACTAATTTATTGTTTATATATTTGAAATTATTGAAGCTATTTATTTGGAAAGTAAAAACGAGTTACAACACTATTTAAATAATGATTTGGTTTCTTCCTATGTACATCTTTTTGCACACCTGGCTATCTAATGTTGCAGCAATAATTTCACAGATGCAATTATTAATTAGACTTAACAAGGCCAAAAGAGAAGAATCTTCTTAAACCAGGCAGTAAGTTTGATGAAGCAATTCTCATATGTAACTCACTATTTTCTGTCCTTTCCTGGGTCTCGGGCTTTGGAAGGAATTAAGTGACTTTATTTGGTTTATGTTCCCCACAAGAGTTTCTAGCCTCAAACCCCATTAGATTCTATGAAGTGTTTAACCAAAATTGTCTCTTAAGCAGTTGATTACCTAAGTTTCTTCTTTCAGAGATGGCAGTTTTCATCAGCAACTTTATTCACTTCTAGCAAATATGTTAGTTGTTCTCTGTGACTATTCCCAATGTCTCTTACTGGTTCTTTCTGTTACTCTTGACAGTTCCCAGCAGCTGTCAGTAGCATTGCTCCCTGGGGGTCACAGATCTCAGAAGCTCTTACCAGAAGTTCTTCAGCACCTCCTCCTGAGAGTCTCAACAGGGTCTCAGAAACAACCTCTAATGGTAACTATCTGCAGCATGATTCTTTAAAAACACACATCTGAAGGAGCTTCTTCAAACTGCTTTACACTTGCATTAGGGAAACAGCTCTCTGGGTCCCCAGCTGTTCCTCTTCTCATAAAGCTTTTAGGGAAATTTTTGCATTTTGAAAATCCTTGACATGTAAAATAGGATATGGCATATCTATAAACTACCTGCTGATCAGACATTCAGTAAATTTGCTAACCTTATTTATGAAGAGAGGGTATAGCTAGGAAGCCAGCCAGTTTACCAACTGAATTGGAAAAACAGACTGGGCGGGGCTAAATAATAAGTGGGAGAACAATTCATGTTCTCTGACTTCTTATGTGATTCCACTGATAGATTCACAATCTGCTTAATTGCTTCAAGTTAAAATCAAGATTCATCAGTGTATACAAAACAGGCTGCATAAAGCACTATGAAGCTGCCAACGGAAAACTGTTACCCTTTCTCTTTTCTTTAAAAATAAACCCCTAACACCAGATGCAGTTAATATTGGCAGAAACAAAGGGAGAACTGACTTTGAGGTTTGCCTTTTGTGAATTTTAAGTGCTAATCAGGCAAAACAGAATAAAATATAAAGTGATGGTAGGACATCTCTAGTATACACCAAGGGGCTCTATAATCTCACTCATATGATTTCAATTTCTAGGGTTTGAGGGTTTTTCAGATAGAGTGATGATAAGCCAGACTTTCTCAGTGTCTAACTACCCAAAACATTCCTTTTAAGCAAGTTTGAAAGCTGCATTAACTCTTTCAGTGGAGTAATTTCCCCAATGGTACCCTGGTGACCTGAAATGCAATATAGCTTTCCTACATGTCTCACTTTCCTCAACTTCAAGGCACAAGTCCAATCAGCCTTTTAGCTGCTGGAAAATGTGCTTATATGAAATTATTCCAGATGTTTTTTCAGTTTATTGCAGTTTTATGAAGGGTCTAAGATCTATAAGAACATATTATCCAGCATAATTAGTAATCAAGAGTGGATAAGATACTCTTTAAATATCTGAATCCCAATTAATATTTTTGAAGATTTCACATTAACATAAAACCTAAACTTCTTAACAGGTTGTGTGACCATTTGTCTAGTTTGTTAAAGACTGTCTTGACTTAAGTTCATTATGACAACATTATTGTTAATGGTGCCCCTATTTACTCTTAAGATGTGTCCTTGTTTAGATGAACTTATATGACCACCATTATGACTGTGCCATAAAAGCCCTGTGATGAATTGGCCTTGTCTAAAGCTGCAGACCCACTTTGTATCACTCCCCCTTGTCTTTAGTAATCCAGCTTCACTGAACTTCTTGTGATTGCCTGAATGTGAATTGCTCTCTCAACTTTGTGCTTTTACTTGTGGATGGATCACCATGCATAAAACTCCCCTTATTACTTGATTTATATTCATTTTTCAAGGGGAAATTTCCCTGCCATGTAGCCTTAAGCTTTTGTCTATTCCCTTGGTCAGCACCAACATCTCTGATAGGCTCTCCTTACACATTATCCATGGCCCTGCTCTTTCTCAGCACATATATCTGCTCTCTCTGTCTGTTTACTGACCTGTCTCTCCAAGACATAACAAACTTTCAGAGGGCAGGGATATTTTGCATCATTGTACCTTCAGTTCAGTTCAGTTCAGTCGCTCAGTCGTGTCCGATTCTTTGTGACCCCATGAATCGCAGCACGCCAGGCCTCCCTGTCCATCACCATCTCCCGGAGTTCACTCAGACTCCCTTCCATCGAGTCCGTGATGCCATCCAGCCATCTCATCCTGGGTCGTCCCCTTCTCCTCCTGCCCCCAATCCCTCCCAGCATCAGAGTCTTTTCCAATGAGTCAACTCTTCGCATGAGGTTCTAAAAAGTGGTAGTTGCTCAGTCTTGTCTGACTCTGAGGTCTCACAGAGCATAACCCTCCAGGCTCCTCTGTCCATGGAATTCTTCGGGCAAGAATACTGGAATGGGTAGCCATTCTGTTCTCCAGGGGATATTCCTGATCCAGGGATCAAACCTGGGTCTCACTATGGCCTGCATATATTTAAAGATTATCAAGTTTTATACATGAATAAGAAATGAAAGAAAAGAATGGACAATTGTTTAAGTTCATAACTATATTATGCCTTAATAGTAAAAAGAATAACCTGGTTATTATCTAATTCTATCTAATCTCCTGAAAATAAGTACTTTTCATCAGACTATAACAAATTCTGTTTGGTATAACTTTTAGGAACTCAATATAAAGACCTCTGGATTTGTATTATACATGGATATTTTAAGACATTATTACTGACTTTAAACAAAGGATTTTTTTTTCAAAACAAACTATTTTTTTGGAATCTGGAATGTGAGCTAATTTTAGAAATATTGGCTAATATACACTACCTATTATCCATATATATATATACCTTAAAATGAGGTGTATCTTCAGAAATAAGCACATATTTAAATAGATGTCAAAGTATTTTTTATCAATAGACCATAACTCTGACCAGTCATCTATGTAGAAATAAAAATAACTTTGAGAGGACATCCATGTGGCTAGCAGCATTGATAGTTTTAGCTATCAATTTCCCACAAGCCATCAACACCATCTGTCTGTCCCCAGGAAAGCATGATGGACACACTCCCCCACCCAGAGTATTCGTCATTCCACCCATGCCTTCCTGTACACAGGCATCCTGTACACAGACTTCGGCAAGCTGTTTTAACAATTGTTATATTTTTATCGTATCTCAAAATTGTCTGCCACCCTACATGTAATCTCTTTCAGTATTTTTAGGAATTCAAGGCTTTAAAAATAGGAACAATTAAATATGAGGTATGGAAGCTTGTATGTGATGTGCCAGGGGATGAATGGGTCTGTCAATCTATCTGTTTATCTCTTTCTCTCTCCCTCTGAATAGATATAGATATATAGATATAGATAGATATGTAGATATCTATATAGATATGCCATACATACAGATTTATATGTATGATTTTTTTAAGATATTTACATCTATCATCTATCTACCACTTTTCATCCCCTGGATGATCACATCACACTTTCTTCATTCACATATATATCCATATTATAGATCCATAGAGTACAGTATACAGACTTCCATAGCTAATTAACACTTAAATTCTGTAAGTTGTATATATCTGTTCCCATTTTATGAAGGGCAAAGTAAAAACTAGTGACAATAAGATATTTATTCAAAGGCAAGATTTTTAAAAACAGGAAAACTGGGATTCAAACTTTATCTATCTGCATTCATGATTCTATTGTATTTTTTTCTACTATGTGGTATTGTCTCTCCTATTTCTTATGTACAAATTACAATCTTCTAATAAAGAAATAGGACTTACCAGGTTGTTCAGTGATAAAGAATCTGCCTGCCCAGCAGGAGACATGGGTCCAATCCCTATGTTGGGAAGATCCCCTGAGAAGGAAATGGCAACCCACTCCAGTATTCTTCCTGGGAAATCCCATGGACAGAGGAGCCAGGCAGGACTACAATCCATGGTGCTGCAAAGAGTCAGACATGAATCAATGACAACAGCAAATGAAGAAAAATAAAAATCTCCAAACAAATTCTTATTCTTAGTTCTCTTATTCTTAATTCCATGGAATATCTATGAACTTATAAGAATAGACACTACCCAACATTTAAAATCATGTATCCAAACATCTATCACTTACCCAAAAATGTCAGGATCATTTGAAAAATTCCCCTACAAGCACTTTCTCTTCCATGTGATTCAAGAGTCTGAAGTAAATTCATCCTCAAACACTGAGACAATATATTTGGAAATTTCTGAAAACTTGATCAGATATTATTTGTTTACACAAAGTTATAATACTTTAGTGAATCACAAGGACAAATTGAGGAGAATTGAACCATAATATACTGAAAACCTATAATATAACTAGAAGTTATAAGTGAAAATATCTTTATCCTTAGCACAGTATTTAATTTTTATCCCTGTTTTCTCTTTGTTTCTCTTTTACTTTTTATTTATTACAGAACAATCTCAAAATTAACAAAAAATGTGAATGCAGTTCAAATATTCTTTTTTTTTTTTCTTTTCTGAACCGTTTGAAAAAAGTTTCTGTCAGGATGCTATATCATTCTTCAGTATGCATTTCCTAAGTCTTCTCCTACATAACCACAAGTCAACCATCAAAATAAGAAAGTTGTCATTGATACATTACGAGGATCTAATCCCAAGACCTTATTCAAGTCTCTCAAATTGTGCCAATAACATCCCTTAGAGCCAAGCTTAGACTCATGTGTTATATTTAGATGCATTTCAGCTCCATCAGTCTGGAACAGTTTTCACTTTTTCTGACTTTAATGGCCTTGACACTTTTTGAAGATTAGAGATGGGTTATTTTATAGAATGTCCCTCCATTTGGTCTGTCTGATGTTTCTCCACATTTAGATTTTGTAGGTTATACATTTTTGGCAGGAAGGTAACTTTCATTTTATCCTATCAGGTGGCACTGCTTCAATTTTCCTATTACTAAAGATATCCCCTTAGATCACTTAACTCAGTTTCTACCTGCCAGACTCCTGTTTCTTCACCCCTGCTGCTCACAAATTTCTTCTCCATACTGCTCTCCTTTTCAGATACTCTCTCCTCAGCACCTCTGCTCTGACCCCTCACATTTAGGTGACTCGTCACACTACTTCCCATCTCACTAGGGTTCAGACACTCTCCACTGGGCTGTACTATTATATGAATGCCCTTATTATACCTCTCAGTCTCTGATACCTGGAACCAACACCCTCTTACACCCTTCGCTCTTTCATCCCTTTCTGGTCCACCTCCAGCACTCCCAGTCGACTTGTCTCCCTGCGCAGCTCTAATATCCTTCACTAAGGTCCTGGGTTCTGACATCTCACACCTGACTGGCCCCTATGTGAAAGCCCTGCTCACTCTGCCTGGACTCCATGATGCTCTATGGGCCTCACTCTCTGCCACTTTGGCATTCTTCCCACTTCATTTGGATTCTGATGCCCTATTCTGAGCTGTCTAACCACTCTGATACTCTGCTTCACATAATCCAAGCCAGCTGCCCTGCTTTGCATTTAAGTTCCAATCTCCTGCATGGATTACTTCCCTGTACTGCCACCCTCAATACCTCTCTCAAGATCATACACCCTGTGCCAGCCCTCCCACACTCCCACCCTAGTGAACCCTGTCCTCATCCCACTCAGGATGTGGCTACTTCACTAGGCAGCCATCCTGTGGTAATGTTCTTTTATATGTTCAGGCTCTGAGTTGCCTTCTGTGTGGAAGCCTTGCATACTCAGCTTATGCCCTGGCACCACAAGCCAAGCTATGTTCTGATTTACTGTGTAGATACCTTGTCTGGACTCTAACATTTGAGTCTGAACCACCAATCTTCCCCATTCCCTAATGTGCTTATATGCTTATTTTATGTGACTCCATCAATGTTTTTGGATCAAATTGAAGGGAAGAGAAGGAAAGAGAAAGGAAAAGAAGAGAAAGAATAAAGGACTGAGTACTTTTAATTTATGCTGTATTTTATTTAAATCTATAAGATACCTTAAATCTTATTTTAAAATTACTCGTGAATAAAGAAAATAAACAACTTTGATTTGAGCTATATATAGACTCAAAGGCATTATGATGATGTTCAACAATTTGTGTCAGAAAAGTGTATTTATCAGAGTAATGCTTTACAAATTTACTGCTCCAAAGATGATTGAGATTCAAGCAAGGTTCTCTTGGATAAAGGCCAGTTTTCCTTTTAAGTCTCTAGAAAACCTTACCTCAAATTTCTTAAGAAAACCACAAGTTGAACTTCCACTTCATATTATTTAATCATATGATACTGACAAGAACTACTCTGATTTAAGAGCAAAGGGCAGTGATAAGCAGAATGAAATAAATAGTGATAAGCAAATAAAATAATTATCCTGAACATTTTAAATATCATCTCTTTCAAGAACTACTGGATCAAATGCTAATTTCTAAGTTTGCATTTAATCCACTTGCAGAAAGAATATTAAGACCCATTAAGTGTCATTCTATAATGGAAATGAAAAGGTCATAACTAAATTGGAGAAAGGCTTTTATCCATTAATGAACAGATAACAGCACCTGTTCCACCACTGCTATAAATTAGAATGAGAAGTTCCCATTAGACTGGGATGCTAGCAGATTCCAATTCAACATGTTGAGACCTAGCCACAAGTTTTTGTACTTCTATACAGATACCTGGCAAATGCTCAGGAAAGTAACTGTGATAGAATCTCTAAGAATTCTACTTGTAAGGTCGCAACTGCCTCCTCAGTTCTCCACTGATAAGGAAAGCCACTTCTCACCTTCCCTCCCTTCCCTGCTCTCAGCTCTTTCCTCCTCCTATTCTATAAAAGCACACCGATAATACTTTCCTTAGAAACAAATTGCTCAGCTTATACATTGCTGCAAAACAAAACACATAAAAAGTGGCTGAAAGTAGCAACAATCTCAGGCTTCCTAAATATTCATCACCTGAATAAAAATAGTGAATGAGTTAGTCACTTAGTCACATCCAACTCTTTGCAACTCCATGGACTCTAGTCCACCAGGCTCTTCTGTCCATGGAATCCTCCAGGCTAGAATGCTAGAGTGGGTTGCCATTCCCTTCCTTCTCCCGGGGATCCTTCTGAGCCAGGAATCAAACTTGGGTCTTCTGCCTTGCAGGTAGATTCTTTACTGTCTGAGCTACCAGGGAAGACCCTACCCTTCTTTAAATTCAAATACATACTATTAAACTGTGTGCTCTCATTTTAATCCTCAAGAATCATTCTGAAGATAATCTAACATTTTGCCACTATTACTATAGGCTCTCCTTCAAATTTGAAACTTGTATTACAATGCCACACCAAAATCATCACTGTCCTCCTATTCTCATTTTGATTCTGCCCTCCCCTTACTCCTGTGGTCTCTTATTGATAATATTAAATCGACCCATTGCTCAAGCCGGAAATTCTGCTACTCTCATTCTCACAACCAGTCAGTCAACAAGTCCTCTAGAACTTAAAATATTTCTAAAATCTTCCTGTCCTTCTGTATCCTGTGTCTGGCCAGGTCAATTGACTCCCTGTCATTTGGAAAACCTATCTGATCATCTCGTTTCTAGTATCTTCCCTTAGAAATCTAATGCCCACTCTAATTACCCTTCAGCCATATATATAAGTATCTTTACTATAGAAGTTTTCAAGTACATCTGATGAAAAGTAAGTCTAAAAGACTTGATATAATATTGATCTTCTGCTATCAATGACATCCATTCCCAGTGACTCTTCCATCTCCTGCCATATGCAACTAGTTTCATGGCTTTCCCCCAATCTCATACATCAGCGAGTACCAAAAGGACTTTTTTCCCTCTATTAGAAATAACTATAGTGCTTCTTGAGAACTTTTGTCATAATTTCCTTACAGCATTTATCAATTGGCCTTGTATTAAATTTACTTCTCAATATGATGTTCTCCTCATTACAATTATTATTCCAAATTTATAACTTTCCCTCAAGCATCTAAAATGATGAATTTGTCATCTAAGTATGTTGTATACAGTATGTTATATCTCAGATGTTCAGTATATTCTGAATTAAAATGTGACTATAGGGTTTATGGCAAAACTGACTATGCAATGGGATGTGAAATGAATTGACTTTTTGGTAAGCAGTAGAAGTCAAATAGATAGTCATGTAAAGAGAAATAAATCTGTGCTCCTACTTTTAATATAGGTACAAAATAATTTGAGATATTATTACAGATCTCAGTGTAAAAGTGACATAATAAGCCTTTAAAAAGAAAGCACAGGAGAAAATCTGCATAATTATAAAGCAGAAAATAGTATTTTATTGGATACAACAAACGCTATCCAGAAATATTATAAAATTATAAATTGAACTGTGAAAGGACACCATTAGGAAAGTGAAAAAGAAAGTGACAGACACAGAGATAAAGTCTTCAATCTTGTGTCTGGTTAATGATTTTATCTTGAATTATATAATGAATACTACAAATTCAGCTAGAAGCAAAATACATAACACAATAGAAGAATAGATAAAATACTTGAACAGGTATTTCACAAAACCAAATATTTTAAGATGGGGTGGGGCATAAGTTTTATTACTCATCCTGGAAATCCTACTTAAAACAGTATGGCCCCAAATACCAAGATTATATGAAGTAAATAGCACTCATATAAGATGCTAAAATAAATGTAAAATGGTCAAACTTTTGGAGAAAAAATGGTGATATTTTAAAAGCCTCACTGTATGTAAACAGCACAACTTCCCAGGTGGCATTAGTGGTAAAGAACCTGCCTGTCAATGCAGGAGACATAAGAGACATGGGTTCGATCCCTGGGTTGGAAGATACTCTGGAGCAGTGCATGGCAACCTGCTCCAGTATTCTTGCCTTGAGAATCCCATGGACAGAGGAGCCTGGTGGTCTAGAGTCCACAGAGTCACACGGAATTGGACATGACTGAAGTGACTTAGCACTCACTAGCACAGCACAAACCCCATACCCCAGAAATTTTACTCCTAGGTGTATAACTAACAAAAATGTCACCAAAATTCAGGCTTACAAATTCAGTAATCATGACATTACCAACCTGACACTATCCAAATATTCATCGGTAGTAGATGAGGTAATGGTATGGCACAATCACACAGTTGCATGTCATAAACCAATAACAGTGGAAAGCCACAGCTATATACAACAATAAGCTGAATCTTAAAAACAAAAAACAGTAAAGAAGCAACAGAGAAATTGTACGATCCAGTCTCTATAAAACTGAGAAACAAGGAAACTACTCTTTGAAAATATATCCAGAGGATGGTTACCTTTGGCAGAAGTTTGTGACTAGAAGATGGCATAGGATATCTTCTGGGAAGCCAGTAATATTCTGTGATTTTTATTGTTAGGCAATTTGTTTTGTTATTTTCATTATTTTTAATCTGGGTACTGATACACAGATGTGTTCAACTTGCAGAAATTCATAGATCTGTACACTTACAATGTCTATGCTTTTTAACATGCATGCTCTACTGGAATAAAATTTTAAAACTTCTACATAGAAAAATATTTCCCTATCTGGACATAATTACATAAAATATAAAGATATATCAATCTACAAGCTATATTGTAACTATAATAACAAACTTTAGCTATGCATTTGCATTAACACTAGGGAAGCAGAAATCATGAGGATTCTCAGAGAACTAGGAGGCCATTCTAAATATTTTGGATGTATGATGACCCCAAGGCATGCTGCACCTTAGGGTCAGCATAGTTGTGTCCCTGGCCTGAAATTAATTGTATCTGTATCCCAGGCTTAAGAAAGAAATTATTTGGAATCTTCCTGTCATTGTCAGTGGCCCAAAGAATAATAATATTCTTTATTATTATTTGTTTTGTTTTTATGCTTAATTTTGTAAATATCTTAGATTCTCAAAAGTACTCTTCATTGACTTTGAGTGTAGAGTGCTGAGCAGTTGGCTATTTAATAATCAGGAAAAACTCTACATACTTTTCTTGGGAAAATAAACAAAAAATGATGTTCTTTGACCTATTTATTTTCTAAACTTGGTTTTAAAGATGTCTTGCCATTAAAAGCCATTCAATTTTTCCATCTAAATATTGGTTATTTTTCTAATTTTATACTGAATTTATATAACTGTAATGACACCTAGGTTGGTAAGATAAAAATTGCAATGAGTTAGAGTAAATATGACCTAGGTTTCTAACTTCATATTGTTTATTGGTATATACGATATGGGGAGGGTGGTGGGCAGGGGGTTCAGAACTGGGAACTCATGTACACTCGTGGCGGATTCATGTCAACGTATGGCAAAATCAACACAGTATTGTAGAGTAAAAAACAAATAAATAAAAAAATAAAAAATAAAGAGCAAAAAATAATAATAATAGCAAAAAATAAAAAATTTTAAAAATGGGATTCAAAATGAACAAATGAAAGCAATTCTCAGTAATAGTAAAAGATTATTAAAATATTTCCTTAAAATAAACAAATTCAGTTCTAGTCATGCTTAATAAATGGATTGACAGTATACAAAAATGTCAAAAGTTCAGCAAAATATTCTGTATGGTAATCTTTGAATGTATGTTACTTTAACCTACAAAATTTATTTTTTTTATTTCTACTATCTGATCATCTTTCTTCTACCTTTTCTATTCGTTTTAGCATGCTTGGGGCTGGTGCACAGGGATGACCCAGAGAGATGTTATGGGGAGGGAGGTGGGAGGGGGATCATGTTTGGGAATGCATGTACACCGTGGTGGATTCATGTCAATGTATTGCAAAACCAATACAGTATTGTAAACTAAAGTAAAAATAAAAATAAAAAAAATAATAAAGTAAAATCTCTGAGAAGCAAATTTGGTGTCCCTTATAAAAGAAAAAGCCAAATAATTTTAACCTTCTTTTATACTTAGATGTCAACTGGGTAATTAATACATTTATTTTATTATAGAATTTGGATATATTTGTATAATTCAAAAGGTTGGGTTTTGAAGAATAAATATGTAAGTTTAATTCATGCTAGCTGTAGAATTTCTGGATGTCTTAGACATCTGTGTGTGCTCCTGTGTGTGTGTTTGTGTGTATACACATGTACTATATTGCATGCATTTATCCAAATACTTATATAATTACTAACATATATCTTTTAGAAAAGAAAATAATCTTCCCCTTATCATTATCTTATGATGCAGCCTGGAGAATATTCCTTAGTGATGTCTAAAGCAGAAATCTAAGTGGTAGATTCTGTATAAAAGAATCATATAATCGTTTTTATCATTAATCTTTTCAATTTTAGCCCCAAATTAACTAATATTATATTAACGTCAAGTGTGACTAACTTAGAATTCTGCTTATAAATTTTTTTCACATTTCCTTCCAAACAAATTTCCTTCACTGCCTTTTCCGAATTTTGCATTAGACTATAAGTGCAAATTTAATGAAAGCACATTTCAGTGGAAACACAAGCTAATTAAGTGACTATGATGTGTGCATGATTAGTAGGGGCGATGAGGAAGTAGCTTAATCTCCCTGAATAGGTGATACATGGTTAGCACTATGTTGAACATTTAACATCACTTCACCTCATTTCATTTATCTGTAGAATTTAAATGAAGATACTTTGGGTATATAAAAGAGCTTAAAATCAATGCAAGGTGGCTACTATCATTAATAATGATAGACTTTAAATATTATTTCTTGTTTACTCTTCATAGGCAAGTGAAATATAAAACAGAATAACTGAGAAGATGAACAGATATACCTCAGGTATATAGTTAAGAAATTTTAGGTGTATTATCAGATTCCCTATTTTCTTCTCATTCATCATTTTACTCAGAATAGTTATGGAATACTTATCAATTTCTAGTCACTGTGCCAGGCACTAGTAATATAAGAATGAAAATTTTAAAAATTCACATACAATAGGGGCTGCTGCTGCTGCTGCTAAGTCGCTTCAGTCGTGTCTGACTCTGTGTGACCTCATAGATGGCAACCCACCAGGCTCCCCATCCCTGGGATTCTCCAGGCAAGAACACTGGAGTGAGTTGCCATTTCCTTCTCCAATGCATGAAAGTGAAAAGTGAAAGTGAAGTCGCTCAGTCCTGTCCGACTCTTAGCGACCCCATGGACTGCAGCCTACCAGGCTCCTCCGCAAATGGGATTTTCCAGGCAAGAGTACTGGAGTGGGATGCCATTGCCTTCTCCTACAATAGGGGAATAAGACACATAAACCAAATGTTGCAATACAGTATGAGAATTGCTATGGTATATACACAGATAGGGGGTTGCATGATGGTAGAGTAGACAGGCATCTAAAATAGGGCAAGGGGAATGAGTCGTCAGGCAAGGCTCTTCAGGAGATGTTAGCAGTGTTAGCTGCTCAGTTGTGTCCCACTCTTTACGATCCCATGGACTGTAGCCCGCCAGGGTCCTCTGTCCATGGGATTCTCCAGGCAAGAATACTGGAGTGGATTGCCATTCCCTTCTCCAGAAGATCTTCCCAACCCAGGGATTCACCCTGGATCTCCTGCATTGCCTGCAGATTCTTTACCATTTGAGCTACAGGGAAGACTTTTTCAGATGATAAAATGCCTCAAAAAACAAGTGGAGATGGGCAGTTACAGGAATGTGAAACAGTAATGACAAATTCACAATGGCTTAGAGTAGGCAAAACTTTGTGTTGGTGGCATTGCATTTGCTCTGCTTCTCTATGGAGATTGGTGAGAAATGGCACTGCGAGGATAAACAGAGGCCAGATTATGTAGAGTACCCTTTATATCACACCAGAGCCTGGAAATGTTTCTATAGGTTCAGTTCAGCTCAGTTCAGTCGCTGAGTCATGTCCGACTCTTTGTGACCCCATGAATCGCAGCACGACGCCAGGCCTCCCTGTCCATCACCAACTCCCGGAGTTCACCCAAATTCATGTACATCAAGTCGGTGATGCCATCCAGCCATCTCATCCTCTGTTGTCCCCTTCTCATCCTGTCCCCAGTCCCTCCTAGCATCAGAGTCTTTTCCAATGAGTCAACTCTTTGCATGAGGTGGCCAAAGTATTGGAGTTTCAGCCTCAGCATCAGTCCTTCCAATGAAAGCCCAGGACTGGTCTCCTTTTGGATAGACATGTTGGATCTCCTTGCAGTCCAAGGGACTCTCAAGAGTCTTCTCCAGTACCACACTTCAAAAGCATCAATTCTTCAGCGCTCAGCTTTGTTCACAGTCCAACTCTCACATCCATATATGATCACTGGAGAAACCATAGCCTTGACTAGATGGACCTTTTTTGGAAAGTAATATCTCTGCTTTTTAATTGCTATCTAGGTTGGTCGTAACTTTCCTTCCAAGGAGTAAGGATCTTTCAGTTTCATGGCTGCAATCACCATCTGCAGTGATTTTGGAGCCCCCCAAAATAAAGTCTGACACTGTTTCCACTGTTTCCCCATCTGTTTGCCATGAAGTGATGGGACCAGATGCCCTGTTCTTAGTTCTCTGAATGTTGAGCTTTAAGCCAACGTTTTTACTCTCCTCTTTCACTTTCCTCAAGAGGCTTTTTAGTTCCTCTTCACTTTCTGCCATAAGGATGGTGTCATCTGCATATCTGAGGTTACTGATACTTCTCCTGGCAATCTTGATTCCTCTTTTCCTTATCCAGCCCAGCATTTCTCATGATGTACTCTGCAAATAAGTTAAGTAAGCAGGGTGACAATATACAACCTTGATAAAATCTAGTCAATGTCCAAAATGTGGTCTATATCAGATCTAGGTGCAGATGTGGCTTCCTAGTTTCTCAAGTACCCTTCTTTGGGTACAGTTCCTTTCAATCTGTAGAACTATAAACTAAACAGACAACACATCATATAAACATATCACACAAACACAACATGATAAAATAGGGCTAGAATTCTCAGCAGAAATATTTCTATTCAAAAAGAATGAAATGGTAGGCACACAGAAATCACTTGTACATTGCAGATTTGAAATCTAGCTAAGCAAATGTTGAACATTCTTTCATTGAATTCAATTCTATTTCTGTCCAGGAGATATTCTCCATTGTAGGTCAGCTCTTAGAGGCATGCTTCCTTTTTTTTTTTTTCCCATCAAAAGTAACACGTGTGCACTTAAATAGTTTCCTATCTGCTAGTAGAATTGAGGCATGCAACATCTTTTTCTTTGGTGTGATATGTGCACTTTCAGTCCATTATGGAAATTTTTTTGCTGATAATTATAATGAGCTTCCCTGGTGACTCAGAAGTAAAGAATCCACCTGCAATGCAGGAGACGATGGTTCGATCCATTGGTTGGGAAGCTCCCTTGTGTGTGTGTGTGTGTGTGTATTTCCTTTGTAAATATTCTGGGACTCTTACTGGTGTTCACTCTATTTGGCAAACACATTTTCACAAGTCTGTTTTTGTTTCTAATGGAGGTGCATCACCCTTAAGCATCTTAGTAGCTCTATTGTTTAATTGATAGAACTATGAAACATATCCTTAACACTCTTAAAAGTGTGTAGCCTCAGTGCTCTGAGGAACCATCTGTCATCATTCTGAACCTTTACCAAAGGATTTTAAAAGCACAAATAATGTGAGATTAAATAATTTAATTGTCTCAAAAGTTTCATACTCTGTGTTTCTACGGATAAGGGCAGGGGAAAGGAGATAGGGAGAGGTTTGAGTTTTTGAAAATAGTATCATCTGCCAATAGGTTAAAAACAATAATTTTTTCAGGTACATTCTTAAATACTGTATAATTATGAGCATATATTGTAAATGGTCATAAGCCATTCTTTGGTAAATTGAAATTTATTACATCAGAAACAATCATATTCTGTGTTGCTTTCAAAAGAGTGTGATTTTCCCCCTATATTTGTATCTAAAATATCTCAAAGAATAACTGATTACACCTTGAGTCTGGAAAAGTAGATTAAAATAAGTCAAAACCTTGTGGATAAACTTCAGAATTTTTTAAACAGTTATTTATAACCTGTAATACAATGAATTGACCCATGCTTTCAAGACCTGATAATTATTAAGGAAATTAAATATGCTATAAGGAGACTAATGAAAATGGCAAGGATAGAACTATTGGGATGAAGTAAACAGTGTCAGCTTTGAATCATCTGGACATCGCATATCTTCTTAGAAGAATACTATAAATCAGCGGTTCATACTGTGACATCAATTAAAACCAGAGATTCTGAGGAAAATATCACTCCCTTCAAACCTTGCTGGTCCTGTCAGAATATCAGAGAAGGGGCACTGAAAAAGCCAGAAAGTCATGTTCCAAATATTTGTAAAAAAAGCAAAACTATGAATAATGAAATTAAATATGGAATGTAACAAACAAATTTCACTGATTTCAAATTCCAAATTTTGCCTTTACTTGTGTATTTTCTTTCAACTTTACTGTACAAATATTTTAATAGAAAAATTTGATCTAGTGGTTTAGAGTTTTGAAAATAAGGTATATTTTAAAGATAAAAACAGTATATTCCTCTTCCATATGACTTTTTAAATAATTTAGTTTCCCTATTACCTTGCTGATTTAAAAATCTATACTTTATTTTGTATATTTATAACTTATATATGAATACATTAGGTAATTACATATCAGTTTCAAAACTAACTTCTAAATATATGCAAATTCTCTTTTTTCCTGAGTAATATTTACAAGATAGCTCAATTCCATCTTTATTAGGATAATTTAGTTTATATAGCATATAATTTCCTGAAAGCAAAATTATATGTATGACTGTCTGTCTTCACATGCACACTTTACACTTGTAAATTTACACTGGTAAATCATATATTAGAGTAAAAGAAAGTAATATAACTTAAGTATTAGAAGTTTACCCTGTTACAGCAGTGAATATACAACTAACTTCTGTCACTTATAAATTATTATGACAAATTAAATTCCTCTAGAGTATTCCATAGATATAAGACTGTTGATTATATAGCAATCCGTTGGCAATATTATTTAGGAATCAGCTTCAAAGTAAATGAAAAAAAAAAGTGAAGTTGAGAGGAGGTGATTGTTTTAATTAGCATGATTGGGAGAAAAATTTGTGGTAAGAAAATAGTAGTTTAATAGGAGCTGTCTTCAGAATTGCTTAAACTGTTCAAAGCTCTCTGTGCTATACTCAAGTGTCCTGATTATGACTGGGTAAAAATCTTCATTTAATGGACTAGGGGACATTTTTGGATGGTCCATGCAGTATCAGTTCTTTTCAGATCAGTTCAGTCGCTCAGTCGTGTCCGACTCTTTGCGATCCCATGAATCGCAGCACGCCAGGCCTCCCTGTCCATCACCAGCTCCCAGAGTACACTCAGATTCATGTCCATCAAGTCAGTGATGCCATCCAACCATCTCATCCTCTGTGATCCCCTTCTCTTCCTTCCCCCAATCCCTCCCAGCATCAAAGTCTTTTCCAATGAGTCAACTCTTTGCATGAGGTGGCCAAAGTACTGGAGTTTCAGCTTTAGCATCAGTCCTTCCAAAGAAATCCCAGGGTTGATCTCCTTCAGAATGGACTGGTTGGATCTCCTTGCAGTCCAAGGGACTCTCAAGAGTCTTCCCCAGTACCGCAGTTTAAAAGCATCAATTCTTCAGCGCTCAGCTTTCTTCACAGTTCAACTCTCACATCCATACATGACTACTGGAAAAACCATAGCTTTGACTAGACGGACTTTAGTCGGCAAAGTAATATCTCTGCTTTTCAATATGCTATCTAGATTGGTCATAACTTCTCTTTCAAGGAGTAAGCGTCTTTTAATTTCATGGCTGCAGTCACCATCTGCAGTGATGTTGGAGCCTAAAAAAATAGTCTGACACTGTTTCTGCTGTTTCTGCATCTATTTCCCATGAAGTGATGGGACCAGATGCCATGATCTTCGTTTTCTGAATGTTGAGCTTTAAGCCAACTTTTTCACTCTCCTCTTTCACTTTCATTAAGAGGCTTTTGAGTTCCTCTTCACTTTCTGCCATAAGGGTGGTGTCATCTGCATATCTGAGGTGATTGATATTTCTCCCAGCAATCTTGATTCCAGCTTGTGTTTCTTCCAGTCCAGCGTTTCTCATGATGTACTCTGCATATAAGTTAAATAAGCAGAGTGACAATATACAGCCTTGATGTACTCCTTTTCCTATTTGGGACAAGTCTGTCGTTCTATGTCCAGTTCTAACCGTTGCTTCCTGACCTGCATACAGATTTCTCAAGAGGCAGGTCAGGTGGTCTGTATTCCCATCTCTTTCAGAATTTTCCACAGTTTATTGTGACCCACACAGTCAAAGGCTTTGGCATAGTCAATAAAACAGAAATAGATGTTTTTTCTGGAATTCTCTTGCTTTTCCATGATCCAGCGGATGTTGGCAATTTGATCTCTGGTTCTTCTGCCTCTCTAAAACCAGTTTGAATATCAGGAAGTTCATGGTTCATGTATGGCTGAGGCCTGGCTTGAAGAATTTTGAGCATTACTTTACTAGCATGAGATGAGTGTAATTGTGTGATAGTTTGAGCATTCTTTGGCATTGCCTTTCTTTGGGATTGGAATGAAACCTGACCTTTTCCAGTCCTGTGGCCACTGCTGAGTTTTCCAAATTTGCTGGTATATTGAGTGCAGCACTTTCACAGCTTCATCTTTCAGGATTTGAAATAGCTCCACTGGAATTCCATCACCTCCATTAGCTTTATTTGTAGTGATGCTTTCTAAGGCCCACTTGACTTCACATTGCAGGATGTCTGGCTCTAGATGAGTGATCACACAATCATGATTATCTGGGTCGTGAAGGTTGTTTTTGTACAGTTCTTTTGTGTATTCTTG
Source organism: Ovis aries (assembly GCF_016772045.2). Lineage (NCBI taxonomy): Eukaryota > Metazoa > Chordata > Mammalia > Artiodactyla > Bovidae > Ovis > Ovis aries. The sequence goes on from NC_056059.1 coordinate 76,014,865, forward strand.
CCACGTCTTCTTAATATCTTCTGCTTCTGTTAGCTCCATACCTTTTCTGTCCTTTATCGAGCCCATCTTTGTGTGAAATATTCCCTTGGTATCTTTAATTTTCTTGAAGAGATCTCTAGTCTTTCCCATTCTGTTCTTTTCCTCTATTTCTTTGCATTGATCACTGAAAAGGCTTTCTTATCCCTTCTTGCTATTCTTTGGAACTCTGCATTCAGATGCTTATTTCTTTCCTTTTCTCCTTTGCTTTTCACTTCTCTTCTTTTCACAGCTGTTTGTAAGGCCTCTCCAGACAGCCATTTTGCTTTTTTACATTTCTTTTCCTTGGGGATGGTCTGGATCCTTGTCTTCTGTACAATGTCACGAACCTCATTCCATAGTTCATTATGCACTCTGTCTATCAGATCCAGTCCCTTAAATCTATTTCTCACTTCCGCTGTGTAATCATAAGGTATTTGGTAATCCAAGTCTATGCCCCAACCATTAACGCTGAAGAAACTGAAGTTGAACGGTTCTCTGAAGACCTATAAGACGTTTTAGAACTAACACCTAAAAAAGATGTGCTTTTCATTATAGGGGACTGGAATGCAAAAGTAGGAAGTCAAGAAACACCTGAAGTCAGGCAAATTTGGCCTTGGAATGCACAATGAAGCAGGACAAAAACTAATAGAGTTTTGCCAAGAAAATGCACTGGTCATAGCAAACACCCTCTTCCAACAACACAAGAGAAGACTCTACACATGGACATCACCAGATGGTCAACACCGAAATCAGATTGATTATATTCTTTGCAGCCAAAAATGGAGAAACTCTATACAGTCAAAAAGAACAAGACCAGGAGCTGACTGTGGCTCAGATCATGAGCTCCTTATTATCAAATTCAGACTTAAACTGAAGAAAGTAGGGAAAACCTCTAGACCATTCAGGTATGACCTAAATCAAATCCTATGCAGTATGCCATATATTAAATGAATTCCCACTATTTATTTCTCTTGTACTCACCACAAATATTTTCTCTAAATATGCTCTTGGCTTGTTAAGTATATACTTCCAGTTTGTTGTCAGTTTTGTGGCCCATGGGAGTGGGAGTTTTTTCTAACTCTAGTGTGCTTCTAAGTTGCTTCAGTCATGTGTGACTCTGTGCGACTCCATAGACAGCAGCCCACCAGGATCCCCTGTCCCTGGGATTCTCCAGGCAAGAACACTGGAGTGGGTTGTCATTTCCTTCTCCAATGCATGAAAGTGAAAAGTGAAAGTGAAAAGTCCCTCAGTCATGTCCGACTCTTAGCGACCCCATGGACTGCCGCCTACCAGGCCCCTCCCTCCATGGGATTTTCCAGGCAAGAGTACTGGAGTGAGGTGCCATTGCCTTAGTGTACATCAAGGCAAATTAAAACAAACCAAGTGCATAAAGATGGATGATGACCATAACTCTATAAGTTGGTCATCTACTTTCATTAAAACACCAAGAAACAAAATCACTAAAATACTGTCTTTCTTCTGCCATTCAAAAATTCTATACTGATAGAAATTATAATGTGATATCAAACACTCAATTTTATTTTTTGCTTCATATCATATGAATTCTAGGCTATTAAGAAACATGTAATTTGAAATTAAACAATATAAAATTATTTTGCTTAACTAAAAATTGATCATGTAGTACTCTGACATGGAAAAGGCTACTAAAGTGAAGTCAGGTGCAAGAAAAAAATTTTTTTTTAATTTAAGCAAATTTATAAATTAAAAAACAGTAAAGACTAATAAGATCATTAAAATGTGTTTATATTCTGTTCATGATATTAATTTCAACTAAATTCATTCCAAATAATGAATGTACAAGCAGTTTAAAACTAAGAAATGGTTGCATTTTGCCCAAAATTTGAGATAAATTTATTTGCAGTTTAGGAAGATATTTTAGGAAACCATCAACTTTCCAAAATCAAACAGTATAGCAGACACTGCTGCTGCTGCTGCTGCTGCTACTGCTAAGTTGCTTCAGTCGTGTCTGACGCTGCGTGACCCCATAGACAGCAGCCCACCAGGCTCCGCCATCCCGGGATTCTCCAGGCAAGAACACTGGACTGGGTTGCCATTTCCTTCTCCAATGCATGAAAGTGAAAAGTGAAAGTGAAGTTGCTCAGTCGTGTCCGACTAGTAGCGACCCCATGGACTGCAGCCTACCAGGCCCCTCTGTCCATGAAATTTTCTAGGCAAGAGTACTGGAGTGGCTTACCATTGACTTTTCCGAGAGCAGACACTACTTGGGACTTACTTAATATCCATTCTTCCCTGGTCCCCCTTTCTAAGTTTGCAGAAACTTGATGTTACTCTGGTGTCAGTCACAGTTGAGCTTAGAAAAGACAGTATTTTCCCCAGTCTCAGGGAAGAAATCACAATTAGTCTAATACAATCATTACAACAATGTATCCTTTGGAAATGTTGTTTGACTAATCCTCTATTTTCATGTAATGCTAAGTCTGCTGGAGAACAAGAGTTATGAGCTTCATTTGATTAAAATAACCATAAAAAAATATTAAATGAGCTTGCTCAGCTAGGCACTTTATATACCACCTCTCAGGTTCAGTCTCTTGCTTCTTCTTTCAATTGCAATTTATCTGATTTCCCTGTATCTTCCTATTCCAGTTAAATTCATCTTTACAGTTTTCAGAGTGAAATATTAAAAATGCAAACCTGACCACATTAATCTCCTTCTTAAATTCATCCAGTCACTACCCAATCATCTACAAGACCCAATCTTCATCTTTCAACAGTAAATCCTTCCATACCCCATCTCCTTTACCCCAGAATGGTTAAAATATTTAGTTTTCACTATAAACATTGGTGTATGTGACTTCTCAGGACAATGTGAGTTTCTTGACTACAGTGGTAATTTGTTTATTTTCCTATTACAGTGGTACTTTATTTATTTACACAAGGTACATATAAAAGAAACATTATAAATATATGCCAAATAGTGGGACTAATAGGGTAGTTACAATTATTTAAAAGGAACTATTAACTTCGGTTATTAAGGTTTAAGTAGATCTCCAATCAACAAGGAAAATAGATTTTGGGGACACATCATTTGTCACAGCATGCAGTATCATCCACGTCTGCGATATGGTATTTTAAAACCATTTCACAATCAATTGTGGAGGCAATTTGAGTATTATGCAACCTGATGCGAAACTCTGAGAGAAGATTTTGAGCTTCAGAAATTTTAACTCCCCTCGGGACATGGGAATCCGAAAGGAGATGGCTATATTTTATTATACACTCCTAAACTCTCTTTGCTAATACAAATGTCTCATATATAAGCTTCTAAATACATTTTTAGTCAACATATGTTGTATCTTTGAGCTATTTATACTGTACTTTATTCCATCTTGTGCACCTTAGCTGAAAATATATCTTCAATTTCAAATAATTTATAGCATCTGTACTGTTCTTTCTCTCATCTCACAAGGAAAAATATAATAATAATCTTCCAGTTCTAACAGCCATAGATTGAATAGACACCATTGAAAACAGAAGTGGCAAAGTGCTAAAACATAGCCAGTCACTGTTTTCATATCAGATGATATGGCTGAACGAAAAAAAGTAATCAGCTATGCTAAGAAAATTTACTTATTAAATCGCACTGACATATTCATCTTTTAGTGCCAGCTCATTCATTTTTCATGCACTAACTTTTTTTCAAGATTTCCTTCTTTTCCTTAGTAAAATTTAATGACATTTTACTTGAATTATAAGTGCAAATTTCAGTGACTTTTAACAAAGTAAATACACTTATGAAACTTCCAATCTGATAACATATTTTAATGTTGGCATCCTTCTAGAAGTTGCTTTTGTATATGCCATACAGAAATACTCTTCTGGCTTTTATCATCATGAATTAATTCCCTAATTTTTGAACTCTAAGTAAACAGAATCCTACATTATGTCATATTTTATGGCTGATTTCAATTGCATAACACTACCTTTTAAGATTTCTACAGATAACTGAAGGTAGCGATATGTTTTCTTCTCATTTCTATATTAAACATTGATCGACAACAACTGAATTTACTGATTTTACCTTGAATGGCTATTTCAGTTGTAACCAGATTGAGGCTAATGCATGTGTGCTCAGTCATGTCCAACTTTCTGAACCCCATGACCTGCCAGGCTCCTCTATTCATGAAATTCTCCAAGCAAGAATACTGGAATGGGTTGCTATATCCTCCTCCAAGTTAATGAGGCTAATAAGGATATCCCAAGTTCAACATTCTAGAGCATGTGTGCTGGTACACAAATATACACATTTTATTTGTATATATTTAAAGTTCAAATATATACATATATATATATATATACATACATGTTTTTAGGTTCAAATTATTGGTTCACATAAAATTCTTAAATCTACTTTAACAGAAAAAAAGAGATGCAGTTTTCTGAAGTGGTTTGTATTGATTTTAACTTATACCTGAAGTATGTAACTGTTCCATGAATTACATAGTATTGCCAAAATTGGCAAAAATCTTCCTTTTTAAATTATAGACTTTCCTTAAAAATTACAATACAAAAATGATTTAATTTGCTTTTCCTTGGTAAAACATAAAGTTAAATACAATACCACAAGTTTATTGGCTATTTAAACATCATCTTTTGAAATATGAAGTGGCTATTCAACCTTTGCCCATTTTAATTAGTCTCCGTTGCTTTTTCATGTTAATATGTAGGGGTTTCTTATATTTTCTGTATTTGAATCATTTGTCAGATATTTATTTTGGAAATTGCTTCTGTGACTACTTTGACTTGTATTTTCACACTTAGTGATGTGTTCTGATAAATGTAATTTTTTGTATAAATATATTTTAGTTTATAGATTTTTAATGGTCAATATAGTTTTTTCTGTTTATAAAATCTTTTCCTTTTCAAGGACATAAAGATATCCTCTTACGTTAAATTAGTAGCTTTTTTTCTCCTTCCCTCTTTATTAATCTTTCTGTTTAATATACATGTATTTATCATGTAAAGTATATGACAGTGCTGCATGATATGATAGCCACAGGCACTATGTTTATTCAAATTAAAACTAAAGCTCAAAATTTAGTTTCTTTCTTTGTTACATTATTCACAAATCAAATTCTCAACAACCTCATGTAGTTAATGGCTACCACATGCAGGAGATGTAGAACATTTTCATCATGCAGAAATTTTTGGACTGTGCTGATCTAGAGTCACTTTTTTCTCCCCCATATATATACATACATATAGTTAATTGGCCCAAATCATTTCTGTTCTTCCTGTCACACGAGTGTATGTTCGGTTTTTTGTCTCATCACAACAAAGATTTGGAATGATGGACATTAAAGCCCCATCGGCGTGTCACAGCTCTCAGGTCTTAGATAGACCATGTTATAGCTCTCAGGTCTCGAATGGACCATGTTATAGCTCTTAGACAAATCAGTGTTACAGCTCAGTTTTACAGCTCTATTTTATTTAGAAGATAGCAGGAAAATCCATCTTCGAGGCGTGAGGGCACGACGATCCAAAGACATGAGGAGAAGAGCACCCCAGAGCGCAGGGGGAAGAGAGAGAGAGGGGGAGAGAGAGAGCTAGCTTTGGCTCCTCTGTTTATATGTTTATCTCCCCCTGGGCCTGTCCTATGTAAATTAGGCCAGCCAGGAGCGTTGTTTGTTTTACCTTAGGTCCTCACTCAGGTCCTCGGACCTTTTTTTGTTCTATTTTCGTGGGCTTTTCCCTTCCTTGTCTTTTAACCACAGCCATTTTGGATTCCTTTTCCCTATTCTACTACCTAACATTCCCAAATCTATTTACAAAGAATATTTATCATAAAATAACTGTTAATATATGTGTAAAGAAAAAAAAAGTGCTGCCTCACATTCCATTTCTACAAAGATCAAGCCATTAGCCACTGCAGTCATCAAAACAACTGAGAGTGCATCCTGAAGGAAACTCATGATTGAGAAAAACAGAAATCTATCAGTGTCTATATAGTTAAGATAAACATGTAAGAAAAGCTTCTATGACTCTAGACTCTTTCATTTTCCATATATAGAAAAGCACTAAAAATAATTAACTTAAAATGTCTATTCTTTGTGATTAGCAGTAATCTTTTTATGCTGGACTACTCATTTCTCCCAGCAAAAAGACATCGTTTATACCCTTCCCTCATCAGAGCATTTCCTCGGAACTTTGTTGCAAACTGTATCTCAGGTCATAGTCTTCAGTAAGGTTTCCAAATAAAACTTAACTCATAAATTTTATGTTGTGGTTTTCTTTTACTTCAGTCCACATATGTGTAGCTTTGTCTGAGTTCTCTATGCTTGCCACTGAATTATTGTCTGTCTGGTAACTAAACCATATTTGATGTGTCCTGCATCTTTTTTTTTTTTTTTCATTATTTCAAAGAATTTGAAATCTAAATCAATGTTGAATAAAGATGTCACTAGTAAAAATATTTTTCTTATTCCTGATCTTGAAAAATTTTATTGTTTTATCACCATTAAGCATTGTAACAAGTTGAAAAGCTCTACCCTTAATCCACAGTCCTCACCTTCACATTGTGGTCCATAAGAATCCTTACATCCAACATCTGCATCATTAATGAAGGGAGATTTTCCCCTTGAAAACTACCGACTAACCATTTGGCAGGCTTGGAAAGGCCAGGTAATTAATACCTCAAATAAGCAGTCCTTAACTACTTCCTGGATCATAGTGGTATGTAAATATTCCAGTGGTATATAAATATTCCTTTCCTTAGAGGCATGTGTTTTGAAGCATTTTCCAAAGTTTCCCTCATTGAGTTAAGCTTCAACTATCTACTATGTAGCCAGCTCAAAACCTCTCTCTTTATGGACTTCCTTCTCTATGTTAGTTTCCCTTATTCCTGCTGGTGTAGCCTACAACACCCAAATAAACTATTTCCGATTTTCTCTTGGATCCTTGTCTCTGCCTTTCCTTTGGAAGCAATGAAAACTAAGGAAAGTATGATTTTTTTCTCCTACCTTTTATCAGATTAAAGAATTTCCTTTCTATTTTTACTTGTTAAAGTGTTTTTTTTTTTTCCTTTCCCATGAATGGGTGCTAAATTTAAATACGTATTTTTCTTCTTTATTCTGTGAGTGTGGTAAATTATATTGGTTGGTTTTCAAGTAAATAAGTAAATTTGCATTTTTGGAATAAATAAAAGCTGGCTATCACTTATTACTTAATAGATCATACATTTGTTTGCTAATAATTTTTTTAGAATTTTTGCATCAATGTTTAAAAGAGATCTATCTGTAACTTTCTTTTCTTGCAATGTTTATGCTATCATCAAATAAATATTGTACCAAACAGTAAAAAGGCAAAGGAGACTTTGTTCAAGATTGTTGCAAAAGGAGAAAGAGATTGAACTGATCTCCACTAAAATAAAAGGTATGAGTCTTTAATCACTGAGTGAACTAGTGGATAAGTACTGGAGAACACTAGGGAGAGGCTGGTCAATGGTGATTAGGCCACCTTGTATGTTAATTAGTTCTTATTAACAAACAGGAGACTTAAGAAATGCAAGTTCAATCCCTGGGTTAGGAAGATCCCCTGGAGAAGGGGATGGCAACCCACTCCAGTATTTTTGCCTGTAGAATCCCATGGCCAGGGGACACTGGTGGACTACAGTTCATGCGGTCGCAAAGAGTCAGACATGACTGAAGCTAACACAGTAAAGAGACCATACTATTAACACTTTTCACCATGAATCCATTTCAAGAGATGCTCCTAGGTCTTTAGGACAGAAATTCTTGGGCTGCAGACTGGCTAGAGGTTGGAGAAAATTAGCACCTCAAAGGTGAGGCAGGAGATAGGAGGTCCCTAGGCTAAGCATCTGTAGCTCATACCCTGTGGACAGATACTCCAAAATAGCAGGCAAGAGAGCATAGCTAAGACCTAACCCAGGTAAAAGACAACATATTCCTCAAAGTCAAGGAGACCTTCCTGATTACATATGCTCAGAAAGGCTCCTTGGAGGTCAAAACTGAGGGGGTATCACTTCATAGTAAGTAATGTCAACCTACATATAGACCTCTTTGCTGGAATCCATCTTGGCTAAGAGATGCGTGTACATACAAGGGAGGATCTTGACGTATACCAAGTATGAATTCAGAACCTGGCAAAGCAAGATACTGACCAAAGTAAACCTGGAAGAAACACCCCGTATAAGTGATTCAAACTACCATGAGGATGTGATTCTCTCTAAGCCCACCCCTATGTCTATATACATGTACTCCTTTTCCTCCTAATAAACACTTAACTTGTTTCACTATTTCTCTCTGTGGAAATTCATTTCTACACAGCTGATGGGTCAGGGCCTTGTCACTGGCCACTGTCTCTGGTGGTCTAGTGGCTAGGATTCAGCACTGTATCTTCCATGGTCTGACTTCAATCTCTGACCAGGAACCAAAACTCTGCTTTAAGTTGCTGCAAGCCAAAGTCACTGGAAATCAAAGGGATGGAGCAAAGATTGTTAATTACAAGTTTTTTTTTTAATTAAATTCTGGTAGAAAATGAAGGTCAGAACTAGAGAAAAGAAGAATCTTATTTAATATTTAGTCAAAGTGAGGGGACAATGCAAACTTTGTTTGGAAGCCTCCCAGATTCTGCCCTGTGAATCTCTTATTTTGATTGGCTCTCATTTGTATCCTTTTGATATAATAAAACTATAATTATAACTCTAACTCTTTCCTCAGTTTTGTGAGTCATTCTAGTCAATTATCAAATCTGATAATATCAAATCTGAGAGTAGTTTTTGTCTCTCAAACTTGCAAGCTATGACAGAAGTCTTAGGCAGACTTGCTAATCTGGAGAGGACTGTTGCTTAACACTGAGTTTGGCTAATTATAAATATTCAGATAAATCAAGTACTCTTATTCCACCTACCTTTATTACTATATTCATATTCATTCTTTTGATGTTTATCCTAAACTTTCCATGAAGTCGCAAAGAGTTGGACACGACTGAGCAACTTTCACTTTATAATGTGTATGACTGATGCACTATCCTTTTATTTTAGGTCTGTTAACTATAACTGTTAGCAGTTATAACTATATAACTGTTTTATCTGCCTGAATTACTTCATTTTTGCTTCACATTTGAAGGATATTATAAAGTCTTTTCCAGTGGCTCAGTGGTTAAGAATCTGTCTGCAATGCATGAGCTGTAGGTTCAATCCCTGGTTCAGGAAGATTCCCCCGGAGAAGGGCATGACAAGCCACTCCAGTAATCTTGCCTGGAGAATCCCATGGACAGAGGAGCCTGGCAGGCTACAGTCCATAGGATCTGCAGAGTTGGAAACAACTGAAGCAAGTTAGCATGCATGTATGCATCAGAGTGTAAAAATCTAGGTTGATCTCATTTTCTTTCACTATTTGAAACTTAGATATACCCATTGTCATTTGAATTACTTTTATTTTCCTATTGAAAAATCAGTTGTATTGTGATTATTGCTTATTTGACTATAACGAGCTTTTATTTCTGGCTTCATTTAAATGTTTCTCTTTGTCTTTCACATTCATTGTTTTACTATGATATGTCTCAATATTATTTTGTTATAATTTTGTTGCTTGAATTTGTTGTTCTTTTTTGAATCTGTAGATTGAGATTTTTATTTTCTTTGAAATATACTCAATTGTCATATCTCCAGACAGTGTTACTGACTCATTTTTCTACTGTTCTAATTCTGCTGCTGCTGCTAAGTCGCTTCAGTTGTGTCTGACTCTGTGCGACCCCATAGACCACAGCCCACCGGGCTCTGCTGCCCCTGGGATTCTCCAGGCAAGAACACTGGAGTGGGTTGCCATTTCCTTCTCCAAAGCATGAAAGTGAAAAGTGAAAGTGAAGTCGCTCAGTCGTGTCCAACTAGTAGCGAACCCATGGACTGCAGGCTACCAAGCTCCTCTGTCCATGAGATTTTCTAGGTAAGAGTACTGAAGTGGCTTGCCATTGCCTTCTCCGGTTCTCATTCTAGGACCCCCAAATATATAAACATTCAACTATCCTCAAATTCTGATATAGTCCTTACATTGTTTTTGATGCTTCCAATGCATTTAACCCTCTCTAATGAAATCTGGAATTTTCACCGGTTTTTTTCAATCCATTGCTTTTTTTTTTTCTGTTACAAAACAAAATCCATAGCCAACTAAAGAGATGGATTTATTCAAGTTCTGAGATAGGAGACCATTCATTAATAAGAACCATTTCAAAGAAAATGAGGGAAAACTGGAGATTTAGAGACAAACTAACAGAGTCATCCATGAGTCTTGTACTTGGCATGAGGAAGGATAGAGGTGAGCCTTAACTTTGTCCATGACGAAAGATGAAATTGAGACTTGCACTGGGAGATATGAAAATACAGTGTATTTTTATCTTTTTCATAGTGAGATTTTCAACTGTCCCTGCTTTCTGAGAACATTGGACATAAATAAATTTCAATATTGTCATCTCTAGCTGTGCTTAATCTATTAGGTAAACTCACACACTCTGTTGTTAATTCCACTGATTTTGTTTCAAAGTCCCAAAGCATCTATTTGCTTTTTTAAATAAATTCCACTTTTTTGGTTAAACACAAATTTTCATTTATTTCCTTGAACATTTTAATCACAGTACCTTCAAAATATCTATAGTATAATGCCTCCCATAGCTTTGGTATTTATTGCTGCATTTCTTTTTTTTTCCCCCAATAATATTCGTTCTTGGTGTAGTTGCTAGCTTTTTATTGATTTTAGGAAAAGTTAAAAAGGACTTTCAAAATATTGTCATTCCTATATTAAATTCTGTATCCTGTCAGGCAGCTAGTATAGAAACACCTTTATCCCATCAGTGATGCCTATACTGAGTCTTAAAAGACTCAGTATAACCTTGTTTTACTTTATTATTTTAAAATGTCCAAAGCAGAAATTCATGATTTTTAGTATGGCCCCTCTTCCTGGACTCCCTGATCTCCTATTTTTCTCTCTTCAAAATCACATGTTTCCTTTATTTTTTTTCCTGTTTCTAATATACTTTTTTTCTATGGTTTTAATTGCTTCTCTTTCATAGATTCTCTATTCCTGTCTTTCTTGAGCCTCCTTCTTGAAAGAAACCCCCTCATAAAGTATTGGCTGCTTTTCCATTTTTATGATTCCTTTACACCAAACCTAAGTTAATTTTTATGGTTTTTCTAGTTGTTCTTGGCAGAAGCGATGCATATGACAAGCTACTCCATCATGGGTAGAACAGGAAATCTGCTTCCACTAATTTTTTTTTTGTGCTACTTTTCTTAAATTGAAACAAAACAGCTTTTAAAATAGTTCAGAGATATACTGACCTATGATTTGCTTTCATTGCAGCGGCAAGTAACTCTGTTTCTTGATGATTGTGCTGAAACATATTTGCTAAAATTTCAAGTTTCATTCACTCTTAAGAAATAAACTGCAGAATCATCATAAGATTTTTTTTTTTAAAGCAAACCAACTGGACTGAAAACAACAGCCAGTGTCTTTTTATAATGTATAGTTGTTTTCCTTGGGTTATTAATGCTTCCATCCATGAGTAGAACTAGTATGTGCTTCGAATAATTAAAAAAGATCTGTTGCTTGTTGATTTTGGATTTGTTTGCCCGAAATGCTGAATTAAATATTCAGTTAGTGAATGACATATGGCATTTCTTCACCGAAACATGGCCAATATGCCTTTTTCTTGGGGCACAGACCTTGTTTTCAACCAATTTTATAAGCTGTGCAGAATAACTGAATTCATGAATAGATCATTCAAGATTTATACATCACATATATTCAATGATTATCTTTGCCACAAAGTAAATCCAGAATCATGGCTAATAAATATTTATGAAGATAATACCTTTTCAGAATTCTAAATTTAGAAATCATATACAGGCTAACTGCTTCATTATAATTTTCTTTTGTCTTTGCTTGTTTGTCCTGTGCTGTGCTTAGTCACTCAGTCATGCCCAGCACTTTGTGACCCCATGGACTTTAGCCCACCAGGCTCCTCTGTCCATGGGAATTCTCCAGGCAAGAATACTAGACTGGGTTGCCATCTCCTCCTCCAAGGGATCTTCCCAACAGAGGGATTAAACCTAGGTCTCCTGCATTGCAAGCAGGTTTTTAACCACCTGAGACACCAGGGAAGCCCTTTGCTAGTTTGATATTATCTAATTCACAACATTTTTCATGGTTCTTCACTAGATCAATTTTGTTTATTGCTATCAGTACAATTTGGCATATAAAATGCATACCACCGTAATGGTAAATGAATTATTAACTAATCAAATTGCATTTCTATCATATCTACATGTTCAGTGAATAAGATTTTGTATTCTATTACTATTTTTAGAGGATTTAGCATGACATTTTTTCATGTATCATTTGGATATTTCCCCATACAGAAGCACTTAAATAAAAATTAAAACATGTAGAAGAAAAATCAATGGAATAATATTAAATATCATTTTGTGTAACCATGCTAAACCTGGTTAAGACTGACAATAAATAAATTTTTTTCTGAATTTCTTGGTATAAGTATACTAGATAATCATGATAGGAAATACAAGAGTACATGAATAATCCTGGATATGGATCAATGATGACATTTTAAGTTCTTTGAAGGTAAGGATACTGGTCAACAGAACTTGGTCATGTAGTTTCCTTATAATCCTATGCTTTGTGCATACTAGAGCTAAAATATATGTTTTATACTTATAAAATAATAGTTCGTGAGATTTCCTTAAAACTTAGCTGCAACTGAGAGGCAATAAAAATAAATGGCTTTCTGGTACTCTTGATTAGAAGGAAACAATTTTAGTTAGTTACTTGTCTCTATTCTCCTCATTTACTCATGGGAACATTACTCCCAGTGTGGTGACTTTGTATGGTGTCTATTTTGCTATACTACATTTCTTATCTTTCCCCTTTTCATAGGGTTGTGGGTAAAGTTACCCATAAGGGAAATTTCAGTGATATTTGGAAGGCTGATGTGAATAGAATATATATATATATATATATATATATATATATATATATATATATATTAGCATTCTAAAGGTTGAAGTAGAGCTAAGACCTTTTCAGCTTACTCAGTTTTTCATCCAACTATTCCTTTTGTTGGTATAGAGAAGCAGCCAGGCCCTTGGGTTTTGAGACTCTTGACAGATCTGTGCTTCAGCTTCTGAACGTATCAATCCACACACTAGTACAGTTCTGTCATAAAGGGTGCACAGATTATATTAATAACATAGGTTACTCCCATCAATGTTGGAGGCAATAAATCACCAATGTGGGTTCAATTTGCCCTTATTAATTCCATTTTGTCCTCATGAGGTCCTAGTTGTCTCATAGGTTCCTATTTATTCTCATGGATTCAAGTTTTCCTTTAATCTTCCCAAATTTAAATCCACTATTTCTTTTCATATCCTTGCCCTGATTTCAATTCCTATATCAAATGCAGAAGCAAAACTGCTTAAGCAGCTGTGGTACTTATGAAAGGTCTAATATCTATAACAAATTTTTATCTATTAAAACTCATTGTGGTTCTTGTTCTCTAATTAAAGCTTAAACTATACAAAATTTGGCACCACAAGTGATTCTGGCCTCACTCAGTTGTGTCTGACTCTTTGCAACCCCGTGGGCTGTAGCCCACCAGGCTCCTCCATCCATGGGATTCTCCAGGCAAGAATACTGGAGTGGGTTGCCATTTCCTTCTCCAGGGGATCGTCCCAACCCAGGGATCGAACCCAGGTCTCCCCCATTGCAGGTAGACGCTTTAACCTCTGAGCCACCAGGGATCAGAATTTTAAGAACAAATTTTTTGAACTGGTTTCACAGAACTATTTCTGGGAAATAGTTTAAAATTAGTTTAAAATTAGTTAAAATTAGTTTTAAAGATGTTAATGACTCTGTTTCTAGTAGCAAGTGGATCAATAGAAGTTCATGATATAAAATGACAAGAAATATTTTAATTATCATCTAGAGATATCTGTAATCAGGTGTTATAAAAGGTAAGTCTTTGGATGACTATATACTAATAGTTGCAGCTATAAAAAACATAGTAAAAATATGGAGTACTACAAAGCTGGTTTGGTTATTTCTAAATATTCTATTGACTTGGGAAATAAACTGATGAGTTTAGTACTTTAAAGTCTTAAGTCTGGGTCAGGTAAGGGACAAGAATGCTTCTATGAACTCCTGAAATGAAACCCTTGTATCCTCTACCCATGGAACTCAGATTTAAATATAAAGCCTTATTCCACAAGTAAATGACTTGTAATGCACATTTCATTTCTGACATCATGACTGTCCTTTGATTAACTTAGAACATTGATGTAGAATAGGGACTTTCAAAATTGGTAAGAATCTTTAAGATAATATTAAGATGTAGCTGGGATTAAAATCCTATACATAACCCTGAAATGCATTTACTATTATAAACAGATATTTTTCCCTTATGAAGAGGTTGGTCTCATTTTTCTTGAATATCCTGTAATGGACTTTTCTGAAGCATTTGACTTAAATAGAACTATTTATACTCCTTAATAACTACCCCCTTCATCTCTCATTGCTTCTGAACTCATAATCAGATTCAAACCCTGGGAGGCCAAAAACGGTAACTCTAAAAGTGTGAGACATGAGAAAGTACAGTAAGCATCACAAAAAAGGTAAGATTCAAGCTTCAGGAGTTGGTGATGATCAGGGAAGCCTGGTGTGCTATAGTTTCTGGTGTCGCAAAGAATCGGACACTACTGAGCGACTGAACTAAACTGAATGCTAATTTGTTTTCAGCAGAAATTTTGAGAACACTTTAGGAACATCTTCTAACACTACTGGAACATAGTGGAACATAAGGGTTGAATTATTTTTCATAAGTGCACTAGGCAGAGATTCTGGATTTAATGTACTATCAAGAAGTAAAGGGCAGAGAATTATTTTAGCATTGTGCTTGGGAGACTAAAACATAGATCCGAAGATAGCCTACACCAGCAGAGTTGAAGGATGTTTTAAAGGCTAGAATGAATTTATGATCTAAGGCTTACTCATAAACACTCCAAAATGATCCTCCCTTCACCAAGACTGTAAGAAACACATATTGAGAGAAACTTCAGAATTCATAGGAGCACTTCAGTGTCTATGCCCTGTAAGCAGAAGCTAGAGGAGCTGCAGGATCTGCTCAGAGGATTGTGCAGAGCCAGGTGCTGCTGCAGTGAACACAAATCACCACTGCTCTGCTGGCTCCCTTGTTGCCACAGAGCAGCAGTCACATGCTGGTGTGGCTATATGAGCTGTGTGACTCTGCTATGACTCCTGCAGTTCCTCCAGCTTCCACTGGATAATCTCATTCAATTTCTCCAAATCCTGAGCCAAGTATATATGTTACTCCATGGTGATGCATTTCCTGCTGATAGCTCATGTTATCGAGATCTGAGTTCGTCAGAGTCAGGTGTGGTTTTCAGTTAGGATTTGAACATACCCTTAGGAGGTCCATATTTTCCCTGGTCTCCCTCACTTTAAGTTTATCTTTTCTTTCCAATTGCCAGCTTGCTGACTTCAGGCATCATATCAGCTGCAAAAGCAACTATCTATCTTATATAGAGCATGAAGCTAGCTTCCACAACTTTGTAACATCTAACTCCTATAAGAGATGTCTTATTTTGCATCAGTCATAGGTTCTGATTCACTGATAAACTTTAACTGATATATCTGTCTATAGCACTGAGAATACAGGGATTATACAACTGGTTCTCTTCAACACCATTATAATATTAAAATTTAATATTATGTAGTTATTATGCTTAAAATAATTCAATGCCTTATCTGTAGCTCTGTGAATGTGGTCTATTAGCAAACTCCCTGTTGGCAAGTATGATTAGAAAACATGGCTGGGAAGAAACAAAAACAAGATAATTGGGAGGAATTGTGCTTATTAAAGAGCAATCAATAATAGTAAAAATAAATAAAACAAATAATAATAAAACTCTTGGTCACTTTTAACTTTATAGGCAGTGACACTGAAGAGTCATCTGGAGAGATACTGTCCACATTATGGGTCAATAAATATGCCTTAGAAGTGTCTTATTTGGAAGAGTAATTTCTTAAGGATAAATATAATATTTCTATTCTGCAAAGTCCAATGAAAGAATAGTCATAGATATAACTAGGAGTATATTTGAATGTAGAACAATTGACTGTTATGGCCCATCTTCTGCCCATCTTCATGTCCCAAATGATAGCAGGCTCTAAAGTTCTTACATTGCTGGAACTGTGAGAGTAAAAGTGTAGAGTGATAGAATGAGGATTGGAAGGCAAGGTTGGTTGGGGAAATTGCAGGAAACCTTTTATCAGAAAAAAGGAAATGAAGTGTGGAATGCTGCTTCTCAGGTATTCAATTAGTCAATTCTCCTTCAGTTCAGTTCAGTTCAGTTCAGTCACTTAGTCGTGTCCGACTCTTTGTGACCCCATGAATCGCAGCATGCCAGGCCTCCCTGTCCATCACCAACTCCCGGAGTTCACTCAGATTCACATCCATTGAGTCAGTGATGCCATCCAGCCATCTCATCCTCTGTCGTCCCCTTCTCCTCCTGCCCCCAATCCCTCCCAGCATCAAAGTCTTTTCCAATGAGTCAGCTCTTTGCATGAGGTGGCCAAAGTACTGGAGTTTCAGCTTTAGCATCAGTCCTTCCAAAAAAATTCCAGGGCTGATCTCCTTCAGAATGGACTGGTTGGATCTCCTTGCAGTCCAAGGGACTCTCAAGGGTCTTCTCCAACATCACAGTTCAAAAGCATCAATTCTTCAGCATTCAGCTTCCTTCACAGTCCAGTTCTCACATCCATACATGACTACTGGAAAAACCATAGCCTTAAATAGATGGACCTTAGCTGGCAAAGTAATGTCTCTGCTTTTGAATATGCTGTCTAGGTTGGTCATAACTTTTCTTCCAAGGAGTAAATGTCTTTTAATTTCATGGCTGCAGTCACCATCTGCAGTGATTTTGGAGCCCCCCCCAAAAAAAGTCTGACACTGTTTCCACTGTTTCCCCATCTATTTCCCAAGAAGTGATGGGACCAGATGCCATGATCTTCGTTTTCTGAATGTTGAGCTTCAAGCCATCATTTTCACTCTCCTCTTTCACTTTAATCAGGAGGCTTTTTCATTCCTTTTCACTTTCTACCATAAGGGTGGTGTTATCTGCATATCTGAGGTTATTGATATTTCTCCTGGCAATCTTGATTCCAGATTGTGTTTCTTCCTGTCCAGCGTTTCTCATGATGTACTCTGCATATAAGTTAAAAAAGCAGGGTGACAATATACAGCCTTGACGTACTCCTTTTCCTATTTGGAACCAGTCTGTTGTTCAATGACCAGTTCTAGCTGTTGCTTCCTGACCTGCATACAGATTTCTCAAGAGGCAGGTCAGGTGGTCTGGGATTCCCATCTCTCTCAGAATTTTCCATGGTTTATTGTGATCCACACAGTCAAAGGCTTTGGCATACTCAATAAAACAGAAATAGATGTTTTTCTGGAACTCTCTTGCTTTTTCCATGATCCAGTGGATGTTGGCAATTTGATCTCTAGTTCCTCTACCTTTTCTAAAACCAGCTTGAACATCAGGGAGTTCACGGTTCACGTATTCTTGAAGCCTGGCTTGGAGAATTTTGAGCATTAATTTACTAGCATGTGAGATGTGTGCAATTGTGCGGTAGTTTGAGCATTCTTTGGCATTGCCTTTCTTTGGGATTGGAATGAAAACTGACCTTTTCCAGTCCTGTGGCCACTGCTGCGTTTTCCAAATTTGCTGGTATATTGAGTGCAGCACTTTCACAGCATCATCTTTCAGGATTTTAAATAGTTTCACTGGAATTCCATCACCTCCACTAGCTTTGTTTGTAGTGATGCTTCTTAAGGCCCACCTGACTTCACATTCCAGGATGTCTGGCCCTAATCATATGTGATAGATATGTCATATCTATCTATATTATATATAATATCTATATATAAAGTCTTTTAAATACAATATATCTATAAGACTGTTTATATCTAGATATATAGCAATATAGATATATATTGTACAGAGATATGTAGATAGATCTAGATATTTATATCAATATTGATATAGATATAGACACAAATAGGTCTAAATATATATATTCTTTGTTAAATATTATTAATGACTGGAATGAATAAAAATGAGTATTTAAAATATCCCTTAAACTACTTTTTAAATGTATCTAAAATAGCATAGTGTTAAAAGCACAGATTCTAGAAATAGAGAGGCTGAGTTTGAACCCTAAGTTTACAATATGAAATTCCTCCATGTCTCTGTGTATTTATCTCCATACTGGATATTATAACAGTGACTGTTCCGTAAGGTCGTTTTGAAGTCTTCAGGAGTTCATAATAATCTTAATAATTTAAGATCTGAGAACAGTATTTAGCACATAAATGTTATAACTTATTTGATCTTAATTTCAGCATTTTTCTTTCTCTGCAAAAATAACATTTGTTTATTTATTTTTTTAGTTAGGGATATAGATTTAGCTCTGGAGAAGGAAATGGAAACCCACTCCAGCCTTATTGCCTGAAAAATGCCATGGACAGAGGAGCCTGGTGGGCTATGGTTCATGGTGTTGCAAAAAGTCAGGCATGACTGAGTGAATAAGCAAATGAATTTAGTTCTCAGAAGAATAATGCAGTGCAAATTCTTTACATGGTCTCATTTTCTCTGTATATCTATTGCTAAATTGGCAAAAAGAAACAAAAACTCTTTTCAAAAATGTCTGGTTTCTATGTAACAATCCATTGCCCAAAATTGGCTATGATAATTATGAAATCAACCAATTATTATTTTTCCAGCAGATGATGTTGAATCCAAATGTCATTTTACAAAGGAATTTTATTTTCCCCACTGATTTATATAGATGAAGTTATTTTGACATTGCATAAATAACAGAAGCAGAAGATATTAAGAAGAGTTGGCAAGAATACACAGAAGAACTGTAAAAACAGAGCTTCATGACCAAGATAATCATGATGGTGTGATCACTCACCTAGAGTCAGACATTCTGGAATGTGAAGTCAAGTGGGCCTTAAAAAGCATCACTACAAATAAGCTAGTGGAGGTGATGGAATTCCAGGGGAGCTATTTCAAATCCAGAAAGATGATGCTGTGAAAGTGCTGCACTCAATATGCCAACAAATTTGGAAAACTCAGCAGTGGCCACAGGACTGGAAAAGGTCAGTTTTCATTCCAATCCCAAAGAAAGGCAATGCCAAAGAATGCTCAAACTACTGCACAATTGCACTCATCTCACATGCTAGTAAATTAATGCTCAAAATTCTCCAAGCCGGGCTTCAGTAATACATGAACTGTGAACTCCCAGATGTTCAAGCTGGTTTTAGAAAAGGCAGAGAAACAAGAGATCAAATTGCCAACATCCACTGGATCATGAAAAAGCAAGACATTTCCAGAAAAACATTAATTTCTGCTTTATTGACTATGCCAAAGCCTTTGACTGTGTGGATTACAATCAACTGTGGAAAATTCTGAAAAAGATGGGAATACCAGACCACCTGACCTGCCTCTTGAGAAATCTGTATGCAGGTCAGGAAGCAACAGTTAGAACTGGACATGGAACAACAGGCTAGTTTCAAATAGGAAAACGAGCACATCTAGGCTGTATATTATCACCCTGCTTATTTAACTTATATGCAGAGTACATCATGAGAAACCCTGGGCTGAAAGAAGCACAAGCTGGAATCAAGATTGCCGGGAGCAATATCAATAACCTTAGATATGCAGATGACACCACCTTGATGGCAGAAAGTGAACAGGAACTAAAAAGCCTCTTCATGAAACTGAAAGAGGAGAGTAAAAATGTTGGCTTAAAGCTCAACGTTCAGAAAACTAAGACCATGGCATCTGGTACCATCACTTCATGGGAAATAGATGGGGAAACGATGGAAAGTGTCAGACTTAATTTTTTATTTTTTTGGACTCCAAAATCACTGCAGATGGTGATTGCAGCCATGACATGAAAAGACACTTACTTCTTGGAAGGAAAGTTATGACCAACCTAGTTAGCATATTGAAAAGCAGAGACATTACATTGCCAACAAAGGTCCATCTAGTCAAGGCTATGGTTTTTCCAGTGGTCATGTATGGATGTGAGAATTGGACTGTGAAGAAAGCTGAGATCTGAAGAATTGATGCTTTTGATCTGTGGTGTTGGAGAAGACTCTTGAGACTCCCTTGGACTGCAAGTAGATCCAACAAGTCCATTCTAAATGAGAATAGTCCTGGGTGTTCTTTGGAAGGAATGATGCTGAAGCTGAAACTCCAGTTCTTCGACCACCTGATGCAAAGAGTTGACTCACTGGAAAAGACTCTGATGCTTGGAGGGACTGGTGGCAGGAGAAGAAGGGACGACAGAGGATGAGATGGCTAGATGGCATCAGCGACTCGATGGACATGGGTTTGGATGAGCTCCAGGATTTGGTAATGGACAGAGAGGCCTGGCATGCTGCAATTCATGGAGTCTCAAAGAATCAGACACGACTGAGCGACTGAACTGAACTGAACTGAAGGACTCTTTTCATTGGACATAATTCTTCAGATTTATCAGGTGTCTCTAAAGAAGATGTTATTGAATAAACAACTTATTCAACTTCAGCGTTGTAAATAATTGGGACAAGAAGGTTTCCAGCCAAGGTAGGTTAAAAAATAAATAGAGCATGCAGAGATGTCTGACAAGGTAATATGTCCATAGAATCTATCAGCTTTCCTGGGGCACTGAAAAATTTCTATTGTCAGCATGATATTCTGTATCATGTCTATATCTTGACATAACCTTTCTTTAAGATTGAATACTTTGAAATATGTCTAGGGTATGCTTTCTTAAGAGTGGAATTAGAGCTAACAGAATTGAAATATTTTTGAAAGTAGATAATCTTCAAGTGGACAACTTATTAAAAGAGAACAGAAAAAGTGGATTTCTCCTTCTCTTGGTAAAGAAAAGGTATTTCAACTTTGAAAAATTTATCTTTAGAATAAAGTTTATAGTTGAAAAGCGTTTTGCTAACAAATTATCCTCCTGTATCTATGTGTTTCCCACAGCATAAGAAGGAATGGACCTGACGTTTTCCTACATCTACAGAAATATCACAGTTTTTAGAATAAAAACATATACATGCAATATGAAAATTTGTTGCAAATGAAAACAAACTGACCTGAGAAAAGTTAATAGCTTGATTCAAATAATCAAATAAAAATAATTTTGAGAAGGTTAAATTTAAAGATTAGATGTTACAAAGTGCGTTTTAAGAAAATTCTCTTGATCTTCAAATTAGCCATTATGTATTGTTAACCTGCACATTTGGTAGACAAATAACTATTCAAAGCTTCCATCATGACCCCTGTGAGAATCTGTTTTTTGTTTTTTTTTGTTTTTTGTTTTTTTGTTTTTTAGTAAACTGGATCGCATCACTTGTTAGCCTTAATTTCTATGTCCTTTGAATTCCCTAAACACTATTTATCTCTTCCATTCACTTGTAAATTAATCATGGATAGCAAGATGACATTTATTTAAATCATGCCATACTAATTAGTTTTTTTGTGTGTTTTGTGTTACCTTTAAGGTATTAAACTTCCAGATGGCAATGAGTTTTCTCTCATTTTTTTTTTTTTTCTATTAGGGTACTATGCCACATATTTTGTTGCTCTTAATATCTCTCTAGCTTATCCTTGCACACGCACATAAGAATTTTACTGTTTTTCTTCAAAGAATAACATAATGTAAAATGTGTAATTAAGTACTACATCACTAACATCAATAAATACTTGTTCATCTTAATCTCAATTTCACATGAAAAAAATTTTGTCAAATGCATAATATGTATGAAACTTCTTAATGACCTCACTTATTAATATTTTTAATTGCTGTGCAGCATGTGGGATCTTAGTTCCCTAACCAGGAATAAATATGTGTTTCCTCCATTGGGAGCACAGAGCCCTAGTCACTGGACTACCAAGGAATTCCAAGTGCCTCATTTAGTCAGACACGACTGAGCAACTTCATCTTCACTTTTCACTTTCGTGCGTTGGAGAAGGAAATGGCAACTCACTCCAGTGTTCTTGCCTGGAGAATCCCAGGGACGGAGGAGCCTGGTGGGCTGCCATCTATGGGGTCACACAGAGTCGGACGTGACTGAAGTGACTTAGCAGCAGCATTTTAAAGAGGGCTTCCCCGGTGGCTCAGCTATGAAGAACAAGCCTGCCAGTGCAGGAGCTGTAAAAGATGCAGGTTCAATCTTTGATTCAGGAAGATCCCATGGAGAAAAATATGGCAATCTGCTCCAGTATTCTTGCCTGGAAAACTGCATGAACAGAGGAGTCTGACAGGCTACAGAGTCCATAGTGTTGCAAAGAGTCAGACATGACAGAGTGCACACACATTTTTAAAGATAAATTGAACATGACATTTTTTTTTTCTCTCTCTATTTAGCATCTCCTCTGAAGCCCTATACATTTGGGAAAAGCAGATCACATGTCACCTCCTCCAGGAAGACTTTAATAGTCCTCACTCGTTTCCCCTGTGTTCTCAGATATACTCCCATAGTTGCTGCATATCTTGTTCAGTCTACTCAGCTATGTTTGACTCTTTGCGACCCCATGAACTGCAGCATACCAGGCTTCCCTGTCTTTCACCATGTCCTGGAGCTTGCTCAAACTCATGTCCATTGAGTTGATGATGCCATTAAACAATATTGTCCTCTGTTGTCCCTTTCTCTTTCTGCTTTCAAACTTTCCCAGCATCAAGGTCTTTTCTAATGAGTTGGCTCTTTGCATCTGGTAACCAAAGTATTGTAGCTTCAGCTCCATATCTCAGAGCACAAGTCATTTTGTAATATACAACCTCTTCCATGTG
The DNA here is from genome assembly GCF_016772045.2 of Ovis aries. Classification (NCBI taxonomy): domain Eukaryota; kingdom Metazoa; phylum Chordata; class Mammalia; order Artiodactyla; family Bovidae; genus Ovis; species Ovis aries. The sequence continues at coordinate 76,037,820 of NC_056059.1, forward strand.
TTCCCACTAAGCTATCACTACTTTCAGGCAAGATTTCCACTTCACTTCATACCTGGTATGACACCCAGTATCTGGAACATTAGGCTGTAAGCTACATCCAACTAAAATGAGATATGATGCAAATAATTTATTCATCCAGGAGTCTAGCCATATATACCTACATATGGCACTATGACTGTAAAAATATCATCAAATGCACATTTTTGTTTTATAATTATTTTTATATATTTCTGAACAATCCATTCTGAACGGATGGATATTTGAGGAGGTCCTGTAAATAGGACTATAAAATATAAGACAAAGGGTTAAAACTAGTTTGAAAAGCAATGATACTGCTGAGGATGCTGAAATACTGGAGAAAGGACTTATTCTGTGAGGAAATACTACCTTGTACTAGCTAGTGCAGTTCCTGAGACCACAGGAACTGCTAGACCAGCGAAGGCTTCTGCTGTTGTGTGTGTAGCTAGGTGGGGCAGTTAAGGGTTATCTAGAAAGTAGAAAAGTTTTGCTCTATGCAGACAGACTGGCTCTACAGAGAGAAAAAGAGGAGGGAGGGAGGCTGAAAGGGACCACATAATTCTCCCCAACTTACCAATCTAGCATAATTTTCCAACTCCTCTGATGCAGAATGAGTGACAGCATAGAGACCGGCCATGCTTATTTAACTTTCTGTATGTGGAAAGAGATAGCAAGGGCAGGGAAGGTACACTGAAAGACTAGAGCAAGTAGACAAATGTATTTCTGTCAGATTCCTGTGTTAGGAATATTGCCATGTAATTTCACCATCTTTTCTTTTTCTCTCAAGTGAGTGATCAGTGGTGATTGAAAACAGGAAAAAAACAAAAGTGGCAAAATAAGTAAGTTCAGACCTGATTATAGCAAATATCAGAAAGTGAGAAAACATACTATAACCTAGACTCATGTTTCATATCTAATGGACAGTGGCTATAATACAGTCAATACTTTAGATATGGCTCCTGCCAGTAAGTATGACTGTTAAAGACATTGACCATTTTCCAGATGTAATTCACAGTTTGTAAACCATAAATTCATTCTCAGTCTCCTTCTTTCCTTATATTTTCCTGCTGTCTCTTGATTTTTTTCTACTTCCATTGTTACCACATTCTGTCTTTCTATCTAGTCCCAAATCAGTTATGTTTTGACCCTCAATATTCTTTTTGAAACTATATAACTGCCAAGTGTCCTTCTCTAAATCCCTGTTTTATCTTGAGGAAGGTGTGCATATGCCTATGTAACACATTTGGACTAAACTTCCTTAATAGTATGTTTTTTTCTTGCAGTTCACTAACATTATACTGCTCTATTTTACAGAAAGCAGAAAATTTTATGAGTTCAATTTAGTTTGCATTACAAAGCAGTAACTAAAATCATGAATTTGCTTACAAATAAGCAATTTATGGCTTCAATGAACTCTTTTTGTGTTTATAGGCTTCAGCAGGAAGACATGATATTTAATGTCTTAAAAGTAACACGCCCCCAGTAAATTTAGGGACCAATATGATAAATAATATGAGAGTAGTCTTGTTGAAAGGGACAAAATATGTTTGCATTATATGAGAAAAATTACTATATAAAAAAATAGTGGTGATATTATTGTGGCAATGTCCTGTCACACCCAGATTGCTCCCTGAAGGAATAAGTGCATATTTTTTTACCTTATTGATAGGAAGTCTAAAGCATGCAATGATGGTGTGAGTAAACTCTATTTTGAACTGTCTGTGAGGAAAAAATTATGTAAATGAAGTATCTCAATATAATGTTCAAAAAGAGATTAACTTTTTACTTGCTTTTTGAATATAGTAACTAGTCCTGTTTTTACTTTCTGATAATTATGAGATCTATGATTTTGGTGAGCCATAGCATGATGTAAGTTACATCTAGATGTATGAGTTTAAAAAGAAACAAATAATCCACCTCATTCATATTTCAACTTGTCATTTTTTTTTTCTAATTATACGTAAGTAAGAAATTTAGCCTCTAAGTATGAAGTTGAAATCTTTTTAGGGAAAATATTTGTTTCACCACTAATTTAAAATGTATTACACTGATTTCTGAAGTCTTGGTTCTACAAGACTTTTATTGCTGCAACATAAATTAAGTGGATAAAGTGCTTGAGAATGTATCTTAAAATTTTGAGTAATTTAAATTTAGTGTAGGATTTTAAAAGCCTCACCATTACTATTTTGTAAATTATCCAACAAAAAAGTGCAATGATCAATTGAGATTCTGTAATTGAATCCCCATTAACTGGATTATTTAAAATGAAATTTAATAAATGATATGCTATTTTTATTGGTTAAATTAATTTTGATAGGGATTTAGCTGATATGATGGTGTTCATGCTACTGCTAAGTCACTTCAGTCATGTCCGACTCTGTGCGACCCCATAGACTGCAGCCCACCAGGCTCCCCTGTCCCTGGGATTCTCCAGGCAAGAATACTGGAGTGGGTTGCCATTTCCTTCTCCAATGCATTAAAGTGAAAAGTGAAAGAGAAGTCGATCAGGCCTGTCTGACTCTTACCAACCCCATGGACTGTAGCCTACCAGGCTCCTCCATCCATGGGATTTTCCAGGCAAGAATACTGGAGTGGGGTGCCATTGCCTTCTCCAGATGGTGATCATAAGAATTGCCTAATATGTGGGTTTTCAATTTATTTGTTAGATGTGGCCACGTCATCAGATATCTAATAACTCAGTATATGGTATTGATTTACAGATATGGATTGATTCAATTTCCCATTTTCACCAGTCTGTGTACTTAAATTATTTTTTTCCCTATGCTATAATTCTGAAGCAATGATTTGTGAATCTGAGGAATTAGTCAAATTATTTAATTGCAAGATAATAAAGCCTTTCTTATATTCCTGGAACATAATTTATTTACCCAGTCTGCCAAGTATTTATGGCTATTGATAATAGAACATTACCACTTTTTATTTAATTGGTTTTTCCAGTAATCATGTATGGATGTGAGAGTTGGACTGTGAAGAAGGCTGTGCGCCAAAGAATTGATGCTTTTGAACTGTGGTGTTGGAGAAGACTCTTAAGAATCCCTTGGACTGCAAGGAGATCCAACCAGTCCATTCTGAAGATCAGCCCTGGGATTACTTTGGAAGGAATAATGCTGAAGCTGAAACTCTAGTACTTTGGCCACCTCATGCGAAGAGTTGACTCATTGGAAAAGACTCTGATGCTGGGACGGATTGGGGGCAGGAGGAGAAGGGGACGACAGAGGATGAGATGGCTGGATGGCATCACTGACTCGATGGACATGAATCTGAGTGAATTCTGGGAGTTGGTGATGGACAGGGAGGCCTGGCATGCTGCGATTCATGGGGTCACAAAGAGTTGGACATGACTGAGTGACTAAACTGAACTGAACTGACCATATGAAATCTATAAATATGTTAGAATTAAACTCAACTGCCAATTGTTAACTTGAATTGCTTTACTGTCCTCAAGTAGCAACAGAGATTCACAGAATATAGGCAATTCAGCTACCTACATTTGTCACCAATAAGTTTTGCTCAACACTCAGATAGTTCACAAGACATTCCTCCTGCCAGAATATTAAACAAGATTCTCTCAAGTTAGTCCTTTTCCAATATAGCATCCATTACATTTAATTGGATAGCAGAATGGGGTGAATATCAGGAGACTGGATAAAGCTAGTTTTCAGATACTTTTCTTTTCTTTTCTTTTTTTTCAGTCTTAGGAGAATCTCTCATTTTATCTCCATCAGCTTTCTTAGCATCTTGCAATTCTTAGCATTAGCAGATAAGAACTCAAGACTCTGACAAGTGGGTTCCTCTTGCTAGGTCAGAAGAATGTAAGAACAGAGAGGCAAGGAAAAAGATAAACAATATTGCAAGTCAAGCATAATAGCATTTATCACTGGGAAAGGGTGAGTTATTTGAGGAAAATTAATTTGGAGACCATAAAATAGAATCAACAGAAGTCAAAACATTGTATTTCTTGATCCCAGTTGCTTTTCTTAACTCCAGAATGTTAATTGAATTTGAGTAAAACCACCCTGTCATAAATTTCTTCAACTTCAAAAAGCTCAAACAAAAATGTGATTAACCACTCTTTTTTAGACAACTGGGAAATTAACTAACAATAATATTTGATAAAAGTTCTTAAGGAACTATTGCTTACAATTATGTAAACAGAGACTAGAGATTGGTTCAAGATAGCAGAGTAGAATGATGTATGTTCATCTTCTCCTGCAAGAACACCAAAATTGAAACTAGCTGTTGAACAACTTTTGACCAAAGGATGCTGGAACCCACCTTCTCAAAAAAAAAAAAAAAAAAAAAGATACCCCGTATCCAAGGACAAAGGAGAAGCCACAACAAGACGGTAGGAGGGGTACAACCACAATCAAATCAAATCACACACCTGCCAGGTGGGAGACTCACAAACTGGAGAACAATAATAACATATAATTACTCACACTGTTGCAAAGGTTCTAGACCCTACACCAGGTTTCCCAGACTGAGGATCTTGCAGAGGGACTGGGAATCCTCAGGGAATCTTATTTGAAGGCCAGTGGGATTTGACTACAGAACTTCCACAGGACAGGGGAAATAGAGACTCTACTCTTGAACAGCACAAACAAAACCTTGATCCAAGGGAAAGGATCAGTAACCTCACAGAGACTGAGCCAGACTGTCTGTGAGTGTTTGAGGGTCTCCTGTGGAGACATGGATCAGCAGGGTCCTGCCACAGGGACAGGGGCACTGGCAGAAGCAGTTCTGGGAGGCTTTTGTTAGGGTAAGTCCTCTTGGAGGTTGCCATTAGTCCTACCATTGAGCCTGTAGACTTCAAGACTGGGTAACCTCAGGGCAAACAACTAACAGGGAGGGAGCACAATTCCAACCATCAGCAGACAATTAGATTAAAGATTTACTGAGCATAGCCTTTGACTGTGTGGATCACAATAAACTCTGGAAAATTCTGAAAGAGATGGGAATACCAGACCACCTGACCTGTCTCTTGAGAAATCTGTATGCAGGTCAGGAAGCAGCAGTTAGAACTGGACATGGAACAACAGACTGGATCCAAATAGGAAAAAGAGTACCACAAGGCTGTATATTGTCACCCTGCTTATTTAACTTATATGCAGAGTACATCACGAGAAATGCTGCACTGGAAGAAACACAAACTGGAATCAAGATGGTCAGGAGACATATCAATAACCTCAGATATGCAGCTGACACCACCTTTATGGCAGAAAGTGAAGAAGAACTATAAAGCCTCTTGATGAAAGTGAAAGTGGAGAGAGCAAAAGTTGGCTTAAACCTCAACATTCAGAAAACGAAGATCATGGCATTTGTTCCCATCACTTCATGGGAAATAGATGGGGGCACAGTGGAAACAGTGTCAGACTTTATTTTTTTGGGCTCCAAAATCACTGCAGTCATGAAATTAAAAGACGCTTACTCCTTGGAAGAAAAGTTATGGCCAACCTAGATAGCATATTCAAAAGCAGAGACATTACTTTGCTGACTAAGGTCCGTCTAGTCAAGGCTATGGTTTTTTCAGTAGTCATGTATGGATGTGAGAATTAGACTGTGAAGAAGTCTGACCACTGAAGAATTGATGCCTTTGAACCGTGGTGTTGGAGAAGACTCTTGAGAGTCCCTTGGACTGCAAGGAGATCCAAGCATTCCATGCTGAAGGAGATCAACCCTGGGATTTCTTTGGAAGGAATGATGCTAAAGCTGAAACTCCTGTACTTTGGCCACCTCATGTGAAGAGTTGACTCACAGGAAAAGAATCTGATGCTGGGAGGGAATGGGGGCAAGAGGAGAAGGGGATGACAGAGGATGAGATGGCTGGATGACATCACTGACTTGATGGGCGTGAGTTTGAGTGAACTCTGGGAGTTGGTGATGGACAGGGAGGCCTGGTGTGCTGCGATTCATGGAGCCACAAAGAGTCAGACACAACTGAGCAACTGAACTGAACTGAGTATGGCCCTGCCCATTAGAGAAAGATCCAACTTTCCCCACAGCCAGTCCCTCCCATTAGGAAGCCTGCACAAACCTCTTATCCTCATCCATCAGAGGGCAGACAGAAGGAGCAAAAACTATAATCTCACAGACTCTAGAACAAAAACCACAACAACAGAAAGCTAATGAAAATGAAAAGAAATAGGATTATGTCCCAGATGAAGGAACAAGTTAACCCCTCAGAAAAACAACTAAATGAAGTAGAAACAGGTGCTATTTCAGAAAAAGAATTCAGAATAATGATAATGAAGATGATCCAGGATCTCAGAAAAAGAATGAAGGCAAAGACTGAGAAAATGCAAGCAATGTTTACCAAAGACCTGGAAGAAATAAAGAACAAACAAACAGAGATGAACAATACACTAGAAAGAATTAATAGCAGAATAATAGAGGCAGAAGAATGGATAAGTGATCTGGAAGACAGAATGTGACCTGGAAGACAAAACCACTGCCTCAAAACAGAACATAGGAAAAAGAATGAAAAGCAATGAAGACAGCCTGAGAGACCTCTGGGGCAATGTTAAAAACATGAACATTCACATTATAGGGGTCCCAGAAGAAAAAGAGAGACAGAAAGGACTTGAGAAAGCATCCAAAGACATAATATCTGAAAACTTCCTGAACATGGAAAAGGAAACAGTCAACCAAGTTGAGGAAGCACAGAGGCTCCTAAGCAGGACAAACCCAAGAAGGAATACAACAAGACACATAGTAATCAAACTGACAAAAATTAAAGACAAAGACAATATAAATATATTACTATTTACATTTATGGTAATTATCAATATGCATGACCCTATTATCCTTTTATTCAATGTTTTGGGTTTAATTAATTAATTTATTTATTTATTTTTGCAGATCTTTTCCTTTTCTTGTTTTTTCTGCCTAGAGAAGTTTCAGAAGATCTTCCCGACCCAGGGATCAAACCCGGGTCTCCTGCATTGGAGGCAGACGCTTTAACCTCTTAGCCACCAGGGAAGCCCAAAATTAAAGACAAAGACTATATATTAACAGATTAAAAGGGGGGGGGAGACAAATTAATATACAAAGGAAATCTGCTAAGTTATCAGCTGATTTCTTAACAGAACTCTAAAAGCCAGAAAGGAATGGCATAAAATATTCCAAATGATGAAAAGGAATAACCTACAACCAAATTTATTTTACACATCAAGACTCTTGATCAGATTTAGTGCAGAAAACAAAGGTTTACAGGCAAACAAAAGTTAATATAATTCTGCAAAACTAAATCAGTTTTACAACAAATGCTAAAGAAACTTCTCTAGGCAGAAAATACAAGAAAAGGAAAAAATCTGCCAAAAAAAAGAATAAAGAAATAAAATAAACCCAAAACATTGAATAAAAGGATAATAGGGTCATGCATATCGGTAATTACCATAAATGTAAATGGATTAAATGCCCCAAATGAAAGACATAGTCTGGCTGAGTGGATACAAAAACAAAACCCATACATATGTTTCTACAAGAGACCCACCTCAGACATAGGGACACTTATAGACAGAAAGTAAGGGGATGGGAGAAACTTTTCCAGGAAAATGGAATTCATAAGAAAGCTGGAGTAGCAGTACTCATATCAGGTAAAATATACTTTAAAATAAAGATGGTTTTAAGGGACAAAGAAGTTCACTACATGATGATCAAGGGTTCAGTCCAACAAGAAAATATAGCAATTAGAAATATATATGCACCCAACATAGGAGCACCTCAATATGTAAGGCAAATACAAATATAAAGGGAGACATTGATAGCAACATCATAATAGTGGGAGGCATTAACACTCCATTCTCCATCAATGGACAAATCATCTGGAAAGAAAATTAATAAGGAAACACAGGCCTTAACTGACATTTTAGAGGAGCTGGACTAGATATTTATATATTCCACCAAAAAGCAACATGCTACACCTTCTTCTCAAAGGCTCGTGGAACATTCTCCAGGATTAACTACATAATGGACAACAAGGCTGTGGTAAATTTAAGAAACTTGAGATTATAGCAATCATTTTTTTCTCCAATCACAATGCTATGCAAATAGAAATAAACTACAAGCAAAAACCCTAAATAAACATAAAAACTTGAGGAAGCTAAATAATATGCTACTCAACAACCATTGGATCATTGAATAAATCAAAGAAGAAATTTAAAAAAAGGAAAGCAAAAAACCTAGACACATGTGACATTGAAAGCACAAAGATCCAAAACTTATGGAATGCAGCAAAAGCAGTTCTGAGAGGAAAATTTATAGCAATACGATTTTACCTCAAAAAATAAGAAAAATCTCAAACAAACAGCCTAAACTTACACCTAAAACAACTAGAAAAAGAAGAACAGCAAAACCTAACGTAGTAGATGGAAAGATATCACAAAGATCAGAGCAGAAATAAATGAAGTAGAGACTAAAAAAGCAATCACAAAAATGAGTTAAACTAAAAGCTGGTTCTTTGAAAAGATAAACAGAATTGATAAAACTTTAGCCAGACTAACCAAGGAAAAAAAGGAGAGGACTCAAATCAATAAAATTAGAAATTAAAAAGGAGAAGTTACAGCTAACTCCATAGAAATACCAAGGATTACAAGAGACTACTGTGAATAACTGTATGCAAAAAAAAAAAAAAAAAAAAGAAAGAAAGAAAGAAAAAAAAAAGACAATCTGGAAGGAATGGACAAATTCTTAGAAAGGTACAGTTTTTTTCTGGTAGCTCAGATGATAAAGAATCCACCTGCAATGTGGGAGACCTGGGTTTGATTTCTGGGTTGGGAAGATCCTCTGGAGAAGGGAACAGTTACCACACACTCCATTATTCTGGCCTAGAGAATCCCGATGGACAGAGGAACAAATCAATAAAATTAGAAATTACAAAGAAGTTACAGCTGACTCCACAGAAATACCAAAGATTATAGGAGATTGCTGTGAACAAATGTCTGCCAATAAAACAGACAACCTGGAACAAATAGACATATTCTGGAAAGGTACAGTCTCCCTAGAATGAACCAGGAAGAAATAGAAAATATGAACAGACCAATCACAAGCACTGAAATTGAAAGTGTGATTAAAAACCTCCCAACAAACAAAAGTCCAAGACTCAATTTTATTGTCAAATTTTATCAAACATTTATAGAAGAGTTAACACCTATCCTTCTGAAACTGTTCCAAAAAGTTGCAGAGGAAGGAAAACTTTCAAAATCATTTTGAGTCCACCATTACCTTGATACCAAAACCAGACAAAGATACTATGACAACAACAAAAAAAGAGAAAATTACAAACCAATATCACTGATGAACATAGAATCAAAAATCTTCAACAAAATATTAGCAATCCATGTTCAGCAATACATTAAAAAGATCACATATCATGATCAAGCGGGATTTATCTCAGGGATGCAAGGATTTTTCAACATCGGCAAATCAATCACTGTGATTCATCACATCAAAAAACTGAAGGATAAAATCCATATAATCATCTCAATAGATGCAGAAAAACTTTTGACAAAACTATGCACCCATTTATGACTAAAAACTCTCCAGAAAGTGGGCATAGAGTGTACATGCCTCAACATAATAAAGACCATATATGACAGGCCTGCAGCTAGCATTTTACTCACTGGAAAAAAGCTAAAAGCATTCCCTCTAAGATCAGGAACAAGACAAGGATGTTCATTCTCACCACTTTAATTCAACAAAATTTTGGAAGTCCTAGCTACAGCAATCAGAAAAGAAAAAGCGGTAAGGGGATTCCAAATTGGGAAAAAAACAAACAAACAAACAAACAGATTTAGAATACATCAAAATAAAAGTAATAACTAAGACATATTTATAAAGTTTGAGTAAAGTAACAACAGTTCTTGCCAGTTTTAGTTTTCACCATCATTCCTGCTTGATCTTATTAACCCTTAATATTTTTAATATTTGAAATATTGGAACATTCACAATAATTCCTAATACAGTCATCTTTGAGTAGCTGAAAAAAATTTACAAACATTAATGGTAAAGTTCTAATTTATTGAATATTTAACAAACTAATTATCTAGTGTTGTGTATATGAAATTTAATTAGTTGTTGGATAGCCTGTTGAAATGACCTAGCAACTTTTGTGGGTTAGAGTGAAGGGAAGTTATGAGAGAAGGATGGAATGAGTATTTATATAATAAGCCAATGATCCGTGAAACACTTGACTTAGTTATTGACTATAAATGTGGAACTCAAGAAACAGTGTGAAATACAATTGCTTCTCCATGTGTTGGTAACTACTGCTCATGAAAGCTCATCTTTTTATAGAACCTGAAATTTTACCCCTGTGGAGATAACTTCATGCCATCTATTGGCTATATGAATATCCTAGATTCACTTGACATCCACTTGTCGTCTTTTCCCACAATCCAGATTCTCTGCTGACATCCTCACTATTGAGGATGTCAATAGTTATTTAACTGCAGGATGATACATTGATTCTTGTTACTTCACTCACTCCACTATACAGTAAAGCTTCATCTCTCATTCCACACTCCTGTGGATTATTTTGTCTTCCTTATTGCCATAGACTTCTGTCATCAATCTATGTTTAGTGTATTGGTTTATTTCTGAATCCAACTTTTCCACATCTAATTACTTAACATTTAGTTTTGAAAATGAATAAACTTTAAAAATTGTTTGGAACATTTAACATCTAACATTATAGCATTTTTTTTCTAAAATATTATTTACTCATGTCAATCTTTGACTTAAATTCTTTCAATACCTCATTAAAATCTCTTCTGTGATTTTTTTAATGTTATATTCCTATTTGCCTTTCTAATCTTATCTCACTCTATATTATCAAAAATTTTATTACAACAAAATTAATATTCATATTTTTCCCAGTATTTATTGGGAACAATTTGTAGATGACTTTGTGATTTTTATCATGTAATTTTTCTCACCTGAAATACATTCTTCTTTATTTTTCCTTTCCCTAATACCTCATTCAGTAATAAAGCAAAAAACAACAACAACAACAACAACAACAAAACCTCATCAGCAACATCACCTAGACTATCAGCATCCTTGGAGGGTGCATTTCTTTTCATTTACATGTAACATAGGCATGCTTACATGGATCATCATTTTTACTTTGTTTAATACGCAATCTTTTTTTCTTTCAGCTTAGCTCTTTAGAAAAAAAAGCAACGTTTCTCTCCATATGTCTGTTCCTAGGGCTTAAACTCAGTGTCCTACAATATGTGGTCAGGGAAAATATTTTAATCTTAGAGATGACTGGTGATAAGAAATACAGGGCAGTCAACTACCAAATAGTCTGTGAATTATTCTCTGAAAATATCTAGTGAATATTATCTTTCTTTGAGGGTAAGTGAGTGAACCTTGGATTTAGATTATGCATATTTTAAGATGAACATTAAATACATCCCTGCATAGGACAGCCTGGGATTTTAAGCATAGTTCTTCTACTGATAAATTCTATAACTTTAGTTAAGTCATGAAACTATTTAAATACAGCCATTACTGAAGTATATAGGTGATAATAATATATTTGCTTATTAGCTTAAGAAAAATAAGAAGAAATGTATATTATCGCAATTTGTCAAAGGACAGTGTACTCAAAATTAATTCAAAACTACATTTGTTTAATACTTTTTCAAGATTAAGTATACTAGAATAAAAGTATTTGCATAAGCTGTCACCATAATACTAAGCATTTTTAGTTCATTTTATAATACTTTAGATCTTTAGATGTTACATTATAATTCACATATCTTTTATGAGTGCAAACTTTCTGTAAAAAAAAAAAAAACTCTGCTCAAGAATGCTGCCAATGTTTTTTAACAAGTTCACATTTGTTTATTAATTTTGATATAAATCTTCAATAGCATTTGCCATATCTACAGATGGCAATATCACATGAACAAGCAGAAGAGTAAATGGGAATGATTTAATGATGAGCTGTAGAATTTAATAGCGATAAATAGACATAACTTAAAGGTTCCAATTCACTTCCTACTTGATTATATATGAGAAATAATAACTGAAAAAATAACAATTCTGCTTAATAATATACTTTCTAAAATGTAATAACTATCTATTGCATATAATGCATACTTCTTAACATTTTAGGTTATCTAAAGCTGAATAGAGCATCTTTAGCAAGCAGGGTAACCCCAGGATTAGATAAATCAGACTGGAAAATTAGAAATGAATCAGTACATTCTTATTCAGCAGATTATGTGAGAATCTTCCTTATCTCCACTTATTCCTGAATATTTGTTTAACTCCTTTCCAGAATTTAGTGTTTATTAACATGGTCTACAATCTCAAAATTGACCTCATTTTCTAACATGGACATGTTTCTGGATCCTAAGTGTCTCTTCAATTTTTTCCATTCTGCATTTCAGGATTCCCCCTGTCCTGCTTGATAGACATATCAGTGAAATGGCTAGTTATGTGTGCTGATGAAACTGCAAAATTATGTAACTTAACTGATGAAAAAAATAATTCTATCTTCAAGATTCTCATATCTAATAGAGGATCAAATAAATAAGTCTGCAGTAGAGCTTGAAATAAATAACTTCCAAGAGTTGTCAAAGTCTACCAGAGGACTTCCTTATAAGATATAACCATGATATGCAAGGTTGAATACCTTCAGAAGTGAAATAAAAATATACCTAGTAATTATAAATAAATGTAGGCAACATTTATGTAACAGTTAATATGCATTTAGCACTATGATACATTATTTACTGAGATTAATTTGTGAGGGTGTAAATATTCCAAGGTGGCTCAGTGATAAAGAATCTGCCTACCAAGCAGAAGACCTGGGTTCAACCCCTGGGTAAGGAAGATTTCCTGGAGAAGGGAATGCCTACCCAGTCACGTATTCTTGCTTGAGAAATCCCATTTGCAGAGTAGCCTGGCAGATTACAGTCCATGAAGTCGCAAAGAGTTGGATAATAATTGGTGAATAAGTAGCAGCAGCAGCAGCAGGAAAAGACAGTTATGCACAGCTGGTAGGAGGCAGAGTCAGAACTTCAACTTGGACAATGCAACTTTGGAGAACATGCCTCTAGTTATAATATTACATTTGAATAATTAATAAGAATTCTGATAAAACTATGATTTTCCTCCAAATTGATTGTCTTTATGCCTAATATATAAACATTTCAAGTAAAATGTTAGAAAATGCTTTAATTTATTTAAAAAACTTTTGCTATCATTTACCTGTTGCCTTCTTGCAGAACCTATAGCTAGTTTACTCACTGGATAATACAGCACTTCGAGAGAAGTATATAAAGGTTGCTTGCTATATTGTGTTACCTAGAAGCTGTTGATATCAAGAAAGGGATGGGTAAAAAGTCATGTAATACAGGCAAAAGAAAGAATAAGTACACAATAGAAATACATTAACAAAAATGAAAAGTGCAAATCATACAAGGGTTATCAAGTGAGAACAGCACAAAAATGAATAAAACACTGAATAAGAATTCAATGAAAGACAAGAACAGCATGGTCAGAAAGATCAATGTTAGAAAGATCTCTCTGACTAAAGAATATTATAATTAAGAATGTAAATTAGTTGTAGGTGTACAGAGCAAAATTGAAGTAATGAAGGTTGAACTAAAACAAAGGTAGAAAGAAAATGAAAATAAATGTATGATAGAAACTGAGGATAATGAATTAGTGTTTTAAAGACTACCTAAACTGTGAAGGTAAATTAGAAGAAGTCATGCAAGACTTTCAAGCTTGATTCAGTGGGTAGATTATAAAAAGGGGCATCCTCAGTTGTGCCCAACTCTTTGTGACCCCATGGGCTGTAACAGGTTATTCTGTCCATGTTATTTTCCAGGCAAGAATACTGGAGTGGGTTGCCATTTCCTACTCCAGGGGATCTTCATGACCCAGGGATCCAATGCACATTTCTTCTGTCTCCTGCATCAGCAGTCAGATGCCTTACTGCTGAGCCACCAGATTCTAAGCCATCAGGATATGAAGAAAAATAAAAGACTTGGGTTGGGAGGTAGAGTATGACTTCACTCTGTCAGCAAATATTTGCAAGCCTAAATTATTTCAGTCATTTGAATATGATTCTAGATTTACCAAAGAGTATTCTTTTTAACTTCATGAAAAATAAACTTTATGAGATCTTATACCCAAAAAAAAAGCTTAAAAATAGATACAATCACATTACATGATTAAAGCAAAAATGGTAAAAACGGAATTTAAAGAGAAAGGGTAAAGCTGAGGGCAAGAATATTAAACCTATTGGTTAGTCAGTTCAGCTGGTCAGTCATTTCTGACTCTTTGCCATGCCATGGAGTGCAGCACGCCAGGCCTCTGTGTCCATCACCAAATTCTGCAGTTTAATCAAACTAATGTTCATTGAGTTGGTGATGCCATCCAAACATCTCATCCTCTGTCATCCCCTTCTCCTTCCACCTTCAATCTTTCCCAGCATCAGTGTCTTTTCAAATCAGTCAGTTCTTTGCATCAAGTGGCCAAAGTATTGGAGTTTCAGCTTCAGCATCAGTCCTTTCAATGAATATTCAGGACTGATTTCCTTTAGGATGGACTGGTTGGCTCTCCTTGAAGTCCAAGGGACTCTCAAGAGTCTTCTCCAACACCATAGTGAAAAAGCATCAATTCTTGGTGCTCAGTTTTCCTTATAGTCCAACTCTCACATCCATACATGACTACTGGAAAAACCATAGCTTTGATTAGACAGATCTTTCTTGGCAGAATAATGTCTCCACTTTTTAATATGCTGCCTAGGTTGGTCATAACTTTTCTTCCAAGGAGCAAGTATCTTTTAATTTCATGGCTGCAATCACTGTCTGCAGTGATTTTGGAGCCCCCTAAAAATGAAATATGTCACTTTCCACATCTGTTTGCCATGAAGTGACTGGACCAGATGCCATAATCTTAGTTTTCTCTCCTCTTTCACTTTTGTCAAGACTTTCTAGAACTAATACCCAGATAAGATGTCATTTTCATTATAGGTACCTGGAATGCAAAAGTAGGAAGTCAAGAAATACCTTAAGTAACAGGCAAATTTGGCCTTGGAATCCAAAATGCAGAAGGGGAAAGGCTAACAGAATTTTGACAAAATAACACACTAATCACAACAAATACCCTCTTCCAACAACACAAGAGAAGACTCTACACATGAACATCACCAGACAGTCAATACTGAAATCAGATTGATTACATTCTTTGCAGCCAAACTTGGAGAAACTCTATACAGTTAGCCAAAATAAGACCAGGAACTGACTGTGGCTCAGATCATGAACTCCTTATTGCCGAATTCACACTTCAATTGAAGAAAGTAGGAAAAACTATTAGACCACTCAGGTATGACCTAAATCAAATCCCTTATGGTTATACAGCGGAGGTGACAAAGAGATTAAAGGAATTAGTTCTGATAGACAGAGTGCATGAAGAATTATGAATGGAGCTTTGTGACATTGTACAGGAGGCAGTGATTGAACCATCCCCAAGAAAAAGAAATGCAAAAAGGCAAAATGGTTGTCTGAGGAGGCCTTACAAATAGTTGAGAAAAGAAGAGAAGAAAAAAGCAAAGGAGAAAAGGAAAAATATATGTATTTGAATACAGACTTCCCAAGAATAGCAAGGAAAGATAAGAAAGGCTGCCCCAGTGATCAGTGCAAAGAAATAGAGGAAAACAATAGAATGGGAAAGACTAGAGATCTCTTCAAGGAAACTAGACATACCGACAGAACGTTTTGTGCAAAGATGGGCACAATAAAGACAGAAATGGTATGGACCTAAGAGAAGCAGAATATATTAAGAAGAGGAGGTAAGAATACAGAGAAGAACTATACTAAAAAGATACCTATGACCCAGATAATCATGATGGTGTAATCACTCACCTAGAGCCAGACATCCTGGAATGCAGTCAAGTGGGCCTTAGGAAGTATCACTGTGAACAAAGTGGAGGTTATGGAATTCCATTTGAGCTATTTCAAATCCTAAAGGTTGATGCTGTGAAACTGCTGCACTCAACATGCCAGGAAATTAGGAAGACTCAGCAGTGGTCACAGGACTGGAAAAGTCAGTTTTCATGCCAATCCCAAAGAAAGGCAATGCCAAATATTGCTCAAATTACCACACAATTGCACTCATCTCACACACTAGCAAAGTAATGCTCAGAATTCTCCAAGTCAGGCTTCAGCAGTATGTGAACCATGAACTTCCAGATGTTCAAGCTGGATTTAGAAAAGGCAGAGGAACCAGAGATCAAATTGCCAATATGTGTTGGGTCATTGAAAAAGCAAGAGAGTTCCAGAAAATCATCTCCTCTGTTTCATTGGTTATGCAAAGCCTTTAACTGTGTGGATCACAACAAACTGCAGAAAATTCTGAAAGAGATGGGAATACCAGACAACCTGACCTTCCTCCTGAGAAATCTGTATGCAGGTCAAGAAGCAACAGTTAGAATTGGACATGGAACAATAGACTGATTCCTAATTGGGAAACGAGTATGTCAAGGCTGTATAGTGTCACCCTGCTTATTTAACTTCTATGCAGAGTAGATTATGTTAAATGCCAGGCTGATGAAGCACAGGCTGGAATCAAGATTGCTGGGAGAAATATCAATAACCTCAGATATGCAGATGACACCAGCCTTACACCAGAAAGTGAAGAAGAACTAAAGAGCCTCTTGATAAAAGTGAAAGAGAGTGAAAACTTGGCTCAACATTCAGAAACCTAAGATCATCGCATCTGGTCCCATCACTTCCTGGCAAATAGATGGGAAAACAATGGAAACATTGACAGGCTTTATTTTTTTGAACGTTAAAATCACTGCAGATGGTGACTGCAGCCATGGAATTAAAAGATGCTTGCTCCTTTGAGGGAAAGCTGTGATCAAACTTGACAGCATATTAAAACCAGAGACATTACTTTGTCAACAAAGGTCCATCTATTCAAAGCTATGATTTTTCCAGAGTCACGTGTGGATGTGAGAGTTGGACTATAAAGTAAGCTGAGTGCTGAAGAATTGATACTTTTGAACTGTGGTCTTGGAGAAGATTCTTGTTAATCCCTTGGACTGCAAGGAGATCCAGCCAGCCTATCCTAAAGGAAATCAGTCCTGAATACTAATTGGAAGGACTGATGCTGAAGTTGAAACTCCAATAATTTGGCCACCTGATACAAAGAACTGACTCACTAGAAAGACCCTGATGCTGGGAAAGATTGAAGGCAGGAAGAGAAGGGGATGGACAGAAAAGAGATGATTAGATGGCATCGCTGACTTGATGGAGATGAGTTTGAGTAAGCTTTGGAAGTTGATGGACAGGGTAGCCTGGTATGTTGCAGTTCATGGTGTTGCAGAGAGTCAGACAAGACTGAGTGAACTGAACTGAATAGTAGTCAAACTTCTATTCAAGTATCATAGGTATGGTGTATCAAAAAAAGAATGTAACTCAGGTAGAAGAGGATTGATAATTACCTAGACAAGGATCAAGAGTGTATATATTTTGGGGAACCTATCTGCATGTTTTTGTTGTATTTGGGATAGTTGCATAACAATATTAGGGGTTTTCCATGTGGCTCAAATGGTAAAGAATCTGCCTGCAAAGTGGGAGACCTGGTTTCAATCATATTATATAGGAGCATAGTTTTGGTATTGTCTTTATTTCTAAGTATAGTCTTAAAATAGTTATGAATGCCAGGTTGACAAGAAGCAGATAGTACTGTCTTTGGTATATGTTAACATTGTTGTTACTGTTTATTCACTAAGCCATGTCTGACTTTTTGTGACCCCATGGATTGTAACCCTAAGACTTTTCCATCCGTGGGATTTACCAGGCAAGAATACTGCAGTGAGTTGCCATTTCCTTCTTCAGGGGATCTTCCTGATCCAGATAACAAACCCACATCTTCTGATTGGCAGGTGGATTGTTTAGCTTTGAGCCATCAGGGAAGCTATGCTAACTTTGGCAAATGTCAACTACATTTTCCAAACTGCCATTTCCTATGTGACTCTAGATTGGAGTTGGCAAAGTGGAGCAAGATTGATATAGATGGAAGATGCTGTTGCAATCCATGGGCATTGTTGCTAATCTTCTGGGTTTCCCTGTGGATTGTAACAGCTGAATCTGTGGTTCTTTTGGCTCCTGAGTCATCTCCTTCTCCAGCTCTTCAGTTTCTAGGGCAGGCATAGCTCCATGAAGAGTGTTCAATTTCTACAGAATATCACCTACTTAGTGTTGTAAGTGGTGAAAGATGTCTGTTCCAGTTTTTGTTTCTGGGGCAAGGCTACCCTGGTATGTTCCAGTTAATGTCCACCTTCCCCAGAGTGTTGATTCATGGCAACTTCAGGTAGAATATCAGATGCAGTGGACACAGTCTTATAAAAGTTTCTTCATCAGCTCTCACAATTGTGTAAGGCCTGATCCTTATACCATATCCATTATTTAATATAACTATTAGTGGCTCTACTTCTCTGATTGATCCGTATCTGATAAAGTACTTCCTCCTTCTGGAATTTGAAAGAGTTTGTGTGATATAGATATATTCTTTAATGATTGATACAATTTATCCATTATACGAACTATACTAGAATATGTTTATGTAAACTCTTCTTATTACAAATTCAATTTATTTAATAAGCTTAAAGCTAGTCACATTTTATGTTTTTTTTTTATGAAAAACATGTTTTTCAAAAAGCATTACATTTAATTTATGCTACAGAATTTATTTATTGGTATATAGTTTTTCCTATTTCAACATTAGCTTTTCAATATCTGTAAGATATAAAAACATATGTCCTGCTTCATTTGTGATGTTGGCAATGTGTTTCCTATATGCAGGCCAGGAAGCAACAGTTAGAACTGGACATGGAACAACAGACTGGTTCCAAATAGGAAAAGGAGTACGTCAAGGCTGTATATTGTCACTCTGCTTGTTTAACTTATATGCAGAGTACATCATGAGAAATGCTGGGCTGGAAGAAGCACAAGCTGGAATTAAGATTGCTCAGAGAAATATCAATCACCTCAGATACGCAGATGACACCACCCTTATGGCAGAAAGTGAAGAGGAACTAAAAAGCCTCTTGATGAAAGTGGAAGAGGAGAGTGAAAAGTTGGCTTAAAGCTCAACATTCAGAAAATGAAGATCATGGCATCCGGTCTCATCACTTCATGGGAAATAGATGGGGAAAGAGCGGAAACAGTGTAAGACTTTATTTTTTTGGACTCCAAAATCACTGCAGATGGTGATTGCAACCATGAAATTAAAAGACGCTTACTCCTTGGGAGAAAAGTTATGCCCAACCTAGATAGCATATTCAAAAGCAGAGACATTACTTTACCAACAAAGGTCCGTCTAGTGAAAGCTATGGGTTTTCCAGTAGTCATGTATGGATGTGAGAGTTGGACTGTGAAGAAAGCAGAGCGCCCAAGAATTGATGCTTTTGAACTGTGGTGTTGGAGAAGACTCTTGACAGTCCCTTGGACTGCAAGGAGATCCAACCAGTCCATTCTGAAGATCAGCCCTGGGATTTCTTTGGAGGGAATGATGATGAAGCTGAAACTCCAGTACTTTGGCTACCTGATGCAAAGAGTTGACTCATTGGAAATGACTCTGATACTGGGAGGGATTGGAGGCAGGAGGAGAAGGGACAACCGAGGATGAGGTGGCTGGATGGCATCACTGACTTGATGGACGTGAGTCTGAGTGAACTCTGGGATTTGGTGATGGATAAGGAATCCTGGCGTGCCGAGATTCATGGGGTCGCAAAGAGTCGGACATGACTGAGCGACTGAACTGAACTGAACTGAATGTGTTTCCTCTATTTTCCTTTTAATCAGGCTTGTAAGGAGTTTTCTATTTTAATACATATTTTTAAAATTAGCAACCTTACCCTTTGTTATTGTTCTGTTTACTGTTGGTTTTCAGATTAATCCAAATTTCTGCTTTTCATTGTCTTTCTGTATTTATTTCGTGCTTTTTATCTTTTCTTAGTTTCTAAATAGAAACTTTGATCATTGATCTTATATCTTTGTTAATTTTTAACATGATCATTAGAATGAAAACTTTTACTTCCATCGTTGTTTCAGCTGAGTGGTACAGTTATTAAATATTTTATTTTTCTCATTATTATTGACATCAAAATATTTTAGAATTCCCATTGTAATTATTCCCAGGCAGTTCAGTTCAGTTCAGTCGCTCAGTTGTGTCTGACTCTTTGTGACCCCATGGACTGCAGCATGCCACCATTTTCTGTCCATCACAAACTCTCAGAGCTTGCTCAAATCATTTCCTTCAAGTCAGTGATGTCTTCCAACCACCTCATGGTCTGTAGTTCCCTATTCCTTGTGCCTTCAATCTTTGCCAGCATCAAGGTGTTTTCCAAAGAGTCAGTTCTTTGAATCAGGTGGCCAAAATATTGGAGCTTCAGCACCTGTCATTTCAATGAATATTCAGGACTGATTTCCTTTAGGATTGACAGGTTTGATCTCCTTGAAGTCCAAGAGACTCTCAAAAGTTTTCTCCAGCACCACAGTTCATAAGCATCCATTCTTCAGCACTCAGCTTTCTCTATGGTCCAACTCTCACATCCATACATGACTACAGGAAAAATGATAGCTTTGACAATACAGAACTTTTTGGGTAAATAATGCCTCTGCTTTTTAATATGCTGTCTAGGTTTGTCATAGTTTTTCATCCAAGGAGCAAGTGTCTTTTAATTTCATGGCTGCAGTCACCATCTGTGGTAATACTAAAGTTTACCTCATAAGTAGCCTCTTCTCAGGAATTTTTATCTGGCCCTGTCTGTTGTCCAAAATCTGAAAATAGGGACTTGAATGGACTTTGTTCAAGATTAGAGCTGTTTACGGTGGGATGACTAGTTTTATACTAGCTATTCCATGATATGCGAAAGCAATAATCCTCTGATATGTGGTTTTTCATCATGAAAAATAAAATTCATTCATAGCACAATTTAAAAAGATAGAAGAAACACTTTTGACAAGTTTAAAAAAATAAACAAGTAGAAACTTTCACCAAATTGCTTATAAATATGTAGAGTATAAAACTTGTTTACTAATTTTGAAAGCAGCAAACATGGTATCTTTCCATACACAACTATTTTAAGAAATGCTGGGGACTATACCCTCTATTTCCAGTTTGTAGAGAGTTTCCAGTAGTGTTGATCATCATTTAAAAAATGCTATTTAAAAAAAGTTTGACGACATCTCAGAAAATTTGAATGTAGATTTAATATTAGACAACATGGCACTATTGTTGACAATGTGGTACATTCTTAGGATTTGGTATGTTGTTAAATTTTTAGGTTCAGCATGCAGAAAATATTGAAGGAATAGTCATATTTCTATATGTCTTTCTAAAAGATTCAGATTTATGTTTATATATGTGTGTGTATGTGTTTATATATATACACATATGTGTGTGTGTGTGTGTGTGTGTGTGTGTTTAAATGAATTCTGGAACAATGCTAATACATTTTTACTCAACAGAGAGAATACATGAGAAAAGGTTGTCTTTACTTTGTTTTTTTTTTTTTTAAGTTCAGTTCAGTCACTCAATCGTGTCCGACTCTTTGCGATCCCATGAATTGCAGCATGCCAGGCCTCCCTGTCCATCACCAACTCCCAGAGTTCACTCAAACTCATGCCCATCAAGTCAGTGATGCCATCCAACCATCTCATCCTCTGTTGTCTCCTTCTCCTCCTGCCTCCAATCCCTCCCAGCAGCAGAGTTTTTTCCAGTGAGTCAACTCTTCGCATGACGTGGCCAAAGTACTGGAGTTTCAGCTTTAGCATCATTCCTTCCAAAGAACACCAAGGACTGATCTCCTTTAGAATGGACTGGTTGGATCTCCTTGCAGTCCAAGGGACTGTCAAGAGTCTTCTCCAACACCACAGTTCAAAAGCATCAATTCTTGGGCGCTTAGATTTCTTCACAGTCCAACTCTCACATCTATACATGACTACTGGAAAACCATAGCCTTGACTAGACGGATCTTTGTTGGCAAAGTAATGTCTCTGCTTTTTAAGTCTATTACAAAAGTTTCCCAATAAAATATTGGGAAAGGGCATTATGAAATGTAAACTTAAGACTTCAACATTATTTCATATAATTCCTAATATATCCCTCTGCCTAGAATAGTTTTTGAAACAGTATGTGCTCAGTAAATATTTGTTGAACAAAAATAATTACTGAGTTAATCTGCTATAGTCTTTTTATATGAATTTAATTATGAAAATAACATGTATTTTACCATTGTAAAGTTAGATAATAGTTAAGCTAAGTTTTAGAATATAACTGTATTACTATACATACAAAGGAACAGGAAATGTCAACCCCTTCAAATATCCTTGCCTGGAAAATCCCATGGACAGAGGAGCCTGGTAGGCTATAATCTATGGCATCACAAAGGGTCAGACATGACTGAGCAACTGAGCACACATACCTATAAAACTGTGGTTATTTTATTTATTAAACATTTTAAAATTTTTATTATAATAACCATTATTGTGCTATCATCCTGTCCTTTGGTCTCTACAAAAATCCTATGATATGTAATATTTAGATACACTCTTTACATCTGAAGAGACAAAAGATAATTTGTCTTAATGCTGTGCAACTGTAATTTAGGGGCTTGCCTGGTGGGTCAGATGGTGAAGAATCTATCTGCAATGAAGGAGATCCAGATTTGATTCCTGGATTGGGATGATCCCCTGGAAAAGGGAATGGTTACCCACTTCAATATTCTTGCCACGTAACTAGTAAGTGGTAAATCTCAGACTCCATCCAAACCATTTTGACTGTTACTATTTTACTTTTTATCACATATTGCTGCTAATTTCTAAGTCTGTGTTTATTTTTATTTTAAAACCAGGCAAATTCAGCTCACAAAGAATGCTTACTTACAGAAAAAAAAATAGTCATATTTATTCTTGACAGGGGAAATATGTTTGAGCATTTAAAATGTGAACCATTATTTAGCTGTGGCTCCTAGGCTGTAGAAGTCAGTGTCAACAGAGTCTACAATTACTTTACCCATTTGCCTTATTTGACTGACAGTAATTGAGTTTGCTAAAGCTTAGAAATATTTTATCATAAGAGAGTCCTCTCATTTCACTGCTTAGAATCTCCCGCTGCTCTAGATGATGGAAGTGAAAGGGACAGTTTTACTGTGGTTCTTTATATGTAATTTTTATTTTCAACCCACTGAGGTTTAATTTATGGAAATTAATAGCTTTTACCAGAACACTACTGTAAGTGGACAATCAGCAACATAAAGATTCACTTTAAATCAGAACTGAAAAATAATACAATTCTCCTGAAATTCCTATGTATATATTATATCACATAATGCAGATTAAAGAACTGAAACCATGAGAAAAAAAAAAAAAGAAACGATTTTAAAAATAAAAGAGTCTCCTCACACCAAGTGAGCATGAATTGTTGATTAACAGCCGTGAGAGTATCAGTGTATAATAGTGCAAATATTATTTTCTTCTTTTGTGGATGTTTTGCTGACTATTTTATGGCACAATAAACTCACTGTCCATTGGCACATTCATAATTAGATGGAAATCAAACGTTTTTCATTAGTTATTTTTCCTACTGGTATTCAGTACTCAATACTCATTTATATATTCACTACTCTAAAAAGAGTAACACCTAAATAGTGTCTATTGAAGAGTTAAAAGAGTCAGACTCAATTACAAGCCTAAAGAAGGTTTAGATATACTGGTTATAAGAATTACCTAAGGGAGATGTATCAAACTGAAATATCCAGAAGACTGGAAGAATAAATATGAATTTAAATACAGGTACATATTTCTCTTGCCTTTTATAGTTTCCCAACATGTGTGTGGTATATGTGGTATAAAATTAGATGATTAGGAAGAATGCCATTCTAATGAATTAGTGGTGGCTTCAATAAATTAAGGGGCTTCCTCAAAACAATGATCATATCATATCACTCTCACCCCTAATGCATATGTTATGATGTAGAAAAATCTGTATGCATTTTCACATAACAAAATATAAATATAGTGTATAAGGTATATTCCGTGATTCAGATAATTCAGTTCAGTCAGTTCAGTTCAGTCATTCAGTCGTGTCCTACTCTGTAATTCCATGAATTGCAACACGCCAGGCCTCCGTGTCCATCACCAACTGCCTGAGTTCACTCAAACTCATGTCCATCGTGGCGGTGATACCATCCAACCATCTCATCCTCTGTCGTCCCCTTCTCCTCCTGCCCTCAATCCCTCCCAGCATCAGAGTCTTTTCCAATGAGGCAACTCTTCACAAGAGTTGGCCAAAGTATTGGAGTTTCAGCTTCAGCATCATTAACACCCAGGACTGATCTTCTTTAGAATGGACTGGTTGGATCTCCTTGCAGTCCAAGGGACTCTCAAGAGTCTTCTCCAACACCACAGTTCAAAAGCATCAATTCTTTGGTGCTCAGTTTTCTTCAAAGTCCAACTCTCACATCCGTACATGACCACTGGAAAAACCATAGCCTTGACCAGACGGACCTTCATTGGCAAAGTAATGTCTCTGCTTTTCAATATGCTATCTAGGTTGGTCATGACTTTCCTTCCAAGGAGTAAGTGTCTTTTAATTTCATGGCTGCAGTCACCATCTGCAGTGATTTTGGAGCCCCCCCAAAAAAAGTCTGACACTGTTTCCACTGTTTCCCCATCTGTTTGCCATGAAGTGATGGGACCAGATGCGATGATCTTCGTTTTCTCAATGTTGAGCTTTAAGCCAACTTTTCACTCTCCTCTTTCACTTTCATCAAGAGGCACTTTAGTTCTTCACTTTCTGCCATAAGGGTGGTGTCATCTGCATATCTGAGGTGATTGATATTTCTCCCAGCAATCTTGATTCCAGCTTGTGCTTCCTCCAGTCTAGCGTTTTTCATGATGTACTCTGCATATAAGTTAAATAAGCAGGGTGACAATATACAGCCTTGATGTACTCCTTTTCTTATTTGGTACCAGTCTGTTGTTCCATGTCCAGTTCTAACTCTTGCTTCCTGACCTGCATATAGGTTTCTCAAGAGGCAGGTCAGGTGGTCTCCTATTCCCATCTCTTTCACAATCTTCCACAGTTTATTGTGATCCACACAGTCAAAGGCTTTGGCAGAGTCAATAAAGCAGAAATAGTTGTTTTTCTGGAACTCTCTTGCTTTTTCAATGATCCAATGAATGTTGGCAATTTGATCTCTGGCTCCTCTGCCTTTTCTAAAACCATCTTGAACATCTGGCTATTCACGATTCACGTATGGCTGAAGCCTGGCTTGGAGAATTTTGAGCATTACTTTACTAGTGTGTGAGATGAGTGCAATTATGCGGCAGTTTGAGCATTCTTTGGCATTGCCTTTCTTTGAGATTGGAATGAAAACTGACCTTTTCCAGTCCTGTGGCCACTGCTTAGTTTTCCAAATTTGCTGGCATATTTAGTGCAGCACTATCACAACATCATCTTTCTGGATTTGAAATAGCTCCACTGGAATTCCATCACCTCTACTAGCTTTGTTCATAGTGATGCTTTCTAAGGCCCACTTGACTTCACATTTCAGGATGTCTGGCTCTAGGTGAGTGATCACAGTATTGTAATTATCTGGGTCGTGAAGCTCTTTTTTGTATAGTTATTCTGTTTATTCTTGCCTCTTCTGCTTAATATCTTCTGCTTCTGTTATGTCCATACCATTTCTGTCCTTTATCAAGCTCATCTTTGCATGAGCTGTTCCCTTGGTGTCTCTAATTTTCTTGAAGAGATCTCTCGTCTTTTCCATTCTGTTGTTTTCCTCTATTTCTTTGCATTGATTGCTGAGGAAGGCTTTCTTATCTCTCCTTGCTATTCTTTGGAATTCTGCATTCAGATGGAAGTATCTTTCCTTTTCTCCTTTGTTACTTAGTCTCATACAGTTTTGTCTCCATGAACTTATTAACATGTGATATGCATTAACTGGGGCTTCTCAGGTGGTGCTAGTGTTAAGAATCTGCCTGAAAATGAAGCAGACATAAGAGATGCAGGTTCAATCCCTGGGTCGGGATGATCTGTTGAAGGATGGTATGGCAACCCACTCCAGTATCCTTGCCTGGAGAATCCCATGGACAGAGGAGCCTTGGGTGCTATAGTCCATGAGATTACAAAGAGTCAGACATGACTGAAGTGACTTAGCATGCCCGCATTCCTGTATAAACCATTTATTATTTTTAATGTGCATTTATGTCTCCCTAGACCATAGCTCCTTGGGTTATGCACAGTTAAATCCTAATGTTTAGCACAGGGTTTAGCACAAAATGAGAGCTTAATAAATGTTTGTTAGATGATGACTGAGTCAATAAATAAAAAAAAACTCATCTAATAAGAAAAAGAGAAAAAATAATTTTGGGGACAATCACTAAAATCGTGATTGATTTTGTTTACACTATAAGTCTTCCCATTAATAATAAATAAAAACTTAATTTGTTTACTGATTATCTGCAGCTGAATTTGAGTTTCAATGGCTTCAATGATAAGTAGCTGTGGACAGAACCTGTCTAGCCCTCAAAGCCTGAAATATTTATCATCTGGTCTTCATTTGCAATAAGAGTTTGCTGGCCTTTGCTAGCTGCATGTTGAGAAAATATTTAAAAGAAAGTAGCTCTAAACTTCGTGAAATTCTCCCAAGTATTTCCTAGATCTGTAAATTATTAATTAACAGATTTTTAGGAATAAGCACTTCCAAAATAATATTCTCAATGCACTAGTCTGTATGTTAATTTATAAGGTAACATCATAAATCTAAGCAGTTTGTTAAAAAGTATAAATCATTTATAAGACACTACTACTCTATTGTTGACTTTATTACTATTTTGAAATTTATCTTAAAAACAAGACTAAAAGCTGATAATTACATATATAAAAATGTTTATTACAATATCATTAATAAGTCACACACCCAGGTATGTCTGCCTATAGCCAGTATGCTACTTATGATTATTTTACTTAACCATTGTAGAATTAAAAACATGAAAATTACATAAGAAGTAACTCATAATTAAAGAAAAGAAGACAAAATTGTATACAAACTATGTATGATGAGGGACAAATGTAAAAAGTCAAAGGATAATGAGTAATTTTTTTTTCATTGGCATATAGTGTTTTGTGCTCATGTAGTTATTTATTAATGCATTGAAATATATCACTTTTATATTAGCATTTCTTTAAAAGGTTTTATGAAAAGAATGAAGTACAAAATAATGCTTATAGTTGAGTCTGAAGAATTACTTGTGTACGAATTATTGGAAGATCTCAACCACAGTATATAAGAAAATTTAGAATGGTTGGAAATAAGGGTTGATTTCACTTATATTACAGAGGGAAAAAATAAAGTATAAATATGGTTATGTGACTTGCCTGAAAGACAATTACTTGTTAGTAAATAAAATTGATCTACATCTGAAATTTGCTATAACTGTGTTGGATGTCCTTATAACAAATATCATTTGCTGTTGGTGTCATTTTAAGAAATGCATATAATAGAAAGAAAATATTTTACAATTTCTTTGTTATTCATTCTATAGAAGTGAACGTTTTGGTTTCTAATTTTAATATAACATTTTGGATGTTTTTAGTTTTCAGTTTAGTTCAGTTCAGTCACTCAGCTGTGTCCGACTCTTTGCGATCCCATGAATCACAGCACGCCAGGCCTCCCTGTCCATCACCAACTCCCAGAGTTCACTGAAACTCACGTCCATCAAGTCGGTGATGCCATCCAGCCATCTCATCCTCTGTCGTCCCCTTCTCCTGTCCCCAATTCCTCCCAGCATTAGAGTCTTTTCTAATGAGTCAACTCTTCACAAGAGTTGGCCAAAGTATTGGAGTTTCAGCTTTAGCATCATTCCTTCCCAATAACACCTAAGGCTGATCTCCTTTAGAATGGACTGGTTGGATCTCTTTGCAGTCCAAGGGACTCTCAAGAGTCTTCTCTAACACCACAGTTTAAAAGCATCAATTCTTCAGTGCTCAGCTTTCTTCACAATCCAACTCTCACATCCATACATGACCACTGGAAAAACCATAGCCTTGACTAAACGGACCTTTCTTGGCATAGTAATGTCTCTGCTTTTCAATAGGCTATCTAGGTTGGTCATAGTTTTCCTTCCTTTTCACTTTAGGCAAATCATAAAAAAATAAGCACTGAAGTCTATTAATATAAGCAAAAATAATATCATGTTACCCCTTCATTTCAGTTTCTATATATGCCTGTCAATTGTTTTGATTTTGGGAAAGACAACATTTAATTGTTATTTTTACTCTCAAAGGAGTGTTTTAAAGAATGCACAGTCATATATTGAACAAAATTGTCAAAAATTCATTATTTTAGTGTTTTTAAACATTTAATTCTTTAGGACACTAATACAAAATAGATTAAGACAAATAAAGAATTTTAGATTTTAAAACTGTAAATATTTTAAGCAATCATATTTACTTGTCATTTGACAACACTATGCTGAATGTATCAAATACAGGATGCATTTAAATTTTAAAATAGCTCTATTTTTATGTTCTAGATATGTATTTATTCATAATATTCATTAATTCTAAAATAGTTTAAGAAAGTTCACAAGAATATATACACAAAAAGATTAATTGCAACATAATAGAGGAAGAGATGTCTAGGGGAAATAGAAGCCAGAAATAAGATTAGAACAGAAAATATGGCTTAGAGTAATGGATGATAAATTTGAATCTAAGTTCACTAACTACCAAGGCAAATATAGAAACAGGTCAGTTACAAAAGCTGTAATATATATAAAAGCTAAATGCAAACAGTTAATGAAAAATGCAATTGTTCCTTGTATAGATATCAGATTGATTCTGTCATGCTTTTTCCTGTGAAAAATAAAGTGGAAATAATATCCTCAATAGGTATTGCTAATATAAATATAGGAAGTAGTATATAAATATCCAAAAGTTAATTCTTAATCTGTGTGCCATGGTTTAACAAAAGATGCCAAAGAAGTAAATCAGATTTTAATCTTTTTGACAATTTGCATTTTCTACTGAGAGATTTTAGAATGTCCAGAATAAGACATTTAATTCAGAAAATTTCTTTGTGTTTATCTTATTTGAAATTTATATTATGAAAAATGACAGTAATTTGAAATTGTACACCTGACAGACTCCTAAAAATAACAAAATATGAGTTCCTAATAAATGTTATCACCACATGCCTTAAAAATAAACTAAATTGAAAAATAATTTGGAATTCACTTATAAAATTGACCTGTTGAATGAGAACATGTGACTTAAAAGCTCACATTGCCTTTTCTAAGAAGTGAATAAGTAAAATAGCCATAGGAAAGTCTAAGATTCCGTTCAGTTCGGTTCAGTCGCTCAGTTGTGTCCGACTCTTTGCGACTCCATGAATCGCGGCACGCCAGGCCTCCCTGTCCATCACCATCTCCCAGAGTTCACTCAGACTCACGTCCATCAAGTCGGTGATGCCATCCAGCCATCTCATCCTCTGTCATCCCCTTCTCCTCCTGCCCCCAATCCCTCACAGCATCAGAGTCTTTTCCAATGAGTCAACTCTTTAAATGAGGTGGCCAAAGTACTGGAGCTTCAGCTTTAGCATCATTCCTTCCAAAGAAATCTCAGGGTTGATCTCCTTCAGAATGGACAGGTTGAATCTCCTTGCAGTCCAAGGGACTCTCAAGAGTCTTCTCCAACACCACAGATCAAAAGCATAAATTCTTGGGCACTCAGCTTTCTTCACAGTCCAACTCTCACATCCATACATGACCACTGGAAAACCCATAGCCTTGACTAGACTGACCTAAGTCGGCAAAGTAATGTCTCTGCTTTTGAATATACTATCCAGGACGGTCATAAAGTCTTAAAAGGAGTAAGTGTCTTTTAATTTCATGGCTGCAGTCACCATCTGCAGTGATTTTGGAGCCCCCCAAAATAAAGCCTAACACTGTTTCTACTCTTTCCCCATCTATTTCCCATGAAGTGATGGGACCAGATGCCATGAACTTTGTTTTCTGATTTTTGAACTTTAAGCCAACTTTTTCACTCTCCTCTTTCACTTTCATCAAGAGGTTTTTAGCTCTTCTTCACTTTCTGCCATAAGGGTGGTGTCATCTGCATATCTGAGGTGATTGATATTTCTCCAGGCAATCTTGATTCCAGCTTATGTTTCTTCCAGTCCAGCGTTTCTCATGATGTACTCTACATAGAAGTTAAATAAGCAGGGTGACAATATACAGCCTTGTGGTACTCCTTTTCCTATTTGGAATCAGTCTGTTGTTCCATGTCCAGTTCTAACTGTTGCTTCTTGACCTGCATACAGATTTCTCAAGAGGCAGGTCAGGTGGTCTGGTATTCCCATCTCTCTCAGAATTTTCCACAATTTATTGTGATCCACACAGTCAAAGGCTTTGGCATAGTCAATAAAGCAGAAATAGATGTTTTTCTGGAACTTTCTTGCTTTTTCCATGATCCAGCTAATGTTGGCTATTTCATCTCTGGTCCCTCTGCCTTTTCTAAAACCAGCTTGAACATCAAGGAGTTCATGGTTCACATATTGCTGAAGCCTGGCTTGCAGAATTTTGAGCATTATTTTACTAGCGTGTGAGATGAGTGCAATTATGTGGTAGTTTGAGCATTCTCTTGCATTGCCTTTCTTTGGAATTGGAATGAAAACTGACCTTTTCCAGTCCTGTGGCCACTGCTGAGTTTTCCAAATTTGCTGGCATATTGAGTGCAGCACTTTAACAGCATCATCTTTCAGGGTTTGAAACAGCTCCACTGGAATTCCATCACCTCCACTAGCTTTGTTCATAGTGATGCTTTCTAAAGCCCACTTGACTTCACGTTCCAAGATGTCTGGCTCTAGATTAATGATCACATCATCATGATTATCTTGGTCGTGAAAATCTTTTTTGTTCAGTTCTTTTGTGTATTCTTGCCACCTCTTCTTAATATCTTCTGCTTCTGTTAGGTCCATACCATTTCTGTCCTTTATTGAGCCCATCTTTGCATGAAATGTTCCCTTGATATCTCTCATTTTCTCGAAGAGATCTCTAGTTTTTCCCATTCTGTTATTTTCCTCTATTTCTTTGCATTGTTCACTGAAGAAGGCTTTCTTATCTCTACTTGCAATTCTTTGGAACTCTGCATTCAGATGCTTATATCTTTCCTTTTCTCCTTTGCTTTTCTCCTCTCTTCTTTTCACAGCTATTTTTAAGGCCTCCCAGACAGCCATTTTACTTATTTGCATTTCTTTTCCATGGGGATGGTCTTGATCCCTGTCTCCTGTACAATGCCATGAACCTCATTCCATAGTTCATCAGGCACTCTCTCTATCAGATCTAGGCCCTTAAATCTATTTCTCGCTTCCACTGTATAATCATAAGGGATTTGATTTAGGTCTAAGATTACAAATAATGAATTCTTTGTAAATGCAAAAATATTGTTTCAAAAAGTAAAATAAACAGACAAGAATAAATTCCCATCTTTACACTAAATTCACATATTTAAATCATATTAATGAAATGTCTTTTGCAAAAATAAAACTTTCTAATGATCCCCACAATGTTATTTGGTTAAAAATATATGCCTGGTCACAGAAAAGAAATCATTACATAGCATTATTAACTACCAGCAATTAAAAGTTACAGTGAGATGGGCATGATATCCTTGAGTTAGAAAATTTGATTATCAGTAAGAGTTGATTATGGTAACTTTTCTGTATAAATTTGATAAAATTCACCCACTGTTTCACTAACCCTGTATCCAGATTCTTTGCAATGTGATGTCACAAAACTTCTCATCATGATATGATGTTTATTCTCTCCAAGCTTTCAACTTGGATGGCCTTTTGATTTTCTTAAAGAGGAGGCAGTAAAAGTTTCAGTTCCATTTCTGAGCACAGGCCTCAAGAGGTCCTATAAAATTCTGTTTTATCTTTGTAACCTGCACTGCCATGTAAAGAAGCATGCACTAGACTCCTGGATGATGAAATAAGAATGGCCTTGTTATTTCTTTTGTTCCAGAAAACAGCTAGTTATACATCAGACATGACTGAGGCCTTCCTTCACAAATCATATTCAGGCCACCTACCAGCTTACCAGTTGACCACAGACACATGAGAAATCAGTCAAGCTTAGCCAAGAGCAGAAAAGTCAAGCAACTGACCTATACTCTTTCGAGCAATAATGTGTGTGTGTGTGAGCTCAATCACGTCCGACTTTTTGTGATCACATGTAGTGTAGCCCACCAGGCTCTTCTGTCCATAGAGTTTTCCAGGTAAGAGTACTAGAGTTGGTTGTCCTTTCCTCCTCCAGGGTATATTCTTGACCCAGGATTGAACCCCATCTCCTGCACTGGCAAGCAGATTCTTTGCCAACTGAGCCACTTGGAAGCCCATGAGCAAGAATACATGTTTACTATTGAAATCTGCTGAGTATTTGGGGATGATTTGTTACATAGCAATGGCTAACTGGACGTGTCTTTTCCAACAGTGAGAAGGAAATATTTGGCATTGAATATTTTTCCATTGAGTATTAAACGATTTTGAGTAATTGATGATATAAGGCCATGTAACTTTTACATAATTTAGAAGACTATTTTCCTCTCTCTCTCTTTTTTTTTTTTTTTGTATTTTCCTTTCCTTATTTAGGAGAATATGGATTGTGGATGGTATCAAATTGTTAAGAAAACAAAACAAACAAACAAACAAAAAGGGATGTTAGAACACAGTCCTGTTTTACTCAACTTGGAGTCATGATATAACTTTTTTTGAAAATCACTTTGCTAGTTTCTTGCTATCCTCATCTGTACACACTCATTCTAGATACACACCAAACAGGCATAGCCTTGTCTACAACATTCAATAACCTCTATTTGACCTCATGTCAGACCTTCAACTTTGTTGTTTCCTCAATATGAAATAGTCCTTATTTTATGTAAAAATTTTACCTCTGCTTTAGAATCCAGCTTAAAAAAAATGTGCTTTTCAAAAATGTTTATGCTCAGTACTGCTTTACTAAGACCTTTTCTTTTCTTTTTTATTTTTTTGCATGAAAACTATTCCTGTTCTGCTATGGAACTCCGAATATGATATCATCATGGTGTCCCTGACAATTTTTAATTGGATATTCATATTGTGTTCTGCTTGTAGACCAATGCTCTTTAAGGGTTGAGAACATGTTTCAATAATATTTTACTATCAATATTTTACTACTAGAAAAGTGTCAAATTCACAATGAGTGCTCAGTAACTATTTATAAAATATGTGAATTAAAGATTAATTTAATATTATACTTTCTTAGTGACTGTTTTAGAGTATGTTCCACCTCATATTAAGTAGGAAAACATATGAATCATGTATTCTTAATGCTAGCTGGAATAAAATATAAATCCTAAAAATATCAGTGGTTTAATATAATGGATTATCTCTCATTCATAAAGGATGAAAACATGTGTCCCTGGTTGGCATGTAGCCTCATGGAAGTTAGTTCCTCTACCCTGGCTCTGTTAACATTTTTGACCTATAAAAGTTTTTGTTATGGTAGACTGTTTCTATAGGTTGTATAACAACATCTACAGTCTCTACCAACTGAATTCCAATAGCACCTTCCTAGTTATGATGACCACAAATATCTTCATAACTTGACAAATGCCTCATAAGGAACAAAATTAACCCCAGTAGAGAATGACTGATATAAATGATTACAAGGAACCATGTAACTTCAATCCATGACTACAGTGTCTTCAAAACATGGCTTCCAGGTTATCCAAGCTCCTATGCTTCAAGATGTCAAAAGAATAGAGCAGGAGAACCCAATGTGAGAGAACTCTATGGTCAATGCATGAAGGTGGTGCAACTTCCTTTCACTCATATTCCACTGGACATGCTCAGTCACATTTATTGCTGCCATTCAGTCACTAAGTCATGTCTGACTCTGCAACCCTATGAGCTACAGCACACCAAGCTCTCCTGTCCTTCACTGTCTCCCAGGGTTTTCTCAAATTCATGACCACTGAGTTGGTGATGATATCTAACCATTTCATCCTCTGCTGTCCCCTTCTCCTTTTGCTTTCAATCTTTCCCAGCATCAGGGACTTTTCAAAGAGTTGGCTCTTTGCATGAGGTGACCAAGGTATTGGAGCTTCAGCTTCAGCATCTGTCCTACCAATGAATATTCAGGATTGATTTCCTTTAGGATTGACTGGTTTGATCTTGCTGTCCAAGGGACTCACAAGAGTCTTCTCCAAAACCTCTGTTCAAAAGAATCAATTCTTCGCTGCTCAGCCTTCTTTATAGTCCAACTCTTACATCTGTACATGACTACTAGAAAAACCTTAGCTTTGACTATACAAACTTCTGTCAGCAAAGTGATGTCTCTGATTTTCTTTTTTAAGTAGACTGAGTTTATTTTAGAGTCCTTTTCTGCCATAC
Source organism: Ovis aries (assembly GCF_016772045.2). NCBI lineage: Eukaryota > Metazoa > Chordata > Mammalia > Artiodactyla > Bovidae > Ovis > Ovis aries. Next base: position 76,072,336 of record NC_056059.1, read on the forward strand.
TTTCTTTTATTTTTTTTTCAGAGTTCCTTAATTTTTTTTTTAATTTAAATTTTTACTTTATTTTACTTTACAATACTGTATTGGTTTTGCCATACATTGACATGAATCCACCATGGGTATACATGCGATCCCAAACATGAACCCCCTCCCACCTCCCTCCCCACAACATCCCTCTGGGGCATCCCCGTGCACCAGCCCCAAGCATGCTGTATCCTGCGTCAGACATAGACTGGCGATTCGATTCTTACATGCTAGTGTACATGTTTCAATGCCATTCTCCCTAATCATCCCACCCTCTCCCTCTCCCTCTGAGTCCAAAAGTCCATTATACACATCTGTGTCTTTTTTGCTGTCTTGCATACAGGGTCGTCATTGCCATCTTTCTAAATTCCATATATATGTGTTAGTATACTGTATTGGTGTTTTTCTTTCTGGCTTACTTCACTCTGTATAATCGGCTCCAGTTTCATCCATCTCATCAGAACTGATTCAAATGTATTCTTTTTAACAGCTGAGTAATACTCCATTGTATATATGTACCACAGCTCTGATTTTTAATATGCGATCTAGGTTGGTTATAGATTTCCTTCCGATGAGAAAGTGTCTTTAAAATCCATGGTTACAGTCACTATTTGCAGCAATTTTGGAGACCAAGAAAATAAAACCTGCTACTATTTCCACTTTCCCCCAATCTATTTACCATGAAGTTACAGGACCAGATCTTCCCTGGTGGCTCAGATGATAAAGCCTCTTCCTGCAATGTGGGAGACCTGGGTTCTACCCCTGGGTTGGGAACATGCCCTGGAGAAGGAAACGACAACCCACTCCAGTATTCTTGCCTGGAGGATCTCATGGACAGAGGAGCCTGGTGGGTTGCAGGCCGTGGCGTTGCAAACAGTTGGACACTACTGAGCGACTTCACTTTCCTTTCCTTTTATGGGACCAGATGCCATGATCTTAGTGTTTTGAACGTTGAGTTTCAAGCCAGGTTTTTCACTCTTATCTCTCACTTTTATCAAGATGCTGTTGAAGTCCTTTTCACTTTCTGGCATTAGAGTGGTATCATCTGTGTATCTGACATTGTTGATATTCCCTGGACAATCTTGATTCCATCTTGTGAGTCATCCAGCCTTGTGTTTTGCATGCTGTACTCTGTATATGGGACTTCCTTGGAGGCTCAATGATAAGGAATCTGTCTGCAATGCAGACTTCTTGCAATGCGGTAGACATGGTTTCAACCCCTGGGCTGGGAAGATCTCTGCAGAAGGAAATGGTAAGCCACTCCAGTATTCTTGTCTGGGAAATCCCATAGACAGAGGAGCCTCGGCAGCTACAGTCCTTGGGGTCCTATGAGTTGGGCACAACTTAGCGAATAAACCACCACAGATTAACTATATATAAGTTAAATGAGCAGGGTAACATTAGGCAGCCATGTCATACTCCTTTCTCAATTTTAAATCAGTAACTTGTTCCATGTAGGGTTCTAATTGTTGCTTCTAGTTGTCGCTTCTTCACCCACATATAGGTTTCTCAGGAGATGGTTAAAGTTCAACGTCCAGTTCTAATTGTTGCTTCTTGACCTGTGTACAGATTTCTCAGGAGGCAAGTCAGGTGGTCTGGTATTCCTATTTCTTGAAGAATTTTCCACAGTTTGTTGTGATCAGCACAGTCAAAAGCTTTGGTGTAACCAATAAAGCAGAAATATATGTTTTTCTGGAACTCTCTTACTTTTCCAATAATTCAGCAGATGTTGGCAATTTGATCTCTGGTTCCTTTGCCTTTTCTAAATTTAGCTTGAATGTCTGAAAGTTCATGGTTCATGTACTGTTGAAGCCTGACTTGGAGAATTTTGATCATTACTTTGCTAGTGCGTGAGATGAGTACAATTGTGTGGTAGTTTGAGCATTCTTTGACATTGCCTTTCTTAGGGATTGGAATGAAAACTGACCTTTTCCAGTCCTGTGGCCACTGCTGAGTTTTCCAAATTTGTTGGCATACTGAGTGTGTCAGTTTCACAGCATCATGTTTCAGGATTTGAAATAGCTCAACTGGTATTCCGTCACCTCCACTGTTTGTTCATGGTGATACATTCTAAGGCCCACTTGCTTTCGCATTCCAGGATGTCTGGCTCTTGGTGAGTAATCACACCATCGTGATTATCTGGGTCTTGAAGAACTTTTTTGTACAGTTCTTCTCTATATTCTTCCCACTTCTTTATATCTTCTGCTCCTATTAGGCCCATATGATTTCTGTCCTTTATTGTGTCCATCTTTGGATGAAATGTCAGTATACTAACACATATATATGGAATTTAAAAAGATGGTAATGATAACCCTGTATGCGAGACAGCAAAAGAGACACAGATGTATAGAATAGTCTTTTGGACTCTGTGGAAGAGGGAAAGGGTGGGATGATTTGGGAGAATGACATTGAAACATGTATAATATCATATATGAAACGAATCGCCAGTTCAGATTCGATGTATGATACTGGATGCTTGGGGTTGGTGCACTGGGACGACCCAGAGGGATGGTATGGGGAAGGAGGAGCGAGGGGGGTTGAGGATGGGGAACACGTGTATACCTGTGGCGGATTCATGTTGATGTATGGCAAAACCAATACAATATTGTAAAGTAATTAACCTCCAATTAAAATAAATGCATTTATATTTAAAAAATAAAAAACATTAAAAAAAATATGTCAACTATATCTCAATATATTGTTGGAAAAAAAAGCAAAACTTGAATTTGCCATGTACTGGCAACTGTTTGCATAATATTTATATTATATTTGCAATAATTTTTAAAATATGTACATTTTATTAAACATTATAAGTAATATAGAAATGATTTGTAGCCAATGTGAAGATACGAGCAAGTTATATACAAATACTGTAGCATTTTAGATAAATAACTTGATTGCCCACAGATTTTGGTTTCCCTGAAGTGGGTGGGGTGCTGTAACCAATCCCCCATGGATACAAAGGAATAACTGTAGCTGACAGAAACCAAGCTAGTAAATGTTAAGCTCTTGTATTTGTCTTCCTTAAATTCATGTGTCACCAAACAAGATTGTCTTTGTTTAATTAACACTGAAATTTAGGGATCATAAAGGAACTGAGTAACAGAAATAAGCCTTCATTTCAACAATTCGCTACCAATGTGACTAAAAAATTTGATATTGACTGTTAAAAACAACAGGAAAAAAAAGCAACAGCAATTTTTTTCATAATAAATAATTCAAAATAATAAAATAACCCCTATAAGCATCAGAATAACTCTCAGATGTTTAAGTTATTACATCTTAAAACAGATATCCAAGGAAATAATGAATGAATCAACACATTTTTCAAAATTTTATAAATTTCATTCACCAAAGATTATTTTTTAAAGTATAACACAACATTCACAAAATGAAAGACACTTTTTCTGGGCTTCAGTAATTATGTTACAGAGCAACCTTCCCTTCTAATTGCTAGATCTCTCAAAATTGCAAGAATCTTCTTGTTTGACATTTCTCCAGTACTTAGTAGAAATATAAATTTTTCAAATTCAATACAGAGATAGTTTTATAAATTCCTTAATATTAGAAAGTAGGTTCAGAGCATAAAAATATCTTTTCTAGATACTAATAAGTTTTTCCTTGATTGAAAGATAAATTATAAAATATATATGACTGAAGATACAGTTTAAAATTTAGTACTTATATGCATTTTTTTAGATTTAAAAACATCATTAATGTAGTAAAAGCTTCCTTTTACAGATTCAAATCACTGTGCACACCTATTCACAAGCTCCTTCATGTTGAAATTCAAAAAGAGTGACTCTGAATGAAATCTTAATGAGTGCTGAGTAGGTTCCATTATTGAGAACATAATTACTATATACAGTGCCTTGCCCAGTTAATAATGCAAGAAAACTAAATGACAGGGCTGCAGTGAGAGGTGGTCACAGTTTTAATGACTGTATTCAAGAGGTTTCATAAATCTCCACTAAAATAAAAGACTAACTCCTAGAAGGAAGTGGCATTACAGTTGAGAAGAGCTGGCAGAACTGATTATAAATAAATTGAACCATAATATTCACATACATCCACTGCCAGTAATTTTTCTTTTAGTATTTAGAGAGATATCTATTATTTGGTCCTTAACTCAGAAAATGAAGGATATATAGAAATAGGATATAGAGATATGCATACATTTACATTACTATATATGTACATATTCCCAATACATGTTTATGTGTTAATTTTGTGATTTTCCCTTTCTATAAACGGAATTATACTTGAATGACACTTGAAATGAGTTTGAACAATTGCCATTTTTCATTTAATATATGTTTTAGAATGATTAGCATATGTATAATCTTTGCCACTGAAATGAATGCATATATACATTCAAATTCTTGGAAAAAATATATTTATGAATTTACAGATGCAGATATTTTGTAATTAAGGTGCTGTAATTGCCTTTCAATTAGTTCTCCATTTAATAACAGAAAAGATATTGAATTTTTGTCACAAATAGCACAGCAATTTCTTATGGATAATGTATTTTCATATTTCCAGAATGGACTTTTCTACCACAGTTCAAAGCAGGAAACAGAAACCACCATAGGCATTCTTAAACATGAAGAAATTTCATACAGGAAATTCTGTGCTTACAAAAACATTGCCAAGACTGCAGCAACAGTTTCTAAGCTGAGTCTCCTGGAATAACTCCTAGTCCTGTACAGAACTGACTTACTAAAAGAGTAATACCTCTGAGATCACAGCTGGGAATATGTCAGAAACAAGGTTCTCTGCTTTTGCCAACACAGCCCAACACTCAAGAGGCTGCAAAATGTGCTTGTATTGTTGCAGCCTGCTATACCAGGCCAAGGTGCTATACCATTTGCTTATCAACATCTAGGAAGCTGGAGTTGGGACCCTTCAGAATCACTGTTGGAAATCATCTTATCTCCCGAGCATTGTTTGACATTAGAGGTCAAAAGCACAGGAAGATGGTTTCCCATTAACCTGTCCCTTTCCAATCTTGCCATAATACATGCTTGGTAACCAAATGGTGGAAATTAATTTTCATTCAGGACCTTAGCTGAAAGGGGTTCTGGGAAATGTAGGTTTTGTAGTAAATAAAGGTTTAGAGAAGACAATGAATTGGATGCCTAATGTGAGTTACACATACCAGCATAATCTCTACATGTGAATATGTTTCAAATATACTGTAACAGCCTATTATACTAATATTTCCTCCATGAAAATTTAAGATATATCTAAAATTTCAGAGCATTCTGTTCTGGCAAGAAAAACTATTTTGGTAGAAAAATAAAATTTTATTTTTCAAATGAAGAAACAGAATAAATTTAGTTAAGAGACGTTAAAATAGAAGACAACACAAGAATATCCAAAAAGATTCTTATAGAGTTTGATAGAAATAAATTCAGTGTATTTTGAGATAAGTGGTGATCATGTGAAAATCAAAAGTCAAACTCAGACCACTCAGAATTAAAGATAATTTCCTAAATGTTCACCTACTCAAATGTAGAAGGTAGTAGACATATATGGAGGTGGAGGAGGGCACATTTTAACTAGATATTGACTGTCAGATAGTAATGTTGTTGTTCATTCACTAAGTCCTGTCCAACTCTTTACGGATCCATGAACTGTAGTCTGTCAGACTACTCTGTCCATGGGATTTCCGAGGCAAGAATACTGGAGTGCATTGCCATTTCTTTCTCCAAGGGATCTTCCTAGATCAGGGATGGAACCCGTGTCTCCTGCATTGGCAGGCAGATTCATTACTGCTGAGTCACAAGGGAAGCACATTAGACACCATTAATTAAGCTCAAAATACATGAACTTATTTTTTTTTCAATCTTATCTGTATTTTCTATCAGATTGCATACATGCATGCTCAGTCACTCACTCATGTCTGGTTCTTTGTGACTCCATGTATTGTAGCCCATCAGGCTCCTCTGTCCATGGAATCTTCCAGGCAAGAACACTAGAGTGGGCTGCCATTTCCTACTCTAGGGATAATAACATACACTGAGCCTTTAAAAAATAAATTTTTCAGTGGAAATAAGTTTAACTGCTGTAATAGTTTTCTATTGCCTCCGTTATAAATTATCAAAAACTTAGTGACTTCAGTCAGTTCAGTTCAGTCACTCAGTCATGACCCCATGGACTGCAGCATGCCATACTTCCCTGTGCTTCACTATCTCCCAGAGTTTGCACAAACTCATGTCAATTGAATCAGTGATGCTAACCAACCATCTCATTGCCTGTCGTCCCCTTCTCCTCCTGCCTTCAATCTTTCCCAGCATCAGGGTATTTTCTAATGTGTCAGCCTTTCATATCAGGTGGCCAAATAATTGAGCTTCAGCTTCTGCATCACTTTTCAATGACTATCCAGGATTGATTTCCTTAAGGATTGACTGGTTTGATCTCCTTGCAGTCCAAAGGGACTCTCAAGAGCTTTCTCCAACACCACAGTTCAAAAGCATTAATTCTGTACTCAACTTTCTTTATGGTCCAAAGTAACACAACACAAATTTACTGTCTTAAAGTTTGATAGGCTAGAAGTCTGACATAGGTCTCACTGAGATAAAATGAAGTTGAAACCAGGCCTGCATTGCCTTCTCCCCAGAAGCTCTAGAAGAGAATTTGTTTCTTGTGGCTTCCAGCTTCTCAAGGTTTCCAAAGATTTTGGGGCCACTTCCTCTTCTATCAAAGACAATAATTTTGCAGTTGTCTGTGACTTTGCTTTTCTCTAGTTACATGTCTTCTATTCTGCCTTCCTCTTCCGTATTAAAAACAATCATGATAATATTGGTCCCACCTGGAGAACCCAGGAAACCATCCACATTATAAAGTCCAGATCCATAATCATAGTTGCAAAGTTCCTTTTGCTAAGTAAAGAAGCATAATCATAGGTTCTGAAAATTAGGACATGGGCATTTGGGGGCACTCATTATCTGTCTACCATATCTGCTAAGAGTAATAACATCAAAAATTAAATTTCTTATGCAAAGAGAAGCTCTTCATTGTGATATCTAACTTAGTGTCATTTTATATATCTGATTACACGTTTGATAAAAGGGATATATTTTAATATATCCTTTGAAAGTATCTGAAAGGCCATATCCAATTTTTTTTAATCAAATATGTGCAGTTTAGATAAATCTAGTTGGAACATGCAAAAAGAAAATTCACTTCATAGTAATAACTCCATGTGAAAAATATTTTACTTTTAAATGATTTTATTAACAAAGATCAGTTTGCTTATATGCTATGAAAACTGTTTCAGGGAACTTTTGAATGTCTAAACTACTTTCTCGGAGAAGGCAATGGCAACCCACTCCAGTACTCTTGCCTGGAAAATCCCATGGACGGAGGAGCTTGGTAGGCTGCAGTCCATGGGGTCGCTGAGGGTCGGACACGATTGAGCGACTTCACTTTCACTTTTCACTTTCCTGCATTGGAGAAGGAAATGGTAACCCACTACAGTGTTCTTGCCTGGAGAATCCCAGGGACAGGGGAACCTGGTGGGCTGTCTTCTATAGGGTTGCACAGAGTCGGACACGACTGAAGTGACTTAGCAGTAGCAAACTTCTTTCTATCATTCAACTGAGATTAACCTAAAACTTGGATCTACTTACTCACTACCTCTAATATAGAATATCACTGCTATAAATATTTAGAAATGTGCCTATTACTTGTGTCAGTAATACTCCATATGTTTGAGGTTACTGATTTAGAAGAAACTAATTCGCAGAGTCAGACACTACTGAACGACTGAACTGAACTGAACTGAATTCAGGTAAAGGCAATGCCAAAGAATGTTCAAACTACCACACAATTGCACTCATCTCACAAGTTAGTAAAGTAATGCTCAAAATTCTCCAAGCCAGGCTTCAGCAATACGTGAACCATGAACTTCCAGAAGTTCAAGCTGGTTTTAGAAAAGGCAGAGGAACCAGAGATCAAATTGCCAATATCTGCTGCATCATGGAAAAAGCAAGAGAGTTCCAGAAAAACATCTATTTCTGCTTTATTGACTCTGCCAAAGCCTTTAACTGTGTGGATCACAAGAAACTGTGGAAGATTCTGAAAGAGATGGGAATAGCAGACCACCTGACTTGCCTCTTGAGAAACCTATATGCAGGTCAGGAAGCAAGAGTTAGAACTGGACATGGGACAACAGACTGGTTCCAAATAGGAAAAGGAATATATCAAGGCTATATATTGGCACCCTGCTTAATTAACTTATATGCAGAGTACATCATCAGAAATGCAGGGCTGGAAGAAGCACAAGCTGGAATCAAGATTGCTGGGAGAAATATCAATAACCTCAGATATGCAAATGATACCACCCTTATGGCAGAAAGTGAAGAGGAACTAAAAGCCTCTTGATGAAAGTGAAAGAGGAGAGTGAAAAACTTGGCTTAAAGCTCAACATTCAGAAAACTAAGATCATGCCATCCTGTCCCATCACTTCATAGGAAATAGATGTGGAAACAGTGGAAACAGTGTCAGACTTTTTTTTTTTTTTGAGCTCCAAAATCACTGCAGATGGTGATTGAAGCCATGAAATGAAAAGACGCTTACTCCTTGGAAGGAAAGTTATGACCAACCTAGATAGCATGTTGAAAAGCAGAGACATTACTTTGCCAACAAAGGTCTGTCTAGTCAAGGCTATGGTTTTTCCAGTGGTCATGTATGGATGTGAGAGTTGGACTTTGAAAAAAGCTGAGCGCCGAAGTATTGATGCTTTTGAACTGTGGTGTTGGAGAAGACTCTTGAGAGTCCCTTGGACTGCAAGGAGATCCAACCAGTCCATTCTGAAGGAGATCAACACTGGGATTTCTTTGGAAGGACTGATGCTAAAGCTGAAACTTCAGTTCTTTAGCCACCTCATGTGAAGAGTTGACTCACTGGAGAAGACTCTGATGCTGGGAGGGATTGGGGGCAGGAGTAAAAGGGGATGACAGAGGATGAGATGGCTGGATGGCATCATTGACTCAATGGACATGAGTTTGAGTGAACTCCGGGAGTTGGTGATGGACATGGAGGCCTGGCATGCTGGAATTCATGGGGCCACAAGAGTTGGACATGACTAAGCGACTGAACTGAACTGAACTGAATTTTCAGGTGATTTAAATTTGGCAGAAACTAAGAGTTACAACATGCAGTTTTAAGGTTATAGTTTTCGGGAGTAAAGAAAGACTCTACTGTTGACAGAAACATAACATGGAAATGTGAAGGGAGAGATTAAACAGGGACATGGAATAATCCCTGCTTTGTATGTGTAAACTGATAAAATACAGATGTGTGACCCCGAAAAATCAAGTTAGGTACGGACAAAAAATATCCAATGCAATGTGTAATTCTCAGAGGAGATGGAAGTGTACATGTTTAATTCACATTTCTGTCTAAACAGATTAAGACTAGCGGTACTGCTGTGAGTGGAGTTTCCACAGGCATCACCAATCTATGGGGTACCACTAACAGGGATAACACATTTCTCAGGGCATTTTCCCCACTGGTTAATTAGTACAGCAGCCTCCCTCCTGGTCCCTGCTCTAAATATCTTGGATTTCCCTGACTGTCTCACACGGACAACAAATCTAGACAATGGCAACTTTTGCCACTTCTGTTGGGTATTGTTCAACTGCTATTACTCCTTGAGGTTGAGTCCACGAGAAAGATCTCCAAAGGCACTTCTTCCTTCTAGACATGATGATTCTTTCACTAGACACCAGTCCATTCACTGTATCTCAGACTCCACAATGGATGAACTTGCAATATCCATAAGATTTTTGGTAGAATAAAATGGGAAAATGTCTTACTACTTCTTCAAGTGTTGGAGTCTGTTTAAAACCTACCAAATCCTTATGCTCAGGTCCTGAAATACATAATTTTGTTAAAATACTTTTCTCTATTTGCTGACAGCCTTTCTTTTCTTTGGATTTAAAGGAGAGAGGTTCAAATGGCTATTTTTTTTTCAAATTCATATTATCTCTTTTCTCCTATAACCAGGACTTTACTGTGTTTTTTTTTTTTTCTTTTTGTATTTTCCAGTGAATTCTTTCAGGATATCCTCAAACCTCCATGTAAGAAAGACATTAATTTATACTTCCTCTCTCGTTCATCATATAGGCACACACTTCTGAACAATAAGACAGAGCTTAAAGTTAAAAGCTGAAACTTACAAACATTAATAGCATGCATCACATTTAATATAAGAGCTATTGCAGGGCAATGTTGAATCATTCAAAGAACATGGATATATAAAAAATGCATGAGCATACACTATGGATTTGAAACTGAGAATACAGTCATCAAATATCAAGTTGATCTAGCTAGTGCTGGGAAACTATTAATCCAAGCACCTAACAAACATGTCTCCCATTTCCAATTTTGGAAGGAGTAAGTTTCTAGGATATGCTGGGCATATCTCTGTCTGAACAATAAGGAAACAATTTCTAAACTTATTCTCATATTACCTAGACTTGAGGCATGTCTCATTTTGTGATCATACCTCATTCTGCAGAATCTATGGACAAATTCCCAGAATAGCTCTATAGTGAAGGGATTTTCTGGAATTCACTTTATCTCTGTGAAGCATTTATGCATTGAAATCTCCTACCTATAATATATCTACCCTCTCTCGAAGAAAATATTCTGTTCATGAAACGATACAATTCATCTCTTATACATACATTTTAAAAGATTTAGATCTGACATCACTTCACTATTCTAGGAAGGAAATGTTTTGAAATAACTGAAAAGTTGATTAGCTGCTTAATCTTAATACTTGACATTCTAAATTTGTGTATGGCCTGTGGTTTAAAAAGTTAAGTCAAATATTGGGAAGGAATCAAACTTATCCTAAATATATTTGAATCTAACATTATATATAGTAGAGTAACTTAAAAGAAGTTGTTGATAGTGTTGTTTTCTCTTTAAAAATGTTATATTTGGAGAGGAGATCAAGATAGTGGAGTAGGAGGATGCTGGACATGCTTCCACTCACAAACACACCAAAACTATTGACATAATGGATATAATAGCATATAATATAATATATAGAGTATTTATACCATAATCAATCTCAGAATTAGCAGAGTTCTTCTTCAATCAAAGCTGTATCCATATGAAGTCTGGTAGGAAGGGAAGAGAAATGATCTGGTTAGAACATGCATCCCTAGCAGGGGACACAGTAAATGGAGGGATATCAAAAGCTTGGGAATCATCCTGGGTAATAAGAGGTTTGAGCTGCATATGAAGCACCTAAATCCCAGATCCAATGCTGGGAAGATGAGCTCCCTTAATCCATTTGAAAACCAGTGAGGCTTACTGGAAGACTATAAGAGACTAGCAGTCTGCTCTAGAGAAATCCATTAAGTTTTGATTATTCCCAGTTACAGTGTGGAGGCAGCAGATTGAAAACTATGTGGGGATCTGGTTGGCTTACTAGGACCACCCCAGCCTCCAGCTCTAGCCACTCTTACTCTGGCATGGCTCCGCACTAAGGAGGAGGCTGCCTTTTCCAATGTGAGTTTGTATGCATTGAAGAAATAGAGCCAACTTAGAATCAGACCTGCCTCTGACTAGGGTGGAAGTAGTCACTGTCAGCTCTCATGTCCCTGCACACACTCTCAAGGAATAGAAGCTAGTTCTAGGGCAGACTCTGCCATCACTGAAGTGTACATCCACGTGCACACTAGGAATGGAATGAGGCCAGTTCAGTGGTGTGGCACCCACCCCTCTGGTCCTGATCCATCCTGTAAACAGGGGACACACACCAAGAGAAAATAAAACCAGCATAGAAGTGCAGCCCCAAGCCCTCAAGCCCTAAATACAGCTCAAACCAAGGCAGACTCTGCCATCATACCCAGGAGAGACAATGACACCACAGCTCCTGTTCTAGCCTCTCCGATTCTGAAATAACCCTTGATAGGATTGTGATGGGTACTGAACATTGCAGAAGCCCTGGCTTGCACCTGGTTCTGCCCCCTCCAAATCAAGTCCTTTCCCCCACAAAGGCGGTTAGCCTATGCTCACTTCAGATCCAGGTTTCCCACAAAGCCATTGTGCACACAGATTGCAGAAGGACACTCACACACAGGACATCATTTCAAGATCAGGAAAAATAAATATTTCCTCTAATTTTACAGGTACAGAAAAAATTAAACAGAATGAGATGATAGTGAAATAGTTTTCAAAAAAAGACTGAGAGAAAACCTTGATGAAACAGAGATAATTTATCTGATATATTTCAAAGCAATAGTAATAAGAATGCTAACTAAACTGAGGAAAAGAGTAGAGGAACACAGCAAGAATTTTAACAAAGAACTAAAAAATATAAGTGTGAAAAACATAATAATTGATATGAAAAATACACAGGTGGAAATTAACAGCAAATTAGATGACACACACACAAATGCATAAACAATCTAGAAGACAGAATAATGAAAGTCACTCTATCCGAGCATCAAAGATAAAAATGAGAACAGTTTAAAGGACCTATAGGACAACATCAGTTATACTAACACTTGCATTATCAGAATCCCAAAAGGAGAAAAGAGAAGGAGTGTAAATATATTTGATAAAACTATGACTGAAAGCTTCCCGAATCTGAAGAAGGAAAGATATTCAGGCACAAAGCACAGACAGTACCATACCAGATGAACCTGAAGAGACACACACCAAGACATATAATTAAAATGGCAGACATTAAAGGTAAAAAGAGAATTCTAAAGGCAGCAAGAGAAGAATAATAATGCTATGATGATTTTTCAGCAGAACTCTGCAGGCCAGAAGAGAGTGGCACAATATGTTACAACTGCTAAAAATCCTGGTCACCCTATCCAGCAATTTTGTCACTCATAACTGAAGGGAAAATAAAGAACTTTTCATACAAGCAAACATTAAAATACTTAAAAACTGAATGCTAAAGAGACTTTATAAGTGTTGCTAAAGAGTCTTCTTTAAATAAAAAATAAAAGGCTACAATAAAGAAATTATGCATGGAGAAGGCGATGGCACCCCACTTCAGTATTCTTGCCTGGAAAATCCCATGGATGCAGGAACCTTGCAGGCTGCAGTTCACGGGGTCGCGAAGAGTCGAACATTACTGAGTGACTTCACTTTCACTTTCCACTTTCATGCGTTGGAGAAGGAAATGGCAACCCATTCCAGTGTTCTTGCCTGGAGAATTCCAGGGTCGGGGAAGCCTGGTGGGCTGCCATCTATGGGGGAGCACAGAATTGGACACGATTGAAGCAACTTAGCAGCAGCGAATTTTGGCTGATATTTCCTTTTTTATGAATAACAAAGAAGACAATGAAAGAAATGTGTTAGGAAAAAAAAAAGAAACTATGCAAAGGGAAAAGTTCCATTGGTATAGGAAAATACATAGTGAAATCTGTGGATCCACTGTTTAAATAAGCTAGTGCAAAGTTTAAAAGAAAAAAAATATGAAATCAAACTTAACTATAACAAACAGTTAAGGGATTAATATGAAGATGTAATATATGACATCAAAAACACATATATTGGGGGAAGGGAGTTGAAACATGTAGATCTTTTATTTTTTTTTTTTTGTTTTTTTTTTTGTTTTTTTTTTTTGAGCCTTATTATAGTTTTTTATTTATTTTTTTTTTTAAATTTTAAAAACTTTAATTCTTACATGTATTCCCAAACATGAACCCCCCTCCCACCTCCCTCCCCATAACATCTTTCTGGGTCATCCCCATGCACCAGCCCCAAGCATGCTGCATCCTGCGTCAGACATAGACTGGCGATTCAATTCACATGATTGTATACATGTTAGAATGTCATTCTCCCAAATCATCCCACCCTCTCCCTCTCCCTCATAATGAGAAAGTAGAAAAAGAAATTAAGGAAACAATTCCATTCACCATTGCAACAAAAAGAATAAAATACTTAGGAATATATCTACCTAAAGAAACTAAAGACCTATATATAGAAAACTATAAAACACTGATGAAAGAAATCAAAGAGGACACTAATAGATGGAGAAATATACCATGTTCATGGATTGGAAGAATCAATATAGTGAAAATGAGTATACTACCCAAAGCAATTTACAAATTCAATGCAATCCCTATCAAGCTACCAGCCACATTTTTCACAGAACTAGAACAAATAATTTCAAGATTTGTATGGAAATACAAAAAACCTCGAATAGCCAAAAGCAATCTTGAGAAAGAAGAATGGAACTGGAGGAATCAACTTGCCTGACTTCAGGCTCTACTACAAAGCCACAGTCATAAAACATGTAGATCTTTTAGAATGTGTTTGAACTTATGCTACTAACAATATAAAATAAATAGATATATTTATGCTGCTGCTGCTAGGTCGCTTCAGTCGTGTCTGACTCTGTGCGACCCCATAGACGGCAACCCATCAGGCTCCCCTGTCCCTGGGATTCTCCAGGCAAGAACACTGGAGTGGGGTGCCATTTCCTTCTCCAATGCATGAAAGTGAAAAGTGAAAGTGAAGTCGCTCAGTCTTGTCCAACTCTTTGCGACCCCATGGACTGCAGCCTTCCAGGCTCCTCCGTCCATGGGATTTTTCAGGCAAGAGTACTGGAGTGGGGTGCCATCACCTTCTCTGAGACACATTTATAGGTCAACATATGAAAAGGGCTTCTCAGTTGGCACTGCTACTAAAGAACCCACTTACCAATGCGGGAGACATAGAGATGTGGGTTTGATCCCTGGGTCAGAAAGATCTCCTGGAAAAGGGCATGGCAACTCACTCCAGTATTCTTGCTTGGAGAATCCCGTGGACAAAGGAGCCCCACGGGTGGGCTACAGTCCACAGGGTCACAAAGAATCAGACATGACTGAAGTGGGTTCACACACACACACACACACACACACACACACACACACACACACAGAGTCTATATAAACCCCATTGGAATCAGAAATCAAAAACCAATAATAGGTTCACAAACACTAGAGAGAAAGGAACACAAGCATACCATTTAATCAAATTATCAAATCACAGAGGAACAAATTAAGCTAAGAAGAAAAGGAGAGAGGAGACTCATTTCAGAACTAAAGATGCATTCAAACTGAAAGTGAAGGTACAGAAAAAGATATTCCATACAAATACAAATTAAAAGAAAACTGGGGTAGATATTCATACCAGACAAAGTATACATTAAAACAAAATCTAAAATTAAATGCAAAGAGGGGAATTGTGTCATAATGAAGGGAACAAAACAAGAAGAGCCAATGTCTTAAACATATGTGTGCCTAATATTGGAGTACATAAATATATAAAGCAAATATAATAGACATAAATGGAAAAATTGACAGTAAAACAATAATAATATGGAACTGTAATGCTACACTAATATCAATGGGTAGAAAATTAATAAGGAAATAGTAGTCTTATATGACACGTTAAACCAGATGAACTTAAGATATATCTAAAGGAGGTTCATGCTTTCACCTTCAAAGGACATTCCATCAAAAAACATCATAATACACATTGTTTTCAAATGCACATGAAAGATTCTCTAGGGTAAATTAAATGTTAGGTCACAAGCACATATCAATAAATGTAAGAGTATAGAAATTATATAAAGTATCTTTCTGGCCACAATGATATGGTATTAGACATCAGGTAGAGGAAGAAACTTTGGAAAAAAATGCAAACATATGAAGACTAAACAACATTTATGAAAAAAATGGGTCAATGAAGAAATTAAAGAGGAAATCAGAAAATACTTTGGGAGAAATAAAAATAAAATTGCAACTTCCCCAAACCTATCAGATGCAGCAATAGCAGTTCTACAAGGGAAATTTATTCAAATACAGAGACACCTCAAGAAATAAGGCATATTTCAAGAAAAAAAACTAACCTACCAACTTAAGGAATCAGAAAAATAAGCACAAAGAGAGTCTAAATTTATCAGAAAGAAGGGTATAATAAAGATCAGGGAGGAAATAAATCAGAGGCCAAAAAAAATAAAATAAAATAGAAAAGATCAATGAAATCTAGAGTGCTTTTTTCTAAAAAGATTGATATTACTGACAAACCTCTAGTCAGGTTCATTAAGAAAAAAAGAAGAGGATTCAAATGAAATAGTACATGAAAGAGAAAAAAAATTATTGATATAACATAGATACAAAAACTCAGAAAGGAACACTACAGTAATATGTTAACAAATTTGATAAGTTAAAAGAAATGAATAAATTCCTAGAAACATACATTTTTTCAAGAATAAGTTAGGTCAAAATAGATAATCTGAAGAAAACAATTACTAGCATTGAACCAGTGATCAAAACACTCCTAATAAACCAAAATCTAGGACTGCATGACTTTATAAGAGAATTCTACCAAACATTAAAAGAAGAATTAATACCCAACCTCTCAAATTGTTCCAAAATGCTGAAGAGGAGGGAACATTCCCTAATTCTTTGTACAAGGCCATCTTTATCATGATGACAAAATGCTACAATAACATTATAGGCCAACATCACTAATGAAAATAGACTCAAAAATCCCCAAGAAATATTAGCTAGAGAAATTCAATAATATATAAAACTATTCCTAGACAATGATCAAGTGGGATTTATTCTAGGGATGCAAGAATATTTCAATATGAATGAATCAATAAATGTGACATAAAACAAATGACAAAATCACATGATCAACTTAATAGATGAAGAAAAAGAATTTGACAAAATTCAACACCATTCACGATAAAAATTCTTTCCCAGAGTTGATATGAACATTGAAGTGTTAGCCACTCGGTTGTGTCTGACTCTTTGCAATCCCATGGACTCTAGCATGCCAGGCTTCTCTGTCCATTGGATTCTTCAGGCAAGAAAACTGGAGTGGGTAGTCAATCCCTTCTCCCAAGGATCTTCCCAAGCCAGTGATGGAACCTGGGTCTCCCACATTGTGGGCAGATTCTATACCATCTGAATCACGAAACATGTGGTAAAGTTGGTGTAGAGGGTATATATCTCACACCATAAAGGCCATTTATAACAATTATGACAGCTAACATGAAACTCAGTCATGAAAACTGAAAGCTTTTCCTCTAAATGAGTAAAACTACAAGCCTGATCCGCTCTGTCTACTCAACCTAGTGTCTATTCTTGTTGATCACTTGACTCAATTTCTACTTTCCATGTTACTGCAATCAATGATGTTGTTAAACTTTCAGTCACTACATACAAAGAACCCTTTTATTTAATTTCTGACACTATTTTCTTCACTTTTCTTTATGTCCTCACTGACAGTCTCTTCAAGGATTATCATGATTCACATAATTATTTTTTTAGGACTAAGTTCTCAGGCCCACCAAGTTTTTCCACTTCCCACTCTGGTCACTAAAGTTTATTTCAGTTTCTCTGACTGTGTAACACATTACCATATCACCCCAAATTTAGTAGTATTAAATAACTTCTTTTGGTCTATGTATGTGCTTTTATGTCTATGTATTTGCTTTTGTCTTAGTATGTCTATGGATCAAGAATTAAAAGGCAAACAATAAGAATGTTTTTTTGTGTCATGATATACAAGCCTCAGAGAGAGGAACTGAAACCTAGGGGCTAAACTGACCTGTAGTCTTATTTGCTCATGTATGGTAGATGCTGAATAAAATCTAGTCATCTCAGTTTCTCTCCAGTGGGACTCTGTATGGACTAGGTTCCTTTCCTTATAGAGTCACTGGGTTCCAAGAGTAAGATAACAGAAATAAACTGCATACAACAGAAAAGCCACATTGCTTTTTCTGACATATTTTCAAAGTCATATAATGTCATTTTCATTACAATCTATTCATCAAGTCAGTCTCAAAGTCATGTTCATTTTCAAATTAAAAGAAAATAAATTCTACTGCTTGCTGGGGGATGGGGATATTTTGGACCAGAAATATATCTGTATATGTTCTAGTGACAGTCTGTTACAGGATGAGAGAGCATATTACAACATTTAAAAACAATCAGTTATCATTCACAAATAGTTTGTGAACATAAACATCTTATTGGTTGCAATAAATTGAATAAAAATAGAGATATAACTGGAGTTTTTCTCTAAACCATGGTATCAGTTTCAGGTCTGCCAAACTAAACTTGTATTCTCAATGGATGATGTTAAATAATCTTTGTTATGTTGTAACTCATAATTGTATAGAGTACAAAAGTGTATTTTTATACATGTGTGCTTAATAAGATGATATTATGATTATAAATGATTCTTCAGCTAAAATATTTGACAACCATTATAATATCAGAGAAATAATTGTGTATACAAAAATTAAATTTTCAGTTTGAGTCTATATACTTTGTGCTAACCACTGTCAAGAAAATGACTTGGCAGCAATGTTAAAGGTCCAAGAAATTTAACATTCTAAGCCTATGTCAAAAGACAAAAAATTATGTTTCTATGCTTGGAAGGTATACTGTGAAACAATACTTTGTGATCACAACTTAAAATACATAAATTATTATGGCATTAGGGATAATAAGAAGGGACCAATATACAAAAAAAAAAAAAAAAGTCTCATATTGTTATGGCTTTGACTTTTTATTTCCCTAGTGAGAAACGCTGGGCTGGAGGAAGCATAAGCTGCAATCAAGATTTCCAGGAGAAATATCAATAACCTCAGATATGCAGATGACACCACCCTTATGGCAAAAAGTGAACAGGAGCTAAAAAGCCTCTTGATGAAAGTGAAAGAGGAGAGTGAAAAAGTTGACTTAAAGTTCAACATTCAGAAAACTAAGATAGTGGCATCTTGTCCCACCACTTCATGGGAAATAGAAGGGAAACAGTGGAAACAGTGTCAGACTTTATTTTGGCGGGCTCCAAAATCACTACAGATGGTGACTGCAGCCATGAAATGAAAAGACGCTTACTCCTTGGAAGGAAAGTTATGATCAACCTAGATAGTATATTCAAAAGCAGAGACGTTACTTTGCCAACAAAGGTCCATCTAGTCAAGGCTATGGTTTTTCCAGTGATCACATATGGATGTGAAAGTTGGACTGTGAAGAAAGCTGAGCGCCCAAGAATTGATGCTTTGAACTGTGGTGTTGGAGAAGACTCTTGAGAGTCCTTTGGACTGCAAGGAGATCCAACTAGTCCATTCTAAAGGAGATCATTCCTGGGTGTTCTTTGGAAGGACTGATGCTAAAGCTGAAACTCCAATACTTTGGCCACCTCACGCAAAGAGTTGACTCATTGGGGGCAGGAGCAGAAGGGGACGACAGACAATGAGATGGCTGGATGACATCACTGACTGGATGGATATGAGTTTGAATGAATTCCCGGAGTTGGTGATGGACAGTGAGGCCTGGCTTGCTGCAACTCATGGGGTCGCAAAGAGTCAGACATGACTGAGCGACTGAACTGAACTGAACTGAACTGAGGAATGCAAAGGATTTCTCTGTGTTAATTTTGTATCCTGCAACTTTAATATATTCATTGACTAGTTCTAGTAATTTTCAGGTGGTGTCTTTAAGGTTTTTTACGTAGATGATCATCTCATCTGCAAATAGTGAGAGTTTTCAGCAATCCCACTGCTGGTCATACACACTGAGGAAACCAGAATTGAAAGAGACACATGTACCCCAATGTTCATCGCAGCAATCTTTACAATAGCTAGGACATGGAAGCAACCTAGATGTTCATCACCAGATGAATGGATAAGAAAGCTGTGGTACATATACACAATAAAATATTACTCAGCTACTAAAAGAATGCATTTGAATCAGTTCTAATGTTGCGGATGAAACTGGAACCTATTATACAGAGTGAAGTGAGTCAGAAAGGAAAACATCAATACATATATTAATGCATATATATGGAATTTAGGAAGCAAGAGACACATATGTAAAGAACAGACACTTGGACTCTGTGGGTGAAGGCGAGGGTGGCATGATTTGAGAGAATAGCATTGAACATGTATATTACCATATGTAAAATAGATTGCCAGTCCAGGTTTGATGCATGAGACAGGGCACTCAGGGTCGGTGCACTGGGACAAGCCTGAGGGATAGGATGCGGGGAGGAGGGAAGGGGGCCAGGATGGGGGACATGTGTACACCCATGGCTGATTCATGTGAATGTATGGTAACCCACTACAATATTGTAAAATAATTAGCCTCCAATTGAAATAAACAAATTAATAAAAAACTAAAAGAAATCTCCCCCCGGGGTGGGGGGGAGATTAACTGCAAAATGACATTATTATCTAAAATTGCAGACAGAAGGAAAAGAACTAATGTATGTAGCATAACATATACCAATGAATAATAAAGATTCAGTAAAAATAATTTTTAGTGTTAACATATATTGATTATTGCTTTACAATGGAATCTCACAACTAAAAGTACTTATTAAAAATAAATATTCTGGATATAGAGGCATTACGACTAATATTTTTAAGAGCATATCACTATCTATTCATTCCCTAATGGCTTTTTCCTTTAAGGTTTCAAAGAATTAATAGTATCCTTCAATTCAAGAGCAGTGCAAGTTTCAGCATCATCAAGTTTACTAGAGTATAGTCTGACATTAAATGATTTTTCTTTTTCTTTTGCTGTTGTTTGTTTTCTTATTGAGCTGCAGGGTCAGCATATTTTCTTCTGAATTATCAAAATAGAGTACAGCTCCATTTATAGTGAATGAACAATCAATAATAGCTTTTCTAACTGGTAAAATACTTAAGCGTTTTCACATCTTATATCTTTATCTGAGTTTATACACCTTAAAAAGTCTTTATTGAAAATAGAAACATCTTCTATGTCTTCTTTGGAGAAATGTCTATTTAGTTCTTTGGCCCATTTTTTGATTGGGTCATTTATTTTTCTGGAATTGAGCTGCAGGAGTTGCTTGTATATTTTTGAGATTAGTTGTTTGTCAGTTACTTCATTTGCTATTATTTTTCCCATTCCAAAGGCTGTCTTTTCACCTTGCTTATAGTTTCCTTTGTTGTGCAGAAGCTTTTAATTTTAATTAGATCCCATTTGTTTATTTTTGCTTTTATTTCCAATATTCTGGGAGGTGGATCAGAGAGGATCCTGCTGTAATTTATGTCAGAGAGTGTTTTGCCTATGTTTTCCTCTAGGAGTTTTATAGTTTCTGGTCTTACATTTAGATCTTTAATCCATTTTGAGTTTATTTTTGTGTGCGGTGTTAGAAAGTGATCTAGTTTCATTCTTTTACAAGTGGTTGACCAGTTTTCCCAGCACCACTTGTTAAAGAGATTGTCTTTACTCCATTGTATATTCTTGCCTCCTTTGTCGAAGATAAGGTGTCCATATGTGTGTGGATTTATCTCTGAGCTTTCTATTTTGTTCCATTGATCTATATTTCTGTCTTTGTGCCAGTACCATACTGTCTTGATGACTGTGGCTTTGTAGTAGAGCCTGAGGTCAGGCAAGTTGATTCCTCCAGTTCCATTCTTCTTTCTCAAGACATACAGATGGCTAACAAACACATGAAAAGATGCTCAACATCACTCATTGTCAGAGAAGTGCAAATCAAACCCGCAATGAGGTACCATTTCACACTAGTCAGAATGGCTGCGATCCAAAAGTCTACAAGCAATAAATGCTGGAGAGGGTGTGGAGAAAAGGGAACCCTCTTACACTGTTGGTGGGAATGCAAACTAGTACAGCCACTATGGAGAACAGTGTGGAGATTCCTTAAAAATTGCAAATAGAACTGCCATATGACCCAGCAATCCCACTGCTGGGCATACACACCGAGGAAACCAGAATTGAAAGAGACACATGTACCCCAATGTTCATTGTAGCACTGTTTATAATAGCCAGGACATGGAAGCAACCTAGATGTCCATCAGCAGCTGAATGGATAAGAAAGCTGTGCTACATATACACAATGGAGTATTAGCCATTAAAAAGAATACATTTGAATCAGTTCTAATGAGATGGATGAAACTGGAGCTGATTATACAGAGTGAAGTAAGCCAGAAAGAAAAACACCAATACAGTATACTAACAGATATATATGGAATTTAGAAAGACTGTAAGGATAATCCTCTATGCAAGACAGCAAAAGAGACACAGATGTATAGAACGGACTTTTGGACTCTGAGGGAGAGGAAGAGGGTGGGATGATTAGGGAGAATGGCATTGAAACATGTATACTATCATGTAAGAAACGAATCGCCAGTCTATGCTCGATACAGGATTCGGGATGCTTGGGGCTGGTGCACGGGGATGATCCAGAGAGATAATATGGGGAGGGAGATGGGAAGGGGGTTCAGGGTTGGGAACTCATGTACACCCATGACGGATTCATGCCAATGTATGGCAAAACCAGTACAGTATTGTAAAGTAAAATATAGTAAAAATAAAATTAAAAAAAAAGAAAAGAAAATAGAAACAGATGAAATCACTCTCAAAAAGTAAAGAAAAATTATTAAGGCCATTCTCACTTTGTTTTTAAATTTCAATAGAGAGTTCCACCGTTAGACAATAGGCCTCTCATAATTCACCTCTACTATATGGAAGTAGTTTTCAATCTGTACCTTAGCTGTTCCAAAGACCCAACTCCTCCAGGATTCCTCCTGTAGAAAGAATGTAAAGGAAGAACCAGTGAGATGACATCAGAACACCCCATCATTTTTGATGTGAGCAGCACTATTTTCATTTGTGCTAAATATTAGATATCTAAGTATCTTTTCTTTAAGCATTCTCTGATTAAAAAGTTTTTAAAGGAGTTGCAAAACAATTCCATTATGGCATATTTTTCAACTTTAAGTGAAAGTGTCTTTTATCTTATCATACAATTACTTGATAGTTTTAAAAATTCTTTTAAAATTATGGGAAGTACAATACCTCATCTTTTTTTTTTTTTGATTTTTTAAATTTTAAAATCTTTAATTCTTACATGCATTCCCAAACATGAACCCCCCTCCCACCTCCCTCCCCATAACATCTTTCTGGGTCATCCCCATGCACCAGCCCCAAGCATGCTGCATCCTGCGTCAGACATAGACTGGCGATTCAATTCACATGATAGTATACATGTTAGAATGTCATTCTCCCAAATCATCCCACCCTCTCCCTCTCCCTCTGAGTCCAAAAGTCCGTTATACACATCTGTGTCTCTTTCCCTGTCTTGCATACAGGGTCGTCATTGCCATCTTCCTAAATTCCATATATATGTGTTAGTATACTGTATTGGTGTTTTTCTTTCTGGCTTACTTCACTCTGTATAATCGGCTCCAGTTTCATCCATCTCATCAGAACTGACTCAAATGAATTCTTTTTAACCGCTGAGTAATACTCCATTGTGTATATGTACCACAGCTTTCTTATCCATTCATCTGCTGATGGACATCTAGGTTGTTTCCATGTCCTGGCTATTATAAACAGTGCTTCGATGAACATTGGGGTACATGTGTATACCTCATCTTTAGAATCAAACCCCATTCCCGCCAGAGACACTCACAGAGTGTCTAAACAAACCTTGTTTCGACCAAGACCCAGAGACCCAATGGAGACTGAGACAAAACTGTTTGACTGTCTCCTGTGGAGATACGGGTCAGCAGTGGACTGCCACAGGGGCAGGGGCTCTGGGAGCAGCACACTTTGGTATGGTTGAGTGCAGCAGACTTCAGTATGGCATAACCCCTCTTGGAGGAGGTCACCATTAACCCCGCAACAGAGCTGCCAGAACTTACACAAAACTGGGAAATAGACTCCTGTAGGACAGAAATAGAATCTCGTGTTCACTACGACCCAGGAGAAAGGAGCAGTGACCCAACAAGAGACTGACTCAGACTTGCCTGGGTGTGTCCAGGAGTCTCCAACAGAGGCGTGGGTCGGTGGTGACCTGTTTCAGGGTTGGGGACACTGAGTGTACCAGTACATGCTTGGGACCTTTTGAAGGAGGTCACCATTATCTTCATTACCTCCATCATAGTTTCACCCCAGGTGAATAACAGGGAGGGAACATAGCTCCATGTTAACAGAAAATTGGATTAAAGATTTACTGAGCATGGCCCTGCCCATAAGAACAAGACTCAGTTTCCCCCTTAGTCAGTCTCTCTCATCAGGAAGATTTCATAAGCCTCTTAGGCTTCCCCATCAGAGAGCAGACAGACTGAAAACCACAAACACAGAAAACTAACCAATCTGATCACATGGACTACAGCCTTGTCTAACTCAATGAAATTATGTGCCATGTTGTATAGGCTCACCCAAGACGGAAGTATCATGGTGGAGAGTTCTGACAAAATGTCCACTGGAGAAGGGAATGCAAACCACATCAGTATTCTTGCCTTGAGAACCCCATGAATAGTATGAAAAGGCAAAAAATAAGACACTGAAAGGTGAGCTCCCAGGTCAGTAGGTGCCCAATATGGTACTGGATAGCAGTGGAGAAATAACTCCAGAAAGAATGAAGGGACAGAGCTAAAGCAAAAACAACACTCAGTTGTGGATGTGACTGGTGATAAAAGCAAAATCCAATGCTATAAAGAGCAACACTGCATAGGAATCCAGAATATTAGGTCCATGACTCAAGGTAAATTGGATGTGGTCAAACAGAAGATGACAAGGGTGAACATCGACATTTTAGGAATCAGCAAACTAAAATGGATTGAAATGGGTGAATTTAAATCAGATGACCATTATATCTACTACTGTGGGCAAAAATCCCCTAGAAGAAATGGAGTAGACATCATAGTCAACTAAGGAGTACAAAATGTAGTACTTGAATTAAATCTCAAGAATGACAGAATGATCTTTGATCATTTCCAAGGCAAACCATTCAGTACCATAGTAATCCAAGTCAATGGCCCGACCAGTAATGCTGAAGAAGCTGAAGTTGGGTTCCATGAAGATCTCCAAGACCTCCAAGAACTAACACCCCCCAAAAAATGTCTTTTTCACTATAGACGACTGGAATGAAAAAGTAGGAAGTCAAGAAACCCCTAGGGTAAAAGGCAAATTTGGCCTTGGAGTAAAGAATGAAGCAGGGCAAAGACTAACAGAGTTTTGACAAGAGAACACACTGGTCACCTTCTTCCAACAACACAAGAGAAAACTCTACACATGGACATCACCAGCTGGTCAATACCAAAATCAGACTGATTATACCCGTTGTAGCCAAAGACAGAGAAGCTCTACACGGTCAGTGAAAACAAGACCAGGAACTGACTGGATTAGATCATGAACTCCTTATTTCCAAATTCAGACTTAAACTAAAGAAAGTAGGGAAAACCACTAGACCACTCAGGTATGACATAAATCAATTCCCTTATGATAATACAGTGGAAGTGACAAAAGGACTCAGGAGATTAGATTTGATGACAGAGTGCCTGAAGAACTACAGACAGATGTGCATGACATTGTACAGGAGACAGGGATCAAGACCATCTCCAAGAAAAAGAACTGCAAAAAAGGAAAATGGTTGTCTGAGGAGACCTTACAAATAGCTATGAAAGAAGAGAAGTGAAAAGCAAAGGAGAAAAAGAAAGATATACCCATTTGAATGCAGAGTTCCAAAGAATAGCAAGGAAAGACAAAAAAATAAAAATCCTTCCTCAGTGACCAATGCAAAGAAATAGAGAAAAATAGTAGAATGGGAAAGCCTAGAGCTCTCTTCAAGAAAAGTAAAAATACCAAGGGAGTATTTCATGTGAAAATGGGCACAATAAAGGACAAAAATGGTCTGGACCTAACAGAAGCAGAAGATATTAAGAAGAGGTGGCAAGAATAAAGAGAGTTCAGTTTAGTTCAGTCACTCAGTCATGTCTGATTCTTAGTGACTCCATGAATTGCAGAAGGCCAGGCCTCCCTGTCCATCACCAACTCCCAGAATTCAGTCAAACTCTTGTCCATTGAGTCAGTGATGCCATGCAGCCATCTCATCCTCTGTCATCCCCTTGTTAAGAACTGTACAAAAAAGATCTTCACAACTCAGATAACCAAGATGGTGTGATCACAAACCTAGAGCCAGACATTCTGGAATGCAAAGTCAAGGGTGCCTTTGGAAGCATCACTATGAACAAAGGTAGTGGAGGTGATGGAATTCCAGTTGAGCTATTTCAAATCCTTAAATCCTTAAAGATGATGCTGCTAAAGTGTTGCACTCAATATGCCAGCAAATTTGGAAAACTCAGTAGTGGGCACAGGACTGGTAAAGGTCAGTTTTCATTCCAATCCCAAAAGAAAGGCAATGTCAAAGAATGTTCCAACCACTGCACAACTGCACTCATCTCAAACGCTAGTAAAGTAATGCTCAAAATTCTCCAAGCCAGGCTTCAACAGTACAGAAACTGTGAACTTCCAGGTATTCAAGCTGGATTTAGAAAAGGCAGAGGAACCAGAGATCAAATTGCCAACATCTGCTGGATCATTGGTAAAAACAAGAGAGTTCCAGAAAAACATCTCCTTCTGCTTTATTGACTCTGCAAAATCCTTTGACTGTGTGGACAACAACAAACTGTGTAAAATTCTTAAACAAATGGGAATACCAGACCACCTGACCTGCCTCTTGAGAAATCTGTATGCAGGTCAGGAAGCAACATTTAGAACTAGACATGGAACAACAGACTGGTTCCAAGTTGGGAAAAGACTATGTCAAGGCTGTATATTGTCACCCTGAACATTTAACTTATGTGCAGAGTACATCATGAGAAACGCTGGGCTGGATGAAGCACAAGCTGGAATCAGGATTGCTGGGAATAATATGAATAACCTCAGATTCACAGATAACACTACCCTTATGGCAAAAAGTGAAGAACTAAAGAGCTTCTTAATGAAAGAGAAAGAGGAGAGTGAAAATGTTGACTTAAAACTCAACTTTAAAAAACTAAGATCATGGCCTCTGGTCCCATAAATTCATGGCAAATAGATTGGGAAACAGCGGAAAGAGTGAAAGACTTTATTTATTTATTTATTTTTAGCTACAAAATCACTGCAGATGGTGACTGTAGCCAATATATTAAAAGACCCTTACTCACTGGAAGAAAAATTATGAACAAACTATACAGCATATTAAAAAGCAGAGATGTTACTTTGCTAACCAAAGTCCTTCTAGTGAAAGCTGTGGTTTTTCCACTAGTCATGTATGGATGTGA
The DNA here is from genome assembly GCF_016772045.2 of Ovis aries. Lineage (NCBI taxonomy): Eukaryota > Metazoa > Chordata > Mammalia > Artiodactyla > Bovidae > Ovis > Ovis aries. The sequence continues at coordinate 76,099,454 of NC_056059.1, forward strand.
GAGTTGGACTATATAGAAGTCTGAACACAGAATAATTGATGCTTTTGAACTTTGATGCTGGAGAAGACTCCTCAGAGTCCCTTGGACTTCAAGGAGACCCAACCTGTCCATCCTAAAGAAATCGGTCCTGAATATTCATTGGAAGGACTGATGCTAAAGCTGAAACTTCAATACTTAGGCCACCTGATGCAAAGAACTGACTCACTGGAAAAGACCCTGATGCTGGGAAAAATTGAGGGCAGAAGGAGAAGGTGGTGACAGATGATGAAAGAGTTGGGTGGCATCACTGGCTCAATGGACATGAGTCTGAGTAAACTCCAGAAGTCGGTGATTTATAGGGAGGCCTGGAGTGCTGCAGTCCATGGGGTCACAAAGAGTTGGATATGACTGAGCGATTGAACCAAACTGGAATGACAGTACCTTAGATATGGAGAAATTATGTTTTGGCTCTTAGTTTTAAGATATCTCTCATGCACACACACACACACACACACACACACACACACTCCATGGGCTTTGTAGGTGATGCTAGTGATAAAGAATCTGCATGACGGTGCATGATATGAAACACATGCAGGTTCAATTCCTGGGTCAGAAAAATCCTCTGGAGTAGGAAATGGTAACTGACCATGGTATTCTTGCCTGGAGAATTCTATTGGCAGAGGGGCCTGGCAAGATACAGTCCATAGGGCCCAAAGAGTAGGACATGACTTAGCAAGTGATCACACACACAGACACAAACACAAACCATCTGAGAAAAGAAGTTTAATCATGGAGACCAAGTTTGCATCATCTTTGAGAATGTCAAGGAATTTTCTAACTTAGGTTACAATTCCATCCCTCAAAAAGCCTATATGTGCACAGAACAACAAACTGGTTTAAAATTTGGAAAGGAATATATCAAGGCTGTATATTGCCACCCTGCTTACTTAACTTATATGCAGAGTAGATCATGTGAAATGCCAGGATGGATGAAGCACCAGCTGGAATCAAGATTGCCAGGAGAAATATCAATAGTCTCAGATATCCATATGACATCACCCTTATGGCAGAAAGTGAAGAGGAACTAAAGATGCTCTTGATAAACATGAAAGAGAAGAGTGAAAAATGTAGTTTAAAACTAAACATTCAGAAAATGAAAATCATGGCATCTAGTCCCATCACTTCATGGTAAACAAATGGGGTAACAATGCAAACAGTGGCTGACTTTATTTTCTTGGGCTCCAAAATCACTGTTGATGGTGACTTCTGCCATGAAATTAGAAGACACTTGGTCCTTGGAAGCAAAGCTATAACTAACCTAGACAGAATATTAAAAATCAGAGACATTACTTTGCCAACAAAGGTCTGTCTAGTCAAAGCTATGTTTTTTTTTTTTTTTTTTTTTTTAGTAGTAGTCATGTATAAATGTGAATGTTGGACCATAAAAAGGCTGAGTGCTGAAGAACTGATGCTTTTGAACTGTGGTGTTGGAGAGGACTCTTGAGAGTCCTTGGACTGCAAGAAAATCAAACCAACCAAATCTAAAGGAAATGAATCCTGAATACTCATTGGAAGGACTGATGCTAAAGCTGAAGCTCCAATACTTTGGCCACCTGATGCTAACAGCTGACTCCTTGGAAAAGACCCTGATGCTGAGAAAGATTGAAGGCAAGAAGAGAAGGGGATGACAGAGGATGAGATGGTTGGAAGGCCTCACTGACTCACTGGACAAGAGTTTTAGCAAAGTCTGGGTGGAGTCATTATTAATGGGAAAGTGGAATCAGTCAACAAAGTTTCAAACTGACAATGCATGCATGTTCAGTTACTTCAGTCATGTCCAACTCTCTGTGACCTCATGGACCATGGCCTGCCGCTCCTCTGTCCATGGGATTCTCCAGGCAAGAATACTGGAGTGGATTGCCATTTCCTTCTCCAGTGATAAAGTATGAAGTGAGTGAAGTGAAGTCACTCAGTCGTGTCCAACTCTTTTCAACCCCATGGATTTTAGCCTACCAGGCTCCTCCATCCATGGGATTTTCCAGGCAAGAGTAACGGAGTGGGTTGTCGTTTCCTCCTCCACAAACTGACAATAGATCCTTTTATAATCAGAAGTGTGCATGCATGTGCAGTTCTGCCTGACTCTGCAACCCCATGGACCGTGCCTGCCAGGCTCTCCTGTCCATGAATTTCACAGGCAAGAATATTGGAGTGAGTTTTCATTTCCCACTCCAGGGGATTTTATCGACCTAGAAATAAAACTTGTATCTCTGGCATTGGTAGGGGGATTATTTTACCAGTGAGTCACCGGGGAAGTACCAACACCCAAATATATGGCAGCCATTTTGTAGACATACCAAATAAACAAGCAAAAATTTTAGCATTTAGGAGGCTATCTCTCGACTAGTGCAATATAAGTGTATATCTAAATGCGTTTCTTCTCTCCCTGCTTTTTCGGTTTTGCTTTGTTAAGAATAGATGATGTAAAACTAAGAATATAGAATATGTGGGAGGGAGACGACACTAAAACTACTTCATTTATGTTAAGTTATTATCGCCAAGATCAAATATTCTACGAAGTTTGAAATACTTCATCATCTTAGAGCATAAGGTTTTAACCTCTTGAAATATAGGAATATATATATATATATATATATATATATATATATACACACACACACACACACACACATACATACATACACAGAGAGAGAGAAATATATATATATATATGGTTGATTATTATAATTCCTCAAAAGAGTTTCTAAAACAGGGTTGAAAGTGTCAGTCACTCAGTCGTGTCCACTCTTTGTGACTCCATGGACTAGCCCACAAAACTCCTCTGTCCATGGAATTCTCTAGGCAAGAATACTGGGGTGACTAGCCATTCCTTCTCCATGGGATCTTCTCATCCAGGGATCATTGCAGGTAGATTCTTTACTGTCTTAGCCACCAGGGAAGCCCTAAAACAAGGCTACTTTAGGTCAGTTATATCTTAAATCATTTGCTAAAGTACTTAATGTTGACTTTTATGTATTTAAAATATTACATTGAATTAACTTTACAGGAATGTTCATTTCAATTGTTTCTTTCAAATAGAACTTATAAGAAAGAAATGATCCCATCCTTATAATCTCAGTAAGTAATGATATTAACTTGAATATTCAGTCCTGCATATTCATTGGAAGGACTGCTGCTAAAGCTGAAACTGCAATCCTTAGGCCACCTGATGCCAGGGTCACTGAAAAAGACCCTGAAGCTGGGAAAGATTGAATGCAGGAGAAGGGGGCAACAGAGGATGAGATGGTTGGATGGTATCACCAACTTGATGAACGTGAGTCTGAGCAAGCTCCTGGAGTTGTGATGGATAGGGAAGCCTGGTGTGCTGGAGTCCATGGGATCGCTAAGAGTCAGGCACGACTGAGCAACTCAACTGAACTGAATGACTTTAACAACTAATTTCTGGTCTTAAATTTCTTTATTCCTTTCTCTGCTCCCAACATTTCAGAGGCCTCTTGATTTGTTCATTACGTATACAGATAGTCTCCAACTTATAATGTTTTATGATTTTTTGACTTGATGATGATGTGAAAGTGATACTCATTCAGTAAAAACTGTGCTACAAATGTTAAACATTGACCTTTTCCCAGGCTAACAATACACAGTATGATATTCTGTCCCTATGACACTGTACAAAGGCAGTGAACTGCAGCTCTGTGTCAGCCACACGATCACAGCATAAACAACAGATACACTCATAGTCATTTTGTATATATACATTCTATTTTCCACTTTTAGTATATTATCCAATATATTACATAAAATATTCAACATTTTATTATAAAATTGGCTTTATATTATATTGTTTTGCCTAATTGTAAGCTAATTTAAGTGTTCTGAGCATGTTCAAGGCTCAGCTATGATATTCAGTAGGTTAGATGTATTAAATGCACTTTCAAACTGATATTTTGAGCTTAAAATGGGTTTATTGGGACTTAATCCAGTTTTAAGTTGAAGAAGATCTGTAGAGACAGAGAAGAAGACAAGAAAGAGAGAGGAAGAGATAGAAAGAGATAGAGAAAAGAGAGAGTAAAGAGAAAGAGGGAGATGAAGAGAGGGAGGGAGGGGAAGACAGGATGAACCAAATGTAGGACAGAAGAGTGGATAAAGGGAGAGAAAATCTTCTATTTTTGTAATGTGTGTATGAAAAAAATCTAGAATGTCATTTTCCATTCAGAAAAAGAAAACGAGAATGAAAATTCCACAGGTTTATTGAGTTAAATGCAAACATATGCAAAATCTTGGGGGAAAAACTCAGAACAACAAACAGTTAGGCATATGTTGTGTGATGAGACATTTCAGGTCAGCCCTAGAGATCACTATCTGATCATAAGCTGATTCAGTTATGCATTTAAAACATTAGATTCAAAAAATGGATAGTAAATGTGGCTGTTCAAATAGCAGGGAAAAAAAAAAAAACCAACAAACTTTCACTCTAAATAAAAAAGCAAAACCTTGAAAACAATACTGTTTTACTTTTATTTATTTCTTTTGTTTAAAAAATTGCAAGTACTAACTGTATTGTTCAGAAGTGTTTGGGAACTAGGAAAAATTAGGTTAATAAACTTTGAAAACAATTATCAGTGATGTAAACAGCCTATCTCAAGGGTGACATTTAGGTAATTCCCTAATATTCAGGGTTTTTTTTTTTTTTTTCCTAACAGGTAATATACAAAAATGTCAGAGCTTTAATAACAAAGACCCTCCCAACTTTTCTAAATCACTTTTAATGGTATTCATTTATACTGTAAAAAAAATCTGATTATTATTACACAAATCATCACAAATCTGCTAATTAGTGATAGGATTTTAATGAAAACATAGTTCTTAATCCCAATCTTAACACCTTCATGGTTTTTCTCTGTTCTGACCTTTTAGGATATATATCTTTGTCATTGTCTCAGTCTGTTTATTGTCAAACAGAAAAGATCCTCCTTTTAAATTTTCTGACATCTTTGGAGAGGTAGTGGGAAGGGTTGGGTTGAGAGTTTGGGGCTAGCAGATATAATTACATATGGAATGGATAAAGAACAAGGTCCTATTGTATAAACCAGGGAACTATATTCAATATCTTATAATAAACCATTATAAAAAAACTACACACGCACACACACACACACAGATATATATATGACTGAATCACTTTGCTATATACCAGAAACTAATACAACTTTGTAAATCAAATTTACTTCTGTTAAAAATAAAATTAAAACAATTCAAAATAAATAAATAAATTTCCTGACATCTTAAATCTATTTTGTTAAATTCTCTCACTGAATGACTAGGAAGTCTCTCAGTTGTGTTTCAATCTTTGTGACCCCTCATAAACTGAAATTATAACCCCCAGTAACTCAGAATGTAACTGTATTTGGGGACAAGGTCTTTAAAGAGGTGATTAAGTTCAAACGAAGATTTTGTTTGTTTTAGGTGGATTCTAGTCCAGTATGATTGGTATCTTCGTAAAAAGAATCAGCTTGGGAACACACACAGATACCAGTTACACGCGCACACTTGCAGAAATGACCATCTGCAAGTCAAGGAAAGAGGTCTCATAAGAAACCATCTCTGCCAACTTAATCTTTGACTTCCAGCCTTTAGAACTGTAAGGAAACAAATCTTTTTTGAATAAACCACCTAGTTTATGGTATTTTGCTATGGTAGCCTGAGAAGGCTAAGTTTTCTTTCCTAATAACTACTAAATATTATAAAGAAAAAGTATACAACTTTACCTCACTTACACAAAAGGACTGATATAAACAGTTATAGGTTTGCTCAACAAAAGAAACTATAAGCAAGATGAAAAGACAGCCTTCAGAATGGGAGAAAATAATAGCTAATGAAGCAACTGACAAAGAATTAATCTCAAAAATATACAAACAACGCCTGCAGCTCAATTCCAGAAAAATAAATGACCCAATCAAAAAATGGGCCAAAGAACTAAACAGACATTTTTCCAAAGAAGACATACAGATGGCTAACATATGAAAAGATGCTCAGCATCACTCATTATCAGAGAAATGCAAATCAAAACCACAATGAGGTACCATTTCATGCCAGTCAAAATAGCTGCTATCCAAAAGGCTACAAGCAATAAATGCTGGAGAGGATGTGGAGAAAAGGGAACCCTCTTACACTGTTGGTGGGAATGCAAAGTAGTACAGCCACTATGGAGAACAGTGTGGAGATTCCTTAAAAAATTGCAAATAGAACTGCCATATGACCCAGCAATCCCACTGCTGGGCATACACACCGAGGAAACCAGAATTGAAAGAGACACGTGTACCCCAATGTTCGTCGCATCACTGTTGATAATAGCCAGGACATGGAAGCAACCTAGATGTCCATCAGCAGAAGAATGGCTAAGAAATCTGTGGTACATATGCACAATGGAATATTACTCAGCCATTAAAAAGAATACATTTGAACCAGTTCTAATTAGGTGGATGAAACTGGAGCCTAGAGTAAAGTAAGCCAGGAATAAAAACACCAATATAGTATACTAATGCTTATATATGGAATTTAGAAAGGTGGTAATGATAAGTCCACATGCAAGACAGCAAAAGAGACACAGATGTATAGAACAGTCTTTTGGACTCTTTGGGAGAGGGCAATGATGGGATGATTTGGGAGAATGGCATTGAAACATTTATGTTATCATATATAAAAAGACTCGCCAGTCCAGGTTTGATGCATGAGACAGGGTGCTCAGGGCTGTTGCACTGGGATGACCCAGAGGGATGGGATAGGGAGGGAGGTGGGTGGGGAGTTCAAGATGGGGAACACATGTATACCCGTGGTGGATCCATGTCAATGCATGGCAAAACCACTAAAATATTGTAAAGTGATTAGCCTCCAATTAAAATAAATGAATCTATATTAAAAATAAATAAATAAAATACAAAAAATAAATAAATTCTGCCCCTGGGGGTAAAAAAAGAAGTTATAGGATAACGATTGTAAAAATTAGGGATCCATAAATATTTAAGTAACATAACTAATTATATACATCTGTTTTTTAAATGTTCAAATCTTTATGGATTATATACTTTTCAAAGTATAGTAGATTAGAACATTGTTCAAAGATATTCCTGCCCTCCTTGTGTGTGTGTGTGTGTTCAGTCATGTTCAACTCTTTGCTAATATATGGACTGTTGTTCACAAGGATCTGCTGTCCATGGGATTTTCCAGGCAAGAATACTGAAGTGGGTTACCACTTCCTTCTCCAGGGGATCTTCCTGACCCAGGGATCAAGCCCAAGTGTCTTCCATCTCCTGCACTGGCAGGTAGGTTCTTTACCATTAGTGCTGTCACTGCCCTCCTTAGCTTCACAGAAGTATAGTTCTCTGCTGCCTTATATTGGGCTTGGCAGCATGTTTCCTTTAGTCATTGCCATATTAACAAACGTGATCAAAAAAGTTTGAGCTCTATTTGTGTAGTGGGGCACTTGTGACTCTGTTTTGGTCATGGGAATACTTCTCCCTTTCTTGGGCCATAGAATATATTCATGTGGAAAAGACCTAAGACAAACCTACAGTGAAGAGCCAAGGCCAGTTGACCCTCAGCATAAAGTAAGGTTGCCAAGCTGAACCCAACAAAGATGAACTGATGTACAGGTGAACTGCTGATGTGTGAGAGAGAACAAGTGACAGCTGTTTTAAGTCATAACATTGATGAGTTCCCTGTACTTATACAGTAAAGAATCTGCTTGCAATGCAGGAGACCTGGATTCAATCCCTGGGCTGGGAAGATCCTCTGGAGAAGGGAATGGCAACCTACTCCAGTATTCTTGCCTGGAGAATCCCATGGACAGAGGAGCCTGGTGGGCTACGGTCCATGGTCTCAAAGAGTTGGACATGACTGAGCAACTAAGACACGTATTGAGGAGCTATGCCTTGTAGCATTAGAGAGGCTAGGGTTCATAACAGAGGCATGACTGTAATCAAGAAAAGAAAGAAGCTTGATTACAACATAGGTAGAACTTCTCAGTAACTTACAACAGAGTATTTAGGAAATCAGTATTCTTGCTGAAAATTTAACTTAAAATATCACATTTTCAATACCAAAAATGATAGGAGCTACTGCTAAAATCTACTGTTTATTGAGCATTTCTGGTCTGGGCACAGTGATAACCTCTGATCATTTCATCTCAATGAAAACCCCAAGGTTAAGTATAATGATCATCACATTTTACAGATATTAAGGATTATAAAGCTAATATGTTTTGGTGTTGGGATGTAAACTGTGGCAATCTGCCTATGTCTGGATTCTTAATTTTAAAGTAAACTGAAATATCATTGATTATATATTATTTGAAGGTGATTATGTAAATTTAATTGCCACTCTAATAGATGAAAATATGTTCCCCGGTGTCTCAGATGGTAAAGAATCTGCCTGCAAAGTGGGAGACCCCTGTTTGGCACCTGGGTCAGAAAGATCCCCTGGAAAAGGGAATGGCAACCTACTCCAGTATTCTTTCCTGGAAAATTTTATGGACAGAGAAGCCTGGCAGCTACTACGCTCCATGAGGTCACAAAGAGTTGAATATGACTGAGCAACTAACACTAACAGATAAAGGGTTTCCCAGGTGACTCTAGTGGTAAAGAATGAGCCTGCCAATGCAGGAGGCATAAGAGACATACAAGAGACATGGGTTTGATCCCTGGGTCAGGAAGATTCCCTGGAGGAGAGCTTAGCAAGCCACTCTAATGTTCTTGCCTGGAGAATCCCATAGACAGAGGAGCCTGGTGGACTATAGTCCATAGGGTTACAAAGATCAGACGCGACTGAAGTAATTTAGCATGCATTAATAATGTTTTGTATATAAAGATATATTTTCCCACTATTCAGGCTAAAGATTACTATTTATTATACATCTTATCATACATGGATAATCTTTTCTATTTAAAAATTTCTCATTTTATGCCTAAGTAGAAAAAATATTTATAAATACACTCTCAGATTCTTATCATTAAACATATTACTTGCCTCTCAATAGGAAACAGAACTAATGGAAATTGCCAGAATAAACAGCTGTACTAAAACTAATTGAATTACCAGAGTTTTGCCTTAATGCTAAAACTAAACTGATGAAAATTGAGTTAAAATGTTCTCTGTAGCCTTCTCCCTATCTCACAGGTGGTCTATTCAAGAAGTTTTACTGGACAAAGAAAGATGTAAAGCATTCCTGGTAGTGTGAATTATCAGAACACTGAAGTTACCTTCAGAAAAACTGGGTGCTTAAAGAACTTTTATAACATTGAAAAGGTCTTTATACTTGGGTCTAAAAGAATACTTAATCCTCTCAAGTCATTAGAAATCATTCTGGGAAGCCCTGAAATATGATAGCACTTTTGGTTTCTAAAAATTCCCTCCAACAACCTATCCCTACTCGCCACCACCTCTAAATATCCAGGTCCAGGTTAACATAACACAGCTTCTAGAGAATTTTGGGGGTGAACCATGACATACAAGGAGACCTGAAAATATGAACAGGAGAGAGAAGTTCTCATACAGAATGCTAACAAAACAATAGCTGATCCCAAGGCAGGCCTGAAGTCAAAAGTTGAAGTTTATGCTGAAAGCAGCCAAATCAAATTAGTTATACTAACAGACCAAACTTGTACATTAGAAGTGAAAGAATTTTGTTTATTTTTATTGATCAGGAGTGGGCACTGGAATCTTAAATCAAATATTGGTTTTGGTCTGAATATTAAGGCACCATTTAGTTGAAGGAGTTGAATAATGTTCATTTCAATTTATCATTTAACTTCCATTATACAAATTCATGTTATCATTATGACACTCCTCAAAGGAATATAATTTTTTACAGTTATATTGTTTAACCATGTGGCATATGGCCTCTCAGTGGTGACTGAATTTTAGAAGTATTCAGATAAAGTGGATGGTTTGATACTGTCTCCAAAACTCCTTACAAAACACTGTCTAGCATCTCTTTGAATAAAATGATTTTAGTCATGGCTGCTTGAGTTCTAGTTAGATACATTCCATATAAATATCGAGTCCAGTCATTTACTTTCATATTGATCAGCTGGCTGTTTTCCCGGATCATTTAGAACTCCTATACTATTAACTTTAAATGGCTATTGATTTCAAACTCTTATAGACAAGACGGCTTTTCAATTCAGTGATTCTAAAGCAATATGCATAGTAGGTATATAAATAAGGAACTAAGGCTAAATATAATGTGCAACATTTTATAAGATTCATTAAGATTGAAATTGTTTTATATTAATATTTGATTTCAATGGAATATATAGCAAATACTTCATACATTGTGTACAGTTTATAATCACATTATGGAAAAATCTACCTTTTTACTTTCCCATTTGACTCTCTTGTGGTAATATTATATTGATAAACTACTCTACACTATAGCATTTATGTTTATGTAAAAGAAAAAAAAGAAACAACATGACTTCTTTTTTTCACATGTAAAAGAACAGAGACTACTTTTTGCTTGGAATTTCTCCAAAACATACAGCTTATCATTAGAAGTAGTTCTGTTAGTTGCTCAGTTGTGTCCAACTCTTTGTGACCCCATAGACTATAGCTCACTGGGCTCCTCTGTCCATGGGATTCTTCAGCAAGAATACTGCAAATGGTTGCCATTCCCTTCTCCAGGGGATATTCCTGGCCCAGGGATCGAACCCAGGTCTCCTGCATGGCAGGCAGATTCTTTAGCATTTGAGCTACAGGGAATTCCTATCATTAGAAATATCGACAGTTAAATCCTATCTCAAAGGTATATTTTTCTGCTGATCATTTGACATCCTCTCAAGTTGTCATAAACTGCCCCTGTGGATCTTGAGTCAACAGCTATCACTGTGTGTCACTCAGTTCAACTGGCTGCTTTTCTCTTCTTTTCACAGGAACTCTAGCACATCTCTCCATATTCATAGGCTCTAATGGACATCATTTCTGGTCTCTGGGAATTTCTTTTTTGATGTCTAAAAGGAACAGCATAACCCCGTCTTAAAAAATGAAATATTCACTGATCTATGGTTATTCCTGTAATATCACTAGTGTTGGTGAATAATTCAAATTAAATAGTTCCCTATATATTCCATTTTAAAGGAACTTCATTTACTTTCTTTCAATGGTTTCTTCCTATGCTATTCTCACCCTGCATTATTCATATGCAACCTCACAAATTGCTTTGAGTTCCAGCAGTACTAATATAAATCATAGGGCTATTTTCTCTAAAGGACTTCAGCCTTAAGCTCTACAACTTCTTTTAAAGTGAAAACTGTGTTCAATTAAGGTGATTTGTTTGCTTAAAAATTAACTATCTTATATTCCCATTTTCAAGGAGAGAGGACTAAGTTACACTGCAGACTGTTAAATAATTTTAGAAGTAATTTACTTTCACAAGCTGCATCTGGCTTATCCTGTGCATTTATTTATTTGTGACTAGGTCATATTTCTCAAAATATAAATACAGCTCTCAAATATTTCTTTCCCAACTGTTTTGCATTTTGACATTTGAATAGTTCCATTGTCAATGAACTAGAATAATGTGTTCTTATCTGTTTCACAGGTCAATAACTGAGTGAAAGAAACAAGGAAAGAGAGATGAGGCAAATGAGTGGAAGCCAAGCAAACTGGGAGTTTAGATTCAAGATGGAGAACTGATATAAAAGTAGCATGTTAGGAATGACATCACTGAAAATAACCAAGTGACAAATCTCACTCATCTCTCCCCAAATGCTACAAATGAGATGACAAGGCAATTAATGGAATGAGAGAAAATATGTGTAAATCATGTCTCTGACAACAGGTTAATATCCAAGATATATAAGGAACTCATACAACTCAATAGCAAAAACTAATTAATCTTATTAAAAATGGGTTGAAGATCTAAATAGGTATTTTTCCAAAGAAGATACAGATGGCCAGTAGATGATATAAAGAGATGCTCATCATCATTAATCACCTGAGAAATGTAAACCAAAACCACAATGAGATATCACACACACTGGAAAAAAAGTAGTGGGGGGAAGAGAAGGTGGGGTGAATGGAGGGAGTAGCGTCAACAAATATAGACCATCATGTATAAAATGCATAGCTAGGAGCTCAGCTTGGTGCTCAGTGATGACATAGAGGCCTGGGTTAGAGGAAGACTCAAGCAGAAGGAGATATATATATACAGCTGATTCACATGGCTGTAGAACAGAAATTAACACAATATTGTAAAGCAATTATACTCCAATTAAAAAAAAAGGGGGGGAGCAAGCCCTGACAAGTGTTAGCAAAGATGCAGAGAAAAGAAAAACTTAAAAAAAAAAAAAAAAGTAAAACTTAAGCACTGTTGATAAACTGGTAAAGCCACTATGGAAAACAGTATGGAGTTTCCTCAAAAATAAAAAACCAGCAGCTGCACTTCCAGTGCAGATTTAGTATAACCAGAGAAAGTGGTGTGAACCTTATTTTCAAAAAACTGGTGTGGGTCTCCACACATCTGGCAACTCCCTCAAAGACCAGTATGCATAGTGTTTGTTTTACCTGACTAGAGTCATTCCCAGGGTTGGGATGACTTCCACCTTGTTTTCTTTTCTTCTTTTGTTTCCAGAAGCATTTAAACTAATGTTGGCTACAGCAGCCTTGAGCATGGAATAATACTTGGAACAAGTTGGGGATACATTAGGGACATAATCTTAAACAACCAATGGATCAAAGAAGAAATTATGAGAGATTAGTAAATACATTAATGCAAATAAAAATAAAAACACGACACACAAAAACTCTTGAGATGCAGTGAAAGCAGAGTTCATTTGGAAATTTAGAACAATAAATGCTTATATTTAAAAAAAAAAGAATCCAAATCAGTAATTTAAATGTACACCTTAAGAAAACAGGACAAAAAGCAAGATAAATCCAAAGCTTAAAAGGAATGGAGTCGGATGGCTACCTTATGCTGCACATAAGAATTTATTAAAAATAGAACAAAGATATAAAAGCAAGAACTAAAATCTGTAAAGTCCTTAAAGGAAAATGTAGAGGTATATCTTCATGACCTAGAATTTAGCAAAAAATATTTTTAGACAAGACATCAAAGCACACAGCAAGAGAAAAAAACAGATGAACTGGACTTCATAAAAAAAGGAAAGCAAGTGTGTTTCAAATGACACTATTAAGAAAGTATGAAGACAATCAAGATATTAGCAAGTTGCAAATCTAATAAAAATCTAATATCCAAAACATATATAAAGAACTCTTATAACAGCAAAACAAGCAACCCAATTACAAACAGGCAAAATACTGGAATAGACAGCACCCCAAAGATGTACATATTGCAAACAAGCACATGAAAGATGTTCAACATCATTAGCCATTAGGAAAATGTAATCAAAACCTCACTGAGATACCATTTCACACTGGCTATAATTCAAAAACCAAGCAAAAATGGAAAATAAATGTTAGGATGCACCAAAATTGGAACCTTTGTATACTGCTGAAGAGTATGTAAAATGGTGTAATTACAATAGAAAACACTTTGGCAGCTTTGCAAAAGGTAAACATAGAATTACCATAGGACTCAAAAATTCCAGTCCTAGGTTTATATCTAAGGGGATTGAAAACAAGTATTCCAACAAATGCTTGTGCACAAGTGTTTACAGCAGCACTGTTTACAATAGCCAAAAACTGGAAACAACCTAGAAGTTCTTCAACAGATAAGTGGATATACAAAACGTTGTATATCCATACAATGGAATACTATTCAGACATAAAACAGAATTAAATACAGACACATGTTGCAATATCAGCAAACCCTGAAAACAATTAAGTCAGTGAAAGAAATCAGGCACAAAAGCTCACATACTGTATAGTTTTATTTATATAAAGTATCTAGGATAGTAAACTGATGGAGGCAGAAAGCCAGTTAGTGGTTTTTCAGGGGCTAGGGTAAGAGAAGAATGGGAACGACTGCTCAACAGATACAGGGTTTCTTCATGAAGTGTTAAAAAATATCTTGGAGCTCTACAGAGATGGTGATTGCAAACACTGTGACTGTACTAAACAACATTGAAATAGACACTTTAAAATACCTGATGGTTAATTTTTTTAATTTATCTTTTATTGATAAAATTATTTTCCTTTGAGAAGCCATTTGTAAAGCTTGTGTGCATTCTCAGTCATGCTAGACTCTTTGTGACCCCATGGACTATATCCCATCAAGTTCCTCTGTCCATAGGATTTTCCAGGCAAGAACTGGAGTGGGTTGTCATGTCCTCCATGGGATCTTCCCGATTGAGGGATTAAACCCATGTCTCCAGCAGGAAACTTCTTGTCTAAATGTGCTTCTGTATATAACAACCCCCGCCCCCAATTCTCTAAGGAAACTATAGTTCTTAGAGATATCATAATCTCCAAGCTGAGGGAAGAAAAGCTATATAAGATTTTTTTTTTGAAATTTCGTGAATGAGAGATTTATTTAACCCTATTTATGTTTTATTCAATCATTTATATCAGGGAACTTTTCTCCATAAGCTATGCTCTATAATAATCTAAATGGGAAAATAATAAATACATGTGCAAAATAAACTTTTTTAAAAAATTTAAAAAATGGTTATACATTTGTCACTTTCTTCCAAACTGGGATATCCCAAAATCTTAATACAATAATTTCAAATTTTCTATACATGAAGTTTCTATTAATGATCTAAATTTGCATAATTTTTGACAATAAATGTCATTTGTTGACCATTAATCAGTATCATTCAGAATAATTTTGTTGCCCTAAATAATCTCCAGTGCTACGTTTCTAACCCTTACCTCTTTTCACTGACAATTAGCAATTTGTTTACCACCTGTAGTTTTGTCATTACCAGAATGCAATTTAAATGTGATTTGTTTTACCCATTCACCTATTGAAGGACTTATTATTTGCTTCCAGTTTTCAGCAGTTGCATTAAAGTTGATATTGATATTCACAAGTACATTTTCATGTGTACATAAATTTTCAAGTGGTTGGAAATATATATATGAGAGTAATTACTGGATCATGAGGTAAGACTTTTTAGCTTTATAAGAAACTATTAATGTCTTTCCAAATGGACTTAACATTTCAAATTATCACTAATGAATGAAAGTTTCTGTTACTCTGTATTCTCACCAGCAATTGGTATCATCAGTTTGTTTGATATTAACCATCTTATTGGTTACATCATGTTGT
The DNA here is from genome assembly GCF_016772045.2 of Ovis aries. Lineage (NCBI taxonomy): Eukaryota > Metazoa > Chordata > Mammalia > Artiodactyla > Bovidae > Ovis > Ovis aries. Next base: position 76,114,686 of record NC_056059.1, read on the forward strand.
TTTAATTTGTGATTCTCTAATTAAAGATAATGTTGTATATGTTTTTGTATTTCTATTTACCACCCATGTATCTTCTTTGGTAATATGTCTGTTCAGATTTTTTTCAATTTTTTAAATTATATTGTCTGTTTTTATGCTATTGAGCTTTAAGAGTTCTTTGTGTACTTTGGAGATAAGTATTAAATGTCTGTTTTTCAAATAATTTTTTCTGTTCTATGGCTTGTCTTTTAAATCTTTCAATAGTATTTCACATAGTAGAACTTTTAAGTTTTAATAAGTACAACGTTTGCTTTTTATTTTCAGAAAGGCTTTGGTGTTGTATCTGAAAGTACAAGAAACAAGGTCACCTACAGAAGAACAAAAATAAGAATTATAGTAGACTTCTCATCACAAACCATGCAAGCAAGAAGAAAGTGGAGTGAAATACTGAAAATATTGAAAGTGTTGAAAAATACTATTGACCTAGAATCTTATTTACAACAGAAGTTTTCTTCAGTGTTGAAGGAAAAATAAAGACTTTCTCAGAAAAGAAAAAAAAAAAACTTTCTCAGAGAAACAAAAGCTGAGGTTTCACAGGAAGATCTTTCCTACAAGCAAAGATCAAAGATGTCTTAAAGGAAAGGAAAAATTATTAGAAACTTTGATTTTCATTAAGAAAGGAGTAATATCAAGTAGGAATGTGAAAGTGAGGTTGCTCAGTCGTGTCCAACTCTTTGCGACCCCATGGACTGTAGCCCACCAGGCTCCTCTGTCCATGGGATTTTCCAGGCAAGAGTACTGGAGTGGGTTGCCATTTCCTTCTCCAGGGGATCTTCCCAACTCAGGGATTGAACCCAGGTCTCCTGCATCGCAGGCAGATGCTTTAACCTGTGAACCACCAGGGAAGGCAATCCTCATCAAGTAGGAAAAACAGAAGGTAAAATAAAATCTATTTGATTTATTATTACTAAGTGATATTAGGGCTTCCCAGGTGGTGCTAGTGGTAAAGAACCTGCCTGTCAATGCAGGAAACATAATAGACCCGCGTTCCATCCCTCTGTTGGGAAGATACCCTGGAGGAAGGAATGGCAACCCCTTACAGTATTCTTGAATGGAGAATCCTATGGACAGAGGAGACTGGTGAGCTATAGTCCATAGGGTCACAAAGAGTTGGACACAACTGAAGAGACTTAGCATGCACACAATTGATATTAAATGTAATGGTTCATTTAAAGTAATAATAAATTTGTTATCAGCTACTTGCACTCAAGTGAAATGATATAGTGTTATTTGAAGGTGAGATTCGCTTATTTAAAATTTGTATATGTATATGGAATTCCAGTTGAGTTATTTCAAATGCTGAAAGATGATGCTGTGAAAGTGCTGCACTCAATATGCCAGCAAATTTGGAAAACGCAGCAGTGGCCACAGGACTGGAAAAGGTCAGTTTCCATTCCAATTCCACAGAAAGGCAATGCCAAAGAATGCTTAAACTACCCCACAATTGCACTCATCTCACATGGTAGTAAAGTAATGCTCAAAATTCTCCAAGCCAGGCTTCAGCAATGCATGAGCCATGAAATTACTGATGTTCAAGCTGGTTTTAGAAAAGGCAGAGGAACCAGAGATCAAATTGCCAACATCCACTGGATCATGGAAAAAGCGAGAGTTCCAGAGAAACATCTATTTCTGCTTTATTGACTATGCGAAAGCCTTTGACTGTGTGGATCACAATCAACTGTGGAAAATTCTGAAAGAGATGGAAACACCAGACCACTTCATCTGCCTCTTGAGAAACCTTTATTCAGATCAGGAGCAACAGTTAGAACTGGACATGGAAAAACAGACTGGTTCCAAATAGGAAAAGGAGTACCACAAGGCTGTATATTGTCACCCTGCTTGTTTGACTTCTATGCAGAGTACATCATGAGAAACGCTGGGCTGGAAGAAGCACAAACTGGAATCAAGATTGCCGGGAGAAATATCAATAACCTCAGATATGCAGATGACACCACTCTTAGGGCAGAAAGTGAAGAGGAACTAAAAAGCCTCTTGGTGAAAGTGAAAGAGGAGAGTGAACAAGTTGGCTTAAGGCTCAACTTTCAGAAAACTAAGATCATGGAATCTTGTCCCATCACTTCATGGCAAATAGGTGGAGAAACAGTGGAAACAATGTCAGATTTATTTTGGGGGGCTCCAAAATCACTACAGATGGTGATTGCAGCCATGAAATTAAAACACGCTTACTCTTTGGGAGAAAAGTTATGACCAACCTAGAGAGCATATTCAAAAGCAGAGACATTACTTTGCAAAGACATTACTAAACAAAGGTCTGTTTAGTCAAGGCTAAGGTTTTTCCAGTAGTCATGTATGGATGTGAGAATTGGACTGTGAAGAAAGCTGAGTGCCGAAGAATTGATGCTTTTGAACTGTGGTGTTGGAGAAGACTCTTGAGACTCCCTTGGACTGCAAGGAGATGCAACCAGTCTATTCTAAAGGTCAGTCCTTGGTGTTCTTTGGAAGGAATGAGGCTAAAGCTGAAACTCCAGTACTTTGGCCTCCTCATGTGAAGAGTTGACTCGTTGGAGAAGCTTCTGATGCTTGGAGGGATTGGAGGCAGGAGGAGAAGGGGACGACAGAGGATGAAATGGCTGGATGGCATCACTGACTCGATGGATGTGAGTCTGAGTGAACTCCAAGAGTTGGTGATGGACAGGGAGGCCTGGCATACTGCAGTTCATGGGGTCGCAAAGAATCAGACATGACTTAGCTACTGAACTGAACTAAACTGATATATGTATATATATATATATAACTCCAGAGCAACTACTAAAATATTTTTAAATAATAATTCACATATATATATATATATATGTTTCATACTCCAGAACAACTATTAAAATATGTTCAAATAATAATTTATATATATATATATATATATATATATAATCAAGAGAAAGAGAACATATAAACACTTGTTTCTTATGGGCTGAATTGTTATTCTCCCAAAATGCATACATTTATTGAAGTACAAACCCTAATAACTCAGAATGTGATTGCATTTGAAGATAGTGCTTTTAAAGAGATGATTAACTTAAAGTGACATTGTTAGGGTAGATTGTCTTCCAATCTGATGATGTCCTTATAAGAAGATGATGTTTGGACACAGAAAGGGATGTTAGGGATCTGTGCAGGGGAAAGAATGTGAAGACAACAGCAGGAAGGTGTCCATATGCAGACAAAGAAGAGCATCAGAATGAACCAATAATGTGCACATCTTAACCTTGGGACTTCTAGTCTTCAAACTGTGTGAAAATAAATTGCTGTCATTTAAGCAGCATAGCCTTTGTGATTGTATTATAGTAACCCAGCTAATCTAATATAATGCTCAATGAAAACCAGAGAAGGGAGAAAAATCAGAGGGGGGGGGGAAGTGGCCTACATACACAAATAAACATATTGTCACAGTGGATAAAGAAATAAGGCAACTGAAATCCAGTTTAATTATCAAGATTCAGATACATTAAAGTAAAAGGGATAAAGAAAACTATGTCAGGCTAACAATCAAAAATAATCTAGAGTAGCTATATCAGTTTTAGATAATGTAGACTTAGGAGCAAGAAAAAACCTTCAGGGATAAAAAGGAACATTACAAAATGATTAAGACATCAATGCTCCAACAAGAATAACAATCCTAAACATATACGCATTTAACAACAGAGTGTTAAAACCTGTGATCAAACCTGAAAAACATCAAAGAGAAATAAATGAATTCATTATTATATATGGATTCTTCAATGCCCTTTTTTCCAGTAATTGACAGATGAAGTGGGAAGGCTATCAATAAAGTATAGTTGACCTAAATAGCAGTATCAGTCACAATGACTATTCCACATTTCTTCCCAAGATTTTTATTTCCTTCTTAAATATACACTTTAATATATCAGAAGGTTCATGTACCCTAATTTCATTAATATGTTACTTATTGGTACTTCCACATTGTTGTTCATTAAGCTCATGAGATGATTTATCAATATAATTTTTTTCTGAAGTCATTTTTCAGAAAGCTCCCTGATATCCTGTTCTAATTTTGTTTTATTGCTTTCTAAGTTCTGTATTTCTAATTTACTATTCTTTGTGGTTCTGATGGTAAAAAATCTGCCTGCAATGTGGGAGACCCAGGTTTGATCCCTAGGTTGGGACGATACCTTGGAGAAGGGCATGGCAACCCACTCCAGTATTCTTGCTTGGAGAATCCCATGGACAGAGGCGCCTAGAGGGATATATTGTCCACTGGGTCACAAAGAGTTGGACATGACTGACCGACTAACACTTTCACTTTCATTTTTTTCATATTTTACAAGATATGTCTAATTAATTTATATTTGAAAAAAAAGGAAACTTTTTCAGTAAAGTAAGCAATTCTGAAATTGTATTATTTTCACTCATTCTTAAGTGAGACTAGCTGTACATTCTAGATTCAATATCTGAACCCAACTTGATAAACATTGCTTGATGGAATTTTAGCATCTAGTGTTGATGCCTTGTGATTCATATTACTTTCCTTTTGTACAGAAGAAAACAACAGAATGGGAAAGATTAGAGATCTCTTCAAGAAAATTGAACCTATCAATGAAACATTTCATGCAAAGGTAGACACCATAAAGGAAAGAAATGGTAGACCTAACAGAAGCAGAAGAGATTAAGGAAAGGTGACAAGAATACACAGAACTATATTAAAAATATGTTAATTGCCTCAACAATCATAATTGTGTGATCACTCACCTAGAGCCAGACATCCTAGAGTTTGAAGTTAAGTGGGCCTTAGGAAGCAAGGATTACTAGAAACAAAGCTAGTGGGGGTGATGAAATTCCAGGTGAGGTATTTCAAATACTAAAAGATGATGCTGTTAAAGTGCTGCACTCAGTATCTCAGCAAATTTGGAAAACCCAGCAGTTGCCACAGGACTGGAAAAGGTCAGTTTTCAACCCAGTCTGAAAGAAGGACAATGAAATACGACAGAATTGCACTCATTTCACATACTACCAAGGTAATGCTCAGAATCCTTAAAGTTAGGCTTCAACAGTACATTAATTGAGAACTTCCAAATGTACAAGTTGGTTTTAGAAAAGGCAGAGGAACCAGAGATCAAATTGTCAACATTTGTTGGATCATGGAGATAGCAAGGGAATTTCAGAAAAACATCTGCTTCATTGACTATGCTAAATTATTTGATTGTATGGATGACAACAAACTGTGGAAAGTTATTAAAGAGATGAGAATACCAGACCACCTTACGTGTCTCTGAAGAAACCTGTATGCAAGTCACAGAGCAAGAATTAGAACCAAATATGGCACAATGGACTGTTTCATAATTGGAAAAGGAATATGACAATGCTACATATTGCCACCCTGCATATTTAACTTATATTCAGAGTACATCATGCAAAATACCAGTCTTGATGAAGCACAAGCTGGAATCAAGATTGCTGGGAGAAATACCAATAACCTCAAATATGCAGATGACACCACCCTAAAGGAAGAAAGAGAAGAGGAAATAAATAGCTTCTGGATTAAGTTGAAAGAAGAGAGTGAAAAAGCTGGCTTGAACTCACGTAAAATAACTAAGATCATGACATTCAGTCCCATCACTTCATGGCAAATAGAAAAGAGAACAATTGAAGCAGTTACAGATTTCATTTTCTAGAGCTACAAAATCAACTGCGGACAGTGACTGCAGCCATGAAATTAAAAGACACTTGCTCCTTTGAATGAAAGCTATGATAAACCTAGACAGTATATTCAAAATCAGAGACATCACTTTGCCAACAAATATCTGTATAGTTAAATCTATGTTTTTTCCAGTAGTCATGTATGGATGTGAGGGTGGGTCCATTAAAGAAGGCTGAGCCCCAGAGAACTGATTCTTTCAAGAAAACTCTTGAGAGTCCCTTGGAGAGCAAGGAGATCAAACCAGTCTATCCTGCAGGAAGTCAACTCTAAATATTCATTGGAAGGATTGACGACACTGCAGCTCTAATACTTTGGCCACCCCTGTGAAGAGCTAACTCACTGGAGAAAAACCGTGATACTGACAAAGTTTGAAGACAAAAGGAGAAGGGAGCAGAAGAGGATGAGATGGTTGGATAGCATTACAGATTCAATTGACATGAACTAGAGCAAATTCTGAGAAACCATGGAGGAGTGAGGATCCTGACATGCTGCAGTCCACGGGGTGGCAGAGTCAGACAAGACACTAAGCAATTGAAAACAATGATAAAAATAAGTTATTTTTAAATGGATCCACTGCTTTAATCACTTTATTATACATATGCAGGCTCTATAACCCAATGGTAATTTTAGGAACAACTAATGAGTGCTTTAACTTCTTAAATAAATAAACTAACTGGAATGACACTGCTGTTATTTACTTGCTAAGTCTTGCCCAACTCTTTTGTGATTTTATGCACTATAGCTCACCAGGCTCCTCTGTCCAAGACATTTCCCAGGCAAGAATACTGAAGTGAGTTGCCTTTTCCTTCTCCATAGGATCTTCCCAATCCAGGGATTGAATTTGTGTCATATATCAATTAATATTTTAGAAAAGAGAAATGATCACATATCTTGAAAGCACACTATTTTAGTATTTGATATTTTGTATTATTTACAAGTGTTACTATATATATATTTTTTAAATATGGAACGCTTCACGAATTTGCGTGTCATCCTTGCGCAGGGGCCATGCTAATCTTCTCTGTATCGTTCCAATTTTAGTATATGTGCTGCCGAAGCGAGCACAAGTGTTACTATATTAATAGATAAAACTACTCAAAAACTGGGCTTCCCCAGTGGCTCAGTGGTAAAGAATCCACCTGCCAACTCAGAAGATGCAAGCGATTGGGGTTCAATATCTGGGTCAGGAAGACTCCCTGGAGGAGCAAATGACAACCACTCCAGCTTTCTTGCCAGGAAAATCCCATGGACAGATGAGCCTGGTTGGCTACAGTTCATGGAGTCACAAAGAGTAGGACATGACTGAGCAACTTATGCATGTACTTAAAATTTTTTAGATATAAGGAAAAATTTCTTTGTGTTTTCATTGGATGTATGTAATTGTAAAACTTATTCTCTTTCACACAATAGAACAGACTTTTATATTTTAATGCTTCTCTCATCTCATTATCTAACTCTGAAAATATGTGTGTATTTGTCTTACCATATAATGTAGGATGGGGAAACTTTGTTTAATATATAGTGATCATATAGTAAAACATTCTGTCTCTATTTAAACAAAAGAGTAAAGTTGCCAAGTCATTTCCCAAAGACAAACAGTCATTAAATTAGAAACAGCTGGGCAGACATATAATCATCATATGCCACTAACAGAGAAGCAAAAGACAAATGAGATTAGTTTAGAAAAGAGGTTGATCTAAAGAAGAAAGTGAATTCCAGACAGGATAGTTTACTCTTAAATGTAGATGGGACTGTTGTTATGAAAACAAGTAAGCATGGGACCAAGTGCATTTGAAATTATTCTTTTTTTATTTTGGCCACAGACCATGGCATGTAGGATCTTACTTTCTAGAACAGAGACTGAACCCATGATCTTTTCACTGAAAGTGCAGTCTTAACTACAGGACTGTCAGGGAAGTCCCACAAGCTGCTTTCCTAGGAAAGAGATATCCTAGGCAATAGGAAGTGGTTTCATTTTGACAATGGAATTGTATTACTTTGTTTCTAAGTTCAGTTCAGTTTAGTCTCTCAGTCTTGTCCGACTTTTTGCCACCCCATGAATTGCAACATGCCAGGCCTCCCTGTCCATCACCAACTCCCAGAGTTCACTCAGACTCACGTCCATCAGTGATGCCATCCATCCTCTGTCGTCCCCTTCTCCTCCTGCCCCCAATCCTTCCCAGCATCAGAGGCTTTTCCAAAGAGTCAACTCTTCGCATGAGGTGGCCAAAGTACTGGAGTTTCAGCTTTAGCATCAGTCCTTCCAAAGAACACCCAGGACTGATCTTCTTTAGAACGGACTGGTTGGATCTCCTTGAGTTCAAGGGAGTCTCAAGAGTCTTCTCCAACAATACAGTTCAAAAGCATCAATTCTTCGGTACTCAGCTTTCTTCACAGTCCAACTTTCACATCCATACATGACTACTGGAAAAATCATAGCCTTGACGAGACGGACCTTAGTCGGCAAAGTAATGTCTCTGCTTTTGAATATGCTATCTAGTTTAAGCATAGCTTTCTTCCAAGGAGTAAGCGTCTTTTAATTTCATGGCTACAATCACCATCTGCAGTGATTTTGGAGCCCCCCAAAATAAAGTCTGACACTGTTTCCCCATCTATTTCCCATGAAGTGATGGGACCAGATGCCAGGATCTTAGTTTTTGAATGCTGAGCTTTAAGCCAACATTTTCACTCTCCTCTTTCACTTTCATCAAGAGGCTTTTTAGTTCATCTTCGCTTTCTGCCATAAGGGTGGTGTCACCTGCATATCTGAGGTGATTGATATTTCTCCTGGCAATCTTGATTCCAGCTTGTGCTTCTTCTAGCCCAGCATTTCTCATGATGCACTTTGCATATAAGTTAAATAAGCAGGGTAACAATATACAGCCTTGACATACTCCTTTTCCTATTTGGAACCAGTCTGTTGTCCCATGTCCAGTTCTAACTGTTGCTTCCTGATCTGCATATATGTTTCTCAAGAGGTAGGTCAGGTGGTCTGGTATTCCCATCTCTTTCAGAATTTTCAACAGTTTATTGTGATCCACACAGTCAAAGGCTTTCTAAAGTAAAAGCTACAAAGGAAATTTTAAGGTTATACCACCCTTATGGCAGAAAGTGAAGAAGAACTAAACAGCCTCTTGACAAAAGTGAAAGAGGAGAGTGAGAAAGTTGGCTTAAAGTTCAATATTCAAAAAACTAAGATCATGGCATCTGGTCCCATCATTTCATGGCAAACACGGGGAAACAGTAGAAACAGTGGCTGACTTTATATTTTTGGACTCCAAAATCACTGCTGATGGTGATTACAGCCATGAAATTAAAAGACGCTTACTCCTTGGAAGAAAAGTTATGACCAACCTAGACAGCATATTAAAAAGCAGAGACATTACTTTGTCAAGAAAGTTCCATCTAGTCAAGGCTGTGGTTTTTCCAGTAGTCATGTATGGATGTGAGAGTTGGACTATAAAGAAAGCTGAGCGCTGAAGAATTGATGCTTTTGAACTGTGTTGTTTGAAAGACTCTTGAGAGTCCCTTGGACTCAAGGAGATCCAACCAGTCCATTCTAAAGGAGATCAGTCCTGAGTGTTCATTGGAAGGACTGATGTTGAAGCTGAAACTGCAATACTTTGGCCACCTGATGCAAAGAGCTGACTTGTTTGAAAAGACCCTGATGCTGGGAGGGATTGAGAGCAGGAGGAGAAGGGGACGATAGAGGATGAGATGGTTGGATGGCATCACTGAGTCAATGGACATGGGTTTGGGCAGACTCCGGGTGTTGGTGTTGGACAGGGAGACCTGTCATGCTGCTATTCATGTGGTCACAAAGGGTCAGACATGACTGAGCGACTGAACTGAACCGAACTGAAGATTACACAGATATTATATAATGCTAAAAATATGTGGTGGTGGTTTAGTTGCTAAGTTGTGTCCAGTTCTTTGCAATCCTCATGGACTATAGCTCACCAGGCTCCTCTATCCATGGGATTTTCCAGGCAAGAATACTGGAGTCGGTTCCCATTTCCTCCTCCAAAAAATATGTACTAAACTAAAAATATATACTAAAATAAATAACATTTGTTTAGTACACATAAGACTTTATACATATTTTGGCTATTTGCCTTATTTTATATTAGGGAATTTCTAACAATTAAAATTGAATGTTATTATTTAAGTTATAATAGATACAAGGTCATATTTCCTTACATTATGCTAGTGAACATAATGTGGTATATCCCTTGGGTGTTAATTTTCCAAACTCCAAAATATTGCTGTTTAAATTACATCATCTGTTACATCACACCCTAACACTACTATCCAATACCTCATAACACAATCTAGCTGGCTATGAATTTGTGTACAAAATCTTTGAGACACACTTTAGGATCTCAGGGTTTCCCTGTGTCTCAGAGGGCAAAGAACCTGCCTGCAATGCAGGAGACCCAGATTCAATTCCTGGGTCAGGAAGATACCCTGGAAAAGGGAATGGCTACCCACTTCAGTATTCTGCCTGGAGAATTCCATGAACAGAGGAGCCTGGCTGCAGTCCATGGGACCACAGAGTCAGACACAACTGAGCAACTAAAACTTTCAGTTTCTTTAGGACTTTACTCTTTGAAAGGAACATAGCATTGCCATCATTTCTTTGCAATTATTCTAACTGAACAATTTCAAATTTCTTCAAATTATAGCCTTTGCTTCTTCAAATATTTACTGCATACTTAATGATGTTCCCAGTACTATGTTCTGTCTGTGTTTCTCATTTTGCTTGAACTGCAACTGTTCATGAAGAAAGATTAGTCATATCCAGTAGGAAATGTGGCAGCACTGTAAATATAGTAGGGTGCATTCATTCAAGAAGATGATAGTAATAAGCTAACCATATTGTGCTTACTATGTGTCCAGCATAACTATAAGTACTTAATATCTATTAACTTATTTCTTACAATAGCTATATTAGTTAACTGAAACAGAGAGTTTACATTACTTGTCCACCAATCCAGAAAGTGGTAGAACCAAGATTCAAAAGTTTGTCTTCAGACTTTGAGATCATAAACTATGCTATATTCTACTCATTCCTCAGAAATCAGTCAAAAGCCTTGATGTACTACTTCAAAGTTAACACCAGTCCAAGCTGAACCCATGTAAAAAAAAAATAAGAACTTCCCAAAGCACTTCCCAAAGCTTAAGTCAGAACCTTGAAGATATAATTCAATAGTAAAAATAAAAGAGAGTGATCTGACTATACCAAAACTTAAAAAAAAAAAAAGGAATTAAGAGGGGTAGAGTGAAGAATACGACTTCTATCAAGTAAATTAGCTATACTCCATTGTTTCTCTCACATTTCTGATGTCAAAGAATAAAAAGAGAGCACAAAGAAAAATGCAAAGCCAAGTTGATTGACTCACATCTAGTGAAGCCATACACTAAGTAGCCCATTGTCAGGGAAAATAAAGTTTTTTTCCTCAAGTGCTAGAAAGGGACATGGTAGTCAAGGTGGTAATGCTAATTAAGGATTGGAAACTAATATCAGACAGGACAAAATAGGTCTACAGATATGTATCCAGTTGATTAAAACAAATCCTATTGTTTATTGATCAGGAAAATGTCTCAAGACAGGTCCAATAATAGTTTGGTGTGCTGAGTTAATTCATAGCTTAGTTCTTTAACAGATTTAGTTGATTAGATCCAGGTATAAAGAAAAGAAACATAGCATTAAGTTGTGTCCCACTCTTGCAATTCTATGAACGGTAGGCTCCTCTGTCCATGGGATTCTCCAGACAAGAATACTGAAGTGGGTTGCCATTTCCTTCTCCAGGGAATTTCTTGACCTAGGAAGTGAACCCAGGTCTCCTGCTTTGCAGGCAGATGCTTTACTGATTGAGATACATGAAACACAATATTCACTTTTATATCATGCATACAAGTACTGTTATAATCATAAAATTTCCTTGCATACACTTTATAGGGTTAGAGAGAACTGACATAAGTTCAATTATACAAGCAAATTGTATCTACTTTATGTTCTGAGCACCAGGACTACAGGTATTGCCTCAGATTATGTAACTGAATACTTATCTCTAATTATATTATTTCAATATTCATTCATTCTTACATTCAATACTTGTAAAATATGGTGTTAAGAGTTGGTGGAAATTACAATACATGATCTGAGTTTTTCCTTTTAATTTCATTATTTTTGTCAATTTTTCTTTCATCTACCATTTAGAAAGCAGGGTATTAAGACTTAGAAGAAAATAGGAAGTGAGGCAGAGGAAAATTATCACTCAGAAACTATCCTATAGGATGAGGATAAAATGGAATATAGAGAAAAATTACTAAATGGGGGTTAGATGAGAAGTCAGAGGAAGTTTCCTAGAAGAAATATCAACTTAGTATTCTCTTCCATGAGGAGGTATATGAACATAGGGAAGAAAGGAGTATTTAAAAAGTTAAAACTCACTAAATAAGGGACATAGTTTAATATTTGTCCTATTATTTTTGTAGTTCATGAGGTTTTTTTTTTTTCGTTTAATTTTGTTTGTTTTTTTTTAAGAAAGGAATTTTATCTAATACATGCATAAATAGTAACAGAATTAGAAGTTCACCCTTTTTGAGTCACTAATGGAATAATGGATCTGACAGTAACAATTGCACAAATCATTAGGTGAAAGACTATAAAAGCGCAACTGAGGTGAATATACTCAACATACCAGTCAAAGTGAACATAAATAAGAAAGAGACGACCAGACATTTTGTGTCCCTCAATATATTTAAAAAAAAAAAATGTACAGAGAATCACCTATGGGAAATTCTTAAAAAAAGAAAAAGGGGAGACTTCTTTCAACTCGGCTCAGGGTCTTTGTGTTTTATAGCCAATTCATAAGGAATATAGGGACTCTGATGACCAATATGAATTTTAATCCCACTATACCTCTTTTATGCATGAGCTTGAAAAAATTTTCTTTTTGCACTTAATTTTCTGTACTTTGGTTTCATAACATGTAAAACGGGATAATAATTAGCAACTCAAATGCAAAGTGTCTTCTAGGGTTGTCATGAAAAGGTCAATGAGATAACTCATGTAGATATCTCACCAAAATGATTGTTCAAAAGTAAATCTTATAATCAATAATTATCTGCTATTGTTAAAAGTCAGCTAACCATACAGAATTTAGACTCTAATTGGAGAAGGAGAAGTATACTAACAATTTCAATAGACTAGAAAAACTCTTATGAGAATACTAAATGAATAAAAAATAAATATACAGTGTATCTTATTATCCATTCATTCTCTGGATTCCCATAATTATGAGGGTTCAGAGATAAACAGATTTGTTATGGCATGAAAATAATCACTCAAGACCTGACAGTTTATAAAATTATTCTCTAGCAGCAGGGCCTAGAGGAGCTATCCCACGTAGAAGGTCAGGAAGGGCAGCGGTGAGGAGATACCCCTCATCCAAGGTAAGAAGCAGCAGCTGCACTTTGCTGGAGCACCCGGAAGAGATACCCCATGCCTAAGGTAAGAGAAACCCAAGTAAGATGGTAGGTGTTGCAAGAGGGCATCAGAGGGCAGACACACTGAAACCACACTCACAGAAAACTAGTCAATCTAATCACACTAGGACCACAGCCTTGTCTAACTCAATGAAACTAAGCCATGCCCGTGGGGCAACCCAAGATGGGTGGGTCATGGTGGAGAGGTCTGACAGAATGTGGTCCACTGGAGAAGGGAATGGCAAAGCACTTCAGTATTCTTGCCTTGAGAGCCCCATAAACAGGCGAAATGATAGGATACTGAAAGAGGAACTCCCCAGGTCAGTAGGTACCCAATATGCTACCGGAGATCAGTGGAGAAATAACTCCAGAAAGAATGAAGGGATGGAGCCAAAGCAAAAACAATACCCAGCTGTGGATGTGACTGGTGATAGAAGCAAGATCCGATGCTGTAAAGAGCAATATTGCACAGGAACCTGGAATGTCAGGTCCATGAATCAAGGCAAATTGGAAGTGGTCAAACAAGAGATGGCAAGAGTGAACATTGACACTCTAGGAATCAGTGAACTAAAATGGACTGGAATGGTTGAATTTAATTCAGATGACCATTATATCTACTATTGTGGGCAGGAATCCCTCAGAAGAAATGGAGTAGCCTTCATTGTCAACAAAAGAGTCCAAAATGCAGTACTTGGATGCAATCTCAAAAGCAACAGAATGATCTCTGTTCGTCTCCAAGGCAAATAAGATCACAGTAATCCAAGTCTATGCCCCAACCAGTAACACTGAGGAACCTGAAGCTGAATGATTCTATGAAGACCTACAAGACCTTTTAGAACTAACACCCAAAAAAGATGTCCTTTTCATTCTAGGAGACTGGAATGCAAAAGTAGGAAGTCGAGAAACACCTGGAGTAACAGGCAAATTTGGCCTTGGAATACGGAATGATGCAGGGCAAAGACTAATCGAGTTTTGCCAAGAAAATGCACTGGTCATAGAAAACACCCTCTCCCAACAACACAAGAGAAGACTCTACACATGGACATCACTGGATGGTCAACACCAAAATCAGATTGATTATATTCTTTGCAGACAAAGATAGAGAAGCTCAATGCAGTCAACAAAAACAAGACCAGGAGCTGACTGTGGCTCAGATCATGAACTCTTTATTACCAAATTCAGACTTAAATTGAAGAAAGCAAGGAAAACCACTAGACTATTCAGGTATGACCTAAATCAAATCCCTTATGATTATGCAGTGGAAGTGAGAAATAGATTTAAGGGCCTAAATCTGATAGATAGAGTGTCTGATGAACTATGGAATCAGGTTCGTGACATTGTACAGGAGACAGGGATCAAGATCATCCCCATGGAAAAGAAATGCAAAAAAGCAAAATGGCTGTCTGGGGAGGCCTTAAAAATAGCTGTGAAAAGAAGAGAAGCAAAAAGCTAAGGAGAAAAGGAAAGATATAAGCATCTGAATGCAGAGTTCCAAAGAATAGCAAGAAGAGATAAGAAAGCCTTCTTCAGCGATCAATGCAAAGAAATAGAGGAAAACAACAGAATGGGAAAGACTAGAGATCTCTTCAAGAAAATTAGAGATACTGAGGGAATATTTCATGCAAAGAAGGGCTCAATAATGGACGGAGATTGTATGGACCTAACAGAAGCAGAAGATATTAACAAGAGGTGGCAAGAATACACAGAGGAATGGTACAAAAAAGATCTTCACGACCGAGATAATCATGATGGTGTGATCACTCATCTAGAGCCAAACATCCTGGAAAGTGAAGTCAAGTGGGCCTTAGAAAGCATCACTATGAACAAAGCTAGTGGAGGTGATGGAATCCCAGTGCAGCTATTTCAAATCCTGAAAGATGAAGCTGGGAAAGTGCTGCACTCAATATGCCAGCAAATTTGGAAAATGCAGAAGTGGCCACAGGACTGGAAAAAGTCAATTTTCATTCCAATCCCAAAGAAAGGCAATGCCAAAGAATGCTCAGACTACCACACAATTGCACTTATCTCACATGCTAGTAAAGTAATGCTCAAAATTCTCCAAGCCTGGCTTCAGCAATACGTGAACCGTGAACTTCCTGATGTTCAAGCTGGTTTTAGAAAAGTCAGAGGAACCAGAGATCAAATTGCCAACATCTGCTGGATCATGGAAAAAGCAAGAGAGTTTCAGAAAACATCTATTTCTGCTTTACTGACTATGCAAAAGCCTTTGACTGTGTGGATCACAATAAACTGTGGAAAATTCTGAGAGATGGGAATACCAGACCACCTGACCTGCCTCTTGAGAAATCTGTATGCAGGTCAGGAAGCAACAGTAAGAACTGGACATGGAACAACAGACTGGTTCCAAATAGGAAAAGGAGTACATCAAGGCTGTATATTGTCAACCTGATTATTTAACTTCTATGCAGAGTACATCATGAGAATCGCTGGACTGGAAGAAACACAAGCTGGAATCAAGACTGCCGGGAGAAATATCAATAACCTCAAATATGCAGATGACACCACCTTTATGGCAGAAAGTGAAGAGGAAATAAAAAGCCTCTTGATGAAAGTGAAAGAGGAAAGTGAAAATGTTGGCTTAAAGCTCAACTTTCAGAAAATGAAGATCATGGCGTCTGGTCCCATCATTTCATGGAAAATAGGTGGGGAAACAGTGAAAACAGTGTCAGACTTTATTTTTTTGAGCTCCAAAATCAGTGCAGATGGTGACCGCAGCCATGAAATTAAAAGACGCTTACTCCTTGGAAGAAAAGTTATGACCAACCTAGACAGCATATTCAAAAGCAGAGACATTACTTTGCCGACTAAGTTCCATCTATTCAAGGCTATGGTTTTTCCTGTGGTTATGTATTGATGTGAGAGTTGGACTGTGAAGAAGGCTGAGCACCGAAGAATTGCTGTTTTTGAACTGTGGTGTTGGAGAAGACTCTTGAGGGTCCCTTGGACTGCAAGGAGATCCAACCAGTCCATTCTGAAGGAGACCAACCCTGGGATTTCTTTGGAAGGAATGATGCTAAAGCTGAAACTTCAGTACTTTGGCCACCTCATGCAAAGAGTTGACTCATTGGAAAAGACTCGGATGTTGGAAGGGATTGGGGGCAGAAGTAGAAGGGGACGACAGAGAATGAGATGCCCAGATGGCAACTCTGATTCGATGGATGTGAGTCTGAGTGAACTCCGGGAGTTGGTGATGGACAGGGAGGCTTGACATGCTGCGATTCATGGGGTCTTAAAGAGTCGGACATGAATGAGCGACTGAACTGAATTGAAATTTTTTCCATCTCTCCCTTGTTGACCACTTAACATTACTGAATATTCATGACCTTCTCTTCAAGTTCTTTATCAATAATTCTGTTTGTTAATGATAATGTGCCATAAACATTAGTCAATGAAATGTAAACATACTGCAAATTAATTAGAAAGTGAAAGCACACATCTTGTAAAAATCACGTTTTCAATATATCAATAAAATTTTGTTTGTTGTCTATTCTGTCACATACAAAGCAACTGCCAAATGGAGACATTAAAAAGTTTAGCAACAAAATGAAGAAAATATTGATAAAATTTATGTTCATTATTTTAATAAATATTTTAGAAATCAAGATTTAAGGTAGACTTTTAGGAAAATGGATAAAAGCATTTTAGTAAAAATGACATTCTTTATGATCCTTTTGTAAAACTCATGTGATAAAGAGTATAATTTCACTATATTACAAAATATCTGAAAATTTATATTCTAAAAATTCACACTTTGGAAATATATTTGAGGATGAGAACACAGTGTCTGTATATGGTAAAAGTTGTTAATATAGAATAGGAAACAAGCCATGTTTTTATTTTTTATTTTCATTATAATTCTATCAGCTATGCCCCACCCCACTATATTATTGGCTCTATTTTCCATAAAATTTGTTTTCCAATTTTAAATAGATTATTTTAAGTGTCTTTTTCCTATCCTAATCTTTCTTTGATAATAAGGAATTCTTGTGTGTGTCTACTCCAAAGACTATAGAAGCCCCAGGATCACTTAAAAAGAAACCTGATTCAGATTTGTTTGTATTCAGAATATATACAGTTTCCCAGAGAACTGTTGAATGCTGTGCTAAGGATCTTAATTTTTATGAAGCCATGCAGATTTTTAAGCATTAGTACCGCATACATCTCATGGAACGGGCACTTCTGTGAGACATTGTTTGTACCTGCCGCTCAGCTCACCACTAGCCAATGCTGCAGTAAACCGCTTCACACAGGTATACTAGATAGTATCTTACTCAGTTTCACTATAACACCTGATTTCTATCTAAGGGCATTTCCAATGGCAGGCCTTTGGAACCTGAAAAACCATTCAATACTCACTCATGTACTGGTAAGTTCTAAAGAGTAAACACTCCATGGTCTAGCACTGGTTCAAAAAGAACAGGAGCCAGGGGATAACTGCTTCCCTTTTCAATTTCCAACAGGCATTTCCATGGCCCTCTGGCTGATGGGGACCAGCTGGGTAACTCTCTGGTGTCTTGGCTTTTCTTCCTTTCCTTTTTCATTATTTTCCCTTGAGATCATGTTGCCAAATTAGCTGAACAACACAATGGGGGGATTTATAAGTAAGCTCTCCTCTAATCAAATTCTCACAGACACCAAAAATTGTGCAAAAAAATGAAAAGAATTTATAAAACTAAGAAACTTGGATTCATATCATAGATGATTTGTGTAAGATCACCTTTTTTTTGTTAGCAAATCATTTTTGGGCATTTTATGTAAGACATTTTTAGATTAAATTTCATCAAGTACATTGGGAAAATACTTTAACAATATGATTTATGAGTCATGATAGCATATTGTCTTATTGATATGGGTTTATTATAGAGTTTTTAATTTATTTATATTTATTTATTGGGGGGAGTTTAAAGGTTTTTCGAAAGTGGACATTATTTATACCATGTTCATACCAAAATACAAGCAGTGTTTCCCCAGCACCTGTGGCAGATGTTTAAGGGGAAAAACTGAGCTCACATAGCCTCAAGAATCATAAACATGCTGACCTTTCCCAAAATTATACCTCTCTTTATGGCAAGTCCAGCCTCCCATTTCATGCTAGGGCTCTTATCATGATTTGAACTTTGATGAACTGCCTTTTAACCCACCTTTTGGCTATGAAACTGTCAGGACTTATGAGCTAAATAGATTCCATCCTGGTCAGTGCCCCAGTGGACATGCTCCAGAAAAAATCAGTGTTGTCTTACAAAGCAGTGGCTCAGAAAGAGGCCTGCAAGCCTCTGCACTGGTTCAGAACCCAGGTTTCTGGCTTCTGGGAGAAAACGTTACAAGGCAGAGCTGCAGGTGGCCCTGTCTGGGCAAATAACTAGCTTTCAGCAGAGAGTTCTCTAAGCATTAATACATTACTAACGATTCTTAACATGCAGATTCTTGACATCTTGGGTTTTGTAATATGTCAATGCTTCTATTTTGGTTCCTGGACTGAAATGATGAATCCTTCTTAAATGATGAATCCTGCTGAATCCTTCTTTGCGTGCTCTCTCTCTCTTTTTCTTTTTCTTTTTATTTCAATTGGAGGCTAATTACTTTACAATATTGTGGTGGTTTTTGCCATATATTCACATGAATCAGTCATGGGTGTACATGTGTTCCCCATCCTCACCCTCCCTCCCTCCCCATCTCATAACTCAGGATCATCCCAGTGCGCCAGCCCTGAGCACTCTGCCTCATGCATCAAACCTGGACTGGCGATCTATTTCACATATGTTAATATACATGTTTCAGCACTATTCTCTCAAATCATCCCACCCTCGCCTTCTCCCACAGAGTCCAACAGCCTGTTCTTTACATCTGTGTCTCTTTTGCTGTCTTGCATATAGGGTCATTGCGACCATCTTTCTAAATTGCATATATATGCATTAATATACGGTATTGGTGTTTTTCTTTCTGACTTACTTCGCTCTGTATGATAGTCTCCAGATTCATCCACCTCATTATAACTGATTCAAATGCATTCTTTTTAATAGCTGAATAATATTCCATTGTGTATATATACCACAGCTTTCTTATCCATTCTTCTGCTGATGGACATTTAGGTTGCTTCCATGTCCTGGCTATTGCAAACAGTGCTGCAAAGAATATTGGGGTACACATGTCTCATTCAATTCTGATTTCCTCAGTGTGGGATTGCTGGGTTGTATGGCAGTTCTAGTTCCAGCTTTTTAAGGAATCTCCACACTGTTCTCCATAGTGGCTGTACTAATTGCATCCCACCAACAGTGTAAGAGGGTTCCTTTTTCTCCTCACCCTCTCCAGCATTTATTTTTTGTACAGTTTTTCATAAGAACCATCCTGACTGACATGAGATGATACCTCGTTGTGGTTTTGATTTGAGTTTCTCTGATAATAAGTGATGTTGAGCCTCTTTTCATGTGTTCGTTAGCCATTTTTATGTCTTCTTAGGAGAAATGTCTATTAAGTTCTTTGGCCCATTTTTTATTGTGTCACTTATTTTTCTGGAATTGAGCTGCAGAAGTTGTTTGTATATTTTTGAGATTAATTATTTGTCAGTTACCTCATTTGCTATTATTTTCTCCCATTCTGAAGACTGTCTTTTCACCTTGCTTATAGTTTCCTTCGTTGTGCAAAAGTTTTTAAGTTTAAATAAGTCCCAATTTGTTTATGTTTGCTTTTATTTCCAGTACTCTGGGAGGTGGGTCATAGAGGATCCTGCTGTGATTTATGTTGGAGACTGTTTTACCTATGTTTTCCTCTAGGAATTTTATGGTTTCTGGTCTTACATTTAGATCTTTAATCCATTTTGAGTATACTTTTGTGTATGATGTTAGAAAGTATTCCTGTTTCATTCTTTTACAATTGGTTGACCAGTTTCCCAGCACCACTTATTAAAGAGATTGTCTTTTCTCCATTGTATATTCTTGCCTCTTTTGTCAAAGATAAGGTGTCTATAGGTATGTGGATTTATCTCTGGGCTTTCTATTTTGTTCCATTGATCTATATTCCTGTCTTTGTGCCAGTACCATACTGTCTTGATGACTGTTGCTATGTAGTATAGCCTGAAGTCAGGCAGGTTGATTCCTCCAGTTTCATTTTTCTAACCAAAGATTGCTTTGGCTAGTTGAGGTTTTTTGTATTTCCATACAAACAAACTGTGAAATTATTTGTTCTAATTTTCTGAAAAATACCATAGGTAGCTTGATAGGGATTGCATTGAATATAGATTGCTTTGGAGAGTATACTCATTTTCACTATATTGATTTTTGTGATCCATGAACATGATATATTTCTCCATCTATTTGTGTCATCTTTGATTTCTTTTTTCAGTGTTTTATAGTTTTCTATACATAGGTATTTTGTTTCTTTAGGTAGATTTATTCATAAGTATTTTATTTTTTTCATTGCAATGGTGAATGAAATTGTTTCCTTAATTTCTCTTTCTGTTTTCTCATTGTTAGTGCATAGGAATACAAAGGAATTCTGTGTGTTGATTTTATATCCTGAAACATTACTATATTCATTAATTAGCTCTAGTAATTTTCTGGTGGAGTCATTAGGGTTTTCTATGTAGAGGATCATGTCATCTGCAAACAGTGAGAGTTTTACTTCTTCTTTTCCAATCTGGATTCCCTTTATTTCTTTTTCTGCTCTGATTGCTGTAGCCAAAACTTCCACAACTATGTTGAATAGTAGTGGTAAGAGTGGGCACCCTTGTCTTGTTCTTGACTTTAGGGGAAATGCTTTCAATTTTCACCGTTGAAGATAATGTTTGCTGTGGGTTTATCATATATGGCTTTTATTAAGTTAAGGTATGTTCCTTCTATGCCTGCTTTCTGGAGGATTTTTATCACAAATGGATGTTGAATTTTGTCAAAGGCTTTCTCTGCATCTATTGAAATAATCATATGGTTTTTATCTTTCAATTTGTTAATGAGGTGTATCACACCGATTGATTTGTAAATATTAAAGAATCCTTGCATCACTGGGATAAAGCCCAATTGGTCATGATGTATGACCTTTTTAATTTGTTGTTGGATTCTGTTTACTGGAATTTTGTTAAGGAATTTTTCATATGTTCAGTGATATTGGCCTGTAGTTTTCTTTTTTGGTGGCATCATTATTTGGTTCTGGTATTAGGGTGATGGTGTTCTGATAGACTGAGTTTGGAAGTTTACTTCCTCTGCAATTTTCTGGAAGAGTTTGAGTTGGATAGGTGTTAGCTCTTCTTTAAATTTTGGTAGAATTCAATTGTAAAGCCATCTGGTCTTTGGCTTTTGTCTGCTGGAAGATATCTGATTATAGTTTTAATTTCGGTGCTTGTGATGGGTCTGTGAAGATTTTCTAATTCTTCCTGGTTCAGTTTTGGAAAGTTATGCTTTTCTAAGAATTCATCCATTTCTTCCAAGTTGTCCATTTTATTGGCATATATTGCTGATAGTAGTCTCATGATCCTTTGTATTTCTGAATTGTCTGTTGTCACTTCTCCATTTTCATTTCTAATTTTGTTGATTTGATTCTTCTCCCTTTGTTTTGTGATGAGTCTGGATAATAGTTTGTCTATTTTTTTTTAATCTGATCGAAGAACCAGCTTTTAGGTTTGTTGACTTTTGCTATGGTCTCTTTTGTTTCTTTTGCATTTATTACTGCCCAATTTTTGTGATTTATTTCCTCCTACTAATCCTGGAGTTCTTCATTTCTTCTTTTTCTAGTTGCTTTAGGAGTAGAGAGGTTATGTATTTGATTTCTCTCCTGTTTCTTGAGGTAGGCTTGTATTGCTATGAACCGTCCCCTTATCACTGCTTTTACTGAATCCCATAGGTTTGGGGTTGTTGTGTTTTCATTTTCATTCATTTATATGCATATTTTTATTTTTTTTCTTCTGTGATTTGTTGGTTATTCATAAGCGTGTTGTTTAGCCTCCATATGTTTGTATTTTTCATAGTTTTTTTTTTTCTGTAGTTGACAACTAATTTTACTGCGTTGTGACCAGAAAAGAGGCTTCAGATGATTTTTATTTTTCTGAATTTACCATGGCCTAGGATGTGATCTATCCTGGAGAAGTTTTCATGTGCACTTGAGGAAAAGATGAAATTTATTGTTTTAGGGTGAGATGTTCTATAGATATCAATTAGGTCTAACTGGTCCATTGTATTATTTAAAGTTTGTGTTTCCTTGCTAATTTTTTGTTTAGTTATCTATCCATAGGTATGAATGGGGTATTAAAGTCTCCCACTATCATTGTGTTACTGTTAATTTCCCCTTTCATATTTGTTAGGATTTGCCTTACATATTGCAGTACTCCTATGTTGAGTGTATATATATATATAACTGTTATATCTTCTTGGATTGATCCTTCTTCATTATGTAGCATCCGTCTTTGTCTCTTTTCAGGGCCTTTATTTCAAGGTCTATTTTATCTGATATGGGTATTGCTATTCCTGTTTTCTTTTGTTCTCCATTTGTGTAAAATATCTTTTTCTAGCCCTTCAGTTTCAGTCTGTATATGTCCCTAGGTTTGAGGTGGGTCTCCTGTAGACAAATTATATAGGGGTCTTGTTTTTGTATCCATTCAGCCAGTCTTTGTCTTTTGGTTGGGGCATTCAACCCATTTACATTTAAGATAATTATTGATAAGTATGATTATATTGCCACTTACATTGTTCTTTTAGGATCAAATTTATAGAACTTTTATGTATTTCCTGTCTAGAGATGATTCTTTAGCATTTGTTGGAATGTTTGGTGATGCAGAATTCTCTAAGCTTTTGCTTGTATGTAAAGCTTTTGATTTCTCCTTCATATCTGAATGAGATTCTTCCTGTGTACAGTAATCTGGGGTGTAGATTTTTCTCTTTCATCACTTTAAGTACATCATGAAAGATGATGCTGTGAAAGGGCTGCACTCAATATGCCAGAAAATTTGGAAAATTCAGCAGTGGCCACAGGACTGGAAAAAGTCAGTTTTCATTCCAATCCCAAAGAAAGGCAATGCCAAAGAATGCTCAAACTACCACACAATTGCACTCATCTCACACGCTAGTAAAATAATGCTCAAAATTCTCCAAGCCAGGCTTGAGCAATACATGAACAATGAGTTTCCAGATGTTCAAGCTGGTTTTAGAAAAAGCAGAGGAACCAGATATCAAATTGCCAACATCCGCTGGATCATGGAAAAGCAAGAGAGTTCCAGAATCACATCTATTTCTGCTTGATGGACTATGCCAAAGCCTTTGATTGTGTGGATCACAATAAACTGTGGAAAATTCTGAAAGAGATGGGAATACAGACCACCTGACCTGCCTCTTGAGAAATCTGTATGCAGGTCAGGAAGCAACAGTTAGAACTGGACATGGAACAACAGACTGGTCCAAATAGGAAAAGGATTACATCAAGACTGTATATTCTTACCCTGCTTATTTAACTTATATGCAGAGTACATCATGATAAATCCTGGGCTGGAAGAAACACAAGCTGGAATCAAGATTGCCAGGAGAAATATCAATAACCTCAGATATGCAGATGACACCACCCTTAAGGCAGAAAGTGAAGAAGAACTAAAGAGCCTCTTGAAAGTAAAAGAAGAGAGTGAAAAAGTTGACTTAAAGCTCAATATTCAGAAAACTAAGATCAAGGCACCCAGTCCCATCACTGTATGGCAAATAGATGGAGAAGCAGTGGAAGCAGTGGCTGACTTTATTTTTCTGGGCTCCAAAATCACTGCAGATGGTGAGTGCAGCCATGAAATTAAAAGATGCTTACTCCTTGGAAGGAAAGTTATGACCAGCCTAGACAACATATTAAAAAGCAGAGACATTATTTTGCCACCAAAGGTCCATTTGGTCAAGGCTATGGTTTTTCCAGTAGTCATGTATGGATGTGAGAATTGGACTGTGAAGAAAGCTAAGCACTGAATAATTGATGCTTTTGAACTGTGGTGTTGGAGAAGACTCTTGAGTCCCTTGGACTGTGAGGAGATCCAACCAGTCCATTCTGAAGGAGATCAGCCCTGGGATTCCTTTGTAAGAACTGATGATAAAGCTGAAACTCCAATACTTTGGCCACCTCATGCAAAGAGCTGACTCATTTGAAAAGACCCTGCTGCTGGGAAAAATTGAGTGCAGGAAGAGAAGGGGATGACAGAGGATGAGATGGCTGGATGGCATCACTGACTCAATGGACATGGGTTTTGGTGGACTCTGGGACTCTGGGTTTGGTGATGGACAGGGAGGCCTGACGTTGCAGTTCATGGGATTGCAAAGACTTGGGCACAACTGGGAGACTAAATTGAACTGAAGTGAATTTGATTAATATGTGACTTGGCATGCTTTACCTTGGGTTTATCCTGTTTGGGACTCTCTTGCTTTCTTGGACTTAGGTGGCTATTTCCTTCCCCATTTTAGGGAGGTTTTCAACTATTATCTCCTCAAATACTTTCTCATGGCCTTTCTTTTTGTCTTCTTCTTCTGGGACTCCTATGATTCGAATGTTGGGTCATTTGACATTGTTCCAGAGGTCTCTGTGGTTGTCCTCATTTCTTTTAATTCCTTTTTCCTCTCTACTTCATTTATTTCCACCATTCTGTCATCCACCTTACTTATCCTATCTTCTGCCTTAGTTATTTTACTGTTGGTTCCCTCCAGAGTGCTTTTGATCTCAGCTATTGCATTATTCTTTATTGATTTACTCTTTGTAAATTCTTCTAGGTCCTTGTACTTTTCTCGTATCTTCTCAATAGTTGTCTGCAAACTATTTATCTGTAACTCCATTTTGTTTTCAAAATGTTGGATCTTTTTTACTATCATTATCCTGATTTCTTCATCAGTTAGACTCCCTATCTCCTCCTCTTTTGTTTGGTTAGGTGCCATATTATCATGTTCCTTTACCTACTGTATATTTCTCTGCCTTTTATCTTGTTTGGGTTGCTATGTTTGGGGTGGGCTTTCTATATGCTGCAAGTTTGTGTTTCCTCTTTATCGTGGAGGTTCCTCCCTGTGGTTGGGGTTGGAAGAGTGGATGGTCAAGGTTTCCTGGTTAGGGAAGCTTGCATTGGTGTTCTGGTGGGTGGAGCTGGATCTCTTCTCTCTGGAGTACAATGAAGTGTCCAGTAGTGAGTTTTGAGGTGTCTATGAGTTTGGTTTGACTTTTGGCCGCCGGTATTTTTGTGCTTGGGGTTATGTTCCTGCTTTGTTGGAGAATTAGCTTGGTATGTCTTGCTCTGAAACTTGTTGGCTCTTGGGTGGAGCTTGGTTTCAGTGTAGATATGGAGGCTTTTGAATGAGCATTTGCTGATTAATGGTCCCTGGAGTCTGGAGATTTCTGGTGATCTCAAGTTTTGGATTTAGGCCTCTTGCCTTTGGCTTTCAGTCTTATTCTTATAGTAGCCTCAAGGCTTCTCGATCCGTACAGCACCAGTGACAAAACATCTAGGTTAATGTTGAAAAGATTCTCTACAGTGAGGGACATCCAGAGAGGTTCACAGAGTTACATGAAGAAAAGAAGAGGGAGGAAGGAGATAGAGGTGGACCAGGAGGAGAAAAGGGGAATCAAAAGGAGAGAGACTAATCTAGCTGTGATCAGTTCCCTAAGTTTCCCCCTCAGCCCAGAACACCCCAAAAGATTCACAGAGCTAAGTAGAGAAGGGGAAGGGAGGAGATAGAGGTGAACTGGGGGAGAAAAAGGAGAGTCAAAAGGGAGAGAGCAATCAAGCCAGTAATCACACTCCTAAGTAAAAATGGATACTGAAGATTGGACTCTTAAAAGTACAAAATTGATAACAAATACCAAAAAGAAAAGATTAAAAATCTAGAGTAGAGATTAGACACTCAAAATTACAATATTAAAAAAACTCACAAAAGTTATATTTTAAAAATATGAAATTTGCTTTAAAAATAGGGTCTTTTTTCAAGGTAATACTAGGTTTTAAAAATGAAAATTAAAGGATTAATAAAAAACAAAAATAACAAAAAATTATAAAAACTAAAAAATGATAATAGTAAAATATATCTAGGAATTTCTCTGGAGCTGTTGAGGGCAGTGTGTAGTCAGCTCAGTTTCAGATAGTTCCTTGTTCCACCTTATACTTCTCAAGGTCTATAGGTCCTTTCCAGTGTAGTCAGTGTTAACTACAGGGTTTTAATCTGTTGCACCTTTCACTTCCAAAGCCATCCCCTCTTCTTTGTTTATGTTGGCTTTCTCTGTTTGCAAGTCTCTTCAGTGTCTAACTTCCACCCTGACACAAGAGGGTAAAAGTGGTCATTTATTTAGATTCACTTTTTCAATTGTGCTGGGGGGAGTGAGGAACACTGCAAACAAATATCACTGCTTGCAGTGTCTGGGTCACACTGGGTTTGCCCCCACTCATGGTGTGTGTTTTCCTGGTCTACACTGCTTAGGCTCCAGGTTGCTCTGCCGGTGAACTGTCTGGGGTGGACCCTAGGTTGTGTGCACTTCCCAGGTCTATGCTGCTTAGGTTCAGGTTCTTGGGTACTCTGAAAAGACACAGACTCAGTTGGGCTTGTGTTTTGTACCCTTCCCAGGTCCTAGCAGCTCCGTCAACTAGGTGTTTGGCCAGCACACACTCCCCAGGTGCGGTGTGTCTTACCACTTCCCTGGTCCCAGCTGCTCAGTTTCCTGGGTGCACAGCTGCATCTCAGGTGTGCCGTGTGTCTTTTCTGGGGAGCTGACCTCTGGCCGCGACCCTCCTGATGGATGTCAACTATCCAGGATCCCAGGAAGACTTGGTTAGCGACTGAGAGCCTGCTCGAAGTTTGACAGGGGATGCCATTTCTGGGGCCGAGTTTCCCCTTTCCTTCCAGCTCTGGCTGGCACCCGCCTACCTCCCTGCCTCCAATAGGGGATGGGCCAGTCCACAGCTGGCCAGCTCTCCTCTGGTATTCGCTCAGTCCTTTGTTCTGTGAGTGGCCCGGCAGTGCCTTAAGTTAGAGCTTTTCACAGGAAAGCGCTCTCTCTCTCTCTCTCTCTCTCTCTTTTTCCCCCTCTCTGGCTATCCCAAAGTTTGCGTTGCTATCTCATGTTAGCTCCCTCAGATTGCCTCAGGGCATTCAGGCCCGGTCCTTACCCTAAACAGTGCAGCCCATGCCTCCCTTTTCAGCCACCACTTGCTGGTGGCAGGCGCAAGTGTCTGGGCTACTTCTCCTCTGGGAGTTGTAGTTAGACTTGTAATCTGTGGGTTTTATTTATTATTTTTTCCTCCTGGTTATGTTGCCGTCTGAGATTCCAAAACTCCCCACAGACCTACCGGTGAGAGGGTCTCCTGGTGTTTGGAAACTACTGTCTTAAGACTCCCTCCCTGGAATGGGTCTCTGTCCCTAACTCTTTTGTCTCTCTTTTTATCTTTTATAGTTTGTCCTACCTTCTTTTGAAGACAATGGGCTGCCTTTCTGGATGCCTGGAGTCCTTTGCTAGCATTCAGAAGTTGTTTTGTGGTATTTGCTCAGAGTTCAAATGATCTTTTGATGAAATTTGTGGGGAAGAAAGTGGTCTCCTGATCCTATTCCTCTGCCATCTTAGGATTGCCCCCCCCCACAGTTTTTTATACTATACAGTTTATTATACAGAGGTTTTAGGTGGAATTTAGAAGTGTTTAATGAGAATAAAGGTGTACTATGTGGTTACGACCATGAGAAAGCCACAAACTAATAATTATAATTATAATTACCAGTGCAACCAACCTTCATCAGTGGCATGTTTGATTTCAATTTGTAATGCACTAAAACAAGTATTTTAATTAATCCTGAAGCAATACAATGGAAAACCCACCCTTGCTATTAGACAGCAGTTGTTCTGCAAGAAAATGATCATTACAAGAAGAATTTTGAAATTGAACTATATAATTTTAATCTCTGTAACTGCTTGAGCATAATTTTTAAAGTATAAATACTACATTAAGATTCTAAATGTATTAAGCATAATTATTGAATATTTTGATAGCTCTGACTGGGGGTAAGTATTATTGAGGTATAGAAAGAGGAGCAAAATAAGTAAAGGTTTTGATCATGATATATTGTCTTTTTCTGAAAAACTTGTTTTTATCCAATATAAAGAAATGTGTCAAAGCTTTTATGGTGATCTACATCTTCTTTTTAATGTGACATTTCATACTAGTAATAACAGACTAATTGCTGTAATTCATTTTGTGGTTTTATACCTTAAATCTCCACAATTTGGATAGCTAGGAACATATATAACATCTGCAAAAATAAACTTTCTTTTTAATTTAGATATTTTAATATTAAATAACCACCAGACGACATCCCTACTTTGGAAAAATGTGAAGTTAAGCACTCCAATTTGTGTCACTTCTATATATAACAAAGGCTACTTAGTTAAAAATACAGCTCAAATGTTCTATCTAGTATGTTCTAAAAAGTTCCAAATTTATTCTATATACTCAACTTGATCAATAACACCTAAAATACTATAATTCAGTGTTTTATATTTTATGAAGCTAATGAAATACATGAACTGTGAACTTCCAGATGTTCAAGCTGGTTTTAGAAAAGGCAGAGGAACCAGAGATCAAATTGCCAACATCTGCTGGATCATCGAAAAAGCAAGAGAGTTCCAGAAACACATCTATTTCTGCTTTATGGACTATGCCAAAGCCTTTGACTGTGTGGATCACAATAAACCATGGAAAATTCTGAATGAGATGGGAATACCAGACCACCTGACCTGCCTCCTGAGAAATCTGTATGCAGGTCAGGAAGCAACAGTTAGAACTGGACATGGAACAACAGACTGGTTCCAAATAGGAAAGGAGTACGTCAAGGCTGCATATTGTGTCCCTGCTTATTTAACTTCTATGCAGAGTACATCATGGGAAATGCTGGGCTGGAAGAAGCACATGCTGGAATCAAGATTGCTGGGAGAAATATCAATAACCTCAGATATGCAGATGGCACAACCCTTATGGCAGAAAGTGAAGAGCAGCTAATAAGCCACCTGATGAAAGTGAAAGAGGAGAGTGAGAAAGTTGGCTTAAAGCTCAACATTCAGAAAATGAAGATCATGGCATCTGGTCCTATCATTTCATAGGAAATAGATGGGGTGACAGTGGAAACAGTGTCAGAATTTATTTTTCTGGGCTCCAAAAATCACTGCAGATGGTGACTGCAATCATGAAATTAAAAGATGCTTACTCCTTGGAAGAAAAGTTATGACCAACTTAGATAGCATATTGAAAAGCAGAGACATTACTTTGCCAACAAAGGTTCATCTAGTCAAGGCTATGGTTTTTCCAGTGGTCAGGTATGGATGTGAGAGTTGGACTGTGAAGAAAGCTGAGCGCCCACAAATTGATGCTTTTGAACTGTGGTGTTGGAGATAGTCCCTGGGACTGCAAGGAGATTCAACCAGTCCATTCTGATGGAGATCAGTCCTGGGATTTCTTTGGAGGGAATGATGCTAAAGCTGAAACTCCAGTACTTTGGCCACCTCATGCGAAGAGTTGACTCATTGGAAAAGACTCTGATGCTGGGAGGGATTGGGGGCAGGAGGAGAAGGGGACGACCGGGGATGAGATGGCTGGATGGCATCACTGACTTGTTGGACGTGAGTTTGAGTGAACTCCAGCAGTTGGTGATGGACAGGGAGGCCTAGTGTGCTGCAATTCATGGGGTCGCAAAGAGTCAGACACGGCTGAGTGACTGAACTGAACTAAACAAAATGTCTCAGGTTTCTTTCTATCATGAACTTTCCACAATTCCATAAAATAAATCATTTTTTAAAATGTGAAGACTAAAAATTCCTGAACACCTAGGGAAAAAATGATTTCTATTTCCATATCTGGAGAAGTGCTTTGAACACACCAAATGACTTGGAGTTTTTCTGAATATATGAAGAAAACTGTTTGGGAGGAATCAGACTGTGTAACAGGGCTAAGTAAGCACCAACACTACATATTCAATGAAAAATATGCATACTACCTGCTATAAATATTTTTTTGAAACCGAGTTGACACTGACTTTAAATTTGTTCTCTATGTTCTTGAGAATGACAGTGGAAAATTTTGTAAAATGCTATATTAGGCTTTTAGCTTCTTTCCAGTTTCTGCCTTTCTGTCCAAGTGATTTGATCGAGGGCATTCATGATGACGCTGCAGCTTCTGATGTGTCACTCAAGGGTGTTCATGCAGAATAATACTTCTCTGGGTGTCTTCTGCCACTTGAGTAAAAACTGCCTTCTTTTATGTTGATTTTACTTAAGAATTTGAACTTTCTCAATAAGGTTAATCTAATAAGCCTATATATTCTAAAAGTAATTGCAATATTCTTCTCTACCCAGGAGCAGATGTTTTAACAGGTGCTTTCTAGAGGCAATAGCTTAATCCAAGAAGCATTTCTGGTGGTGCTAATATTTTGAAGTCATGTTACAATAATGAGGGAATCTTCTGAAAGTAAACTACCTAAGTAATACATCATGGTTGTCTTTAAAAATGAAAAGAATTCCAATAGAAGAAAATATATTTGTTTTAAATTGCTATAAAGATATAATTATTAGATATATTTACATGGAAAAAGTATCAAGAGTTTTCTTTCAATTAGCGCTCTCCACAAATGATGTAATTGCCTTATCTCAAGTCTATCGCTTTAAATATTACTCTGTTTCTCAAGATCTCCTTTGTGATATTTACTTTTATTATGAAGATGACTTTTCTAGTAAGTCATTAAACAATCTCTAACTACAGAATTCTTTGTTTAATTTTTCAGATGTATATATTGAATTTCCTATCATTTATATTTCATGAATGTTCTGAAGAATTCTCAAACTCAACATCACATAAACTGAAATATCTTCTCACTTACATCTTTTATAAAAGCACTCTTTATCCTAATAAAGAACACTCTCAACTAACTCAATGATCCACAAAATTCTAGAATAGATTTTCAGCATAATAGGAATGTAAAGAGGCCAGCATTTGAGGATAGACTACCTGAATTTGAAGATATACTAATTGGGTGACCTGGACAAGCTGGAGAAGAACCACTCTAAGTCTATTCCCCCATTGTACAAAATTAGAATAATGGTGCTCTTAGAGATATTTTAATGATTAAAGAAGATAACCCACATAAAGTACTTAAGATATATTATTACTATTTAAACAACTTATCATATCCATTGTTTGTCATATCTTTAATCAGTTAAAATTTATGGGATTTTTAAAAAAATGATGATTCTGCCTTTCATTGTGTTTTCCTTAGCTATTTAGCCTCTGCCTAAATTTTTATTTTGACTTCTTCTTTTGCTGGTCACTCCACGTATCTTTTATGACTCATCACACTAAATCACTCGTACTTACTTGAATGCACTTTTTCACATCTGTGCAGTTTACATATACTATTCTCTTTTTATGGTATTCTTTATGCCTTATTTCATTAAAAAAAAAAAAGTAGCCATCAACAAACAAACCCTGAAACCTTCCAAAAACGTTCTCTTGTCTCTAAACTGGATGAGATTCTTTTTCTCTATGTTCTCATAACTTTGTGGGAAATATCTTATTTTTCTTCTGCAGGGGATCTTCCCAATCCAGGGATCAAACCTGGGTCTTTCACGTCATAGGCAAACACTTTACTGTCTAAGCCATCAGGGAAGTCAATGGTGCAATAAATGTTTGTCAAAGGGATTATGTAATTATTCTCTTTAATTATTCAGCCCAGAATTACTGAGTTATAAAGAAAAATACTTCACTGATGGACGGCTATCTGAGATACACAAAACTGTTATTTTCCCCTCTATTTTAACCTTTGATATTTAGTTCACTAGTGATACAGTGATAAACCTGTTTTTTTAAAAAAAAAAAAGACTACAAAGAGCAATCTTTTTCTCACCTGTTGTGAACATCTCAGGCTCTCTGCTGACCACCATCCCCCAAAATGTGCCAGATATACTGATCCTGTTACCAATATCTCTGTCACCGCTGTGTAACAGAACACTTCAGAAGCTGCAAATATCTTCACAGTTTACATCTTTTTTAAATTTTCACAGGTGAGACTGCTATGTGTCTTTAATATTCTTCAGTTGTTTGTGTATATGTGTGTGTGTGTGTGTGTGTGTGTGTGTGTGTGTGGTGTGATCACTCACCTAGAACCAGACATCCTGGAATGTGAAGTCAAGTGGGCCTTAGAAAGCATCACTATGAACAAAGCTAGTGGTGGTGATGGAATTCCAGCTGAGCTATTTCAAATCCTGAAAGATGATACTGTAAAAGGGCTCCACTCAATATGCCAGCAAATTTGGAAAACTCAGCAGTGGCCACAGGACTGGAAAAGGTCAGTTTTCATTCCAATCCTACAGAAAGGCAATGCCAAAGAATGCTCAAACTACCACACAATTGCACTCATCTCACACACTAGTAAAGTAATGCTCAAAATTCTCCAAGCCAGGCTTCAGCAATATATGAACCATGAAATTCCAGATGTTCACAGTTCCAGAGGAACCAGAGATAAAATTGCCAACATCCGCTGGATCATGGAAAAAGCAAGAGGGTTCCAGAAATATATCTATTTGTGCTTTATTGACTCTGCCAAAGCCTTTGACTGTGTGGATCACAATAAACTGTGGAAAACTCTTAAAGAGATAGAATAGCAAAAACTGACCTGCCTCTTGAGAAATCTATATGCAGGTCAAGAAGCAACAGTTAGAACTGCACATGGAACAAAAGACTGATACCAAATAGAAAAAGGAGTCCGTCAAGGTTGTATATTGTCACCATGCTTATTAAACTTATATGCACTGTACATCATAAGAAAAGCTGGGCTGGTTGAAGCATAAGCTGGAATCAAGATTGCCAGGATAAATATCAATAACCTCAGATATGACACCACCCTTATTGTAGAAAGTGAAGTAGAACTAAAGAGCCTCTTGATGAAAGTGAAACAGGAGAGTGAAAAAGTTGACTTAAAGCTCAATATTCAGAAAAGTAAGATCATGACATCTGGTCCCATCACTTCATGGCAAATAGATGGGGAAGCAATGGAAACAGTGGCTGACTTTATTTTTCTGGACTCCAAAATCACTGAAGATGGTGATTGCAGCCATGAAATTAAAAGATGCTTCCTCCTTGTAAGGAAAGTATGACCAACCTAGACAAGATATTATAAAACAGAGACATTACTTTGCCAACAAAAGTCAGTCTAGTCAAGGCTATGGTTTTTCCAGTATCATGTGTGGATGTGAGAGTTGGACTATAAAGAAAGCTGAGCGCTGAAGAATTGATGCTTTTGAATTGT
The DNA here is from genome assembly GCF_016772045.2 of Ovis aries. Taxonomy (NCBI): domain Eukaryota; kingdom Metazoa; phylum Chordata; class Mammalia; order Artiodactyla; family Bovidae; genus Ovis; species Ovis aries. Next base: position 76,148,172 of record NC_056059.1, read on the forward strand.
GTTGGAAAAGACTCTTGAGAATCCCTTGGAATGCAAGGAGATCCAACCAGTCCACCCTAAAGAGATCAGTCCTGGGTGTTCTCTGGTAGGACTGATGTTGAATCTGAAACTCCAATACTTTGGCCACCCCATGCAAAAAGCTTATTCATTTGAAAAGACAGTGGTGCTGGGAAAGATTGAGGGCAGGAGGAGAAGGGGACGACAGAGGATGAGATGGTTGGATGGCATCACCTACCCAAAGGACATGAGTTTGGGTAAACTCTGGGAGTTGGTGATGGGCAGGGAAGCCTGGCGTGCTGCAATTCATGGGGTCGCAAAGATTCGGACATGACTGAGTGACTGAACTGAACTGAATTAATACACTATATATAAACTTCCTAATTGTGATATAATGTCTAGTGGCCAAAAGTTTGTTGAATTTTTCTTGTGAGTAAAACCATAAGCAGAAAAATACACATTTATTCTCTCATTTCCATATCAAGAAAATTTAAACTTCACTCCATAAATCTGTTCTAGGGGATATATCCAATATAAAATTTTAAATTGTAAATCTGATATAAAATCTGAACAACAATTTAAGTTTTGAACTCAAAGACATACATATTCTCAGAATTTTCTTGAATAAAATTATGATGATAATCTGATCTATTAAAAACTAACAGTTAATGTATAGCAGTATCTACATTTATTCAGAGATAAAATGATTTGTGATTCTTATTATTAAAATTTAAAAAAAAACTTTATTGAAATCTTTTTTCTTTTAAAACTTTATTGTCATTGATTTACAATGTTGTGTTAGTCACAGGTGTACAGAATAGTGATTGAATAATACACATACATATATCCATTCTTTTTAAGATTATTTTCACATAGGAATGTACAACCACTATGGGCAACAGTATAGAGGTTCCTTAAGAAAACTAAAAATAGAACTACCACATGACATAGCAATCCCACTTTTTTGGCCACATATCTGGCAAAAACCATGGTTCAAAGGACGCATGCACCCCAGTATTCATTGCAACACTGTTCACAATATCCAAGAAATGGAATCAACCCAAATGTCCATTGACAGATGAATGGATAAAAAATATGTGTCACATATATAAAATGGTATTGTTATTCAGCCATAAAAAGAATGAAATAATGCCATTTGCAGCAGAATGGATGAATCTACAGATTATGTATCAAGTAAGCCAGACAAAAACAAATATCATATAATATCACTCATGTGGTTCTAATTTAAAACAATGACATAAATGAACTAAAATTTTATTTTTTAATATGTATAACATTTTTTTATACATTCAAATCAGTATGGTAAAGGCTTTAGTTATTTTCACAATTTTTTTTTTGTAATTTCAGATAGTATTTTCACTATCAGAAAAAATATTTCTGCTGTTTCCAAATAATTTCTACATCATAGATTAGCAAACCTAAGGTTGAGAGACAGGCTACTTAATTCGTAGGTATCAAATTTTTGAGTTCTTTCATTTCTAAGGAGATCCTGGGAGTGTCTGAATATCTTTCTAACAGTGAAAATACTTCCAATTCAAATAATAGGAAGATTCTACAACAATGAATAGGTAGAATCTTTATTAATGAATGTCTTCTACTTTGGTATAGAATATGAAAACTGGGCTATTAACATAATGAATTTAAACTAATGTAAGAATTTAAAAAATCCTTGAATTAAGAGATAATTGAATCTGTTTCAGATATTTGTAAATTCATTTTAATTTTATTATTCCCAGGTAGAATACATTAGTGATAAGCTATCTTTCCTTATATAAATCACAGAAATTGATTTTAGCCATACTTTCCCTCATAAAAACATAATTATGCTGACATCAGCCTTGAAAAACTTAAAGTATAATCTTCCCTGATTTTTAAAATAATTTCATATATATTTATATTTACTCTAAATTTTAGCTTTTTATTTACTCTAAATAAATTATTTACTCTAGATTTGCTCTATTCAAGTTATCCATTCCTTCCTTCAAAATAAAATGGTAGCTTAGTTCCATTTATTCATTCCTTCAACAGATAAGAACAGTGGTAACTACCATGCACTTGACACATTAGAAAAATTCTAAGGGTACTAAACCAGGCATATTTCTGCTGTCAAGGAGCTTAAAGTTTAATAAAAAGAAATATGTAATTATATCAAAACACACATATATAACATAAGTAATTGTTAAACACATCAAAGTGAAAATCACTAAGTCTTGTCCAACTCTTTGTGACCCCATGGACTGTAGCCCACCAGGCTCCTCTGTCCATGAAATTCTCCAGACAAGAATACTGTAGGAGGTTGCCATTTCCTTCTCTAAGGGATCTTCCTGACTCAGGGATTGAAATCAGTTCTCCCACATTGCAGGCAGACTCTTTATCACCAAAGTGAAATGCTAATGTAAAAAATACAAATATAAAACTCCAACTCTTACAAGAATTATAAAAAACATCTTTGATACAATACTATGAAAGCTAGGGCATGTGATTTACTCAGAGAAGATAGTCTTCCTCCAGGAAATTTAGGAGCTTAATTGATATCTGAATAATGATTACAGAGAGTAACAAATCATCGTAACAATTTCTATAAGGCAATATTGAAAAAAAAAAGAAAACTGGTATAAAAACTAACAAATAATTAGATTAGTTCTTTAGCAAATCAGTTCAGTTCAGTTGCTCAGTCATGTCTGACTCTCTGAGCCTGCAGGGACTGCAGCAAGCCAGGCTTCCCTGTCCATCACCAATTTTCCAAAACCTGCCCAAACTCATCTCCATCGAGTCGGTAATGCCATCAAACCATCTCATCCTTGGTCATTCCCTTCTCCTCCTACCTTCACCCTTTCCCAGCATCAGGACTATTCCAGTGAGTCAGTTCTTCACATCAGGTAGCCAAAGTATTGGAGTTTCAGTTTCAGTATCAATCCTTTCAATGAATATTCAGGGTTGATTTCTTTTAGGATTGACTAGTTTGATCTCCTTGAAGTCCAAGTCACTCTCAAGAGTCTTCTCCAACACCACAGCTCAAAATCATCAATTCTTTGACACTCCTCTTTCTTTATAGTCCAACTCTCACATCCATACATGACTACTGGAAAAACCATAGCTTTGACTAGACAGATCTTTGTCAGCAAAGTAATGTCTCTGCTTTTTAATATGCTGCATAGGTTGGTCATAGCTTTTCTTCCAAGGAGCAAGCATCTTTTAATTTAATGGTTGCAGTTACCATCTGCAACAATTTTGGAGCCCCCAAAATAAAGTCTCTCACAGTTTCCATTGTTTCCCCATCTTTTTTACCATGAAGTGATGGGACCAGATGCCATGATATTTGTTTTCTGAGTGTTGAGTTTTAAGCCAGCTTTTTCATTCTCCTCTTTCACTTTCATCAAGGGTCTTTTTAGTTCTTTGCTTTTTGCCATAGGGGTGGATGTCATCTGCATATCTGATTTTATTGATATTTCTCCTGGCAATCTTGATTCTACCTTGTGCTTCATCCATCCTTGTATTTTGCATGATGTATTCTGCATAGATGTTAAACAAGCAGGGTGACAATATACAGCCTTGACATACTCCTTTCCCAATTTTGAAGCAGTCTTTTACTCCATGTCTGGTTCTAATTGTTGTTTCTTGACCTGCATACAGATTTCTCAGGAGGCAGGTAAGGTGGTCTGGTATACTCATCTCTTGAAGAGCTTTCCAGAGTTTGTTGGGATTCACACATTCAAAGGCTTTGGTGTAATCAATAAAGCAGAAGTAGATGCTTTTCTGGAACTCTTTGCTTTTTCAATGATCCAACAGATGTTGGCAATTTGAACTCTGGTTCCTATGCCTTTTATAAATACAGTTGAACATCTGGAAGTTCATGGTTCACATACTGTTAAAGCCTTCCTTGGAGAATTTTGAGCATTACTTTGCTAGCATATGCTGCTGCTAAGTCGCTTCAGTCTTGTCAGACTCTGTGTAGCCCCATAGACAACAGCCCACCAGGCTCCCCCATCCCTGGGATTCTCCAGGCAAGAATACTGGAGTGGGTTGCCATTTCCTTCTCCAATTCACTTTCACACCTGCATATGAGATGAGTACAACTGTGTCGTAGTTTGAACATTCTTTGGCATTACCTTTCTTTGGAATTGGAATAAGTGATTTATTTTTTTTCTTTAGCAGAGTACTTTCAGGTTAACTACAAATTAGAAAAAAAATTAGAAATGTAGAAAAACTATAAAAGGTAGAAATAAAATTCAACTATATAAAAATACAATATGTCTTCATTTTAATTAGAATATTTTCAAAATTATGAGTGCTTAGTACTCATGGATTTTTTCTTAATTTTTAAGTTCAATTTTATGAGACTACATTGTTCTTTAACCATTTTCAAATACCTTATCCTTGCAAACTAGTTACCTGTTTTCTTTTTGGCTGAAGTATAGATGCAACATATTGTAGCAGGTGACTATTTTAATATTTAATTTTGTTCTCCAAGATTGATTACTGTGAACAAAATATTAGTAATTGTCCTCTTAATACATTTCCTTCTCCACTTCTATCTTCCAGTATGTAAAATACTATTTGATTATTTCATTATCTACTATTGTTTGTCATAAATAAAATACATTTGGCAAGAAGAGAATTAAGAGATTGGCATTTCCTGTGAAGATTCACTGAGAAAGAATGTTTCACAGTTAATCCCGTCATACTTGCTGTGTAGCTGCATTAGAAATTATATTTTTTCTTAGTTCAGAAAGTAATTATGCTACTATGTGAAATATAAGAATTTTAATTAATTACATATAAACACTTTAATTAAATTTGCCTATGAACTCTTATTTCAATACCTATTTTTCTCATCAAATTATTATGTAGTCTGCCTTCCCTATCTGCAGACACAGAGGGCCTACTATACGAATTTTTATTTCACAGTTAATGGCTGTGAAATAAAGTAAAATATGCAGAGTCCTCTACAAATCTTTGAGAGTTCATAAATTATATCTGTATTCACCAATGAGAAGATAAGTTAGGCTTGACTCACAACAGATATTTAACACCAGAATGTTGATAGTGTGTCCCCCTAATTTCTGGAATTTAAATTAAGACCACAAAATCAAAGAGCAGACTATATTTTCTGTTGTTTTTATTTAGTCATTAAATCATGTCTGACTCTTTTGCAACCCCATGGACTATAGCCCACCAGGCTCCTCTGTCACGGAATTCTTCAGGCAAGAATACTGAAATGGGTTGTGATTTCCTTCTCCAGGAGATCTTCCTGATGCAGCGATTGAACCCACATCTCCTGTATTTGTAGGCAGATTCTTTACCATTGAATCACCTGGAAAGCCTATTTTCTGTAGAATACTTTATTAATCTGTTTATTAATACTTTTGTGCTTTGTTGTCTCAGTAAGGATTCTTATTTTGCAAATTTTAATTCTGTTTGCAGTTTCTATTACCCTCTTGCAGAGTGTTTAATAGATTATCAATGAAAATGACTTTTGTGTCACTGTAGTGGTTCATTGCTGCTCCTTTACACAAGCTACATAACAATGAGTCATATATTCTTATGCTACGTAAGCTAAAGTCAGGACAGGTTTTTCATTTCCATGACATAACCAAATAAAGAAAAATAAGGAATCGATAACAAAAATGTCTTCTACAAAAAACAAGGACCCATAAGTGATAATACCTTCGAAAAAAAGTAACTTCCTATTAGTTAACTGTATATTAGAAATTATCTTCAATGACATTTACTGAAAATTATTATATGCTTAAAGCTACAAAAACTAAAGAAAATGATTTTTCTATTTTCTCATTTGATTTTGGTTTCTAAAAAAGTGTCCTTCCCCTAAGATTTTCTATTTGCAAAGTTGATCTTTTTGAGATGTTGTATAAGACAAGAAGTCCTGAAATGCCTAACCATATCGAATCATCTCTCCAAATACTCTTTTCTTCATCTGCTTTATCAGAAATGTATTTTTGACAATCACATTGCATAATGTCTATGGAACTTCTGTCTAAAATGCCACTTGATCTTTATATGCTATTAATCTCTGTTTAGTTGCTAAATAAATTTACAAAGTTTAGCTCTTTTTTCCAAATACAAAACCACCAAAGTATAATAAAATTCTATCCCTCTAAATACATTAAATTCCTTATTGTTGTTACTTGGAGAGGAAGTTTTCTGGGAGTAGGATCTGTTAGCTTTCCTGCCCCTAACTTCTTCAACAAAGCTTTGTTTTGTTTTTTCCTTCAGTGACACTCACTGAATACCACCCCCACCAGGCTGGTCACAAAGATATAGGCTTCTTGTTCATTCTTTTCTGAGCATGAAGGGAAACTATGAAGGAATAAATAGATAAAAGCTGGTTGCCTTGCAGCATATTGAAGTTGATCTATATCTAAATCATACAAAGTGTTTTCTCACAAAAGGTAGATGTTAAGAAAAATGAAGTAGTCCTAGCGATTGGTATATCAATCAATTTGACATGTCTGACTTTTACATTTTAGCTTAGTAATTTGTATTATTCAGCCAAGATGGGAGTAACCCCCACCCTGACTCCAGCATGACTTCAAGGCCACTCGTGCAAGGGACAGGCACACCATTATGACACCCCTAACTAAGAAATCTCTGTCTTAGCAACTACGTGATCTTGGCACAAAGAAGAAGGGAAAGGCTGAGGAGAGAAGATGCAGACAGAAAGAAAGAGAGAGACACTTTTTCTGCTTAAGATATGTTCCATCCACAGAGTACAAGCCTATTGTTAACCAACCATACTTAAACTCTGTCCCCTGCATGCCTAAAGCCTTATTCTTCTAGAATCTTTTGTAAACCACTTCTTTGAATTCAGCCTAGTACTTTGAAGTATGAGTCATTTTCTCTAGGCTATGTGTGCAGCTCAACTGAATTAGGCCATCTTTTAAATGAAATTTTTTTTAAAAAGTAAAAGACCTAAAATAATTGGATTTTAAAAAGGAAGCATGTGAAGTGGTACCCCTCACATGAAAGTGGTGCCTTTCACTAACAACAACCCAAAATTAAAAAATGGATCCATATTGCTCTAGCTCAAAGTTTTTATTCATGTCATACAACTTGCCCTGATAAATTGACAAGAAGTGTATGTCACAGAAATTTAGAATTCACCCCTAAATGATGCAGTAAAAACAATAATAGACTATAAGTTTGAAATTAGATTCTTTACCATGCTATGATCTATTTCTTCTATGTAAAAGCTGCAAAGTACAAAGTAGAAAACCAGGTTAGTCTTCATAATTTATTAGAACTATTGGCTTCCACCATGTCTAAGCTGTTCAACTCTTTTCTCTTAAAACACCAGAACTAGTTAGCTAAGGCTTTCAAAATTCTTTGAATCAGTGACACTATTTGGATTTAAATCTCTAATCCTTTTCTATTTGGCTTGCTCTATGATACAATCTTCTCTCAATAACAAACTTTGTGATCACTCTACTTTGTCCCCATGTATCCTACACTTTGAGTCTTTGTGGTCTATTCCTTTCTGGTTTGGCAAAACATGCCCATGTTGGTTAAAGATGAATCTTTAATGAATTGTACCAAGTATAACAACTCCCCAAAATTCCTACTCAGAGACTCTCAAGTAAAAAGTTTTCACTGACTATCCCAACTTTGATCCAAGTATTTTTCCCAAGATTAAATATCTATATCTGTATCTATATTAAATGCAGAATATTTGCAGTATGTTTAGCTTTCTCTTCTCTGTGTGAACTATCTTAGAGATATCATATTGAGATGATGGTACAAGCTAATCTTTTCTAATTGATAAGGACTTGTTTTGAATTATAAATATTTCAAAGTTATCACTTTGTTTGACAAATTAAAATGACTTACATTCTTCCTCAAACAAATCAGATATTTGTAAAACTTTTTCTGTAGTGTCAATGGTGCTAGCGCCTCTTTTAAAAATTAGTTTTTATGTATTTGTGAATTTTGTTAACTGAGAAGATATACTTTCTAGCTGGGGGCTGATTTATCTTTCTTGGACTGAGTAAACAGAAAAAGAATGGAGGGAGACTTGCTCACTTCACTGAATGTCTGTAAAATATTAGTGAAAACAATGATTCTTCTAAGGATTTTTATTCATGTAAATTAGAGAATAAGTTTTCAAGTATATATTTCTGTGGACATGTAGGAAAAATGGTAAGGGTTTGGGAATGTTTACAATTTGCCCCATATCATTGCTTTTCTAGGAAAAGAAGTATATCTTTCACTTATCCTCAGCTTTCTGACATGTACATAAGGACAAAAATACTGTCTTATTGACACAGAGGCACCACTTACCACTAGATACTATCTTAGAATTTTTTTCTTTAATGTCTGCTGTTTTGAAAATTCTCATAGCAGCTAGAAAATGACGATCTCTTTTCAAGTCTAATGGACTTATTTTCCGATTGTTGGATTTATATATCACTTTTGTTTGGTTGTGTTTTTGCTAAATAGACTAGGTGGTTTGAACACTATGAGTGATTGTTAGAAAAATAAATCTAAGACATTCAAAACTAAATACCAGGCAATGGATTTACTTTCTGATATTCTAAGAATCTCTAGGACTCTGTGGAGATAAAAGAAAAAAAAAATCTGACCACATAAAGATGTGAATATAGGTTGATTTATTTTGACTTTTAAAAATGAGAATACAGTTTAAAATGTGTGTTTATATAATCTGTCAAAGTAAGAATGGGTTTGGGTCTTCAGAGATCAGTATTAGCACTATGGAAATTTTATTATTTAATGTTACCTGAGGAACATGGGTGTCTTCTGAACAGGAATAGTCTTACTTGTCAAGAAGAAACAGAATCTTGAAAAAATGAAAAACATGCATTTATGCTACAGTGTTGTTAGCAAACCAATAAGGAGAATCACTTTTAAGATTCATTCTACTTTGGAAGAAAGGATGTCACCTCAGAGATGACTATGGAGAAAGAAGTGAGTCTCCTTACCAAAGACAGATCCACGGGGAGTGTTAAGTGTCCTGCAATGACTTGACCTTCCTGGTCATACCTAAATAAAGAATTCATCAGATCTCAGTCCTGAAAGAACTCAGTCCCACTCAAAGCACTGTTTTGATAACACCAGGGACTTTTAATATTCCAGTATTATCTACACAGGTACAACTCTCTAGTGATATATAAAACATAATTGACAGATTATAAACTAATTTTCATGGGAAGAGGAGCCTGGTGGGCCACAGTTCAGGGGGTTGCAAATAGTCAGACATGACTGAGAGACTGAACACACACACACACACACACACACACACACACACACACATTAGGTTAAGAGAAGGTTGTTGCTATTTGCCTGCATTGGCTTGATAGGTGGGGGAAGGTACACTGTGCACAGTTTGAGGAGAAAGCATAGTTTTCAATGATTTATATACATTAAATTCACTAATAATGATTTTAATGAAACTCATATACAGCTGAATAACAGTAGCAATGAAGTGAACTCAGCCTTTCCTAAGCTTTGTCAGCTCAATGAGGTGTTAACATTATGGTCAATGGGAGCACAGCCATAATAGATACAGGCAACTTTTTTTCTTTAATTCTGCTTTTTGAAACAGTAACATTCATTGATGCACTTGCATGTAAAGCCTTTCAATGTCAAATTCTAATTTAATGAAATCAGCACTTTTCTGCATTCACAGGATAAAATGTAATGGACCATTGGGAAGAAGGTGAGAAGATAGTTCCAACATCAGGTTTCAATAACAAGATTTTATGATTTTAATAGAAACAAATGGCTCATTTTCCTCCTTTTCATAAGGCTTTTAAAATTTTACTTTTCATTTCAAATCAAAACTGAGTTAATTTAGCTCCAAGGGGTTTCAGATTTTTTGAAAAAAATCTTCCTCCACTAAACTTTTGAATTCTGCAACAGTATATCAAAAAGAAACATTAAATACTAGAAACAATCAGCAAAAGTCTTATTCAGTAGTGTAAGTGTAATAATCTCAGTTCAGTTCAGTTCAGTTGCTCAGCGTGTCCTACTCTTTGTGACCCCATGAATCGCAGCACGCCAGGCTTCCTTGTCCATCACCAACTCCCAGAGTTCTCTCAGACTCACGTCCATCGAGTCAGTGATGCCATCCAGCCATCTCATCCTCTGTCATCCCCTTCTCCTCCTGCCCCCAATCCCTCCCAGCATGAGGGACTTTTCCAATGAGTCAACTCTTCACATGAGGTGGCCAAAGTACTGGAGTTTCAGCTTTAGCATCATTTCTTCCAAAGAAATCCCAGAGCTGATCTCCTTCAGAATGGACTGGTTGGATTTCCTTGCAGTCCAAGGGACTCTCAAGAGTCTTCCCCAACACCACAGTTCAAAAGCATCAATTCATCAGTTCAGTTCAATTCAGTCATGTCCGACTCTTTGCGACCCCATGGACTGCAGCATGCAGGCCTCCTTGTCCATTGCCAACACCCGGAGTTTACTCAAATGCATGCCCACTGAGTTGGTGATGCCATCCAACCATCTTATCCTCTTTCATCCCCTTCTCCTCCCACCTTCAATCTTTCCCAGCAACAGGATCTTTGAAATGAGTCAGTTCTTTGCATCAGGTAGCCAAAGTATTGGAGTTTCAGCTTCAGCATCAGTCTTGCCAATGAGTATTCAGGACTGACTTCCTTTAGGATGGACTGGTTGGATCTCCTTGCAGTCCAAGGGACTCTCAACTGTCTTCTCCAACACCACAGTTCAAAAGCATCAATTCTTTGGTGCTCAGCTTTCGTTATAGTCCAACTCTCAATCCATACATGACTACTGGAAAAACCATAGCTTTGACTAGATGGACTTTGTTAGCTAAATAATGTCTCTGCTTTTTAATATGCTGTGTATGTTTGTCATAGATTTTCTTCCAAGAAGCAAGCGTCTTTAAATTTCATGGTTACAGTCACATCTGCAGTGATTTTGGAGCCCAGCCCAAAATAAAGTCTGTCGCTGTTTCCACTGTTTTCCCATCTATTGACCATGAAGTAATGGGACCAGATGCCATGATCTTAGTTTTCTGAATGTTGAGCTTTAACCAACTTTTTCTCTCTCCTCCATCACTTTCATTAAGAGGCTCTTTAGTTCTTCTTTGCTTTCTGCCATAAGGGTGGTGTCATCTGCATATGTGATGTTATTGATATTTCTCCTGGCAATCTTTACACTAGCTTGTGCTTCAACCAGCCCAGCATTTCCCATGAGGTACTCTGCATATAAGTTAAATAAACAGGGTGACAATATACAGCCTTGATGTATTTCTTTCCCTATGTGGAACCACTCTGTTGTTCAATGTCTAGTTCTAACTGTTGCTTCCTGACCTGCATATAGATTTCTCAGGAGGCAGTTTAGGTGGTCTGGTATCCCCATCTCTTTAAGAATGTTCTAGACTTTGCTGTGACCCACACAGTCAAAGCCTTTGCCATAGTCAATAAAGCAGAAAAATATGTTTTTCTGGAAGTCTCTTGTTTTTTTGATGATCTAGTGGATGTTGGCAATTTGCTCTTTGTTTCCTTTGCCTTTTCTAAATCCAGCTAGAACATGTAAAAATTCACAGTTCACGTACTGGTGAAGCCTGGCTTGGAGAATTTTGAGCATTACTTTACTAGCATGTGAGATGAGTGCAATTGTGCAGTAGTTTCAGTAGTTTGAGCATTCTTTGGCATTGCCTTTCTTTGGGACTAGAATGAAAACTGACCTTTTCCAGCCCTGTGGCCACTGCTGAATTATCTTAATTTGCTAGCATATTGATTACAGCACTTTCACAGCATCATATTTTAGGATTTGCAATAGCTCAACTGGAATTCCATCACGTCCAGTAGCTTTGTTCATATTGATGCTTCTGAAGGCCTGCTTGACTTTGCATTCCAGGATGTCTGGCTCTAGGTTGGTGATCACACCATTGAGATTATCTGGGTCATGAAGATCTTTTTTGTACAGTTCTTCTATGTATTCCTGCCACGACTTCTTAATATCTTGCTTCTGTTCGGTCCATACCATTTCTGTCCTATATTGTGCCCATCTTTGCCTGAAATATTCCTTTGGTATCTCTAATTTGTGTGTAATGATCAAAACACCTACATTGTTGTTTAGTTGCTCAGTTGTGCATAACTCTTTTGCACCCTCATGGACTGCAACCCACCAGGCACCTCTGTCCATGGGATTTCCCAGATAAGAATACTGAAGTGGGCTCCATTCCTTCTCCAGGGGATCTTCCTGACCTAGGGATCAAACTCATGCCTTCTGCATTGACAGGTGGGTTCTTTACTGCTGAGCCACCAGGGAAATCCATAAATACCTACATTGGGTAGTACTAATAAGTGAAATTTGCTTGCTTAAGATTTTTTAATCTAATGAAGCTTGAGGCGAATACTCTAATACTTTCAGATTCGACAAAACTGGTCAAGTATTTCATCCACAAATGCACACAAAACACTAATTTCCAGTTATCAAAATGCTTTTTAACATGTAGATTCTAGGTCAACGCATCCAAAATCAAACTTACAATCTTTCTTCTCAACTTGCTCATTCTCATATATTTCCATTTTGAACAAGCCATTTATTTACTTATTTACTATTACAGGAGACTCCTAAACTTCCCTCCCCTCTCCTACCATATTTCATGGGCATTGAATTCTGCACGATTTACTATGTGAGTATCTCTCAATATCACCCTCTTATAACTATCAACGACTTTAAATCAAATTTTCATCATCTCCTACCTGACACACAGTAAGCTCCACTCTTCTCCTTATCCACAGACTTATAATCTATTATCCTATCATTAACAAAGCTTGAATCAAAGTAGAAATATGACTATGTTACTCCTCCTTGGTTTTTAATGTTATCAGTGGGATTGCTGCTTGAGGGCCTTTAGAGTATCATAAGATACATCCCAGAATGTCACCTTTGCCTAATCTGCCTTTGCCACATAAATACTGTCCACATTTCAGTCAAGACCAAAACTCTGTAGTTCCCTTGGCTGTCTAATATATTTCCAGTTTGGCACATGCTGTTCTGCCTCCTGAAATACTCTTTGCTCACCCATCTCCCAGTCATATTTTGCTCCCATCTGGAAAAAACCTACTCCTACTTTTTGCTCCACGTAAAACATCTTTTTTTTGAAAATATACTTTATGGATTCAAGTTGATGACATAATTTGTGTCAATATTTTATTCTGAAAATACTGGCAAAATCGCGCTCATCACATTTTATCCCAATGATTAACTTACATAACTGTCTTCATAACTTGACTGTGTGCCCTTGACAGCAAACAGCTCCATAGTTATCTTTTTATCCCTAGCACTTCCCACAGTGTCTGACACATATTGTGACTCAATAAATACTTGTTGAATTTAATAAGCATAACGTGAATCAAAGACAACATACTTATGTGAAGATTTACCACTTCTACAAAATTTTGTTAGACTGTGAATCATATCAGAAAAATACAAGCTTTGAAATGTCCATTAATACAATTAGCACCGCTGACTAGAAGAGGTTATATAGATTGTGAATAAATAGAGTATTAAAAAAGAGGTTGGAGTCTCATACAATATAATGAACGAAAACTGATCAGGAGAATTAGGTATTATTTTTCTCTTTGAAGACAAATTCTTAGCCTCAATAATCACTTTTGTTAAAGGTATAACAATATTTACCTTCTTCATAAGAATTATGACTTGTTCACTGAGTCAATTTTTTAAAGTACTTTGAAGTGAACAGAGGTAATAAATTATGACTTAAACAAAAGTGATTTTGCCTTTATGTGTTGTTTAGCCTTCTTCTGATGGTTAATTTCTTTATATGTTCACTCATGGATTGGAAGGAACTTATGAATCATCAGAACTCACAAGAGCTGATGGAAACTGGCCAGAAAGATGAGACATTTTAATGAAAAATAATTTACCTTGAAATAAAATTGCAAAGGTGGGAGGAATGACACAAGTTGCTTCTGTGATGTTGCATGTCTAATACAAATAGAAATCCCTTTAAAAATTATTTTTGGAAAAGATTTTCTTTCCTAACAAACTAGACACTCTATTATAATTGAAAATGTAAGACATTCTAACTGAAAAAGTCTTCCACAAAAGAGTCAAGTACTATTTTCATTTGAGGAATTCAATTTTTTATTTTACGTATCTGTGTAACATATATGTACATATGTATATATATTGCAAATGTAGATATATACATAAAACATTTTTATCATATAAGCATGTAGATTTTACTTATGTGTTTCTTGTCTGTTTTGGGTGTATAAATCTCAGCATATAACATAATAAAGAAAAAATTAAACAGCCTTATGAGTGTTTGAAAAGTGAATTCAGTTTAGTATTATATAAATGATTACATAAAACTTAAGTTTTCACAAATAGGTTACACAGTCTTCAAAATCATAAAGTCTTGTGCCCATATTAGAATATACATAAATCAAAGGATTCAGAATTACCAGCACTGTGACTTACAACCTATGGAATGAAATATAAATAATGAGTTAAAAATAAGCATATTAAATATTTTTAAATCATACCATGTATTGGGAATATTTTTAAACTAAGAAATAGAAAAAGAAAGGCATAAGCAAATGTAGACGATACCCTTAGTACTATAAAATAAGATTAGTGGAGAGGTACAAGTTAAGAAGTAGATTCAGAGAGAAATTGATTAATAAATGAAACCAAGTCACTGGAGTCTGAATCAGTGAATAGTAACTTTTGAAGGAATAGCAACTCAATTGGATTGTAGGAACTGCTATTTTGACATCTAATCCTTCTACATAAAACAGCAATAAAACCTATTTTACTATAAGAGGCTTTCCTGAGAAGCTGCTGAAATAGTCTCCTGTGCTTCCTATGTTTCTAGTGGAAACTAAAAATATCTATTAGTGGACATCTACATCTACATCCTTTGGAAATTATGAAAAGGCAATTTACATTGCTGCTAAGATGAGTGATAAATCCATAGTTTATTTAAGTGATATTTTTCAATATTGATCATAGACCTTGAAGGTAACATTCAGTTCAGTTCAGTCACTCACTCGTGTCCGACTCTTTGCGACCCCATGAATCCCAGCACACCAGGCCTCCCTGTCCATCACCAAATCCCGGAGTTCACTCAGATTCATGTTCATCGAGTCAGTGATGCCATCCAGCCATCTCATCCTCTGTCATCCCCTTCTGCTCCTGCCCCAATCCCTCCCAGCATCAAAGTCTTTTCCAATGAGTCAACTCTTCACATGAGGTGGCCAAAGTACTGGAGTTTCAGCTTTAGCATCATTCCTTCCAAAAGAAATCCCAGGGCTGATCTCCTTCAGAATGGACTGGTTGAATCTCCTTGCAGTCCAAGGGACTCTCAAGAGTCTTCTCCAACACCACAGTATGCCTTTATAAACAGTACAAAATTTCTTAAATATATGAATAACTGATAAGTGATATCAATTTTATTTGGATATAACTGATGCAGTAAAATATAAACATGTTTTAATTTATAATTTGATATATTTTGTCAAATGTATATACTCAGGTTATATTATTATAAAGATATAGAATATTCACATTACATCAATGACTTCTGCTCTAGAATCACACATAAATAGAATTATACAATAATAAATCTGTTTGTGTTTGACTTCTTTCACTCAAAAATATTTTTGAGATATACTGTTTTGTGCAATATGAGTTTCTGCCTTTTTATTTCTGGGTAGTATTCCATGGTATGAATATATATTTACTGTTTGTTATAGCCATTTATGAGTAGTCCCCTTATCCAGTCATCTGTGAAGGACATTAGTTGCATTTCCAGTTTGGGACTATTATGGAGAAGCTATTAGCATTGCAGCAAAATGTATTTATAAATATAATCTTTCATTTGCCTGGATACATACCTAGGTCTGAAAACACTAAGTTGTTTAATGTATAAGAGCTTGCCAAACTATTTTTCAAAATAGTTGTAACACTTCATGTTCTCATCAGCAATATATGGCTGTACCAGTTCCTCCGTTAGCTCTCAGCATTTAACTGTGCCATTTGTCTTAATTTTACTCTTCTGGTTAGAAGATATCTTTAAACTTTTATATTTTGACATTTTTTTGAATTTTGATTAAGTAAAATTTAGCTATTTTTTCTTTTATAATGGTTATTTCTTTTTCCTGAATCAGAAATCCTTATTTTTCATAAGGTCACAAAGATTTTCCTTTGTGTTTTTCTTTGAAAATTTTCTAATTTTATCATTTACATTTAGACTTATAATCTATTTGAGATAATCAGTGTATGGTATTAGACAATATGAAATTCATTTTTTCTCATATGGCCATATAATGTGATAATTGTTATTATTTATTTATTTAATTTTTTTAAATTTATTATTATTATTTTTTTACTTTACAATACTGTATTGGTTTTGCCATACATTGACATGAATCCACCACAGGTGTGCATGAGTTCCCAACCCTGAACCCCCCTCCCACCACCCTCCCCATATCATCTCTCTGGGTCATCCCAGTGCACCAGCCCCAAGCATCCTGTATCCTGTATCGAACCTAGACTAGCGATTTGTTTCTTACCTGATAGTATACATGTTTCAATGCCATTCTCCCAAATCATCCCACCCTCTCCCTCTCCCACAGAGTCCAAAAGTCTGTTCTTTACATCTGAGTCTCTTTTGCTGTCTCGCATAGAGGGTTATCATTACCATCTTTCTAAATTCCATATATATGTGTTAGTATACTGTATTGGTGTTTTTCTTTCTGGATTACTTCACTCTGTATAATCAGTTAACTATTGAATAATATTGGGTTTGAACTGTGTAGGTTCGCTTATACATTGATTTTTAAAATCAAATACATAGTGTAGTACTCCATGGCCCACGGTTGAATTTATAGATGTAGAAACATGGATATGAGGGGTAAACTGTAAAATTACACATGGGTATTCCACAAAGTGAGGGTTGGTTTCCCTAACTCCAGAAGTTCTTCAAGGATAAACTTTTTTTTTTCCCCCTATTCAATTTTCTTAGAACTCATATTAAAAATCATTTAATTGTTTCTGTGTAAGTTAAATTTTGGACACTGTTGTGTTCCCTTGATATTCATGCCTATGAAATGATGCAATGAAGATGAGGGTGGATATATTTTCAATACAGGGATTGCATTTCTTTAGGATAAATATCTAAACGTGGAATTGTTGGAAAAGATGGTAGTTTTATTTTATTTATTTTTGTGGAATTTCCAGACTGTTTTCAATAGTGGCTATATTAGTTTACATTCTCATGTCCACCTCTTCTAAGCAAAGTCAGTAGCAATAAATTATTCACAGTATTCTCTGTATCTGTAGGACGTATAGGATGACTCCTTGATATTACTAGTATTATTTTTCCTCTTTTCCGCCATTAATTTAAATCAGTCTGTCTGCAATGTAGTTTTGTAAGAGAATTAAAGCCTATGATTCTTTTTTGAGCATTTCTCCCAAACATAATATATAGTTAGTAAAGTCAGATGTATAAGAAAAGTCACATTTTTTTAATTGTATTTATTTATTTATGGCTGCTCTGAGTCTTCATTGCTGCACAAGTCTTCAGTTGAGGGTTGCAGGCTTCTATTGTATTGGTTTCTCTTGTCGCAGAGCACAGGATTTAGACATGCAGGTTTCAGTAACTGGAGTTCTTGGGCTCTAAAGCCCTGGCTCAGTAGTCTTGGCACAAGGGCTTAGTTGTCCTGTGGCAAGTGGGATCTCCCCAGACCAGGGATAGAATTCATGTCCCTTGTGTTGTCAGGAGGATTCTTTACCACTGATCCATGAGAGAAGACCCTAAGAGCTGTTACATTTAAAAGATATTTAAAAAACAGAGCTTAAATCTTTAAAAAATTCTGGGTGACAGGGAGTGATCTAGCTAGAAATTCATTTTAATGATATTTTTAAAAATCTATATTTTGGTTTAATATGTTTTCTCTATTTTAATTCATATTCTGCTCTTATTTTTATTATTTATTTCCTTTCACATACTTTGTGTTTGATTTGCTCTTTTTATTCTGCCTTTCTAAGGTTAAAGTTTA
Organism: Ovis aries; assembly: GCF_016772045.2. Taxonomy (NCBI): domain Eukaryota; kingdom Metazoa; phylum Chordata; class Mammalia; order Artiodactyla; family Bovidae; genus Ovis; species Ovis aries. The sequence goes on from NC_056059.1 coordinate 76,166,237, forward strand.
GATCACTAATTTTAATTCTTCTTTACAAATACAGGCATTTAGTCATATGTAATTAATTTTAAAATTTATATTCATAAACACTGCTTTAGGGGAATCTAACAAATTTTGATAAATTGCTTATTTTATTCAATTAAAATATTTTATAATTTTTATTTCTCTTTTTGTCCATGGGCTATACATAAGTATTACTTAAGTAATTATTATTTTAATAGTTTAGGTTATTTAACTGTGTAGTAGTCTGAGAATATAAACTATCTGACTTTAATTCTTTGTAATTTATTGAGATATTTGATGGCTTACATATATATAGTCTATATAGATTAATATTCCATATGCACTCAAAGTCTGTCTATTTAAGATAGGAGTTTTTACATTTTCAACTATAATTATGGATACACCTATGTTTCCTTTCAGTTCTATCAGTAATTAGTCTTAAAAGAGTAAAATATGCCATCCCAAAATATGCCAATTTGCCACTGATTAGCTAGAACTAAAGTTACTTAAGAAACAGTAACAGAAAAATGACATTCTGATCCTCATTTATACCCCTGAATATAGGAAAAATATCTCTCATGTGAAACAACTCTCCCCATATCAGGAGGGTAGAAGGCATTCTCATAGTTAGAGATAGGGAATTCAAGGCTGAAAAGGTTACCTAAACAAACCTGTTACTTTTTCACTAATTTACTAACCCAAACCCAAATCCCTTTGTTTTGTCAATTTCTCACAAATCTATTATTTCCTTATCTAAAAGATATAAAAGCTGCCGGCTTTGGTTAGCTAGAGGAGTCTTATCTTTATGGGCTCCCGTTTGTACAAAATTGTATTTGTTTTTCTCCTCTTAATCTGTCTGTGTCAGTTTAACTATAAGACCAGCCAAAGAACCTGGGAGGGAAAAGGACAATTTTCCATTTCTTCCATTTATGTTTTGAAACTCTTAAGAAGTGCATGCATCTTTAAATATGTTTCATCTTACTGATGAATTATCATTTTTATAATCATAAATGTCCCTCTTTAGAAATATGGGTTGTCCTAAAAAATACAAGGTCTGTCTAATATTATTATAGCTCTTCCATTCTTCTTAGGATTATTTTTAACATCTTATACTTTAATCATCTTTTTACTTTTTACCTAGCTATGTATTTATATTCAATGCATGTTTCCTCTAGATAGCATGCTGTTAGGTCATGTTTTTTATCCAATTTGATGATGTCTTTTATTTAGAGTATTTAGATCATTTACATTTAATTATCTCTAAGCTTGGATTTACAGGTTACCATTTTGCTATATGATTTCTATCTGTACTAGCTAGTCTTCGCTTTTCTCTTTTTTTCTGTTTTCTTTTCCTAACATCATTTAGATTAACTAAGCTATTTTATCATTCCATTTAAGGCTACTTATTATCCAAATATTTTTTATAATTTTTTTCTAGGAATCTGCAAGATGTATCTTTAACTTAAAATGCATTTTAATATTGCTATAGCATGTATAAAGGTATATATTTCTGTCAAGTAAAGAATCTGCCTGCAATGCAGGAGACCTGGATTTGATCCCTTGTTCAGGAAAATCCCCTGGAGAAGGAAATGGAAACTCACTCCAGTATTCTTGCCTGGAGAATTCCATGGATAGAGGAGCCTGGCAGGCTATAGTCCATGGAATCACAAAGAATTAGACACAACTGAGTGACTAACACTAACACTTTCATCATGTAAAACTTAATTTTCTCCTCTTCTATGTCGCCATTTATATGTCAAATATCACATTGTTTTAATTTTTCTTTCAATAATCTATTACCATTTGAAAATGGTAAGATGAAATGGTTGGACAACATAACTGATTCAACAGCATGAGTTTGAGCAAACCCTGGGAGATGATGAGGGACAGGGAAACCTGTAGTGCTGCAGTCCAGGGGGTCATGAAGAGTCAGACACAACATGGTAACTGAACAACAGCCATTTGAAAATAGTAAACATTATAAAATGTCTTATGCATCTTTCTCCATATATTTACCTTATTTAATACTCTTTATTCCTTTGTGCATATTCAAATTTCCACTTGTATAATTTTCTATTCATTTGAAGAACTGTGTTTATTATTTCTAATAGTTCAATTTGGCTGATTAATTTGATCAGCTTTTTTATACTGATGTATTTTTTATCTTACTTCATTTTTTTTAAATGATTATTTGGCTGGATAGAGAATTATAGTTAATAATTGTTTCTTTGGTTTACATGCTAGTTCTAGTTCTTCAAAGGCACAATTCTATTTTATGTCTGATGATTTTTTTTTGATGATTTTTTTAAATGAGGGAAAATCTATGGAATTTATCTTTTATCTTCAAGAACATAAATCTCTAAGTGTTTTAGGATTATTTCTAGCATTGGTTTCCATAATTTAAATATGGTGTGCCTTACTAATTGTCCCATTTCTTCTTCAAGGAGTATCTTGAATTTGTAGTTTACTGATTGTATTAACCTTGCCAAACTCTAAGTTATTATTTAAGTTGTTTTTGTCACTATTGGTTTGGCCAACGTTTGCTTGGGTTTTTTGTAATATTCTATGGACAGTATCTGCAACATGAAGAAAAAAAAAAACAAACATTTTGGCCAAACTATTACATTCCTTTTTCTTTTTTATTTTCCCTCTCCTAAGTCTCAAAATATTCCATTGACTCTTAACTTGTCCCCCATGAGAATGAAGGTCTTTCATTTTCTCATCTTTTAGCTTTTTTCCTTTGAGTCTCAATTTGGATATTTTCTATTGCTATATTTTCAAATTCACATATTTTATGCATGATTTAATTTTTATTTTATATACTGAGAGAACCCACCAGATTCCATGAAACATACTTGTATAAAGCTTTTATTTAAAGGTAAACAATATGGCACAGCAGAAGAGAGAACTGGAAAACACTGGAGAACTAGCAAAATCAACACCAGGGGTTGGACCAGAGCAGTTTAGACCACCTCTAGCTTGCTTGAGGTGTTATCATTGTTGATATCTAGGACATGTATCTTGGCTTTGGGAGAACTCAAAATAAAAATTTTCAGTAGGTACATTTAACTCACTTGGGTCATCTAATCAAGCTACAGTTTTCTAATTGGTTAGACTATTAATCACGCTTTTTTCTCCCTATACCTTATGGTGTTTTGATATTTGGGATGGTGATGGGGTTAGCTAGTTGGGAAGAGACTGTCCTTCCCAAAGCTAGATAATTTTCAACATACCTATCCACTGTGAACATACCTTTCGTATGCAAAACAGCCAACCCCAAGTTATACCTCAGGCCACCTGCTTTATCTCTCACACTCCATACCAGTATTTCCCCTACCCTAATTCATCCAGAAAAACATCTATTTCTGCTTTATTGACTATGCCAAAGTCTTTGACTGTGTGGATCACAATAAACTGTGGAAATTTCTGGAGATGGGAATACCAGACCACCTGACCTGCCTCTTGAGAAATCTGTATGAAGGTCAGGAAGCATCAGTTAGAACTGGACATGGAACAACAGTCTGGTTCCAAATAGGAAAAGGAGTACGTCAAGGCTGTATATTGTCACTCTGCTTATTTAACTTATATGCAGAGTACATCATAAGAAACGCTGGATTGGAAGAAACAAGCTGGAATCAAGATTGCTGGGAGAAATATCAATCACCTCAGATATGCAGATGGCACCACCCTTATGGCAGAAAGTGAAGAGGAACTAAAAAGCCTCTTGATGAAAGTGAAAGAGGAGAGTGAAAAAGTTGGCTTAAAGCTCAACACTCAGAAAATGAAGATATGACATCTGGTCCCATCACTTCATGGCAAATAGATGGGGAACAGTGGAAACAGTGTCAGACTTTATTTTTGGGGGCTCCAAAATAACGGCAGATGGTGACTGCAGCCATGAAATTAAAAGACGCTTACTCCTTGGAAGAAAAGTTATGACCAACCTAGATAGCATATTCAAAAGCAGAGACATTACTTTGCCGACTAAGGTCCGTCTAGTCAAGGCTATGGTTTTTGCTGTGGTCATGTATGGATGTGAGAGTTGGGCTGTGAAGAAGGCTGGGCACCAAAGAATTGCTGCTTTTGAACTGTGGTGTTGGAGAAGACATTTGATATTCCCTTGGACTGCAAGGAGATCCAACCAGTCCATTCTGATAGAGATCAGCCCTGGGATTTCTTTGGAAGGAATGATGCTAAAGCTAAAACTCCAGTACTTTGGCCACCTCATGCAAAGAGTTGACTCATTGGAAAAGACTCTGATGCTGGGAGGGATTGGGGGAAGGAGGAGAAGGGGATGACAGAGAATGAGATGACTGGATGGAATCAGTGACTCGATGGACGTGAGTCTGAGTGAACTCCCTGAGTTGGTGATGGGCAGGGAGGCCTGGCGTGCTGCAATTCATGGGGTTGCAAAGAGTCGGAAACAACTGAGCGACTGAACTGATGTGAATTCCTCCCGGAGACTGGTATCAGAATACAAGAGATGACCACTGTAGCCTAGAATCCAAAGACATTTTTCAGACTGTCCAATTCTAAGCCATTTTCATGCCCTGTCTTATCTTTCCCATAGCAAACATAATAATAAAAGTCTTGGTCATGGTTTTCTTTTTCCTTCTGCCTTGTAATCAAACCTGGCACTTTGTGTGGATCTGCATGACATGGCATGATCTTTCCTCTTGAGAACTATAAGTAATAAATTATTCTTTCTATGACATTGACCTCTCTGTGTTGTCACTCAGTCACCTTTAGATATTAAAATTTCACAGATACAATTGGTACATATATCATTTGCAAACCATAAGTAAAGAAAGTGACCTCTGAGGTTGCCAGGAGAGTCTGAGTCCTTAAGTAGCATATAAATTCCATTGTCTTTACTTTGGACAAGAATTAATAACCAGACATCCAAATAGGCCCAGAGATAAAGATAGAGTTTTTCCTACCTGATTAATCAACAGTGTCTTTACAATTCAAGCTCTAACACTTGGTCAATATTTTGACCTTACAATTTGCTCACGATTATTTTTTTCTGGTAACTTCTTCACAATTTATAAAAAATAAAAAGCAAAAGTATACTGATGAAAATAAGAATCATTTGTGTCAAATGAGATATATTTATTGCTTTAAAGAAATATTGCAGTTAAATATTTAAGTTAAGTACAGAGTTTTTAATAATCTTGTAGAAACTTGGCAGTTCTTTTATTTTGATTTTTGTTGTTATGAAAGGTATCCATGAATTGATTGACTAAAATAATTAATTGGCTGTTAAGTAAGTATAGTTCTTTTATTGGCCAATAAGTTGCCATTAAAAGAACTTCCTGTGTAGGTTTTATTTCAATTTTCCAATATATTTGATTATTAATAACAGTGTTGTAATTATCAACATTAAATTTGCACTATCAAAAAGTATTATCCCAAATAGCAATTAGAATATGAATTAGACTGAGGACATTACAAAATAAGTCAGAAGAGTTTGAGTGCCTTCTTTTAACCTATTTGAGCCTTCCCTATTTGAATCAACATCATCAATTCAATATTTCTTTGAATTTCCCATTTTATTACCACATCAGAAATAATCTTTGCAGTTTCAGACAATGTTTCCACTTGACCAGATTGTCCATGGAATTATATGTCCCATTTCATCAGATGATGATTTTTGAAAATATTGAATAACCAATGAGAATATTTTATAATGGGAAAAACCTATGATTAAATGGCTCCCAGAAGATATTTCCTTTCCTTTCTGGTAATATACAGATGTTAAATATGTTTACCTTAGAGAGAGTGCCCTAAATATTTTAATTCACTTTTTAAGATGTACTTGCTCTGTTAGTGACTAAGAAATGAATGTTAAAATTTCCATCTTCCATATGAATCTTTTCTATTGCTAGCTATACTGTTTTACTGAGGCAACTTAGTAGCAGCAGCAGCATACTGTTTTACATAAGATAAAATAATGTTTTACTGACGTAAAATTCCCAGTAAAATTTTAATTTTCAATGTTTTTCTGAAATCTAAGATATTTTTCATTTCATTTACATGAAAGATAAATTTCTTGAACTAATTTAATGGTTTCTAGAGAAACATAAACTTAATAAGAAATTATATGCATAGCACAGTTGGGGGATTTTATCTTCCTTAATAATGTTATTTAGGAACTCTTAACTTGTTATAATGTATTTCCTCATTTTGTGATGAAGGCATAGAAATATGTCTCTTAATAGAAGTTCAATCTCTTATTCAATCAATGTTTATTAAAGGTATACTATGTAACATCTCTTCAGTAGACATGAATATTCAAAGTTTAAAGATTTGACTCTTTTCATTTAGCTCACAGAGAAATCTGAATCCTTTCATATAAATTATTACCCTGATTCATTTTTCTTATACTTCAACGTATAGAGATAGAGATAATTGCTTGAAGAAAGCTTATTTCTACCTTCAAGAAATAAAATTAAAGTTCTTATGAGCTTGTTATAGTAAGGATTTCAAGAATAACATATACTACCTTCTTATAGCTATGATTTTATAAGCTTTTTTTTCCCCCAGTGACATTTATTTTTTTGTTGTTTTATATTTTTAATTTTATTTTATTTTATTTTATTTTAGATACCATTTCACGCCAGTCAGAATGGCTGCGATCCAAAAGTCTACAAGCAATAAATGCTGGAGAGGGTATGGAGAAAAGGGAAGCCTCTTACACTGTTGGTGGGAGTGCAAACTAGTACAGCCACTATGGAAAACAGTGTGGAAATTCCTTAAAAAACAGGAAATAGAACTGCCTTATGACCCAGAAATCTCACTGCTGGGCATACACACCAAGGAAACCAGAATTGAAAGAGACACGTGTACCCCAATGTTCATTACAGCACTGTTTATAATAGCCAGGACAAGGAAGCAACCTAGATGTCCATCAGCAGATGAATGGATAAGAAAGCTGTGGTACATATACCACATATAAAATGGAGTATTACTCAGCCATTAGAAAGAATACATTTGAATCAGTTCTAATGAGGTGGATGAAACTGGAGCCTATTATACAGAGTGAAGTAAGCCAGAAAGAAAAACATCAATACAGTATACTAACGCATATATATGGAATTTAGAAAGATGGTAATGATAACCCTGTATGCGAGAGAGCAAAAGAGACACAGAGGTATAGAACAGTCTTTTGGACTCTGTGGGAGAGGAAGAGGGTGGGATGATTTGGAAGAATGGCATTGAAACATGTATAATATCATATATGAAATGAATTGTCAGTCCAGGTTCGATGCAGGATACTGGATGCTTGGGGCTGGTGCACTGGCATGACCCAGAGGGATGGTAAAGGGAGGGAGGTGGGAGGGGAGTTCAGGATGGGGAACACATGTACACCCGGGACAGATTCATGTTGATGTATGGCAAAACCAATACAATATTGTAAAGTAAATAATAATAATAATAATAAATAAATGATAAATGGTTAAAAAATAAAAATAAAATGAAAATAAAGGTAAAAAAAAAAGAAAACACAGGATGCCCATTAGATTTGAAAAATAGCTCTAACTGTCAAATTTTGATAGTTTAATGAAAAAAATTGGATACTGACATTTAGGGTGTCCTGACAAAGTTACTGCAAGATCCCAGAACAGAAACATTACAATATAGGACATATCTTATATATATAGAATGCCTGCCTACACTACCAGGGCAGAATATAATTGACCCAATTTCTGTTCCTTGTCTGCATCCGTTGATCTCTTCTGTGTATGTCAGATCTATAGATGTGGGAAGGGAAATAAGAATTAAGTACTGGGAGATTTTTAAGACTGGCTAGAAACAAATTGTTCTTGATTTTAAAGGGAAAAAATATTTGCATTTACTGGTATACTAAACAATTATAATATAAAATGTAATAATGGTAATATAAAATTTATAACCTAATAATATAAAACTTGATTTACCTATTTAAAAAAGGGAAAAACTATAAGTAGAGAAAAATTTACTTTCACATGTTTGTATATCTGCTTTCAGTCCATGTCTGTTTTCTCTTAAACAATGAAAAAAAAAAAATTAACTAAGGAGAGGAGTTTAATAGGCCTTCCCCGCTGGCTCAGATGGTAAAGAATCTGCAAGTAAATATAGGTGAAAATTAAACATTTTTACTTAATCTTAAAAATTGTACTTTATTTTGTTTGCATGGTTTCTGAAAAGTTCACTATAATTATTATTTTTTTATTATTCTAAAGTTATCTCATTGCTTAAAAAATTGTCTTCATATTCTGGTAGTCAATATCAATGTTATATGCTTGAGTGTGCCTTTTGGTATTTATCCTGACTGATGTTCTCTGAGCTTCCTTATCTCCGGTTTGTGTCCTGTCCTTAATTTTGGAAATATCTGGGCCATTATTTATACAAATATTTCTCTCTTCTTTCCTAATATTCCAATTACACATATTACACATTTGAAATTTGCATTGTAAATAGAAGTTCTTTCTGCCATAAAGGTGGTGTCATTTGCATATCTGAGGTGATTGATATATCTCCTGGCAATCTTGAGTCCAGCTTGTGATTCTTCCAGTCCAGCGTTTATCATGAGGTACTCTACATATAAGTTACATAAGCAGGGTGACAATATACAGCCTTGATGTACTTCTTTTCCTATTTGGAACCAGTGTGTTGTTCCATGTCCAGTTCTAACTGTTGCTTCCTGGCCTGCATACAGATTTCTCAAGAGGCAGGACAGGTGGTGTGGTATTCCCATTTCTCTCAGAAATTTCCACAGTTTATTGTGATCCACACAGTCAAAGGCTTTAGCATAGTCAATAAGCAGAAATAGATGTTTTTCTGGAACTCTCTTGCTTTTTCCATGATCCAGTGGATGTTGGCAATTTGATCTCTGGTTCCTCTGCCTTTTCTAAAACCAGCTTGAACATCAGGGAGTTCACGGTTCACATATTGCTGAAGTCTGGCTTGGAGAATTATGAGCATTACTTTACTAGCATGTGAGATGAGTGCAATTGTGTGGTAGTTTGAGCATTCTTTGGAATTGCCTTTCTTTGGAATTGGAACAAAAACTGACCTTTTCCAGTCCTGTGGTTACTGCTGAGTTTTCCAAACTTGCTGGCATATTGAGTGCAACACTTTCAAAGCATCATCTTTTGGGATTTGAAACAGCTCAACTGGAATTTCATCACCTCCACTAGATTTGTTCATAGTGATGCTTTCTAAGGCCCACTTGACTTCACATTCTAAGATGTCTGGCTCTAGATAAGTGATCACATCATCATGATTATCTGGATCATGAAGATCTTTTTTGTACAGTTTTTCCTTGTATTCTTGCCACCTCTTCTTAATATCTTCTGCTTCTGTTAGGCCCCTACCATTTCTGTCCTTTATTGAGCCCATCTTTGCATGAAATGTTCCCTTGCTATCTCTAATTTTCTTGAAGAGATCTCTAGTCTCTCCCATTCTGTTGTTTTCCTCTATTTCTTTGCATTGATCGCTGAAGAAGGCTTTCTTATCTCTTCTTGCTATTCTTTGGAACTCTGCATTCAGATGCTTATATCTTTCCTTATCTCCTTTGCTTTTCGCCTCTCTTCTTTTTACACCCTCTTTTTAAGGCCTCCCCAGACAGCCATTTTGCTTTTTTGCATTTCTTTTCCATGGGGATGGTCTTGATCCCTGTCTCCTGTACAATGTCACGAACCTCAGTCCATAGTTCATCAGGCACTCTATCTATCAGATCTAGACCCTGAAATCTATTTCTCACTTCCACTGTATAATCATAAGGGATTTGATTTAGGTCATTCCTGAATGGTCTAGTGGTTTTTCCTACTTTCTTCAGTTTCAGTCTGAATTTGGCAATAAGGGGTTCATGATCTGAGCCACACTCAGCTCCCAGTCTTGTTTTTGTTGACTGTATAGAGCTTCTCCACCTTTGGCTGCAAAGAATATAATCCATCTGATTTCGGTGTTGACCATCTGGTGATGTCCATGTGTAGAGTCTTCTCTTGTGTTGTTGGAAGAGGGTGTTTGCTATGACCAGTGCATTTTCTTGGCAAAACTTTATTACTCTTTGTCCTGCTTCATTCCGCATTTCAAGGCCAAATTTGCCTGTTACTGCAGTGTTTCTTGACTTCCTACTTTTGCATTCCAGTCCCCTGTAATGAAAAGGACATCTTTTTGGGTGTTAGTTCTAAAAGGTCTTATAGGTCTTCATAAAACCATTCAACTTCAGTTTCTTCAGCGTTACTGGTTGCATAGACTTGGATAACTGTGATATTGCATGGTTTGCCTTGGAGACGAACAGAGATCATTCTGTCGTTTTTGAGATTGCATCCAAGTACTGCATTTCGGACTCTTTTGTTGACCATGGTGGCTACTCCACTTATTCTGAGGGATTCCTGCCCACAGTAGTAGATCTAATGTTCATCTGAATTAAATTCACCCATTCCAGTCCATTTTAGTTCGCTGATTCTTAGAATGTTGACATTCACCCTTGCCATCTCTGGTTTGACCACTTCCAATTTGCCTTGATTCATGGACCTGACGTTCCAGGTTCCTATGCAATATTGCTCTTTACAGCATTGGATCTTGCTTCTGTCACCAGTCACATCCACAACTGGGTATTGTTTATGCTTTGGCTCCTTCCCTTCATTCTCCACTGATCTCCAGTAGCATATTGGGCACCTAATGACCCGGGGAGTTCCTCTTTTGGTATCCTATCATTTTGCCTTTTCCTACTATTCATGTGGTTCTCAAGGCAAGAATACTGAAGTGGCTTGCCATTCCTTAAAAAACCTCTTGATGAAAGTGAAAGAGGAGAGTGAAAAAGTTGGCTTAAAGCTTAACATTCAGAAAATAAAGATCATGGCATCTGGTTCCATCACTTCATGGGAAATAGATAGGGAAACATTAGAAACAGTGCCAGACTCTATTTTTGGGGGCTCCAAAATCACTACAGATGGTGACTGCAGCATGAAATTAAAAGACGCATGCTCCTTGGAAGAAAAGTTATGACCAACCTAGATAGTATATTCAAAAGCAGAGACATGACTTTGCCGACTAAGGTCCATCTAATCAAGGCTATGTTTTTTCCTGCAGTCATGTATGGATATGAGAGTTGGACTGTGAAGAAGGCTGAGCGCCGAAGAATTGATGCTTTTGAACTGTGGTGTTGGAGAAGACTCTTGATGGTCCCTTGGACTGCAAGGGGATCCAACCAGTCCATTCTGAAGGAGATCAGCCCTGGGATTTCTTTGGAAGGTATGATGCTAAAGCTGAAACTCCAGTACTTTGGACACCTCATGCGAAGAGTTAACTCATTGGAAAAAGACTGATGCTGGGAGAGATTTGGGGCATGAGGAGAAGGGGACAACCCAGGATGAGATGGCTGGATGGCATCACATATTCGATGGACATGATTCTGAATAAACTCCGGGAGATGGTGTTGGAGAGGGTGGCCTGGCGTGCTGCGATTCATGGGGTTGCAAAGAGTCAGACACGACTGAGCACCTGAACTGAACTGAACTGAAATAGTAGTTCTTAGATGTTCCATTTTATTTCTTTCTTTTTATTCCCCCTTTTCCTTCACTTTCTTTTTTATCATTCTTTTAGCACTTTGAACTTCATTGTAGTTTGGTAGATTTCTAGCAGTCTATATTCAAGTTCACTGATTATTTTCTCATTAGTGTCTAGTCAACTGATGAGCCCATCAAAAGCATTCTCTGGTTTCTGATATTCTTTCCTCTAAAATTTCCTTCAAATTCTCAGAATTTCCATCTTTCTCCCTTCAGCCCATATGTTCTTGTATGTTGTCTACTTTTTCCTTTAGAGTCCTCAACATGTTAAGTTTATTTTAAATTTCATGTCTGAAAAGTCCACCATTTGTTTCATGAATCTGATTCTGATGCTTGCTAGGTCTCTTGAAACTGATTCTGCTTGTCTTTTATCATGCCTTGTAGTGTTTTGTTGAAAGATGGGCATAATATATAGGATGATAGCAACTTGACTTTAGTGTAAAATTTAAAGTAAATCTGGCTAGCATTTGACCTTCATTTAATGTTTGCTATAGTTATATATACCAGAGGCTTCAAATTCCTGTAGGGTAGTTATCATTTGTCTCCCCTATTGACTTTGGATTTTTCTAAGTGCATTTTTTCCCCTAAAATTATGGTTCATAAAAGTTCTTTCAGCTGTGAACCGCTATTTTTATGCTAGAGCCTTGTTGATTTGATAGTGGAGAGGGGGGCATGCATTCTATAATCACAATTAAATCCAGTTATTTCAGGGGACCTGGCATGTGACCATTTTAAGACTTTTTTAGTCTCCTTTGTCCGTTTTTTAAGTCATTGGAAGTAGTGGTGGGGAGGATAACCTTTTACCCAGGTGGGATAAGGCTCTAATAAAGCTTTTACCCTTGGAGAGAAGGGCTTTTCATATGAAGCACTCTGGTTCTATTTCACAATGATTTTGTTCCTCTCTCCCACTGGAGACATAGGTGATCTTTCTCACCTCTCTAGCATAAAATCTGATGCAGTTTCTCAAGATTAAAATCTACAGAAGTGTTGGGTTCCCTAAGACTGTGGCCCCATGAGTTTTCCATTCATGTTAAAGCTACTCAGCCTAAAATGAAAATTGTAGTTTTTAAAAATTCTAATTTGCAAGCTAGTTAGTGTACATTAGGATTGTGATATGATATAGCATTTTATACTAAAAAAGTGCAACTTAAAACATACATTAAAGTTGAGGGTTCCTTTATTAACTCTTCACTAGGTAAAATATTTGCTTACATGAAATACCGATGAACATAGTTCTAGAAAAAAAAAAACTATCTATTGTGGTTGGAAAAGTCAAGTTGAGGCTTAAAAATGTATTTTAACATTTATAGCCACAGTTCTAACAAGCACAGTAACTTATCAAATGAAGTATTAAAAAAGTAATGTGTATTTTAATATCAAATTTTTATTATAGATTATCTGTCATAAATGTTGTAATTTTATATAATGATGCAAAGTTACTTAAAAATCTGAAATATCAATACAAGTTTTCTATATAGATTACTATAAATGATCCAGTGCTTTTCTCATTTATTTCTCAATAGTTCTTCCTTAGAATGTAGCAATGAACCTAGGATTGTATGAGGAATTCATTCTATTCTTTGTACAACTAATAGTTTTACAAGTTGAAATTCAGATGAGGTTTGCATCTGAACATTCAACTGCCCAATTCATTCTAGGCAGAAGTTCTTTAAAACCCTTTCTTGTGTCTGGTCTGCTGCTTATGTGGATATATGATAGTGAAATTGCTCCCTGTTGTTACTATCGTAGCTTTCTGCACTTTTTGATTCTGTTGACCACAACCATTTGTCTCACAAATTAAGTGCTGTACCTGCATTGATTTATCTGCTGTAACACTTGTTCTGGTTTAATTTAATTATTTCTTTTGTATGCAGCTTATTGCATTAGGTTTCATGTATTTATCCATCTGAAATATATTTTGCCATGTACTGCTAGAGCATCTGGACACCCTAAAGTAAGTAAGAGTTAAACCAATTTATCAATTTATAAACCTATCAATTTAGCCAGAAACTTATTTCCACACTAATAGCTGTAACAACATGCTAAATAAGATTATACTTTCACCTGACTCTTTGAATCAAAGAGCTCACAAAACAAAATTTATTCATATTGTTCCCAGTTCAATTTACTTAAAATCCTAACTTTCCTAGTCATTACTTTATCAATACAATTGTAAACTATGCAAGTTTTTTAACTTTAAATAAAAATGTTTCTTGGAGTAATCTGCCAAATGGTGGTTTAATAAATGCCTTGTGCTGAATGACTTCTGTGTTTGGTACTTTTTACAATATGGAAATTAGTGGTGTGATGGCAAAGAAGTCAATGAATTGTTTAATCCTGATGGGCACTTTACGGTTTATTCTCAAGTACAGCTCTTGCTGGTTTGTTGTAGCATGATGATGTACATAATGATTTAGCATGAAGATTATGGCTTTGATTTGGAGTCCTTGGGATAGGTAAATCTTTGTCCAACTCCCTCAGCCACTGGTAGGCCAAAGCCTTTGCTTTTCAAAACACAGAACAGCTTATCTTGGGGGCTCCATCTTAAGAGTTTGGAGAGGATCTATATCCTGTATAATTTACATCCCAGAAGGACTGTTTAGCACAGCACTCTTTACAGTGGAGATCTTTGCACGGTTTAGAGAAGTCTGCTTCTATGTTTGAACTGGGAAGCTGCATCATTCACATCCCATATTCTTAATAACAGAGGTGGAGGAAAATTGTGTAACATAATCTATGTGTTATTATTAATCTTTATGATAATCCCTAAATGTGACTTGTCTAACTGTGGCAAAGTTAATGACTGACAGAACCAGAATGCCACATGGGCCTTTGTGGCCTTAATGGTCAGGTCCTTTCTCCCTGATAACACAACCTCCAAGAAGGTAATTGCATTTTCAGGACAACTTCAAATGACTACAAAAAACTTACAAATATATTTTATTTGTGGTTATAATTCATAATCTCACACATCAATTTTTATTAATTTGTAAATATAATATTTTTGAGAATTTAATTTTGTCAAATGTTCCAGAAAGCTTATAGAAAAACATGGGAAATCTTAAAATGATGCTTATAAACTATTCATTAGACTCTGACAATGACACACTCATTGCCTATTTTTTTTTCAATATTTTATTTGGATTTGAAGTAGATGATTGGTACACAGGGTTAAGCTAAAAGATATGAGTTTTACCAATTAGTGGATACACTTTTAAGATATAAGTGAATTTTAAAATATAGATCTCTATGTCTCAGGTTTGAAGACTACATGGTAATAAATTGAGGTGCTAGGTTTTCTAAGCAGGATGAGAAAAGAACATATTTAAAATCTGATTTGACAACTCTTACATCACACCCAGAGCATAACATAGCTGAAAATAGAAAGGATAATGGTAACAGCAAGGCAGGATTTATTTTGAGCTTCTACTGTGTTCCATTCCCTCATCTTGAATGAAATACTTCTTTCCTCCTACCTTGCTCTAAAAAGAAGAAAATACTCAGAGACATTATATTTATCACTTGTAATTTTGGGAAACACTATATTGGTTTTAAATGGTTTACCATGAAAAAAGAGTCTCCAAAGTAGGTTGTAGTTTTATAGCTTGAGGATTCATGGCTTTGATAATATTTGGGAAATCATTACATACCTCCATACACAGTAGCTTCCCTGGTGGCTCAGAGGGTAAAGCATCTGCCTGCAACGAGGGAGGCCAGGGTTCCATCCCTGGGTTG
This sequence comes from Ovis aries, assembly GCF_016772045.2. Taxonomy (NCBI): domain Eukaryota; kingdom Metazoa; phylum Chordata; class Mammalia; order Artiodactyla; family Bovidae; genus Ovis; species Ovis aries. The sequence continues at coordinate 76,181,524 of NC_056059.1, forward strand.
GGAAAATCCCCTGGAGAAGAAAATGGAAACCTACTCTAGTACTCTTGCCTGGAAAATCCCATGGATGGAGAAACCTGGTAAGCTACAGTCCAAGGGGTCTTAAAGAGTCTGACACTACTGAATGACTTCACTTTCATTTTCCTTTCATACACTTACTCAAAGATGCTTGATTTTCAGGGACTAGTCCTGGAATCTATGGTTGGACTAGTAACTAAAGATTGTTTTTGAAAGACCTTAGTCAAGAAGCCTGTGCCAGAGGCAAAAGAAATCAGCAAAATAAATATGGATATGATCTTTTAGGGACTTCCCAGGTGTTGTGTGGTAAAGAACCCACCTGCCAATGAATATAGATGTAAAAGTCGCAGGTTGGATCTCTGGGTTGGGAAGATTCCCTGGAGGAGGGAGCGGCAACACACTCCAGTATTCTTGCCTAGAGAATCCTGTGGACAGAGGAGTCTTTGGGCTGCGGTGCATAGGGTCAAATAGAGTGTGACACAACTGAAGCGACTTAGCACGCATGTTGCGTCATCATTCAGATGCAGAAAACTTAACAAATGGCAGTAGTGATAGAGGTATTAAACAGTCATTGTAAAGATAAATACTAACATCATTAAGAGTTACAGTAGGAGGAATCTCTCAGGGAGCTCACTAAAGGAAGCAGGAGGAAAAGGATATGCCTTAAACAGCTGCCTGAGTAAGAACTTTTGGCCTTTTTGTATTTGCCCTTGTCTATAGTCTTAATGTTGGAGTGTATCAGAGGTTTCTCGGTATGTAACCATTCTACAACTTAGTGGGCTGAAACAGTAAACATTGACTTCTCATGACTTAAAATGTAAGCCTGGTAGTTTTTCTTGTGTGACCCAGCTTGGCTAATATTAGGGTTCATTTGGTAGCTTGGCTAGGACTGGATCATCTAGGTTGGCCAGTCTCACATGTTTGGCAGTTGGCTTGAGGTCAGCCAACACAAACAAGACGATTTGGCCATATATCTCTCATAATCCAGCAGATTATTCCTGAGATATTCAGGTAAAGATGGTTACTGTTACCAAAAGCAGCCAGGAGAGGGTAAGCCTCAATGTACAACTCAAAGTACAAAAAAATGTACTTTTTACTCACTATTTGCATAGCATACTTTTCTATTGCCCAAGGCAGTTCACAAGATAAGCCTATGATCTTGGAGGGTTATGGAGACAAGAAGGAAAAATATTGTGGCAAAGTTTGCAAACATTATATCATGTAGATATTTTATAAGCTGTTTAGTTAATCAAGCCAAAATGAGAGGCGTGTACAAATACTCAACTTTACACAAAATATATTGTGTTGATTATTTTTGCAGGGACTAAAAAGGCTGTAGTGTTTTTACTCTCAGAGAATGGCAGGGAAAGTTAAGACACAATTCTCAGATTTTATTCAAGTTTAGAGGAAGTCCTAACATCCTAAATGAATTTGAGCAGGTATGGAAAGGAAATAGTAATATTGCTTTATGGCTATATCCTTTGAGTTCTCCTTGTTCCATGAAATAAAGAAGCAATCTAAGTAGAACCTTGAAACTATTGGATTTAGCCCACAACTATGTTTCTTTTGGCTATTCAGTATTAATCAAATATATTAGTTATCCAGATGTAAAAACTAGATTTTACAATCACACACAAAAAATAAAAAACTGAAACTTTGGTAATATTAAAAAAAATGAAAGGTCTGGCTTCACCACTCAGAGCAAATAGGTGCTAGCACTGAGCATCAGCTAAAGAAGATTCATCACTTCTTTTGAATCACCTTTTGGTTTACTTAAGGTCATACAATTAATAATATGTGTGTATAAATATATAATACATGTACATATGTTTCTGTATGCTGCAAAACTCCTCCCTTCCGTTTCAATACCTAAACCATATATATTCTACCAACCAAAACTCATGATGTGCATGTTGTGTAGAATTCTATTGGATTATGGCTACAGTTTCTTTCTTTTTTTTTTTTAATTTTAAAATCTTTAATTCTTACATGCGTTCCCAAACATGACCCCCCCTCCCACCTCCCTCCCCACAACATCTCTCTGGGTCATCCCCATGCACCAGCCCCAAGCATGCTGCACCCTACGTCAGACATGGACTGGCGATTCAATTCTTACATGATAGTATGCATGTTAGAATTCCCATTCTCCCAAATCATCCCACCATCTCCCTCTCCCTCTGAGTCCAAAAGTCACTTTTTTAATTCTAGTTTTCTCTTTTGTAAATTTTCATTACTAGGGTTTTTTGTTTGTTTTAATTTTAATGAGTTTTTATTAAGGTATATTTAATTTACAATATTGTGTTAGTTTCTACTGTACAGCAAAGTGAGTTAGTTATACAAATCCAGTCTTTTTAGATTCTTTTCCCATATGGATCATTACATAATATTGAGTAGAGTTGCCTGGGCTATACAGTAGGTTCTCATGGTTATCTATTGTATATGTAGTAGTCTGTATATGTCAGTCTCAATTTCCCGATTTATTCTGTCTCTCTTCCCTCTTCGGGCTTCCCTGGTAGCTCAGCTGGTAAAGAATCTGCCTGCAATATGGAAGACCTGGGTTTGATCCCTGGGTTGGGAAGATAACCTGGAGAAGGGAATGGCTACCCACTCCAGTATTCTGGCGTGAAGAATCCCATGGCCTGTATGGTCCCTTTGGTATCCATAAAATTCTTCTTTACATCTTGTCTCTATTTGTGCTTTGCAGACAAGTTCATCTGTACCTTTTTTTCTAGATTACACATATTACAAGATACTTGTTTTTCTGACTTATACTTTACTCTGTATGACAGTCTCTAGGTCTATCCATGTCTCTGCTGATGACACTATTTCATTCTTTTTTATGGCTGAATAATATTCCTTTGTATAATATATCACATCTTTAGCCATTCCTATATTAATGGACATTTAAGTTGCTCCCATATCCTGGCTATTGTAAATTGTGCTGCAATGAAAACTGGGGAGCATGTATCCTTCTGAATTATGGTTTTCTCTAGGTATCTGCCCAAGAGTGGGATTGCTGGGTTGTATAGTGGTTCTATGTTTATTTTCTTAAGGATTCTCCATACTGTTTGCTCATAGTAGCTGTACCAATTTATCAGTTCAGTTCAGTTCACTTCATTCACTCAGTCCCTACTCTTTGACCCCATGGACTAGCACGCCAGGCCTCCCTGTCCATCACCAACTTCCAGAAGTTACTCAAACTCATATCCTTTGAGTCAGTGATGCCATCCAATTATCTCATTCTGTCATCCCCTTTTCTTCCTGCCTTCAGTCTTTCCCAGCATCATGGTCTTTTCAAATGAATCAGTTCCTCCCATTAGGTGGCCAAAATATTGGAGTTTCAGCTTCAGCATCAGTCTTTCCAATCTATATTCAGGATTGATTTCCTTTAGGGTGGACTGGTTAGATCTCCTTGCAGTCCAAGGGACTCTCAAGAGTCTTCTCCAACACCACGGTTCAAAAGCTATATTCCTACCAATAGTATAGGAGAGTTTTCTTTTCTCCATCCCTCTCCAGAATTTATTATTTGTAGGCTTTTGATGATGACCATTCTGAGTAATGTATGGTGATATCTAATTCTTGTTTTGATTTGCATTTCTACTAATTAGTGATGTTGAGCATCTTTTTGTCTTTTTGTGAGCTTTTTTGTAAATTTGTATTCAACAACAAATATCCTTTTTATTTTTTGTTGTTAAGAGAAAGACTTACAAGAGTATTTGACCAAACTTTCTTTATACTGTTTTTTTTTTTAAATGGAATTTTTTGGATTTGTTTCTTTTTGTATTAAAATTCTTAATTCAAAACAACTTTTTTTTTTTCTTTCCCAAGTGGGACTTTGGCACATATCCAGAAGTATGGTTCTGAGATCTTCTTTGTTGTTGATCCAGTTGAATACCCATAGATTCATATCTAATTTGAAAGTTGTTATTGGCTAGTACTTTAAAAATAGCAACATATTGTGTTTTATCTAGGAGTATAATTGAGAAATTTAATGCCACCTGATCCTTATTTTTATTTTTTATTTTTTGAGGCTAATTACTTTACAATATTGTATTGGTTTTGCCATACATCAACATGAATCTGCCATGGGTGTACATGTGGTCCCCATCCTGAACCCCCCTCCCAAATCCCTCCCCATCCCATACTTCTAAGTCATCCCAGTGCACCAGCCGCAAGCACCCTGTCTCACGCATCGAACCTGGACTGGCAATCCAGTTCACATATGATAATATACATGATTCAATGACATTATCCAAATCATCCCACCCTCGCCCTCTCCCACAGAGTCCATAAGACTGTTCTATACATCTGTGTCTCTTTTCCTGTCTCACATATAGGGTCATCATTACCGTCTTTCTAAATTCCATTTATATGCATTAGTATACTGTATCAGTGTTTTTCTTTCTGGATTACTTTACTCTGTATAATAGGCTTCAGTTTCATCCACCTCATTAGAACTGATTCAAATGCATTCTTTTTAATAGCTGAGTAATATTCCATTGTGCATATGTACCACAGCTTTCTTATCAATTCTTCTGCTGATGGACATCAAGGTAGCTTCCATGTCCTGGTTATTATAAACAGTGCTGTGATGAATATTGGGGTACATGTGTCTCTTTCAATTCTGGTTTCCTCAGTGTGTATGTCCAACAGTGGGAGTGCTGGGTCATATGGTAGTTCTATTTCCATTTTTTTAAGGAATCGCTACACTGTCCTCCATAGTGGCTGTACTTGTTTGCATTCCCACCAACAGTGTAAGAGTATTCCCTTTTCTCCACACCCTCTCCAGCACTTATTGCTTGTAGACTTTTGGATATCAGTCATTCTGACTGTCATGCAATGATACCTCATTGTGGTTTTGATTTGCATTTCTCTAATAATGAGTGATGTTGAGCCTCTTTTCATGTGTTTGTTAGCCATTTGTATGTCTTTTTTGGAGAAATGTGTATTTAGTTCTTTGGCCCATTTTTTGATTGGGTCGTTTATTTTTGTGGAATTGAGCTGCAGGTGTTGCTTGTATATTTTTGAGATTAATTCTTTGTCAGTTGCTTCATTAGCTATTATTTTCTCCCATTCTGAAGGCTGTCTTTTCACTTTGCTTATAGTTTCTTTTATTGTGCCAAAGATTTTAATTTTAATTAGGTCCCATTTGTTTATTTTTGCTTTCATTTCCATTACTCTAGGAGGTGGGTCATAGAGGATCCTGCTGTGATTTTTGTCAGATACTGTTTTGCCTATGTTTCCCTCTAGGAGTTTTATAGTTTCCAGCCTTACTTTTAGATCTTTAATCCATTTTGAGTTTATTTTTGTGTATTTTGTTAGAAAGTGTTCTAGTTTCATTTTTTCACAAGTCGTTGACCAGTTTTCCCAGTACCACTTGTTAAAGGGATTGTCTTTCCTCCATTGTATATTCTTGCCTCCTTTGTCAAAGATAAGGTGTCCATATGTGTGTGGATTTATCTCTGGACTTTCTATTTTGTTCCATTGATCTATATTTCTGTCTTTGTGCCAGTACCATACTGTCTTGATGAATGTGGCTTTGTAATAGAGCCTGAAGTCAGGCAGGTTGATTCCTCCAGTTCCATTCTTCTTTCTCAAGATTGTTTTGGCTATTCGAGGATTTTTTGTATTTCCAAACAAGCTGTGAAATTATTTGTTCTAGCTCTGTGAAAAATACCATTGGTAGCTTGAAAGGGTTTGCACTGAGTCTATAGATTGCTTTGAGTAGTATATTCATTTTCATTATATTGATTCTGCTTATCCTTTAACATGGTATATTTCTCCATCTATTTGTGTCATCTTTGATTTCTTTCACTAGTGTTTTATAGTTTTCTATATATAGGTTTTTGTTTCTTTGGATACATATATTCCTAAGTATTTTATTCTTTTCATTGCAATGATGAATGGAATTGTTTCCTTAATTTCTCATTCTGTTTTCTCATTGTTAGTGTATAGGAATGCAAGAGATTTCCGTGTGTTGATTTTATATCCTGCAACTTTACTGTAATCGTTAATTAGTTATAGTAATTTTCTGGTGGAGTCTTTAGGGTTTTCTGTGTAGAGGACCATGTCTTCTGCAAACAGTGAGAGTTTTACTTCTTTTCCAATCTGGATTCCTTTTATTTCTTTTTCTGCTCTGATTGCTGTGGCCAAAACTTCCAAAACTATATTGAATAGTAGTGGTGAGAATGGGCACCACTCTTGTTCCTGACTTTAGGGGAAATGCTTTCAATTTTTCACCATTGAAGTTAATGTTTGCTGAAGGTTTGTCATATATAGCTTTTATTATGTTGAAGTATGTTCTTTCTATTCCTGCTTTCTAGATGGTTTTTATTACAAATGGATGTTGAATTTTGTCAAAGGCTTTCTCTACATCTCATGAGATAATTATATGGTTTTTATTTTTCAATTTGTTAATGTGGTGTATTACGTTGATTGATTTTTGGATGTTGTAGAATCATTCCATCCTTGGGATAAAGCCCTCTTGGTCATGATGTATAATCTTTTTAACATGTTGTTGGATTCTGTTTGCTAGAATTTTGTTAAGGATTTTTGCATCTATGTTCATCAGTGATATTGGCCTGTAGTTTTCTTTTTTGGTGGTATCTTTGTCAGGTTTGCTATTAGGGTGATGGTGGCCTCATAGAATGAGCTTGGAAGTTTACCTTCCTCTGCAATTTTCTGGAAGAATTTGAGTAGGATAGGTGTTAGCTCTTCTCTAAATTTTTGGTAGAATTCAGCTGTGAAGCCGTCTGGTCCTGGGCTTTTGTTTGCTGGAAGATTTCTGATTACAGTTTCAATTTTCATGCTTGTGATAGGTCTGTTAAGCTTTTCCATTTCTCTTTGTTCAGTTTTGGAAAGTTGTATTTTTCTAAGAATTTGTCCATTTCTACAATGTTGTCCATTTTATTTGTATATAGTTGCTGATAGTAGTCTCTTATGATCCTTTGTTGTCTGTTGGGATCTCTCCATTTTCATTTCTAATTTTGTTGATTTGATTTTTCTCCCTTTTTTTCTTGATGAGTTTGGCTAATGCTTTGTCAATTTTATTTAACTTCTCAAAGAACCAGCTTTTGGTTTTGTTGATATTTTCTGTGGTCTGTTTTGTTTCTTTTGCATTTATTTCTGCCTTAATTTTTAAGATTTCTTTCCTTGTACGAACCCTGGGGTTCTTCATTTCTTCCTTTTCTAGTTGCTTTAGGTGTAGAGTTAGGTTTTCTTTGTTTTTTGTTTGTTTGTTTGTTTTAGTTTTTTCTTGTTTCTTATGGTAAGCCTGTATTGTTATGAACCTTCCCCTTAGCACTGCTTTTACAGTGTCCCATAGGTTTTGGGTTGTTGTGTTTTCATTTTCATTCATTTCTATGTATATTTTGATTTCTTTTTTGATTTCTTCTGTGATTTGTTGGTTATTCAGTGGCGTGTTGTTCAGCCTCCGTATGTTGCAATTTTTAATAGTTTTTCTCCTGTAATTGAGATCTAATCCTACTACACTGTGGTCCGTGGAGATACCTGGAGAAGGAAATGGCAACCCACTCCTGTATTCTTGCCTGGAGAATTCCATGGACAGAGCAGACTGGAGAGAACCAGTCCATGGGGTTGCAAAGAGTTGGACACGACTGAGTGACTGACACTTTCATTTCATTTATTATATTTATGTCTCTCCTTTCTGTTAAGCAGAAGTAGATTGGCCATATATTATACTCAATGAACAAGAATCATAATACAGCCTTTGGTATATATTAAAAAAAAAAACTTATTTGAAGAAAAATCATCACAAAAAGGAAAAACAAACCAACCTTTCCCCCCCCCCAAAAAAAGTAGCTTATTTTGCTTTAGATAAAAGAGCTATTCCAGATGTTAGCATCCTGTCCTCCCTCCAAAGAATTGTTGACTTGAACTTTAGCAGTAAATGGCATTGTAATCTTGTTGCCATAGATATATTAAAGCTTCTGGCAGGTTATTGCTTTGTGTTAGGTCTGTCTCTGGGGAAAATGTTCTTGTCTGGGGAAGAAAATACCTGCCAGGAGCAGACAGGGGCTTAACAGGGTATCAGCAATGTGAAAAAAGTCAACATTTATTCTGTGGTTCACTGCAAGACTAATGAAAAGGAAAGCTGAGTCTAATAGAGTGATAGCCAAGGTCAAAGTAATGAAGGCAAAAGGAAGGCTGGGTTCCTGAAATAAATTAATTCCCTTGTGTATTTGGTATGGCTACTAGGGTGGCCTAAACAATAGTAAATTATTGTCTAACAGTTCTAGAGTCCAAGATCAAGGTGTCAGCAAGGTTTGTTCCTTCTTAAAGCTGTCAAAGAATCCATTCCTGGCCTCTCACTTTGCCTTATATTTTCCAAACATCTTCCTATTTTCTTCCCTCTATACTTTTCTCTATGTCCAAGTTTCCCCTCAATGGGAACATTAGTCATACTGTATGATAGCTTACCCTAACAACCTCACTTTAGATTACCTAGTTCTGTAAAAACTATTCCTCCAAATAAGGTCACAATTTGAGGTACCAGGGGTTACATATTCAACATATGAATTAACTCAGTTCATAGGACTCTGAAATACTTATAGTTATTTTAACAAGAGATTCCTCAGCCTAATAGTTTCAACTGGTCACTCTAACCAAAGTATTCAGGTTATGTAAGAGGTTTAAGTAATTAGCCAGGAAAATTATAGTAAAAAAATTGCTAAACGTATGTGAAAAGAAAAATACTGATCAAAATGGTAACCCTATTTTGGTTAATGGAACATCTGGAAGCACTTATAATTTTGAAGTTACAAGCAAACCTTGTGGGGGTGACTATTTTATCCTTTGCACTAAATCTGCAATTCAGTCCACTCTCAATTAAGATGATACTTTTGCCATGGACTGGGCTGCAATGCACATATACAACTTTTAGGCTTGTTTTGAAACAATTACAAAAGGTAATATAATTTCAACTGACCTCTGTGAATCATTAGAATCATTTTATTTAATTGTAATAAAATACTCTCACTTTGGGGGAGATAACAGAAAAACTGGGTTTTCCCTTTCATCCTGACAACTAAAAAATCATCTATGAAAAAAAATGAAAAATTTGTTTGGAAGCAATGAGGAATATCTTTCCCTTGAGAAATACATCATATGAAAAGATATTCAACATAATTATTCATTCATTTCAGTTCAGTTTAATCGCTCAGTAGCATCCAACTCTGCAACCCCATGCACTGCAGCACACCAGGCCTCCCTGTCCATCACCAATACCTGGAGTCCACCCAAAGCCATGTCCATTGAATAGGTGATGCCATTCAACTTTTTCATCTTCTGTCATTCCCTTCTCCTCTGCCCCCAATCTTTCCCAGCATGAAGGTCTTTTCAAGTGAGTTAGCTCTTTGCATCAAGTGTCCAAAGTATTGGAACTTAAGCTTCAACTCAGTCCTTCCAATGAACACACAGGACTGATCTCCTTTAGAATGGACTGGCTGGATCACCTTGAAATCCAAGGGACTCTCAACAGTCTTCTCCAACACTACAATTCAAAAGCATCAATTCTTCAGCACTCAGCTTTCTTCACAGTCCAACACTCACATCCATACATGACCACTGGAAAACCATAGCCTTAACTAGATGGACCTTTGTTGGCAAAGTAATGTCTCTCTTTTTGAATATGCTATCTAGGTTGGTCATAACTTTCCTTCCAAAGAGTAAGCGTCTTTTAATTTCATGGCTGCAATCACCATCTGCAGTGACTTTGAAGCCCCCCAAAATAAAGTCAGTCACTGTTTCCACTGTTTCCCCATCTATTTTCCATGAAGTGACGGGACCAGATTCCATGATCTTAGTTTTCTGAATGTTGAGCTTTAAGCCAACTCTCTCACTCTCCTCTTTCACTTTCATCAATAGGCTCTTTTGTTCCTCTTCATTTTCCACCATAAGAAGGGTGTCATCTGCATATTTGAGGTTATTGATGTTTCTCCCAGCAATTTTGATTCCAGCTTGTGCTTCTTCCAGCCCAGAGTTTCCCATTACGGAAATAAAAAATCAAAACCATAATAAAATATCATTTTATATCCACTAGGGTTGCATAAATCAAGAAGACAAACAATAACAAGTGTTGATAAGGATACAGAAAAGTTAGAATCTTTAAGCGCTGCTGATGAAAATGTCAAATGCTGCTGGCCACTTTTGAAAACAGTTTGGCAGTTCCTCAAATGTTAAACATAGAGTTATTATATTATCCAACAATTCTGCTTCTAATTATCTACCTAGAAATAAAAACACATGTCCAATAAAAACTTTAACCAAATATTCATAGCAGCATTGTCTATAAACTCAAAATTTGAATACCAAATCCATTCTACTGATGAAACAAAGAAAATTGTGTATATCTCTAGAGTGAAATAATGAGTACAAAAAATGAATAATTACTGATACATTTAAAACAAAGATAAGCCTTGAAAACATGATGATGAAGTAACTTAGTAAACTCACATATTATGATTTCAGTTAAATGAAGTCCAGAACACGTCAATCTAAGAAGCAATGTAGGTTAACAGTTTCCTAGGGCCAAGGAGGATGGGGTTGGTAAATAGCTGTACACATATGAATGTTTATTTTTAGAGAAAGAAAAAAAAATTCTAACGTTAGACTGTATTGATAACTATTCAAATTTAAAAAATCATATAACTCTGAATATATTTAAAACCATAGAACTCTATAATTTGAATTGATATATTTTGTGATAATTATACCTCAACAAACCTATTATAATGAAGTGGAAAATTAAACTTATAGAAATTAGAAAAATAAATTTAAGCAATAATTATATTCTGGTTGTTCAAAATATAGAATAATTTAGCAGGTTAAGTAGAGACATCAAAATTATAGAAAATAAATACCCACAAGAAAGCTTAGAAAATAAAGTACAATTTCTAACATCAGAAAACACTAGATGAAGTTCACATGTGGATATTGCAGAATTTTATTGTACATGAAGATTTAACAGTAGAAATAAAATAAAAAGCAGAAAAATGTTTGGGGTAAAAATAGCATCGTTGAACTCTGGGACAACATCAAGCATCTAAAGGTATGTGCATTGAAGTCAATGAATTGAGGAGTGATGAAAACTATTTGAATACAGGCGATAATTTTCCTAATCTTTATGAAAAATATGTATATATACACACAGACATAAGAAGCTAAAAAACCTCAAGCATAAGAAATATTTAGAAACGATGCCTAAGCATATCACAAATAAATTGCTTAAAATCAAATAGAAAGATAATTTATAATTTAATATAGCTATTACATCAGCTAAAATAAAAGTTAACATTAAATGCTGACACAAATGCAGATAAAAATGGATATCTCATGGCACAGTTACTCTGGAAGATAGTTTAGCAGTGCCATTAAAAATTAAACCTACATTTATAATGTAAATCAGCAATTTCACCCTTAGACATTTATTCCAGAGAAGTAAAAACTTACATCAACACCAAAGTCTCTACACAATTATGTATCACAGCTTTATATGTAATGCCCCAAAACTGGAAACGATCATGTCCCTCAGTGAAGGAAAGGTTAAAACAATTGCTGTACACCCATACTATAGAAATTACATAGCAATAAACAGGATTGAATTATTGATCTATATAAACTTAGATAGAGCTAGTTCAAATCCTGAAAGATGATGCTGTGAAAGTGTTGCACTCAATATGCCAGCAAATTTGGAAAACTCAACATTGGCCACAGGACTGGAAAAGGTCAGCTTTCATTCCAGTCTCAAAGAAATGTAATGCCAAAGAATGCTCGAATTACAATACAGTTGCACTCATATCACACGCTAGTAAAGTAATGCTCAAAATTCTTCAAGCAATTCTTCAGCAATACGAGAACTGTGAACTTGCAGATGTTCAAGCTGGTTTTAGAAAAGGCAGAGGAACCAGAGATCAAATTGGCAACATCCGCTGGATCATGGAAAAAGCAAGAGAGTTCCAGAAAAACATCTACTTCTGCTTTATTGACTATGCCAAAGTCTTTGACTGTGTGGATCACAATAAATTGTGGAAAATTCTGAAAGAGATGGGAATACCAGACCATCTGACCTGTCTCTTGAGAAATCTGTATGCAGGTCAGGAAGCAACAGTTAGAACTGGACATGGAACAACAGACTGGTTCCAAATAGGAAAAAGGAGTACATCAAGGCTGTATGTTGTCACTCTGCTTATTTAACTTATATGCAGAGTACATCATAAGAAACTCTGTGCTGGAAGAAGCACATGCTGGAATCAAGATTGCTGGGAGAAATACCAATAACCTCAGATATGCAGATGACACCAGCCTTATTGCAGAAAGTGAAGAAGAACTAAAAAGTCTCTTGATGAAAGTAAAAGAGGAGAGTGAAAAAGTTGGCTTAAAGCTCAACATTCAGAAAATGAAAATCATGGCATCTGGTCCCATCACTTCATGGGAAATAGATGGGGAAACAGTGGAAACAGTGTCAGACTTTATTTTGGGGGGCTCCAAAATCACTGCAGACGGTGATTGCAGCCATGAAATTAAAAGACACTTACTCCTTGGAAGGAAAGTTATGATCAACCTAGACAGCAAATTCTAAAGCAGAGACATTACTTTGCCAAAAACAGACCATCTAGTCAAGGTTATGGTTTTTTTCAGTAGTCATATATGGATGTGAGAGTTGGACTGTGAAGAAAGCTGAGTGACAAAGAACTGATGCTTTTGAACTTCAGTGTTGGAGAAGACTCTTGAGAGTTCCGTGGACTGCAAGGAGATCCAACCAGTCCATTCTAAAGGCAATCAGTCCTGCATGTTCTTTGGAAGGAATGATGCTAAAGCTGAAACTCCAGTACTTTGGCCACTTCATGCAAAGTGTTGACTCATTGGAAAAGGCTCTGATGCTGGAAGGGATTGGGGGCAGGAGGAGAAGGGGATGACAAAGGATGAGATGGCTGGATGGCATCACCGACTCGATGGACATGAGTTTGTTTGAACTCCGGGAGTTGGTGATGGACAGGGAGGCCTGGCGTGTTGCAATTCATGGGGTCGCAAAGAGTCAGACACGACTCTGAACTGAATGGAAAGGGCATTATGATAAGTGAGCAAAGTATCTCAGAGGGTTACATACAGTATGATTCCATCATATAATACTCTTAAAATGACAAAATTAAATAAGTGTAGAGCAGATCTGTGATTGGCAAGGGTGAGCAATGGTGGGAGTAAGGGATGAGTGTGACCATAAAGAAGTATGGAGAGAAATCTTTGTGATGAAATAGTTCTTTATCTTGATCATGGTAGTGGTTACATGAATTTACGCATATGGTAAAATGATATAGAACTATAAACACAGATTAGACCATCTTAGATTCTTTTTGATGTTGTACTATATATGTAGCTTTCACCTACTTTCCTCAAATAGTTACACAAGACCTCTCTGTACAATCTCTGCAAATTCCTGAAACATGTAATTATCTCAAAATTAGACAAAAACAACAAAAGAAATTTTTATTTCAGTGGGACATTTCTGCAAGTAGATGCTGACTGTTCTGTTTGGGTGGAAGCAGAATATGAAGCCAATCTGAGTCCAGCCAAGTCTAGTTCAGTTTTTAAATCAGTTGACCCACAGAAGCATAACAGAGAATAGTTGTTCTTTAAAGCCACAGGGCTTTGAAGTGGTTTAGTTTGCAGGACTAGTTTGCAAATTAAAAAAAAAAAAAAACAAACAAACAATACATCCCATTTGCTTCCTCTTTACAGCCCTAAAAATGGTGGATGCCTATCACTGTTGGCTGTGGCAGAAACAGGTAGGTGTTGTCCTCCAACATTTGTTCTAACCTTCTGTTACACCAGAGTAATAATATCTCTGATTTTTATCTGGCCATATGGCTATCTGAATTAAGACCACATTTCCAACCTCTCTTGTAATTGAGTGTGGCTATGTCACTAAATTCTAACCTATGACATGTAAGAGAAAGTGCCATATATCATTCCTGGGAAGCTTCTCTGAGAAATAACAGACATTCACCCCTTTCCCTTTCTTTCTTGCTTCTTCATCTTTTTCACATATTGGATTGAAGAAGTAATGGCTGAAGCTCAAACAACTCTGTTGAATACAAGGTGGAAAATACATTTTGGGGATGGCAAGGCAACAAAGTAGAAGAAAATGATTTCCTGTTGATTATGGAGATATATTACCAGTCCAAGACTGCTTATTGATGAACTCTCTGTGTCTGAGAGTGATATAAACTTTTACCTTATGTTTCCTACCAGTCACAACACAACTCAATCTTTATTACATGGCTTCTTATCTGGGCTACTCTTTTTCATGGGCTTATCCTGTCAAACCTACCATGGTATGTACCATATGCGTTGCAGCCATTAAATAATTATTTACTAACCTCTTACTATGTGTTAGACAGTATGATGATGCTGAGTGAATAGTAAGGAGCAAGACAGATATGCTACATGCCCTCAAGGGTCTTGAAAAAAAGATAGAGAAAATCTTGAAAGCAATTAGAACAAAGGAACACAATCCATACAAAAAAAGTAAAAAGAAATATGACAGCAGATTTACTGGGTTGTTTTTGTTAATTTTTTTTTTTTGAAGCAAGCTGTAAGAATGCAGAGAAACACCATTAAAACTTTAAAAAAATATATAATTGTATAAACAAAAACAACAATGTATTCTAGGTTTTATAACAGAGAGAGCAGTAAAATCTGTGAAAGACAGCATAAAATCAGTGATGGGAGAAGGGAAATATACTGTCCTTAGAGTTTATGTGAGATACCATAATATTAAAGGTCAATTCAGTTCCATTGCTCAGTCGTGTCCGACTCTTTGCGACCCCATGAACCGCAGCACACCAGGCTTCCCTGTCCATCACCAACTCCAGCAAACTCATGTCCATTGAGTTAATGATGCCATCTAACAATCTCATCCTCCGTCATCCCCTCTCTTCCTGCCTTCAATCTTTCCCAACATCAGGGTCTTTTCAAATGAATCAGCTCTTATCATCAGGTGGCCAAAGTATTGGAGTTTCAGCTTCAACGTCAGTCCTTCCAATGAACACTCGGGACTGATTTTCTTTATTTATTTATTTTTTATTTTTTGTACCCACTTCTCACCACTTTATTTTTTTTTTTAATTTTCATTTTTACTTTACAATACTGTATTGGTTTTGCCATACATTGACATGAATCCACCACAGGTGTACATGAGTTCCCAATCCTGAACCCCCCTCCCACCTTCCTTCCCATATCATCTCTCTGGATCATCCCCGTGCACCAGCCCCAAGCATTCTGTATCCTGCATCAAACATAGACTGGCGATTCATTTCCTACATGATAGTATACCTGTTTCAGTGCTATTCTCCCAAATCATCCCACCTTCTCCCTCTCCCTCAGAGTCCGAAAGTCCATTCTATACATCTGTGTCTCTTTTGCTGTCTCGCATACAGGGTTGTCATTACCATCTTTCTAAATTCCATATATATGTGTTAGCATACTGTATTGGTGCTTTTCTTTCTGGCTTACTTCACTATATATAATTGGCTTGAGTTTCATCCATCTCATTAGAACTGATTCAAATGTGTTCTTTTTAATGGCTGAGTAATACTCCATTGTGTATATGTACCACAGCTTTCTTATCCATTCATCTGCTGATGGACATCTAGGTTGTTTCCATGTCCTGGCTATTATAAACAGTGCTGCGATGAACATTGGGGTACATGTGTCTCTTTCAATTCTGGTTTCCTCAGTGTGTATGCCCAGCAGTGGGATTGCTGGGTCATAAGGCAGTTCTATTTGCAATTTGTTAATGAATCTCCACGCTGTTCTCCATAGTGGCTGTACTAGTTTGCATTCCCACCAACTGTGTAAGAGGGTTCCCTTTTCTCCACATCCTCTCCAGCATTTATTGCTTGCAGACTTTTGGATCGCAGCCATTCTGACTGGTATGAAATGGTACATCATTGTGGTCTTGATTAACATTTCTCTGATAATGAGTGATGTTGAGCATCTTTTCATGGGTTTGTTAGCCAGCCATCTGTAACTCTTCTTTGGAGAAATGTCTATTTAGTTCTTTGGCCCATTTTTTGATTGGGTCATTTATTTTTCTGGAATTGAGCTGCATAAGTTGCTTGTATATTTTTGAGATTAGTTGTTTGTCAGTTGCTTCATTTGCTATTATTTTCTCCCATTCAGAAGGCTGTCTTTTCACATTGCTTATAGTTTCCTTTGTTGTGTAGAAGCTTTTAATTTAAATTAGATCCCATTTGTTTATTTTTGCTTTTATTTCCAGTGTTCTGGGAGGTGGATCATAGAGGATTCTGCTGTGATTTATGTCAGAGAGTGTTTTGCCTATGTTCTCCTCTAGGAGTTTTATAGTTTCTGATCTTACATTTAGATCTTTAATCCATTTTGAGTTTATTTTTGTGTGGGGTGTTAGAAAGTGATCTAGTTTCATTCTTTTACAAGTAGTTGACCAGTTTTCCCAGAACCACTTGTTAGGATGGACTGGTTAAATCTTCTTTCAGTCCAAGGGACTCTCAAGAGTCTTCTCCAACACCACAGTTCAAAAATATCAATTCTTTGGTGCTCAGCTTTCCCCATAGTCCAACTCTCACATCCATACATGACTACTGGAAAAAACATAGCCTTAACTAGATGGACCTTTGTTGGCAAAGTTATGTCTCTGCTTTTTAATATACTATCTAGGTTGGTCATAACTTTCCTTCCAAGGAGTAAGCGTCTTTTCATTTCATGGCTGCAATCACCATCTACAGTGATTTTGGAGCCCCCCAAAATAAAGTCTGACACTGTCTCCACTGTTTCCCCATCTATTTCCATGAAGTGATGGGATTGGATGCCATGATCTTAGTTTTCTGAATGTTGAACTTTAAGCCAACTTTTTCACTCACAGCTTTCACTGTCATCAAGAGGCTCTTTAGTTCTTCTTTACTTTCTGCCATAAGGGTGGTGTCGTCTGCATATCTGATGTTATTGATATTTATCCTGGCAATCTTGATTCCGACTTGTGCTTCTTCCAGCCCAGCATTTCTCATGATGTACTTTACATATAAGCTAAATAATCAGGGTGACAATATACAGCCTTGATGTACTCCTCTTCCTGTTTGGAACCAGTCTGTTGTTCCATGTCAAATACTAAAGATAGACCATGACAATTTTAAAAGAGACACAGATGTATAGAACGGACTTTTGGGTCATAAGGTAGTTCTATTTGCAATTTTTTAAGGAATCTCCACACCGTTCTCCATAGTGGCTGTACTAGTTTGCATTCCCACCAACAGTGTAGGAGGGTTCCCTTTTCTCCACACCCTCTCCAGCATTTATTGCTTGCAGATTTTTGGATCGCAGCCATTCTGACTGGTGTGAAGTGGTACCTCATTGTGGTTTTGATTTGCATTTCTCTAATAATGAGTGATGTTGAGCATCTTTTCATGTGTTTGTTAGCCATCCGTATGTCTTCTTTGGAGAAATGTCTATTTAGTTCTTTGGCCCATTTTTTGATTGGGTCGTTTATTTTTCTGGAATTGAGCTGCATAAGTTGCTTGTATATTTTTGAGATTAGTTGTTTGTCAGTTGCTTCATTTGCTATTATTCTCTCCCATTCAGAAGGCTGTCTTTTCACCTTGCTTATAGTTTCCTTTGTTGTGCAGAAGCTTTTAATTTTAATTAGATCCCATTTGTTTATTTTTGCTTTTATTTCCAGCATTCTGGGAGGTGGGTCATAGAGGATCCTGCTGTGATTTATGTCTGAGAGTGTTTTGCCTATGTTCTCCTCTAGGAGTTTTATAGTTTCTGATCTTACATTTAGATCTTTAATCCATTTTGAGTTTATTTTTGTGTGCGGTGTTAGAAAGTGATCTAGTTTCATTCTTTTACAAGTGGTTGACCAGTTTTCCCAGCACCACTTGTTAAAGAGATTGTCTTTACTCCATTGTATATTCTTGCCTCCTTTGCAATCCCACTTCTGGGCATACACACCGAGGAAACCAGAATTGAAAGAGACACATGTACCCCAATGTTCATCGCAGCACTGTTTATAATAGCCAGGACATGGAAACAACCTAGATGTCCATCAGCAGATGAATGGATAAGAAAGCTGTGGTACATATACACAATGGAGTATTACTCAGCCGTTAAAAAGAATTCATTTGAATCAGTTCTGATGAGATGGATGAAACTGGAGCCGATTATACAGAGTGAAGTAAGCCAGAAAGAAAAACACCAATACAGTATACTAACACATATATATGGAATTTAGGAAGATGGCAATGACGACCCTGTATGCAAGACAGGGAAAGAGACACAGATGTGTATAACGGACTTTTGGACTCAGAGGGAGAGGGAGAGGGTGGGATGATTTGGGAGAATGACATTCTAACATGTATACTATCATGTGAATTGAATCTCCAGTCTATGTCTGACGCAGGATGCAGCATGCTTGGGGCTGGTGCATGGGGATGACCCAGAAAGTTGTTATGGGGAGGGAGGTGTGAGGGGGGTTCATGTTTGGGAATGCATGTAAGAATTAAAGATTTTAAAATTTTAAAAAAAAAAATTAAAAAATAATAATAATAATAATTAAATAAAAATAAATAAATAAATAAAAATAAAATGAAAAAAAAAAAAAAAGAACGGACTTTTGGACTCTGAGGGAGAGGGAGAGGGAGAGGGTGGGATGACTTGGGAGAATGGCACTGAAACATGTATACTATCATGTAAGAAACGAAGTGCCAGTCTATGTTCGATATAGGATACAGGATGCTTGGGGCTGGTGCATGGGGATGATCCAGAGGGATGATATGGGGTGGGAGGTACGAGGGGGATTCAGGATGGGGAGCTCATATATACCCCTGGTGGATTCATGTCAATGTATGGCAAAACCAATACAGTATTGTAAAGTAAAATAAAGTAAAAATAAAATTAAAAAAAATAAAAATAAAAAAATCAAGGAGACATAAAAAAAATAAATAAAAGGTTACATTATAAACCTTACGTCAACATAAGACTTATAACCCTAAAGGCATGTATCTAATAGAGACAAAATGGAACCATAAATAGTATTCAATTCATTCAAAAGATGGCAGAAAGAAGAAAATGGAACAACAACAAAAAGTAGATGGTACACATGAAAAATAACTAGCAAGGCAGTATACTTAAGCACAACTCTATCAGTAATCACATTATATGCAAATAGTTCAACTTAACTAAACACACACCCACACTGCCCCAAACTACGGGCAAAACCAGATTATACGCTACATAAGAAATCTACATCACTGCACCAGCCCCGAGCATCCTGAATCATGCATGTTGATGTATGGCAAAACCAATACAATATTGTAATTAGCCTCCAATTAAAATAAATAAATTTATATTAAATAAAGAAATCTAATTCAAATATGACATGAGCAGATTAAAAGCAAAATGATGGAGAAAGATATACCAGGCTGAGAAAGATATAATGACTCAAAATAAAATTGGTTCATTTCAGAGTTGTAGAGTGATGCATAAATATTCCTCCCACCATTACAACAAGGCAAAACCTGAACAAAATTCATATTAACAACTCCCCTTTAACTCACCAGAAAATAGAAATTGCAAAATAAGTGACTCAAAATCTTTAGAAATATTGGCACTTGAAGTAAAAAAGAAATACTCCAGCAACTGTTTGCCTGAAAAAAAATGCAGTAGAATGAAGAATCAATTGGCAAGAAGTTAGTTATAACATTTTAAAGACTATCTAAAAGTCAAGTGCAGGAAAATAATCAAAGTATGAAAACCTTAAAAGTGATACCAGGAAGCAAAGTCTTACCTTTTGGAGATATTTCCTCCACAAACACTATGGGGTATTTACAGAAGATTGAGGAAATATTTAACGAATCATTTCTTGTTGTGTTGGAGGGGAAAACTAGCCCCTGTGGAAATTTGTGAAGGGTTTCCCTGCCGGGGTCCAGCCCCGGTGGATCCAGGGTGATTCGAAGGTGGGGGGACGGAGTCGGCGTCTTTGGAAAAATACATATTTAATCACAGATAGAGAGAGATTAGAAATGGATAGTGTAGTAGGAAGATTAGTGAAGAAAAGGAGGCTGAATAACTTGGATTACGTGGAATAGCATCCATGCTCCAGATGGGAATTCAGCCAGAAAAACGGGAGCAAGAAAGAAGCGACATGGGGGAATCAGTCTTTCTGGAAATTGATCCGATTTCTTTATTTTTGGGTTTGCTTATATACCTTTTGTTACACATAGGGATGAATACAGAGTCACGTGGGAGTCAGCAGTCCTGACCTTTGTCAAAATCAGGTGCTTCACATAAATGTATAAAAAAAAGGTCTTAAGGATATTACATCATCTTCTGGCCATGAGTGAGACCTGCTGACATTTTATGATCCTTTCTTTCTGATAACCAAAAAAACTTATTTCTTCCAAGGGTGTTTTTTCTTAAACCAGGCACCACCCTCCAAATAAAGTTACATTCCTATAGGGTGAGGGTGTAGTGAGTTATAAGCAAGAAAGGAATTCATTTAACCCAAGGTTAACATGATTAGTCTTAAAGGTTAACGCTTATTTCTCCTATATGCTTAAAGGTTAATACTTATTTCTCCTATATGTTAGTTATATTCATTATAAGAGTAAGGAACATGGAGATTTAGCAGCAAACATCAGCCCAACAAATGAAAATCCTTTCACCAATGCTCCCCTTAAGATCTATTTAGTCTTAAGATATGATAAAGTTACATTTTTAGATAGCAAGGACACAGTGCTTTATAACAAAGTACAGTGATCTATTACAAAAGAGAAAATCCATTAAATCAAAAAGTCTAGTATTGCTAACATCAAAAACTACTATATTTCCTTTGCTATATTCCAAATACATTGATTAATATGTTCCCAAGTGCCTAAGGATATGGAGGCCTGGCAGCAATCATTGACTCAACAAGAAGAAAAAGTCCTATGCTAATTAAGACTCTCAAAATACTCCAAAACTCTCTGTGCTGTTTACAGTTGAGAGGTAGTAAACAATCTTGTGCCTAGTGGCAGCAGTAAGGATAATCCTGTCACACAAGCTAGTCTGTCAGCAGAGAGGTTTGACCTGAGACATCCTTGTCCCACCCAGTGCAGGGAATTAGCAACAATTATTGACACAACAAATGAAGAACCCTTCACCAAATAATTCCTAACCAACACACTATACTAATAATTTCCAACTCCCCAAAATAATTTGCCTTTAGTAAGTCTAAAACATCTCATGCCTCTCAGATTTGGAGGCTGTAAACAATCACATGTGGCCGGATGAACCTATATAGGCAGGCTAGATAACCTTCAGAGGAGTCCGTAAGCTGAAACACTCTTGTCACGCCCAAGAATTTTTACTGCCTTGGAGCTGCACATTTACTCCTTCTCCGAGAGAAACGGTTATGGGGGAGAGCCCCCGTAAAGTCAGAGGTGTAGGTGAGAGCATAAAACAGACTCTGGCTTTGGGGTTGATGCTCGGGAACAGGGGGTTTCCCGAGGCTTGATCACGCCTTTGTGTATGCCAAGCCTCCTTCCTCATGACCTTTGCCATGGGCGGAATTCCTCACGCTGGCCCCTGGCATTTCCCTGTATTCCCTTCAGATTAAAAAAAAAAAAAAGTATAATAAAAATCTGCAGGTAAAAATCAATTAAGACTTTTCTTGGAGGGGGAGGAGGGCTTTAGATTGGAGGAAATCAAGTGTGATTTAGAAAAAAAAAACAAAGAACAGCACTGTTACTAGGAAAAGACGCAGGAATATATACTAGCCCAGTACTTTAGGCCCAAAAGCGTGCATAGGAAAAGTGATAAAGGACAGAGTTGGTATGGACCTAACAGAAGCAGAGGATATTAAGAAGAGGTGGCAATAATACACAGAAGAACTATACAAAAAAGATCTTCTTGACACAGACAACCACAATGGTATAATCACTCACCTAGAGACAGACATCCTGTTGTGAGAAGACAAGTGGGCCTTGGGAAGCATCACTACAAACAAAGCTAGTGGAGGTGATGGAATGCCAGTTGAGCTCTTTCAAATCCTAAAAGGTGATGCTGTGAAAGTGCTGCAATCAATTTACCAGCAAATTAGAAAACTCAGCATAGGCCACAGAAAAGGAAAAGGTCAGTTTTCATTCCAATCCCAAACAGAGGCAATGCCAAATACTGCTCAAACTACTGCATAATTGCACTCATCTCACACACTAAGCAAAGTAGTGCTCAAAATTCTCCAAGCCAGGCTTCAACAGTATGTGAACAGTGAACTTCCAGATGTTCAAGCTGGATTTAGAAAAGGAAGAGGAACCAGAGATCAAATTGTCAACATCCATTGGATCATTAAAAAAAACAAGAGTTCCAGTAAAACATCTACATCTGCTTTATTGACTATGTCAAAACCTTTGACTACATGGACTACGTCAAACTCTGGAAAATTCTTCAAGAGATGGGAGTACCAGGCCACCTGACTTGCCTCCTGATAAATATGTATGCAAGTCAAGAAGCAACAGTTAGAACTGAACATGGAACAACACACTGGTTCCAAATAGGAAACAGAGTATGTCAAGGCCAAATATTGTCACCTTGCTTATTTAACTTATGTGCAGAGTACATCATGCCAAATGCCAGACTTAATGAAGCACAAGCTGGGGTAATCTCAGACATGCAGATGACACCATCCTTATGGCAGAAAATGAAGAACTAAAGAGCCTCTTAATGAAAGTGAAAAAGGAGAGTGAAAAAGTTGGCTTAAAACCCAACATTCTGAAAACTAAGATCATGGCATCTTGTCCCTTCACTTCATGACAAATAGATGGGGAAACAATGAAAACAGTGACAGACTTTTTTTTGGGCTGGGGGGCTCCAAAATCACTGCTGATGGTGACTGCAGACATGAAATTAAAAGATGCTTGCCCCTTGGAAGAAAAGCTATGACCGACCTAAACAGCATATTAAAAAGCAGATATGTTACTTTGCCAACAAAGTCCCATCTAATAAATGCTATGTTTTTTCAAGTAGTCACGTATGGATGTGAGAGTTGCACTATAAAGAAAGCTGAGCACCAAAAATGTGATGCTTTTGAACCATGGTGTTGGAGAAGACGCTTGAGAGTCCCTTGGACTGCAAGGAAGTCCAACAGTCCATCCTAAAGGAAATCAATCCTGAATTTTCATTGGAAGGACTGATGCTGAAGCTGAAACTCCAATACTTTGGTCACGTGATGTGAAGAACTGACGCATTGCAAAAGACCCGATGCTGGGAGAGACTGAAGGCGGGAGGAGAAGGGGAAAATTGAGGATGAGAGGATTGGATGGCATCACTGACTCAATGTACATGAGTTTGGGGAGGCTCTGGGAGTTGGTGATGGACAGCACCTTGGCGTGCTGCAGTCCATGGGGTCACAGAGAGTCAGACATGACTGAGCAACTGAAGTAAGAATAAATGAAGTTACAACTATGGAGATACAGAGACCCAGTTCAGCCCAGGACTGAGGTTAACTCAGAACAAAGAACTCTCCCTTCTCACCTGCCACCAGGCTAACATGCACTGTGTAAAGGCAATGATGGAATACAGCTGGGAGAACTGCAGAAGCATGAGTCTCTGTAGCCCACAGCGCAGAAGGAAAATACAAGGCCAGGAAAGGAGCAGATACCAAAGAAAATGACAAAACGATTCTGCAAATTAACTCATATCTCAAAGAAAGTTTGTCCAGAGGAATCTGATGGCTACAATACAATAATAGCCACAGCAACAAGGAGCCTAGAACCCAGCTCAACTTCTAACCAGATTTTTAGAAGTCCACATGTCACAGGCCTGGCAGAAGTTCAAATTTACAAGCAAAACAAAACGCTTCACTCATATCTGCTCTCCTATAAAATAGGCTTCTGATAAAACATCACGATACATTAAAAAAGGGTGAAGAAAAACAGATTCTGAAAAGACAAGAAGTAATCATCAGAACCAGACTCTGATATGAATATATTAAAAACAAGCTAGCAATTTGCCCCAATTAACATTTATAGAACATTCTAATCTACAAAAGTGAAATACACTCTGAAACCATGGAAAGGTGTTCAGCATCACAAATCATCAGGGAAATTATAACAAACTACCACTACATACCCTCCTGTATGATTAAATGAAACTGACTGATATCCAAAATTTTTGAGAATGTAGATTATCCATAACTATCAACTTGTAGACTTACTGTGGATAAAGTTCTGGCAATATCACATGTAACTAAACCTGGTGGCTCAGTAATAAAGGACGTACCTACCAATGCAGGAGATGCAGGTTTGATCTCTGTGCCAGGAAGATCCTCTAGAAAAAGACATGGCAGCCTGTTCCTATGTTCTTGCCTGGGAAATCCCATGGAGGGAGGAGCTTGGCAGGCTACAGTACTTGGGGTCACAAAACAGTCAGATGCGACTAAGCCACCACACAACAACAAAACATCATTTATTCCATAATCTTGAATTTGATTACTAGGTCTTTAACCCCCAAAGAAAAATATATGTACAGAAACTTATGGTATATTAAAATGTTGCAGTTTTATACATAATAATTAAAAAATGGAAAAGAGCCGAGTCCACCCAGAAGTGAATGTATTAAATTAATTGATGCTTTGTTTGTATGGAGAAAGCAATGCTACTCACCAATAAAAAGTTGTCACATGATTTGACTTAATTAATTTCAAGTTGTGAAACAGACACAAGTAATATGTGGTCTAAAAATTTCAGAACAATAGTTGCCTCTTGTGAGAGGCATGAATTGAGTGGGAAGTGCATGACCAAACTTTCTAGGATGATAGTGATATTCTGTATCTTGATTTGGTTTACAAGGGCATATGAATTTGTCAAAGCTCAGATAGCATTTACCTAAATTTCTGAAATGTGTTACACACAAATTGCATGTAAATTTGACATCAGAAAAAAAAAAAGACCTGAATGTAAACATTCAATTTTATTTAACATTTGCATGCTCAAATATTTAGAAATGTTCTGAAGTCTCTGACTTAGTTTGAAAATCATCCAAAAATAAGATGGATGGATGGATTGAACAGAAGATGCATAAGGGAATGAAACTTATGATGAAGCAAGAACATCAAGAAGTTTGTGGTATAATCCAGGGGAGTGTTCACTATAGTTTTTCAACCCTGATACATGTTTTGGTGGTGTTAGTTGCTCAGTCATGTCCAATTCTTTGCTTCTCCATGGACTGTAGCCTGCCAGGCTCCTCTGGCCAGGGAGTTCTCCAGGCAAGGATACTGGAGTGGGTTGTCATTTCCTACTCCAGGGGATCTTCTCTACTCAGGGATCAAACCCGTGTCTCCCACATTGTTGGCAGATTCTTTACCATCTGAGCCACAAGGGGCTAACTCTGGTACATGTTTTAAGTTTTCATAACAAAAAAATGGACAACAAAACATATATAGAAGACAGTGACCACTGTCTCCAATCACTCAGGTTTCTAACTGAAATATGGCAAAATAGTAGGATAAATTTTTTAAAAGTTTATAATTCTATTACATGATAATGGATATTCTAATAACCATAGGGAGGAAAAAAGTATTTTCTTCTACCCTTTCTTGGGAGTCTGTAACAAAAGAGATTACTGAGAAAAGAAGTATACAGATTTACTTACTATGCTATGTGGGAGCTTTGCTGAGAAAATGAAGACTGGAAAAAGCTGTTAAATCTGAATATTCTAACACTAGTTTTGATGAAGTGTGCAAAGTTGTGGAAAATGTGACGGGAGAAAAAGATAATGAGCTAAGAGTGATACACTGGGGGAACTCAGCAAGATTCGTTCATTTCCACTTCTGCCTTCCTTAGTCTTCAGAAATAAGCACTCTCCTCTTAGAATGGGACAGGCACCTCTCACAGGAGGGTCTTTTTATCAGCTTTAGGGAGATGGGGAAAATGTCAGAGTCCCTCCTGCACCTGCCGTTTCTCAAATTTCTTCTTGAATGTTAAAATAGTCAATATGTCCAGGTGCTGCATTTTGGAGTATTATGTCCTGAACCCTATCATATAAAAATAAAATCTAATTGTGAGTAAACTAATCATAGAACATTTTACTATCTGAGAGAGTGAGCAGAAAAATGATATGCCCCAAATATCGTCCAAGGAATAGGGAGTAACTCGGCAGACATAATAGGCCTAAAAGAAAAGTTACAGGAGGAAAAAAGTTACTTTATCATTACATTCTCTTGTATTTTCCTTTTCAACATAACAGTTCCATACTGATTTTCCTGGCAGGTTTCAACACTCAATTTTGATTACATATTAGAGTTACAGTATCTATGATCTGTGCAGCCTTATTATGTTTTTCACCAGGGAGACAAATTACTTGCAGTGGTTAAAAAAAAAATAAACATTGTAGCCAAACTGCCTAGAATTTTATGCTGTCTCTAAGGCAGACTGGGACCTGGGACCTTTTCTGCCAAGATGCACCTGGACAAACATCTCCTCGAGCAACAAAATAAAAGAAACTGTATGGGACTAAAAACATCTGCATGCATATGCAGATGGGGCAAGTTATGAATGACAAGATACAAAAAGACCAAAACCCCAACTGCCAATTCTGAAGGGCAAAAGCAGGGTATGGTGAATGATTCATGCACATAGCACCCGCAAGGGGTGAGCCAACCACCTAAGTTACCCTTTAAGCCCATCCCATTGATTGGTTCCTGCCCTCACCTCATTTAAGGCACCAGCTTATCCTCCTTCAGCGAACAAGCAAGGTCACCTGTTTCATGTTTTCCCTCCCTTGTGGTGCAACATGAGTCCAAATAAAGCCTTGCCTGAATTTCTTGTCTGGCCTTTTATCAATTTCTATTGATTAAAGAGTCCAAGAAGGCTGGTAGGTAATAGCTCTACATTTATTGACTGCTGAACAAAATTACTTAACTTCCAGAGCAAGTATCCTCGTTTATGAAATGGAGGTAATAATAGGGTTTGTTTATTCATAAATTGGCCCCAATGCATGAGGACAAGGAGAAAGCAAAGGGAGAAACAGAGCACTTTAGGTTAGTAGATGGTGGGTTTAATAAGCAAGGGAACTTACATAGAAGGCTTATCTTGGGCACCTTCAAGATGAGCAGATCTGGGCAGTCACATGCCAGAGTCTTAAAAGTGTATTAGCTGGGTCTAGTCATATATTCAGTCCAGATGGCCTCAATAACTCATTACTCTCTCAAGGCTGCATCCTTGAAAATGGCTACAGCTGTGAGCATGGTGGTTGGACTGTACATTCCAAGGACAGGGAAGGGG
Organism: Ovis aries; assembly: GCF_016772045.2. Taxonomy (NCBI): domain Eukaryota; kingdom Metazoa; phylum Chordata; class Mammalia; order Artiodactyla; family Bovidae; genus Ovis; species Ovis aries. The sequence continues at coordinate 76,208,847 of NC_056059.1, forward strand.
GTGAAAGGCTCCATTGTCTGGGCCCCGCTTGTGGGTTAACAGGCGGTCACATCCTCTTGAAGACCTCATCTAATGAGGTTATACTTAGAATTGAGTGAACTGGTGCTAAACCATCTACGGCAGTGGAACATAAATACTGGCAATTATAATTTTGAATTACTGTTTGCACTTTCATAAAAAAACATTTGATATAACAGCTAAAAGACTCTCTTTTGCCTTTATAGTATTTATTAACTTTGCCACTATTACCTAGGCATAACCTAATCAGGCAAAATATTCCAGTGGACATTTAAAAGTGTACATTGAACAACAGAAAAAATGAATAATGTTATAAAATAACTTCCTTGTATTATAAGAAATTTGTTCTTCCAAGGAGCTTGAAAATCTTTCATGTATAATTTATTACATCAGATGATTGTGCATTTGGCACTGGATTTTAAGTACACACACACACACAGATACACACATAGCTGGCTCATATTTCCTTGTGTTTAAACTATTTTATATTTTTTATAATATGCTATCATTGACTTAATATGCAACATGTGCCACATCTATACAGATTCTTATTTAGCATGTGTAATATTATAAGAGGAGAAGGGGATAACAACAGAGAAGGCAATGGCACCCCACTCCAGTACTCTTGCCTGGAAAATCCCATGGATGGAAGAGCCTGGTAGGCTGCAGTCCATGGGGTCGCTGAGAGTTGGACACGACTCAGTGACTTCACTTTTACTTTTCACTTTCATGCATTGCAGAAGGCAATGGCAACCCACTCCAGTGTTCTTGCCTGGAGAATCCCAGGGATGGGGGATCCTGGTGGGCTGCCGTCTATGGGGTCACACAGAGTCGGACATGACTGAAGCGACTTAGCAGCAGCAGCAGCAGAGAAGCAATGATGCTACAAAATCTGTTCCTCAAGGGGTAATTTTTTTATGAGTATCATTTTGTGTGTGCACTTTCAGGGAAAATAATGGGACTATATTCAACTTTTCTCTTGGTTATCTCTCTTTTTGTGTCTTGACACAAATATTTTCAAAAGTGGAATACAAACCCCCTTAGTTAGAATGGCATGTTTCATTACATTTCTAAATTGTAGGAAATATTATTGTGATGTAAGTGTAAGAGAATTGTGAACTCTTTATGTGGCCACTCAGCAATATACTTTTTATGATTTTTACTTTCTAAAAGTAGTAGCTATTATTAAGTAATCTGTTTTTCTAGTTCAGATATCAGATTTCAATTCATCAATTCAATGCAAAACATACCAGGAAAGAATTTTAAGATAGACAAAATAAATAAATGTGTATACTATATTTATGAATTGAGTTCAAATTGGGCAGAGCAGTACCCTAAAAAATTCAATTAAAATTCATAGAGTTTGATGAATTTAAAAAGTAGATGTGATCATGAATGGTGTTTAATTTAGGTAGCTATTTCAAAAACTGGATTGTCTAGTAGTGTTTCAAGAAAAGACAAGACTATCACTGAGATGCAGCCTAGTTTATTCATGTAATTCTCCATCTCAATAATAAAGGTTAAAACAGAGGGTTCAGGAGACAGTCAATGGTATTTGGAACTTCCCCACATCACAAAAATAGTTTAAATAGCAAGACTCTAAGAAAAAATGAATGGACACATTCACTTTTATTCTGGTAATAGACATCACATCTTCAAGATGTTATACGAGTGAAAGTTCAATCCATTTTCAATGAGAAGTAATAAATATTAATTTGGCTAAACCTTACATAGATGCTTGGAAGAACTTTCTGGCTGAGGTGATGAAGAGATGTGAGACTTGGGTTCCAAATAAGATTGCAGATTCTCATTCCTTAAAGATAAAAATAAGATGTCTATCTTCTTGATATTACTTTACTGCCAACCTAGGATTAAGGCAGGGAGATGAATGAAGTAGCCATTAAAGTTTCATTCCAGGCCTGTAACTCAATGAATTTCTTGAATTCACCATTTTCACTTTGTAACAGATTCAGCAATGCAGCAAAATTACCAGGCAACCCAATTTCTTAGGGTTGTAGCGATGTCACAGATAATTAAATAGAAACTGGGGTTTTGTCCTGGTTTCAATAAATTGGCCAGCTGGACCACTGGCAACATCTCCCCATGCAGTTACAGAGATCTAGCAGTGTGTTAATAAAAGCCTCAGGGAGGCCCTTCAAACTATTGGCCATTTTTTACATGAGATGTGTTTCTGGGTAATTTCAAAATGTCTGTCTAATATTCTTGTTCTCCAAAAAAAAAAGTATGTAAGAGAACATGGTATATGTAAGTATATGTGTGTTGTGGCCTAAATGAATTAAAATTTAATAAAACATTATGGAAAAATGGCTACCTTTTCTCCCCCTTCCCCCCATATACAGCTTTGCTAATTCAACAACTCACCACATGTTAATACTTAATACTCAAAGAAAAAAGAAATTTTCAATTTAATTAAAGCATAAGCTGGTAGGTTCTATTAAGAAATTATATAGTAAAGGCATCATTTTGCCCCAAACCATTTTTCTGAACCAGCTTTTTAATACCTGACATTTCTCACAATTAACTGCTAATGCTGGTAATATTGAAATTTGTCTAACAGAAACAAAAAGTTTAAAAACAATAAGAATAAAAATAAATGTATAATTAAATTTACTTAGATATTTAAGTATAATAATATCATTCAACATGTTTTAATAATTCAATTAAGTGAAACTTTACTGTGGAGAGAAGCATAAGGGGATAGAAATAGTTACATTAGCCTACATTTTGTTTATAAGCTAAGAAAAAAGGTTCTATTTCTGATTACTTATTTAATAATTAAAATTGCCACAAAAAGTTAAATATTATTGCATTTTCCACAATTATGGAAACAATAAAAATATGAAGTTCTAATAGGGTTAATTTTCGCCCAACTTGTTATAGAGAAAAGAGATGCAAATACAAGATCCTCTCTCCAGGGAACCAATTCTTGACTATAACTTTCAATGACAATTTTCCCACTTATCAGAAATATTTGAACATTATTCACATTCCTTTTTAGACATTTTTATTTTTCACAATCATCAGACATCAAAACCATTTTGTGTTTTAAATTGACATGCTACTAACTTTCAAACTAAAGCTTTAGAATATTTCAATTACCCAAATTTTCTTTTAGTTTGATTCCCTTTTTCTTATCTATCTTTTAACTATGACCCACAAAAAAAATCAGATACAAAGACTTACACAAACAGTCACTGTTACATTTATGGCAATTTTGCCTATAATTTAAAACAAACAAAAATACCTAAGAAAATTCTAAATCACAATGTACTTTGGTAACATAATGTGGAATCTTAAGAAAAGTGACAATATTTGGGGGGTATGTAGTCACAATAATCAACAAATTTTTAACAATTTATCAGTAAAGAGGTATACACACACACATATGCAAGACAGGAAAATAAACAGAGATCAATAAGAATCATTAACGAAAAGTTATGTGCCAGCAAATTTGGAAAACTCAGCAGTGGCCACAGGACAGGAAAAAGTCAGTTTTCATTCCAATTTCAAAGAAAGGCAATGCAAAAGAATGCTCAAACTACCCCACAATTGCACTTATCTCACATGCTAGTAACGTAACGCTCAAAATTCTCCAAGCCAGGCTTCAGCAATACATGAACCATAAACTTCCAGATATTCAGGCTAGAATTAAGAAGGGCAGAGGAACCAGATATCAAATTGCCAACATCTACTGGATCATCGAAAAAGCAAGAGAGTTCCAGAAAAAAATCTGCTTTATTGACTATTCCAAAGCCTTTGACTGTGTGGATCACAATAAACTGTGGAAAATTCTGGGAGAGATGGGAATACCAGACCACCTGACTGCCTCTTGAGAAATCTGTATGCATATCAGGAAGCAACAGTTCGAACTGGACATGGAACAACAGACTGGTTCCAAATAGAAAAAGGAGTATGTCAAGGCTGTATATTGTCATCCTACTTAACTTATATGCAGAGTACATTATGAGAAACGCTGGTCTGGATGAAGTACAAGCTGGAACCAAGATTGCTGGGAGAAATATCAATAACCTCAGATAAGCAGATGACACCATCCTTAAGGCAGAGAGAGAAGAACTAAAGAACCTCTTCATGAAAGTGAAACAGGAGTGAAAAAATTGGCTTAAAGTTCAACCTTCAGAAATGTAAGATAATGACATCTGGTCCCATCACTTCATGGTAAATAGATCAGGAAACAGTGGCTGACTTTATTTTGGGGGGCTCCAAAAGCACTGCAGATGGTGACTGTAGCCATGAAATTAAAAGACACTTACTCCTTGGAAGGAAAGTTATGACTAACCTAGACAGTATGTTAAAAAGCAGAGACATTCCTTTGCCAACAAAGGTCCATGTCGTCAATGCTATGGCTTTTCCAGTGGTCGTGTATGCATGTGAGAGTTTGACTGTAAAGAAAGCTGAGTGCCAAAGAATTGATGCTTTTGAACTGTGGTGTTGGAGAAGAGTCTTGAGAGTCCCTTGGACTGCAAGGAGATCCAACCAGTCCATTCTAGAGAAGATCAGTCCTGGGTGTTCTTTGGAAGGACTGATGTTGAAGCTGAAACTCGAATACTTTCACCACCTAATGCAAAGAGCTGACTCATTTGAAAAGACCCTGATGCTGGGAAAGATTCAAGGCAGGAGAAGAAGGGGACGACAGAGGATGAGATGGTTGGATGGCATCACCAACTGGATGGACATGGGTTTGGGTAAACTCCAGATGTTGGTGATAGACTGGAAGTCCTGGCGTGCTGCAGTCCATAGGGTCTCAATAAGTCAGACATGACTGAGCGATTGAACTGAACTGAACTGAATAAAGGTTATGTATTATGTTGGTATTCATTTATGTATTTCTCAGCTTCAAATTTTTTAGTAAGCATATATTCCTTTTAAAATCATAACATATGTGTTACTTTTAAAGATATTTCATGATAAAATAAGAATTTATGTGCTTAAATATTAAAATATTAATATATCTGAAGATGGAGGAAATATAAAATAGTTTTATGACAATTTAATCTCTGCACATTCAACTGATATCCTTGGATACACAATTTTTTTCATAGCTATAATACACTTATATAATAAAACTTCCACCACTAATTCTTTCTGCTCTCTATGCTTCCTTGATTTATAAACTGAATATCATATATAAATTTAGTCTTTATTTAATTTTTAATTTAACAACATCCATGGTAAGTTTTTATTTGATCACTTGAATAATTTCACGTAGATTTTTTCAGTAATTTGCTTATTTTCACCTGCATCTCTCCTGAGAGAGGTCTAAACAAGGGCAATCCAATGTGATTAGCACAACAGAAGCATCTATAAAATGTAGACACAACACAGGAGAAATTAAATTGTAAAAAAAAACAACAAACAAACAAACATGTGAAGTTATCCAAATGTATTCATAAGCATATGTGAGATTATCAGAATACATAGTTTTCCAGGACCAGATGTCAGAAAAACCCACCTTTTGGTGCTATCTTTGATTCCTTCTCATCTTTCATCCATCAGCCTCACCATCAACAAGCCATCATATTTGTTTATTCAGCTTTCCAAATATTTTCTTCTGTTTACTACTGATATTGCTTCCCATCAGTCCTTCTATGTCCTTGGCCTGAATAACAGTGACTGACTCCTAGCTGCTATGCTTGATATTAGGCTCTCTGTCCAATATTTCATCTCACTCCCATCACACAAGAGTTAATTTCTTAAATAAGCATTTCACATGTTACTTAAAAAAAAGCAACACTACGCTCTATTATTCATGCAATGAACTCCAGAATGACTCCTAAAGTCTATTCAAATATGATCTCAAATAAATCTCCAACTTCTCTCTAGTAACAAACTCTGTCCCACCAACACATTATACCCTATGCATCTCTTGATTTCTTTCTCTATAGTTATACTGTTTCTTTGACCCTGCTTATGCTTGATCAATTCAGTTTAGTTCAGTCACTCAGTCATACCTGACTCTTTGCAACTCCATGGACTGCAGCACACCAGGCTCCCCTGTCCATCACCAGCTCCTGGAGCTTGCTCAAACTCATGTCCATCCAGTTGGTGATGCCATCCCACAGTCTCATCCTCTGTCATCCCCTTCTCCTGCCTTCAATCTTTCCCACCATCAGGGTCTTTTCAAATGAGTCCGTTATCCACATCAGGTGGCCAAAGTATTGGAGTTTCAGCTTCAGCATCAGTCTTTTCAATGAATATTCAGGACTGATTTCCTTTAGGATTGACTGGTTGGATCTCTTTGCCTTCCAGGGGACTTTCAAGAATCTTTTCCAACACCACAGTCAAAAGCATGGTGGTGGTGGTTTAGTCGCTCAGTCATGTCCAACTCTGTGACCCCATGGACTGTAACCTGCAAGGCTCCTCTCTCCATGAGATTTCCCAGGCAAGAACACTGGAGTGGGTTACCATTTCCTTCTCCAGGGGATCTTCCTAACCCAGGGATCAAACCAAGGTCTCCTGCATTGGCAGGTGGATTGTTTACTGACTGAGCCACCAGAGAAGCCGCTCATGCTTAACCTCTGCCAATACAGCCCCATAGTTTCTTGGCCTCTTCTAAACTCCAGGCGAATTCCATCTCACCTGAGGTTCTTCAACACTAGCACTCCCTTCCCCATCTAATAGAAATTTTAATAATACTTTTTTAATCTTCATTCCATCATCTTTTACAAAACTTTCATTGCAATATTGTTTATCTAAATATTATAGAGATATAAATTTATCTCAGTTATTTCAAACTGACATTTTCTTCACTATGATATGAACTCCTTCATGATGAGAATTATATTTCTTTGTATCCCCAACATCTAGTGTATAAAAAAGAAATGAATGTTCAGAAACTTAGAGCTTCCAAATAATTCCTTTACTGTGTATAATATCTAGTATCAAAACTGTCTCATTCATATTTTATTTGGTAATACATTCCTGGTTGTGCATTTTTTCTGTATGACTCCACATTTTAAGTGCACACAACTTTAAAAAATACTGATTTTCCCCCATATTATATTCTTTCTTACCCAATATGATTTAACCTATAATTAGATATGTTAATTTCTGAATAACCTTGGATAAATTCCTTTTCCAACAGCATAAAACTAGAATGGAGTTCTCATGTCATTATAGTTAGAATCTGTAAGACAGGCAGTGATGTGATTTTAAATACTTGTGCTACATGTAATAAAATATATTTAATGGTTCCCTCTTTTTCAGAGCTGGTATCTCCAGCCCTCTCTAATACCCAACTAAACAAAAGATAAATATACAATGTATGTAGCATTATAAGTGAGAAAAAAATGCTCCTGTAGGCTTTGAGAGTGCTTTTGAGGTGCCTACTTTTATCAAGGGAATAATTTTAAAACATAAAAGAGTTAAATACAATTATCTAGAGATGCTTGGTTTTAGTGTTTAAAAAATTGAACTTATACATTTTCTGAAAATAACTTTTTATCAACCTAAACTCATTTCATTTCTTTTTTCCAATACATCAATAAGATAAAAGCTTATTTTATTTTAATCCACTTTAAAGCAACTATTTTTACCATGGAAAACTGAAAGAAACATTAGATTCCTTGAAGTTCAAATTTTTTGTGAGGAAAGAGTTTTCTAAGGAATAACATGTTTGAGTTTTTTTTTTATTATTTGAAATTGAAAGGAAATAATAATTACTAAAAATTTGTATGAAAATTACTGATGCATATTTTCATGATTTTTATTACGGTATCATAAAGAGGTGTTCAACTTGCTATGTAGTTACTTGAATTGACTGGATAAGAAGATTTAAAACTAAATTTGAGAAATTAGGTAGTAGTGTCAACAAAAATCATGCAGCATGATGTAAGAAAAATGTGGATTCTACCTTTGCAGCTGGTGGAATATTTTTATTCTTAACAAAGCACTATACTTCAGATTGACAAAATAATTGATTTCTCTTTATCATAAAAACACTTTTAAATTAATTTAAAATTTATTTTAAAATTAAAAATAGAAGCATTGATTTTTTTTGCATACATATTATTATATATCATAATATATATATTTTTTTACTTGGGGAGATTTGTTAATTTTGTACATTTATTTTTTTTATTTTGTTATTTTTTAAATTTTAAAATCTGTAATTCTTACATGCATTCCCAAACATGAACCCCCCTCCCACCTCCCTCCCCATAACATCTCTCTGGGTCATCCCCATGCACCAGCCCCAAGCATGCTGTATCCTGCGTCAGACATAGACTGGTGATTCAATTCTTACATGATAGTATACATGTTAGAACGCCATTCTCCCAAATCATCCCACCCTCTCCCTCTCCCTCTGAGTCCAAAAGTCCATTATACACATCTGTGTCTTTTTTCCTGTCTTGCATACAGGGTCGTCATTGTCATCTTCCTAAATTCCATATATATGTGTTAGCATACTGTATTGGTGTGTTTCTTTCTGGCTTACTTCACTCTGTATAATCGGCTCCAGTTTCATCCATCTCATCAGAACTGATTCAAATGAATTCTCTTTAACGGCTGAGTAATACTCCATTGTGTATATGTACCACAGCTTTCTTATCCATTCATCTGCTGATGGACATCTAGGTTGTTTCCATGTCCTGGCTATTATAAACAGTGCTGCAATGAAAAAGAATGAAACTAGATCACTTTCTAACACCGCACACAAAAATAAACTCAAAATGGATTAAAGATCTAAATGTAAGATCAGAAACTATAAAACTCCTAGAGGAGAACACAGGCAAAACACTCTCAGACATAAATCACAGCAGGATCCTCTAGGATCCACCTCCCAGAATTCTGGAAATAAAAGCAAAAATAAACAAATGGGATCTAATTAAAATTAAAAGCTTCTGCACAACAAAGGAAAATATAAGCAAGGTGAAAAGACAGCCTTCTGAATGGGAGAAAATAATAGCAAATGAAGCAACTGACAAACAACTAATCTCAAAAATATACAAGCAACTTATGCAGCTCAATTCCAGAAAAATAAACGACCCAATCAAAAAATGGGCCAAAGAACTAAATAGACATTTCTCCAAAGAAGACATACGAATGGCTAACAAACACATGAAAAGATGCTCAACATCACTCATTATTAGAGAAATGCAAATCAAAACCACAATGAGGTACCACTTCACACCAGTCAGAATGTCTGCGATCCAAAAATCTGCAAGCAATAAATGCTGGTGAGGGTGTGGAGAGAAGCATTGATATTTAAGTTGTGTCTCTCATACCAACACCTTGAAGTCAAAGAAGATAAAGGAAAAAAAAATTATTCCCTATCTTTCCTATTCCCATAGGGACTATCAGTTAATCTCACCCAAAATTTTTTTCCTATTGGTTTTTCCTTCTAGCTCAAAGTTTGGCAAGAGGAGTTATTGGTGTCTCTAAACCTGTCATCTTTTTCTCTATTATTTTGTGACTTTCTGGCTATTAAATCGATGGGCTATGTCCAATGCACACATGACTCTCCACTTTTGCTTGCATCTTGGCACCCACACAGTTTCCTAGGGAGCCTGCATATGAAGGGAAGTATCTCTTCCTTAGTCAGTCCCAGTGGGATAACTCCAGGTTCCAGTGCCAAAACAGATGGGGAGAAGACTGCACTCGGTGTTCTTATAGTCTGTTAAACAAAACAGTACAGTAGCAAAAACAACGAAAACCAAACGTCTCTTGAAACTTACAGTGGAAAATAGACTAAGTTTTAGGTCTCGACACAGCCCAAACTGTTCTCTCAAAAACTCTAGTGATACAATTGTTATTGTCCCTATTCTTGATTATATTCCACTTCTCAGCAGCAGGTACTTCTACGTGAACAGGCTTGACACTTGAATGTCATAGTGTAAGTTTGAGGGAAAAGCCTGTTAAAGGCTGTTAACAGCATGGAACCAGGCAATGTAGAGGGAGGATGGATATTCAAGGAACAGGAAATGCCTGAACTTTAGTGGGGCTAAAGCTTAGTATGAAAAAAGAAAAAGGATGACAGAAGAAACTAGAATAAATTAGGAACCAAATCTTGAAGAAGCCTTTTCATACCTCATGCCCAGGAAACAGCTAACAGGTTAGGCTAGTACAAAATACAAAGCTCATATTAAGTTACAGAAAGGCCACTTTAGTTGCAGTGTTAAAAATGATTGATGGAAAAAGATGAGTTATGAGGTTGTTACTGTCATCTAGATGACAGTTCATGATGGCTTGATCTATAGTAGAGTTTCTCAACCTCAGCACTCTTGATATCCTGGACTGGATAATCCTTTGCTATGGAGAGTGTCTTGTGCATTGACAGATGTTTGGAAGTATCTGTGGCTGTGCATGTGTGCTAAGTCACTTCAGTAATGTCCAACTCTGTGGGACTCTATGGACTGTACCTGCCAGGGTCCTCTGTCCATGGGATTCTCCACACAAGAATACTGGAGTGGGTTGCCATGCCCCTCTCCAGGTATCCATGGCTACTACTCACTAGATGCGCTAGATATCAATATCATTTCCAAATCAAGTTTTGACAATCAAAAATGTCTTCAGTCTCTGTTAAATGTCCTGTGGGGGCAAACACTTTCACCCCACTGCATGCCCCAGATCCTTCTTCCCTTGAAAAAAACTGATTGAAGAGTGTGGCAAACAGGATACAGGAAAGAGGGAGACTAGAGTAGTAATTAAAAGATTCTATCTGTGTCAACTATAAGGTGGTGATCTATTGGTTTCAGAGTTTGAGGGAGGATAAAAAGGTGTATTTGATTTTCTACTAGGAGTAATACAGACTGTTTTTTAATAGGGAGGTGAAGACATTGATTTACATGCTTGAAAAATAAATGGTGGACATATATATATATATATATATATATATATATATATATATATATATAAAACACACCTATACATGAAATAGAGTATTTCAATATGAAATTGAGAAGCATCTCAACTACAGACATGACAGTGGAAACAGAAGGAAGCCCAGTGGTAAAGGTTTTGTTGGCCCTCTGGAGAAATGAGTCAGACTTTTGTCAAGGGTCACTATAATCTCTCTAGTTTGAACAGCTAGATGTATTATATCAACTATTGACTATTTTAGAAAAGATAATAGAAACAGCAGATTTGTAGGATTATGAGTCACAAAATATTACTTTTAGCTACACATTACTAACAATGTTCTGGAATACAATTAACCTCTTTTTGGAAAGTATGTACAATTTTAGGCACATGATATGGAAAATCAAGGACAAAATATACTTTAATATTTCATAGAGAAGATGTGAACCATTTTTGATGTTATGGTACAATGTATTTATTTGCCCAATTTAGTTAAATGAAGATAAGTAACAAAAAAGGTATGTGGACAGCTGGAGAGGAAAAAGTTTGCAGAGTTAGAGCAGAGTAAAAACATGTGATTATTCTTGAGATGCTATGAGGAGAGCCTGTCCTTGTGATCTCAAACAGGATGTTTCTGCTATTATAAAAGACTTTTCTATCAAGTCCTTATTAGGAACTTGAACTTCATGTTTCCTACTTCTAATGGTAAAGGCAGGATATTGTTTGTCAAAAACCTACAATTTTTGCATGCCTATTCATTATTTTCACTATAAGCATAAAAAGGAAACTAAGGCTTTAAAAAAGAGCCGATTATTAGCCTAGCAAGAACTAAAATAGCATCTTTTATGGGACATAAAATAATCTGAAGTTTTTTACATTTTTTTTTACAAGAAAGTAATGTTGGTAAAGATTACATAACCTGTAATGAATAGTTTCATATTCAGACTGAAATCTTCAAACAGTGATTTAAATAAAGTAAAGAATACTAGAACATACAGATTTCATTATTTAAACTTTTGGAAATTAAACTATAGCTTAAATTTTGGCAGGATTAGAGAATATAGTGTTATACTAAATCTATTGTCAAACATCTAATAGAATTTTTAATATATTTTTTCATCTATTTATGTTTAAGAAACAAGTGTTAAATATAAAACAGTCAAAAAATAATTAGCTAGTATTAAGAAAGGCAATGCCAAAGAATGCTAAAACTACCGCACAATTGCACTCACCTCACATGCTAGCAAAGTAATGTTCAAAATTCTTCGAAACAGGCTTCAGCAATACATGAACTGTGAACTTCCTGATGTTCAAGTTGGTTTTAGAAAAGGCAGAGGAACCAGAGATCAAATTGCCAACATCCATTGGATCATGGAAAAAGCGAGAGAGTTCCAGAAAAACATCTATTTCTGCTTTATTGACTATGCCAAAGCCTTTGACTCTGTGGATCACAGGAAACTGTGGAAAATTCTGAAAGAGATGGGAATACCAGACCACCTGACCTGCCTCTTGAGAAATCTGTATGCAAGTCAGGAAGCATCAGTTAGAACTGAACATGGAACGATAGACTGGTTCCAAATAGGAAATGGAGTATGTCAAGGCTATATATTGTCACCTTACTTATTTAACTTATATGCAGAGTACACCATGAGAAATGCTGGGCTGGAAGAAACACAAGCTGGAATCAAGATTGCTGGGAGAAATATCAATAACCTCAGATATGCAGATGACACCACCCTTATGGCAGAAAGTGAAGAGGAGCTAAAAAACCTCTTGATGAAAGTGAAAGCAGAGAGTGACAAAGTTGGCTTAAAGCTCAACATTCAGAAAATTAAGATCATGGCTTCTGGTCCCATCGTTTCATGGGAAATAAATGGAGAAACAGTGGAAACAGTGTCAGACTTTATTTTGAGGGGCTCCAAAATCACTGCAGATGGTGATTGCAGCCATGAAATTAAAAGATGCTTGCTCCTTGGAAGGAAAGCTATGATCAATCTAGATAGCATATTCAAAAGCAGAGACATTACTTTGCCAACTAAGGTCCATCTAGTCAAGGATATGGTTTTTCCAGTGGTCATGAATGGATATGAGAGTTGGACTGTGAAGAAGGCTGAGCGCTGAAGAATTGAGCTTTTGAAGAGTGTTGTTGAAGAAGGCTCTTGAGAGTCCCTTGGACTGCAAGGAGATCAAACCAGTCCATTCTTAAGGAGATCAGCCCTGGGATTTCTTTGGAAGGAATGATGCTAAAGCTGAAACTCCAGTACTCTGGCCACCTCATGCGAAGAGTTGACTCATTGGAAAAGACTCTGATGCTGGGAGGGATTGGGGGCAGGAGGAGAAGGGGATGACAGAGAATGAGATGGCTGGATGACATCACTGACTCGATGGATATGAATCTGAGTGAACTCGGGAGTTGGTGATGGACAGGGAAGCCTGGCGTGCTGCGATTCATGGGGTCACAAAGAGTCAGACACAACTGAGCGACTGAACTGAACTGAACTATAGTTATCACTTGGCATATAGATATTCATATCTATACTGATATAAATATTTTTAAAATTGTGATCAACATGTTTTAATAACTTCATTAATTACTTATATTTATTGGTCAATTTCCAGTAAAGATATTTCATAATTCTGTTATGTTTTGAAAACAATTCAGTAGCTGTTTTGGTTTTGTTTTTTAAATTTGATGACCAGTGCTTTTAGGAATATATCTACCTAAAGAAACTAAAGACCTATATATAGAAAACTATAAAACACTGATGAAAGAAATCAAAGAGGCCACTAATAGATGGAGAAATACACCATGTTCATAGATTAAAAGAATCAATATAGTGAAAATGAGTATACTACCCAAAGCAATCTACAAATTCAATGCAATCCCTATCAAGCTACCAGCGGTATTTTTCACAGAACTAGAACAAATAATTTCAAGATTTGTATGGAAATACAAAAAACCTCGAATAGCCAAAGCAATCTTGAGAAAGAAGAATGGAACTGGAGGAATCAACTTGCCTGACTTCAGGCTCTACTACAAAGCCACAGTCATCAAGACAGTATGGTACTGGCACAAAGACAGAAATATAGATCAATGGAACAAAATAGAAAGCCCAGAGATAAATCCACACACATATAGACACCTTATCTTTGACAAAGGAGGCAAGAATATACAGTGGAGTAAAGACAATCTCTTTAACAAGTGGTGCTGGGAAAACTGGTCAACCACTTGTAAAAGAATGAAACTAGATCACATTCTAATACCACACATATAAATAAACTCAAAATGGATTAAAGATCTAAATGTAAGACCAGAAACTATAAAACTCCTAGAGGAGAACACAGGCAAAACACTCTCTGACATAAATCACAGCAGGATCCTCTATGATCCACCCCCCTGAATTCTGGAAATAAAAGCACAAATAAACAAATGGGATCTAATTAAAATTAAAAGCTTCTGCACAACAAAGGAAAATATAAGCAAGGTAAAAAGACAGCCTTCAGAATGGGAGAAAATAATAGCAAATGAAGCAACTGACAAACAACTAATCTCAAAAATATACAAGCAACTTATGTAGCTCAATTCCAGAAAAATAAACGACCCAATCAAAAAATGGGCCAAAGAACTAAATAGACATGTCTCCAAAGAAGACATACGGATGGCTCACAAACCCATGAAAAGATGCTCAACATCACTCATTATTAGAGAAATGCAAATCAAAACCACAATGAGGTACCACTTCACACCAGTCAGAATGGCTGTGATCCAAAAGTCTGCAAGCAATAAATGCTAGAGAGGGTGTGGAGAAAAGGGAACCCTTTTACACTGTTGGTGGGAATGCAAACTAGTACAGCCACTATGGAGAACAGTGTGGAGATTCCTTAAAAAATTGCAAATAGAACTGCCTTATGACCCAGCAATCCCACTTCTGGGCATACACACCGAGGAAACCAGAATTGAAAGGGACACATGTACCCCAATGTTCATTGTAGCACTGTTTATAATAGCCAGGACATGGAAACAACCTAGATGTCCATCAGCAGATGAATGGATAAGAAAGCTGTGGTATATATACACAATGGAGTATTACTCAGCCGTTAAAAAAGAATTCATTTGAATTAGTTCTGATGAGATGGATGAAACTGGAGCCGATTATACAGAGTGAAGTAAGCCAGAAAGAAAAACACCAATACAGTATGCTAATACATATATATGGAATTTAGGAAGATGGCAATGACGACCCTGTATGCAAGACAGCAAAAAAGACACAGATGTGTATAACGGACTTTTGGACTCAGAGGGAGAGGGAGAGGGTGGGATGATTTGGGAGAATGGCATTTAAACATGTATACTATCATGTAAGAAACAAATCGCCACTCTATGTTTGATGCAGGATACAGGATGCTTGGGGCTGGTGCATGGGGATGACCCAGAGAGATGATATGGGGAGGGAGGTGGGAGGGGGGTTCATGTTTGGGAACGCATGCATACCCATTGTGCATTCATGCCAATGTATGGCAAAACCAATACAGTATTGTAAAGTAAAATAAAGTAAAAATAAAAATTAAAAAAAAAATAAAGCCTGGATTATTTTTTCCAGTCTTTGAAAGCAAACTTTATAAATGTTTTGGTCTCTCTATCTTTCTTTCAGAGATATTTGTCCTTCCCATAGATTATAAAATTATTTTTAAAATTTAAAGCAGCTTACATATTTATTTGGGCTTCCTAGGTGGCACTAGTGATAAAGAAACTTCCTGCAATACCGAAAATATAAGAGATGTAGTTTAGAACCCTGAGTCTAGAAGATCCCTTGGAGGAGGGCATGGCAACGCACTCCAGGATTCTTATCTGGAAAATCCCCTGGACAGAGAAGCCTGATGGGCTGCAGCTTGCAAAGAGTTGAACGTGACTGAAGTGACTTAGCACAGCATGACACATTTTTAATTACCAGGTATTTCAACACCATTATATAGATTAATGTTCTATTGGTATTTCTTCTTTAGTAAATGTCTTATACATATCTCTGTCCTTATTTCTATTGAGTGCTTTTTTTAAAATATATTACTTTGGTTCCTTTTATGTTTAATATGTTGCTATTCATCACATATGACACTATTTTTTTTTTGTAGCTTAAGATTTAGATTTTACTAAACCATTTAAAGTTATTTTGTAGTCAAACCCATTATTGAATTTCCTTGCAACATATTTTGTGCTTTTGAAAGCCATCTTAAACTTAAAAGAAAAAAAAATTCTTGTTAAAATATGTTATACTTACAATTTTATTTTAACATTTAAGTCATTAACTCATTTTTGGTTTCAGCCTAAGGAAAACTGGGTTCACATACTAGCTTTGCTCATTGTTAATTCAAAGTTTGGGCAAGTTCAGTGATCTTTAGGTCTCCTCATTTTTAAAAGAAT
Organism: Ovis aries; assembly: GCF_016772045.2. Taxonomy (NCBI): domain Eukaryota; kingdom Metazoa; phylum Chordata; class Mammalia; order Artiodactyla; family Bovidae; genus Ovis; species Ovis aries. The sequence continues at coordinate 76,225,123 of NC_056059.1, forward strand.
GTTGATAGTATCTAGCTCATTAGGTGCTTGCAAGGATTGAATTAGATAATTTATACAAATGGTTTAATAGATTTCTGCTGATAGTAAATAATAAGTGATGATAAAGAAGTCTTATGGATTCATACTTAAAAAGAATGTTTGTAGGTATAGATCATTTATATAGAGAGAGACACCAAAACATCTATAATTTACCAAAGATTTACTTAAGATACAGAAATTTAATTATTTGGATAACAAAGAGCTACTGTCACAACATGAATGAATATGGGCTTGTAATCAGTTTCATTAAAATAATTCGGTTGCATTTGGAATAGAATATCAAATTAAGCAGTGCTCATGAATACTAGACATAGAGAATTCCTGTGCATGGGAGTTGCTTGGACTTTGAAGTTTTAATTCTTTATTCTACTCTTTTTAATGGAATGATTCAATAAATAATGAAAAGTTAACAGTGATGGCAGATCAACAAGCAAAGATAAACACAAAAACGATGCAAGACAGTGTTCCTGTTCAATATCTTTCAAGAGCTTCAGATTTAGATTATTTCTAGGCATCCAGGCATCTGAGCTATCATCAGGAATATCTAAATTGCCTTCTTACAGGTGCTATAAAGCACTCTCTTTACTTTATCTACACATTTTAGATGGCACCTCATTGAATTTCTCCTAGCCAATTTACTTTCTGCAAAGCTCACATTTCTCTTACAATAGAGAAATTTCTTCAGCTTTACTCTTTTAACTTTAGTCTAATAGCATGGAGGCTTTCCTTAAGTTTCACTGTCAGCAGAACAGCACAAATTTAACATTTATGTGATCCATTTTTAACTAAATAGCAGAAGCAGGAAGTGTAACGCCAAGGGTAATGTGGGTATTAATTTTCTCTATGGCTTATACAATTACTTGAATGCACCTCGAAAGAAAACTAATATATTGATTAAGCCTAAAAATTAGCCTTAATTTACATAAAACCATAGCATGAATTACTTGTATGCTGTAGAAAAATAGGTTTCAGCAAAAATAATCAAAAGAATTTAGAATTCAGACTCATCTAGCACATAAGACATGAAAACTATTAAAGTAATATGAGACAAAAATGCCAATCTTGTAAAAATTATTTTAATTAGAAAAATTCAATTTAATTGTTTTTAATATTGCTACTGTTTAACACATTTTATGTAAGTATATAATATGTAGAGTTCTAAAACAGAAAAGTAGAAATAAAATAAATTTGCCAATAGTACCAAGTCCCATTGAATCTCCTTCCAGACTTTCTCCACACACAAGGACACTCATACACACAAACACACACACTCATACACAAACACAATGTCGTTCCACAAGTTCAATTTTTTTATTTTCCTTTTTCATTTAATATTAAATTATTAAGAGAATTTGCTGGTGATTCAGTGGTTAGGACTCCTTGCTTCCACTACAGGGAGCATGAATTTGATCCCTGGTGGGGGAATTAAGATCTCATATGCCACAGAAAGCAGTCCAAAAAAAAAAAAAACCACAGACATTAAATTATCAAGATATTTTCTTGTCATGCTCTAAGTTCAATAAATATTTATTAAGCAACTACAACTTGCTACAGCAGCATGTTAATTCATTTGTAAGCAAAAAATTATAGAACAGTAACTGTTGTTCCATGATCCATAAGATCACAAGAGTTGGACACTACTGAGCACACACACACACATTTTATTCTTAGTAAATGTTGACGTATTGACAGAGATAAGTGACTTGTTAAATGTATATTGAATCATTAATAATGATTTTTATTAAACTCTGTTCTTATTAAACTTATACTATTACCTATTAGCCAATTAATTTAGTTGATATAAATATACAATTTATAAATAATTATTAAAGCTTCATAACTTAGATAAATAACAAATTATGATCAAAATTATCAATAGTAAGAAATTAACTAGAGAACTTATATAATTAAGACAAATTTGTAACTGAAGTATTATGCAATAAGAGGAATACTACTTTCAAGTTAAAATATGTTGTGTTAATAGCTTACTTGAATAGCTATTAATTGTATTAGTTTAATTTAATTATTTAACAGTCCCTCTTATTTGCACTCAGTTCTGTCTAGTTCTACCCAGAAATCATCCAAACTATGGTAGGCTTCATCACATCTGCACTCATGAAATCTGACACTGGAAATACAATATACTATCTCTTGTAAGCACACTGAACTGATCCATACCTCCTTTAGCTGACAAGAATTTCTGTCACAATACACATTTGAAATTGCTGAAATCTTTCTATGAAATCTTAGCTTTCTAGGAGAAGATCCAGTCCTTCTGTGATTTCATTTATCTCCCCAGCTTGTGGAATCTACATCATTTCAGGGGATCCTCAAATATTTGACCAAGTGTCAAATTTGCCACAGGTCTTTTGTTCCATGTAAAGTTATTCCATTTATTATGCACCGTTCTTCAAAAATAATGTAATTATACTCTTAGGAAAGTTGTGGTACATATGCCCAATGGAATACTATTCAGCTATATTAAAAAAAGAACACATCTGAGTCACTTCTAATGAGGTGGATGAAACTGGAGCCTATTATACAGAGTGAAGTAAGTTAGAAAGAAAAACACCAATACAGTATACTAACGCATATATATGGAATTTAAAAGGATGGTAAAGGTGAGCCTGCATGCAAGACAGCAAAAGAGACAGATATAAAGACAGACTTTTGGACTCTGTGGGAGAAGGCAAGGGTGGGATGATTTGAGAGAATAGCATTGAAACATGTGTATTACCATATATGAAATAGATGACTAGTCCAAGTTTGATGCATGAAACAGGGTGCTCAAAGCCAGTGCACTGGGACAAGCCAGAGGGATAGGATGGTGAGGGAGGTGTGAGGGAGGTTTGGGATGGCTATACACATGTACACCCGTGGCTGATTCATGTCAATATATGGCAAAAAAACACCAAAATATTGTAAATTAATTAGCCTCCAATTAAAAAAATATAGTTATAGATATATAAAACATTTCTTGCTAAGTGTTCCTATAGCAAAAAAAAAAAAAAAAGTGGGAATTTATATGCCAAAATATGGTCAGTGATTATTGTTTTCATGATAGGTTTAATTTTCTTCTAGTTCCTCTGTATTTTCTAAATTTTTGACAATGTTCATGTATTCTTACATAAACTGTATTCCTACATGTAACACTACAATGTTTCTTCATTTCTGTAATATATATATATATTACTTTCACAAAGTAAATATAAATATATGTGAAAAATAAAAAACATGTTTTTGATTCAAATAAAAAAAAACTATTTTCAGGCTCAGGCTGTCTTATCTTGACTTTGTAAAAGTGATACCAATATAAAATATTAAACTAAAAAAATACAAAAAAAAAAAAAAAACCAAGATGCCCATCAGCAGAAGAAGATTAGGACAAAGATGGATTTTTTACTTAATAACAAAAATTATTCTAGGCAAATTTCCTAAGATTCTGTTAAAATGAATTCACAGTAACGAAAGGGTGAGTTAAAATTGAGTAGCAAAGCAACTTAAACATATGCATTGCTTGAGAAGACCTTAGTTTGCCTAAAAGAAATGGCCTTTAATTTTCTTTCAATAGCAGAACTATTTTAAGATCAGAATCTCTTACATATTCATATTTATTTTTGTGGTCGTTTTCAGTAACTGTCACTCTATCAAGTGAAGTAGCTGGAAATAGTTTTATCTTTTCCTACATATTTAGCATTAATTTCCATCCATGATTATATGTAATGCAAAGTTGTTCCAAGAGGATTGTGAAAGTTAAATTCAATTAATCTCACAAAAGCTCAGCAATAAGGGAATTTTAGATGCTACTGACAATGGGGTTTCCTAGTGACACTAATTTGATAGGTGATATAACAGATCTATGGCATAGACTACACTAACCAGCAATGATGTCTGCTTCCTGGTTTTCATGATTTTGTCTGATCCTCTCTTTGTGAGTGTGATTGGCTTCTATGACCTGTTTCTGACTCATACAATATGAGAGGATGGTGAGGGGGCAAAGGTGAGGGGACAATGGTGAGGGGGCAATGGTGAGGGGATGGCTCTGCCATATTTAGGTTCCATTTTAGAGCAAAGGTGAAAACGTGAAAGAATGTTACTCCTGTCGTCATGCTACATGATTCTCCACCTCAGTAAAGCTGTTCTTTCTCTCTGTTGGCCTTAAAGAAGCAAGCAGACACATTGTGAATTGCCTATGGTGAGGTTTCCATGGCAAAGCACCATGGGCTGTCTATAGGAGCTGAAGATTCAAGTTGTACAGCCATAAGGAAATGAATTCAGATAGCAACCAGATAGAACTGGGAAGGGGACTTTTTTCCCCTCTCAGCCTCCAAATGATACTGTAGCTTAAGTGACACTTCTACTATGAGACCTTTAGCAGAGGACACAGCTAATATGTGTCCAGAATCCTGACTCATGGAAATTTTGAGATAATAAATGTTCATAGTTTTAAGCCATTAAAATTTTTTAAAATTTTTTAAAAGCCACTTCTAAGTGACTAAACAGAAGTAAAATGTGACTCATATATTTTAATTTAAAAACAGTACAAAGTAAAAGGGAAATTTAATTTTAGTAATAAATATTATTTGTACACTACCTTTAATATATATATTAAATGTCTATACACACTTAATATATATATATGAAATATATACCTTTATATGTAAACATATACCTTTAATATATATATATATATTAAAAAACAGAGACATTACTTTGCCAACAAAAGTCCATCTAGTCAAGGCTATGGTTTTTCCAGTAGTCATTTATGAATGTGAGAGTTGAACTATAAAGAAAGCTAAGTGGCAAAGAATTGATGCTTTTGAACTGTGGTGTTGGAGAAGACTCTTGAGAGTCCCTTGGACTGCAAGGAGATCAGCCAGTCCATTCTAAAGGAGATCAGTCCTGGGTGTTTATTGGAGGGACTGATGTTGAAGCTGAAACCCCAATACTTTGGCCACTTGATGCGGAGAGCTGATTCATTGGAAAAGACCCTGATGCTGGGAAAGATTGAGGGCAGGAAGAGAAGGGGATGACAGAGGATGAGATGGTTGGATGGCATCACCGACTCAATGGACATGGGTTTGGGTGGACTCCAGAAGTTGGTGATGGACAGGGAGGCCTGGCATGCTGCGGTTCATGGGGTGGCAAAGAGTCAGACACGACTAAGCAACTGAACTGAACTGTTCACAAATTGTACTTTGAGAAAGTAATGGTGATAGAAGTCAATAGGGACTAGGTGGGGTAAGGAGTATAGTATGGTTTGTGTTAATATCTAAAATTCATATAGATGTAATATAACCCAGATTCTTATCACAAAAGATAAAATTTTGTTCCTAATACCTTACTCCTGGAAAATATAAAAAAGAAAGAAGCAAATTCCAAAGAGGAGACCATGCCCATATCTCATGCAGAAAAATAACATTGTGCTTTAAGTCAACCCATCCTTATAAGAAATACATTAGCAGAGAGGAAATATGAGCTTTGCCTAGTATTTGGAATGTCCACACAAACCAAGGAAGGCATTTTTAGAGCCCACACTCACAAGAAGGGAGCCAATACAATCAATTTGGAAGTGGATGGACCCAGACTCTTCTGAAAGTTGCCTTGGGTATTATTTAAAACATATGGGATATGCAGTAACTGTATTAACTAAATCACTCTATTTCAAGGGCAATCTGGCCTCCTTGGCAATATGCCATCCAACTCAAGGGACTCTCAAGAGTCTTCTCCAATACAACACTTCAAAAACATCAATTCTTCGGTGCTCAGCCTTCTTCACAGTCCAACTCTCACATCCATACATGACCACAGGTAAAACCATACATAGCCTTGACTAGACGAACCTTAATCTGTAAAGTAATGTCTCTGCTTTTCAATATGCTATCTAGGTTGGTCATAACTTTTCTTCCAAGGAGTAAGTGTCTTTTAATTTCATGGCTGCAGTCACCATCTGCAGTGATTTCGGAGCCCCCCAAAATAACGTTGACACTGTTTCCACTGTTTCTCCATCTATTTCCCATGAAGTGATGGGACCGGATGCCATGACCTTCGTTTTCTGAATGTTGAGCTTTAAGCCAACTTTTTCACTCTCCTCCTTCACTTTCATCAAGAGGCTTTTTAGCTCCTCTTCACCTTCTGCCATAAGGGTGGTGTCATCTGCATATCTGAGGTTATGGATATTTCTCCCAGCAATCTTGATTCCAGCTTGTGTTTCTTCCAGTCCAGCATTTCTCATGATGGACTCTGCATATAAGTTAAATAAGCATGGTGACAATATATAGCCTTGACATACTCCTTTTCCTATTTGGAACCAGTCTGTTGTCCCATGTCCAGTTCTAACTGTTGCTTCCTGACCTGCATATAGATTTCTCAAGAGGTAGGTTAGGTGGTCTGGTATTCCCGTCTCTTTCAGAATTGTCCAGTTTCTTGTGATCCACACAGTCAAAGGCTTTGGCATAGTCAATAAAGCAGAAATAGACCCACCTGTATACTAGGCATCAGCAGAAATTTTACCCCTTCCCTGTCCAGACACTGCAGAGACCATTATAGGAATATGGGTGGGGGCCTTTACAGGAGCTACGTATTCTGCATGATCTAGTAACAGCTGCATTTCTGGAGATATGCAAGTGGACATGGTGCACCTTTGTTGCAATAGACAGTCACTTAGTCAAAGTGAGAGTTTGAGCTATGACAGAGGTGGGTGGAACATATTTGTAATCCATCCTTTGATAGGAAGGGAAGTTCTTAAAAGGACATGGTTTTTCCTTGGTGAGAGGCTCTATCTATAGGAACACTGTGTGCATTGCTAGGAGCTGTTGTTCTATGGAGTTATACCCACTCTACCCCATAGGTTATAAAAAGGAGGTTTAATGTATGGTTGTGTTTAATGATTATCCAGTCCTATTTTACCAAATTTCATCCTGCCCAGTTCTTCACTTGAGTTACTTTTTTTTTTTTTCCCCTCTTTGACATAAAGGGCAAATTTCACTGCTTTGAAATTTGGATAATCCTTTCTTATATCAATATTTTTAATATGAATTTATTTTAAAGAGAGTGAAGTGGGAGAAATAATGAGATGTTATATCAGAAGAATCATACTTTAAAATTTCAGAGGCTGAAAAGCTGGACAGTAAATTTGAAAGAATTTTGAACTTACAGACTGTAAATTTCTGAAGCATTGGTCAGAATACTGTAAGCTGTCAACAGAGATCTCTCTTTTGATTATACTAAAGTCAGAGATTCTGTTTAGTTCCCTAAACAAACAAACCAAAAAATAAAATCAGTGGAAATGGCAATTTTTCCCCCTTCAAGTAGTTATTCTATTCTCATTAGTTCTTTAGATACCAGAAGAATAGAACTGCACAAAATCAGAAAAATGTTTAGATTTTCTAAACCAGTTAAATATAAGTGGAGCAGACAAATGAAAAAGGAAACTTTTGCATATCTCCTTATTTGTTTCTGCATCATGATGAATATTGAGAGAAAAAAGATTATATGTATAATATTTTGTCTCTAAGACAAGGTATTTCTTCCAACTTGAACAGAAGAAATTTTTGTGATAGTACATTTATAGAAGTTTATAAAATTTTTAAATTTTATAATTAAAGGCAAGTATTAATAATATGAATATTTTAAAATATTTAAAAATAAAATTTATTTCTCAAATCATACTTTAATACTTATTTTAAACATATAAGTTTTATAAATTGCCAACATCCACTGGATCTTTGAAAAAGCAAGAGAGTTCCAGAAAAACATCTATCTCGAATTTATTGACTAAGATAAAGACTTTGACTATGTGAATCACAGTAAACTGTGAAAAATTTTGAAAGAGATGGGAATACCAGATCACCTGGCCTGTCTCCAGAGAAATCTATATGTAGGTCAGGAAGCAACAGTTAGAATTGGACATGGAACAACGGACTGGTTAAAATAGGCAAAGGAGTATGTCAAGGCTGTATATTGTCACCATGCTTATTTAAATTCTATGCAGAGTGCATCATGAGAAATGCTGGGCTGGAGGAAGCACAAGCTAGAATCAAGATTCCCAGGAGAAACAGCAATAACCTCAGATATGCAGATGACACCACCCTTATGGCAGAAAGTGAAGAGGAACTAAAAGCCTCTTGATGAAAGTGAAAGAGGAGAGTGAAAAAGTTGGCTTGAAGTTCAATATTCAGAAAACTAAGATCATAGCAAAAAGTCCCATCATTTCATGGCAAATAGATGGGAAAACACTGGAAACAGTGGCCTACTTTATTTTAGGGGTCTCCAAAATCACTGCAGATGGTGACTGTAGCCATGAAATTAACAGACGCTTGCCCCTTGGAAGGAAAGTTATGACCAACTTAGACAGCATATTAAAAAGCAGAGACATTACTTTGCCAACAAAGGTCTGTCTAGTGAAGGCTATGGTTTTTCCAGTAATCAGGTATGAATGCGAGAGCTGGATGATAAAGAAAGCTGAGCACCAAAGTATTGATGCTTTTGAACTGTAGTGTTGGAGAAGACTGTTAAGAGTCCCTTGGACTACAAGGAGATCCAACCAGTCCATCCCAAAGGAGATTAGTCCTGGGTGTTCATTGGAAGAACTAATGTTGAAGCTGAAACCCCAATACTTTGGCCACCTGATGCAAAGAGCTTAGAATACATGTAAGAATTAAAGTTTTTAAAATTTAAAAAATAAAAAACTAAAAAAAAAAAAAAAAAAAAAAAGACCCTGATGCTGGGAAAGATTGAGGACAGGAGGAGAAAGGGACGACAGAGGATGAGATTGTTGGATGGCATCACCGACTCAATGGACATGAGTTTGGGTAGACTCCAGGAGCTGGTGATGGACAGGGAGGCCTGGCGTGCTGCAGTTCATGGGGTCGCAAAGAGTTAGACACGACTGAGCGACTGAAGTGAACCGAACTGAAAATTAGGTAAAAAATTGACTTAAGTATTGTTTCAGAAATTTGGAATCATAATTCAGTAAACTCTAGAATTTATTAACATATTTTGTCTCATGATTCTTCTACCTATATTAATTTTTCTACCTATATTCTTCTACCTATATTAAATATTTATTGGATTTCAGTTCAGTTCAGTCACTCAGTTGTTTTCAACTCTTTGTGACCCAATGAACTGCAGCACGCCAGGCCTCCCTGTTCATCACCATCTCCCAGAGTTCACTCAACCTCATGTCCATCAAGTCTGTGATGCCATCCAGCCATCTCATCCTCTGTCGTCCCCTTCTCCTCCTGCCCCCAATCCCTCCCAGCATCAGAGTCTATCCCAATGAGTCAACACTTCGCATGAGGTGGCCAAAGTACTGGAATTTCAGCTTTAGAATCGTTCCTTCCAAAGAACACCCAGGACTGATTTCCTTTAGAATGGACTGGTTGGTTCTCCTTGCAGTCCAAGGGACTCTCAAGAGTCTTCTCCAACACCACAGTTCAAAAGCATCAATTCTTCGGCGCTCAGCTTTCTTCACAGTCCAACTGTCATATCCATACATGTCTACTTAACCTCCAAACTCACCCTGCTTTATATACCCTTTTTTTTTTTTCCTATGAAAAGGAAAATATGACTCATAAAATAATGAATAAGTTTATAGTGAATTTCAACTGGGTCATGAAAGCAGGCTGAATGTGAATGGCTTGAGTATAGGAAGTAAAGAATTTCTAAGGTAAATTTAGTTTAAGCAATAGAGAATCAGCATAAGAGATAGCAGAGGCTAGCAGGGGTTAACAGAGGACTTTTCAATTTAAGCAATCAAAAATCTTTAAACATACACACACAATAGACTGTGCTACATATTAAAGATATGTATGTTGGTGAAGAAACAATAATCAGTATGTTAAAAGTAACTTGAATCTACAGTTAAACGAAGAGTTAGCTAATGCTATGTTAGTACAGGATGTTACTGGATACAGAGAAGTGGCATTCCAGAGTTGCATGTACAAGGAAGAATTTCAAGAAGAAACATTTAAAATGAAGTCTGAACATCAATCAGGAGCTAGCCTGGAGAACAGAAAGGGAGGTAAGAGCATATTAATATGTTGAAGGTAAAATTAAAAGATGATAATTGAAAGAAGACTTTCCAGGTAACTTTTCTTTTCTTTCTTTCTTTCTTTCTTTTTTTTTTTTTTTAATCTAATTTTTCTAAATGAAGGATAATTGCTTTACAGAATTTTTTTGGTTTCTGCCAATCATCAACATGCATGTCCAAGTATCTATCTATAATGGGCTTTTAAATTTAGCTTAAGAAGTTTAGGATTTAGGGAGTTCCCTGGTGGCCTAGTGGTTAGGAATTCAGGCTTCACTGCCATAGTCTGAGTTTAATCCTTGGTCACACAACTGAGATCCCACAAGTTGTGTGACCAAATAGAAAAAAATAAAAGGAGAAGTTTAGAGTTTATTCTGAGGGAAACATGAGCTATCGGTATTTTTAAAAAGAAATGACTTGCAATATTATAACTTTGACATAGTAAGTGATAAAGTAAACTTTTTCAAATAGTAAAAACAAGATACATTAACAAAAGTATAAAATAAATCTATATCAAACAAATTTTAACTTATTAATCAGTGAAGGTAACAATAAGATACCATAACTGATTCTAGCAACTCTATTTTGGCATTCTTAACCATTTAGTTGGATGATCACCTTAGTCTTGCCCTTGGCCCACCTCAGAGAGTACTATTTCTCTTCCTACATTAGGATAATGCATGTCAAAATTCATTTGCTAATAGATAAAAAACTGGTAATTAGTTATTTGGCAAAAAGCATACATGCAAGATTAAGAGTTGGACATGATTAAAACTTCACTTGACGGTCAAGAATTTTTTGCATTGTTATTTATTTCAGCAAGTTAATATCATCCTTATTGAATTTATTAAATAGACTAGTCAAAACAAAGTCAGTCAAAAACTGAAGGTCAAACCCTGTAGAATCAATTAGCCCCAGAGGTTCTGGAAAAAACAGTCAGAAAGGGGCTCAGTATTCTTTTTTACACATATTCAAGTCTTTGATAATATTTCTGGGCATATTCAAGTAAAAACTGATGATAGACTGAGTAAATGCGGTAAGAAAAATAAAATTAAGCAGATTGACTTGAGACTGTCCAAAGGTATATTTAGCAAAGTTAATAAGATGAGGGACTAAATATCTCTTTAAGAAAATTAGAGATAATGAGGGAATATTTCATGCAAAGATGAGCACAATAGAGGACAGAAATGGTATGTACCTAACAGAAGCAGAGGATATTAAGAAGAGGTGGCAAGGATACACAAAAGAACTAAACAAAAAAGATCTCCATGACCCAGATAACCACGATGATGTGATCAATCATCTAGAGCCAGACACCCTGAATATGAAGTCAAGTGGGCCTTAGGAAGCATCACTACGAACAAAGCTAATGGAGGTGATGGAATGCCAGGGGAGCTATTTCAAATCCAAAAAGACAAGGATGTGAAAGTGCTGCACTCAATATACCAGCAAATTTGGAAAACTCAGCAGTGGCCATAGGACTGGAAAAGGTCTGTTTTCATTCCAATCCCAAAGAAAGGCAATGCCAAAGAATGTTCAAACCACCACACAGTTGTACTCACTTCACACGCTAGCAAAGTAATGCTCAAAATTCTCCAAGCCAGGTTTCAACAGAACGTGAACCATGGCCTTCCAGATGTTCATGCTGGATTTAGAAAAGGCAGAGGAACCAGAGATCAAATTGCCAACATCTGCTGGATCATCTAAAAAACAAGAGAATGCCAGAAAAATATCTAAACATCTACTTTTGCTTACTGATTACACCAAAGCCTTTGACTGTGTGGATCACAACAAACTGTGAAAAATTCTTCAAGAGATGGGAATGCCAGACCCCTGACCTGCCTCTTGAGAAATCTATATACAGGTCAAGAAGCAACAGTTAAAACTGGACATGGAACATCAGACTGGTTCCAAATAGGAAAAGGAGTATGCCAAAGCTGTATATACTCACCCTACTTATTTAACTTCTATGCAGAGTACATTATGTGAAATGCTGGGCTGGATGAAACACAAGTTGGAATCAAGATTTTCAGGAGAAACATTAATAACCTCAGATATGCAGATGACACCACCCTTATGGAAGAAATTGAAGAAGAACTAAAGAGCCTTTTGATGAATGTGAAAGATGAGAGTGAAAAGGTTGGCTTAAAGCTCAACATACAGAAAACTAAGATCATGGCACCCGATCCCATCACTTCATGGCAAATATGGAGAAACAGTGGAAACAGTGTTGGACTTTATTTTTTTGGACTCCAAAATCACTGCTGATGGTGACTGCAGCCATGAAGTTAAAAGATGCTTACTCGTTGGAAGGAAAATTATATCCAACCTAAACAGCATATTGAAAAGCAGAGACATCACTTTGTCAACAAAGGCCCATCTAGTCAAATCTATGGTTTTTCCAGTAGTCATGTATGGACATGAGAGTTGGACTGTAAAGAAAGCTGAGTGCAGAAGAATTGATGCTTTTGAACTATGGTATTGGAGAAGACTCTTGAGAGTCCCTTGGACTGCAACAAGATCCAACTAGTCAATCTTAAAGGAAATCAGTCCTGGATGTTCATTGGAAGGACTGATGCTGAAGCTGAAATTCCAATATTTTGGCCACCTGATGCATAGTACTGACTCATTGGAAAAGACCCTGATGCTGGGAAAGATTGAGGGTGGGAGTACAAGGGGATGACAGAGGATGAGATGGTTGGATGGTATAATCAATGCCATGGACATGAGTTTGAATAAACTCCTGGAGTAGGTGATGGACAGGGAGGTCTGGCATGCTGCAGTCCATGGCTTCATAAAGAGTCAGACATGACTGAGCAACTGAACTGAACTGAACCGATCTAAATGTGTTAGTTTTCTATATATACATACATGCTCAGATGCTCAGTTGTGTCTGACTACTTGTGACCCCATGGACTGTAGCACAACTGCAAGTCCCAGATGGCTGAAATTCATATGAAAGGAATTATTTCAGTGAGTTCTGACTTTTTCGTCTTCCCCCACGCAGAAAAGCTTTAAATTCATTAATTTGAGATATTTAGTTTTATTTAATTGACAGTGGTCTTTTGATGTTCTAACTACCTGGTCCTTATTGCAAGAACTCCTATATATCCCGGATCCTCTCTTACGTATTCTGAACTGTTGCTCAGAGCTATCTGAGAGGTTGGGTCCTGGGATTGAATCCTCAGTTTTGCCTGCCAAATAAAACATAATTTTAAGTTTTAGGTTGTGCTTTTATTTATTTTTTTAGTTGATATCACATTACTGAGAAAAGTTTTGGAAATTGGTAACATTTTTGCAAACTATTTCTACCTCAATAAGTTAGGAGAAGTGAGAGAATTTGAAAGAACTATGAAACAAATTTTTGAGTAGTATATTCAGTATCTTCTGACTGTTAATTTAAACAAAATATAAACATGTTCCAGTTTAAATGGTCACTTGAAGTAGTACTAAAATCAAAAGAATTTATGCCATGTCTGAAACTGACACAACACTATAAATCAATTGTACTTCAGTTTAAAAAATGATAAAGTTAAAGAAGTTGTGCCAGTGGCAATTTACCATAACTCTCAATATGCACTCATTTTTACCTGTGGCTGCAGATGGTAGAGGATAATTAAGAGGAAAATAGATTCATGAACAAGGAAATTTTGAGAACTGAAGATCCTCAAAAAGACATTGTATGACATAAATGCTAAAATATTGCTTGATAATTTCTTTATTTTAAATTTCTAGAAATGTCAATTACTTCTTAATTCATTCTCCTATCGCCATTCTATCCCATTCTAATTTCATGTCAGCTTAACAACTAACAGAATTTTTAGTTTGGTTTCAAAATAACACATCTGTTAAAGACATTCAGGTCAATTCAGTCACTCAGTCATATCTGACTCTTTGCGACCCCCATGAACTGCAGCATGCCAGGCCTCCCTGTCCATCACCAACTCCCGGAGTCCAACCAAACCCATGTCGATTGAGTCGGTGATGCCATCCAATGCTCTCATTCTCTGTCGTCCCTTTCTCCTCCTGCCCTCAATCCTTCCCAGCATCAGGGTCTTTTCAAATGAGTCAGCTCGTTGCATCAGGTGGCCAAAGTATTGGGGTTTCAGCTTCAACATCATTCCTTCCAGTGAACACCCAGGACTGATTTCCCTTAGGATAGACTGGTTGGATCTTCTTGTAGTCCAAGGGACTCTCAAGAGTCTTCTCCAACACCACAGCTCAAAAGCATCAATTCTTCAGGGTTCAGCTTTTTTATAGCTCAACTCTCACATTCACACATGACCACTGGATAAACCATAGCCTTGACTAGATGGACCTTTGTTGGCAACGTAATGTCTCTGCTTTTCAATATGCTGTCTAGGTTGGATATAACTTTCCTCCCAAGGAGTAAGCATATTTTAATTTCATGGCTGCAATCACCATCTGCAGTGATTTTGGAGCCCAGAAAAATGAAGTCAGCCACTATTTCCATTGTTTCCCCTTCTATTTGCCGTGAAGTGATGGGACTGGATGCCATGATCTTATTTTCTGAATGTTGAGCTTTAAGCAAGCTTTTTCACTCTCCTCTTTCACTTTCGTCTAGAGGCTCTTTAGTTCTTCACTTTCTGCCATAAGGGTGGTGTCATCTGCATATGTGAGATTATTGATATTTCTCCTGGTAATCTCGATTCCAGCTGGTGCTTCTTCCAGCCCAGCGATTCTCATGATATACTCTGCATATAAGTTAAATAAGCAAGGTGACAATGTTCAGCCTTGATATACTCCTCTTCCCATTTGGAACCAGTCTGTTGTTCCATGTACAGTTCTGACTGTTGCTTCCTGACCTGCATACAGATTTCTCAAGAGGCAGTCAGGTGGTCTGGTATTCCCACCTCTCTTAGAATTTTCCACAGTTTATTGTGATCCACACAGTCAAAGGCTTTGGCATAGTCAATAAAGTAGAAATAGATGTTTTTCTGGAACTCTCTTGCTTTTTCAGTGATCCAGGGGATGCTGGCAATTTGATCTCTGGTTCCTCTGCCTTTTCTAAAACCAGCTTGAACATCTGGAAGTTCACCGTTCACGTGTTGCTGAAGCCTGGCTTGGAGAATTTTAAGCATTATGTTACTAGCATGTGAGATGAGTGCAATTGTGGGGTAGTTTGAGCATTCTTTGTTATTGCCTTTCTTTGGGATTGGAATGGAAACTGACCTTTTCCAGTCCTGTGGCCACTGCTGAGTTCTCCAAATTTGTTGGCATGTTGAGTGCAGCGCTTTCACAGCATCATCTTTCAGGATTTGAAATAGCTCAACTGGAATTCCATCACCTCCGCTAGCTGTGATCATAGTTCTTCTTTGGCCCACTTGACTTCACATTCCAGGATGTCTGGCTCTAGGTGAATGATCACGCCATCGTGATTATCTGGATTGTGAAGATCTTTTTTGTGCAGTTGTTCTATGTATTCTTGCCACCCCTTCTCAATATCTTCTGCTTAAGGACGTCATTCAATTGATAGATTTGCACATCAACTACAGTGAAGTTTGATATTTAGTCCTACAAATGGAGTTGCCAATAAAAAACTCCATCTTCATAAATTAAATGTTGTGAATAAGGACTGACAACACTTCCCTTTTTTCCTCATTATCATAGTTTTAAGATGCTCAGCTTACATTTTGAAAAGATGTAAATGCTTCTTGGAGGTAAGGTGGGTAAAAAACCTGAAGAATTCTCTTTACAAGTCAACAATGTGAATGCCTTGCAAATTCCTAAGCTACACAAGCACAACAATTAGAAATAAATCAGGGGAGATAGTATTTTCATTACTCACAGCCCTCATACAGGCTTACCTGGTGGCTCAGCAGTAAAGAATTTGCCATGCAGGAAACATGGGTTTAATCCCTGGGTCAAGAAGATCCCTTGGAGGAGGAAAGGCAACCCACTCTAGTAGTCCTGCCTGGAAAATTCCATGGGCAGAGGTGGCTGGTGGGCTAAAGTCCCTAGTGTCACAGAGTTGGACAGGACTGAGTGAATCACACACACACAGCTTTCATAAGATCAACTTCGAAATACATTCAGCTTGAGACTCTAATGGAGAACAGCGATTCAAATTCTTAAGAGAGTATAGAGGAGAGCTGTAATATTTATCTGGGGAGGTCTGCTTTATGAGGAAAAGTCTTTAAGAAATTAAACTGATTCCAAGAAAAAATGTGGTAAGCATATTTAATGATGAACACAGAAGGTAAGAAAGTTTAGGTAAAACATGAAGAAGTATATAACTGAGAAACACATGTTCAGACTAAAGTTCAGTATAAATATATCTGAGAAAAATAAAAATGAAAAACAATTCTTTTTTTTTTCTTTCTTTTTCTTTTTTTTTTTTTTACTTCACAACACTGTATTGGTTCTGCCATACATCAACATGAATCTGCCACAGGTATACACGTGTTCCCCATCCTGAACACCCCTCCCTCCCCACTCCCCATACCACCCCTCCAGGTCATCCCAGTGCACCAGCCCCAAGCATCCAGTATCATGCATTGAACCTGGACAGGCGATTCGTTTCATATTTGATATTATACATGTTTCAATGCCATTCTCCCAAATCATCCCACTCTCTCCCTCTCCCACAGAGTCCAAAAGACTGTTTTATACATCTGTGTCTCTTTTGCTGTTTCACATACAGGGTTAACATTACCATCTTTCTAAATACCATATATATGCATTAGTATACTGTATTGGTATTTTTCTTTCTGGCTTACTTCACTCTGTATAACAATTCTCTTTTCTATCACACAAATTTGCAAAATTATTTATTTTGCAGAATACTTTTCAACATTTTTACTTATGAGTATTACATACACTAAAACACTTTTAATTTTGTAATAATGAAGATGGTAAAATTATACAAAATAATACTAAGTATACAAGAAATATCACATAAATATCAATATATATGATCCTTTTGCTATTTAAATATGTTTTATAAAATTTTACACAATTTAGCATAATAATGACTAAATAGTTAACATTAACATGTGGGTAAACAAACAACATGACAAAATATATTATTAAAGAGAAGATTGAAGGCACCAAATGTCCTCTCTTTTGCCCAGGATATGAAACCTAGACTTAATACCTAACTTAATTGCAATTTCTACTTTCCCTAAAAACTATACTCTTAATTGACCAGTGTGGACTTCTCTAGTCAGCACCAGTGAAGTAGTCTGTCACTATTGCCCAAAGAAAGAAGAGGCTATCTGAATAATAAAATCCATTCCACAACTTTCCACTCAAAAAAAAAGAATAAATAAATAAATTCCTGGCTTAAAAATAAGCCTATTGTTTCTTTTGCTCATCTCACTTTTGTTCCACCCTCCTGCTTATAATGGGGCTTCCCTTGTGGCTCAGAGCTGGTAAAGAATCCGCCTGCAATGCAGGAGACCTGGGTTCAGTCTCTGGGTTGGGAAGATCCCCTGGAGGAGGGAAAGGCTACTCACTTCAGTATTCTGGCCTGGAGAGTTCCATGAACTGTATAGTCCACGAGGTTGTAAAGAGTTAGATGCAACTAAGTGACTTTCACTTTCACTTACCTGTAATAACCTTGGAGCACTGTTCCTGTTCCTAGAAAGGATGCTGATGGATTCATGAAAGATTGAGTAAAGCCAACTGAGATCTTTAAATTTACTTAGTTTAATTTTGTTTTTAATATAATATCAAGATATTTAAAAGTTAAACAATGGAAATTTTCTGGAATCAAGTCTAATGCCAAACAATTCCAACAGCAAAACACTGTAGGAGAGGGAAGAAAAATAATTTTTCTCTACCCTTCTAAGAATCTTGATTGAGGTCTACCTTATAATAAAGACAGCTTAACAAGGGAAAAACAGAAGTTTATATACACTTTCTCTGTGCATGGGGGATATCCAGGAAAACAGTAATTCCTGAAACTGAGCAGCACCCTGCAGGGCCTTCTCAGGTACAAAAGCCCCTCTAAGTTCTCCGTTTATTGTTTGTAGGAAAACAACAACAACAACAACAACAAATTTAGTCTCCTAGACCTTCCCTAAGTTCCAAATAGCAAGCATGGTTAGTCAATCAAGAAAAGTAGTGATAATTTAAACAGTGCGGCCATGCCTGCTAAGTCACTTCAGATGTGTCCAACTCTTTGCGAACCTGTGGATTGTATCCTGCCAGGCTCCTTTGTCTACTGAAGTCTCTAGGCAGGATTATTGGAGTGGGTTCCCATGCCCTCCTTCAGGGGTTTTTCCTGACCCAGGGATTGAATCCATGCCTTTTATGTTTCTTGCATAGGCAAGTGGGTTCTTTACTCCTAGTGCTGCCTAGGAAGCCAAATTTAGACAGTAGTTCCCTCATAAAACATTACTAGTTCCTCCTTGAAGGATATTTACAACAATATGATATGTACCTTTAACTTGTTCTGCAGAGATTAGTATACCACTCAGATAAAAGATAGTGACTATGGGCTGACCACAAGCAGTAAACTCCAGAATGGTTGGAACCAGATGGTTGATTATTAAGAATCAGAAACACCACTCTGTTGCCTCAGCACTAATCAAACAGAAGAAAGTCCACAAGTTGATCACATACCCTGCAACGCTCACCCTAATATTGTCTTTAAAAACCTTTCCCTAGAGAGGGTGGGATGAATTGAGAGAGTAGCCCATGTGTAAAATATATAGCTAATGGGAAATTGCTGAATAGTGTAGGATGCTCAGCATGATGCTTTGTGACAACCTAGAAGGGAGATTCAAGGGCGGCGGGGGGATAATATATGTATATCTATGGCTGATTCATGATGACATATGGCAGAAACCAACACAATATTGTAAATCAATTATCCTCAAATATAGAAGGAAAAAAAAAAACAACAAAACCTTTTTTTAAAAGCCATTGGGTGTTTGGGTCTTTTGAACATGAGCTGCTCACTCTTCTTGTTTGGCACCTTGCAATAAACACGTACTTTCCTTTACCACGATTCATGGTCAGTAGACTGGCTTTGCTGTATGGTGGGTGAGTGAACCCAAGTTTGGTTAAGTAACACTCCTGAAATCATCCAAGCTACCACTTTAAATAACATCTCCAGATAAAAGAAAAGAAGATGTTGAAGTGTGTGTGTGTGTGTGTGTGTGTGTGTTTGCTAGGGTTATGAAACGTTTTTAGTCAAATCACAGTAAACTAGGATATGGTTGTTATGCAGATTTAAATCTTTGCCCTTTCCACTGTCAAGAATTTCTATCCTCTCTGCCTAGTTTTGCTGAAGGAAGGGGGGCATTTTCCAGACCCTGAGAGTGGGCGCTTGTCTAATACATGGAAATGAATTATCTGAGGAGACACACGTGCTGACAGTGCAAGAGACTTAGGAATGCCGGGGTGGAGAACCAGAAAGTAAAGGAACCCAGGAAGACTGCTCTGTCATGTGGCTTGCAGTCTTGGTTTTTATGGTGATAAGATTAGTTTCTCTGTTGTCTTTGGCTGATTGTTTTGACCCAGGGTCCTTCCTGGTGGTGCACACCAAGATTCATGACAGCAAGAAAGATTCCCCTGGGAGGTGGTAGGACCCTGTGGCATCTCCTTTTGACCTTTCCCAAACTCTCCCAATTGGCAGTGGCTTATTAGTTTCATGTTCCTTACCAAGACCCCCTGTTGTAAAATAATTCAGGCAAATGGTTAATATGGTGCCTGGCCAGGAAGGGCAGTTTCAGTCAATGTTTCCCTTAACAGTATAAAAAGGGAGAGCCCTTTACAAAAAGAGATTTTCCTCTTAAATGTAAATGCTTCTTTAAAAGGGCAACTTCTGCTGGGTTTTTAGAACTTCACCTGAGTCTGTTGTCTCTTAAAAACAATTCTTATACCAAAGAGACATATTTTGGGGTAGTAAATTCTGCTCCTCTTCAACACATACTTCATATTTGATCAGAATAACAAAATTATCTTCTTGATATGAAAACCATTAAGAAGAATTGTAGCTGTGTAGAAAAAATGCAAAAAGTTTATAAATGATAGAGAATTTAATACAAAAGTGAAAAATACTATTTTTAAAAGTCATTGTATATGAAATGAGGTGACTTTGAAATGGGGGAGGAGGAAGCAGGGCACAACATTTTAAAAAATGAAATAGACCAAGGATACAATGTAAACTGATTAGAACCAGATGACTCCAAGATGGTGGACAAGTGGATATCCACTGGATGTATTGATGTGTTACACAATGAACCTCATTATAGGCTCATTGTGTAACACATCAGCAAACTAAATGAAACACCCCCAGACACCATGACAGTTGCAAAGCTGATTATAAAGGTCAAAAAATGGTCAGTGGCCCTTTTCCTGGAAATCCCCATCCCTTCCCCAAAATAGTCGGAATAACCTTCCCACTCATTAGCCTATGAAATTACCCACCCCTATAAAAGCAGACAACTCCCATACTCTTTGCAGCTTTTGCCTTCTCTAATGGCTAATACTATCTGTGGAGTGTGTTTCTCCCTAAATAAATCCACTTCTTACTTTAAATTCTTTCTGCGATGAGACATCAGAAGATGATCTTCAATAAGTCCTGAGATAAGATGTGTTGTTGTTGTTGTTCAGTGACTCAGTCATATCTAACTGTTTGTGACCCCATGAACTGTAGCACACCAAGCTTCCCTGTCCTTCACTATCTCCCAGAGTTTGCTCAAACTCATTTCCTTTGAGTTGGTGATGCCATCCAACCATCTCATCCTCTGTCGCCCCCTTCTCCTTTTGCCTTTAATCTTTCCCAGTATCAGGGTCTTTTCCAATGAGTCAGTTCTTGGCATCAGGTGGCCAAAGGATTGGAGCTTCAGCTTCAGCATCAGTCCTTACAATGAATATTTCAGGTTGATTTCCTTTAGGATTGATTGGTTTGATATCCTTGCTGTTCAAGGGACTCTCAACAATCTTGTTCATAGTAAATCTTCCTAAGATACACTTGACATTACACTCCAGGATGTCTGGTTCTAGATGAACACACCATCATGGTTATCTGGGTCATTATGACCTTTTTTGTACAGTTCTGTGTATTTTGCCACCTCTTCTGAATCTCTTCTGCTTCTGTTAGGTCCATACCATTTCTTTCCTTTATTGTGCCCATCTTTGCATGAAATGTTTACTTGGTATCGCTAACTTTCTTGAAGAGGTCTCTAGTCTTCCCCATTCTATTGTTTTCCTGTACTTCTTTGCATTTTTCACTTAAGAAGATTTTCTTATCTCTCCTTGCTATTCTTCAGAAGTCTCTATTTTTCCTTTTCTCCTTTGCTTTCACTTCTCTTCTTTCCTCAGCCATTTGTAAGGCCTCCTTAGACAACCATTTTACCTTCTTATATTTCTTTTTCTTGGGGATGATCTTGATCACTGCCTGCTGTAAAATGTTTTGAACCTCCATCCATAGTTCTTCAGGCACTTTATCAGATCTGATACCTTGAATCTATTGGTCACTTCCACTGTATAATCATAAGTGATTTTATTTAGGTCATACCTGAATGAACTAGTAGTTTTCCCTACTTTTTTCAACCAAAGTCTGAATTTTGCAATGAGACCAGGTATGATCTCAGTTTAAAGACTGTGGGTGTAAGTCCCAATCTGACTTATGTGGTTTCATCTTTATATACATTAAACAAACATCTTACAGAAACAGGAATATATCAAGATTTTAAAAAATACAAAGAATTGTCAAAAATTAATTTCAATTATGATATACTGCATTTTTTTACAAATAAATTAGTAGAGTCAGAATTATAATAGTAAAATTATAAACAGTTGAGGATAATCACAGAACTTAGGAAAGACAAAAACGTGCAGAGTTTACTCTTGTGGAAGTCTTCAGCATCTCTCCATTATAAAAGATAATAAGCCTTCATAAGTGTGCTGAGTAAAGAGAGATTTTTTTTTGGGGGGGGGGATTTCTTTCCTGGATATACTCCTCTGTGTTTATTGCATGTGTTTTCACTTCCAACACTCATCACTAATCTTGGCCTGCTTTAAGACTTGTCCTTAAGTATCAGAATACTATAAGTTTCTTTCTATGAATGACTGTTTTCCATGATTATGCTCTTCATATTTATACCTGTTTATTGGATAATGAAAATGGTCAATTGATGTTTAAAAATGACGTCCTTCATTTCTTGTAACCTGAGTTTTGATGTCTTTTTTTTCTTGGTGGAAGCATTCTGTTTGTGAGAACAGCATGTTCTGCTGCTGCTTACAACAAGAAAAGATAGTGTTTTCTTGATGGGAAGACCATTCTCTAATTAGAGAATAAACTGAGATGAATGAACCATTATATTACATGGTATAGTGTATTACTTTATATGCATTAAACGATGGAAATTACAGATTATCCTTTATATATCAGTAAAGTGAACATAGTAAATTCTCAATGAATGCTATTGCTATTATGTTTTTATTATTATTCTACAGTAATGTTTTACTAGGAAAAACGTGGGTGATGTGTTCTCTTTAGGGAATAAACTCTTCAATAGCAGATACTATATATTTTTCTTTTTAAAAATGGTGTAGTTCAGGGACCACATTCTTGTCATCATAATGCACATACATTTCTTCTGTAGTCGTTTTTTTTTTTTTTTTTTTTTTTATCCCCGCTTCTGACACCTCCCCTCCAAAGGCAGGTGCTCTAAAATATTTAATATATGTTCTTAACTTATATATATCTTTGTAAAATAAGTAGTGATCATTTGCATTTTTGTATGTTTACAAATAATGCTAAGGCCTTGAATTATTTTTTCCTATTTTACACATTCAGCAATTTGAGCTCTCTGTTGCTGCATATCTATTGATGATTATTGTTACATTGTCTCCATCACATGAATTCAGCACATTTCTTCTAACCATTCCTCTGCTAATGGATACCTGCTGCTGCTGCTGCTGCTAAGTCACTTCAGTTGTGTCCGACTCTGAGATCCCATAGATGGAATCCCACCCAGGCTCCCCCATCCCTGGGATTCTCCAGGCAAGAGTACTGGAGTGGGTTGCCATTTCCTTCTCCAATGCATGAAAGTGAAAAGTGAAAAGTCACTCAGTCGTGTCCGACTCTTAGCAACCCCATGGTCTGCAGCCCACCAGGCTCTGCCACCCATGGGATTTTCCAGGCAAGAGTACTGGAGTGGGGTGCCATTGCCTTCTCCAATGGAAACCTAGTTATCTCCAGAGACATTGAAAATAACTTCTTAATCAGTGATGCTCTTCTCTTAACAGAAATCTTTATTTGGATAAAATTCAACATAATTTTAATCTTATAAAGGTCTATTCTTTTGGTAATGTTTTTTTATTAATGTATACAAATATTTTTCTTCTTTATTATTTTTATTAATTAGTCTTAATCCTCCTTTATAAATGGTTTAATATCTAGGCCTGGGCTTATTGCCTTTCTCCATAGAAATTTAGTTGTCCCAGTTCCATCTACTAACAATCTGGCATTTCCCCTGTATTACACCATAGTTATCGTATATCAAGTACTCATATAGACATGGGATTGCCTCTTCACATTATTATTATTATTATTATTATTATTATTATTATTGCATTGATCTGAGGCATTGATTTGACTGATTGCATTGATTGATTTCAAGAAATTGATTGATTTTATTTCTATAAATTTTTAATATAATGCTATATTAAGGTAATCTTCTTTCTGTTATCTTCTTTGTCAAAGTCTAATAGCTCTTACCTTGTATTATGCTATTTAAATATGAGAGTGGTTATAGAACACATAAAAAATTCAAGCTGATATTTTTCATTGAGGGGGGTTTAATTGTGTAATATTATATAATGATCCAGTTAATTCAAATATCTCATGTCCCTTAATACAATTAAATTTTTTCTATAAAGATATTTTCAATGCTTTTCAGGTTGATTACTGTATACTCATAATTTGCCTTAAGAGTGAATAAAAAGTCAACTTCTATTTCAGCAGTTTTGATATAGGCAAGTTTAACTTTAAATCCTGAATGTGCAAGAATTTATTGACTTTCTCATTCTGGTTACAAGATTTTTGTTTCCCCATTCTATTGTATTTTACTAAAGGAATAATTACAAAATCCATATGTAATGACATTTTATTCTTTTTTTCTAATATTTACATATCTGATTCTTTTTTATATATCACATTGGTAGCAGCTTCCAATATTGAACTAAACGGTAGACACAATAATGAGCACCTTTATGGTTCATTTATTCTTAAAGATAACATATCTAAAGATTTTCCAACAGGTATATAAGCATTTTTATTTTAATTATCTTGTTTAAGTATTCTTTTTAATTTTTACCCATAAATAGGGTTGAATTATGTAATTTTAAAAATCTTGTCTGTTATAAGTCTTTCTTTATTAACATGATGTATAGCATTCCTATATATTTTAACTTGTAACTCTTTTTACCTACATTATGTAGGCAGCATTTGATTAGAATTCATTTTTAATAAAGTATTAGATTCAATTAAGTAATATTTTCTTCAGACATTTAAAATTTATGTTTCTATGTAAATTAGAACAACAATATTTTCTTATGATGGTGTTATTAATATCAAGAATATGTTAGACTCATAAGACTATTAAGCCTTTTTCTCTTTTTATCTGATTGCTGGTATACTTTGTATAAGGAAGAATTGCTGATTCCTTTAAATAATTGGTAAAAACAAACAAACAAACAAAATTGATTTTGTTTTAGGATTTTAGGATAGGACGGAATAAGTCCCTACTTGGTGTGAATACAAGTAGCCATATTTGAAATATGTTTTTTTTTTTTTTTAATTTTAAAATCTTTAATTCTTACATGCATTCCCAAACATGAACCCCCCTCCCACCTCCCTCCCCATAACATCTTTCTGGGTCCATTTGGTCTGTTTCCTTTTTTCTTAATACACTGTGTTGTGTTATATTTGAGAATTTTTATTATATTTGAGAAGAGTTTATTATTATTTTACTAGTGCCAGGAAATGCTCTAATCACATTACAAACATTAAGTGACTTAATCCTCACAATAGTATACACCATTATTGTCAGAGAGGTTAATAAATTTGTTCAAGGTCACACAGCTAATAAAGAGGGCGGCATAGCTAACCAGTTAATTTGGATTCAGATAGTGAATGGTCTCTGACTGTAGCCATTGCCCTAAAAGTTACCTCCTTATAAATAAGATTTTAAAGAACTGTGAATGTTTATTCATTTAAAATCTTGGTCTCAGTATCTAATTTCATTTTTATTTGTAGATTGCCTCTAAGTCATCTTCCAGAACTACTCATTTTTTCCATGTCTATCATATCTACAACTTTCTTTACCTTCTGCATCTGCATATAGAACTACTATGCAGATGAGGGAATAGTTCTACACAAGCATGGTTTAGTCATATGTATGAGGAATTGTGTAGAACATAGAATGCTGCTGCTAAATCACTTCAGTTGTGTCTGACTCTGTGTGACCCCATAGACAGCAGCCACCAGGCTCCTCCATCCCTGGGATTCTCCAAGCAAGAACACAAGAGTGGGTTGCCATTTCCTTCTCCAATGCATGAAAGTGAAAAGTGAAAAGGAAGTCGCTCAGTTGTGTCCAACTCTTAGCGACCCCATGGACTGCAGCCTACCAGGCTCCTTCATCCATAGGATTTTCCAGGCAAGAGTACTGGAGTGGGGTGCCAGTGGCTTCTCCAGAACATAGGATAAAAGGAGTCAAATGCTCACGATATCCCATCACCATGCTTAAACCAATCTGAATATGACAGGGCACACCGTCTGGTCTAGTCCAGTCTCCCCACTAGACTGTATGGACTTGACCTTCCCTGAACTTCAGCTTTCTCACTTGTAAGGGAAGGTTAATAATATCACCTATTGCACAGAGCTTATGTTAGAATTAACAAACCAGTACAGCCAAAAGCTAACAAGACAATAGCTAACTAGTATACTCTGCTTGTGTTAGTCACTCAGTTGTGTCTGACTCTTTGCATTCCATGGACTGTAGCCCACCAGGTTCCTCTGTCTATGGAATTCTCCAGGCACGAATACTAGAGTGGGTTTCCATTCTCTTCTCCAGGGGATCTTCCCAACCCAGGGATACAACCCAGGTCTCCTGTTTTGTAGGCAGACTGTTTACCATCTAAGCCACCAGGGAAGCCCTATACACTGTCTAAGTATTTCATATTTTCCATAAGACAAATATCATTTTGATACTGCTTTAAAAGATATTTAAGTGAACACCTTTTTAATATAATTGGGTGTTGGTGTCATCAGAGTTTGGTAAAAGTGTGATGCGATGTTTGTGTGTGTGTGTGTGTGTGTGCGTGTGTGTATGCAATGCTCTACCCAATATCCAGCATCACCAGCTCTCATAGCACCCAAAAACTCAATAACATTGCATGTGTCAGGGAATTAAAAAAAAATTACCATTATTCTTATCTATGTATTCGGATGTGATAATAGGACCATAACAAAGGCTGAGCACAAAAGAATTTATGATTTTGTATTATGGTTTTGGAGAAGACTTTGAGAACTCCTTGGACAGAAATGATATCAAACTTGTAAAAAAAAAACCCTGAATATTCATTGGAAGGGCTGATGCTGACATCAGCTGACATGTTGTGTGATGCCACAACAAACTCTGGAAAATTATTAAAGAGATGGGACTACCAGACCACCTGACCTGCCTCCTAAGAAATCTGTATGCAGGTCAGGAAGCAACAGTTAGAACTAGACATGGAACAACAGACTGGTTCCAAATAGGAAAAGGAATAAGTCAAGGCTGTATATTGTCACCCTGCTTATTTAATTTATATGCAGAGTACATCATGAGAAATGCTGGACTGGAAGAAGCACAAGCTGGAATCAAGATTGCCGGGAGAAATATCAATAACCTCAGATACATAAATGACACCACCCTTACGGCAGAAAGTGAAGAACTAAAGAGCCTCTTGACAAAAGTGAAAGAGGGGAGTGAAAAAGTTGGCTTAAAGTTCAACATTCAGAAAACTAAGATCATGGCATCCCATCACTCCATGGGCAGTAGATGGGGAAACAGTGGAAACAATGGTGATTGCAGCCATGAAATTAAAAGACTCATACTCCTTGGAAGGAAAGTTATGATCAGTTAGCTAAAATTAAAAAAAAAATAAAAAACTAAAAAAAAAAAAAGAAGCTGTGTAAACAATAAACGTTTATTGCTATTAAAAAAATAAATGCTATAGGGGTTTTCAAAAAAAAATAAATAAAAAGCAGAGGCATTACTTTGCCAACAAAGGTCCATCTAGTCAAAGCTATGGTTTTACCAGTAGTCATGTAAAGATGTGAGAGTTGGACTATAAAGAAAGGTGAGCACCGAAGAATTGATGCTTTTGAACTGTGCTATTGGAGAAGACTCTTGAGAGTCTCTTGGACTGCAAGGAGATCCAACCAGTCCATCCTAAAGGAAATCAGTCCTGAATATTCATTGGAAAGACTGATGCTGAAGCTGAAACTCCAGTACTTTGGCCACCTGATGTGAAGAACTGACTCATTTGAAAATACCCTGATGTTGGGAAAAATTGAATACAGGAGAAGGGGATGGCATCACCGACTCAATGGACATGAGTTTGAGTAAACTCAGGGAGTTGGTGATGGACAGGGAGGCCTGGCATGTTGCAGTCCATGGGGTCGCAAAGAATTGGACATGATTGAAGGACTGAACTGAAGTTAACTGATGTTGAAGTTGAAGCTCCAACACTTTGGCTACCTGATGGGAAGAGCCAACTCTTTGGTAAATATCCTGATGCTGAGGAAGACTGAAGGCAGGAAAAGAAGGGAATGACAGAAGACAAGACGGGTGGATGGCATCACTGACTCAAAGGACGAGTTTTAGCAAACTCCAGAGGATAGTGAAGCACAAGGAAACCTGTCGTGCTGCAGTCCATGGGATCACAAGAAGTTTGACATGACTGAGCAACTGAACAACAATATATTATTTATTTTATTCTCAGATAAGTATTATTTTGTGTTTGCCTCCCTGAAAATTTAAGAGAAAATGGAAGCATTTGATTACTGAATCAAAGAAAACCACAATTTATTAATTTGAGAATTCAGCTGACTGTTTTCATGTTTTAAAATAGAAAAGTACTGGGACAAAGGTATGATAACATGATAGAAATAGAACAAAACTTCCATTTATTATTTAACTTCCTTTAAGTGTAAAACAGGTACAGGTTTCTTATTTTTGAAAATAAACCTCTGGAGCTGAACTTAAAAAAAGCATTGGCCTGACTTGTAATAAAAGTGAATGTTCCTAACATAATATTAAAAATTGGCAAGTCAGGACCTCGGATGATTCTTTGCAAGCAAGTGGTAGTAGCAGGATATCTGCTTTACTCTGGTTGATCTTGCTCTATCCATTTTTTGTAGGGTTATAGAGTTCATGTCTCTGTCAGGAAGCGTTACTTTGAGGCAAGAGCCTAAGGGCATTCGGATGGCAATTTAAGTGTCTGACGCTACCCTGTAAGTAATAGGCTTCCATTAAAAGAAAAAAAAAAAGTTCTTTATCAGTACAATAAAAATGTATATGTTACAGATTAAGTTGTAGGGAGAAGGCTTATAAAAAAGAATCATTGGGAAGGAGATTATGATTTATAATATATTTATCATAAATGTTAAAATACATACATTTGTAAAAATTAAAAAAATCAACCAAAATATCTTTCAGAATAAGTATTTTATTTCAGAATTATCAGTTATATTATTGGTGAAATTAGAGGCAATTTCAACCATTGTTTGTATGAGATTCTATCAGTTTCGTTTCCAAATCATTTTTGTCTAAATTGTTTAATATATGTGTCTATTTCTTCTTCTGAATTAATCAATGTAAGCCTTCGTGATGATAGTGCAATGCTTCTCTGCAAGTCTCATCCATAACATATTTCATAATCTAAGTATTTCATTGATTCATTCACTCAGTAAAGTACTAAGCAGCTATTATATGCCAGACAGGTGCTGATTGCTGGGATTCAATGTCAATCAAAACAGACATATTTTCTGCCAAGAACATGGGGAGAGGAAGATATCAATCAAAAATGTATGCAAAGAGGAATATATTTGTAAATAAAAAAATTATAAGAAACATGGGATTCTGAGAACATAAAACAGGTGTTTCTCCCAATCTCATAAATCAAGTAAAACTTCTCTAAGGGATTAAAAGAATTCCTGAATTAAAAGGGAAATATTAGTCACATTGCTGCTAAGTCATGTCAGTCGTGTCCGACTCTGTGCGACCCCACAGACAGCAGCCCACCAGGCTCCCGTCCCTGGGATTCTCCAGGCAACAATACTGGAGTTGGTTGCCATTTCCTTCTCCAATGCATGAAAGTGAAAAGTGAAAGTGAAGTCGCTCAGTTGTGTCCAACACTTCGCAACCCCATGGGCTGTAGCCTACCAAGCTCCTCCATCCATGGGATTTCCCAGCCAAGAGTACTGGAGTGGGGTGCCATTGCCTTCTCCATTAGTCACATTATTAATCACCATAATCTAACATTGGCTGTATGATCTATGAAAAATCTATAAAATTATATTTCTGTAAGTACTTACCATCACTAATTATTTATTAAAAGCCTACATTTGTTCATCTAAAATATATTGATATAGTCAATCTCTCTCTTTTCACACAGAGAATATGTGTGTGGATGTGTGTGTCTGTGTATATACACATATAGGTAAAATTAATATTATAAAACTATAAATCTTACTCTTGCTTGTTGTATTGGGTTTAGTCATCTGTATGAATTAAAAAAGCAAGATTGGAAATTTATCTAAATATTAAGGATCACTTATGTTTAATAAATAACGGGTAAATTAAAAGACTGGGTAGAGATTTGCAAAGTTTCTTTTCTAATCAATATCAACAGTAATTGCAAAATCAATTTTGACTACTCTCAATGAACAATACAGAAACAAGTCACCATATCTATTGGCTCTGGAAAGAAAACAGCATAGTATTAAAGATGAATGAATAAATTAGGAGACTAACATTTCCACAATAACTCAAATATTTAACTTGATTTTCAAAGCATATATAATATTCTGAATTATACATTTTTATTATATTGAATTTACTATGTTCAAAGAAATATTTAGAATGCTTTCATAATTTAAAAAAATCACAAATACTATGAGATTTGCAACTAAAATTCTAGAAACATACACTATTTTGGTAATAGAAATGTTCATTTTGGCTAACTGCATAATCTTTAGAGACATCTCACATAAATATACTGGAAGATAAGACCATAAAGCATTATTGTTATGCAAATGATAGATTACTAAGTCCAGAACAATCATATAGATAAATGTGTTTTTTGTTTCTGTTTTTTAAATCACATCCATAGTAGCTTGCTCAAAATTTGCATTTAATTCATATTAGGCATATTCCAACAATATTAAAATCAGTTTGAACTAAAATCTATTTGAACTTTCTTATCTGTATCTCTAGAAATAAAAAATATATTGGCTTCCTCTACTTTCAAAATATCGCAATAATAACAGTATTGTGTACTGATGAATTTTTAAGTATTTACTTATTTAAATTCTTAGGTGTAGTAATTTATTTAAACCTCAAAATAACCATGAGATAGATATACTTTTTTTTATTTTTTATTTATTTATTTTTTTAATTTTAAAATCTTTAATTCTTACATGCGTTCCCAAACATGACCCCGCCTCCCACCTCCATCCCCACAACATCTCTCTGGGTCATCCCCATGCACCAGCCCCAAGCATGCTGCACCCTACGTCAGACATGGACTGGCGATTCAATTCTTACATGATAGTATACATGTTAGAATTCCCATTCTCCCAAATCATTCCACCCTCTCCCTCTCCCTCTGAGTCCAAAAGTCCGTTATACACATCTGTGTCTTTTTTCCTGTCTTGCATACAGGGTCGTCATTGCCATCTTCCTAAATTCCATATATATGTGTTAGTATACTGTATTGGTGTTTTTCTTTCTGGCTTACTTCACTCTGTATAATTGGCTCCAGTTTCATCCATCTCATCAGAACTGATTCAAATGAATTCTTTATACTTTTATCCTAAATTTACAACAAATTGAAGAACAGAAGGTGCTATTAATTTAACTAAGGTCCCACAACTGATAATGGTGGAGTAAGGGTTTGTATTTAAGGGCACAGACCCAGAACTTGGACCTTTACTTAGAGAAACCCTGAATTTCTACATACATTTAATTTAATTGCAGTAATTATATTTCAATACCTTAGATGAAGAGTGAGTATCAGTTCAGTTCAAAGAAGTTGCTCAGTCATGTCCGACTCTTTCCGACCCCATGAACTGCAATATGCCAGCCCTCCCTGTCAATCAACAACTCCTGGAGTCCACCCAAACCCATGTCCATTGAGTCAGAGATGCCATACAACCATCTCATCTTCTCTGGTCCCTTTCTCCTGCCCTCATTCTTTCCCGGAATCAGGGTCTTTTCCAATGAGTCAGCTCCTCACATCAGGTGGCCAAATTATTGGAGTTTCAGCTTCAACATCAGTCCTTCCAATGAACACACAGGACTGATCTCATTTAGGACGGACTGGCTGGATCTCCTTGCACTAAAAGCGACTCTCAAGAGTCTTCTCCAACACCACAGCTCAAAAGCATCAATTTCCTTCGGCACTCAGCTTTCTTTATAGTCCAACTGTCACATCCATACATGACTACTGGAAAAACCATAGCCTTGGCTAGATGGACCTTTGTTGACAAAGTGATGTCTCTGCTTTTTAATATGCTGTCTAGGTTAGTCATAACCTTCCTTCAAAGGATAAGCATCTTTTAATTTCATGGGTGCAGTCACCATCTGCAGTGATTTTGGAGCCCAGAAAAATAAAGTCAGTCACTGTTTCCCCATCTATTTGCCATGAAGTGAGGGGACCAGATGCCATGATCTTAGTTTTCTGAATGTTGAACTTTAAGCCAACTTTTTTACTCTCCTCTTTCACTTTCATCAAGAGGCCCTTTAGTTCTTCACTTTCTGCCATAAGGGTGGGGTCATCTGTGTATCTGAGGTTATTGATATTTCTTCCAGCAATCTTGATTCTAGCTTGTGCTTCCTCCAGCCCAGCGTTTCTCATGATGAGGAGTGAGTATACATAACTCTTTGTTGGCAAACATTAAATTCATATTATTAAGAAAAAAGGTAAAAATGGTATAGTTTGTATTTATTGATTTGTACATGTTTGTGTTTAATTGTGTACGAATCTTTGAAACCCCATGGATTGTAGCTAACAAGGTTCTTCTCTCTTTGGAATTTTCCAAGCAACAATACTGGTACAGGTTGTTATTTCCTACTCCAGGGGATCTTTCTGATCCTCCTGGATCAGAAGCTGATTGAACCCCCGGATTGAACCTGTGTGTCTTGTATCTCCTGTGTTGGCAGAT
The DNA here is from genome assembly GCF_016772045.2 of Ovis aries. Classification (NCBI taxonomy): domain Eukaryota; kingdom Metazoa; phylum Chordata; class Mammalia; order Artiodactyla; family Bovidae; genus Ovis; species Ovis aries. The sequence goes on from NC_056059.1 coordinate 76,257,609, forward strand.
GGATTCTTTACCACTGCACCACCTGGGAAGCCCATTAATATTTTTACCAGACTATAATTGGAAATTCTGTATAAATCAAAACTTAAGCTTTATAATGCTTCTTCTTCAAAGTATACACAACATTTGTGATCATATAAATGACTAAAAATATTATTTCTATTTTATGCTTTAATTTTCAATGTATATCCAAATAAATTGACTGTTAGATGGAATAAGTTCAAATCTATCCGCCAAAGACAAGAAACATCCAGATTACCCGTTTCTGTAGCATGACTAAAGTTTGTGATTGACAAACACAGCATTATAGATGCTAAAGCTGAAGTTTTTTTTTTTTAATTCCTTCATTTAGCTGGTTCAGTAAAAGTAGTATATAAATAAGGAATATATTATGTAAAAAATACCTTTAAGTTAAACAGTTGAATAAAATACTCCTATGATTCAGACATAGATATCAATACTACACAAAATGTTTTACAAATTGTTGTTCAGTCATTAAGATGTGTCCAAATCTTTTCAGTCCCATGGACTGCAGCAGGCCAGGTATCCCTGTCCATCACCAACTCCCAGAGCCTGCTCAAACTCATGTTAATTGAATCAGTGATATCATCCAATCATCTTGTCCTCTGTCCCCCTCTTCTCCTTTTGTCTTCCTTCTTTCCCAGCACCAGGGTCTTTTCTAATGAGTCAACTCTTTGCATCAGGTGATCAAAGTATTGGAGCTTCAGCTTCAGCATCAGTCCTTCCAATGAATGTTCAGGGTTGATTTCCTTTAGGATTGACTTTTTGATCCCCTTCTCGTCCAAGAGTCTTTCCTAGGACCACAATTCAAAAGTATGAGTTCTTCAGCCCTCGATCTTCTTTATGGTCCAAATCTCATATCTGTATATGACTATTGGAAAAACCATAGTTTTGTCTATACAGACCTTTGTCAGCAAAATGATGTCTCTGCTTTTTAATATGCTGTCTAGATTTGTCATAGCTTTTTTTCTGAGGAGTTAGTGTCTTTTAATTTCATAGCTGCAGTCACCATTCACAGTGATTTTGGAGCACAAGAAAATAAAATCTATCAGTGTTTCCAATTTTCCCCCAGCTATTTGTCATTAAGAGATAGGACAGCATACCATAATCTTCGTTTTTTGAATGTTGAATTTTAAGCCAGCTTTTTCACTTTTCTCTTTAACCCTCATCAAGAGTATCTTTAGTTGCTCTTCAATTTCTTCCATTAGAGTGAAGTCATTTGCATATCTGAGGTTGTTGACATTTCTCCTGGAAACCTTGGTTCCAGCTTGTGATTCATCCAGCCTGGCATTTCACATGATGTAGTATCCATATAAGTTAAATAAACACAGTGACAATATACAGCCTTGTCGTACTCCTTTCCCAATTTTAAACCAGTCAGTAATTCCATATAAGGTTCTAATTTTTGCTCTTGACCTGCATACAGGTTTCTCAGGTGACAGGTAAGGTAGTCTGGTATTCTCATTTCTATAATAATATTCTACAGTTTGTTGTGATCCAAACAGTCAAAGATTTCAGCTTAGTCAACGAAGCAGAACCAGATGTTTTTCTAGAATTCCCTTGCATTGTCTATGATCCAATGAAAGTTGGCGATTTGATCGCTGGTTCCTCTTCCTTTTCTAAACCCAGCTTGTACATTTGGAAGTTCTTGGTTTGCATACTACCGAAGTCTAGCTTGAAAGATTTTGAGCATGCCCTTACTAGCATGTGAAATGAGCACAACTGATATGAATACTAAATAATACAAAATTAGAAAAGGCAGAGGAACCAGAGATCAAATTGCCAACATCCGCTGGATCATGGAAAAAGCGAGAGAGTTCCAGAAAAACATCTATTTCTGCTTTATTGACTATGCCAAAGCCACTGACTGTGTGGACCACAATAAACTGTGGAAAATTATTAAAGAGATGGGAATACCAGACCACCTGACCTGCCTCTTGAGAAACCTATATGCAGGTCAGGAAGCAACAGTTAGAACTGGACATGGAACAACAGACTGGTTCCAAATAGGAAAAGGAGTACGTCAAGGCTGTATATTATCACCCTGCTTATTCAACTTATATGTAGAGTACATCATGAGAAATGCTGGACTGGAAGAAACACAAGCTGGAATCAAGATTGCTGGGAGAAATATCCATAACCTCAGATATGCAGATGACATCACCCTTATGGCAGAAAGTGAAGAGGAGCTAAAAAGCCTCTTGATGAAAGTGAAAGAGGAGAGTGAAAAAGTTGGCTTAAAGCTCAACATTCAGAAAATGAAGATAATGGCATATGGTCCCATCACTTCATGGGAATCACTGCAGATGGTGACTGCAGGTGTGAAATTAAAAGACGCTTACTCCTTGGAAGAAAATTTATGACCAACCTAGATAGCATATTCAAAAGCAGAGACATTACTTTGCCGACTAAGATCCATCTAGTCTAGTCAGTAGTCATGTATGGATGTGAGAGTTGGCTTGTGAAGAAGGCTGAGTGCCGAAGAATTGATGCTTCTGAACTGTGGTGTTGGAGAAGACTCTTGAGAGTCCCTTGGACTGCAAGGAGATCCAACCAGTCCATTCTGAAGGACATCAACCCTGGGATTTCTTTGGAAGGAATCATGCTAAAGCTGAAACTCCAGTATTTTGGCCACCTCATGAGAAGAGTTGACTCATTGGAAAAGACTCTGCTGCTGGGAAGGGTTGGGGGCAGGAGGAGAAGGGGACGACCAAGGATGAGATGGCTGGATGGCATCACTGACTTGATGGACGTGAGTTTGAGTGAACTCCAGGAGTTGGTGATGAACAGGGAGGCCTGGCACGCTGCGATTCATGGGGTCACAAAGAGTCAGACACGACTGAGCAACTGAACTGAAATGAACTGAAGAAAGCATAAATGGTGTTAAAAATATAAACAGTACTGAAATATACCATTTTATTGTAAATTTAAGAACTTTCTTTAAAATGAAGATATCATTGAATTAACTGTAAAAGTTTTAAATAATCTTATTTTAATTGTGTTTATAAATTTTACTTTATGTCAAATGTCAAGTAAGAAGATAATGTGAAAATAAATTAAATCAGTGCTGAAGCTGTAGCTCCAATACTTTGGCCACCTAATGTGAAGAACTGACTCATTGGAAAAGACCCTAATGCTGGGAAAGATTGAAGGCAGGAGGAGAAGTATATGACAGAATGTGAGATCTGTTGGATGGCATCACCGACTTGAGGGACATGAGTTTGAGCAGGCTCCAGGAGTTGGTAATGGATAGGGAGGCCTGGTGTGCTGCAGTCCATAAGGTAGAAAAGAGTCAGACATAAGTGAGTGATTGAACTGAACTGAAAATGAAATCAATAGATTAAAATAATATTTATTGATCATGCTAATCATCAGGGCAAATACGAAAGGGTATGCGAGGGATAATAAGATCTATGATATATCATCCCTACTCTTAATAAGTTTTCTCAGGACTTATCTGGAATACTTCCACCTCCTCCTCCTGACACTCTACTCCACAAGGTGAAATTTCATAAATATTTTAAGCTTCAAATGTCATACTGTCATTTTACTTATAAGCCTTTCTCTGACACATTTTAAATCGAATTTCTTCTTCTCTTCTCTACATACTTGCAAAAAGTAGATACTAGTGTGAGAACTAGAACTTAGTGTGACCCTCAATGAATTCCACCTCCTAGTGTTTATAGTTTTGAGTAAATCACCCCCCCCCTTGAGTTTTGGGAGGACCCATGGCTTGCTTTTGATCAATTAAATAAGGCAAAGATGATGTGATGTCACTTTGTGATTACATTATGTCATTTAAGATAAGTTCTTAGCAAGCTAGAGCTAGAGGATTTTCCTGTGTACGTGATGAAATACACAGCCAGGTTGAAGAAGCCTACATGACAATAGAAGAAAAAAAAAAAACAGAAAGAAAAGAAATAAATACAATCCTCAGTCATGAAGCTACAAGGAAATGAAGTCTTTTAGCTATTTAGATGAATTTAGAAGTAGAATCTTCCCCAGTGATGCCTCCATAAGTCTGGCCAACACCCTGGGTGCAATTTTATGAGACTCTGAACAGCAGATCCATCTAAAACATGCCTGGAATCCTGACCCATAGAAATTTCAAGATAGTAAATGTGATTGGTTAAGAAATTATGTTCCTACTAGTTTGTTTTACAGAAATATCAAACAAATACCCTATCCAGTTAGAGAAGGAAATGGCAAACCACTCCAGTGTCCTTGCCTGGAGAATCCCATGGACCAAGGAGCCTGGCGGGCTGGACTCCATGGGGTCGCAAAGAGTCAGGCATGACTGAGTGACTAACAGACCCAATTCAGAACACTTTTTATTTCTTCTTAAATATTATTTTAACTACCTATAGTTGACACTAGGCTATGAGCTACTTATAAATTTGTTAATTATTCTCTATATAGAAGATAAGTACAAAATGTTTAGCAGATTTATTTATTTTGAATCTGCCTTCTCTCTCTCACACATACACACACACAAGCTATTTCTTGCAGCAAAATACTATTCTATGTACGTTAGTTGCATGAAAAAATAAATGAAAAATGAATGAGTTATTTATTACTTCCATTTTAATGATTAGGAAACTGAAGCCTGCAAATGTTATATAGCTTGTAAGTGGGAAAGCCAGGATATAAACTAGAGCATCTGGCTATAAATCCTGTACTTCTTCTGCTACAAACAGAATATACAAACATATATTATAGGATTACTGTGTTGTAGATTAAGTGAAATAAAACAGATAAATTGCTTAAAGGACTTACTAATATATAGTAGGATCTTAATAAATGCCCAATAAGTTTATAATGCCTAAGCTCCCAGAAAGCGAAAAACTCCAATTTGTACTCAGTTATAACAATCAGATCATCTTATCTCCAGAGTAATTTTGTTTGTACCTCCTTTTAAACTGTGTTTGTGTTACATTTAATTATGTATTTCAATAATCCTGCTTTATGTATTCTTTTTGCTATCACAAATATTTTTAAATTGTTGAGGGAAATAATAGGGTCGAGAATATTTTAGCAAATATGTTTTACTCAATAGTGCACATTTTGCAGAATATTTTATGTACCAGACATTTAGAAAATCAAAATGCTTGTAACTGATCAAGGCAGTATAACAGTTCATTGAATTCTAATATCTACATGACAAACAAGAGTAACACTGGTTTTCTACTTCCTTGGATGTTTCCATTCAGTAAAAACTGACTCTATTTTCTCTGGCCAGGCTTTTCTTTTCAAAATTTGTAACACTTCTGACAGGCTCTACCTAACCAAAGTGGCATGTCTACAAAGGTAGAACACAAATGGAAGGCTGAGAATTTGCTTTCTTTTTTTTAGTCATTAAAACCACAAAATACCTGAGATTTAATCTTTTTTTTTTTCTTTAAATGTGAGAGGCATCTTATTGAGTTACACAGAGAAATTTAAAATTTTCATACAATTTTCATATCTCAACATTTGTACATCTATTCTCCTGGATATTAGTTTACTTGTAATATTTCCAGGTGTGTGTTAGTTGCTCAGTCGCATCTAACTCTCTGCAATCCCATGGAGTGTAGCCTGCCAGGCATCTCTGTCCTTGTGATGTTCCAGGCAAGAAAGCTGGAGTGGGCTGCTATTTCCTTCTCCAGGGAATTGTACTGATCCAGGGATCAAACTCAGGTCTCCTGCACTGCAGGCAGACTCTTTACCATTTGAACCACAACTAAATTCCATTTGCAACTCCAATTCTTCACTTCTAAGAGAGATTAAAATACAATATATATATATATTATATATATATATATATATATTTTCTGAGCCATGTCAGAAATTATAGCAATCAGAAAATACTGCAGAGTGTCTATTTCAAACATTATGTGTGTGTTTTTCACAGAGGAAGAGAGAATTCTTGGGCTATCTTGGCTTTCACCTAACCACTGGTATTCATTTATTTGCTTAAAACAAAGTACCTGGAGATGTGAGTGAGTTTTTTTGTTTGTTTTGTTTTGTTTTGTTTTTAAGCAGTATGATTTATCAGCTATCAGTTCAGTTGCTCAGTCGTGTCCAACTTTTTGTGACCCCAGGGACTGTAGCAGGCTAAGCTTCTCTGTCCTTCACCAACACCCAGAGCTTGCTCAAACTCATTACCAGTTATACCAATTATTATTGCTTTACAAATTACTCCAAAACTTTAAAAAGTATTTATTATTTTCATACACTGGTTGGGCACATCTGATGGTAAGTTTCAGCCTTGGCTATTTGCAGCTGGGTTTACATTTGACCTGCTATCAACTGGAGGTTTGAGTGGAGGCTGTGACTCCAGGACAGTCAAATTCAAGTTTTAACTAGTTCTCTGGCCGTTAGGTGGAGAAGGCTATCCTGGGCCTGTTCACATAGCAATAGTGGAATCTGACAGAAAAGTAGAAGAGCATAAGTTCTCTGAGGTCAAATCTTGGAACTGGCACACCATTACTTTTTCTACATGTTATTGAACAAAGCAAATTATAAGACCAGCCCATATAGAAGAGGTAAGTAGATTCTAATTTCTGATGAAACTATTGCAAAAGTAACATTACAAAGATATGACCCTAGCAGTGAGTTAAGATTTGAGGTGATTTTGCAAATAGCATACCGCAACATTTTGCCAGGAATTTCACTGAATGTACTACCTTTGCTAGTTTTTGTTTGTTTTGTTTTAAGTTCTTAGACTCAGTTTGTGCCAAAATGAACTTAACATCTTACCCTTTTACACAGACTCTATGTTGGAGGAAGACAGAAACAGTACAGTCTATTCTAGATGACCACTATTCCTCTCTTGTGGCTAGCCCCACTGCATAAGTGTTCCTATTCGATCTGCTCCATTTCCCGCTTCCTTGAGAATTCAGAGGCCACACAATCCTTGTTGGCTACACAAGCTGTAAGAGCATGAACTTTGTATTTAGAGAGACATAGCTGTGAAACCCAGCCATTGTTCCACTGAGTGACACTACACAGGTAATTTATCCTCTCAGTGTCTGTTTCCTTATCTTGAAAAAAAAAAATGAGTTTAATAGTCCATATGTGATAGGTCTCTTGTGAAGATTTAGAGATTGTAAATAGCTCAAGAGAGTGCTATTATACAGTAGGTGCTAAATACTTACCGATTCACTCTACTCCCATGGCTTTCTTGAAATGATTTCTTTTTTTTTTTTTTTTCACTATAGTAAGTCTTGTCTCCAAAATTAAGCTCAGAACTGTTCACAAAGGAATAAACATAATTTTAAGTGAAGAAATATTTAAGCTGAATAAAGTAAAAGAGTAAACAAGTATATATATATATATATATATATATATATATATATATATTATTCTAAGGTTTATTATTTTCTTGAGGATATTTTCATGACTTTTTTCTCATCAAATATATCCCCAAAGTGTATATTCCAAAGATGAATAATGACAATAAAGAGGAAAGCGCTGTCACAGGTAGTATGCATTCTTTGTGGATATAAAGTATATTAATAATTCAATCATAACAATGTATACTGGGATGACATAATTAATCTTGGATATATTTGAGGGTCACCTTTAATAAGAGGATATTGAAGTTATTAATACAAATGAAAAGAAAAGACATAAAAAAGTGGCATTGATTCATAGGACAGCAGAATATATTACTTGGTGCAAGGTAATTATTTAAATGGTCTCCACTTAAACTGATGAGGTTAGAACCTCCTCAATTCCACAGGTATGTCTCCTCAGTCAGGCTTTCCAAAACCCAGTAAGGAAGTGAAGAATTTATATCCTTTCAGCAGAAATAATCTAGGTGAAACATTCAATCTCAGTAATGAGATTTAAAGTCTAATTTCATTCCATGTGGGGGTGAGAAAAAGCAGATTGTTTTAAAGTCACAGAGAAATGCTTGTAGGAACCTTTTCAAATATATGTCCTTTCTCATTTAAATAAACAGCCCCACATCCTGACAACTATAAAGAGATCCCAAAGGGAATGTGACTGGTAAACATTGCATTCGGACAGGTTGTATGACAGGCTATACATTATTACACCTCAACTCCCCATAGCCTCATGAAATGATTCATAAATCCATGCCTGTTCACTTCCTGTCAGAAATACTCTTTACAACACATTGCCCAATCCAACCAGGTGGCTATAGTCCTATACTAACTCACGGACTCCTACATAAGGCCTCATTTAGACTATTTCTTAGGACTGGTTTCTGTTATCCTAAGAAGTCTTTCTAAGTTTTCTGTCTGAGGTAAACGTCACTTTTTTCATCTTCTCATTGCCATTGCTGACTCCAGTCTTCATTCCTGACTTCTTGCCTCATTTCTGAAAACTCATCTTGCCTGGATCTATAGTATTATTTATGGTTTGGTTTTACAAAATTTTGTAAAGCTGTGCCCCATGGTCTTGCCATTTATTTTGTCACTTATACAATTGCTACAGTTAGAATCAGACATAGAAAAATGAACTGATTAAAAACTGGGAAAGAGGTACAACAAGGGTGTATATTGTCACCCTGATTATTTAAATTCTTGCCTGGAGAATCCCATGGATAGAGGAGCCTGGTAGGCTACAGTCCATGGGGTCGTGAAGAGTCTGACATGACTGAGAGACTTCACTTTCACTTTCATGCAGAGTACATCAGGTATAATGCTGGACTGGATGAATTACGAGGATTCAAGATTGCTGGGAGAAATATCAACAACCTCAGATATGCAGATGATAACACTCTAATGTCAGAAAGTGAAAAGGAACTAAAGAGCTTCTTGATAAGGGCAAAAGAAGAGAGCGAAAAAGCTGCTTAAAACTCAACATTCAATAAACAAAGATCATTGCATTTGGTCCCATCACTTCCTGGCAAATAGATGGGGAAAAAGTGGAAACAGTGGCAGATTTTATTTTCTTAGGCTACACAATCACTGTGGAAGGTGACTGCATCCATGAAATTAAATGATGCTTGCTTCTTGGAAGAAAAACTATAATGAACCTAGACAGCATATTAGAAAGCACAGACATCACTTTGTTAACAAGGGTCCATATAGTCAAAGCTATGCTTTTTTAGTAGCCATGTATGGATATGAGTGTCAGATCATAAAGAAGGCTGAGAGCTGAAGAATTGATGCTGTTGAATTGTAGTCCTGGAGAAGACTCTTGAGAGTTCCTTGGACAGCAAGGAGATCAAGCATATCAATCCTAAAGGAAATCAACCCTGAATATTCATTGAAAAGACTGATGCTTGAAGCTGAAGTTCTGATACTTTGGCCACCTGATGCAAAGAGCTGACTCACTGGAAAACACCCTGATGCTGGGAAAGATGGAAGGCAGGAGAAGAATGCTGCAACAGAGGATGAAATGGTTAGACGGCATTACTTCCTCAATGGACATGAGTTTGAGCAAACTCCAGGAGATAATGAAGGACAGGGAAGCCTGGCATGCTGCAGTTCATGGAGTTGCAAACAGTCAGGTAGGACTTAGTGACTGAACAACAAAATAAGTGCTACATCTTGACCTCTCATCTAACTTTGCTGGACTTCTGGCTTCTGGGAAATGCCTGAGATCAAGGCTGTTCCAGGTCTTTCAGTGCTTGGTTTGCCTGGGCTTTTCCTGCCTCTTTAGTTTTACCAGATAGGCAGAGTCAAAGAGAAACCTTCTTCGTGGGCCTTGGTTTTGTTAATGACACAAAGAAGAATCTGAGGTCTTACCTGTGGCAAAAACAGGATTACTGAAGAAAGAACAGAAAAAAAAAAAAAAAAGAAGAAGAAGAAGAAGAAGAAGAAGAAAAAAAAAAAACAAAAACAAACAAACAAACAAAGAAAAAAACACCTCAAAGGAGAGGTGGACCAAGTCAAGAGAGCTACTGGCCCTGGAATGATGAGGTATAGGGTTTTTCAAGACAGGGCTTTCACATATTCATCCAGGTGGGTGTGGACTGACAGTGCTGATTAGTGAAAGTCGCTCAGTTGTATCTGACTCTTTGGGACTCCATGGGCTATAGAATCCAGGGAATTCTCTAGGCCAGAATACTGGAATAGGTATCCTTTCCCTTCTCCAGGGGATTGTCCCAACCCAGGGATCAAACCCAGGTCTCCCTCATTGCAGGCAGATTCTTTTTACCAGCTGAGCCACAAGGGGAAACCCACAATTCTGATTAAGGGTTGCAAATTACATAAAAACAGACTCTACTGTGCATGTCTTTCTCATAATTCAGTCTGCTATTATCAGATGTATGCATGTATAGAATATTTATAAATCCTTAATAGGCTGCCTAAGGTCACTTGAGGACACAGCTGTGAACCAAGAGTGCACGAGCCGGAGTTGGAGAAGCCTCTGTGGTTATTTTGTAACATATCTGTGAGCTCTCCTGGGCTGTATTGGGGCATGTCTAAAGTGGGGTTTAGACATCACCTTGAATCTTTTCAGCTGGGCCACCACCTGTTACTCAGGTCTAACTTCCTACTTAACATCAAGCTACTCTCTCCCTGTGATCAATACTCTCACCCATGTGCGTTTTGACAAGTTATATTCAATTCTTTGTTGATCAAAAGGGAGTTTGATTTCTTTCATCAGTGTTTTATAGTTTTCTATATATAGGTCTTTAGTTTCTTTAGGAAGATATATTCCTAAGTATTTTATTCTTTTCGTTGCAATGGTGAATGGAATTGTTTCCTTACTTTCTTTTTCTACTTTCTCATTATTAGTGTATAGGAATGCAAGGGATTTCTGTGTGTTGATTTTATATCCTGCAAGTTTACTATATTCATTGATGAGCTCTAGTAATTTTCTGGTGGAGTCTTTAGGGTTTTCCATGTAGAGGATCATGTCATCTGCAAACAGTGAGAGTTTTACTTCTTCTTTTCCAATTTGGATTCCTTTTATTTCTTTTTCTACTCTGATTGCTGTGGCCAAAACTTCCAGAACTATGTTGAATAGTAGCAGTGAAAGTGGACACCCTTGTCTTGTTCCTGACTTTAGGGGAAATGCTTTCAATTTTTCACCATTGAGGATAATGTTTGCTGTGGGTTTGTCATAGATAGCTTTTATTATGTTGAGGTATGTTCCTTCTATTCCTGCTTTCTGGAGAGTTTTTATCATAAATGGATGTTGAATTTTGTCAAAGGCCTTCTCTGCATCTATTGAGATAATCATATGGTTTTTATTTTTCAATTTGTTAATGTGGTGAATTACATTGATTGATTTGCGGATATTGAAGAATCCTTGCATCCCTGGGATAAAGCCCACTTGGTCATGGTGTATGATCTTTTTAATGTGTTGTTGGATTCTGATTGCTAGAATTTTGTTGAGGATTTTTGCATCTATGTTCATCAGAGATATTGGCCTGTAGTTTTCTTTTTTTGTGACATCTTTGTCAGGTTTTGGTATTAGGGTGATGGTGGCCTCATAGAATGAGTTTGGAAGTTTACCTTCCTCTGCAATTTTCTGGAAGAGTTTGAGTAGGATAGGTGTTAGCTCTTCTCGAAATTTTTGGTAGAATTCAGCTGTGAAGCCATCTGGAAGAGGACACTAATAGATGGAGAAATATACCATGTTCATGGATTGGAAGAATCAATATAGTGAAAATGAGTATACTACCCAAAGCAATTTACAAATTCAATGCAATCCCTATCAAGCTACCAGCGGTATTTTTCACAGAACTAGAACAAATAATTTCAAGATTTGTATGGAAATACAAAAACCTCGAATAGCCAAAAGCAATCTTGAGAAAGAAGAACGGAACTGGAGGAATCAACTTGCCTGACTTCAGGCTCTACTACAAAGCCACAGTCATCAAGACAGTATGGTACTGGCACAAAGACAGACATATAGATCAATGGAACAAAATAGAAAGCCCAGAGATAAATCCACACACATATGGACACCTTATCTTTGACAAAGGAGGCAAGAATATACAATGGAGTAAAGACAATCTCTTTAACAAGTGGTGCTGGGAAAACTGGTCAACCACTTGTAAAAGAATGAAACTAGATCACTTTCTAACACCCCACACAAAAATAAACTCAAAATGGATTAAAGATCTAAATGTAAGATCAGAAACTATAAAACTCCTAGAGGAGAACATAGGCAAAACACTCTCAGACATAAATCACAGCAGGATCCTCTATGATCCACCTCCCAGAATTCTGGAAATAAAAGCAAAAATAAACAAATGGGATCTAATTAAAATTAAAAGCTTCTGCACAACAAAGGAAAATATAAGCAAGGTGAAAAGACAGCCTTCTGAATGGGAGAAAATAATAGCAAATGAAGCAACTGACAAACAACTAATCTCAAAAATATACAAGCAACTTATGCAGCTCAACTCCAGAAAAATAAACGACCCAATCAAAAAATGGGCCAAAGAACTAAATAGACATTTCTCCAAAGAAGACATACGGATGGCTAACAAACACATGAAAAGATGCTCAACATCACTCATTATTAGAGAAATGCAAATCAAAACCACAATGAGGTACCACTTCACACCAGTCAGAATGGCTGCGATCCAAAAATCTGCAAGCAATAAATGCTGGAGAGGGTGTGGAGAAAAGGGAACCCTCCTACACTGTTGGTGGGAATGCAAACTAGTACAGCCACTATGGAGAACAGTGTGGAGATTCCTTAAAAAATTGCAAATAGAACTACCTTATGACCCAGCAATCCCACTTCTGGGCATACACACCGAGGAAACCAGAATTGAAAGAGACACATGTACCCCAATGTTCATCGCAGCACTGTTTATAATAGCCAGGACATGGAAACAACCTAGATGTCCATCAGCAGATGGATGGATAAGAAAGCTGTGGTACATATACACAATGGAGTATTACTCAGCCGTTAAAAAGAATTCATTTGAATCAGTTCTGTTGAGATGGATGAAACTGGAGCCGATTATACAGAGTGAAGTAAGCCAGAAAGAAAAACACCAATACAGTATACTAACACATATATATGGAATTTAGGAAGATGGCAATGACGACCCTGTATGCAAGACAGGGAAAGAGACACAGATGTGTATAACGGACTTTTGGACTCAGAGGGAGAGGGAGAGGGTGGGATGATTTGGGAGAATGCCATTCTAACATGTATACTATCATGTGAATTGAATCGCCAGTCTATGTCTGACGCAGGATGCAGCATGCTTGGGGCTGGTGCATGGGGATGACCCAGAAAGATGTTATGGGGAGGGAGGTGGGAGGGGAGTTCATGTTTGGGAATGCATGTAAGAATTAAAGATTTTAAAATTAAAAAAAAAAAAAACACAAAACAAACAAAAATAAATAAATAAAAATAAAAAAAGAAAAAAAAAAAGGGAGTTTGAGTTGCTTTAATTGTATAATGTACATGTACTGTTTTGAGAGTTCTCAAATATGGATGTCTGTTTTGTATATCCAAAGGTACAGTAAGCATTTATTTTATAAAAATTTAAAAAAAAAATAATTTTCATTTCAGCACTCTATTTACACAATGAAGTCAATATTGTTTAATAAATGGGAGAGTAAGTCCCTTAGTGGGGTCTTTAAGGGTCACTCCAAAGTGACTGTTTAAACTACACTGCTGCTGCTAAGTCGCTTCAGTCGTGTCCAGCTCTATGCGACCCCATAGATGGCAGCCCACCAAGCTCCCCCGTCTCTACTAGGAGTCTGCTTAGTCTGTTTAGTGAAAGTCGCTCAGTTGTGTCCGACTCACTGTGACTCCATGAACTATACAGTCCATGGAATTCTCCAGTCCAGAATACTGGAGTGGGTTGCCTTTCCCTTCTCCAAGGGATTGTCCCAACCCAGGGATCGAACCCAGGTTTTACACATGGCAGGCAGATTCTTTACCAGATTAGCCACCAGAGAAGCCCAAGAATACTGGAGTGGGTAGACTAACCCTTCTTCAGCAGATCTTCCTGACCAAAGAATCAACCCGGGGTCTTCTTCATTTCAGGGAGATTCACTAGTAGAGGGATGTGATAGTGAAGTATTTATTATCCTCACAGGTCCTGGGGAGGAAGGTACAGCATACCTTAGAGGGCCACACAAATTCACCGAAAGTACAAAGTTTGGTCATGGCAGGAAGGAAAAGTGCAGAGCAAGGATTCAAGCAAATGTCTGAATGGGATAGCTGTGGCATGTGAGAAGCCACAGTGCGACTAGGTCAAAATGGAAAACAGAGGAATAAAATGGAAAACAGAGGAATAAAATGGAAAGTCGTCACAAGGCTTATTGCTCAAACATGTTGGAGACAAATAATAACCCAGAGACAAGCAATGATTAGGTAAAATTTAAAAACAAGCGAAGTGGGTGCTAGCACTCAGGGAGTTATTAAAGCAGAAAATAATATATTTACATTACAAATACATAAGTCATTCTTTCCCTTCTCAACCCTGGTTATTGTCATAATTGTATTTTGAAAAGCAATCCATTCTTTTATTTTACAATATATTTTTATTATAAACACAATAAACAACAAATTTAAAGATATATATTGAAGACATAAATATTCTGAGCAAAAATCCTATTTTCTATATTGAAAATAGCATTGGTAACATTTTGCTATTTGGAAATGTCTCAGAAAATAAAGAAGTTGTTACTGTCTCTTATGCTGGCATTAAACAAGTCAATTTAAAACATACAAACCCATAAAGAAGGCTCTGCCAGGACTGCTGTCTCTCACTTTAAAGGCAAAGCTTAAAGACCTAAAAACTTTTTGGAGATTTAACTGTGTTGTAATATCCATAGGAGACTGACAGTGAAATCAAAATGTTAACATGAAGTTCCAGTTGTGCCTCACATATGGTTTGTTCTCAATTACTTTTTTTTTTTTTAAATTTTAAAATCTTTAATTCTTACATGCATTCCCAAACATGAACCCCCCTCCCACCTCCCTCCCCATAACATCTTTCTGGGTCATCCCCATGAACCAGCCCCAAGCATGCTGCATCCTGCGTCAGACATAGACTGGCGATTCAATTCACATGATAGTATACATGTTAGAATGTCATTCTCCCAAATCATCCCACCCTCTCCCTCTCCCTCTGAGTCCAAAAGTCCGTTATACACATCTGTGTCTCTTTCCCTGTCTTGCATACAGGGTCGTCATTGCCATCTTCCTAAATTCCATATGTGTTAGTATACTGTATTGGTGTTTTTTCTTTCTGGCTTACTTCACTCTGTATAATCGGCTCCAGTTTCATCCATCTCATCAGAACTGATTCAAATGAATTCTTTTTACGGCTGAGTAATACTCCATTGTGTATATGTACCACAGCTTTCTTATCCATTCATCTGCTGATGGACATCTAGGTTATTTCCATGTCCTGGCTATTATAAACAGTGCTGCGATGAACATTGGGGTACATGTGTCTCTTTCAATTCTGGTTTCCTCGGTGTGTATGCCCAGAAGTGGGATTGCTGGGTCATAAGGTAGTTCTATTTGCAATTTTTAAGGAATCTCCACACTGTTCTCCATAGTGGCTATACTAGTTTGCATTCCCACCAACAGTGTAGGAGGGTTCCCTTTTCTCCACACCCTCTCCAGCATTTATTGCTTGCAGATTTTTGGATCGCAGCCATTCTGACTGGTGTGAAGTGGTACCTCATTGTGGTTTTGATTTGCATTTCTCTAATAATGAGTGATGTTGAGCATCTTTTCATGTGTTTGTTAGCCATCCGTATGTCTTCTTTGGAGAAATGTCTATTTAGTTCTTTGGCCCATTTTTTGATTGGGTCGTTTATTTTTCTGGAGTTGAGCTGCATAAGTTGCTTGTATATTTTTGAGATTAGTTGTTTGTCAGTTGCTTCATTTGCTATTATTTTCTCCCATTCATAAGGCTGTCTTTTCACCTTGCTTATATTTTCCTTTGTTGTGCAGAAGCTTTTAATTTTAATTAGATCCCATGTTCTCAATTACTTTTTATTTGCTGTTCCCTACACTTGAGTATCATTGTCCAAAACTATCACATAATTTGCTCCTTCACTTTCATTCATTGAGTTTTTATTTATTTATTTTTAATATCACCTCAAAGAAGCTTTTGTTGATCACTTTACGGGTAGTAATCCCTTTCACTCTCTATCTCCACAATTCAGTTAATTTTTTCAAAGATGTGCCATTACCACATCTTTCTATATTCACACATACAAACATGCAGACATGCAATGCTATTGCCTATACTCTACAATAGCTTGTAAGCTCCATTGTGGCAGAAAGTCTTACATGGACAAAAAGATACAAATAAGCTTATCAGTAAACACACACACATACATACAATAGCACAGAATAATTCTTTTTGAGGGTTGAGTCTTCATACTTCAAAATAACAGAAGTTATGCAAGTGGCCAGCTTCCTGAATAGATAATTAGCATTACTAGACAAAATCTGGCTGCACAGGTGGCTAGGCAATGATGTCAGCTGCACCATAAGTCAGAGCTATTTAGGACCTTAAATAATTTTCAGGCCAAACAGAATGATCCCCTACTAAACAAGAGATTTGCAATGAGTAGAGAATGGTTAATATTTTAGTTAGGAAACAACAAAATTATCATCAATTTTTAAGCTGTTCATGGAAAAAAGTCCAAAGAAATGGTCAAATATTGAATAATGGGACTAATTTATGATGAGCAAAACTCCTACAGCAAATTGTATATCCCACAACTATATCTATATATTATGAAACAATAAAGTATAGCTATAATTATGGATATAATGAAAAAGTAGGAAGTCAAGAAACACCTGGAGTAGCAGGCAAATTTGGCCGTGGAATAAGGAATGAAGCAGGGCAAGGCTAATAAGAGTTTTGCCAAGAAAATGCATTGGTCATAGCAAACACCCTCTTCCAACAACACAAAAGAAGACTCTACACATACACATCACAAGATGGTCAACACCGAAACCAGATTGATTATATTCTTTGCAACCAAAAATGGAGAGGCTCTATACAGTCAGCAAAAACAATACCAGAAGCTGACTGTGGCTCAGATCATGAGCTCCTTATTGCCAAATTCATACTGAATTTGAAGAAAGTAGGGAAAATCATTAGACCATTCAGGTATGACCTAAATCAAATTCTTTATGATTATACAGTGGAAGTGAGAAATAGATTTAAGGGACTAGATCTGATAGATAGAGTGCCTGATGAACTATGGATGGATGTTCGTGACATTGTACAGGAGGCAGGGAGCAACACCATCCCCATGGAAAAGAAATGCATAAAAGCAAAATGGCTGTCTGGGGAGGCCTTACAAATAGCTGTGAAAAGAAGAGAAACAAAAAGCAAAGGAGAAGAGGAAAGATATAAGCATCTGAATGCAGAGTTCCAAAAAATAGCAGGAGAGATAAGAAAGACTTCCTCAGTGATCAATGCAAAGAAATAGAGGAAAACAACAGAACGGGAAAGGCTAGAGATCTCTTCATGAAAGTTAGAGATACTAAGGGAACATTTCATGCAAAGATGGGCTTGATAAAAGGACAGAAATGGGATGGACTCAACAGAAGCAGAAGATATTAAGAAGAGATGGCAAGAATACACAGAAGAACTATACAAAAAAGATCCTCACGACCAAGATAATCATGATGGTGTGATCACTCACCTAGAACCAGATATCCTGAAATGTGAAGTCAAGTGTGCCTTAGAAAGCATCACTATGAACAAAATTAGTGGAGGTGATGAAATTCCAGTTGAGCTATTTCAACTCATGAAAGATGATCCTGTGAAAGTGGCACACTCAATATGCCAGCAAATTTTGAAAACTCAGCAGTGACCACAGGATTGAAAAAGGCCAGTTTTCATTTCAATGCCAAAGAAAGGCAGTGCCAAAGAATGCTCCAACTACCCCACAGTCTCACACACTAGTCAAGTAATACTCAAAATTCTCCAAGCCAGGCTTCAGCAATACATGAACCATAAACTTACTGATGTTCAAGCAGGTTTTAGAAAGGGCAGAGGAACCAGAGATCAAACTGCCAACATCGGCTGGATCATTGAAAAAGCAAGAGAGTTCCAGAAAAACATCTATTTCTGCTTTATTGACTATGCCAAAGCCTTTGACTGTGTGGATCACAATGAACAGTGGAAAATTCTGAAAGAGATGGAAGTACCACACCACCTGACTGGCCTCTTGAGAAACATATATGCGAGTCAGGAAGCAACGTTAGAACTGGACATGGAACAACAGACTGGTTACAAATAGGAAAAGGAGTATGTGAAGGCTGTATATTGTCACCCTGCTTATTTAACTTATATGCAAGTATATCATGAGAAACACTGGGCTGGAAGAAACACAAGCTGGAATCAAGATTGCCGGGAGAAATATCAGTAACCTCAGATACGCAGATGACACCACCTTTATGGCAGAAAGTGAAGAGGAACAAAAAAGCCTCTTGATGAAAGTGAAAGAGGAGAGTGAAAAAGTTGGCTTAAAGCTCAACATTCAGAAAACTAATACCATGATATCTGGTCCCATCACTTCATGGGCAGTAGACGGGGAAATAGTGGAAACAGTGTCAGACTTCATTTTGGGGGGGCTCCAAAATCAATACAGATGGTGACTGCAGCCATGAAATTAAAAGACGCTTACTCCTTGGAAGGAAAGTTATGAGCAACCTAGATAGCATATTCGAAAGCAGAGATATCATTTTGCCAACAAAGGTCTGTCTAGTCAAGGCTATGGTTTTTCCAATGGTCGTGTATGGATGTGAGACTTGGACTGTGAAGAAAGCTGAGTGCCAAAGAATTGATGCTTTTGAAATTTGGTGTTGGAGAAAACTCTTGAGAGTCCCTTGGACTGCAAGCAGATCCAACCAGTCCATTCTAAAAGAGATCAGTCCTGGTGTTCTTTGGAAGGAATGATGCTAAAGCTGAAACTCCAGTACTTTGGCCATCTCATGTGAAAGTTTGACTCATTGCAAAAGTCTCTAATGCTGGGAGGAATTAGGGGCAGGAGGAGAAGGGGATGACATAGGATGAGATGGCTGAATGGCATCACCAGCTCAATGGACGTGAGTTTGAGTGAACACCAAGTGTTGGTGATGGACAGGGAGACCAGGCGTGTTGCAATTCATTGGGTCACAAAGAGTCGGACACGACTGAGTGACTGAACTGAACTGACCTGAACTGATGACACAATAGTTACACTCTTAATTTTTCTAGGGCAATTCCAATACCAACTCTTTTAAAACATTTTTGACAGTACACATTGTCGCAAGTTTTCATTTAGAAAATAACCCATATTAATATAAGGAATGCTAATAATGAGGCATGCTTAGAAGAAATTCTTAGAAGGTATTTGCAGATTTTTCTAACTGCTTTCAGGTCATTGCATAAAATAGTAGGGAATCAAAAGTAAGAATTCTTCCTGAACTCTATTTTTGAAAAATTATCTAAATTTCATAACTCAGCTTTCAGTACAAATATATATATATATATATATATATATATATATATATATATATATATATAAATGTGTACTATTCCCATCATGGACAACAAAAGAGTCCAAAATGCAGTACTTATTTGCAATCTCAAAAACGACAGAATGAACTCTGTTCGTTTCCAAGGCAAACCATTGAATATCACAGTAATCCAAGTCTATGCCCCAGCCAGTAACACTGAAGAAGCTGAAGTTGAACGGTTCTATGAAGACCTACAAGACCTTTTAAAACTAACACCCAAAAAAGATGTCCTTTTCATTATAGGGGACTGCAATGCAAAAGTAGAAAGTCAAGAAACACCTGCAGTAACAGGCAAATTTGGCCTTAGAATGCATAATGAAGCAAGGCAAAGACTAATAGAGTTTTGCCAAGAAAATGCACCTGTCATAGCAAAAACCCTCTTCCAACAACACGAGAGAAGACTCTACACATGGACATCACCAGATGGTCAACACTGAAATCAGATTGCTTATATTCTCTGCAGCCAAAGATGGAGAAGCTCTGTACAGTCAACAAAAACAAGACCAGGAGCTGACTGTGGCTCAGATCATGAACTCCTTATTACCACATTCAGATTTAAATTGAAGAAAGCAGTGAAAACCACTAGACTATTCAGGTATGACCTAAATCAAATCTCTTAATATTATACAATGGAAGTGGGAAATAGTTTTAAGGGCCTAGATTTGATAGATAGAGTGCCTGATGAACTATGGACGGAGGTTCATGACATTGTACAGGAAGACAGGGATCAAGACTATCTGCATGGAAAAGAAATGCAAAAAAGCAAAATCGCTGTCTGGGGAAGCCTTACAAATAGCAATGAAAAGAAGAGAAGTGAAAAGCTAAGGAGAAAAGGAAAGATATAAGCATCTGAATGCAGAGTTCCAAAGAATAGCAAGAAGAGATAAGAAAGCCTTCTTCAGCAATCAATGCAAAGAAATAGAGGAAAACAACAGAATGGGAAAGACTAGGGAACTCTTCAAGAAAATTAGAGATACCAAGAGAACATTTCGTGCAAAGATGGGCTCGATAAAGGACAGAAATGGTATGGACCTAACAGAAGCAGAAGATATTAAGAAAAGGTGGCAAGAATACACAGAAGAACTATACAAAAAAGATCTTCACGACCCGGGAAAATCACAATGGTGTGATCACTCACCTAGAGTCAGACATGCTGGAATGTGAAGTCAAGTGGGCCTTAGAAAGCATCTCTATGAACAAAGCTAGTAGAGGTGATGCCAATCCAGTTGAGCTATTTCAAATCCTAGAAGATGATGCTGTGAAAG
Source organism: Ovis aries (assembly GCF_016772045.2). Lineage (NCBI taxonomy): Eukaryota > Metazoa > Chordata > Mammalia > Artiodactyla > Bovidae > Ovis > Ovis aries. The sequence continues at coordinate 76,278,320 of NC_056059.1, forward strand.
TGCTGCACTCAAAATGCCCGTAAATTTGGAAAACTCAGCAGTGGCCACAGGACTGGAGAAGGTCAGTTTTCATTCCAATCCCAAAGAAAGGCAATGCCAAAGAATGCTCAAACTACCACACAATTGCACTCATCTCACAAGCTAGCAAAGTAATGCTCAAAATTCTCCAAGCGAGACTTCAGCAATACATGAATCGCTAATTTCCAGATGTTCAAGCTGGTTTTACAAAAAGCAGAGGAACCAGAGATCAAATTGCCAACATCCGCCGGATCACTGAAAAAGCAAGATAGTTCCAGGAACACATCTATTTCTGCTTTATTGACTATAACAAAGCCTTTGATTGTGTGGATCACAATCAACTGTGGAAAATTCTGAAAGAGATGGGAATACCAGACCACCTGACCTGCCTCTTGAGAAATCTGTATGCAGGCCAGGAAGCAACAGTTAGAACTGGACATGGAACAACAGACTGGTTACAAATAGGAAAAGGAGTATGTGAAGGCTGTATATTGTCACTCTGCTTATTTAACTTATATGCCGAGTACACCATGAGAAACGCTGGGCTGGAAGAAACACAAGCTGGAATCAAGATTGCTGGGAGAAATATCCATAACCTCAGATATGCAGATGACACCACCCTTATGGCAGAATGTGAAGAGGAACTAAAAAACCTCTTGATGAAAGTGAAAGAGGAGAGTGAAAAAGTTGGCTTAAAGCTCAACATTCAGAAAACGAAGATCATGGCATCTCGTCCCATCACTTTATGGGCAATAGATGGGGAAACAGTGCAAACAGTGTCAGACTTTATTTTAAAGGGCGCCAAAATCACTGCAGATGTGATTGCAGCCATGAAATTAAAAGACGATTACTCCTTGAAAGGAAAGTTATGAGCAACCTAGACAGCATATTGAAGAGCAGAGACATTACTTTGCCAGCAAAGTTCCATCTAGTCAAGGCTATTGTTTTTCCAGTAATCATGTATGGATGTGAGAGTTGGACTGTGAAGAAGGCTGAGCGCCGAAGAATTGATGCTTTTGAACTTTGGTGTTGGAGAAGGCTCTTGAGAATCCCTTGGACTGCAAGGAGATCCAACCAGTCCATTCTGAAGGAGATCAACCCTGGGATTTCTTTGGAAGAAGTGATGCTAAAGCTAAAACTTCAGTACTTTGGCCACCTCATGCGAAGAGTTTACTCATTGGAAAAGACTGTGATGCTGGGAAGGATTGGGGGCAGGAGAAGAAGGGGACGACAGAGAATGAGATGCCTGGATGGCGTCACTGACTCCATAGACATGAGTCTGAGTGAACTCTGGGAGTTGGTGATGGACAGGGAGGCCTGGCGTGCTGCGATTCATGGGGTCGCAAAGAGTCACACAGACTAAGCGACTGAAATGAACTGAACTGAACTGATTCCACTATTTGAATAGTACTAATAAGTAGAACCATGACTAATCAAAAAACATATAAAATAGTCATATACTTTAGAATTCAAATATGTCAGTCATTCCTGAATCCCCTGTAGAAATCCATGGAATATGAATTTATTTACGAGGTCTGTGTTCTTAACCTTGACCTTGAACTAACTCTGGAAATATTCTATTTGAGAATAAGTATATTAAAGCATTGTGACAGAATATAATTCCTTTGTTCTTGGTGAATTGTACATGTTATTTTAACTATATGTTTAATAGTTTATTAGGCTGTAATTATGTAAATCTGAGGTCTACAAGAGCTGATCTACAACAGCTCTTGTAGAAGTAAGTAGTAACTGTAGTTGGTGACAGTAAATGTTTTGAATCATTCGTGGAATCAGAAGGAGGCCTTCATTGCTTTTCTGCTGACGTACTCAGAATTGGAGGTTCTCAGAAACTTGGGAATGAGGTGAAAAATGGAGACAGTTTTGTCATGGTTTAATTTTTGAAAAAAATACTCCTTCAAAGTGTATGTATCACATGACTCTTTATGAAATGATCTTACTTAAATCAACTGAGAACAGGTTATAACAATGTATAGCTTGCAGAACTATATTTTCATTGAGATGGAATATTGGATTTGTTTGGGAAAAATTGTCTTTGGTCAAATAAAGAGAGAAAATAAGTTTGAACTTAATTAAATAGGTTCTTATATTGAAAGGCTTTTCAGAACTATAATTATGCTAGTGATAATCATGACAAGGCCACCAAATACCATTTCACAAAGAATCACTGGCAACAAATGTTCTAAAAAACACAATTTGCAAATCCCTTACTTGGGACAACAGTAGAATAATACTTTACCTCAAAGTAAGAGTAGACTCTAAAATAATGATTAATTAAAACCTTTCAGAAAAACACAATGGTACAAAGATAAATGGACAAGTGATAGAAATACAGAGATTTACATTTGACATGGGCCTAAAGAATATATATATATGTTCTTATATGTATCAGCATACTGACAGTCAGTATGCTGACTGTTAAAGGTACAGAAATCTAGATTGTAGAAAGTAAGGCAAGACAGGGTTGTGAGAAAGGAAGTCATTCATGCAGGAATTCATTTAGGTATTAAGCAAATATTTACTTAGAACCTATTATGTGAAATATGTTGCTTTAGGTGCTATAAATACAGAGGGGAGCATGACAGACAGCACCTATAGCACCTAAATTCACTTAAGTCGAAACTTACCTACAAAACAGAAATAGAGTTGCTAATGTAGAAAACAAACATAGTTACCAGGGCATAATGTGCTGGGGGAAGAGGAGTTGGGGGTGAGAAGAAACATGTTGGGATATTGAGATTTACATATACACACTTCTATATGTAAAATTGGAGAAAGGCATGGCATCCCACTCCAGTGTTTTTGTCTGGAGAATCCCATGGACAGAGGAGCCTGGCAGGCTACAGACCATAGGGTAGCAAAGAGTCTGACATGACTGAAGCAACTTAACACCCATACATAAAATATATGACTAATAGGGACCTACTGTATAGTACAGGAAACCTTACTCAATACTCTGTAATGGCCTATGTGGGAAATAATCTAAAAAAGAGTATGTATGTATATATATGTATAAGTGACACATAACATATATATAATTAATACAACATGGGAAATCGACTATACTCCCATAAATTTTTCAAAAAATCTACATAAAAATCATAAATGAACTCTAGTTATTAAAAAAAAAAAACCTTTATTGGAATAAATATTTCTTTGACTCTTGTTTTATTCACTATTTGTCATGTTCTTTAGTTACCACCATTCAGTTGAATTCAGTTCAGTCGCTCAGTTGTGTCTTACTCTTTGTGACCCAATGAATCGCAGCACTCCAGGCCTCCCTCTCCATCACCAACTCCTGGAGTTCACTCAGACTCATGTCCATTGAGTCAGTGATGCCATCCAGCCATCTCATCCTCTGTTGTCCCCTTCTCCTCTTGCCCCTAATCCCTCCCAGCATCAGAGTCTTCAATGAGTCAACTCTTCACATACAGTGGCCAAATTATTGGAGTTTCAGCTTTAGCATCATTCCTTCCAAAGAAATCCCAGGGCTGATATCCTTCAGAATGGATTGGTTGGATCCCCTTGCAGTCCAAGGGACTCTCAAGAGTCTTCTTCAACATCACAGTTCAAAAGCATCAATTCTTCGACGCTCAGCTTTCTTCACAGTTCAACTCTCACATCCATACATGACCACTGGAAAAACCGTAGCCTTGACTAGATGGACCTTTGTCGGCAAAGTAATGTCTCTGCTTCTGGATATGCTATCTAGTTTGCTCATAACTTTCCTTCCAAGAAGTAAGCGTCTTTTCATTTCATGGTGGCAATCACCATCTGTGGTGATTTTAGAGCACAAAAAATAAAGTCTGACACTGTTTCCACTGTTTCCCCATCTACTTCCCATGAAGTGATGGGGCCAGTTTCCATCATCTTAGTTTTCTGAATGTTGAACTTTAAGCCAACTTTTTCACTTTCACCAAGAGGCTTCTTAGCTCCTCTTTACTTTCTGCCATAAGGATGGTATTATTTGAATATCTGAGATTAATGATATTTCTCCCGGTAATCTTTATTGCATCTTGTGCTTCTTCCAGCTCAGCTTTTCTCATGATGTACTCTGCATATAAGTTAAACAAGCATGGTGACAATATACAGCCTTGACATACTCCTTTTCCTATTTGAAACCAATCTGTTGTTCCATGTTCAGTTCTGATTGTTGCTTTCTCACCTGCATGTAGGTTTCTCAAAAGGCAGGTCAGGTGGTCTGGTATTCCCATCTCTTTCAGAATTTTCCACAGTTGACTGTGATCCACACAGTCAAAGGCTTTGGCATAGTCAATAAAGCAGAAATAGATGTGTTTCTGGAACTCTCTTGCTTTTTCAATGATCCAGCGGATGTTGGCAATTTGATCTCTGTTTCCTCTGCCTTTTCTAAAAACAGCTTGAACATCTGGAAGTTCACAGTTCACATATTGCTGAAGCCTGATTGGAGAATTTTGAGCATTACTTTACTAGTGTGTGAGATGAGTGCAATTGTGCAGTAGTTTGAGCATTCTTTGTTATTGCCTTTCTTTGGAATTAGAATGACAACTGACCTTTTCCAGTCCTGTGGCCATTTCTGAGTTTTCCAAATTTGTTGGCATATTGAGTGCAGCACTTTCACAGAATCATCTTTCAGGATTTGAAATAGCTCAAGTGGAATTCTATCACCTCCACTAGCTTTCTCCACCATTAAACCATCTTAAAAATATAAAGGTGTGAATTTCTACTTTTCAGAATAGTCATTATGGGAGAAATAGATATCCTGCTTCCTATTCTTTAGTAGTCTGTCAGCATCTTGGCATGTGTCAGAGACTCAAGTACAAAAGAAGAAAGTGGAATGGAAAATGGGAAAGAAAGGAGAAATGAGGAGAATATCTGGAGTGTATATATATATATATGTGTGTGTGTATATATATATATATATTCCTTTTAGCATAGATATTTCTTTTAATATGTATATTCCTTTAAATATATATTTCTTTTTCATATATATTATTTTAATATACATACACACACAGACACACATATGTAAATATATATGGGCTTCCCTAATAGCTCAGCTGGTAAAGACTCTACCTGCAATTCAAAAGATCCCGGTTTGATCCTTGGTTTGGGAAGATGCTCTAGACCATGGGCATGATAACCCACTCCAGTATTCTTGCCTGGAGAACCCCCATGGACAGAGGAGCCTGTTGGGCTATAGCCCATGGGGACTCAAAGAGTCAGACACGACTAAGCACAAGCACTATATATGTGTGTGTGTGTATATATATACTTTTATATATTATATATGTTATATAATATATTATTTTTGAATAAAGGAGAGCTACAAAATGAGGTTGATCCAGAACTGACAGTAAGAAGGATAGTTAAGAGCAAGAACCTAGCCTACCTCCAGGAGCACATGTTCCATCTGTAACAATTTCTAGGATGTGGTGACTCAAATACGTTAATGATCATTTGTCAGGGTGGAAATAACTCCTTTTGTTTGTTATTAGATTAACTATACAGAAGGATAAAAATTATGATAAGTGTAAGTCTAGAACTTCTAAATCTAAGTGATGATTATATCATCACTAACTGTTTGTTAACTTTTCAATGATTTTCAGTCCCTTGTGTATGTATGTGTACGTATTAGTCACTCGGTCATGTCCAACTCTATGCAACTGCATGATCTATAGTCTGCCAGGTTCCTCTGTCCGTGGGATTCTCCAGGCAAGAATACTGCAGTTCAATCCCCTGGTGGTTTATTAATTAGACATTACAGTGTCTATCACTGATAATATAGGCTGACAGTACAAGACAAGTACTTGAACATTATATATTTTTTGTTTAATATATCAAATGTCACCTGTCAGCAAAACATACACCCATAATCAGTTCAATAAGAAGATAGTAAAGAGCTTTTGAGGAGGCTGAACCATATAGTTCCCTGCTTTCTCAAAATATCTACATGTTAGAATCATAAAGAAATCAAAATTGTTGTTTAAAACTACTCACTCAAAGCACAAATATCCTAACAAAGAATTCACTCATTGTTTTCACATAGACTTCAGTTTAAAAAGACAGTAAAGTGGAAAACATGGTTACATGCACAATCTTTCAGGAATCTGTAAAGATGCTTAAAGATAGTTACTTTTTTTGCAAAAGCTGAACCTATGTAGTGCTAGGGATTCAAAAAGTGTGAAAGTTCTAGTAAATGCATAGGACTTAGTATTATAAACTCACCTATGATGAGAAAAGAAACTATGGTTTAAAGATGTTTCTTATCCCCATTATTTATAATTTGACACTCTCCATTTTCTTAGTTGTCAAGTATGCATATACAAATTTCAAATAAGACTTCAATACACTGAAAATTCAAGTCATGCATATAAGGCATGTATAGGCTCTCACTGACTTTTCTTTTGTCTGCCAATATACAGTAATACTTGGTGATGATTAAAAAAATAAAATCACTGTATTTCACATATCCTCTACAAGTATGGTCTTCCAAATGCTTCAGCTACTCCTCTATCCTAGTTTACTAAATCAATTTTAAATACTTTTATATTTAAAAAAATATAAAACATTGAAACTGCAAATCACTAACAAAGGAAGCCAAATAAATTATTTGCTTAGCAAAGATTTGTTTTTTTCCTCCTACAGTCTATTAATTTTTTTTCCCTAAAAGTGGGTTGTAGTAGGAAAAAATAATAAAAGAAAAGAATGTCATGCACAGTGATTCTACCTTTTTTAGAGATATTGCAAATGACTATATCATTTATGGTGGAAAGATATTGTTAGTAGACTAATCAAACCAATCATATTTTGTCAGTTATGAGGTTCCCATGTTAACAGCTCCGCCTATCATCACATTTCCATTAGACAGGAGCCACATTTAGACCCTGTGCTTGCATCATACAATTGAATGTGTGCATGCTCAGTTGCTCAGTCATGTCCAACTCTTTGCAACTCACTCAATTGTAGCCTGCCAGGTTTTTCTGTTTATGGAATTTACCAGGCAAGAATACTGGAGTGGGTTGTCATTTTGTATTCCAGGGTATCTCCCCTACCCAGAGATTGACCTCATGTCTCCTACATTGGCAAGCTGATTCTTTATCACTGCACCACCTGGGAAGAAGTTTAGACTCATTAGCTGTATGTTATATCTCTACAGTTCCCTCCTTAATAAGGTCAATCATGTGAACACAGCCCAATGCCACAGCAGAGGCTGAAGGCATTCATTCCCTCACTCATTCATTTGATATTTATTGGAGCCTACCATGTGCCTTAGTACCATGCTAAACATAGTTTGGAAATACATGGTGATGGTGAAATAGGATACTGAGATAAGTGCTTGGAGGAAACAAGGTAAAAATGAAAACAGATAAATTCAAACCAACAGTACAAATATTAGTACAATTTCTGATTTGTGTGTATTTGAATAGAAACAAATGGTTCAATTTTTTAAGCTTGTTTGTTTAAACAGTTTTTATTTGAAGTAGGAATGATATGATTTCAGTATCTAAGTGTTTAGCATTATACTTATTACATGCCTTTACTTTTAAACATTTAATGAAAGAAATACTTTTCTAATTAGCACAGAGATCTAAATTATTTTAGGAAATATAGAACTCTATATACTCATTAATTATACCTTGTGATATCAGATGTTTTTAAATTCTTCCAACTATTTGCCTAACCAGAAAATTGCCTATCAAATTTGAATTCTTGTGAATTATTTGTATAATTTTAATTTTCAACCGCCATTATTTACCACTAATCTTTAGTGACTTCTATACAGGGCTCTTTCTCCTGCTGTTAATGTGTTGCTGCTTGCACTGAAAGGCCAGCCACACATATTAGAACTGTGTATAAAATAAAATAATCTGCAAGCAATATCCAGAAATTACCTTTTGTGAAAAAGAACAGATTATCCTATCCATTGACTGTGCGACATTAATATTTCTTTAAGCAGAAGCATCACTTTACCGACAAAGGTCCCTATAGTCAAAGCTATGTTTTTTCCAGTAGTCACGTATGGATGTGAGAGTTGAACTATACAGAAGGCTGAGCACTGTAGAACTGATGATTTTGAACTGTGGTGCTGCAGAAGACTCTCGAATGTCCCTTGGACAACAAGGAGATCAAACCAGTCAATCCTAAAGGAAATCAACCCTGAATAACTATTGGAAGGACTGGTACTGAAGCTGAAGCTCCATATTTTGGCCACCTGATGTGAAGAACTGACCCATTGGAAAAGACCCTAATGCTGGTGTTAGGTAGTTAAAATAGAAAACAAGAGTCCAGAATGATGGTGGCTAAAAGACAACGAAGGGAAAAGCCAAATTAGCCAAGGACCTCAACCAGTTTTTGCGAAAACCTTATATACCCTAAGTGTACATGGCCAAACCCATCTCCCCAAATTCCCTGAAACTAGTCTGAACAAAGGAAAAGAAAGATACAATAAAAAGTTAACCTGTGATTCATATGCCTTAAGCCTAGGTGGTTAATAGTGGGCAAGTATCACTAGGCCTGAGATCATATCCCAATAAGCATAATAGAATTTATGATTCTAATCAGTTACACAGATAATTAGGGTATTCTTTTAGGCAAAGGAGAGTCTAGGTATGAGCCCTGGGGCTCTTCCTTCCAGGGGCCTGGTTTTCCAGTTGGTATGTCATTTCCATAGATACTGGGATTATAGCTCATAGTCCACAGTCCGGCCCAAGATGGAGTTCTGCTTTCAAGATGGAGCCTGTTCTGTCTGTATCCTCCTTCCATAAGAGATGCACAGATTCATAAATTTCAAATAGGTAAGGTGTTATAAGATCTTCTATAGAAATAAGGGTGTTGGTCATATTTATTTGTAAGTGAAAATGGTCACTGAAGAGTAGCTATAAAGTGTTTAAATAAGAGAGTGATCTTAACAGATATGTGCCTGTATGTGTGTGCAAAAACACAGTCTGTATTTTAAATGGTGGATTGAGTAAGAAACATTATACACATAGTCAAGATACGTACCTATGTGTAATTTAATAAAAGTCTATTCTAAAAGATTTATTAAGTATACAAGATGGACTCTCCAAAGTCCTTTTTATACCATTTATAGATACCAAAATCTTATCTCAAATAATCACTGCCATCTATCTCATTCCCCCAACATGCCTTCTTTCCAGCTTATAACGAAGTCATACAATTCAACCTTTCCCTGCTGCATGTTTCCTTTTATTTGATGCCATTTTGACCACATTTATATCGTTCTCATTATCAAATGCATTTCTGTCATTAACAGGTGTCATCTTCATCAGTTAAAAACTTATCCATTCTTCAAGATAGAGCTCCAGTGTTAGCTTCCCAATGAATGTCTTTATTCATCATTAATATAGCTCCCTTTTCTGTTACATAGCAGCATTTTGTTTGTATTTTTAGTACCAGATGTATCACAACTTGCCAAATATTTTAAATGTGTATCCATGCATGTTTCAGAGAGTTCCAGAAAAACATCTATTTCTGCTTTATTGACTATGCCAAAGCCTTTGACTGTGTGGATAACAATAAACTGGAAAATTCTGAAAGGTGGGAATACCAGACCACCTGACCTGCCTCCTGAGAAACCTACATGCAGGTCAGTAAGCAACAGTTAGAACTGGACATGGAACAACAGACTGGTTTCAAATAGGAAAAGACAGTACATCAGGGCTGTATATTGTCACCCTGCTTATTTAACTTCTATGCATAGTACATCATGAGAAACACTGGGCTGGAAGAAGCACAAGCTAGAATCAAGATAGCCAGGAGAAATATCAATAACCTCAGATATGAAGATTACACCACTTTTATGGCAGAAAGTGAAGAGGAACTAAGAAGCCTCTTGATGAAAGTAAAAGAGGAGAGTGAAAATGTTGGCTTAAAGCTCAACATTCAGAAAACGAAGATCATGGCATCCGGTTCCATCACCTCATGGGAAATAGATGGGGAAACAGTGGAAACAGTAAGGTAAGGTAAAGGTAAAGTCGGTCAGTCATGCCTGACTCTTTGCAACCCCATGGGCTGTAGCCTACCAGGCTCCTCTATCCATGGGATTTTCCAGGCAATAGTACTGGAATGGATTGCCATTTCCTTCTCAAGGGGATCTTCCCGACCCAGGGATCCAACCCAGTTCTCCCACATTGTAGACAGACGCTTAACCGTCTGAGCCACCACCCAGGTTCAACAGAGCTGGACATGACTGAGCAACTAACATGTAATAAAGGGCTTAGACCTCTGCTTAGTATGTGGTTTGCACAGCATATATGGGGCATGACAATATCAGTGAGAAAGACAGACATATAAGACACATCTTCAGTATAAGTCAATCATTACAAGCTCACTGCTTAGGTCCCACAGACCACCAGGGCAGGTTGAATCTTTTCTAGTATTACAATCGTTCACATCCTTGGCCTTTGAGCCTCCCAGGGATGTAGACACAGAGGTTTCAAACCCCCCACAGGAGCCTCTGTCACACTGTGGGGTCAGCTGAAGGGGAGGCAGAGGGTGCTCTGGAAGGGGTCTGACCTTGTGTCCTTTATGACAAAGGAGTGCACTCTCTCTCTGCCTCAGCTCTGGAGTCCCAGCTGCTAGCACATCAAATGGCCCTAAGATTGGATTCTTGTTCAGAGAGGAGACAAGGGGTTTCTGCTCCAATGAATATACAAAGGTGAGTCTGGGCCTTCTTCAGATGTATCCTTCACAGGCATTTTCACATGACACATAGAAAAGGGGTCTTTCCTTACTGCAACAGTAATATGCACCTACTGTAAAAATTCAACCATTCAAAAGGATAGGACATAGTGAAAGTATGGTCTGAATTGTTTCCCAACCTTCAGTTGCCTGGGACTAACTAACAGATCTCCAGGTACCTGCCTTCTGAGCTTCTCCTCAAATTCAAAAGGATACCACACACCACACATACACTCACCCTCACATACACCCCATATATCCTTTCACCCTCAGACATACACACCCACACATCCTCACCCTAACATACCTCCTCAGTTTCACACACCTACCCTTACTGCCTCCCCTATACCCTCACACACCCAACACTCTAATCTATACAAAAGGAGATCATACATATATACAGAACACACTTATGAAAGAGACAGGCATCCAGCTATTTCTTTCTGATGCTAGCAGCTTCACACAGGATGCTGCCCCTATAACCCTTGGATATTTTTTGGGTTTTTCCCTGACTGCCCAGACCTTTGGTTTTCATGTTGGGCAAATGGGAATGAGAGTAACATTGCCAAACTCATAGAGTGTCTGAGAATCTCAAGTGGGATTTACAATTAACATGAAATCACTCTGCAAATTGTCAAGTGTAAGAGGAAACAGTGTCAGACTTTATTTTGGGGCTCAAAAATCACTGCAGATGGTGATTGCAGCGATGAAATTAAAAGATGCTTACTCTTTAGAAGGAAAGTTATGACCAACCTAGATAGCATATTCAAAAGCAGAGACATTACTTTGCCAACAAAGTTCTGCCTAGTCAAGGCTATGTTTTTTTCCAGCGGTCATGTATTGATGTGAGAGTTGGACTGTGAAGACAGCTGAGTGCCGAAGAATCGATGCTTTTGAACTGTGATGTGGAGAAGACTCTTGGGAGTCCCTTGGACTTCAAGGAGAGCCAACCAGTCCATCCTAAAGGAGATCAGTTCTGAGTATTCACTGGAAGAACTGATGCTGAAGCTGAAACTCCAATACTTTGGCCACCTCATGCGAAGAGTTGACTCATTGGAAAAGACCCTGATGCTGGGAGGAATTGGGGGCAGGAGGAGAAGGGGACGACCGAGGATGAGATGGCTGGACGGCCTCACTGACTCGATGGACATGAGTTTGAGTGAACTCTGGGAATTGGTGATGGACAGGGAGGCCTGGTGTGCTGTGATTCATGGGGTCGCAAAGAGTCGGACATGACTGAGCGACTGAAGTGACTGACTGACTGACTGACTGATGCCTGTTTCACTTGATGGGTAGTAGAAATTCTAAGGTCAATGACCATATGCTGTTTACTTCTATATACACAGTACTGCCAAGCAGATTGTCTTTCCAAAAGTAGATAATAAATATTTGTAGGATTTCACTGAAATGAGACTAACTGAATTAACTCAAGGTTGCTATACATTGTTTCTTTACTGTTCAAAATGCTTTGCTTTTGATTTGCAACATTTGTCTCCGTTTTTGCTGTACTTGAAAGCTGATATTCTCTTAACTTAGTTCCATCTGAGTGAATTGGAAAGTGACATTTATTAATATTTGCATAGCTCAAAAGCAGTTCATGCTGTGCAAAACACTCTACAAATTGGAAGTGCTATTTAAAAATAAAAAGATGTATAGTGTAGTAAAGTTCAGCAACGTGGCACAATCAATACATCTCTTGAACTTTTCAACGCTAAAATTAAAAGAAAGAAGCACCTGTTTTACATCTCCTGAAACAATGGAACACAATTGTATTTGCAAATAATGACATTGTCTTGTTAAAAGAAAAATCTAAGAACAGTTGCTAGGCATATTATATGCATCCACAGTGTCTATGGAAACTGAGCCTGCAGGAAATTTCAAAGGAGGAATAAAAAGACACCTGGAAGAGTGCCAGGGTCAGAAAGATAATGAATATATAACTTTTCAAAATTTATAAAGAGGAAAAGTAGAAGAAAAAATACACTATCTGTTGTCTTTAGATACTAGCAATTTAATTCTGGGGAAAAATGTGAAGAATAGAAATGCAAAAACAATTTTTTAACCTTGCTTCAATTTACTAAAACAACACTAAAGTCTAAGAAGTAATGTGGCTACTCCTTCCTAGACACTCATAAAATTGACTCCTGCTTGTGCACTATCTGTAAGCCATGGATGAATCTCCTCATGCTCTGAAACAGCATTTATATTTTAAAGAAAAAGGAATATAATTTATTCTCTTTTTGAAATTTGAACCCTGGCACATCTAACGATTTTGTACTTCATTAATTAGAACAGGGTACCGTATCCTTGACGAGACATCTAGTAGCTCATTTTGGCTCATATAAATGAATTTTTGTCTGAAAAAATAACTCATTTAGAGAAAAAATAACTCATTTAGAGAAAAAATAACTCATTTACAGAAAAAATAGATTTAACCCTTGTCCTTTTTTAGCTAACAATTTCAGATGTGCTGTTTCTACAGAATTTCATCAGTTTCCAAATGATGATATGAATGCAATAAAACCTTTAAAATTAAAAAATCTGTTAGTTGGTTTTTGTATAGTAAAAATTCTAAATAATGCATTATTTATTGATTAATTTTGGAAAATGAGCATTTTCTAAGTGTTAGGAACAAATATTAGAAGTTAATACCAGAAATCCAGAAAGTGCCAGAAGTGAAGTGAAGTGAAGTTGCTCAGTTGCGTTTGACTCTTTGCAACCCCATGAACTGTAGCCTACCAGGCTCCTCAGTCCATGGAATTTTCCAGGCAAGAATACTGGAGTGGGTGCCATTTCATTCTCCAAGAAAGCACCAGAAATAAGTATCAAAAAGCCAATGTCAAGCATAGGCACAATCCTTGCCTTCCTTGGATCTACACATTAACGAGGAAGATAGATCATCATCAAACTACTAGTAACATATGTGTCAAAGATAGCTCCTTTTAAAATGATAAATTAATATGTATTTTTATTTTAAAGAGCCAAATGTAGAGAGTATGAATTTAGGAAATATATACTTTGTATTTTAAAAATAGTAGTAATCACATTTCCACTATGGAACAATTAGCAAATATTTTAAGAGGCCTTCCATACTGAGTTTATTTAACTTTATAAGATATTTTAAAATGAAATATACTCTTGATCACAGAGGAATATCTTTAAGTTTAGATTTTGAGTATAAATAATTATTGTTCTCAATTTATTGAGTGCTGAGTACTATATGTAGACAATATAGTACTTTTTTTTATTTCCTAAGCAAATTCTTTAGATTCAAGAATTATTTAAGAAAGTGATCTTTTATAAACAGTCAGCCAACTGAAAAACTCAACTTACCAGAACATTGAGGGATAGTAAATAAGAGAGGAGGGAAAATGTTGCACAAGGTAGCCAAGATTGGAGAAAATAAGAATCAAAACCCCTAAGGGACAGTTTGGGCCCTGCTGAAGTCCATTAGTTCAGGAAGAACTACTGGAGTTCAAACTGATCAATCATATCCCACTCAACATCATGGGGTCAAATACTGACCTCAATTACACGCACCTAACTTTCATTGAAGTTGCAGGGAGTTAGACACACATTCAGGAGGGCAGGCAATGGCTCTGCACACTGAGTGGGGAATAATTGATGGCTTTCTTCTTGCTTTGCTTGGCTCGGTGAGCACAGCTAGCAGCAGAGGCCTGCAGCCTAAGCAGACTGGGAGGGTGCTATGAAAACCATGCATCCTTGAGTGCTGGACCAGAGCTGCTACAGCTGTTCCTCATTTCAAGACTGAAGAAGGCCCACTTCACTAAGCACTGAGATGTGTATAAGTTCTGACATATCCTTTTCCTTAGTTTACCCTGATTTCTCATACTATTCCCATTCTATTTTATTCTCTTTTAAGAAAGTGATTCTTATCTTTCTATGCTCCCTTTCTCATCATTATTTTCAGGCTTTTACAAATATTAAATGAAATAAAGTGCTTAGAACAATCTAGCATAAGATGAGTTCAGTAATTGTTAGCTTGGTTGTATATGCCAGATAGGAAATCTGGTAATTTTGATAAAATTTTACTTAGAAAGTTTTATTTTTTGTGTATTTTTCTAAAACTGTTTATTTTACACCAAACTTATAGTCACATACTGAATGTATCTAAAAAGATGAATGATATTTCTGAGACATTATCCTTTAATGAGAAAAGTGGTTGAAAAAAATCATTGAGCAACATTGAACATTTTCCCAAGAATGTAACCAGCAGAGCCATAATACTTGACCTTTTTGAAGTAAATAAACATTAATTGGTTTACTGTGTAAATAGTTTTAAAATGGAATGTGCAAAAATAGTATCATTTGATAACTGTATTTTTTATTATAAGACTAGTTAAGATAGACCGTAATTTAGGTTAATTTTTGGATAGTATTAAGCTTGAAAATATATGACAAAAACTGTTATAACTTTAAAAAATATATAATATTTCTAACAATATATGTAGATACATGTGCTAAGTATACTATGTATAGTAAAATTATATATTTTAGCAGACTGCTGAGTGGCTTATCCTGCTATACCAGCACACACAGAAATATGAAAACTATAACATATGTATTTAATAATAAGCTAAAATATTTTAACAGAATACAATATATTTAAAAATAATAAAATTATGAGCATATATTATAAAAGCAGTTCTATAAATTCCTAGGTACCTCCATTACTCAAATGACAATTTATTATATTGAATATGCAGTTTTCTTTTCAGGTTCCATGTATTAAAAACTCTGAAGTTTATTAGCCTTTGATTGACTTTTTACAGTTTCTAAGAAGTCCCCAAAGCATGCTGATTGAGGATTCACCTAAGAACCTCAATGAAAACTCAACATTTTCACAAGGTCTTCAATGGCTACTATGAGCCCAGCACCAGTCTTGCTGCTCACAGATTCCTCAGAGTCTGCCGTTATACACATCCCAGCCAGTCTTCAGGACAGGTGGACAAACCCACTCTTGTTTATAATCTCCCAGCTTTTCTCAGTTCTACATAGTCCATGCTCCAATAATGTATGAGTGGACAATTTTAACTAAAATCTCCTCTACTACTTTTTTTTTTTTCCAAGAAGAAAAGAAGCCTACTCTCCCTGTTTTTTGCTGTTTTTCAATCACCCATTAACATCCATCTCTTTCCGTGTGTGTATACTACCAGATCGTGCTTCCTTTTTCCCTTAAAGGCATTTTACTGTCCAGTTAATTCAAATTCCTTCACATATCATTCTCCACAATGCTTAGAAAGGGGTTCTTTTTCAGTGTCTGCTCTAGAAACTTTGTTGATGAGCTTGTTAATAAAGCACCTATAGTCAATAACTACATTGAGAGGCAGTAAAATTAGTGATCAAGAGAGTGGGCACTGGAGACAGATTGCTTCAAATTTTGGTGCTGCAATTCTCTAGTTGAATATTTAACTTTTATTCTTCAAAGTTTCTTATCTGTAAGTGAAGAAAATAACTTTCTCATGGTATTATGAATAAATAAGCTAAGTTGAATAACTAAGTTGAATAACTAAGCAATAATAATAATGCTTAGTTTTAATCTGTTAGTTAATATGAACACTCTAAAGATGGTTAGAACAAGACACAAAGTCAGTATTCAATAAAGGTAAATAAAAATGGAGGATCATATTTTTGTCAAAAACTTATTGAGAAAAATTAAACTGAAATATCATATAGAAATAAAATGTCTGATTAATATAGAATAGTCTTTTTAAAATGAGTGTTCTGCAAAAACTAATTTTCCAGAATGTTAACATTATGTGAAAAAGTGCTTTATCATTAGATAAATAGTAAAACTCAGGTTTAAAAAGGATAAAAATTTGAATGCAGGACTTCATAGACCTGCATGATGAATCTCCTGAAGAGATATAACTTAGTAATATTTCTGAAACAAATTGTATTTTGAAACTCTTGCTATTATGGAGAATCTTATAGATAATGGTGATTCTTGAGCCCTAAATAGCAATGAATATGGGCTATTTCCACAGTTTCAATATAAACAGATTCCAAGCACCGAATAGTCCCATTATCAAAGACTATGGAAGAGAATCTGAAAGGAGGCCCTGGCTAAAAATCAGGCCCTAAAAACAGCTTGCACTGTGTTTAGTTACTCAGTCCTATCCAATTCTTTGCTACCTAATGGATTATAGTCCACCAGGATCCTGTGTCCATGGGGGTTCTCTAGTCAAGAATACTGGAGTGGGTTGCCAAGCTCTTCCTCAGGGGATCTTCCCAACCCAGGAATCAAACCCAGGTCACCCACATTGCAGGCAGATTCTTTACCATCTGAGCCACCAGGGAAGCCCCAAAACAGCTTAGTTGTAAGGAAGTAGAGGCTGATGCTCGGAGAAGGCGATGGCACCCCACTCCAGTACTCTTGCCTGGAAAATCCCATGGACAGAGGAGCCTTGTAGGCTGTGGTCCATGGGGTCATGAAGAGTCGGACACGACTGCGTGACTTTTCTTTCACTTTTAACTTTCATGCACTGGAGAAGGAAATGGCAACCTACTCCAGTGTTCTTGCCTGGAGACTCCCAGGGATGGGGGAGCCTGGTGGGCTGCCATCTATGGGGTCACACAGAGCCAGACACGATTAAAGTGACTTAGCAGCAGCAGCAGCAGAGGCTGATGCTAGAATATACATTTAAAAAGTAAATTTGGACCAAGATGATCTTTGAATCCTTGATGGGAATTTTGATCTGAAAGAATATCAAAGATAAATATTTCTTATCTCTGGAAATTTATGGACAGTACAATTCCACTTAGGCATTCAAGTTAAATGAATATCTCTCTTAATACTATTTTAAAATCAGAAGCAAGCAAGAAAAAAAAAATCAAGGAATGAAAAAGCATTACCTCTTTCATACCTTCACCTTCAGATTTTGTTATAAAAAGCCAGTAGAACAAAGATAAATTTGTACCTGTGACTCTTTCAGCAGCAAGTCTAAAATGGATTAATTAGAATTTGGAGTAAGGCCCATGACTTATTCATCTTTATATCCCTTCCATAATCCAGTGCACATAATAGAAGGTTAGGAGTTTCTTGTTAAATGCATAAATTAAAACTGACCCAAGTATATTCATGGTGAAATTTATTTACTGTCAATTATATTACACTCAGATCCCAGGTAAAAAGGTGACTTTGCCTACAAAGAAAAATGGACAAAGACTGAATCTCTCCTTCCTAAACAATAAATCTGTCGCTAATGTAACCTTGAAGTTTCATACCTGATTTATTCACCTTCTTAGATTTGCTCTTAGCTGTCTGGGTCTCTGACCCTTCTCTCCAGCACCCAGATGAAGAACCTATTTTGAGACATCTCACAGCTCAAAAGAGTACAGCTACAAGGGTGAAGGGTGAAGTCACTCAGTCATGTCCGACTCTTTGCAACCCCGTGGACTGTAGCCTACCAGGTTTCTCCGTCCATGGGATTCTCCAGGCAAGAATACTGGAGTGGGTTACCATTTCCTTCTCCAGGGGATCTTCCCAACCCAGAAATCGAACCCCGGTCTTCCGCATTGGAGGCAGACGCTTTAACCTCTAAGCCACCAGGGAACAAGGGAGTGCATAGCAATTCATGTATCTTGAGATTACATTTGACCAATGAGAGACAGGAGATAGCACGTACTTAAGTTCTTTATTCTTCCTCTTTGGAGATGTCCTTTGTGAATAAGCATCTTGTTTTGTTTTCAGTGAAGCTTTGGAGTGGCTAGTATAATGTACCACTTTGTATTTTTCCCCCTCCCCAGGTTCATGATCTTTCTTCTCTAACCCTAAATTTCCTGGGATTCTACTCTTCAATGGAGTTGTCAATTCAGTGGAGTTGTCAATTCAATGGAGTTTGTCTCGGGCTATTTTCTAGGTATCTTTGACTAAGATGGTTTTCATCCTTAGGAGTTAGGGCAGGGGAAATGACAACTCAGTTCTGCAAAATCAGTGGAAATTGCAAACTAAAAGCCTCTCCCTCAAAATAAATTGGCATTAAACAATATACATTAATATTCCATGTGAACCTAAAGAATCAAATAGAATGGGACCTGACACTCATATAGATGTGGAGGGCCTCCTAAGCAGAAATGAAATTTTATTGAAATGGATAATTCATTCTCGAGTATTTAAGCCACATATAAAGATTTTGAACTTAACTTTGAAGAATAGAAGCAATGAAATAATAAGTTAGAGTTTCCCCCTACAAAGTTTGGGGAGCATTTTCCCTAGCCAAGAAGTGTGTATGTTAGTCATCCAGTCATGTTCTAGTTTTTGCTATCCCATGGACTATAGCCTACCAGGCACCTCTAGGTCCATGGAATTCTCCAGACATAAATACTGGAGGGGGTTGCCATACACTTCTCCAGGGGACCTTCCTGACTCAGGGATTGAACCCAGGTCTCACACATTGCAGGCAGATTTTTTTTTTTTTTTTTTTTTTTTTACCATTTGAGCTGTCCAGGAAGTCCTTGGCTGAAGGAAATTTTTATTTTTTTCCTCAAGTTTGATAACAAAACCTCACTTTAATCATGTTGTCTTTTGAGTTGAGCTCAGGCTATTATCCACTTGAATTTAAGAGAACTTCCTGAAACCTGATAAATAGAATTTTTAATCTGAGAATAATATTCTGGACTTTGCTTCTAACTGTATTGTGCTACTTCTTAAGTTAGAAAAGTGATACCTGTAAACCAAAAAAAAAAAAAAAAAAGTTTGCCTAGACCTAAAGTCACTATATAAAAAACAAGAAAAATATTAGATCAAGAAGACTATGTACAAGTGAGTGCAATCCCACTAATATGATGTATTTATTCAAGGTAAACTAAAATGATTGCCTTTCTGCTTCAAGACCAGCTTACACAGTTATACAGAAATCTGTGTAAGAAGAACCCCCATCCTTGATTCAGTGCACATGTATTTCCCTTTTGAAATCCTTAATGTCTTTAGAAAAAAGAGTCCTGTACTTTCATTTTCAGTTCAGCCTCACAAGTTATTCAGGCAGTCATGTACGACTTACAAACTTGATGGCAGATTCTACTCAATTTTTAAGCATGCATTTAGTTTCTAGAGTTTAGAAGGCAAGGCATTTAAGGTAAGTAAATAATTTTAATAATTTTGAGATATATCAAAATAATCTTATACTTATCTCCATTTTGAATTTTGACTTGTCCTTGGCCTGGGTTCCTCAGGAACAGGTCAGTGCCTAGAAGCTCAGGGACTGGATGCCCTGCCTCTTGATATTTGGTTCCTGTCTTTGTTATGTCCCCAGGAGACTCATCATTTATGTTACCTTTTGCCCCCATAGGTCTGGATCATGATTCTTGGTCTATTTAGGGTTTTTTAATTAAAGAAACAGAGGTACGTTCCTTCTATGCCTGCTTCCTGGAGGGTTTTTATCATAAATGGTTGTTGAATTTTGTCAAAGAAAGTGAAGTTGTTCAGTTATGTCCAACTGTTTGTGACCTATTGGACTGCAGCCTACCAGGCTCCTCTGGTCAGGGGATTTTCCAGGCAAGAGTACTGGAGTGGGTTGCCAGTGACTTCTCCAGAACATAGGATAAAAGGAATCAAATGCTCACGATATCCCATCAGGATGCTTAAACCAATCAGAACATGACTGGGCACACTATCTGGTCCAGTCCAGGCTCCCCACGAGACTGTATGGACTTGACCTACATGCTTACCTTCCCTGAACTTCAGTTTTCTCACTTGTAAATGGAGGTTAAAAATATCACTTATCGCACAGAGCTTATGTTAGAATTAACAAACCAGTAGAGCCAAAAGCTTAGAACAATAGCTAAATAGTATACTCTGCTTGTGTTAGTCGCTCAGTTGTGAGCAACTTCACTTTCTTTAACAAAATTCAACATCCATTTGTGATAAAAAACCCTCCAGGAAGCAGGTATAGAAGGAACATACCTCTGTTTCTTTAATTAAAAAATCCTAAATAGAGCAAGAGTTCATGATCCAGACCTATGGGGGCAAAAGGTAACATAAATGATGAGTCTCCTGGGGACATATTCCATAAAAAATAATCGACCCAATCAAAAAATGGGCCAAAGAACTAAATAGACATTTCTCCAAAGAAGACATACAAATGGCTAACAAACACATGAAAAGATGCTCAACATCACTCACTATTAGAGAAATGCAAACCAAAACCACAATGAGTTACCATCTCACACTGGTCAGAATGGTTACTATCAAAAAGCCTATGAACAATAAATGCTGGAGAGGGTGTGGAGAAAAAAAGAACCCTCTTACACTGTTGGTGGGAATGCAAACTAGTACAGCCAATATGGAGAACAGTGTGGAGATTCCTTAAAAAACTTGAAATAGAACTACTATACAACCCAGCAATCCCACTGCTGGGCATACACACTGAGGAAACCAGAAACGAAAGAGACATGTGTACCCCAATGTCCATCACAGCACTGTTTACAATAGCCAGGACATAGAAGCAACCCAAATGTCCATCGGCAGACGAATGGATAAGAAATCTGCGGTGCATATACACAATGGAATATTACTCAGCTATTAAAAATAATAAATTTGAATCAGTTCTAATGAGGTGGATGAAGCTGAAGCCATTTATACAGAGCGAAGTAAGTCAGAAAGAAAAACACCAATACAGTATATTAACACATATATATGGAATTTAGAAAGATGGTAATGATGACCCTATATGCGAGACAGTGAAAGAGACACAGATGTAAAGAACAGACTTTTGGACTCTGTGGGGGAAGGGAAGGGTGGGATGATTTGAGAGAATAGCATTGAAACATGTATATTACCATATATGAAATAGATCACCAGCCCAGGTTCAATGCATGAAGCAGGGTGCTCAGGGCTGGTGCACTGGGATGACCCTGAGGATTGGGATGGGGAGGGAGATGGGAGAGAAGTTCAGAATGGGGAACACATGTACACCCATGGCTGATTCATGTGAATGTATAGCCAAAACCACCACAGTATTGTAATTAGCTTCCAATTAAAATAAATTAATTTAAAAAAAAGAAACAGTTTTTTCACATTGCTTCAAGACCAAAAAGAGATTAATTATAAGATATGTAAGGCTTCAATCTAAATTTTCTAGAGATGGCCTTGTTTCTCTGTGAGTCTGTTATTCTTTTGAAAGCCATAATCTCCTTCTTGAGTCTCTAGCCATTTGAAGATGTGTGTTCTCTTTTTGTGAATTCCTTATGGGATGTCATGGATTTTCTTATCTCTTTTCAGTTATAGCATACCCTGAAAGCTGTATGATTAATTTGATATATCTTAATTTAGATATCAAAGAGGGAACTTGTTTGACCTATCCTTCCAAGACTAGCCATGTCAAGTTAATTTTCCATTCAATGGGTTGCCAGCCCATGAGTCCAGGACATATTCCAGATAGCATCAAGCCTAATTAGTAAGTCTCAGGGAAAAATCATACAGTATACAACATTACTGCCAACTAAAAATTATGATTTCTATCAGAACTGACTATAAGCATGGTAGCAAATATATTTGAAACAAGATAAAAGTTTTGACCCAGAATACAAGTACCAAACTCGTCATTGTAGTAGCTAGAATGCTAGTCTATGGTTTAACAGGATCCTCCTTGGTAAAAACTTTGAGATATGAAAATTTCATGCTTTACCTTTCAATAGTAACTACAATTTTTCATGATGAGTGCCCATTGCTTGAATTTCTATCAATTATTTACTTCTTGGATATCTTTGAAACAGCCATCTTCTCTTTCTGAGCTTATCTTTTTCTAAATGTTGTTCAGTCGTGATCTGACCATCTCCCTTGCTAAGCAGGTTCCATATCCAATATATATCTTTAAAGTTATTCAACATGTTCATCTACAATTAAAAAAGCCTTTCAGAAGTACTTTCTCCAGGCAGTATATAATGATTTGAGAATAAAAGAACATGAAATTACTCTGTTTTGCATTGACTGCCAGTTATTTCATTTACACTCACAGCATCCCAGCAACTTAGCTAACGAAGGAAAAATTGAAGTTTTACTTTTTTTAATTATTATTTTAACTATTTTATTTTTCTAACTATTTTAATAAAATGTTATATTTTGAATTTTGGCCTTATAATTACTTACTTATTACCCTGTATTATGAGGTATCAAATTAAAGTTCAAGGTATAAAAAATTTCTATCATTGTTTAATCTTGTGGTCTATCTACAAATTTCTACTATTTGTAGGCTGTATGTCTTCTATCTTTTTCTATCCTTTAGACATAAATACTAAATTTAATTATGAATAATTTTGATTTACATCATTTACCTACAAAAGAATATAAAAATGTAATCATATTTAGATATCACTGATAAGTATTTTTTTTCAGTTTTCTGGTATTGTGTAAGTGTTTTCTGAGAAAAATTAAGTAAATTATTATTAATTAAACTAGTATGTATCCTAAAATATATGTGTATATCTTTGGAATATGAGAATCAAGAGTATCTGTATAACTATTTTATAAAGGAAAAGAGCACACTTTTATAGAAAAAACGATAATGCATATACTCACATAATATTTAGAAATCACCTTATTAAAATAAAAATAACATTACCAATAGCAAATTATTTCAGAAGCAAGAGATAGCTACAGAGTATCTGGGGGGTGGGGAATTCAAGAAGCAATAAGCCAGTTTTCTGTGTCCAAATATTGTGTTATGTTTTTTGTCTGTGTTTTGCCTCTTTTTAAGAAAAAGCATCTTGGCTCCTCTTCTCAATTTCTAGCATTTGGCCATTTAGATAAAGGCACAGATGCTCACTTGCTTAAGTAATTTTATTCAAATGATTTTTATTGCCTAAAAATGATCTCACTGTTGGAGATTGCCTATGGTTTAGAGTATACAGCACAAGGCGTTTAAATGATAAGGCAGTTGCATTCAACTTGAATCTTGCCTGAAGATAGTAACAGGCAATGTCTAGCTTCATTACCTTTTAGGGGTTTACAATATTTATTAGTGTTGCTACTTTCTTAGTATCCATAACAATTCTTCTGTCCCATTTAGTAGCTGTCTGTGATAAAAATGCTATTGCATACCTGTGGTTTGATAGTATTTCTACTACTTATCATTCGTAAGTGTATAAAAAGATCTTTATATATTCTCCTAAAATTTCACTCTATCAAATTATAGGATCTATGGATATATGTGTTGAATGTGTGTGTGTATTTTTGTTGTTGTTCAGTCGCTAAGTTGTGTCTGACTTTTTGCAACCCCATGGGCTGCAGCACTGCCGGCTCCTTTGTGTTCCACTATCTCCCAGAGCTTGTTCAAATTCATGTCCATTGAGCCTGTGATATTATCTAGCTACCTCATCCATTTGCCACTTCCTTTTTTCTTTCACTTTCAGTCTTTCCCAACATCTGGGTCTTTCACAAATAGATGCATATATATGCACACAACTCTTTGTTGTTGACTTTAAGAGAAGTTTTAAGAATTAGCAAGAATTTTACCCTTTTATACATAGGCGTTAATTAGGTATAATCAGTAAACAGTATTAGGCAATATTGAAATCACTGAATGAAACACTGAAATTAATTTAAGACTATATTTGCAAAAGCAGAGTGATGGATTGGTAATCACCCAGCACTAGAAATAAGAACTGGGTTCTAGTCTCTACTCAATTATTTATAGTCTCTCAGACTTGAGAAAGTCACTAAACTATCCAAGTTTTAATTTCCTTACCTATGAAATGGGGTAAGAAAATAGTTTTGAAACTAAAACTTTTGTTTTCTATGTTTCTATAGCAGGGGGTTCAGAATCTTTCAGAAACTCATAGATATTTGTTTAATCAGACAGAATAAAAGAAAGGATTTATCAGAAGATCTTTTAAGGACTGTTCTATCTCAAATAGGACATCCTAGGTGGTGCTAGTGGTAAAGAACCCTCTTGCCAATGCAGGAGATATAAGAGATGTGGGCTCGATCCCTGGATCTGGGAGATACCCTGGAAAAGGGCATGGCAACCACTCCAGTATTCTTGCCTAGAAAACTTCATGGGCAGAGGAGCCTGGTGGGCTATAGTCCATAGGGTTGCAAAGAGTTGGACATACTTAGCCCACACACACACAGGCTTGCATACTGGCTCAAAGGACAGTAAATTATTCATGATGTTATCTTTTCTTTTTTTTTGAAATCAAGTAGCAGAGAAGTTTAAACATTTATGACAAAAGGAAGACGTTTTACAATTAGCATTTAGTCTTTTGGTATAATGGCTTAGCCTCTTTCTAAGGACTGAGGCTTCTGGATTCATTTTGAAGTAGTTTATAATAAATAGAGATGTTTCTTTTGTATATCTAAGTCCACAAATTGTGGACATTTGAATAAAGTGAACCTGTGGTAAAATACCTTGAGAAAAATAAATTACTTTATATAATAAATGCTGCAGTCTAATAGCATCACATATGCTTTTTTTTGTTTTTACTACACAAATTGAAGCTGCCTCCAATGGGTCAGAATAACTGAAATTCTACTATCACTCTCTTTGTGTTTGGCTTTCTTTTTAGATTTCCTCAAAATGCAGAAATGTATGAAGTACTGGAAAAGAACTCAGTCATGCAGATATAAAAGGTGATCCTCTGAAGTCTCTTCAGTGGACTCCATTGGTCTTATCAAGGTTACATGATCTTATTGCTGAAGCTCAGAGGAGTTCCCGGAGGGGTTGTATGGATCTGCTGAGTCTCTTTATGTATCTGATTCCTCGGAAAATCTCTGCTCACTGTTTTCCTGTCCTATTCATCTCTCTGTACTCTTTTAGTTCATTTAATCACACGTCTACATCTACAAGATACCAGTGGTCCTAAGGATGCTCTGTCCATGTGGTTTCTGCATTAGTTAGTTACCCAAAATCATTTTTACCTTCCCAGCCAGTAGACTGACCTCTAAACTTGGAATGACATTACTTCTCTTTTACCTTCCCAAATCTATCCAAGATAACTTTCTTGCTACATGCTTGCTGTAATGCTAAAAAATTCAAACAGCAACAACAGAAGTTAAATCTTCAGTAGGGCATCTTGCTATAAATATTTTCAAAATTGAAAGAACAAATACAAACTTGCTTATATATTTATATGAAACAAGAAATAAATTTGTATTCAAAAATATTTTGGGATGTGTCTGTTATACATCTTGAAAATATTTCCCCCTCTAAATACTCCCTCGTGGTATTTATTTCACAGTACTTGTTTAATGTCCTCTTCTTTTGTAAATTAACAAGACTTTGAGGACAGAGACCTCTGCTCTGATTACTAGTATACATTCAGCAGCTTTCTTCCACATGACTGGCACAAAACAGACCCCCCAAACATACTATATTGAATGGAAAAGTAAAGATTTATCTGCTTAGAGTTTAATTCAGCCTTCCTTTTTTTTAAAATATACCACATTTATTAAAATTATGTGGTTTTTCTGTCCGTGGAAATACTCCATCATACATGTTTCCAAGTATATCTAGAATTTGTTCTTTTTCACCTAAAACTTACTTGTTTCTTCTATTTTTTAACAATCTGCTCAAAACATGTTTCCTCTGTATACTTCGATGTTTCAGTCAACTTTCTTACTATGCTGAGTCAGTCAGCACTGAAAATTATTCTTGTCCGTTACTTCTGTTTATATACAGGTGCACACACATATGCACACATCAGGAATAAGTTCTTGAATTCCCTCCTCTATGTAAGATGTGTAAGAAGATCATCTTACTTAAATCACATTAAGAAGCAACATTTACATAAACAATCAACTATGCTCTAGATTCTGTATAAAATCTTAAGCTGTGCTTAGTTGCTCAGTCATGCCTGACTCTTTTTGACCCTGTGAACTGTAGTCCATCAGGCTCCTCTGTCTAAGGGGATTCTCCAGGCAAGAATACTGGAGTGGGTTGCCATGTCCTCCTCCAGGGTATCTTACCAACAGAGGGATAGAACCCAGGTCTCCCACATTGCAAGTGGATTATTTACCAACTGAACCACCAGGGAAGCCATATATACACATTTTTCTCATTATATAGTCATGAAACCCTTTGTAATTTTACTGTTATTAACCACATGTTACATATGAGAACACAGAGGCTCAATGAGATTAACTTATGAGTGAAGTCTCAGGGCTATTGGCAGCTCAATAGTTTTCAGGAAATATTTCTGATTCTAGAATCTATATTAATAAACCTGTACACCACTCGGCAGTTGGCCCTATGTTACTACAATTTTTTATTACGTTTTATCATCCAAATGAAATCAAAGGTATTTGGCTTTTGCTTTAACTGAAAAAAATTTTTTCTTTACATATATATTTTAGAATAACACCTATATCAAGCAAAGCAACATAATTGCTTGTCGGAAAGTACACTTTCTTTCTTATTAGCCTGAAAGTACAGTCTAATAAAGTATCTGCCTTGTGAAGTCATCTTTCTGAAGACATAATGAGTAAGAGGAGATTATAGATTTACTATCATTTCTGCAATTAATTCTTTAATTTTGGAGATGGACTGTCTTTTAAATTATTTCAGTAACAGATTCCATATTCCATAAATATCTAAAATGAAGATACTATGTTAAATTACCTCCCACTTTCTCTTCAGCATAAATATGTGTATTTTAACATGTTTTCATGACACATTTCACACAGATAAAGTTGTCTAATTAAAATTCCATGGACTACAGTCGATGGGGTTGCAAAGAGTCAGACACAACTGAGCAACTTTCACTTTACTTCACTTCACCCTCACCAAACTAATTCAAATTATTTTTAAACTCATCAGTTTAAAATATGCTTAAATATTAAGATTAAGGATTTGCAAAACAGCTTGGAGGTAAGGAATAATTAAGGTTTACTAGTAACATTTTTATTAGAAAGATAGTGTTTAGAAATGTTTCTGAAAGGTTACGAATTCAGGGTATTTTTTGATTATTTTTTTCACCATAATATGAATTAGAGTATAAGAACATATACTAGAACAGATTATTTGCTAGAACTCATACCTATATCAGGGAAACTATTGTGTATTGTTAAGGAGATCAGCCCTGGGCTTTCTTTGGAAGGAATGATGCTAAAGCTGAAACTCCAGTACTTTGGCCACTTCATGAAAAGAGTTGACTCACTGGAAAAGACTCTGATGCTAGGAGGGATTGAGGGCAGGAGGAGAAGGGGACAACAGAGGATGAGATGGCTGGATGGCATCACTGACTCCATGGACGTGAGTCTGAGTGAACTCCGGGAGTTGGTGATGGACAGGGAGGCCTGGCGTGCTATGATTCATGGGGTCGTAAAGAGTCAGACATGACTGAGAGACTGAACTGAATGCAAATAATCAATAAACAATCTATAATAGAAATAGGAAAGAGTTGTATTCAAGCCAAACTGAATTATAGCACATGAGACATAGAATCAAGAAATAATTGAATTCTGTTCTGTCCAGTTGCAAAATGGCGGAGGCAACAGCCACAAAGTTGCACAATTTTTTTGGTCAAGAATTAGTACTGGAGCTGGCAAGGAGTAAAATAAAAGTGAGAGTGTTTGCTTCTCAGTCATGCCCGACTCTTTGTGACCCCATGTACTTAACCCACTAGGTTCCAATGTCCATGGAATTCTCCACTCATGAATATTGGAGTGGACACCTATTCCCTTCTCCAGGGAAACTTCCTGACCCAGAGATTGAACCCAGGTCAGCAAAGAGTAAGGATGCTTATTAAACAAGGATTGGTTAGGGTCCAAAATTGTTGCATAGTTACAGTGGTAGACCTTGGGATCATAAGTTTATAGCTGGCAGCTGCTGGGAGATATTGTTTTGAAAATGGTTGCTGATATCCTTGAGTTTGATATAGTTTAGAATATTCACGTTCTACTTGATACAAATATATGTCTGAAACCACAGCCAAAATGTCTACCTGGCTACATTTGTATGCCTGAACCACAGTTTTACAACTTATCAGAACAAAGGACAAATATCAAACATGAAGGAGTACATTTCTTCAATGTTAAAAATGAAAGAGTTATACAGGGAAGAGGAGAGGGAGTAGACAGATGCTCAACATCACTCATTATTAGAGAAATGCAAATCAAGACCACAATGAGGTACCATTTCACACCAGTCAGAATGGCTGTGATCCAAAAGTCTGCAAGCAATAAATGCTGGAGAGGGTGTGCAGAAAAGGGAACCCTCTTACACTGTTGGAATGCAAACTAGTACAGCCACTATGGAGAACAGTGTGGAGATTCCTTAAAAAATTGCAAATAGAACTGCCTTATGACCCAGAAATCTCACTGCTGGGCATACACACCAAGGAAACCAGAATTGAAAGAGACACATGTACTGCAATGTTCATTGCAGCACTGTTTATAATAGCCAGGACATGGAAACAACCTAGATGTCCATCAGCAGATGAATGGATAAGAAAGCTGTGGTACATATACACAATGAAATGTTACTCAGCCATTAAAAAGAATACATTTGAATCAGTTCTAATGAGATGGATGAAACCGGAGTCGATTATACAGAGTGAAGTAAGCCAGAACAGTATACTAACACATATATATGGAATTTAGAAAGATGGTAATGATGACCCTGTATGCAAGACAGCAAAAGAGACACAGATGTGTAGAGCGGACTTTTGGACTCTGAAGGAGAGGGAGAGGGTGGGACGATTTGGGAGAATGGCATTTAAACATGTATACTATCATGTAAGAAATGAATCGCCAGTCTATGTTTGATGCAGGATACAGGATGCTTGGGGCTGGTGCATGGGGATGATCCAGAGAGATGATATGGGGAGGGAGGTGGGAGGGGAGTTCATGTTTGGGAACTCATGTGCACCCATGGTGGATTCATGTCAATGGATGGCATAACCAATACAGTATTGTAAAGTAAAATAAAGTAAAAATTAAAATTTTAAAAAAAGAAGCAGATTAGCACATACACAGTGAGTAAGCATGACATTGGTGTCTGGGAAAGAAACCTCATCTTTGAAGGAGTACTACCACTGACATCACAGGAAGGAAGGGGAAGCGTTTATCCCTATCTTCATTCCAAGTGTTCAGTGCTCAGGCATTCAGTTGTGTCCAGCTCTTTGTGACCCCAAGGACAGCAACCCACCAGGCTCTTCTGTCCATGGAATTCTCCAGGCAAGAATGCTGGAGTGGGTTGCCATTTTCTTCTCTAAATTTAAAGGAAAAAGTGAAAGTGAAGTCACTCAGTTGTGTCTGACTCTTTGTGACCCCATGGACTTTAGCCTACCAGGCTTCTCCATCTATGGGTTTTTCCAGGCAAGAATACTGGACTGGGTTGCCATTTCCTACTCCTCTTCATTTCAAAACACCTGGTAATACATTCTTCTTCTTCTTTTTTTTTTTTTAATAGTTGAAGAAGACATAGAATGCCTGTTTCCAGGCCGTAAGACAGGCTATTATAATTAGCATAAAATTCAAGCCAAATCAAATATAAGTCAGAATGACTTCCTCATAGTTCAATATGTGAAAATGTCTTCCATAAATATTTTATCAATAGAATATTTGCATTATAGAATGCTAAATAACTGGCATAACAGAAGAATGAAAACAAACGTTTTGTGGAAAACTAGGACTTCCCTGTCGGAGAAGGCAATGGCACTCCACTCCAGTACTCTTGTCTGGAAAATCCCATGGATGGAGGAGCCTGGTGGGCTGCAGTCCATGGGGTCACTAAGAGTCGGACACGACTGAGCAACTTCACTTTCACTTTTCACTTTAATGCATTGGAGAAGGAAATGGCAACCCACTCCAGTGTTCTTGCCTGGAGAATCCCAGGGACGGGGGAGCCTGATGGGCTGCCATCCATGGGGTCTCACAGAGTCGGACACGACTGAAGCGACTTAGCAGCAGCAGCAGGACTTCCCTGTACCTCAGATGGTAAAGCTTTCCCCTGAAGATCAGAAAGAAGACAAAGATTAGTACTGCTGCCATCTCTTTTCAGCAATGTATTGTAGGTTTTAACAAGGGCAGTTAAGCAACAAAAAGAAAGAAAATGTACATGACCTATAAAGAATGAAGCAAAATTATCTCTATTTGCATATGGCATGATCTTACATACAGGAATTTCCCCAAATTCACAAAAATCTATTAGAACTGACAAAAAAGTTCAGCAAAATTGCAGAATACAAGATCAATATAAAAAATATGTTACATTTTGATATACTAATAATTTGAAAATGAAATTATGAAATTCCACTTGCATTGTTTTTAAAAATATAAAATACTAAGGAATAAATTTACCATAAGAAGTGCAATACTCATATAGTGAAAACTGAAACAAAAGTTTTAGTTTTTATTGTTATTTATTGGTAATAGTGAGTGTATTTATTGTTAAAATGAATACCACCAAAAATTTTTTTTAAATACCTTGATTATGGATTGGAAGTTACAATATAACTAAACAGCAATATTCCAAAAATTGATCTACAGTTTTAATGCAATCCTTATCACAATTCCAACTACAATTTTTTTTTTCCATAAACAGAAAATCTAATCCTGAAACTTTAAGAAACCCAGGCTCACGAAAACAATTTTGCAAAGGAACAAAGTTGAAAGACCCATACTTCTTAGTTTCAAAATTAGCTACAAAACTAGAGTACATATACACAATGGAGTATTATCCAACCATTAAAAAGAATACATTTGAATCAGTTCTAATGAGGTGGATGAAACTGGAGCCTATTATACAGAGTGAAGTAAGCCAGAAAGAAAAACACCAAAACAGTATACTAATGCATATATATGGAATTTAGAAAGATGGTAACGATAATCCTGTATGCAAGACAGAAAAGAGACACAGATGTATAGAACAGTCTTTTGGACTCTGTGGGAGAGGGAAAGGGTGAGATGATTTGAGAGAATCGTTGGGAGTTGCTTTAGGCATTACTGACAAAATGGAGGCCCGGCCCCAGACCCCCTCCTCATTCCACAGGCACAGTCCCGGGATGAAGGAGTTAGGCCTTGTAATTATGACTTGTCTTTTCCTCTCCATGGTTGAGTTGATTGAAAAGGGATATGAAGGTGCTTATTGTTCTTGAGAGGAGCATGAGAAGGCACAAAGCCTTCTGCAGCTGTGCTCAGAGAATAATTCATAAAGCTAATCATTGACATTTGTTTAAGGACTTTTACAAAAGAGTGTTCCAGGATGAGAACATCCTGGATGCACTTGAAGCCATGGGAGAGATTGCTATCTGAAGCCTATTTGTGAGAAAAATGTTTATGGCAAAAGAGGTTACTGAATTTAGGGCTTAGAAATAATTAAAATAGTTAGAAGTTAAAGATTTAAGGAATGTTGTAAAGTTAGCATATTTTACTATAGCTTATAGAAGTTAGGAAATTTTAGAGACACTATAGCTAAAAGCCTTGTTAAGAGATAGTGAGCTCAGGATGTTAGGGGCAAACAGGATTTAGGAAGGTAAGTAGTAAACTGAGGAATGTAGCATGAGTTACAATGTAATCACAAGTTAACTATAGGACACATGAGAGGAGGTAGATAATAGATCATAAGGCTGATTCCCAGAGAATCACTGAAGCAGGAACTCTGTTTGAAGAACAACAATGATTTATGGAGATAATAAATCTGGGAGAGGGGGAACTGAAAATGTCAAACCTCTGACCTAATGTTTTTGTAAAAGTATAAAAGAGAATCTTAAACTTGAAATAAAGAGACAGTCCAATAAAACTGAGAGGCTACCTCATTCACTGACACTGTTCATTTCAGGTTGAATCCCTAGCTGCTGGAGCTGGACTCCGGCAGAGAATGGCATTGAAACGTGTATAATATCATATATGAAACGAATTGCCAGTCCAGGTTCGATGCAAGATACAGGATGCTTGGGGCTGGTGCACTGGGATGACCCAGAAGGATGGTACGGAGAGGGAGGCGGAAAGGAGGTTCAGGATGGGGAACACATGTACACGCGTGGTAGATTCATGTTGATGTATGGCAAAACCAATAAAATATTGTAAAGTAATTAGCCTCCAGTTAAAATAAATATATTTATATTTTTTAAAAAGATAGCATAGTTACCAGCATAAGGATAGACCAAAATAAATAAATAAATAAATGAAACAGAACTGACATTCCAGAGATAAACCTGTGGTCAGTTTATTTCAAC
Organism: Ovis aries; assembly: GCF_016772045.2. Taxonomy (NCBI): domain Eukaryota; kingdom Metazoa; phylum Chordata; class Mammalia; order Artiodactyla; family Bovidae; genus Ovis; species Ovis aries. The sequence continues at coordinate 76,311,176 of NC_056059.1, forward strand.
AAAGGTGCCACAAGCAGTCAATGAATATAGTATAGCCTTTTCAACACATGTTTCTAGAATATCTGGATATCAAAATGCAATGAGTGAATTCAGATCCCTACCTCACACTATAAGCAAATATTAACAAGTTCAGTAAGTTCAGTCGCTCAGTCATGTCCGACTCTTTGTGACCCTGTGGACTGCAGCATGCAACATTAACTTAAAGTTGATTAAAAAAAAAATCTAACTAAAAATCATTACTAAAACTGTAAAAAATTCAGGAGAAAATATACCTGTCAATATTTGTGATCTTAAATAGCTGATGGTTTCTTAGGACATAAGAAGCACAAACAACAACATAAAAAATAGGTAAATTGGACTTCATTGAAATAAAAATCTTTTGTGCTTCATAGTGCATTGCTAATAAAGTTAAAAGGCAAATCTGTATCCAATAAGGGCTTAGTATTCAGATATATAAGCACCTCATATCTCAAAATGAAAAGGCAAACAACCCACTTAAAAATAGGCAAATGATTTAGGTAGATATTTCTACAAAAGAGATTTACAAATGGTCAATAAACAGTTAGCCATTAGCAAAATGCAAATAAAAATCACAATTAGATACCACTTTATATCCATTAGGATGGCTATAGTCAAATAAATGGAAAACAAGGTGTTGATGAGCATGTGGAAAAATTGAAACTGTGACCTATTGCTGATAGAAATGTAAAAAGGTACAACTTCAGTGGAAAAGAATTTGACAATTCCTCAAATGGTGCTTCCCATGTAGCTCAGTTGGTAAAGCATCTGCCTGTAATTTGGGAGACCCGGGTTCACATCCAAGGTTGGGAAGTTCCCCAGGAGAAGGAAATGGCAACCCACTCTAGTTTTCTTGCCTGGAGAATTCCATGAACAGAGGAGCCTCGCAGGCTACAGTTCATGGGATCACAAGAGTGGGACATGACTTAGTGCTATCTTACTTTCTTTATTTCAAATAGTGCCAGTGGGAAAGAACCTGCCTGCCAGTGCAGGAGACATAAGAGACTTGGGTTCAATCCCTGAGTCAGGAAGATCCCCTAGAGGAGAGCATGGCAACCCACTCCAGTATTCTGGCCTAGGGAATCCCATGGACAGAGGATCCTGCTTGGTTACAAGCCTATAGACTCCAAAGAGTTGGACGTGACTGAAGCAACTTTAGCACAGCACACAGCACAGAATAAAAAGTTAACCATGGTGTTGTCTTTTAACCCAGAGATTTTACTCTAAGGTCCATACCCAAGAGAATTCAATACATGCCCATGTAAAAACTTGTACACACGTGTTTGCAGTGGCATGCTTTATGGTAGCTCAAAAATAGAAAGAATGCAAATGCTAATCAACTGATGAATAGATAAGTAAGTCATAATCTTAGTACAATGGAATAAATGTACTTACTGCAAAAAAAAAAGAAAGAAAGAAAGAAAGAAAGTACTAATATGTGCCACAACAAGAATGGATCTAGATAATATCCTATGTGAAAGATGTTAGTCACAAAAGCCTATATATTGAATGATTCAATTTATGAAACATATCCAGAATGGATAAATCCATTGAGACAGAAAGTGGTTTAGTGGTTGCCTGGGGATGGACATAGGGCAGACTGGAGAGTGACTGCTATTGATACAGAATTGCTTTTTTTGAAGTGGTAATAAAATAAAAATGATTGTTCCACAATCTGTCATATGTACTAAAAATTAGTTAACTCTGTAATTTAAAATAGGGAGTTTTATGGTTTGTGACTCATATCTTAGTTAAAAGCAGTCATTTGTCATTTTTATATTATATCAACCTTTGATAAAGAGAGTAACTAACATACTATCTGTGGTTAAAATAAAATTTGATCTTACCAAGTTAGAAGTATTCAAGAACAACACAGTGTTTCCAAATTACAAAATTATTCTGATCTAAAACTGTATTTATCAAATATTTATTACACTATAATATGCCTTTAATGATAATCATACTTACTATTTTGGGGTTAGGGTGATCCAGAAGAACGCCGTGTCTCTTTGCTGTTGTTTATTCAGTCACTAACTCATATCTGACTCTTTGTGACCCCCATGGACACCAGAATTCCCTGTCCTTCACTATCTCCTAGAGTTTGCTCAGATTTATGTTGATTGTGTCAGTGATGCTATCTAACCATCTCATCCTCTGCCACCCCTTCTCCTTTTGTCTTCAATCCTTTCCCAGCATCAGGATCTTTTCTAGTGAGTCAGCTTTTCTCATTGGGAAGCCAAGGTATGGGAGCTTCAGCTTCAGCATCAGTCTTCCAATGAATATTCAGGGTTGATTTCCTCTAGGATTGACAGGTTTGGTGTCCAAGGGACTCTCAAGAATCTTCTCCAGTACCACAATTTGAAAGCATTAATTCTTCAGCGTGCAACCTTCTTTATGGTCTAACTTTCAAACCCCTACATCACTACCAGAAAAACAACAGATTTGACTATAAGGATTTTTGTAGGGAAAGAGAAGTCTCTGCTTTTTAGTATGCTGTCTAGGTTTGCCATAGCTTTTCTTCCAAGGAGCAAGTGTCTTTTAATTTTGTGGCTGCAGTCACTGTCTCCAGTGACTTTCGAGCCAAAGAAAATAAAATCTGTACTGATTCCACTTTTTCTCCATCTTTTTGAATGAGTGATGGGACCAGATGCTGTGATCTTCGTTTTTTGAATGTTGAGTTTTAAGTCAGCTTTTTCACTCCCCCCTTTCACCCTCAACATGAGGCTCTTTAGTTTTGCTTCACTTTCGGCTATTAGAGTGGTATCATTTGCATATCTGAGGTGTGTATCTTTATTTTGATTGAATATGAATGAATTTTTAATTTTCACCTTTATTTTTTGAAAGAGTTAAATAAGTTTATAAATTTTGGAAAAATGTATTGTACTTTCTCTACCTTGTGCACTGTGTTTGTTGAATGTGCAAAATAAATGATCGCAGAATCATAAAATTATGTGTAACAAAAGTGTCTTAAACATTTTCTAGCTAAAAAAATTTAGTGCATATAATCAGAAATAGACATAATGCTGAGTCCAACAACTCAGGTATTTCAGTTCAGTTCAGTCCCTCAGTCGTGTCTGACTCTTTGCGACCACATGTGCTGCAGCATGCCAGGCTTCCCTGCCCATCACCAACTCCGAAGCCTACTCAAACTCATGTCCATAGAGTCAGTGGTGCCATCCAACCATCTCATCCTCTGTCATCCCCGTTTCCTCCCACCTTCAATCTTTCCCATAATCAGGGTGTTTTTGAATAAGTAAGTTCTTCACATCAAGTGGCCTAAGTATTGGAGTTTCAGCTTTAACATCAGTCCTTCCAATGTATATTCAGGACTGATTTCCTCTGGTATTTGGTTAATTATCATTAAAATAGTTCTTGATTTTCAATAACAATTTAATTGCCATACTTCTTCAAGTGTGGTCTCATTTGTCTCATAGTTCATTCTCTGTGTCCACTTACACAGATTCTCATTTCCCTGAGAGTTCATGTTCTGGAAGGTTTACATCATACTCAAGAGTTAGGTCTGAATATCTGGTTCTTAATGCCACCAAGCTGTTACTAGAATGTAATTTCTGCAAAAGCAGACCATTCTGAGTGCATTGATCATGGCTGCTATGCCTCACAATCTATAAAAATATTTGGCACATAATAGAAGTTCAATAGATAATTGTACAATTGTTAATATCTATGCCATTATCTCCAGAGATGACCATTGTTCCTATTTGTTCTTCATTACTGGAGTAAAAATTACTATTGTCAAGGTATCTACAGGCAAAATTTTGGGATAGTCTCTGAATCTTTTGGCTACAGACATTATACTTTCTTTTCTGATCGCTGCATTCCTACCATCTCTCAAGGGCTTTTTACAGGAAATGAGAAATAGGTCTCTTCTATGCTTGAATATCTAAAGTTTACCTAGGCTTTGGCCAAAGAAAAGAGTACAGAGCACCTTTCTCTAACATTCAATACCACTTTCTTCATTCTATGTTGCTTCTGCTCAGGGAATCCTATTCTCTAGGTTATATGGAAAGAGAATGTGAGGAGGGAGCTCCTTGTCAGGAGTAACAGCATCCTGTCTCTTAATTTTCTTTTTTCAAAAATTTTATATAATTTTGTTCCATTTTGGAAATTAAAGTTTCAACAGTAACTCATCTTTTAGATTATTTTTCCTCTCAGGAAAATGAGTAAGAATGAGCCAATGAAGAAGAATGCTTGACTATATACATGCGAAAGGCAAAGACTGCCGAAATGCAAGTGAGAAATATTACATAAGTAAATTTTGATAAGTATAAGTAAATAATTATGTTTTTGAATACAGTGACATAGATAGGTATGTCACTGCTGGAAGCAAAACGTTAGTGTAAAAATCTAAAACACTGATGTATAAAATCATGTCTAAATTATGAAATCCTGTTATTTGTGTGGTTTCAGTGTGTCTGCCCTCTGATGCCCTCTTGCAACACCTACCATCTTACTTGGGTTTCTCTTACCTTGGATGTGGGGTATCTCTTCACAGCTGCTCCAGCAAAGCACAGCTGCTTCTCTTTTCCTTTGATGAGGGGTATCTCCTCACAGCTGCCCCTACTGACCTTGAACCTGGAGTAGCTCCTCTCAGCCCTCCTATGCCTGCGCAGCCATCTCTCCTTGGATGTGGGGTTGCTGCTGTTGGCCACCTCCCCTGATCTCGGACGTGTGGCAGCTTCTCTCAGCCACCGCCCTAACCTCTGGTGTGTGGTAGCTCGACTTGGCCGCCACCCCTGACCTTGGACATGGGGTAACTCATCTTGGCCTCTGCCCCTGACTTTGGATGTAGGGATAGCTCCTCTTGGCCACCGCCCTTGACCTCGGACTTGGGGTAGCTCCTCTAGGCCACACCTGTGGCAAAGATAGTATAAATGAGCTTACTATTATTGTTTTTTTCCCAGTACATATTATGTACATACCAATTATCTATTGTTCTCTGAGTTTTGGACAATAGGTAGTTAATCATGAATTCCTGAGTGGTTTCATTTGAGTAAAGTAAAACTAGCCAATTTGATCACACGGACCACAGCCTTGTCTAACTCAATGAAACTAAGCCATGCCGTGTGGGGCCATCCAAGATGGGTGGGTCATGGTGGAGAGGTCTGACAGAATGTGGTCCACTGGAGAAGAGAATGGCAAAACAGTTCAGTATTCTTGCCTTGAGAACCCCATGAAAAGTATGAAAAGGCAAAAAGGTGGGACACTGAAAGATGAACTCCCCAGGTCAGAAGGTGCCCAATAAGCTACTGGAGATCAGGGAGAAAATAACTCCAGAAAGAATGAAGGGAGGGAGCCAAAGCAAAAACAATACCCAGCTGTAGATGTGACTGGTGATAGAAGCAAGATCCAATGTTGTAAAGACTTGGATTACCATGATATTGAATGATTTGCCTTGGAAATGTACAGAGATCATTCTGTCGTTTTTGAGATTGCATCCAAGTATTGCATTTAGGACTCTTTTGTTGACCATGATGGCTACTCCATTTCTTCTAAGGGATTCCTGTCCTCAGTAGTAGATATAATCGTCATCTGAGTTAAATTCACCCATTCCAGTCCATTTTAGTTCACCGATTCCTAGAATGTCGAAGTTCTATATGCAGGTCAGAAAGCAACAGTTAGAACTGGACATGGAACAACAGACTGGTTTCAAATAGGAAAAGGAGTATGTCAAGGCTGTATATTGTCACCCTGCTTATTTAACTTATATGCAGAGTACATCATGAGAAACGCTGGACGGAAAGAAGCACAAGCTGGAGTCAAGGTTGCCAGGAGAAATATCCATAACCTCAGATATGCAGATGACACCACCCTTATGGCAGAAAGTGAAGAACTAAAGAGCCTCTTGACAAATGTCAAAGTGGAGAGTGAAAAGTTGGCTTAAAGCTCAACATTCAGAAAACGAAGATCATGGCATCTGGTCCCATCACTTCATGGGAAGTAGATGGGGAAACAGTGGAAATAGTGTCAGACTTTGTTTTTTTGGCTCCGAAATCACTGCAGATGGTGATTGCCACCATGAAATGAAAAGACACTTACTCCTTGGAAGGCGAGTTACGACCAACCTAGATAATATATTGAAATGCAGAGATATTACCTTGCCAACAAAGGTCTGTCTAGTCAAGGCTATGGTTCTTCCAGTAGTAATGTATGGATGTTAGAGTTGGACGGTGAAGAAAGCTGAGTGCAGAAAAATTGATGCTTTTGAACTTGGTGTTGGAGAAGACTCTTGAGAGTCCCTTGGACTGCAAGGAGATCCAACCAGTCCATTCTAAAGGAGATCAGTCCTGGGTGTTCATTGGAAGGACTGATGCTGAAGCTGAAACTCCAATACTTTGGCCACCTCATGAAAGGAGTTGACTCATTGGAAAAGACCCTGATGCTGGGAGAGATTGGCAGCTGGAGGAGAAGGGGAAAACAGAGGATGAGATGGCTGAATGGCATCACCAACTCGATGGACATGAGTCTGAGTGAACTCTGGAAGTTGGTGATGGACAGGGAGGCCTGGTGTGCTGTGATTCATGCGGTTGCAAAGAGTCGGACATGACTGAGTGACTGAACTGAAGTTATTTGTTAGTTCTGCAAGCTTATTAAGTAAAGTGTAATTAGAATATATAATGAAAATAAACAATTGAGGTACATTTTATCATGTAAACATCTACCCCCATTCAGGAATTGCTTGTGCTCAGATGCTCAGTCGTGTGCGTCTCTTTGCGACTGTCTGCACGCTAGCCCGCCAGGATCCTCTGTCCATGTAGCCTGCCAGGCTCTGTCCATGGGATTTTCCAGTCAAGAGTACTGGAACAAGTTTCCATTTTCTCCTCCAAGGGAATCTTCCCAACCTAGGGTTCAAACCCATGTCTCTTGTGTCTCTTACATTGCATTACATTGCATTCTTTACCACTGAGCCACTGGGGAAGCCCCATTCAGGAATTAACATGCTGTTAATTAATTTTGGGGAAGGGTGTACAAATAAGTTTAGGATGTAGATTTCCTAGTATCTTCTGCCAACGATAAGCCAAAAGGAATGTTTTTTATAGAGGGCCCTGTATTCCATAATAAGGACTTTGAACTATGTCCTACATCAGATAGTAAATAAAAAGTCATCTTGCTTAGTCAACACAGACTTTTTTTTCATTAAAACTATGAACAAAAACTTCATTCTGCTTTTTATTTATCTTCACTACTCCATTGCAACATCTGTCCTTTGCTCTTTTCAAGCAATTTTAAGATGCCATCAAACCGGCCCTCTCCTACGCTAGGAGGACTATTATTTTGATAGTTTGATCACTTATGCCTGCTTATTCAAGAATAAACACTAGTGAGTTAATATATAGCCCTAAGCTCTATTTTACTGTATCTTTGTCTTTCAAAGTCCTGTTCACTAAATTGAACTTTAAATCAGATAAATAACTCTGGGTTGTGATTTTTTAACATCTTATTTAACAATAAAGGTGATACTTTAACATATTTGAAATTGCATTTCCTTTATCATATACCATATTTGGCTGTACATCTGCATCCTATGTGGAACTGGTCTTATTTGCAAACGAAGTCAATAGCCCACAAAATACAAGGCAAGTTTGATATCTTTAAAGCTAAGTGACTAAAGGAAAGGATTAATTGAATTGTTTAAACAATATTTTAAATGACTGGCTAAAACAACAAATATATAATTGTATATATATATATATATATAATCTCTTAAATATATATTATAAAGATATTATTATGTCCACAAAGCCTATTTATCTTAGTGTTATTTCTCTCTCAAATTTTTTTAAAAAGAAAATATGTTAGCCTGATAAAGAATAGATGCAAAATTCAGTATAAATTAGACACAAAAGCAATTTAAGCAGTTTAATTAGACTGACTAGTGTCTCATTTACTGAGATCTAAATGTTATAGGCCCCTCTTCATATATTTATGCACTATTTGCAATTTTATATTCTTAGATTTATAGAGATACCCTACTCTTTGAAAAAGCACAGGGACTTTGAAAATTTAATTGGTATAATTTCATATACTTTCTGCTTATATATGTGTGTGTGTGTGTGTGTGTGAATACTGTTAATGCATCCTCAGGTCAACTAATATCTTGCCATATTATATATTCCAGGTGGGTATATTAACAGTAAACTCCTAGAAGCCAGAGTATAGCCAGTTCAATCACTTCTGAAAGGACATTTTAATGCCCCCAAACCTCAGTAAGAATATTACAAAATGTCAAAACTGGGAGTAGGCATCACTTTCTTTCTAAGGAAATATTTTGAAAGGGAGCCTTAGGGAAAAAAGCATTTGGATGTCAGTTTAGAACAGGTGCACAAGACAACAGGGGAGCTCTATCAGACAGAAGCCAATGCGGAGGCAGTTGTGGACAGGGCTGCTATTATTGTACACAGTGCCCGTCAATCAAACCCTTCGAAGATATAAAATCACAGTACTAATATACACCACAGATTTCTTTGAAAAGCAGTCCCAGCATATGAGATGAAGTGCTTAATTACCAGATTACCAATTAATATTCCACTAGACTTTAAAAGTAGAAACTCTTTGAAACCAGACTACTATTTAAATAACTTATTTTCTCATCATTTTCCCCTATTCCTGAAAGATGTTTAAGAAACTGTAAGATATATGATGGTAGCATCAGTCTTCATAATGTCAATTCTCAATACTAGCCATCTTTTAAATTACTAACTTTCCTAATTTAATTATATAAATGGAAATTTCCTACAAAATAGCAATTACTCTGAGAAGCAAATGTAAAGATGGAAATGCACTCATGAAACTTGTAGGGACTGCTGTGCTGTGCTTAGTCGCTCATTACTGTCCAACTGTTTGTCACCCCATGGACTGTAACCTGCCTGGCTCCTCTGTCCATGGGCTTCTCCAGCAAGAATACTGGAGTGGGTTGCCATGCCCTTTTCCAGGGGATTTCCCAACCCAGGGATTGAACCCAGGTCATTTGCATTGCAGGTGGATTCTTTACCATCTGAGCTATCAGGGAACCCAGAGAATACTGGAGTGGGTAGCCAATGCCTTCTCCAAGGGATCTTCCAGACCCAGGAATTGAAACAGGGTCTCCTGCACTGCAGGCAGATTCTTTACTAGCTGATTCTTTACTAGGGAAGCCCTGGTAGGGATTAAATACATTGAAATCAATGGTAGGCAATACTTAAAACTAGCTTTGCACTGAGGCCTAAGGTTATAAACTTTCCAAATATGGTAGAATAATTTTCTCTTCTTCACTTGCATTTCTTAGATGTAATGGTGAAGGATGCGAGTAATTAATGATTTGACTTTTATCCCAATGAAAGTTTACATGATTAGGCTTTGTAATATTTAATGTCTTTATTCTAAATAGGCAGAAAATTAATTTGATGGTAAGATAAATGGCATGTAAATGAAAAAATTGTCAATCTCTCTTTCACTTAGTTCTGTCATATCAGAGCCAAGTATTTCAGCCAAACATTATATATATATATATATATATATATATATATATATATATATATATATATATATAAAGTGTGTGACCAATGAGTTATTGCTTCCATGAATGTAGAGAAAGGAAGGAAATGATATGCACTGGGGCAAAGCTGAAAATCTGTGTGTTAGCAGTGATTTCAAAAGGGCAGTTTTGCCCCCCCCATGAGAATATTTGACAATGTCTTGAGAAACACTTGTTTTGTCACAGTTAGGGATGTGGCAGAGTGGCTCTTGTTACTCATATCGAATGGGTAGAAAGCAGAGATACTGCTAAACATTCTACAGTGAGAAAGCCCCCTACAACAATAATCTGACTGTGATGTTAATTGTATCATTTTGACACATAGGAACAAAAAAATAATCAAAGTCAAGCAAGTACCATCACAAAACAAAGAGACAAGTATATGGTGAACCATGCTTCAATATGTATTGTTTATATGTGAAGTGAAGTAAGAGTCGCTTGGTCATGTCTGGCTCTCAGCAATCCCATGGGCTGTAGGACGGTAACCTGTTAGGCTCCTCTGTCCATGGAATTCTCCAGACCAGGATACTGGAGTAGGTAGCCATTTCCTTCTCCAGGGGATCTTCCCAACACAGGGTTGGAGCCCAGGTCTCCTGCATTGCAGGTGGATTCTTTACTATCTCAGCCATCAGGGGAGCCCATTGGTTATATAGTGCTGACATAAAAATATTAATATATATGAAATACATTAAAATCCATATTGTGAGTAGAAACCAGGAATAATCATTTTAGAGATAATTAGATACATGCTTGGAGTACTGTGTATGATGAGTATATTTTTACTACATCTTCTTTAAAAAAAAGTATATTTGCTAGAATTCCAGTTAAATTATTTCTAATATTTCTTCTCTTTATCTATACTTTATGTATTCCTAATAAGGGAAGCTTTACCGCAATCAGTAGTTTCTGTCAAAAATCTTGGAAGTAATGCAGAGACAAATTTGTGAACTTGAACAGACCACTGACAAGTCAGATCATTAATTCATCAGTTAATGAAGTTTTGTTCTACTGGCTATGACCTTTGGTTTTATGGGAAAGTCCTAAAGTAAGAGTTTGAATCCTGTAATCTTGAGTTGGAAGCTCTAATACTGCTACTGTGGAAATACTGGTTTATATCAAACTCTAATAGGAATAATCCTTTGCTATAAGAAAAAATGAATGCATGTTTATTAAATTATTTTCTGTGTGAAAATATTTTATCAATCAAAAACTCCTTACATAAAAATGATTATTCCTTTGAAACCTATATTTATGTCATAGTCTTCCCCTAGTAATTCTCTCCGTAGCTGTGGTTTTAACTTACACATCATAAACAGAATATTATAAAATTTGGAATAGATGACAAAATAAATATTTATGTTGTTTAACTTTGTGAAAACAAAAATATAAGATGATTTAATGACAATGGCTAACTTTTTTTATTAAGGGGATTCTCATATCTACAAAGTATTAAGAAAAGCTGCTTAATGAATTTAGTAGAAGCATGGGTGTGAATGTATAAGCAAATCTCTACTGTTTACAATGAAAATTCTATCAAAGAATATTGACAAAGATTATGTTATATTTACTCATCTGGAAAGCTTGGACTTACATGGTATATTTTGTTTTAAAAATATTTCTGTAGCACAAAAAACTTAAAGGTAAAATATGAAAATAAATTACAATTATTTAGATATATACTAGACATGGAATCTAATTGGCTTGTTAAGAATCTACTAATTACATTCTATCATATAGTATATTTATATTTAACGAGTCAGGCATTGAATAGGCACTATTTAGCAAACTACTGAGAAATTTACCACAATATTCACTAACATTATATCTACTTGTAAAACAAGACTTCACAGTCATCTTTTTCTATTGTTTTTCAATAAAACTTGGAAGGAAAATATAGATGTACACATAGGCCATGTTACTTTGGAATCATTCCTTTAGAATTTCAGTTGGGATCACATTCAAGTTAGTAAGCTAAAAGAATTTCCTTTATGTTAAATTTCCTCCAGTCAATTGTTATTTAGTTGATTTGGTCTGGGACAGTGGCAAAAAGCTTCTTTGTCCATACAATAACAACAAAAAATCATTAGCAGGAATTACAGGAGCAGTGGCTGCTCAGGCGCAGGAGGACCTAGAGGAACTATCCCACGTTGAAGGTCAGAAAGGGCAGAGGAGATACCCTTTGTCCAAGGTAAGGATCAGCAGCTGCCCTTTGCAGGAGCAGCCGTGAAGAGATACCCCAAGCCCAAGATAAGAGAAACCCAAGTAAGATGGTAGGTGTTGCAAGAGGGCATCAGAGGGCAGACACACTGAAACCATACTCACAGAAAACTAGTCAATCTAATCACACTAGGACCACAGCCTTGTCTAACTCAATGAAACTAAGACATGCCTGCAGGGCAACCCACGATGGGAGGGTCATGGTGGAGAGGTCTGACAGAATGTGGTCCACTGGAGAAGCCAATGACAAACCACTTCAGTATTCTTGCCTTAAGAACCCCATGAACAGTATGAAAAGGCAAAATGATAGGATACTGAAAGAGGAACTCCCCAGGTCAGTAGGTGCCCAACACGCTCCTGGAGATCAGTGGAGAAATAACTCTAGAAAGAATGAAGGGATGCATTCAAAGCAAAAAAAACAAACAAACAAACAAACAAACAAACAACAACAAAAAAAAAAAACCACAGCTGTGGATGTAACTGGTGATAGAAGAAAGGTTCAATGCTGTAAAGAGCAATATTGCATAGGAACCTGGAATGTCAGGTCCATGAATCAAGGCAAATTGGAAGTGGTCAAATGGATGGCAAGAGTGAACGGCAACATTCTAGGAATCAGAGAACTAAAATGGACTGGAATGGGTGAATTTAAATCAGATGACCATTATACCTACTACTGTGAGCAGGAATCCCTTAGAAGAAACAGAGTAGCCATCATGGTCAATAAAAGAGTCTGAAATGCAGTAATTGGATGCAATCTCAAAAATGACAGAATGATCTCTGTTCGTCTCCAAGGCAAACCATTCAATATCACAGAAATCCAAGTCTATGCCCCAACCAGTAACACTGAAAAAGATGAAGTTGAGGGTTCTCTGAATACCTACAAGACCTTTTAAAACTAACACCCAAAAAGGATGTCCTTTCCATTCCAGGGAACTGGAATGCAAAAGTAGGAAGTCAAGAAAAACCTGCAGTAACAGGCAAATTTTGCTTTGGGATGCGGAATGAAGCAGGGCATAGACTAATAGAGTTTTGCCAAGAAAATACACTGGTCATAGCAAACACCCTCTTCCAACAACACAAGAGAAGACTCTACACATGGACATTACCAGATGGTCAACACCGAAATCAGATTGATTATAATCTTTTCAGCCAAAGATGGAGAAGCTCTACACAGTCAACAAAAACAAGACCAGGAGCTGACTGTGGCTCAGATCATGAACTCCTTATTGCCAAATTCAGACTTAAATTGAAGAAAGTAGGGAAAACCGCTAGACCATTTAGGTATGACCTAAATCAAATCCCTTATGATTATACAGTGGAAGTGAGAAATAGATTTAAGGGCCTAGATTTGATAGATAGAGTGCCTAATGAACTATGGACGGAGGTTCGTGACACTTGAAGACAGGGATTAAGACCATCCCCATGGAAAAGAAATGCAAAAAAGTGAAATGGCTGTCTGGGGAAGCCTTACAAACAGCCGTGAAAAGAAGAGAGGCGAAAAGCAAAAGAGAAAAGGAAAGATATAAGCATCTGAATGCAGAGTTCCAAAGAATAGCAAGAAGAGATAAGAAAGCCCTCTTCAGCGATCAATGCAAAGAAATAAAAGAAAAGAAGAGAATGAGAAAGACTAGAGATCTCTTCAAGAAAATTAGAGATACCAAGGGAACATTTCATGCAAAGATGGGCTCGATAAAGGACAGAAATGTTATGGACCTAACAGAAGCAGAAGATATTAAAACGAGGTGGCAAGAATACTCAGAAGAACTGTACAAAAAAGATCCTCATGACCTGGATAATCAGGATGGTGTGATCACTCATCTAGAGCCAGATATCTTGGAATGTGAAGTCAAGTGTGCCTTTGAAAGCATCACTACGAACAAAGCTAATGGAGGTGATGGCATTCCAGTTGAGCTGTTTCAAATCCTGAAAGATGATGCTGTGAAAGTGCTGCATTCAATATGCCAGTAAATTTGCAAAACCCAGCAGTGGCCACAGGACTGGACAAGGTCAGTTTTCATTCCAATTCCAAAGCAAGACAGTGCCAAAGAAGGCTCAGACTACCAAAGAATTGCACTCATCTCACATGCTAGTAAGGTAATGCTCAAAATTCTCCAGGCAAGGCTTCAGCAATAGGTGAACTGTGAACTCCCTGATGTTCAAGCTGGTTTTGGAAAAGGCAGAGGAACCAGAGATCAAATTGCCAACATCTGCTGGATCATCGAAAAAGCAAGAGACATCCAGAAAAACATCTATTTCTGATTTATTGACTATGCCAAAGCTTTTGACTCTGTGAATCACAATAAATAAATTCTGAAAGAGATGGGAATACCAGACCACCTGACCCGCCTCTTGAGAAATCTGTCTGAAAGCAACAGTTAGGACATGAAACAACAGACTGGTTTCAAATAGGAAAAGGAGTACGTCAAGGCTGTATATTGTCACCCTGGTTATTTAACTTATATGCAGAGTACATCATGATGAACGCTGGACTGGAAGAAACACAAGCTGGAATCAAGATTGCCGGGAGAAATATTCATAACCTCAGATATGTAGATGACACCACCCTTATGGCAGAAATTGAAGAGGACTAAAAAGCCTCTTGATGAAAGTGAAAGTGGAGTGTAGAAACGTTGGCTTAAAGCTCAACATTCAGAAGACGAAGATCATGGCATCCGGTTCCATCACTTCATGGGAAATAGATGGGGAAACAGTGGAAACAGTGTCAGACTTTATTTTGGGGGGTTCCAAAATCACTTCAGATGGTGACTGCAGCCATGAAATTAAAAGACGCTTACTCCTTGGAAGGAACGTTATGACCAACCTAGATAGCATATTCAAAATCAGAGACATTACTTTGCCGACTAAGGTCTGTCTAGTCAAGGCTATGGTTTTTCCAATAGTCATGTATGGATGTGAGAGTTGGACTGTGAAGAAAGCTGAACACTGAAGGATTGATGCTTTTGAATCTGGTGTTGGAGAGGACTCTTGAGAGTCCCTTGGACTGCAAGGAGATCCAACCAGTCCATTTTGAAAGAGATCAGTCCTGAGATTTCTTTGGAAGGAATGATGCTAAAGCTGAAACTCCAGTACTTTGGCCACCTCATGTGAAGAGTTGACTCATTGGAAAAGACTCTGATACTGGGATGGATTGGGGGCAGGAGGAGAAGGGGACGATAGAGGATGAGATGGCTGGATGGCATCACGGACTCAATGGACGTGAGTCTGAGTGAACTCCGGAAGTTGGTGATGAACAAGGAGGCCTGGCGTTCTGCGTTTCATGGGGTAGCAAAGAGTCGGATACGGCTGAGAAACTGAACTGAACTGAACAGGTAACATGAAAATGTTAATACAACTTCTGTTGATTTCTTCCCCCTCTGGGTATACAGATTCTTTTATGATCATGGTAGCTAATGTAAACAGAATTTTTCCTAAAAAATGATTATTTTTCTACTATGCTTCAGAATTATTTTATTATTGTCTACTGGGAGGCTTTACTGAGGGCAATCACTATCATGCTTACGCTTGTTTTAGAAGGGGACACTTGGTCCTCCTCTGTCACCAAAGTGCCAACCTGATAAGGATTCCAAGACAAGTGGAAGAGTCTTCAGAACGATCAAACCCTCAGACTTTGCTCTGTGACAGGAAATAACAAGAGAGAGTCCTGAATATGGAATAATAAAAGAGGAAAATAAGGCACCCAGACATTGGAACTGGCCTTTCTGAACAGAGGACTATTGCTTTATGTTGATGTATGGCAAAACCAATACAGTATTGTAACGGAAAAAAAAATTAAATTATATTAAAAAAAATAAATAAAAAAGAAGAGCTGACTGTGAGTTAAACCTATACTTGTGCATGTAAGCTAAGTCACTTCAGTCATGTCTGATTCTTTGTAAACCTATAGAGAGCTCCTTTGTCCATGGGATTCTCCAGGCAAAAATACTGGAGTGTGTTGTCATGCTCTCCTCCAGGGGATCTTCCCGACCCAGGGATCAAACTTGCACCTCCTCCATATCCTGCATTTGCAAGCCAGTTCTTTACTACTAACACCACCTGGGAAGCTCGGACCAAAACTTCTACTTAAATAGAACAACTGCAAGTTTCTGAGCTCAGATAACTATGTGCGTAAAATATATAATTGGTTTTCTGTGGTTGTTATTGCTCAAATTAAAAGACAAAGAAAAGGAGAAATAAGGTTGTGTAAGAGTCCACATGTCTTGCTTTTCATAACTGGGAATTAATATTATACTACATCAAATTTTTAATAGACTAGATAGTTATATAAATGAATAAGTCAAATTCAAAAGAATAAGTAAATAAGAACAAAATACAGTGCTTTCTTTAGCAAAATGGGGCTGTGAGTATCATTTTAAACCCTATGAGGATTTTTTTCATGTATTGTTAAAAAAATCCAAGCATATGTATTTCAGCAGTAATAATAATGTAAGAAACCATTGCACTTATATTCAGAAGAGTCATCAGTTTTCAGCGATAGTAGCTAACATATAAAATATGCTGGTATTTAGGGCAGTATATGTTGGTGTTCTGCAAATACCCTTCCCTGCTCTTCCACTACCACCACAAAAGTAGTACAGGGACCAACCCACTGATGGTAGCTTCCGTGTGATTAGTTTTGGGCAAATGAATGCATCAGTGTGGCTTTTCTCAGTGGAGGCTCAAAAAGGCATGATGGATTCCTTGAAAGCTTTATGCATCTTCCACCTGCCTGAGGAAGTGTGCATGACCCATGTGGTTGCTAGTCCCAGAGAGTGATAGAAGAAATTGTGTCTATATCCCACCAACAGCTGAAAACAGAGTTGCCTCACCCAAATCACACCCTTCTTTGAAATTTATAAAAAGCTAGTGTGAGCAAGAAGTAATTGTTGATATAAGTTGCCAAAATATTAAGGTTTATTTGTTTTACATTATTGCAGTAAAACATAAATAATATAATCACACTATCATGTTTGCCACAGAAGGGGAGTATGCTTTACTTTCCCCTGAAATGGGTAATAGAATATTTTTCTACCTACCAAAATAAATAATGAGAATTCCAGATGACAAATAATTTGTGCTGGATTCTCTCTTTGGCTCAGTTGATCACATTGAGGACATGATAAGCGCTTCAGAGTGAAAGAGGCAGTTTTTAAACCCTGGTTCTTCCATTCAATTAACTCTGGTTAACTTTGAACAAGTTGCTTCTTCTATGAATTTTTGTTTCTTAATTTGCATAAAGTAAATAACACAAATCATAAATGTTCAAGCTTCAAATAAAAGTAACATGTGAAAAAAATCTAGCACATTTTATAGTAAAAGAGATCCATGTACCATAATATTCCCTCAAGGAGAGCATGGCAACCCAGTTCAGTATTCTTGCCTGGAGAATCCCATGGACAGGGGAGCCTGGAGGGCTACAGTCCATAGGGTCACAAAGAGTCAGAAACAACTGAAGTGACTTAGCACAAGGTCAATAATTAGTAGTTATAGTTACTAATGAGCTGCATCTCACTGTTTTTCAAAGAGGATAAAAACTTCTGGATAATATCAGGCTCTAAGATTCCTGATATGAATTTTAATTCCTTAATCTATATGTAATACCATTAAGAGACTATTGATTTTAGAAGTGAAGCATAAGCACATAGAAGACGTGAAACAAAAGAAAGGAAGAAAGGGCCAAAAAAGAATATTGTATGTTACATGCAAGACTTTTTAAGCTACAAGTAGAAGCAAACAACTAAAATCAAACTAACTTTATTATAAGGAAATATATTACCTCGCAAACATTGAAAATATGGTAAGCTTCACAATCTGTATGTCCATGAACAAAATGAATATATAAAGAGGATGTGGTATGTATACACAATGGAATATTACCCAGCAAAGAAAAGGAACAAAATTGGGTGATTTTAATGATGTGGATGTACCTAAAGTCTGTTATAGACAGTGAAGTAAGTCAAAAAGAGAAAAACAAGTATCATGTTAACATATATATATATATATATATATATATACCGAATCTAGAAAAATGGTACTGATGAGCTTGTTTACAGGGCAGGAATAGAGATGTAGATGCAGAGAATGGACTTGTGGATATAGTGGGGTAAGGAGGGGGTGGAACAAATTGAAAAAGTAGCATTAACATATATATACTATCATGTGTAAAATAGATAGATGGCGGGAAACTGCTCTTTAGCACAGGGAGCTCAGTTCAGTGCTCTGTGATGACCTGGAGGGATGGGATAGAGGGGGAAGGAGGATCAAGAATGAGGTGATATATGTATTGATGTATTGTTGTTGTTGTTTAGCCACTCAGTTGTGTTCAACTCTGTTGTGACTCCATAGACTCTAGCTTGCCAGGCTTCTCTATCTATGGGGTTCTCCAGAGAAGAATAATGGAATGAGTTGCCATTTTATTTTCCAGATATATGTATACATATAATTGATTTATGTTGTTGTACAGCAGAAACTAACACAGTATTGACAAACAATTATACTCCAATTCAATTAATCAATTAATAAAGAATACATTCTTAGAAAAGTTCAATGAGTGGACAGATTCTTAGAAAAGTTCGATCTTCCAAGACCGAACTAGGAAGAGATAGAAATTAAGAACAACCCAATTACAAGCACTGAATTTGAAGCTGTGATCAAAAATCTCCCAAAATATCAGAAGCACAGGACCAGATGGTTTCACAAGAGAATTCCATCAAATATTTAGAGAAGAGTTAATGCCTATCCTTCTAAAACTCTTTCAAAAAATTGCAGAGGAAGGAACACTTCCAAACTCACCCTACGAGGCCACCATCACCCTGATACCAAACCCAGACAAAGACAACACAATAAAAGAAAACTAAAGGTCAATATCACTGATGAACATAAATGCAAAAAATCATCAACAAAACTTTAGCAAACAGAAATCAGCAACACATCACAAAGCTCATACACCATGATCAAGTTAGGTTTATTCCAGGGATGCAAGGATTCTTCAATATATGTAAATCAATCAGTGTGATACACCATATTAACAACTTGAAAGACAAAAACCACATGATCATCTCAATAGAAGCAGAAAAAAACTTTGACAAAATTCAGCACCCATTTATGATTTAAAACTCTTCAAATAATGGGCATAGAAGGAACCTGCTTCAACATAGTAAAGGCTATATATGATAAGCTTAACAGCAAACATTATTCTCAATGGTGAGAAACTGAAAGCATTCTCCCTAAGATCAGGAACAAGACAAGGGTGTTCACTTTCACCACTATTATTCAACATAGTTCTGGCAGTCCTAGCTACAGAAATCAAAGAGAAAGAAATAAAAGGAATCAATATCGGAAAAGAAGTAAAGTTCTCCCTGTTTGCAGATGACATGATACTGTACATAGAAAACCCTGAAAATAGTATCAGAAAATTACTTGAGTTAATCTGTGAATTTAGCAAAGTTTCAGGATGCAAAATAATACACAGAAATCACTTGCATTTCTATATACTAACAATGAAAAATCGGAAAGAACAACTAAGGAATCAAAAATATTCATCATTGCAACAAAAAGAATTAAATATCTATAAATAAATTTATGTTTGGAGACAGAAGAACTGTGCACAGAAAATTATAAGACACTAATGAAAGAAATCAAAGATGACATAAAGAGATGGAGAGATATTCCATGTTCCATAGAAGGAAAAATCAATATTGTGAAAATGATTATACTACCAAATGTAATCTACAGATTCAATGCAATCCCTATCAAATTACCAATGGCATTTTTCACAGAACTAGAAGGAAAAATTTCATAATTTATATGGGAAAACAAAAGACCCCGAATAGCCAAAGCAGTCTTGAGAAAGAAGAACGGAGCTGGAGGAATCAAACTTCCTGACTTCAGATTGCACTGCAAAACTACAATCTTCAATACATTATGGTACTGGCACAGAAACAGAAATATAGAGCAATGAAGCAAGATAGAAAGCCCAGAAATAAACCCATGCATCTATGGATACATTATTTTTGACTAAGGAGGCAAGAATATGCAATGGGGAAAAGACAGCCTCTTCAATAAATGATGCTGGGAAAACTGGACAGCTACATGTAAAAGAATGAAATTAAAACACTTCCTAATGCCATACACAAAGAAAAAATCAAAATGAATTAAAGACCTAAATGTAAGACCAGAAACTATAAAACTCAGAGGAAAACATATAACACTTGATGACATAAATCAAAGCAAGGTCCTCTATGACTCACTTCCCCAGAGTAATGGAAATAAAAACAAAAGTAAACAAGTGGGGCATTATTAAAAGGTTTTGCACAGGAAAGGATACTATAAGCAAAGTGAGAAAACAACCCTCAGAATGGGAGAAAATAATAGCAAATGAAACAACTGACAAAGGATTAATTTGCAAAATATACAAGTGGCACATACAACTCAACACCAGGAAAACAAACAACCCAATCAAAAAGTGGGAAAAAGACATAAACAGATATTTCTCCAAAAAAGACATACAGATGGTTAACAAACATGAAAAGATGCTCAGCATCGCCCATTAGTAGAGAAATGTAAATCAAAACCACAATGAAATATCACCTCACACACGTCAGAACGGCAATCATCAAAAAGTCTACAAGCAATAAATACTGGAGAGGGTATGCAGAAAAGGGAATGCTACTGCACTGTTGGTGGGAATGTAAATCGATGCAACCACTATGGAAGACGGTTGGAGAGTCCTTAAAAAACTAGGAAGAAAAACACCATATGACCCAGGAATTCCACTCCTAGGCATATACCCTGAGGGCACATGAATCCCATTGTTCATTGCAACACTATTTATAATAGCCAGAACATGGAAACAACCAAGATGCCCATCAATAGATGAAAGGATAAAGAAGTGTGGGACATTACAAAATGGAATATTACCCATCCATAAAAAGGTACACATGTGAGTCATTTCTGATGAGATGGATGAACCTGGAACCTATTATACAGAGTGAAGTGAGTTATAAGAGAAAGATAAATATCATATTCTAATGCACACATACAGAATCTCAAAAAAAATAGTTCTGAAGAATTTTACAGGGCAACAATGGCTCAATAAAAGACAGAAATGGTAGGGACCTAACAGAAGCAGAAGATATTAACAAGAGGTGGCAGGAATACACAGAAGAACTGTACAAAAAGATCTTCACAACCCAGATACTCACAATGGTGTGATCACTCACCACATCACTCATGTGGGCGTATATTTCGCATCCTGGAATGTGAAGTCAAATGGGCCTTAGGAAACGTCACTACGAAGAAAGATAGGGGAGGTGATGGAATTTCAACTGAGCTATTTCAAATCCTGAAAGATGATGCTGTGAAAGTCCTCCACTCAATAAGCCAACAAATTTGGAAAACTCAGCAGTGGCCACAGGACTAGAAAATGTCAGTTTTCATTCCAATCCCAAAGAAAGACAGTGCCAAAGAATGCTCAAACTACCACACAATTGAACTCATCTCACATGCTAGCAAGGTAATGATCAAAATTATCCAAGCCAGGCTTCAGCAGTACATGAACTATGAACTTCCTGATGTTCAAGCTGGTTTTAGAAAAGGCAGAGGAACCAGAGATTAGATCATCAAAAATGCAAGAGAGTTCCAGAAAAATATCTATTTCTGCTTTATTGACTATGCCAAAGACTTAGACTGTGTGGATCACAATAAACTGTGGAAGATTCTGAAGAAGATGGGAATACCAGATCACCTGACCTGCCTTTTGGTATCTGGTATAGCACTTCAGTGATATTTGAAGTGATAGCACTTCATGGCAAATAGATGGGGAAACAATGGAAACAGTGGCACACTTTATTTTGGGGGGCTCCAAATCACTGCAGATGGTGATTGCAGCCATGAAATTAAAAGATGCTTTCTCCTTGGAAGGAAAGTTATGACCAACCTAGATAGCATATTAAAAAACAGAGACATTACTTTGCCAAAAATGATCCATCTAGTCAAGGCAATGGTTTTTCCAGTGATAATGTATGGATGTGAGAGTGCAGCTATAAAGAGAGCTGAGTGATGAAGAATTGATGCTTTTTATCTGTGGTGTTTGAGAAGACTCTTGAGAGTCCCTTGGACTGCAAGGAGATCCAACCAGTCCATTTGAAAGGAGACCAGTCCTGGGTGTTCCTTAGAAGGACTGATGTTGAAGGTGAAACTCCAATAATTTGGCCACCTGATGCGAAGAGCTGTCTCACTGGAAAAGACTCTGGTGCTGGGAATGATTGAGGGCAGGAGGGGAAATGGACGAAAGAGGATAAGATGGTTGGATCACATCATCAACCGAAGGGACATGGGTTTGGGTGAACTCCGGGAGTTGGTGATGGACTTGAAGGCCTGGCGTGCTGTGGTTCAGGGGTCGCAAAGAATTGGAAACAACTGAGTGACTGAAATGAACTGAATTGAAATGAATGGGGAAACAGACAAAAGAAATAGACTTATGGACCTGAGGAAAGGGAAGGAGTGGATGAGATGTATAGAAACAAGAACATGGAAACTTGCATTCAGTTCAGTTCAGTCTCTCAGTCGTGTCCGATTGTTTGCGATCCAATCCCAAAGAAAGGCAATGCCAAAGAATGCTCAAAATACTGGACAACTGCACTCATCTCACATGCTAGTAAGGTAATGCTCAAAATTCTCCAATCAGGCTTCAGCAATACGTGAACTGTGAACTTCCTGATGTTCAAGCTGGTTTTAGAAAAGGCAGAAGAACCAGAGATCAAATTGCCAACATCCACTGGATCATCAAAAAAGCAAGAGACATCCAGAAAAACATATATTTCTGCTTTATTGACTATGCCAAAGCCTTTGACTGTGTGGATCACAATCAACTGTGGAAAATTCTGAAAGAGATGGGAATACCAGACCACCTGACCCACCTCTTGAGAAATCTGTATGCAGGTCAGGAAGCAACAGTTCAAAATGGACATGGAACAACAGACTAGTTTCAAATAGGAAAAGGAGTACATCAAGGCTGTATATTGCCACCCTGCTTATTTAACTTCTATGCAGAGTACATCATGAGAAACGCTGGACTGAAAGAAACACAAGCTAGAATCAAGATTGCCGGGAGGAATATCCATAACCTTAGATATGCAGATAACACCACTCTTATGGCAGAAAGTGAAGAGGACCTAAAAAGCCTCTTGATGAAAGTGAAAGTGGAGATTGAAAAAGTTGGCTTAAAGCTCAACATTCAGAAAATGAAGATCATGGCATCCAGTGCCATCACTTCATGGGAAATAGATGGGGAAAAAGTGGAAACAGTGTCAGACTTTATTTTTTGGGCTCCCAAATCACTGCAGATGGTGACTGTAGCCATGAAATTAAAAGATGCTTACTCCTTGGAAGAAAAGTTATGACCAACCTAGATAGTATATTCAAAAGCAGAGACATTACTTTGCCGACTAAGGTCCATCTAGTCAAGGAAACTTGCATTACCACGCATAAAATTGATAGCCAACCTGAATTTGCTGTATGTCTAAGGAAACTCAAAACAGTTGCTCTCTATCAATATAGACGGGTGTCATGGGGAGGGAGATTGGAGGGAGGTTCAAAGGGAGTATATATATATATATATATATATATGAAGGATATATATATATATATATGAAGGATATATATATATATATATGAAGAAATTTCCAAGTGTGTAGGGTATTATTATTATTATAAATTATAATCTCCTTGATGTATATTAGATCCCTAAAACTTGGTTGTTTTATAACTTGAAGATTATACCCTTTGACAAATATCTCATTTCTCTTACATTTATGCTCATGGCAACCCTTCTTTCTACTTTCTGATTCTATTAAGTTTGTCCCTTAAAAAAAAATTTCCTAATGTAGGTACTTACAGTAAAAAAAAAAGAAAGAAGAAGAATAGCAAGTATGGTAGGGTTCACAGTTTATTGACTTTTTCATTATCCTATCTGCCATCCTCTGCAGTGACTAAATCTTTAAGAGTGTTCCAAAATAGCTAAAATTCTTCCAGGTTTTAACACCCAGGGTTGGGTAAGGTAGGAAAACTTCGCTTCCTGTGGTTTTCTCTAGAGACAAGAAAACTATCCCCAGCTGCTCTAAGCAGAACTGTCCTTATGTTTTACTGACCAGGATTTGATTACATCTAAACACTAACAAGATGGATAAGCTTACTTTAAAAATATTGGGCTCTCATGTGGAGCTGGTGGAGGCTCAGCTTCCTCTGATGAGTGAAGCGCTGTGATGGAAAGATAGTCACCTAACACAAAGGAGGGCTCTGTCGGAAAAGAGGAAGGGAAGTACTGAGCAACAAATCACGTCTGTAAAAATGTTCTTTATCTGATCCACTGTTGCTCATATAAATTTTGCATGTATAATAGACACTGTTTTTAACATATCACCTTAAGAAACAAAGAGAAACTTTTGAAAATGGCATATGACATATTTTAGCCTAGTTGACCATTAAACCCATAATTGATCTGGAGTGCAGCCACCACAAGCTATTCCAAGAACGAAAAAAAATAAAGAGCTTTTATGAAACACTAATCTAAGAATAGAAGTATGAATTTTTCCTGTATGTGGGCAATGCACATTATAGTACTTTCTTTAAGAACTCTGCAAGAAGGTAAAATGAAACTGTAAAAGTACACCCCAATACAGTGGTCCTCTATTAGTCACTTGTACTTGTTCTTGCATATAAAATAGTTGGCTTTTAGGTCACCTACAGATAAGAAATTTTGGGGTCTTCAGAAGAAAAGATTGATCATTTTTACATTCTATTCTAGTATAACTCCTTACAGAAACACTTCCAAATTCATGTACAATAATTTTATATATTCAAATACAACAAATGGAAAAATATTTTCTATCTTCAAAATGGAACTTAACTCTTGAATCCACACATTTTGTACTTTACTTCAATAGCAGTTAAAAATAATGCCTTTGATTAGAAACCTTATTATTACTCAGTAACTTATAACACATATAAAGTGAGACATTGAGATATTTATTTCACATCTACAGAAGTATGAGATCTTATTAACAACTAAATAACTCCCATGTATATGATTAAAAATATAATAATAATGAATGCTTAGCCATGCAGTGGGAGGTTCTCTCATGCGTGTGTGTGTCCATGTGTGCTCAATCAAATCCAACTTTTTGTGATCCCATGCACTGTAGCCTGCCAGGCTTCTCTGTCAATCATACTACATTCTTTAAGTCTTTAATTGTGGCACTGGTATCTGCTATTCCACTTGAGTTATGCTATTGCTTCTGATTTTCTGTCTTGGCCAAAGTCTAGTTTCAAGAGTTTTATCTTTCACTTTTCTACCATTATAAATCTTCCTAGACAACATAGATAACTAATTTCAGGGTTTTGAAAGCTGTTATGTATATTTTATTTCATTTTTACCATGAATTAAGTAGATAAACATAGGATGGTGCCATCGACTTCATTAAGCCACTGAGATAGACCTTGCAGTATTTCTCAGACTCCACACATTTCCACACCCACTATGTGAGGAAGGTATGATGTCATTTTGTATCCCCTATGAGAGAACTGCTACTATATATACAGACTTTAGTATTGCAGAGGCTTTCCTTAGGAGTCCCGAACACTCCTTCCTGCAGTGGGTTATGTCTGAGAACTTACTTGGGCATGAAAACTATAGCCATCACCTTGGATCTCTGGAGGTCAGTAGCCCCAGCTACTACTGTGAGTTCAGTTCAGTTCAGTCACTCAATCGTGTCCGACTCTTTGTGATTCCATATACTGCAGCATGCTAGGCCTCCCTGTCTATCACTAACTCCTGGAGTTTACTCAAATTCATGTCCATTGAGTCAGTGATGCCATCCAACCATCTCATTCACTACTGTGAAGATTGTGGTAATTATGCCCATTTTTCCTCTGGAGGTGAGGAGATATCAACCTTATATAAAGAAGTCAGACACCGGTGGAGGGAGGGAAAGATGGCGGAGGAATAGGATGGGAAGATCACGTTCTCCCTCACAAATTCCTCAAAAGAACATTTCAACGCCGAGCAAACTCCACAAAACAACTTCGGTAGGCTGGCAGAGGACATCAGGCAACCAGAAAAGCAGACCATTGTCTTCAAAATCAGTATTACTATTTTAAAAAAAAAAAAAAAAAAAGACTTTTTTTTTTTTTTTAAGGCAAACACCATATATACTCTTTGGATGGTTGTTGGTGTTTTGTTTTGTTTTTTTTTTGTTTGTTTGTTTGTTTTTTAATAATTCTTTTTTTTTCTTTCTTCCTTTTTCCTTCTGCTTTTCTTTAATATTGTAGCTTTGAAAATCCAACCTCTACTCCAGATTTTTAATCTTTGTTGTCAATTTTGTACATTTAAAAACCCAAACTTCACTACCCAAGTTTACCTGAGAGCAAGATTACTGGCTTGTCCACTCTCTCCTCCTCTGGCCTCTCCTTTTTCTCCACCAGGTGGCCTCTGTCTCTTTTCTCCCCCATCTCTTCTCTATCCAACTCTGTGAATCTCTGTGTGTTCCAGACGGTAGAGAACACCTAAGGAACTGGTTACTGGCAGGATTTGTCTCTCTCCTACTCATTCCTCTCTCTTATCCTCCTGGTCACCTCTGTCTACTTCCTCCCTCTCCTCTTCCCAGTATAACTCTGTAAATACCTCTGAGCGGTCCAGACTATAGAGCGCACATAAGGAAGTGACTACTGGCTAGCTTGCTCTCTCCTCTCTTGATCTCACCGCATCTCATTCCAGTTACCTCTAATTACCCCCTCCATCTTCTCTTCTCCTTGTAACTCAGTGAACCTCTCTGAGTGTCCCTCAAGGTGGAGAAACTTTTCATCTTTAACCTAGATGTTTTATCATCGGTGCTGTATAGATGGAGAAGTCTAGAGGCTACTGTGAAAATAAAACTGAAAACCAGAAGCAGGAAGCTTAAACCCAAAGCCTGGAAACATTAGAGAACTCTTGAATTCAGGGAACATTAAGCAATAGGAGCTCATCAAAAGCCTTCATACCTACACTGAAACCAAGCTCCACCCAAGGGCCAACAAGTTCCAAAACAAGACATACCATGCAAATTCTCCAGCAACACAGGAACACTCCCCTGAGCCTCAATATACAGGCAGCTCAAAATTATCCCAATACCTTTGATGTCTCATAACCCATTACGGGTCACTCCACTGCACTCCAGAGAGAAGAAACCCAGCTCCACCCACCAAAACTCCAACACAAGCCTCCCTAACCAGGAAACCTTGACAAACCACTGATAGAACCCCACCCAAAGTGAGGAAGCTCCATAATAAAGAGAACTCCACAAATTATCAGAATATAAAAGGCCACGCCAAACGCAGCAATATAACCAAGATGAAGAGACAGAGGAATACTCAGCAGGTAAAGGAACAGGAGAGTTGCCCACCAAATCAAACAAAAGAGGAAGAAGTAGGGAATCTACCGGAGAAGGAATTCCGAATATTGATAGTGAAAATGATCCAAAATCTTGAAATCAAAATGGAAACACAGATAAATAGCCTAGAGACAAGGATTGAGAAGATGCAAGAAAGGTTTAACAAGGACCTAGAAGAAATAAAAAGAGTCAAAATATAATGAATAACACAATAAATGAGATCAGAAACACTCTGGAGGCAACAAATAGCAGAATAACAGAGGCAGAAGATAGGATTAGTGAAATAGAAGATAGAATGGTAGAAATAAATGAATCAGAGAGGAAACAAGAAAAACGAATTAAAAGAAACGAGGACAATCTCAGAGACCTCCAGGACAATATGAAACGCTCCAACATTCGAATTATAGGAGTCCCAGAAGAAGAAGACAGAAAGAAAGATCATGAGAAAATCCTTGAGGAGATAATAGTTGAAAACTTCCCTAAAATGGGGAAGGAAATAATCACCCAAGTCCAAGAAACACAGAGAGTCCCAAATAGGATAAACCCAAGGCGAAACACCCCAAGACACATATTAATCAAATTAACAAAGATCAAACACAAAGAACAAATATTAAAAGCAGCAAGGGAAAAACAACAAATAACACACAAGGGGATTCCCATAAGGATAACAGCTGATCTGTCAATAGAAACTCTCCAGGCCAGGAGGGAATGGCAAGACATACTTAAAGTGATGAAAGACAATAACCTACAGCCCAGATTACTGTACCCAGCAAGGATCTCATTCAAATACGAAGGAGAAATCAAAAGCTTTACAGACAAGCAAAAGCTGAGAGAATTCAGCACCACCAAACCAGCTCTCCAACAAATTCTAAAGGATATCCTCTAGACAGGAAACACGAAAGGGTGTATAAACCCGAACCCAAAACAATAAAGTAAATGGCAACGGGATCATACTTATCAATAATTACCTTAAACGTAAATGGGTTGAACGCCCCAACCAAAAGACAAAGACTGGCCGAATGGATACAAAAACAAGACCCCTCTATATGCTGCTTACAAGAGACCCACCTCAAAACAAGGGACACATACAGACTGAAAGTGAAGGGCTGGAAAAAGATATACCACGCGAATAGAGACCAAAAGAAAGCAGGAGTGGCAATACTCATATCCGATAAAATAGACTTTAAAACAAAGGCTGTGAAAAGAGACAAAGAAGGCCACTACATAATGATCAAAGGAACAATCCAAGAAGAAGATATAACAATTATAAATATATATGCACCCAATATAGGAGCACCACAATATGTAAGACAAATGCTAACAAGTATGAAAGGGGAAATCAACAATAACACAATAATAGTGGGAGACTTTAATACCCCACTCACACCTATGGACAGATCAACTAAACAGAAAATTAACAAAGAAACGCAAACTTTAAATGATACATTGGATCAGTTAGACCTAATTGATATCTATAGGACATTTCACCCCAAAACAACGAATTTCACCTTTTTTCAAGTGCTCATGGAACCTTCTCCAGGATAGATCACATCCTGGGCCATAAATCTAAACTTGATAAATTCAAAAAATCGAAATCATTCCAAGCATCTTTTCTGACCATAATGCATTAAGATTAGATCTCAATTACAGGAGAAAAACTATTAAAAATTCCAACATATGGAGGTTGAACAACACACTTCTGAATAACCAACAAATCACAGAAGAAATCAAAAAGAAATCAAAATATGCATAGAAACTAATGAAAATGAAAACACAACAACCCAAAACCTGTGGGACACTATAAAAGCAGTGCTAAGAGGAAAGTTCATAGCAATACAGGCATACCTCAAGAAACAAGAAAAAAGTCAAATAAATAACCTAACTCTACAACTAAAGCAACTAGAAAAGGAAGAGTTGGAGAACCCCAGAGTGAGTAGAAGGAAAGAAATCTTAAAAATTAGGGCAGAAATAAATGCAAAAGAAACAAAAGAGACCATAGCAAAAATCAACAAAGCCAAAAGCTGGTTCTTTGAAAGGATAAATAAAATTGACAAACCATTAGCCAGACTCATCAAGAAGCAAAGAGAGAAAAATCAAATCAATAAAATTAGAAATGAAAATGGAGAGATCACAACAGACAACACAGAAATACAAAGGATCATAAGAGACTACTATCAGCAGTTGTATGCCAATAAAATGGACAACGTGGAAGAAATGGACAAATTCTTAGAAAAGTACAATTTTCCAAAACTGAACCAGGAAGAAATCGAAAATCTTAACAGACCCATCACAAGCACGGAAATTGATACTGTAATCAGAAATCTTCCAGCAAACAAAAGCCCAGGTCCAGATGGCTTCACAGCTGAATTCTACCAAAAATTTCGAGAAGAGCTAACACCTATCCTACTCAAACTCTTCCAGAAAATTGCAGAGGAAGGTAAACTTCCAAACTCATTCTATGAGGCCACCATCACCCTAATACCAAAACCTGACAAAGATGTCACAAAAAAGAAAACTACAGGCCAATATCTCTGATGAACATAGATGCAAAAATCCTCAACAAAATTCTAGCAATCAGAATCCAACAACACATTAAAAAGATCATACACCATGACCAAGTGGGCTTTATCCCAGGGATGCAAGGATTCTTCAATATCCGCAAATCAATCAATGTAATTCACCACATTAACAAATTGAAAAATAAAAACCATATGATTATCTCAATAGATGCAGAGAAGGCCTTTGACAAAATTCAACATCCATTTATGATAAAAACTCTCCAGAAAGCAGGAATAGAAGGAACATACCTCAACATAATAAAAGCTATCTATGACAAACCCACAGCAAACATTATCCTCAATGGTGAAAAATTGAAAGCATTTCCCCTAAAGTCAGGAACAAGACAAGGGTGTCCACTTTCACCGCTACTATTCAACATAGTTCTGGAAGTTTTGGCCACAGCAATCAGAGCAGAAAAAGAAATAAAAGGAATCCAAATCGGAAAAGAAGAAGTAAAACTCTCACTGTTTGCAGATGACATGATCCTCTACATGGAAAACCCTAAAGACTCCACCAGAAAATTACTAGAGATCATCAATGAATATAGTAAAGTTGCAGGATATAAAATCAACACACAGAAATCCCTTGCATTCCTATACACGAATAATGAGAAAGTAGAAAAAGAAATTAAGGAAACAATTCCATTCACCATTGCAACGAAAAGAATAAAATACTTAGGAATATATCTACCTAAAGAAACTAAAGACCTATATATAGAAAACTATAAAACACTGATGAAAGAAATCAAAGAGGACACTAATAGATGGAGAAATATACCATGTTCATGGATTGGAAGAATCAATATAGTGAAAATGAGTATACTACCCAAAGCAATTTACAAATTCAATGCAATCCCTATCAAGCTACCAGCCACATTTTTCACAGAACTAGAACAAATCATTTCAAGATTTGTATGGAAATACAAAAACCTCGAATAGCCAAAGCAATCTTGAGAAAGAAGAATGGAACTGGAGGAATCAACTTGCCTGACTTCAGGCTCTACTACAAAGCCACAGTCATAAAGACAGTATGGTACTGGTACAAAGACAGACATATAGATCAATGGAACAAAATAGAAAGCCCAGAGATAAATCCACACACATATGGACACCTTATCTTTGACAAAGGAGGCAAGAATATACAATGGAGTAAAGACAATCTCTTTAACAAGTGGTGCTGGGAAAACTGGTCAACCACTTGTAAAAGAATGAAACTAGATCACTTTCTAACACCGCACACAAAAATAAACTCAAAATGGATTAAAGATCTAAATGTAAGATCAGAAACTATAAAACTCCTAGAGGAGAACATAGGCAAAACACTCTCAGACATAAATCACAGCAGGATCCTCTATGATCCACCTCCCAGAATGCTGGAAATAAAAGCAAAAATAAACAAATGGGATCTAATTAAAATTAAAAGCTTCTGCACAACAAAGGAAAATATAAGCAAGGTGAAAAGACAGCCTTCTGAATGGGAGAAAATAATAGCAAATGAAGCAACTGACAAACAACTAATCTCAAAAATATACAAGCAACTTCTGCAGCTCAACTCCAGAAAAATAAACGACCCAATCAAAAAATGGGCCAAAGAACTAAATAGACATTTCTCCAAAGAAGACATACGGATGGCTAACAAACACATGAAAAGATGCTCAACATCACTCATTATTAGAGAAATGCAAATCAAAACCACAATGAGGTACCACTTCACACCAGTCAGAATGGCTGCGATCCAAAAATCTGCAAGCAATAAATGCTGGCGAGGGTGTGGAGAAAAGGGAACCCTCCTACACTGTTGGTGGGAATGCAAACTAGTACAGCCACTATGGAAAACAGTGTGGAGATTCCTTAAAAATTGCAAATAGATCTACCTTATGACCCAGCAATCCCACTTCTGGGCATACACACCGAGGAAACCAGAATTGAAAGAGACACATGTACCCCAATGTTCATTGCAGCACTGTTTATAATAGCCAGGACATGGAAACAACCTAGATGTCCATCAGCAGATGAATGGATAAGAAAGCTGTGGTACATATACACAATGGAGTATTACTCAGCCGTTAAAAAGAATTCATTTGAATCAGTTCTGATGAGATGGATGAAACTGGAGCCGATTATACAGAGTGAAGTAAGCCAGAAAGAAAAACACCAATACAGTATACTAACACATATATATGGAATTTAGGAAGATGGCAATGACGACCCTGTATGCAAGACAGGGAAAGAGACACAGATGTGTATAACGGACTTTTGGACTCAGAGGGAGAGGGAGAGGGTGGGATGATTTGGGAGAATGCCATTCTAACATGTATACTATCATGTGAATTGAATCGCCAGTCTATGTCTGACGCAGGATGCAGCATGCTTGGGGCTGGTGCATGGGGATGACCCAGAAAGATGTTATGGGGAGGGAGGTGGGAGGGGGGTTCATGTTTGGGAATGCATGTAAGAATTAAAGATTTTAAAATTTTAAAAATAAAAAAAAAAACATAATAAAAAAAAAAAAACAAAGTCAATGAAAAAAAAAAAAGAAAAGAAAGATAAGTCAAGCGGATGTATGAGAGAATGACTGAATAAAGGCTCAGACACACTAAAAAAAAAAAAAAAAAAAAAAAAAAGAAGTCAGACACCACTGACTCTCCATAATGACAGTGACCATATCACTGAAACTTTTAATTTTATTTAGTGAATGAAGATTTCTTTGGAAACTCTCAGGGAACACATTAGAGTGGTACCATCTGCATATCTGAGGTTATTGATATTTCTCCCAGTAATCTTGATTTCAGCTTGTGAGTCATTCAGCCTGGCATTTCATGAGATGTACTGTGCATGTAATTTAAATATGCAGGCTGACAATATATAGCTTTGACATATTCCTTTCCTAATTTTGAACCAGTCCATTGTTCTAATGGCCTAACGCAAAAAGTAAAGAGCCCCTTGATGATGTTAAAAGAGGAGAATGAAAAAGCTGGTTTAAAACTCAACATTCAAAAAACTAAGATCATGGCATTTGGTCCCATCACTATATTGCAAGTAGAAGAGGATAAAGTGGAAATAGTGACACATTTTATTTTCATGGGCTCCAAAATCACTGCAGACAAGGACTGAAGCCATTAAATTAAAAGATTCTTGCTCCTTGGAAGGAAAGCTATGACAAACTTATCAGTCAGTTCAGTCACTCAGTCCTGTCTTACTCTTTGTGACGCTATGGACTGAAACACACCAGGCTTCCCTGTCTATCACCAACTCCTGGATTGTACTCAAACTCATGTCCATAGCGTTGGTGATGCCATGCAACCATCTCATCTTCTGTCATCCTCTTCCTCCTGCCTTCAATCTTTTCCAGCATCAGGGTCTTTTCCAATGAGTTGGTTCTTCACATCAGATGGCCAAAGTACTGGAGTTTCAGCTTTAGCTTCAGATCTTTCAGTGAATATTCAGGACTGATTTCCTTTAGGATTGACTAGTTGGATCTTCTTGCAGACCAAGGGACTCTCAAGAGTCTTCTCCAACACTGTAGTTCAAAAACATCAATTCTTAAGTGTTCAGCTTTCTTTACAGTCCAAATCTCATATCCATACATGACTACTGGAAAAACCATAGCTTTGACTAGATGCACCTTTGTTAGAAATGTCTCTGCTGGCAGGGGGGAAAGATGGCGGAGGAATAGGATGGGAAGATCACGTTCTCCCTCACAAATTCCTCAAAAGAACATTTCAACGCCGAGCAAACTCCGCAAAACAACTTCTAGGCTGGCAGAGGACATCAGGCAACCAGAAAAGCAGACCATTGTCTTCAAAATCAGGTAGGAAAAAATATAAAAGACGAAAAAGGAGACAAAGGAGGTGGGGAGGGAGCTCCGTCCCGGGAAGGGAAGCCCGTCCCGGGAAGGGAATTTTAAGAAGAGAGGTTTCCAAACACCAGGAAACACTCTCCCTGCCGAGTCTGTGGCGAGCCTTGGAAACACAGAGGGCAACATAACAGGAAGGAAAAATAGATAAATAATTAAAACCAAGAGATTACAAGCCCACCAGTAACTCCCCCAGCGGAAAAGCAGCACAGACGCCTGCATCCGCCATTGGGAAGTGGGGGCAGGGCAGGGACGCGCAGGAGGCGCGGGCTGCAGAGCTTTGCAAGAATCGGGCAGGAACACCCCACGCGCAACCAGAACGATCTAACTTGGGCTAGCAAACCAGACTGTGGGATAGCTACCACGCGAAAAGCTCGAACATAAGACACTGCCAGGACCAAGCACAGAACAAAGGACGGAACGGAAAAGCCGGCTACAGACCATCCCCCGCCGGGGAAAGGCAGCCAGAGCCGTAAGGACTGGAAAGGGGCAACTGCAGACCCGGAGAGACTTTACTTACCTAACTGCAAGCAGGCTCCTTTGCTAAGACTTCTGGGGGTGCTGGACAGTCACAGTCTGCCTCACGGGGTGCGCCAGCGGTCCACCCAGAGAGCTGAGCGGCAGCGGCGGAAAAGGTGACAAGCCGCGGCAATTGCGCTCGCCAAACTCCTGAGCTACTCGGACCTGGGAAGGGCACAAAGCGCAGTCCCAGCCGCATTTGTGCCTCTGAGGGCTGCCTGAGGGCCGAACCTGAGCGGCTTGGACCGGGGAAGTGCACGCAGCCTAGGGCCGGCCCCAGACGGTTCCCGGCTGAGCATCGTAGAGCCGGAGCGGTTTGTGCGCCGCGAGGAAGGACAGGTCAAGCGGGGCAGAGATACTGTGTACACACGACAGTGCTATTTGTTTGCAGCATCCCCCCTCCCCACAGCGCGACTGAACTAGTGAGCCTAAAAACCAGCAAACAGAAGAAGTTAAACAGAGGGAACCACCTTGGAAGTGAGCCCACACGGCCCATAACATCAGAGAAGAGCAAGATATATTTTTAATTTTTTAATATTTTTAAAATCATTCTTTTTTTTTTTTGCCTTTTGCATTTTTTTTCTTTTTTTCCGAGCTTTTTTTAAATTGTTAAATCTTCTATTTCTCCTCTAATTTTTATTTCTATAACCTAGTATTACTATTTAAAAAAAAAAAAGACCTTTTTTTTTTTTTTTTTAAGGCAAACACCGTATATACTCTTTGGATGGTTGTTGGTGTTTTGTTTTTTTGTTTGTTTGTTTGTTTGTTTTTTAATAATTCTTTTTTTTTCTTTCTTCCTTTTTCCTTCTGCTTTTCTTTAATATTGTATCTTTGAAAATCCAACCTCTACTCCAGATTTTTAATCTTTGTTGTCAATTTTGTACATTTAAAAACCCAAACTTCACTACCCAAGTTTACCTGAGAGCAAGATTACTGGCTTGTCCACTCTCTCCTCCTCTGGCCTCTCCTTTTTCTCCACCAGGTGGCCTCTGTCTCTTTTCTCCCCCATCTCTTCTCTATCCAACTCTGTGAATCTCTGTGTGTTCCAGACGGTAGAGAACACCTAAGGAACTGGTTACTGGCAGGATTTGTCTCTCTCCTACTCATTCCTCTCTCTTATCCTCCTGGTCACCTCTGTCTACTTCCTCCCTCTCCTCTTCCCAGTATAACTCTGTAAATACCTCTGAGCGGTCCAGACTATAGAGCGCACATAAGGAAGTGACTACTGGCTAGCTTGCTCTCTCCTCTCTTGATCTCACCACATCTCATTCCAGTTACCTCTAATTACCCCCTCCATCTTCTCTTCTCCTTGTAACTCAGTGAACCTCTCTGAGTGTCCCTCAAGGTGGAGAAACTTTTCATCTTTAACCTAGATGTTTTATCATCGGTGCTGTATAGATGGAGAAGTCTAGAGGCTACTGTGAAAATAAAACTGAAAACCAGAAGCAGGAAGCTTAAACCCAAAGCCTGGAAACATTAGAGAACTCTTGAATTCAGGGAACATTAAGCAATAGGAGCTCATCAAAAGCCTTCATACCTACACTGAAACCAAGCTCCACCCAAGGGCCAACAAGTTCCAAAACAAGACATACCACGCAAATTCTCCAGCAACACAGGAACACTCCCCTGAGCCTCAATATACAGGCAGCTCAAAATTATCCCAATACCTTTGATGTCTCATAACCCATTACGGGTCACTCCACTGCACTCCAGAGAGAAGAAACCCAGCTCCACCCACCAAAACTCCAACACAAGCCTCCCTAACCAGGAAACCTTGACAAGCCACTGATAGAACCCCACCCAAAGTGAGGAAGCTCCATAATAAAGAGAACTCCACAAATTATCAGAATATAAAAAGGCCACCCCAAACGCAGCAATATAACCAAGATGAAGAGACAGAGGAATACTCAGCAGGTAAAGGAACAGGAGAGTTGCCCACCAAATCAAACAAAAGAGGAAGAAGTAGGGAATCTACCGGAGAAGGAATTCCGAATATTGATAGTGAAAATGATCCAAAATCTTGAAATCAAAATGGAAACACAGATAAATAGCCTAGAGACAAGGATTGAGAAGATGCAAGAAAGGTTTAACAAGGACCTAGAAGAAATAAAAAGAGTCAAAATATAATGAATAACACAATAAATGAGATCAGAAACACTCTGGAGGCAACAAATAGCAGAATAACAGAGGCAGAAGATAGGATTAGTGAAATAGAAGATAGAATGGTAGAAATAAATGAATCAGAGAGGAAACAAGAAAAACGAATTAAAAGAAACTAGGACAATCTCAGAGACCTCCAGGACAATATGAAACGCTCCAACATTCGAATTATAGGAGTCCCAGAAGAAGAAGACAGAAAGAAAGATCATGAGAAAATCCTTGAGGAGATAATAGTTGAAAACTTCCCTAAAATGGGGAAGGAAATAATCACCCAAGTCCAAGAAACACAGAGAGTCCCAAATAGGATAAACCCAAGGCGAAACACCCCAAGACACATATTAATCAAATTAACAAAGATCAAACACAAAGAACAAATATTAAAAGCAGCAAGGGAAAAACAACAAATAACACACAAGGGGATTCCCATAAGGATAACAGCTGATCTTTCAATAGAAACTCTCCAGCCAGGAGGGAATGGCAAGACATACTTAAAGTGATGAAAGACAATAACCTACAGCCCAGATTACTGTACCCAGCAAGGATCTCATTCAAATACGAAGGAGAAATCAAAAGCTTTACAGACAAGCAAAAGCTGAGAGAATTCAGCACCACCAAACCAGCTCTCCAACAAATTCTAAAGGATATCCTCTAGACAGGAAACACGAAAGGGTGTATAAACCCGAACCCAAAACAATAAAGTAAATGGCAACGGGATCATACTTATCAATAATTACCTTAAACGTAAATGGGTTGAACGCCCCAACCAAAAGACAAAGACTGGCCGAATGGATACAAAAACAAGACCCCTCTATATGCTGCTTACAAGAGACCCACCTCAAAACAAGGGACACATACAGACTGAAAGTGAAGGGCTGGAAAAAGATATACCACGCGAATAGAGACCAAAAGAAAGCAGGAGTGGCAATACTCATATCCGATAAAATAGACTTTAAAACAAAGGCTGTGAAAAGAGACAAAGAAGGCCACTACATAATGATCAAAGGAACAATCCAAGAAGAAGATATAACAATTATAAATAT
Organism: Ovis aries; assembly: GCF_016772045.2. Classification (NCBI taxonomy): domain Eukaryota; kingdom Metazoa; phylum Chordata; class Mammalia; order Artiodactyla; family Bovidae; genus Ovis; species Ovis aries. The sequence goes on from NC_056059.1 coordinate 76,348,498, forward strand.
ATATGCACCCAATATAGGAGCACCACAATATGTAAGACAAATGCTAACAAGTATGAAAGGGGAAATCAACAATAACACAATAATAGTGGGAGACTTTAATACCCCACTCACACCTATGGACAGATCAACTAAACAAAAAATTAACAAAGAAACGCAAACTTTAAATGATACATTGGATCAGTTAGACCTAATTGATATCTATAGGACATTTCACCGCAAAACAACGAATTTCACCTTTTTTTCAAGTGCTCATGGAACCTTCTCCAGGATAGATCACATCCTGGGCCATAAATCTAAACTTGATAAATTCAAAAAATCGAAATCATTCCAAGCATCTTTTCTGACCATAATGCATTAAGATTAGATCTCAATTACAGGAGAAAAACTATTAAAAATTCCAACATATGGAGGTTGAACAACACACTTCTGAATAACCAACAAATCACAGAAAAAATCAAAAAAGAAATCAAAATATGCATAGAAACTAATGAAAATGAAAACACAACAACCCAAAACCTGTGGGACACTATAAAAGCAGTGCTAAGAGGAAAGTTCATAGCAATACAGGCATACCTCAAGAAACAAGAAAAAAGTCAAATAAATAACCTAACTCTACAACTAAAGCAACTAGAAAAGGAAGAGTTGGAGAACCCCAGAGTGAGTGGAAGGAAAGAAATCTTAAAAATTAGGGCAGAAATAAATGCAAAAGAAACAAAAGAGACCATAGCAAAAATCAACAAAGCCAAAAGCTGGTTTTTTGAAAGGATAAATAAAATTGACAAACCATTAGCCAGACTCATCAAGAAGCAAAGAGAGAAAAATCAAATCAATAAAATTAGAAATGAAAATGGAGAGATCACAACAGACAACACAGAAATACAAAGGATCATAAGAGACTACTATCAGCAGTTGTATGCCAATAAAATGGACAACGTGGAAGAAATGGACAAATTCTTAGAAAAGTACAATTTTCCAAAACTGAACCAGGAAGAAATCGAAAATCTTAACAGACCCATCACAAGCATGGAAATTGATACTGTAATCAGAAATCTTCCAGCAAACAAAAGCCCAGGTCCAGATGGCTTCACAGCTGACTTCTACCAAAAATTTCGAGAAGAGCTAACACCTATCCTACTCAAACTCTTCCAGAAAATTGCAGAGGAAGGTAAACTTCCAAACTCATTCTATGAGGCCACCATCACCCTAATACCAAAACCTGACAAAGATGTCACAAAAAAAGAAAACTACAGGCCAATATCTCTGATGAACATAGATGCAAAAATCCTCAACAAAATTCTAGCAATCAGAATCCAACAACACATTAAAAAGATCATACACCATGACCAAGTGGGCTTTATCCCAGGGATGCAAGGATTCTTCAATATCCGCAAATCAATCAATGTAATTCACCACATTAACAAATTGAAAATAAAAACCATATGATTATCTCAATAGATGCAGAGAAGGCCTTTGACAAAATTCAACATCCATTTATGATAAAAACTCTCCAGAAAGCAGGAATAGAAGGAACATACCTCAACATAATAAAAGCTATCTATGACAAACCCACAGCAAACATTATCCTCAATGGTGAAAAATTGAAAGCATTTCCCTAAAGTCAGGAACAAGACAAGGGTGTCCACTTTCACCGCTACTATTCAACATAGTTCTGGAAGTTTTGGCCACAGCAATCAGAGCAGAAAAAGAAATAAAAGGAATCCAAATCGGAAAAGAAGAAGTAAAACTCTCACTGTTTGCAGATGACATGATCCTTTACATGGAAAACCCTAAAGACTCCACCAGAAAATTACTAGAGATCATCAATGAATATAGTAAAGTTGCAGGATATAAAATCAACACACAGAAATCCCTTGCATTCCTATACACTAATAATGAGAAAGTAGAAAAAGAAATTAAGGAAACAATTCCATTCACCATTGCAACGAAAAGAATAAAATACTTAGGAATATATCTACCTAAAGAAACTAAAGACCTATATATAGAAAACTATAAAACACTGATGAAAGAAATCAAAGAGGACACTAATAGATGGAGAAATATACCATGTTCATGGATTGGAAGAATCAATATAGTGAAAATGAGTATACTACCCAAAGCAATTTACAAATTCAATGCAATCCCTATCAAGCTACCAGCCACATTTTTCACAGAACTAGAACAAATCATTTCAAGATTTGTATGGAAATACAAAAACCTCGAATAGCCAAAGCAATCTTGAGAAAGAAGAATGGAACTGGAGGAATCAACTTGCCTGACTTCAGGCTCTACTACAAAGCCACAGTCATCAAGACAGTATGGTACTGGCACAAAGACAGACATATAGATCAATGGAACAAAATAGAAAGCCCAGAGATAAATCCACACACATATGGACACCTTATCTTTGACAAAGGAGGCAAGAATATACAATGGAGTAAAGACAATCTCTTTAACAAGTGGTGCTGGGAAAACTGGTCAACCACTTGTAAAAGAATGAAACTAGATCACTTTCTAACACCGCACACAAAAATAAACTCAAAATGGATTAAAGATCTAAATGTAAGATCAGAAACTATAAAACTCCTAGAGGAGAACATAGGCAAAACACTCTCAGACATAAATCACAGCAGGATCCTCTATGATCCACCTCCCAGAATTCTGGAAATAAAAGCAAAAATAAACAAATGGGATCTAATTAAAATTAAAAGCTTCTGCACAACAAAGGAAAATATAAGCAAGGTGAAAAGACAGCCTTCTGAATGGGAGAAAATCATAGCAAATGAAGCAACTGACAAACAACTAATCTCAAAAATATACAAGCAACTTCTGCAGCTCAACTCCAGAAAAATAAACGACCCAATCAAAAAATGGGCCAAAGAACTAAATAGACATTTCTCCAAAGAAGACATACGGATGGCTAACAAACACATGAAAAGATGCTCAACATCACTCATTATTAGAGAAATGCAAATCAAAACCACAATGAGGTACCACTTCACACCAGTCAGAATGGCTGCGATCCAAAAATCTGCAAGCAATAAATGCTGGAGAGGGTGTGGAGAAAAGGGAACCCTCCTACACTGTTGGTGGGAATGCAAACTAGTACAGCCACTATGGAAAACAGTGTGGAGATTCCTTAAAAAATTGCAAATAGAACTACCTTATGACCCAGCAATCCCACTTCTGGGCATACACACCGAGGAAACCAGAATTGAAAGAGACACATGTACCCCAATGTTAATTGCAGCACTGTTTATAATAGCCAGGACATGGAAACAACCTAGATGTCCATCAGCAGATGAATGGATAAGCAAGCTGTGGTACATATACACAATGGAGTATTACTCAGCCGTTAAAAAGAATTCATTTGAATCAGTTCTGATGAGATGGATGAAACTGGAGCCGATTATACAGAGTGAAGTAAGCCAGAAAGAAAAACACCAATACAGTATACTAACACATATATATGGAATTTAGGAAGATGGCAATGACGACCCTGTATGCAAGACAGGGAAAGAGACACAGATGTGTATAACGGACTTTTGGACTCAGAGGGAGAGGGAGAGGGTGGGATGATTTGGGAGAATGCCATTCTAACATGTATACTATCATGTGAATTGAATCGCCAGTCTATGTCTGACGCAGGATGCAGCATGCTTGGGGCTGGTGCATGGGGATGACCCAGAAAGATGTTATGGGGAGGGAGGTGGGAGGGGGGTTCATGTTTGGGAATGCATGTAAGAATTAAAGATTTTAAAATTTAAAAAATAAAAAACCAAAAAAAAAAAAAAAAAAAAGAATCCACCTGCAATGCAGGAGACCTGGGTTCAATCCCTGGGTAGGGAAGATTCCCCTGGAGGAGGGCACAGCAACCCACCCCAGTATTATTGCCTAGAGAATCCCTGTGGACAGAGGAGCCTGGCAGGCTGCAGTCCATGGGGTCGCAAAGAGTCAGACACAACTGAGCTACTACGCACAGCACACAGCACAGACAGGCTTCAGAAAGAACACAGCCACCTTCACAAGCAGTGTAGGGTTATGACAAAGAAAAACTAGGACACGTAAGGGTTTCCAGTATTTGTAATAATCACTGTAGGTATAAATAAAAAACCAATTACACTGATAATTATAATAATGTTGATACAGTTCTATGAGTCAGCAGTTTAATAAACATGTGATGAATGAAAAAAAAAAAAGAAATGTCTCTGCTATTTAATATGCTGTCTAGGTTGGTCATAGTTTTTCTTAAAAAGCAGAGCTGTCACTTTGCTGACAAAGGTCTGTATAGTCAAAGCCATTGTTTTTCCAGTAGCCATGTATTGATGTGAGAGTTGGACCATAAAGAAGGCAGAGATCTTAACAACTGATGGTTTTGAAATTTGATGCTCAAGAAGACTTTAGAGTGCCTGGACTTCAAGGAGACTAAACCAGCCAATTCTACAGGAAATCAACACTCAATATTCATTGGAAGGACTATTGCTGAAAGAAATAGAAGTTCCAATACTTTGACCACCTGATGTAAAGAGCTGACTCATTGGAAAAGACCCTGATGTTGGGGAAGATTGAGGGCAGAAGGAGAAGAGGGCAGCAGAGGATTAGATGGTTGGATAACATCACTGACTCAATGAATATGAGTTTGAGCAAACTCCAGGAGACAGTGAAGGACAGGAAGCCTGGCATGCTGCAGTCCATGGGGAGACAAAGAATCAGAGAACTTACAACTGAACAGCAGCAACAACAGGAAACACAGACTCTGGATTCTCTAACTTGATAAACAAATCCATTTAAGTCTGCACACTTTGCTGAATCTGTTGACTGCTTCTTCATTCTGTCAAGACAATCCTTCAAAACATCATTTGCTGTAGGTCATCATTCTTTCTAAATTTTAGGTAGGCATCACAGATTACATTATGATTGTCTCCAAGTATCTTCACCAGAAAACGAATCCTGACACACACATGAATTACACCATTATCAGGGAAGTTCCCCTTATCTACCATAACAACCTCAGCCCCAGGTCAGCAACCTCAAGATTCATTCCAGGATATTTTCTCAAGTTCAGCTCAGTTCAGTTCAGTCGCTCAGTCGTGTCCGACTCTGTGTGACCCAATGAATCGCAGCAGGCCAGGCTGCCCTGTCCATCACAATCTCCCCGAGTTCACTCAGACTTACATCCATCGAGTCCGTGATGTCATGCAGCCATCTCATCCTCGGTCATCACCTTCTCCTCCTGCCCTCAATCCCTCCCAGCATTAGAGTCTTTTCCAATGAGTCAAAACTTTGTATGAGGTGGCCAAAGTACTGGAGTTTCACCTTCAGCATCATTCCTTCCAAAGAAATCCCAGGGCTGATCTCCTTCAGAATGGACTGGTTAGATCTCCTTACAGTCCAAGGGACTCTCAAGAGTTTTCTCCAACAACACAGTTTAAAAGCATCAATTCTTCGGCACTCAGCCTTCTTCACAGTCCAACTTTCGCATCCATACGTGACCACAGGAAAAACCATAGCCTTGACTAGACGGACCTTAGTCAGCAAAGTAATGTCTCTGCTTTTGAATATACTATCTAGGTTGGTCATAACTTTTCTTCTAAGGAGTAAGCATCTTTTAATTTCATGGCTGCAATCACCATCTGCAGTGATTCAGGAGCCCCAAAAAATAAAGTCTGACACTGTTTCCACTTTTTCCCCATCTATTTCCCATGAAGTGATGGGACCAGATGCCATGATCTTCATTTTCTGAATGTTGAGCTTTAAGCCAACTTTTTCACTCTCCACTTTCACTTTCATCAAGAGGCTTTTAGTTCCTCTTCACTTTCTGCCATAAAGGTGGTGTCATCTGCCTATCTGAGGCTATTGATATTTCTCCTGGCAATCTTGATTCCAGCTGGTGTTTCTTCCAGTCCAGCGTTTCTCATGATGTACTCTGCATAGAAGTTAAATAAGCAGGGTGACAACATACAGCCTTGACCTACTCCTTTTCCTATTTGGAACCAGTCTGTTCTTCCATGTCCAGTTTGAACTGTTGCTTCCTGACCTGTATACAGATTTCTCAAGAGGCAGATTTGGTGGTCTGGTATTCCCATCTCTTTCAGAATTTTCCACAGTTGATTGTGATCCACACAGTCAAAAGCTTTGGCATAGTCAATAAAGCAGAAAAAGATGTTTTTCTGGACGTCTCTTGCTTTTTCGATGATCCAGTGGATGTTGGCAATTTGATCTCTGGTTCCTCTGCCTTTTCTAAAGCCAGCTTGAACATCTGGGAGTTCGCGGTTCACGTATTGCTGAAGCCTAGCTTGGAGAATTTTGAGCATTACTTTACTAGCATGTGAGATGAGTGCAATTGTCCAGTATTTTGAGCATTCTTTGGTATTGCCTTTCTTTGGAATTGGAATGAAAACTGACATTTTCCAGTCCTGTGGTCACTGCTGAGTTTTCCAAATTTGCTGGCTTATTGAGTGGAGCACTTTCACAGCATCATCTTTCAGGATTTGAAACAGCTCAACTGGAATTCTATCACCTCCACTAGCTTTGTTCGTAGTGATGCTTTCTAAGGCCCACTTGACTTCACATTCCAAGATGTCTGGCTCTAGATTAGTGATCACATCATCATTATTATCTTGGTCATGAAGATCTTTTTTATACAGTTCTTCTGTGTATTCTTGCCACCTCTTCTTAATATCTTCTGCTTCTGTTAGGTCCATACCATTTATGCCCTTTATCAAGCCCTTCTTCACATGAAATGTTCTCTTGGTATCTCTAATTTTCTTGAAGATATCTCTAATCTTTCCCATTCTGTTGTTTTCCTCTATTTCTTTGCATTGATCGCTGAAGAAGACTTTCTTATCTCTTCTTGCTATTCTTTGGAACTCTACATTCAGATGCTTATATCTTTCCTTTTCTCCTTTGCTTTTTGCCTCTCTTCTTTTTACAGCTATTTGTAAGGCCTTCGCAGACAGCCATTTTGCTTATTTGCATTTCTTTTCCATAGGGATGGTCTTGATCCCTGTCTCCTGTACAATGTCATGAACCTCCGTCCATAGTTCATCAGGCACTCTATCTATCAGATCTAGACCCTTAAATCTATTTCTCGCTTCCACTGTATAATCATAAGGGATTTGATTTAGGTCATACCTAAATGGTCTAGTGGTTTTCCCTACTTTCTTCAATTTAAGTCTGAATTTGGCAATAAGGAGTTCATGATCTGAGCCACAGTCAGCTCCCAGTCTTGTTTTTGTTGACTGTATAGAGCTTCTCCATCTTTGGCTGCAAAGGTTATAATCAATCTGATTTCAGTGTTGACCGTCTGGTGATGTCCATGTGTAGAGTCTTCTCTTGTGTTGTTGGAAGAGGGTGTTTGCTATGACCAGTGTATTTTCTTGGCAAAACTCTGTTGGTGTTTGCCCTGCTTCATTCTGCATTCCAAGGCCAAATTTGCCTGTTACTGCAGGTGTTTCTTGACTTCCTACTTTTGCATTCCAGTCTCCTGTAATGAAAAGGATATCTTTTTGGGGTGTTACTTCTAAAAGATCTTGTAGGTCTTCATAAAACCGTTCAACTTCAGTTTCTTCAGCATTACTGGTTGGGGCATAGATTTGGATAACTGTGATATTGCATGGTTTGCCTTGGAGACGAACAGAGATCATTCTGTCGTTTTTGAGATTGCATCCAAGTACTGCATTTCGGACTCTTTTATTGACCATGATGGCTACTCCATTTCTTCCGAGGGATTGCCACCCACAATAGTAGATATAATGGTCATCTGAGGTAAATTCACCCATTCCAGTCCATTTTAGCTCGCTGGTTCCTAGAATGTTGACATTCACCCTTGCCATCTCTTGTTTGACCACTTCCAATTTGCCTTGATTCATGGACCTGACATTCCAGGTTCCTATGCAATATTGCTCTTTACAGCATCGGATCTTGTTCTATCACCAGTCACATCCACAACTGGGTATTGCTTTTGCTTTGGCTCCATCCCTTCATTCTTTCTGGAGTTATTTCTCCTCTGATCTCCAGTAGCATATTGGGCACCTACTGACCTGGGGAGTTCCTGTTTCAGTATCCTATCATTTTGCCTTTTCATGCTGTTCATGGGGTTCTCAAGGCAAGAATACTGAAGTGGATTGCCATTTCCTTCTCCAGTGGACCACATTCTGTCAGACCTGTCCACCATGACCCGCCCATCTTGGGTTGCCCCGTGGGCATGGCTTGGTTTCATTGAGTTAGATAAGGCTGTGGTCCTAGTATGATCAGATTGACTAGTTTTCTGTGAGTATGGCTTCAGTGTGTCTGCCCTCTGATGCCCTCTTGCAACACCTATCATCTTACTTGGGTTTCTCTTACCTTGGGTGTGGGGTATCTCTTCATGGCTGCTCCAGCAAAGCACAGCCACTGCTCCTCACCTTGGATGAGGGATATCTCCTTACCACCACAATTCCTGACCTTCAACATGGAATATCTCCTCTAGGCCCTCCTACGCCTGTGCAGCCACCACTCCATGGGTTGCTCCTCCCAGCTGCCGGCCCTGGCCTCGGGCTCGGGGTGGCTCCTCAAGGTCACCGCCCCTGGCCTCGGGTGCAAGGTGACTTCTCCTGGCTGCCCCTGACCTAGGAGGTGGGGGATCTTTTCCTGGCCACCACTGGCCTCGGACACGGTGGGTCTTTTCCCGGCCGCTACCGGGCTCGGATGCGGGGTATCTCCTCCCGACAGCCACTGACCTCGGACGCAGGGTAGCTCCTCTCGCCTTTCCTGCGCTGATGCAGCCTGGCACTCTAGGCTGCTGCCCCTGACCTCGGACGTGGGGAAGCTCCTCACTGCCATGCTTAGTGAGCCAGCTTGCAGCTACCTGTGCTCCTGCCATATATGCCTCAGGTCTTTCAGTTCTTTCCATGAATATAATTTCTACCAAAGCAGAAGGAGTACTTCTACAACTTGCTTTTGTTTACTCCTCGCTGCTTTGTAGACCTAGAAGCCATGAGAGGAAGTATGGATACTCTTTAGGAAATCTCCTTCTTCAAGTAAAGTTTGAATAATCTGCAGGCTAGAGGAGTCTATCTCTTCAAGCAAAGAGAGAGCCACTTCTGAGAGGCCAATATATTGAGGAGGCCTCAGCATTTAAAGTCTTCAAGTGCATGCACCTAAATGTCCCCATCTCAAATTCTAAGACCCTGCTTTTTCCCTGCTAATGCTCTGATTTTAGTTTTAAAGGCATGCCGAAACTGTGAATTAAGCAGTTTCTTGATACTGTCATAGTTCGTATACTGGATTTTGTTTTCCGGCCAATCTGATCTCTACTTTCGCAAATAAAGGTCTTTTAGAATGTTCTCACCATGATGTCCAACTGAAGAATGAGTAACAGAAGGCTGGCATTCCCTTCATTCAGCACATTTATAGTGTCAACAGCATGCAACCAACCAATCCTTCAGACCTTATCATTACTATTGCCACCTAATCTCTTAAATTCTAGAAACATTAAGTAAACCAGTGTATCTCCTACATGTTGCTGCTGCTACTGCTGCTAAATCACTTCAATCCGTGTCTGACTCTGTGTGGCCCCATAGATGGCAGCCCACCAGGCTCCCCCGTCCCTGGGGTTCTCCAGGCAAGAACACTGGAGTGGGTTGCCATTTCCTTCTCTAACACATGAAAGTGAAAAGTGAAAGTGAAGTTGCTCAGTCGTGTCTGACTCTTAACGACCCCATGGACTGCAGCCTACCAGGCTCTTCCGTCCATGGGATTTTCCAGGCAAGAGTCCTGGAGTGGGGTGGCATTGCCTTCTCCTCTCCCACATGTATCATATGCCAAATCTCTACAGATGGAGGTCTCAGTAATTGTGCTGCTAAAATATGCCAGGGCAAGTACAGTATCATCACCTCACTTACCAATAACTTAAATGGCTTTCCCATCTGGCCAGCCCAGAATCCAACTCAAATTTCTATCCTGAAAATTTACTTTTAGGAGAAGTTCTGGCACAAACTCTTTTCATGTGATTTTCCATAGATTCAGAGGCAGAGATAATATCCAAGGGCAACCCAGCAGGGGAATGGAAATTAATGTATAAAAAGGAAAATAAACAACAATGTATCATTAAGCCCATTACTGCCATGGGCAACTGAAACTATGTCCTACAGAAAACAGTTGAGAGCATGGTATAAAATTGTCTTATTCCTCTTAAGGGTCAAGGGACCTGGACCATTAACATTAATTTTCATATTTCATATTTTGAAGACTGTTAGTTGTTAATTTCATTGTACTTCTGGTCTGCTTCATGTGTAAGAAGAGAGACCTCTTTAGAAACAGAGAACATCATCCACAAAGATACAAATACACACAGTTAGAAATTACCTACAGCACACTAAAATTGAAGGCCATAAGGTTACATATGGGTGCTGACAGTTTCTGTCTTATCACATTTAACATTGACATATTTGACTGAGATGAAGAAGACTGAGGGATGAAGAACTGATGCTTTTGAATTGTGGTGCTGAAGATGACTCTTGAGAGTCCCATGCAGATCAGACTAGTCAATCCTAATGAAATTCAACCTTAAATATTCATTGGAAAGACTGATGCTGAAGGTGAAGTTCCAATATTTGGCCATCTGTTGTGAAGACCTGACTCATTGCAAAAGCCCTTGATGCTGGGAAAGATCAGTCCTTGATGCTAGGAAAGGCAAAAGGAGAAGGGGGTGGCAGAGGATGAGGTAGTTGGATGGCATCACCGACACAATGGACATGAATCTGAGCAAACTCTGCAAGATAATGGAGGACAGAGGAAACTGGCCCCATGAACAGCATGATGCAGTTCATAGGGTTTCAGCATCGGACATGACTTAGTGACTCAACGACATCAACAAAGAAATTTCTTCCTTTTCCAGATTTTTATTTCCTCTTTAATTTTTGTCTGGAACTCATTTTTGAGGTATTCTCGTAATATTATTATTGATAAAGAAATCAGGCTATAATTTGCCCAGGGTGATTTCAAAATTGGTCAGTTATCCTCAACACATTCCAATAATTTACATGATGTTTCAACTCTTTATAAAAAATGAAATAAAAATATCTGGGCTTCTCTGGTGACTCAGCAGTAAAGAATCTGCCTGCAGTGCAGGAGACACAGGAGACATAGGTTCAATCCCTGGTTCAGGAATATCCCCTGGAGAAGGAAATGGCAACTCACTCCAGTATTCTTGCCTGGAGAATCCTGTGGACAAAAGAGCCAAGAGTTGGATATGACATAGCAGCTAAACCACAAGAAAAGTGTTTAATATTCAATAAAATCAGTATCAATTCAGTCATTGAGAAATATGTATAATTAGAATTTTTTAGTATATATTTACCAAAATTTCCTTTCAGTATTTACCAGAGTTTTGGTGCTCAGAAAATTCCGTTCCAACCTGGATTAATATTCATCTATATTTGTTGCTAATATTTTTTAAATACAAAATTACTTTAATTTATACTGTAAGTAGATGGCTTGCCCAGTGAAGAGGGCTTCCCTGGTGGCTCAGTGGTAAATAATCCACCTGTAATGCAGGAGGCACAGGAGACTTGGGTTTGATCTCTGGGTCAGGAAGATCCCCTGGAGGAAGGAATGGCTACTCACTCCAGTATTCTTGCCTGGAAAAATCCCACAGACAGAGGAGCTTGGCAGGGTACAGTCCATGGGGTCACAAAGAGTCAAGACATAAATGAAGATACTGAGCACAGCATGCTGTAAGTAATGTTCTAACTTGCTGTATTTTTTTTCAAGTTATCTACTCTTAATAATATTTTAAAATAAGAATTCCTTATAATTTTTCAATTATTAAAATCATTTTCAATTGAACCACTCATACTCCCAGGCTTAATCAAATCTTAGTTCAGTTCAGTTCAGTTCAGTTGCTCAGTCATGTCCGACTCTGTGCGACCCCATGAATTGTAGCAAGCCAGGCCGCCCTGTCCATCACCAACTCCCAGAGTTCACTCAGACTCAGGTCCATCGAGTCAGTGATGCCATCCAGGCATCTCATCCTCTGTCCTCCCCTACTTCTCCTGCCCTTAATCCCTCCCAGCATCAGAGTCTTTTCCAATGAGTCAACTCTTCGCATGAGGTGGCCAAAGTACTGGAGTTTCACCTTCAGCATCATTCCTTCCAAAGAAATCCCAGGGCTGATCTCCTTCAGAATGGACTGGTTAGATCTCCTTACAGTCCAAGGGACTCTCAAGAGTTTTCTCCAACAACACAGTTTAAAAGCATCAATTCTTCGGCACTCAGCCTTCTTCACAGTCCAACTTTCACATCCATACATGACCACAGGAAAAACCATAGCCTTGACTAGACGGACCTTAGTCAGCAAAGTAATGTCTCTGCTTTTGAATATACTATCTAGGTTGGTCATAACTTTTCTTCTAAGGAGTAAGCATCTTTTAATTTCATGGCTGCAATCACCATCTGCAGTGATTCAGGAGCCCCAAAAAATAAAGTCTGACACTGTTTCCACTTTTTCCCCATCTATTTCCCATGAAGTGATGGGACCAGATGCCATGATCTTCATTTTCTGAATGTTGAGCTTTAAGCCAACTTTTTCACTCTCCACTTTCACTTTCATCAAGAGGCTTTTTAGTTCCTCTTCACTTTCTGCCATAAAGGTGGTGTCATCTGCCTATCTGAGGCTATTGATATTTCTCCTGGCAATCTTGATTCCAGCTGGTGTTTCTTCCAGTCCAGCGTTTCTCATGATGTACTCTGCATAGAAGTTAAATAAGCAGGGTGACAACATACAGCCTTGACCTACTCCTTTTCCTATTTGGAACCAGTCTGTTCTTCCATGTCCAGTTTGAACTGTTGCTTCCTGACCTGTATACAGATTTCTCAAGAGGCAGATTTGGTGGTCTGGTATTCCCATCTCTTTCAGAATTTTCCACAGTTGATTGTGATCCACACAGTCAAAAGCTTTGGCATAGTCAATAAAGCAGAAAAAGATGTTTTTCTGGACGTCTCTTGCTTTTTCGATGATCCAGTGGATGTTGGCAATTTGATCTCTGGTTCCTCTGCCTTTTCTAAAGCCAGCTTGAACATCTGGGAGTTCGCGGTTCACGTATTGCTGAAGCTTGGCTTGGAGAATTTTGAGCATTACTTTACTAGCATGTGAGATGAGTGCAATTGTCCAGTATTTTGAGCATTCTTTGGTATTGCCTTTCTTTGGAATTGGAATGAAAACTGACATTTTCCAGTCCTGTGGTCACTGCTGAGTTTTCCAAATTTGCTGGCTTATTGAGTGCAGCACTTTCACAGCATCATCTTTCAGGATTTGAAACAGCTCAACTGGAATTCTATCACCTCCACTAGCTTTGTTCGTAGTGATGCTTTCTAAGGCCCACTTGACTTCACATTCCAAGATGTCTGGCTCTAGATTAGTGATCACACCATCATGATTATCTGGGTCATGAAGATCTTTTTTGTAGAGTTCTTCTGTGTATTCTTGCCACCTCTTCTTAATATCTTCTGCTTCTGTTAGGTCCATACCATTTCTGTCCTTTATCGAGCCCATCTTTGCATGAAATGTTCACTTGGTATCTTTAATTTTCTTGATGAGATCTCTAGTCTTTGGGAAATAAAATCTTAACAAATATGAATATTTTTCAAAATACGCAGATTCTTCTTTTGCAATTATATAACACTAGCTGCAGTTTTGAAGAATTCCCTATAGTTTCTAAGATATTTAGCAACAGCCAACTTCATGTTTATTTCCCAGTTAATTAAGTTCCACTTAATAGAAAAGACAATACTTTGGCACTGTTATGTGTATTTTGAACAGGCCTTGGGTTTTTCTCACTCCACCTTATCACCTATCTTTCATTAGTCTTTTTTTTCTACCTGTTTATCTGAAACAGTCTTCAAATTGTAGCAAAGCCTTTTCCAATCTATGTTTATATTCATCAACCCTTAGTTTATCTCTTGACTTTTTTTTTTTCCTTCTTCCACATAAAATATTAGGCAAGGATAACAAGGCAACTAACTCTTCTTGGTCTGATTTCTGCTATTTCCCTTCCAAAGCCTATGACTGGCCTTCTGTTTCCAGTAGTCTTATTTTCTTTTTTCTAATCTTCTCATCTCTCTTGTTTGCCTCTTCCCCTCCACATGAATGGCTTTGCTTTTAAAATCATACAGTTTTAAGCTAACATATTCTATATCTAAATATTTTTACTTGAAAATAAAAACTTAAATCTAAAGTAACACATTTTCTAAATATATTACTGCATTGTTTTCTGAATTATTGATATAGTCAAATAAGTTTCAGGTTTGCGTTTACCCATTAAATGAGATAAAACTAGCATATTTAATTAACAACTCCTTAAGCTCTAATGGAGAAAACCCAATCTAATGCTGCTGGTTGACATAGTATTTCTTTAGTGACTGACAGCTACAAATAGTATTACTCTGTAAAATGTATTACTTTGAAATGTTTCTCAAGACATTTTATGTTAATCTCATTATAATGGGACTATAGTCAAGTGATTGCAATGGTAGCAATTTTAACTGCTTTTATAGAAATTGTAGATAGACTGGACTGAGTCCAAAATCTATTCCAAATAAAGCAGCTATCACCATTATGTTTTTGATAACTATAAATGCTAAACTATCTTCCATAAAAAGCTAACATAAAAGTTATACAAGTTCTCCTCAGAAATTGTGGAATTTTATAACTTCCAATTTTTGTTTTAGTATAGTTTTTGCAGAAATTTAATTTTCAGGTTGGAAAATGATGTTCAAAAATACCATATATAGAGTTTTTATACAGAGTTAATCTTCAGAGATGTATACAACCTGTGTTAATAAAGCCTCCATAATAGTTTTATCCCTGATAAAGCATAGATTGATTATGTAGATTAAAATGAGAATTATATAATTTCCATAAAACTGCTTTCTAATATAAATATCAATTTTACCTCTAGTAAATTGAACAGTTAGTTCTGAAAAATGTTTGATTAAAATATACTTTAATAGGTATAGATGAAGTCTAGCTTATATATATGCATTCACTTCTTCAATTATTTAACAGAGAATTATGAACAGAGAGTTTACTACATGCCAAGTACAGTGTTAGCCACCAAGGTTACAGTGACACATGCTATATTGTTCATTTGTTAATATATTTTAATTCAGATTGTTTGACAAGCAAACATATTACAATACTGATATTAATCAAAACAGTAAATAGTATTTACTCAGTGCAGTCTACTCAGGAATTGTTCTGTTCTACGCAGTATTCTTGCCTGGAAAATTCCACGGTAGAAGTCTGGTGAGCTATAGTTCATGGAGTCACAAAGAGTTAGACAAACACTTTGGGCACCTGATGTAAAGACCAAACTCACTGGTAAAGAACCTGATGCTAGGAAAGATTGAAAGGCACAAGAATTATGGGGAAGCAGAGGATGAGGTGATTAGACAGCATCACCGACTCAATGGACATGAATCTGAGCAAACTCCAGGAGATAGTAGAGGACAGAGAAGCCTGGCACGTTGCAGTCCATGAGGTCTCAGAGTTGGACACACATAGCAAATGAACAACAACAATCTTGACACTAAGAGAAAGGTTAACATTTTTATTCCCATTACAGATAATGATATTAAATTTAATGAGATCTAGTTATTTTCCCAATGTTACACAGCTACTGCAGGAAAAGCTAGGATTCAAATAATGTTCTCATTGATTACACAACTAGAACTTTTAACTATATGATTTATGGAACCATTGAGGTTTTACATGAATACTATAAAAAGTCAACTTTTAAAAGAGTTCTAAGATTTAAAAATTATGAACAGTGTTTTCAATTAAATGAGAATAAATATAATTTCACTCATATTAAAATAGCAATGTTTCTTAAAAATGTGTTCTTAAGACTGCAAAAGTTCAGTCATCCTATAAAACATAATATATAAGAGTTATGAAGAGTTTTTACATTTATGACACATTACAAGGTGACTTCTAGAAACAACTTTAAGAAAATAACTCAAAGGAATAGTCAAAAAGCATATATGTAAAGATGTTTTAGTATTATTTTCAAAATAATGAAAATGGCCTAAATATCCAATAGTATTATGTGAATTGTTATTAATTTTGGTTAATCTGTCCAGAAAATGGTATAATTTTAAATAATTAAAAATATAATTATATAAATAAATATATGTAACATAAGGATATCATGCAATAAATATATGTAATTAAAATTAACTTAGAATTTCAGTTGCTTATAATTGATTAATATTTATAGGCAATTACTGGAAATATATATAAAAATAAAAACATTTCATTTGTTGGACTAGAAGGGTAATGAGTCAATTTTTCTCTCACTTTTGTTTCAAATAAATAAACATTTTCTTAAAGCTATGTTTAAAAGCTTAACATTTTCAAAGATTTTTTTTTTCATCTAAAGGGCAGAAGCATGTCTTAATATACATACTTGAAAGTATGATGGCTAATCCATATTTTTTAGCACAATAATTTCCAAATCATTTTTCGACTTAAGGATTCTTATTATAATATGCGCAATTACATTTGATGGTATATAGTTGAATTTCTAAAGTAAAAATATCTTTGTAAGGTCTGCAGGTCAAATAAGATACAATATTTTTCTTTTTCTTTGCCAAATACTTGAAAAACTGAAATAGTTTGACAATTTTTTCTCCCTGTTTATAAACAAAATAAATTCTGACTTCAGCCCAAAAATTCAATATAAGTAAGTGTTGACTGAATTCATCTTCTGTTAATAGTAAAATGGCTCCATACATTTATGGGAATATGAACTGAAAAAAATTAAGAGAAAATTCAACGTGATTGCCATTCCTATAGAAGGATATATTTGAAATGTTTCTAGGAAACAAATTTAGAAGTTTTGACGACACCAAAAAGGAGGAAAAAAAAAGGAGGGGGGAAATAAAACACAAAGTTTCTCCAGTTTAGCAGAATGCTTTTCTGGCTAGAGTCAGTAAAAGTATAAGCTGCTCTGTGAACATGTTAGATTATTTTACATATATACATATATATAAGATTATCTAGTAATCAAAACTTCTATTAGTTTTAATATAACATTTCTTTGGAAGTCAAAACCTAAAAAAATAAAACTCCTTGAAAATAGCAGGAAATATGAAAGATGAAGCAGTACTTTCTTACATAATCTCTAATTCCCCAAGATATGAAGAAAGTTATGCTCACTTTTACTCACCCTTTGGGTCTAACCTAATAAGCTGGTATATTTTTTAATCTTGACCTATTTCTTTTTACTGTTGATATTTCTTGTTCCATTTTACATTCATGTATAACATTTCACTCCCAAATAAGTGGTGTGCAACAACTGTTTATTATGCTCACAGTTTTTGTGTGTCAGAAATTCAGATAGGGTACAGCCAGGAAGTACTTGCCTGTGGTCAACAAAGTCTGATTCCTTAGCTAGGAAAACTCACATACTGAAAATAATGATGTCTAGCAGTAAAAATCATCTGAAGAATCATTCATTCACTTCTCTAGCAGTGAGGACTAGAAGTCTGTGGATCTGGCTCCTCCATGTGGCTTTCAGATTGTTGTGGCCTTAGTATAAGTGCATATGTCACATATATCAGTTCAATCCTCCAAGCATGAGCATTCCAGGAAGCAAAGCTGAGGCTGTACGGTGAGGGAACAGAGACCACAGTTCTTGATAGGAGAAATTCCACAGTCACATTTTAGAACAATGTGTGGAAAGGGAGATATTGTTGTGGCTAACTTTGGGAAAATAAAACCTGACATTCAGCTTTTGAATCCACTTGGATGTTTGTAGCTAACTCTCTGTTTTGCTAACAGACTTGTATCTGGCAGGTGTTCCCAGTTGGCTTAGTGGTAAATAATTTGCCTGTCAATGCAGGAGATGCATAAGACGCAGTTTCAATCCATGGGTTGGGAAGATCCACTGGAGGAGGAAATGGAAATCCACTTCAGTATCTTTGCTGGACAATCTTATTTGCAGAGGAGCCTAGCAGGCTGCAGTCCACAGGGTCACAGAGAGTCAGACAAATACTTTGGCCAGCTGATACAAAGAGCCAACTCATTGGAAAAGACCCTGATGCTGGGAGACTGAAGGTAAAAGGAGAAAGGAGTGGCAGAGGATAAGATACTTAGATAGCATCGATTCAATGGACATGAATTTGAGCAAACTGAGCATACACAACCCATATTGCCCTAGCATTGTACTGTAAGTTGAGATTTAAAGACAAGCAGCATACACCCTCGTTCTTATGGATGAGTAAATAAGCAATTACAGTAATTACTAGTTGAAGATATATACAAATCAAGATAGTTGAGTATACAGGAAGATGTTAGGTATGGGGAAGATGATGAGAAATCTTAAATGATTAATAGAAATGTGCTAAGAAATAAGAAGAACAGGTTAGAAAATGTTTCACCCAGAAGAAGTATAGGTCAAAAATTATGAAAACCTGACAATATGATCCAGTTGGGAGATGACAACTAGTTCAGAATGGCAGGAGCTTAGAATATGAGAATATAATAATAGGAATTGAGACTGGAAGACCATACCATAAAGCACTCTGGGTTCTATAATAAGGAAACTTTCCATGAGGCAGATTGGAATCATGAGATGGCTTGTAATCAGAGGAGTCAGATTTATAAGATCAGCTGAATAGCACAGTAGAGAATGCAATGAAGGGAGGCAAGAAAAGAAACAGAAAGATGAACGGACTAGTTTATGTGGGAAGTAGAATTGTTAGAATAAAGTGGTTTATTGGACTTGGGAACTAAGGGAGAGTGTCTTTAGATTTTTGGACCTTCAAAGCAAAATACCACAAACTATGTAGCTTTTAAACAACATAAAGTCGTTGTTCAGTGTTCTGGGGTGCAAGACAAGAGTGTTCACACAGCTAGGTGAGGGCTATCTTCTGAGTCAGAGACTTTTCACTGTATCTCCACATGGTGGAAGTGGCTAGGGATCTCTCTGGAACCTCTTTTATAAATATATCCAATATGTAGTGTTCTGGGGTGCAAGACAAGAGTGTTCACACAGCTAGGTGAGGGCTATCTTCTGAGTCAGAGACTTTTCACTGTATCTCCACATGGTGGAAGTGGCTAGGGATCTCTCTGGAACCTCTTTTATAAATATATCCAATATGTGAAGATGCTAAATGGCTAAATGGCCCTCATGGCTAAAGTACCTCCCAAAGACCACATCTATGTATATCATCACCATTGGAAGGTAGGATTTCAACATGATTTATGAAGTGAGGCAAACATTCAAAATGTAGCAGATCAATGCTCATGACTAGCATTTTTGGATTTTTGACTGAATACTAGGCCAATGCTGTTCCTTTTGTGTAAAATGATAAATAGAGTAGATGGAAGGATTGGGGTCTTGTGACAAGTTTAGTCATTTGTGAATATGGTACAGGTGGCTTATTTTAGGGATTAGTTCCTATCAGTTTATACATGACAGATTAAAAAAGTGGATGTAATGAAGTTTTCTAGGAAGAGTAAGCGGCTTGAGAATAGCACAGGACTATAATCTATTTCTGCTTTATTGATTATGCCAAAGCCTTTGACTGTGTGGATCACAATAATCTGTGGACAATTCTGAAAGAGATGGGAATATCAGACCACCTGACCTGCTCCTTGAGAAATTTATATGCAGGTCAGGGAGCAACAGTTCGAACTGGACATGGAACAACAGATTGGTTTCAAATAGGAAAAGGAGTAGGTCAAGGCTGTATATTGTCACCCTTCTTATTTAACTTATATGAAGAGTACATCATGAGAAATGCTGGGCTGGAAGAAGCACAAGTTGGAGTCAAGATTGTCAGGAGAAATATCAATAACCTCAGATATGCAGATGACACCACCCTTATGGCAGAAAGTAAAGAACTCAAAAGCCTCTTGAAGAAAGTGAAAGTGGAGAGTGAAAAAGTTGGCTTAAAGCTCAACATTCAGAAAACGAAGATCATGGCATCTGGTCCCATCACTTCATGGGAAGTAGATGGGGAAACAGTGGAAACAGCGTCAGACTTTATTTTGGGGGGCTCCAAAACAACTGCAGATGGTGATTGCAGCTGTGAAATTAAAAGACGCTTACACTTTGGAAGAAAATTTATGACCAAACTATATAGGATATTGAAAACCCAAAATATTACTTTGCCAACAAAGGTCCGTCTTGTCAAGGCTATGTAGTCATGTATGGATGTGAGAGTTGAAATGTGAAGAGATCTGAGCACCAAAGAATTGATGCTTTTGAACTGTGGTGTTGGAGAAGACTCTTGAGAGTCCCTTGGCCTGCAAGGAGATCCAACCAGGCCATCCTAAAGGAGATCAGTCCTCGGTGTTCATTGGAAGGGCTGATGGTGAAGCTGAAACTCAAATGCATTGGCCACCTCATGAGAACAATTGATTCATTGGAAAAGACCCTGAACTGAACTGAACTGAACTGAACTGAACTGAACTGAAAATCAGAATGTGAAGAAATGACAATAGTTGAGATAACAATTCAGTCAAGAATTCTGAAAAAGGCCAGAATGTAAGAGGAAAACAGATAAATGTCAAGTAATAGTAATAGTGATAATAATAATATAAATAAATGAATTTGAAAATCAATCAAAAGTAAGTTCTTACACGAAAAAGGCAAAAATATGTATTAGTTGTGTATAATAGCAAGAATTAAACATGGAAGGAGCAGTTTCATTGGATGAATTAGCAATGATTTGAGATGCCCGTAGAAAGTGAGAGAGTGAAAAAAAGAATAGAGATAATTTTATTTTTAATGTGGACTATGAGGCGAGAAAGAGAACAGTAATCTGGTTAGGAGATGGGGAAATATGAAGTAGTGTAAAAGTAAGTTTAAAAGGGCAAATAGAAAGTAGTTAAGAAACCTATAGAGAGGTTACATAATCAACTAACATTTTCTTTTATTATTCTCCTTTGCAGATTTGAAAGTTTCCTTAGTAGTTGATGGAGACTGAAGTAAGGGGTCCTAGAATCATTGGTTGATTATGGGGATAATCTGGATTTTATTAATGACTTGCAGTACACCATCATTAAATGGGTATCCCAAAAGGCATTATCTAGTTTCAAAATTAAAAAAATAAAAATAAAAAAGTCAGGGAAACAGTCAAATGCACTGCTAGAATAATTAGATAATTTAATTATTTAATTAAATAATTAGAATTCCAGAAATTATGGGATTAGGAGGCAAAAATATGATATCCATGTATAAGCAAATAGAATGGACCTTAGAGGAAAAGTCTGACAAAAATGGGAAGAAAAATGTGTGAGGCAAAATTCAGAACGATTTACGGAGCTAATTGGAAATCAGTTCAGTTCAGTTCAGTCACTCAGTCCTATCTGACTCTGCTACCCCATGAATCGCAGCACGCCAGGCCTCCCTGTCCATCACCAACTCCCAGAGTTCACTCAAACTCACAACCATCGAATCGGTAATGCCATCCAGCCATCTCATCCTCACCCTACTCCTCCTGCCCCCGATCCCTCCCAGCATCAGAGTCTTCTCCAGTGAGTCAACTCTTTGCATACGGTGGCCAAAGTACTGGAGTTTCAGCTCCAGCATCATTCTTTCCAAAGTAATTCCAGGGCTGATCTCCTTCAGAATGGACTGGTTGGATCTCCTTGCAGTCCAAGGGACTCTCAAGAGTCTTCTCCAACACCACAGTTCAAAAGCATCAATTCTTCGGGTCTCAGCTTTCTTCAGAGTCCAACTCTCACATCCATACGTGACCATTGGAAAACCCATAGCCTTGACTAGATGTACCTTTGTTGGCAAAGTAATGTCTCTGCTTTTCAATATGCTATCTAGGTTGGGCATAACTTTTCTTCCAAGGAGTAAGCGTCTTTTAATTTCATGGCTTCAGTCACCATCTGCAGTGATTTTGGCACCTTTCAAAATAAAGTCTGACACTGTTTCACTGTTTCCCCATCTATTTCCCATGAAGTGATGGAACCAGATGCCATGATCTTCGTTTTCTGAATGTTGAACTTTAAGCCAACTTTTTCACTCTCCTCTTTCACTTTCACCAAGAGGTTTTTTAGTTCCTCTTCACTTTCTGCAATAAGGGTGATAACATCTGCATATCTGAGGTTATGCATATTTCTCCCCGCAATCTTAACTCCAGCTTGTGCTTCTTCCAGCCCAGCATTTCTCATGATGTACTCTGCATAGAAGTTAAATGAGCCTGGTGACGATATACAGCTTGATATACTCCTTTTCCTATTTGGAAACAGTCTGTTGTTCCATGTCCATTTTGAACTGTTGCTTCCTGAGCTGCATGTTGGTTTCTCAAGAGGCAGGTAGGTGGTCTGGTATTCCCATCTCTCTCAGAATTTTCCACAGTTTATTGTGATCCACACAGTCAAAGGCTTTGGCATAGTCAATAAAGCAGACATAGATGTTTTTCTGGAACTCTCTTGCTTTGTCCATGATCCAGCAGATGTTGGTAATTTGATCTCTGGTTCCTCTGCCTTTTCTAAAACCAGCTTGAACATCAGAAGTTTGTGGTTCATGTATTGGTGAAGCCAGTTTTGGAGAATTTTGAGCATTACTTTAGTAGCACGTGAGATGAGTGCAATCGTGCGGTAGTTTGAGCATTCTTTGGCATTGCCTTTCCTTGGGATTGGAATGAAAATTGACCTTTTCTAGTCCTGTGGCCACTGCTGAGCTTTCCAAATTTGCAGGCATTTTGAGTGCAGCACTTTCACAGCATCATCTTTCAGGATTTGAAATAGCTCTACTGGAATTCCATCACCTCCACTATCTTTGTTAGTAGTGATGCTTTCTAAGGCCCACTTGACTTCACATTCCAGGATGTCTTGCTCTAGGTGAGTGATCACACCATTGTGATTATCTGGATTGTGAAGATCTTTTTGTACAGTTCTTCCATGTATTCTTGCCACCTCTTCTTAATATCTTCTGCTTCTGTTAGGTCCATACCATTTCTGTCCTTTATCAAGCTCATCTTTGCATGAAATGTTCCCTTGGTATCTCTAATTTTCTTGAAGAGATCTCTGGTCTTTCCTATTCTGTTGTTTTCCTCTATTTGTTTGCACTGATCGCTAAAGAAGACTTTCTTATCTCTTCTTGCTATTCTTTGGAACTCTGCATTCAGATGCTTATAACTTTCCTCTTCTCCTTTGCTTTTCGCTTCTCTTCTTTTCACAGCTATTTGTAAGGCCTCCCATGACAGCCATTTTGCTTTTTGCTTTCTTTTCCATGGGAATGGTCTTGATCCCTGTCTCCTGTACAATGTCATGAACCTCCATCCATAGTTCATCAGGCACTCTATCTATCAGATCTAGTCCCTTAAATCTATTTCTCACTTCCACTGTATGCTATAAAGGATTTGATTTATCTAATTGGATATAGGTAACCCCTAAATTTAGAAATGTGACTGAAATATTTAGCCCATTCTCAAGTCAAAAATAGTAGCACTTCTAGCTGTGAACTAATTCCCCCAACTGTTGTTAAATTTCTAACTCCCAATATGACTGTATTTGGAAATAGGGCTTTAAGAAGGTAATTACATTCTTTGACTTGCATTGGTGTATTTATAAGAAAAGACACCAGAGAGTTCACTCTTGTGTTCTCACTCTCTTTCACTGAGGAAAAGCCATGTGAAAACAAAGAATGTGACAATCTGCAAGCCAGGAAGAGAGCCCTCACCAGAAGCTGAACCCTGCTGGAGATTGATCTTGAAATCTCCAGCATCCAGTACTGTGAGAAAACAAATTTCTGTTGTGAATCACTGGCTCCATGGTCATGAGTTTGAACAAACTCCAGGAGATAGTGAAGGACAGGAAAGCCTGGCATGCTGCTGTTCATGGGATCATAGAGAATAGGAGATGACTGAGCAACTGAACAAAATTCTCTAAGCCAGGCTTCAATAGTACATGAACTGTAAACTTCTGGATGTTCAAGCTGGTTTTAGAAAAGGCAGAGGAGCCAGAGATCAAATTGCCAACATCCGCTGGATCATCGAAAAAGGAAGAGAGTTCCAGAAAAACATCTACTTTTGCTTTATTGACTATGCCAAAGCCTTTGACTGTGTGGATCACAATCAACTGTGGAAAATTCTGAAAGAGATGGGAATATCAGACCACCTGACCTGCTCCTTGAGAAATTTATATGCAGGTCAGGGAGCAACAGTTCGAACTGGACATGGAACAACAGATTGGTTTCAAATAGGAAAAGGAGTAGGTCAAGGCTGTATATTGTCACCCTGCTTATTTAACTTCTATGCAGAGTACCTCATGAGAAACACTGGGCTGAAAGAAGCACAAGCTGGAGTCAAGATTGCCGGGAGAAATATCCATAACCTCAGATATACAGATGACACCACCCTTATGGCAGAAAGTGAAGAACTAAGGAGCCACTTGATGAAAGTGAAAGAGGAGAATGAAAAAAGTTGGCTTAAAGCTCAACATTCAGAAAACGAAGATCATGGCATCTGGTCCCATCACTTAATGACAAATATATGGAGAAAAAATGAAAACAGTGAGAGACTATATTTGGGGGGCTTCAAAATCACTGCAGATGGCAACTGTAGCAATGAAATTAAAAGACACTTGCTCCTTTGAAGAAAAGCTATGGCCAACCTAGACAGCATGTTAAAAAGCAGAAACATTACTTTACCAACAAAGTTCCATTTAGTCAAAGCTATGATTTTTCCAGTAGTCATGTACAAATGTGAGATTTGGACTACAAAGATAGCTGAGTGCCAAAGAATTGATAGTTTTGAACTGTGGTGTTGGAGAAGACTCTTAAGAGTCCCTTGGATGGCAAGGAGATTCAACCAGTCCATTCTAAAGGATATCAGTCCTGAATATTCATTGGAGGGACTCATGCTGAAGCTGAAATTCCAATACTTCGGCCACTTGATGTGAAGAACTGACTCATTGGAGAAGACATTGATGCTGGGAAATATTGAAGGCAGGAGGAGAAGGGGATGACACAGGATTGGAGGGTTGGGTGGCATCATTGACTCAATGGACATGAGTTTGTATAGGCTCTGGGAGTAGGTGATGAACAGGGAGGCCTGGCATGCTGCAGTCCATTGGGTTGCAGAGTTGGACACGACTGAGCGACTGAACTGAACTGAACAACTGAACAACAAAATGAAGTCAGACAACCTGTGACATTTTTGTTATTGTGACTTGAGAAGATTGAGATTCTAATAGAGATTTACACTTGTATAGAAGTGTACCTTATAGAGTAGACCACTATACTGGAGATCAGGTGAATAAACTCCTTTTAAAATTTAAATGTATTTATTTTAATGGAGACTAATTAGTTTACAATATTGCATTGGTTTTGCCATACATCAACATGAATCTACCATGGGTGTACACGTGCTCCCCATCTGAACCTCCCTCCCATCTGACTCCCCATACCATCCCTCTGGGTCATCCCAGTGCACCAGCCCCAAGCATCCTGTATCCTTCATAGAACCTGGACTGGCGATTAGTTTCATATTTGATATTATACATGTTTCAATGTGATTCTCCCAAATCATCCCACCATTGCCCTCTCCCACAGAGTCCAAAAGACTGTTCTATACATCTGTGTCTTTTTTCTGTCTCGCATACAGGGTTATCATTACCATCTTTCTAAATTCCATATATATGCATTAGTATACTGTATTGGTGTTTTTTCTTTCTGGCTTACTTTACTCTGTATAATAGGCTCCAGTTTCATCCACCTCATTAGAACTGATTCAAGTGTATTCTTTTTAATGGCTGAATAATACTCCATTGTGTATATGTACCACAGCTTTCTTATCCATTCACCTGCTGATGAACATCTAGGTTGCTTCCATGTCCTGCCTATTATAAACAGTGCTACAATGAACATTGGGGTACACGTGTCTCTTTCTTTTCTGGTTTCCTCAGTGTGTATGCCCAGCAGTGGGATTGCTGGGTCATAAGGCAGTTCTAGTTCCAGTTTTTTAAGGAATCTCCACACTGTTCTCCATAGTGGCTGTTCTAGTTTGCATTCCCACCAACAGTGTAAGAGGGTTAATTTTGTCCACACCCTCTCCAGCGTTTATTGCTTGTAGACTTTTGGATTGCAGCCATTCTGACTGGAGGGAAATGGTACCTCATTGTGATTTTGATTTGCATTTATCTGATAATGAATGATGTTGAGCATCTTTTCATGTGTTTGTTAGACATCTGTATGTCTTATTTTGAGAAATGTCTATTTAGTTCTTTGGTCCATTTTTTTGATTGGGTCATTTATTTTTCTGGAATTGAGCTGCATAAGTTGCTTGTATATTTTTGAGATTAGTTCTTTGTCATTTGCTTCATTTGCTATTATTTTCTCCCATTCCGAAGGTGTCTTTTCACCTTGCTTATAGTTTCCTTTGTGCAGAAGCTTTTAATTTTAATTTTAATTAGGTCCCATTTGTTTATTTTTGCTTTTATTTCCAGTATTCTGGGAGGTGAGTAATAGAGGATCCTGCTGTGATTTATGTTGGAGCGTGTTTTGCCTGTGTTTTCCTCTAGGAGTTTTATAGTTTCTGGCTTTACATTTAGATCTTTAATCCATTTTGAGTTTATTTTTGTGTATTTTGTTAGAAAGTATTTTAGTTTCATTATTTTACAAGTGGTTGACCAGTTTTCCCAGTACCACTTGTTAAAGAGATTGTCTTTAATCCATTGTATATTCTTGCCTCCTTTATCAAAGATAAGGTGTCCATACTATTACTACTACTACTACTAATTTGCTTCAGTCATGTCTGACTCTGTGCGACCCCATAGACAGCAGCCCACCAGGCTCCCCCATCCCTGGGATTCTCCAGGCAAGAACACTGGAGTGGGTTGCCATTTCCTTCTCTATAGGTGTGTGGATTTATCTCCGGACTTTCTATTTTGTTCCATTGATCTATATTTCTGTCTTTGTGCCAGTACCATACGGCCTTGATGACTGTGGCTTTGTAGTAGAGCCTGAAGTCAGGCAGGTTGATTCCTCCAGTTCCATTCTTCTTTCTCAAGATTGCTTTGGCTCTCAAGGTTTTTTGTGTTTCCATACAAATTGTGAAATTATTTGTTCTACCTCTGTGAATAATATCATTGGTAGCTTGATAGGGATTGCATTGAATCTATAGATTGCTTTGGGTAATATCCCCATTTTCACTATAATGATTACTCTGATCCATGAACATGGTATATTTCTCCATCTCTTAGTGTCCTCTTTGATTTCTTTCACCAGTGTTTTATAATTTTCTATATATAGGTCTTTAGTTTCTTTAGGTAGATATATTCCTAAGTATTTTATTCTTTTCGTTGCAATGGTGAATGGAATTGTTTCCTCAGTTTATCTTCCCCCTTTTTTCATTATTAGTGTGTAGGAATGCAAGGGATTTCTGTGTTTTGATTTTATATCCAGCAACTTTACTATATTCATTGATTAGCCTTAGTAATTTTCTGGTGGAGTCTTTAGGATTTTCTATGTAGAGGATCATGTCTTCTGCAAACAGTGAGAGTTTTACTTCTTTCCAATTTGGATTCCTTTTATTTCTTTTCCTGCTCTGATTGCTGTGGCCAAAATTTGCAAAACTATGTTGAATAGTAGTGGTGAAAGTGGACACCCTTGTCTTGTTCCTGACTTTGGGGGAAATGTAAAACTGCCACTCACTTTCATTGTCCACTGTTAATTTGGCCTCCTTTTCATTTTTATCATTGAAATGTTATTTTTTTAATTATGTTGATATGTGAATAAGTGCAATAAATTTACAGAATGTTTCATTGGTTTGTTAGAGTAAGACATGTGCTCTGTCGCTCAGTTGTGGCTGACTCTTTGCAACCCCACGGACCATAGCACACCTGGCTTCTCTGTCAATGGAACTTTCCAGGCAAGAATACTGGAGTGGGTTGCCATTTCCTTCTCCAATGCGACCATGCGACTGTCCTAAATACAAAGAAATTCCCCTGGAATGAGGGAAGGGAACGCAGCATCCTCTGCTTTGAATCCCAGTCTGCAGGCTTCTGCCTGTGCTGTCAATCACCAATCTCACTCTATTTCCTCATCTGCATTTTAATACTGCTGAAAATAGTAGCAGTTTATAGAGTTGCTGTGAGGACTTGAAGTAACATCTGGTGCACACCTTTCATGTGGTAGGGATTAAATAAACTGCAATTGCTGCAGTAAATACATGTGTACAGATTCTCTGAAAGACATAGACCTTTCTTTACAGTAGCTGTGAAGAAATTTAAGAATGCAAAATCATTAAGGCAGATGCAATCATTAATTCCTGATAATCTGCTAACTGGCACTTACCAGGTGGCTCTAGTGTTAAAGAATCTGCTTACCAACGCAGGAGATATGAGACCTGGATTTGGTCCCTGGGTTGAAAAGATACCCTGGAAAAGGGAATGGTAATCCACTCCAGTATTCTTACCTGGAGAATACCATGGACAGAAGAGCCTGGTGAGCTACAGCCTATAGGATTACAAATGGTCGGACACAGCTGAAGCAACTTAGCACACACTTTATTACCAGTAAATTCTGGGGCCAACACTATCTTTCAAATAACTGACAGTATTTTTGAAAAGGTGTTCTACCAATTCATCACACAAATAAAGTATACATGAGATTTAGGATATTGGAAAATGTTTACAGACCAATTCAATCAATATAAGAAATATATGATAGCCATAAGACTGTCAATAATTAATACAGACATTAAAATAGTTTCCTAGCTTGGCAGTAATGTTTATTTTCCTTCTTAAGGACTTCCCCTGATATTTGTAAACATTTAAAAAATATAACATATTGTTCACTTTTTTCAGTTTTCTTTCATTTCCTCCAGTAATGTCTTATAGTCTCAGTTTATAAGCTACATTTTGTAAAATGTATTTAGTTTTATTTTTTAAATGCTCTCACAGGTTATACTGAAATAATAGATAACTCCTCTATAACATCTAGTCACCAAAAATTTGGGCTTCTCAAGGGGTGCTAGTGGTCAAGAACCCACTTGCCAATGCAGGAGACATAAGAGACATGGGTTCGATCCCTTGGTTAAGAAGATCCCCTGGAGAAGGGAAGGGCAACCCACTCCAGTATTCTTGCCTGGAAAATTCCATGGACAGAGGATCCTGGTGAGCTACAGTCCATGAGGTTGCAGACAAGTGGGACACAACTGAAGCAAATTAGCACACACCAAAAAGTTAGTCCAGGTAGCATGAGTGTGATCAAAACCAAGAAACTGCTGAGATCTGAGTGCATAGTATAATGGAGTTGTTTCATTTTTTTAGATTGGTATAATTACCTTCTTAAAGAACTTTCACTAAAATTCATTGTGAGATTAACTAATTTAGCATCAGTCTCCTCCGTTTTCTGCAGAATAGAGGAATATCAGACTTCCTAGGTACTCTAGGTTTTGGAAAGAGCAGCAGCAGCCTATGACACAGCATTAGTGGATGTGAGTAAGATCAAAAACTTCACATGAAAGCTGGAATTAATTTTTCTGCCAAAAGAATCTATCCTCTAATAAGCAGTAGAATTAATTAACTGCATTTCCTCTACTCAAAGTCATAATTATTTGAAAAAAAGAAACTATCAGTGATATAAGAGGCATTTAGAAAAGTGAGGGGATGGTACATGAGATAGTGAGGTCTCCACTAGATAACATCAATAATTTGTAAGAAAACACTTCTTCTAATTGATGAAATACAGACATTTAAGGACACTAATCTGATAGTACAAACAGCTACTGAATCAGGTTGGAGGAGGTAGAAAAGGAAACCTCCCTAGAAAGGGATAGCTAAAGGATGGGAGATAATGTATTAATGTTCTCTTTTCAAAAATAACTCTTTTCATTTTTGCCTTTGCTATTCCATTTTTCCTCCAGTTGGAAATACTGAAGTATTATTTCATTTATGCAAAAAATATTGAAACTTTCCAAATCATTTGCATGACAGTATCTTAAAGAAGTAAATCTTTAAACTTTATTTTAATTGGGGAATAAATTATTAATATATTGTGCTCCTGAGTCAGTTTGGACAATAGAAATTGTGACCCTGCTCTGACAAATGGGACTACAAATAGTATGATTCAAGCTCTAAAAGTTTTACTTAATGATATGTACAGTCTGAAGTTTGGTTGGCTGGTAAGAGATGGCTGACATCATCTGCAAGTTCTTAGACATTTTCACATACAAAAGTTTGGATAGCTTATTGAGAAGCCCACAGAAAAATGATGCCTTTAGGGGAAATCTGGTTTTGATAAACAGAAACACACAGATGGTACAGAAGTCATTTTGTTAAAAGATCTGCAATATGGAAGGACAATGAGTCCTCAGAATTTAAATTGTCATGGAAGTAGAAAGATTTTGGACCATTGTTCTGCCACTTCTTGTCATTTGATAGATGGGGAAATGATTAGGGGTTTAGCTAAGAAAATTTGTTAAACTCAGTCTCTTGGGGACTGGATTGCAATTTTTAAGGAAAGATATTGTGTAATTAAAGTAAAAGATTGTGATGTTGGGAACTTAGGTCCCATATAGGAATACCATATTTTTATCAGAGGAAAGAACTAGAGATGGCAGTGAGGTGGCTCATTGGTTTCTCCTCATCTTCAGAGATCTTTGAGAATAAGACATGATTCAGTCTTAATGGTCCAAGTGAGGTAAAGAGAGGATTAGCTATACATGAGGGCTATAAATGTGAGTGAAATTCTTAGGTATACATTTGGGCACTGTGTTACACCCTTGGTGGTACTGGAATCATCTTTCAAACAGGGGTGACTCACAATTTCTAGCTCCATCCTAAATACATATGTGACCAGGGAAGCCCTTGAACAAATATATGAGAGAAGTTGGTTTAGTTTTATCACTAGGCAAATGGCCTTGGGAAGAGAAAATATCAGGTGATAAAGTAACTTGCACAATTAAATTGAACATTGAAGACAATAGTACTTTTCCTCCACCCCAACCTGCTGACAAGACAATTATTATACCTAATTTTGAAGATTATTTAACAATATTTGACAATATTAATGATGAGAAAATAAGTAGAAATGAGAGTAATGATATTCTTAATACATTACCTAGATTTTGTTTAAAGAAAAAGGGATAGAGGGAAATGTTTAAAATTATGGTAATATATAAATCTGGAAAATTTTACTGACCTGGATTTGCATAACTGCTATTCTAGATATAACTTGAAAATGTTGGAAAAACATATTATTCATTCTAACATAAGTGTTTAAATTTTAAAATATCTCCAACAATACCTTTATTCCCAGAACTTGTAAATAAGTGAATCCCTATTATTGTAAAGATGAAACTGAAGTATTTTAAATTGCAGTAGCTCACAGAGCAAAATAGCAAAATATATAAAACTGACAAATGCAAAATAGCACTTTCAACACTGCCCTCTAAAGAAAGAAAGGCCAGTGTTTCTGAAATAAATTTCCAAATTTAAAACATATTTTCTGTATTCAGAGTTTTGCATGTGATTATAATAAAAAAAATTTCCAGAGAACAAAACATGAAGTAAAATATGGGCATTTGAGCAATTATCAGAGGAGACAAATGTCCTTGAACTTAAGAACATTTTCTCAAA
Source organism: Ovis aries (assembly GCF_016772045.2). NCBI lineage: Eukaryota > Metazoa > Chordata > Mammalia > Artiodactyla > Bovidae > Ovis > Ovis aries. The sequence goes on from NC_056059.1 coordinate 76,380,086, forward strand.
AGTAATTTCTTAGCTGTTAGATATCAAAAGAGTCCAGGCTTATTCCTTGTAAAGCAAGACTTCAGAATCCTGCTTTAAAAACTATTCCAATATAGAAATAATTCTTTATATTTCACAGCTTTATGAAGTCTTTCATCTAAGGATCTCCAAAAGGAAATGAAGTACAATGACTGAATTTTTGAATATTAATGAACTCAAGAAAAATTGAAGCAATTAAAAAAGAAACAGAAGTCTACAATAAAGAAAGCCAATTTTTAATGTTATACAAAAGACTACCTGGATAGTTACAGAAAAGTGATAGCTGATATCTGTTATTTTCTTTCTGAGTTTCTTTCTAATCTGTATCATTATGCCACATGGACCAAGTAGAGATGTCTCAGAAAGAAACATGCTTTACTAGCAGGAAGCTGTCTCTTCTATACCTATCAGAACACATGTATTCATAAAATGTTTCAATATTAAAACATATAGCAACTGCATTCAAGATTGTTTACAACGCAAGGCCTCAAATAGGAAAGAAAAAAAAAAAGTTCGATTTTAAAATGCTGCACCATTCTTTACAGTCAAGGCCACCATTAAGTAGTAACATAGTGCCCTGTGAGATATGATTTACAGGTCTCTGAAAGTCCCATCTGCTTCAAAATGAGAGCCATATATTTAAAACAGTTTCTTAGATGGCCATCTCAATCTAAACCCTTTTTGTCAAAAAGGACCTCTACTACTTTCTACAAAGAGTCTTTGTGAAAACTGCAAAGCAAGCAGCACTTTTGGGCATATTAATACAAGACAGCCCTCTCAACAGGCTAGCCCAGATCAAAAGAGAGCAAAGGGTTTGACAAGCATGGGAAGTACGAGATTTTGCCTCTTTATTGTCCTCTTGGCTAGATGCCTTTGTACTGTGCAAGTAAATATACAGCAGTACCATAGCACCCTGCTGCCTACGGATAAGAAGTCATTGTCAAAAACGCTGTCTTAAAATGCAAATTACATTAGCTAGGAAGAGATAACACATATGTCTGAAGTTATACAGAATCAATGTCCCTTTAAACTTTAATTTCATTCCTAAAATGCTATCTACTAGAATATATCATTGCTTATGTCTCCATTCCCAGAGAAGGGAAAAACAGTGGCTAAAGTTCCCTAGAAGGAAAGCATGGAAAGAGTGCTTTTGGAGCCTCACTGATCCCTGTTCAAGAACCGAGGTAAATAATTAAACATGGGCAAATAATTGCACATATGTATATCAACCCTCCTGAGCTTTCTCTCTAAATCTTTCAGAAGCATGTGTCCTCAGGATACACTCATTTACTTCCTCTTGTTCCTCTAAGTTTTCTGTTCCTCTGAGGATGCCTCTCTCACTAGGTGGAATAATGTAATACAAGAGAGCAAAAGGTGAGGGTGATTTATATTAGGGAATATCTTACTGCATATCTATGCCATTTTTTTCAATTATTTACCATTATAAGCTTGGCCACTGTCTTATTTCTTACTTGATATAGAAGTAAATAGAAAGTATTATACCTTCCCCAGTCTCCCTCCAGTACCATTTCTTGACAGTAAACCCTAAGATTGCTCTTCTCTGATAACAAATTTTTTCATTTTTCTTTTTTTTTTTAATTTTTTAAGCTTTTTATTTTTTAAATTTTAAAATCTTTAATTCTTACATGCATTCCCAAACATGAACCCCCCTCCCACCTCCCTCCCCATAACATCTTTCTGGGTCATCCCCATGCACCAGCCCCAAGCATGCTGCATCCTGCGTCAGACATAGACTGGTGATTCAATTCACATGATAGTATACATGTTAGAATGTCATTCTCCCAAATTATCCCACCCTCTCCCTCTCCCTCTGAGTCCAAAAGTCCATTATACACATCTGTGTCTCTTTCCCTGTCTTGCATACAGGGTCGTCATTGCCATCTTCCTAAATTCCATATATATGTGTTAGTATACTGTATTGGTGTTTTTCTTTCTGGCTTACTTCACTCAGTATAATCGGCTCCAGTTTCATCCATCTCATCAGAACTGATTCAAATGAATTCTTTTTAACGGCTGAGTAATACTCCATTGTGTATATGTACCACAGCTTGCTTATCCATTCATCTGCTGATGGACATCTAGGTTGTTTCCATGTCCTGGCTATTATAAACAGTGCTGCGATGAACATTGGGGTACATGTGTCTCTTTCAATTCTGGTTTCCTCGGTGTGTATGCCCAGAAGTGGGATTGCTGGGTCATAAGATAGTTCTATTTGCAATTTTTTAAGGAATCTCCACACTGTTTTCCATAGTGGCTGTACTAGTTTGCATTCCCACCAACAGTGTAGGAGGGTTCCCTTTCTCCACACCCTCTCCAGCATTTATTGCTTGCAGATTTTTGGATCGCAGCCATTCTGACTGGTGTGAAGTGGTACCTCATTGTGGTTTTGATTTGCATTTCTCTAATAATGAGTGATGTTGAGCATCTTTTCATGTGTTTGTTAGCCATCCGTATGTCTTCTTTGGAGAAATGTCTATTTAGTTCTTTGGCCCATTTTTTGATTGGGTCGTTTATTTTTCTGGAGTTGAGCTGCAGAAGTTGCTTGTATATTTTTGAGATTAGTTGTTTGTCAGTTGCTTCATTTGCTATGATTTTCTCCCATTCAGAAGGCTGTCTTTTCACCTTGCTTATATTTTCCTTTGTTGTGCAGAAGCTTTTAATTTTAATTAGATCCCATTTGTTTATTTTTGCTTTTATTTCCAGAATTCTGGGAGGTGGATCATAGAGGATCCTGCTGTGATTTATGTCTGAGAGTGTTTTGCCTATGTTCTCCTCTAGGAGTTTTATAGTTTCTGATCTTACATTTAGATCTTTAATCCATTTTGAGTTTATTTTTGTGTGCGGTGTTAGAAAGTGATCTAGTTTCATTCTTTTACAAGTGGTTGACCAGTTTTCCCAGCACCACTTGTTAAAGAGATTGTCTTTACTCCATTGTATATTCTTGCCTCCTTTGTCAAAAGATAAGGTGTCCATATGTGTGTGGATTTATCTCTGGGCTTTCTATTTTGTTCCATTGATCTATATGTCTGTCTTTGTGCCAGTACCATACTGTTTTGATGACTGTGGCTTTGTAGTAGAGCCTGAAGTCAGGCAAGTTGATTCCTCCAGTTCCATTCTTCTTTCTCAAGATTGCTTTGGCTATTCGAGGTTTTTTGTATTTCCATACAAATCTTGAAATAATTTGTTCTAGTTCTGTGAAAAATGTGGCTGGTAGCTTGATAGGGATTGCATTGAATTTGTAAATTGCTTTGGGTAGTATACTCATTTTCACTATATTGATTCTTCCAATCCATGAACATGGTATATTTCTCCATCTATTAGTGTCCTCTTTGATTTCTTTCATCAGTGTTTTATAGTTTTCTATATATAGGTCTTTAGTTTCTTTAGGTAGATATATTCCTAAGTATTTTATTCTTTTCGTTGCAATGGTGAATGGAATTGTTTCCTTAATTTCTTTTTCTACTTTCTCATTATTCGTGTATAGGAATGCAAGGGATTTCTGTGTGTTGATTTTATATCCTGCAACTTTGCTATATTCATTGATGAGCTCTAGTAATTTTCTGGTGGAGTCTTTAGGGTTTTCCATTGTTTTGGATTTTAGAAAATATTTGGATATTGGTAATATCACAGTGTTGTTACTTTGTAGTTATAGTTTCAATATCAAGTTGTGGAAAATTATTAAGGATTATTACTCTAAAACAAGTATAAAATTACTTCCACTTTATCTTGTAGGCAGCTGTGAATCAAAAGAATTAAAACCTATAGCTTTATTATAATTAAATACAAAAGAAGAAAGATTAGAGTATCAAATGGGAAAATACAAAATATAAAAACACTAGAGAAAAAGATATAATCCCCAATGTCCTATCTATTTTAAAAACTTGCCAAGAAATTACTGCTCAATGGCTTCTAAGTATACAGTCTATGCTGGAAAACCATTTTTTTTAAAGGAAGTTTTTAATACAATTGAAATGGAATGTCTAGTAATATTAGAATCTCCAGATGCTATCCTTTTGCAAAGGAAAAACATAAGTAGTGATATAAAGTCAGAAAATCTCTATCACAGAATGTCATGGTGTAGATTTACGTCCTGTCAAAATAAAAGGAAAATAAAATGGATTGAAGAACAAAGTCTATGGAAACCATCTGACTTTAATGATGAGAAAGAAATTCATTGGATGAATTATAAAGCCCTGTGTGCTTATAAATAATTTATATAATTTAAAAGTCTGACAATCTAAACATAGCCATAAATTGCAAGTTTTTTAGTTTAGTTGCTCAGTCGTGTCTGACTCTTTGCGACCCCATGGACTGTAGCCCACCAGGCTCCTCTATCCATGGGATTTTCCAGGCAAGAGTACTGGAGTGGGTTGCCATTTCCTTCTCCAGAGGATCTTCCCAACCCGGGGATCGAACCCAAGGCTCCCACATTGTAGGCAGACACTTTACTATCTGAGCCAACAAGGAAGTCATTAATTGCAAAGGGGAAAGTAAATAAAGACATTGTAGGCAAATGAAAGAAAATGTATTTGTCCCATCTGAGAAAAGTTACTCACTTACTAAGTCTTCTTACAAAGAGAATGAGAGATATTTCTACATTTCAGACAAATCGAGAAACGTAGGAAGATTAATTCAAAATCAAGCTTGAAGGGAATGAAGGACATAAATAAACACTTAGCTATTTTCATATAGTAAGAGTCTGTGATTCTCCCTGTGTTCCAGATTAATAATACCTAACCTGAATTCAGAATGAGATTTTCTGGTCTGATATCAGCCACTGCTATTACAATAAATTCTCCACATAATACCTCTAAAGAATTTTCTAAAACAAATTCTTTATTTTCTATCCTACTGTTTAAAAATGTAATGTGTTTGCATATATTAATATATACAATCAACTGTACAACTATAATTTACAATTATTTAACTATAATATAGCTAATATAGTTATACAAATACTTCTCTACAATGTGGAAAAGTCATAAACTAGTCATGTACTATTTTATGAGAATTGAGGAGGAAAGAATAAATTGAATACATGAAAACTAGTAAGGATTTTTAAACATGAAAATAACATAAGAATATTTGCAATATAAAAAGAGAAGTGAAGCTTTGTGTTCAAAAGAGTTTTAATTATTTCAACTCAGACAATTAAAAAAATATTTAGAATAAAAAATTCACAGTAAAAATGCTAATAAAAGTTAATCAGCATGACTATGAGCCATGACATGGGAGAATTTCAAAAGAAAAAAGTCTTAATTCAAAGTTTATATACAAATGATACATTTATTTGGGCATTATAAGTATAAAATGACATAATATGTATAACTTTGAGTAAATTCTCCATGAAACTCCAATACTTTGGCCACCTGATGCAAAAAGCTGACTCATTTGAAAAGACCCTGATGTTTGGAAAGATTGAAGGCAGGAGGAGAAGGGGACAATGGAGGATGAGATGGTTGGATAGCATCATCGACTCAATGGACATTAGTTTGGGTAAACTCCAGGAGTTGGTGATGGACAGGGAGGCCTGGTGTGCTGTGGTTCATGGGGTCACAAAGAGTCAGACACGACTGAGCAACTGAACTGAACTGGACTGAACTGAAATGAAGGGAAATTACAAACTAAAAGGAATTATAAAACTGATTCCCTTCCCAAATGCTAGAAAGAAATTTCTAAAATCCAAATGGCTTTTAATGATATTTACCAAATGGTATTTTAGGCATGTCTCAGTGATAAATTTAATCAGAAGTTTATATTCCATGATTCACATCACTAGCAGTAGGCATTTAAGAGGAAGTAATATCTGGATATATCCAGAACAGTAAGTTAATCTTCTGATACTTTCTTATTTATTAAACTTTAATTTAGCATTTTACAACATCTTGATTATATAGTTCAATGAAATATGAACATTAAATTAAAATGATAGAGCATGTATGTATTTTAAAATCACCCTTTCATGATATATTTAAAAAGTCCTATGTATTACATTGTAAAGTGCTATATTTAAAGTAATTTATTCTGAATTCACCCTTTTGAAGTATACTGAAACATAACGTGGACATAAAGTGCATCTTAATTTAAACTACAACTGGATATAAAAGTTAAATATTTGTGAATGGAGTTCTAAATCTCCAGGCTAAGTTAAACTATTCATTTGATAACTATATTCTTCTACCTTTTTAAAAAATATAGTTGCTGCTGGCACAGAGAAAATTGTAGCTAAGAGACAATGCACTAAAAAGCACAGAAACATCCCCAAAGAAGTGAATATATCTAGAAAAAAATCATGCTTGAAACACTTTCATATATTTTAAAGTTTTTAAATGAAAGCATAGAAACACATCCCCCCCTAAGGCTTTATTTAAATGGCATAGCCTGGATCATTCAATTCCCATAAGGTCTATTTATTGAATGGCTTTTACATGTAAGCAGAACAACCTTCTGCAATTGACTTCAAATATGTTTCTGTATGCTTCATAGGAACAAAGATGAGGAAAAAAATTGCAATAGGCTGTGAATACTGGAGACTTGCATTTAGGTATTTAAAGTTATTTCAAGGAATGTGTCTACAAAGTACAGCATGAATTAATAAGTTGGCAACTGTCTAGTTAACATAATCAAAAGTAAAGTCACAATTTAGGCTATAAGATCAACTCAGAAGCTTGTGTGTGATGACTGCCAAGCTGTTTCTTGACCTTGTGATACATAGATCAGATCACAGACCAAGGCATTTAATTTTTTATTTCTCATGGGTTCTGCTTTCAGGAAGATGGACCAGATTTACTTTTCCTTATTTCTTTTAACTAAGTAAACTTTAAAACCTCAGCATTAAGTACAAGGCAAACATAGATTTTCAAAGGTAAAGGAAAAAAAGGCAGACTGGATAGGAAACTCAACACCCCCAAAATGATGCGGTAGTACATTCCCTCAGGTTTCTGTTTTGTTCCTACATCTCAGATGTAGACCTGAAGACGTTCACCCCAGAAACACTAACAGTCACAGACAATAAAAGCCCAAGAAAAGCCTTCTCTCTCTGGACAAAACAATGGAAGTGGTTAGCCTAGAAGGACGAAAACGTTTTAGATAATAACTGCTTTCCTATAGCCAAATACTACATTTTTTTTTTCATGTTATCAAAGGTGAAGTGGGAATCTAAGCTTAAAACCCTTTGCATTATAACAAGGCACCTTTGAAAGCTAATCTTATCTGTCAACTTGAACTGGGACATGGAATGCTTAGATATTTAGTTCAACATTTTCTGGGTGTGTCTGGTCTGTGAGGGTGTTTTGGATGATGTTAACATTTGCCTTGGTAAACTGTGTAAAGCATATTGCCCTCCCCAATGTGAATGGGCCTCATACTGTCAGTTGAAAACATGCATAGAACAAATAGGTTTACTGCCACTTGAGTAAGAGGGAACATCTTCTGATTGTCTGAATTTGAACAGGTGCATCAGTTTTCTCATGCCTTCAGACTTAAACTTTAACATAGGCTTATTCTGTTAACTGTTGATCCTCACATTCTCAGGCTGATTGGAACTGCACCACTGGATCTCCTGGTTCTCCAGATTGCTGAATATAAATCTTGAAACATTTCAGTCTCCACCATTATGTTAACCAACACCTTATAATAGATCTCTTTATATATATAGATAGATATTTCTCAAGGACATATACATGTATATAAACACACACACACACACACACACACACACACATATATATATACATATATAAAATGGGCTTCCCTGATGTCTCAGATGGTAAAGAAATCACCTGCAGTGTGGGAGACCTGGTTTTAATTCCTAGGTTAGGAAGATCTTCTGGAGAAAGGAATGGCTACCTTCTCCAGCATTTTTGCCTGGAGAATTCCATGGAGAGAGGAGCCTGGTGGGCTACTACGTAGAGTTGGACAGATTGAGCAACTAACACATACAGATATATAGATATCTACATACATAAAAATACACACATAGCCTATTAGTTATTCTTCTCTGGAGATTCCTGACTAACGTAGCACCCCAAGCCCTCCTTCCTGTTCCAGGGTGGTTGCAGAAAAGGTCACTGAGGGGGCCAGGACTTTCATCCCCACAAGGTATTAAGCAGCCCCTCTCTTATGGTGTCAGTGCAGATGGCAAGGAAAGCCTGGACCCCACTGCTACTTGGTTATAGCAAGCTTCACCTTCTGCTCTACTCTGAGGTACTGTCAGAGAAAGTCTCATGGAAAGTCAGGACTTCCACTACCACTCAGTAACAAGGCCACTAACATACTGTGGTGTCAGTGACAACTGCATGGGAGTCTGGGAATAGGTCCACCCTAGCCAGAGAGATAGTACTGTAGGCCTAGTGAGAGCCAGTTAACCAATCCCAAACAGTAGTAATGAGAAACCTTTTCTTTGGGTGACAGTGGATCTTGATAGAGGAACCAAGACTTCCACATCTTTCTGGCAGTAATGAGGCAGTACTCTCTCCTTCTTGTGTCAGAGTGTTGTCAAAGTAAAACAAAGGTGTAAGTAAGAGCTCTAGCCTCATAATATGGTATTTAAAGTGTCCAAGTTTCAACAAAATATCACTTGACTTATCATGAACCAGCAAGATCTAAAACTGAATGAAAGAAACAGTGAATAGATGTCAAAACCAAGATGACAAAATTGCTAGAATTAACTGATAAAGATTTTAAAGCACTTGGCATTAAAAAAAGCTTCAAAGAGCAATTTTAAACATACTTGAGACAAAAGAAATGCAGAACATCTTTTAAAATTTTAAAAAGCTTCACAAATATATAAAAAGCATAAAGAATAAAGTGGAAATGTTAGAACAGAAAAGTATAATATTTGAGATTAAAAACACTCAGTGCATGGCTCAAGAGCATAATAAAGGAAACAGAAGAAAGGAGCAATGAAATTGGATGAAGATTGATAAAAATTATACTATCTTGTGAATGGAAAGAAAAAAGACTGAAAAATAAATGAACAGAGCCTCTGGAACTTGTGGAACTGTAATAAAATATCAAAACTTCATGTTATTAGAATCTTGGAAAAGAAGAAAGAAGGTGAGATTGACAAAGTACTTAACTGACAAGTGACATTAACCTATAGAAGCAAGAAGCAGAGTGAAGACCACACAATCACTAGAAGAAATCTAAATCAAGACAGTATCAAAGCCATGGTCAAATTTCTGAAAACTACAGACTAAGGAAAAAATGTTGAAAGAAAGAATCAAGAGAAAAAGAGAATCACTTTACCTATATTAAAAAAAAAAACATTTCAAATGAAAATGGATTTTTATCAGAAACCACGAAAGTCAACAGGAAGTGACAAATGATGTTTGCTGTGCAAAAGAGAAAGAACTACTAACCAGTATCCAGTATTTAGTATAAAGTTTCTTCAAGAATAAAATGGAAATTAAAGATTCTCAGATGAACTAAAACTAAGAGAATATGTTACCAACAGACCTGCCCTAATAGAATGGCTAAAGAAAGTTCCCTAAACAGAAACAAAACAAAGAAGAAACTTGGAAATATCAAGAAGTAAGGAAGAATACAATAAGCAAACTATGGTAAATGCAGTAGGCTTTCCTTATATTGAATCTTCTAAATTATGTCTAATGGTTGAAGCAAAAATTATGACATTATCTGATTTCATTTTAAATGTATGTTAAAAAATTAAATCACATGTATAATAAACATAATTTAAGGAGACATAAAAGAAGGTAAGTGTTCTACACCTGACTTGAACTGGAAAAATAATGATCCCACTAGACAGTGATAAGTTATCTTTATACAATATAGTAGTTGGAGTAACGACTAAGCAAGTTATATTGATAGATACACTATATCTTATAGTGGAATCACTACAGATAAATCAAAATAGAACTCTAAAAACTGTTCCAGTATTCTACAGAAAGGCAGGAAAAAATAAACAAATAATCAAAAATCAGAGAACAACCAAAATGGCAGACATAATCTCTAACATAGCAAGAATTATATTACTTGTACTATGCATGTGTGCTGAGTCACTTCAGTTGTGTCTGACTCTTTGTGCCCCTATGGACTGTAGCCCACCAGGCTCCTCTGTCTATGGAATTCCCCAGGCAAATATACTGGAGTGGGTTTCCATGTCCTCTTTCATGGGCTCTTTCTGACCCAGGGATATAACCTGCATCTTTTATGTCTCCTGCATTGGCAGGTGGGTTCTTTACCACTAGCACCACCTGGGAATCCCAAATATATCATTTAATTAGAGTAAATGAACTTTTAATAAATATGCCATTTAGATACAGAGATTGACCATGTAGATTTAAAAAATATGATTCAACAATAAGCTGTTTGTAAAAAACTTAACTCAAATGTAATAATATTATTAGCATAGTGAAGGTCGAAAGAGAGAGAACAGCATGCTATTAACCATGAATTAAAATAAAGCAAGAATGGCCATACTATAATAAACAGTAGAATACAAAGAAAAAAATTATTGGAGAGAGTGAAATAGCATATAAACATACAGGTATAAATCCACAGGGAAGATACAGCAATCTTACATGTGTATACATAAAACAACAGCACTGAAAACGTGTAAGCAAAGATTAATCAAAAACTCTTTAACAACATTTTCTCAACAATCGATAAGCTGGGAAATATCAAAGAAATACTTTTTAAAGCAATATCAATCAACATAATTGACATTTATAGAACACTCCACTTTAATAAGAGCAAATACACATACTTTTCCAGTGTCTATGAAAAATATACTGAAAGGGACAATAACATGAGTCATAAAATTTTAAACAAAATCAAACATAAAATGCTTTCTGACGACTTTGTAATCAAACTAGAAATCAACCACATTATTACTAACAAGAACATTTCCAAACACTATGAAATTAAATATCGCATATGGATTATATATAATTCAGCAAACATAGATTATAAATAATTCTTGGTCAGAGAGGAAGTATCAAGATAAATTTTTAAAAATGCACATAACTGAATTAAAATGAAAAAAGTATAAATTAAAAATTGTAAGACAGTTAATTAGTACTGAGAAATCAGAATAGCAGCACATATATTCAGTCCAGTTCAGTCACTCAGTCATGTCCAACTCTTTATGACCCCATGAATCGCAGCATGCCAGGCCTCCTTGTCCATCATCAACCCCCAGAGTTCACTCAGACTCACGTCCATTGAGTCAGTGATGCCATCCAGCCATCTCATCCTCTATCGTCCCCTTCTCCTCCTGCCCCCAATCCCTCCCAGCGTCAGAGTCTTTCCCAATGAGTCAACTCTTTGCATGAGGTGGTCAAAGTACTGGAGTTTCAGCTTCAGCCTCATTCCTTCGAAAGAAATCCCAGGGGTGATCTCTTTCAGAATGGACTGGTTGGATCTCCTTGCAGTCCAAGGGACTCTCAAGAGTCCTCTCCAACACCACAGTTAAAAAGCATCAATTCTTCAGCACTCAGCCTTCTTCACAGTCCAACTCTCACATCCATACATGGCTACTGGAAAAACCATAGACTTGACTAGACGGACCTTAGTCGGCAAAGTAATGTCTCTGCTTTTGAATATGCTGTCTAGGTTGGTCATAACTTTTCTTCCAAGGAGTAAGCGTCTTTTAATTTCATGGCTGCAATCACCATATGCAGTGATTTGGGAGCCCCAAAGAAATAAAATCTGACATTGGTTCCACTGTTTCCCCACCTATATCCCATGAAGTGATGGGACCGGATGCCATTATCTTCGTTTTCTGAATGTTGAGCTTTAAGCCAACTTTTCCACTCTCCACTTTCACTTTCATCAAGAGGCTTTTTAGTTCCTCTTCACTTTCTGCCATAAGGGTGGTGTCATCTGCATACCTGAGGTTATGGATATTTCTCCCGGCAATCTTGATTCCAGCTTGTGTTTCTTCCAGTCCAGCGTTTCTCATGATGTACTCTGCATAGAAGTTAAATAAGCAGGGTGACAATATACAGCCTTGATGTACTCCTTTTCCTATTTGGAACCAGTCTGTTGTTTCATGTCCAGTTCTAATTGTTGCTTCCTGACCTGCATACAGATTTCTCAAGAGGCAGGTCAGGTGGTCTGGTAGTCCCATCTCTTTCAGAATTTTCCACAGTTGATTGTGATCCACACAGTCAAAGGCTTTGGCATAGTCAATAAAGCAGAAATAGATGCTTTTTTCTGGAACTTTCTCGCTTTTTCCATGAACCAGCAGATGCTGGCAATTTGATCTCTGGTTCCTCTGCCTTTTCTAAAACCAGATTGAACATCAGGAAGTTCACGGTTCACGTATTGTTGAAGCCTGGCTTGAAGAATTTTGAGCATTTCTTTACTAGCATGTGAGATGAGTGCAGTTGTGCAGTAGTTTGAGCATTCTTTGGCATTACCTTCTTTCAGATTGGAATGAAAACACATACATTAGAAAATAGGAAAAAGAAAAGTCAATAATCTTAGGTAACTCCTTGAGAAATTAGCAAAAGATCAGTAAAATAAGTCCAAAACAAGCAGAAGGAAGAAAATAAAAACATTACTGTTAATGGTGAATAAATGCAGGTCAGGAAGCAACAGTTAGAACTGGACATGGAACAACAGACTGGTTCCAAATAAGAAAAGGAGTATGTCAAGGCTGTATATTGTCACCCTGCTTATTTAACTTATATGCAGGGTACATCATGAGAAATGCTGGACTGGAAGAAGCACAAGCTGGAGTCAAGATTGCTGGGAGAAATATCAATAACCTCTGATATGCAGATGACACCACCTTTATGGCAGAAAGTGTAGAGGAGCTAAAAAGCCTCTTGATGAAAGTGAAAGAGGAAAGTGAAAAAGTTGGCTTAAAGCTCAACGTTCAGAAAATGAAGATCATGGCATCCGGTCCCATCACTTCACGGGAAATAGATGGGGAAACAGTGGAAACAGTGTCAGACTTTATTTTTGGGGGCTCCCAAATCGCGGCATATGGTGATTGCAGCCATGAAATTAAAAGACGCTTACTCCTTGGAAGAAAAATTATGACCAACCTAGATAGTATATTCAAAAGCAGAGACATTACTTTGTCGACTAAAGTCCGTCCAGTCAAGGCTATGGTTTTTCTTGTGGTCATGTATGGATGTGAGAGTTGGACTGTGAAGAAGGCTGAGGGCCAAAGAATTGATGCTTTTTAACTGTGGTGTTGGAGAAGACTCTTGAGAGTCGCTTGGACTGAAAGGAGATCCAACCAGTCCATTCTGAAAGAGATCAGCCCTGGGATTTCTTTGGAAGGAATGATGCTAAAACTGAAGCTCCAGTACTTTGGCCACCTCATGCGAAGAGTTCACTCATTGGAAAAGACTCTGATGCTGCGAGGGATTGGGGGCAGGAAGAGAAGGGGCGACCGAGGATGAGATGGCTGGATGGCATCACTGACTCGATGGACATGAGTCTGAGTGAACTCCGGGAGTTGATAACGGACAGGGAGGCCTGGCGTGCTGCTGCTCATGGGGCCGCAAAGAATTGGACACGACTGAGCGACTGAACTGAACTGAACTGAATACCAAGAACAAGGCAAGGATCTTCATTATCTTTACTCTTTCTCAACATGTTTCTGGAAGTTCTAGCCAGTGCAATAAATCAAGATAGGAAAATAAAAGATACAGACATTGGAAAAAGGAGTCAAACTTTTACTTAGGCCATTTCAAATAGTACACACACAGAAAAAAAAAAAATTTCCTAGAACTAAATCAGTTCAGAAAGTTCACAGTGTAAAAGGTAAACATTCAAAAATACATTGTAGTTTTATATACCAGCAATGCAGATGTGGACACTGAAATTAGAAATGTTTGCAATTTTTAAAAATTAAATATGAATGGTTAAGCAAACTATGGCACAACAATGTGCTCTGTGCTTAGTTGCTCAGTAATGTCTGACTCTCTGTGACCCCACCTTTGTCCGTGGGGATTCTCTAGGCAGGAGTACTGGAGTGGGTAGCCATTCCCTTCTCTATGGGATATTCCCAACCTAGGGATCAAACTCAGGTCTCATACATTGCAGTCGGATTCTTAACCACTGAGCCACCAGGGAAGCCCAAGAATACTGGAATGGGTAACCTATCCCTTCTCCAGGGGATCTTCCCAATCCAGGAATCCAACTGGGGTCTCAAGCATTGCAGGTGGAGTCTTTAATAGCTGTCAATGAGAGGGATAAACTATTCATATGTGTTTATATCGATGAATCTCCTGGATGAATCTCCAGATAATTTGCTAAATGAAAAATCCCAGGTTACTAATGCAAAATTTATGTAGCATCCTTGAAATGACAAAATTGCAGAAATAAGATTAGTGTTTTCAAGAGATCTTAAGCTTTGACTTTAGTCTTGATAATGATACATTTTTTATATGACACCAAAGCAACACATCAAAAATAAACAAGTGAGACAACATCAAACTAAAAAACTTCTGCACAAGAAATAAAGAAATAATCAACAATATAAAAAGAAAACAAGGAAACCAACAAATGGGAAAATTTTTCTTGCAAAATATCTTTCAGATAAAGGTTAATGCCTGAAATATATAAGAAATTCACAAAACTCAGTAAAAACCAAAAATTCCAACTAACAATGGGCAGAGGATCTGAATAGACATTTTTCCCAAGAAGACACACAAACAACAGAAAGTACATGAAAAGGTGCTTTACATCACTAATCATCATGTAAATATAAATTAAAATCAAAATTAGATATCACTTTATACCTGTTAGAACAGCTATTATCAAAAAGACAATAAATATTGAAGGATCTAGAAAGGAAGAAACATTTGTGTACTACTGATGATAATCTAAATTAATATAGTCACTCTGCAAAGCAATATGGAAGTTCCTAAAAATTGAAAAATAGAACTACCATGTGATTCAGCAATCCCACTTTTGGGTAAATATTTAAAGGAAATGAAAGCACTATCACAAAAAGATATCTTTACTCCATATTCATCGCAGCCTCAGTCACAGTATCTAAGATATAACAATATAAGTATCTATTTACAGATGAATGGATAAAGAAAATGTGCAGTATAAAATATATACAATGGAATATTTTCAGCTTGAGAACTGATGAAAATTTTCCACTTATGATAACTCAAATGGACCTTTAGAGCATTATGCTAAGTGAAATAAGCCAAATAAAGAAAAATACTGTATAATCTCACTTATATGTGGTATCTAAAATAGCTTAAGTCACGGAAACAGAAAGAATGTTTTTTGACAGAGGTTGAGGTTTGGGGAGATGGGGAGATGTTATCAAAGGGTAAACTTTCAGTTATAAGATGAATAAGTTCTGAGGAATTAATGTACAGCATGGTGACTACAGTTAATAATACTTTATTTTATATATAAAAGTTCCTAATAAATTATATTTTAAATATTCTCACTATGCACATGGGTAGTAATTATGTAAGGTGGTGGAAATAATAACTAACCTTGGTGTGGTAATTGTTTTGCTATATATATATATATATATATATATATATATATGCACCAAGTCACTCATATACTTTATAATTACATAATACAAATATCTCAATAATTTGGAGAAAAATAAAAGATTATCTTTTTACTACATTGATAAAAACAAAAATTAATATTTTGCTGCAAGATAATTTTAATAAAGAAATAAAGAGGGAGGCTTTAGCAAATTGAAGATTGTAATCAAGTACTGATGACTTTTCTTACAAAAATAGCATAGTTTTGAAGAACAGCAATACACATTTCATCACATATATTTTCTCTTAAATCAAACAGTTTTTAAATGTATTTTTATGTACTCTGACCTCTAAGCTTATATCGATAACATGGTAACTAAATTGGGAAGAAATGGTAATTAATATTGTACCATCTTTCTTTTTTTTGGAATGGGTCTTAACTGAAATAGTTTGTTTAGAAAAAGTTTAATGGGAGACACACATGGGAAGATAATGGAAATTTTTGCTCAGGAAAATTACGGTATGATTAAGTAATTTACCATGTATCATAGGATACTGATTCCTTACAATCTAGATTCAAAATACATACTACACACAATGCTAAAGGCAGTATGAAAGAAGCCTGAAAGTGAAGTTGCTCAGAGGCTCTGCCATCCATGGGATTTTCCAGGCAAGAATACTGGAGTGGGCTACCATTTCCTTCTCTAGGGGATCTTCCCAACCCAGGGATCAAACCCGTGTCTCCTGCATTGCAGACAGACGCTTTACCATCGGAGCCACCAGGGAAGCCCATAATATTAAAGACAAATTATAGTATAGAATCCAGGCTTCCCAGGTGACACTAGTGGTAAAGAACCCACCTGCCAATGCACAATTCTGTGTATATAAATTTTATCTCCTATGTACCAAACATGTGAATAATTTTATTGACAAAGGAAATTTATTTTAGGAATTTGAAAATAGAATCTAGAGTAGTTAATGAAAATAAAAGGTATAACATTATTTGCACTTTCAGTAGATTTATGCAGTTAATATCTATTACTGTAATTAACCTAAAGCATTCATAAGGAAAGTGAGCTAAAATTAACTACATAGGAACAGAACTGTTTAATCAAATTATGAAGAACAAAATAACACTTTTTCCAATATCATATAACTAATTAGAGTAGGTGACAGTAACACACATGGGTATTATATTGGACAAACCTTTTTGCTCTTTCCATATTATGTGAAGCTCAAATAAAGGCCTCTTACTAAGTTTTAGAAATGAGACACACTGAAAATAGGACAAGAATTTACAAAATAGAAACCACTGACCAAAGAGACTTTCTTTTCATGTCTCTCTTTTATTCCCACATTTATTTTAAAGCATCTCTACTTGTTTTTTGTCCTTTTTCCTGGCTACCTGAATCATCAAGGAGGATTAATGTGACTTTGAACCACCATGAATTTCTTTTACCTTTTTCTCAGCACCCTTCCTACCTACGCAGGCTGAAGATGCTTTGAAGTCAATGGGCAGCCCACATCAGAGGTGATTAGTAAGGTTCAGAGCAAACAAAAAATAGTTTCCTGACAAAGGCTCATACCTTTCCACAAATATCTCCAGCCTGGAGTGTCACAACTCTTTTCTAGAAAGCCAAGTTACTTACCTATTCAACTAAGCTCACTTTTAGTCCCTGTGCCTTAGATCTAAGTAAGGCTGTTTGTTTGACTGTTTGGGACAAATCTCTCTTTGGGTCACATACTAAACCATGAACTTTTCCTCTCAGGATCTCTCACACAGTATGAGGCTATCTCTGTGTGTCACCCTTGATAGAATACTGTAAAAGGACCTGAAAAACGATGACAGAGTAAAAGGGAAAATGTAGCTGCTGACAAGCACAAAAATGATGAGACAAATACATTTTGAGATGGTTGCTGAACCCTGACAGTTAACTGAAAGCTAATCAGGCAAAGCACCATGGCCAATGCCAAAGAGAATTCTGGCAGGGGAGAGGAGCACCCTCTAGTAATTATGGGAAATTGAGTAGCAGTGTTGTAATTGAAAGAGGACCAGTTGTGTTCTGAACCTACCTTTGCTGATCAACCCTGCATAGCTCTGGGTAAGACAATCTACTTCTGTGAGCCTATTTCTTAATAAAAAAGATTCTAGGGAAGAAAATTTATGTTTTCTTCCAGAATCTGATGATTCAGGAAAAAAAAAAAAAAGACATCACAAAATGAGCTCATCCAAATGTTTTCATCATTATCATTGGTGCTGGAGATTGGTTGGGTTTTAAGGAAAATGAAGTAAAAGTAATTCACAAAGGACCATTACAAAAAAAAAAAAAAAAGAAAGAAAGAAAAAAAAGAAAAAACAGGATACAAGACAAAAGTAAATTGAGTGGTTTTTTCAGAAATGTCACTAACATGAAAATGAGAACTGTAAAGTTGAGTAGCTGTAGCTAGTATTATATCATGTGTAAGAAGATACTGATTTGGGACAGAATGTCTTCTTGCACCTCACATATCATCCTGTTATCTGTAGCTACTTCTTATTTCAAACTCAGTGAAGATACTAAAAGTAAAAAAATTCACTGCCACACTTTTCATACTGTTTTGATACTACTCTTTTTGGGACAAAATGGGTACATGATTCTTGATATTATTCTTATCACCCTTTTAGCTATTTATAGGCCTAATTATTTATGATGTGAAACTTATGATTAATGAATTCTTCAATACCTTACATGCTTTTGGGTAACACAGGAGGCAAAAATAGCATATTAAAAGCATAGAGCTGGAAATGTTGGCAACAGTTTTGGGTTTATATATGAATAAACAGAAAGCTCAGCATACATACTTTTCATAAATACAAGTGAGAAACAATATTGAAAAGATCTGCTTTCTCCAGAAGCTAAGTGGTAAAAGAAAATTGTTTATTTTGATATGTATAAACTAATTTATTCAGGGTAAGACACATTCTAAAGATATTCTATTTCATAAATGTTAATCTAAACAAAATTCATAAATATGAGTTAAATATCTAGAAAATAAAAGTATAGAAAAAGATCATTTAATTTGGGGGGATAAAAGCATGCAAGGAAGAAAAATTCATCACTCCAAAACATGGTAAATCTTTACATAACCAAATTAACACAGCAGTTTTAAGGAATACCAGTGTTTTGATAATGAGCATGACATGAAGAATAAGTCTCAAATGATAAATTACTTTCTGTGGAAAAATGTTTCTCCAGTAAAATAATTGGTTTCTGAGTCAATGCCTTTTTAAACAATAATGAATGAGAACTACTAACAGTGGAGTTAAGAGAAAATGATATTCCTGGGTTAACTATGAGAAAAATCAGTTCAGTCTCTCTGCTTATAGGCTGAATTGTTAGTTGCTTAAAGAAAAAAAATGATGGAAAGTAAAGAAAGTATATCTTTCTCAGAATGATATCATCATTACATTACCCTATCTAAATAGAAAGTAGAGTCAGGATATAAGCATATTTCCTTTCTATATTAATTAAATGAGTTTTACAATAATAGAAAGATTAATTCAGTATCAGAGTAGATTGCTGATTTCTAGTAGATTTTAGTTACAAAGGCAAATTAGAATTACTTCCAAAACTTATTTGTACATTTTTTTTCATATATTTTTTCCACTATTATAAACTGAGAATTAGATTTGGAGATCCTGAAAAATCTGTTATTTCTAATTTAAGTAACTCATCTGTTTCACTAGATTACCAATATACACCATATCAATAAATTCCTAAAATAAATTTGAAGTTAAGCTGTTATCTTTAGGCCATAATACAGTTACACTGTATCTTTTCAATTCACAAGCTATGCAATGACAATTTCCTGGGTATCTTTTTAAATGCATCTTCAAATTTTATCTCCATTGTGTAAGTGAGGAAACTAATAAACAAGTTTGCTGATAAGAAAGATATTAATTGTCACATAAATTATAAACTCATATGCTCTATTAGATCTACAACACCTATATTTCTTTATCTTGAGGGTTTAAGCAATCTTCTTTTTCAATAGGAATCCAATTGCATATGTAAGGAATTTGGATGGAACCAGGAAATTACCAATATGGAGAGTTTAAACAGGAGACTCTGAGTGTAGAATTAGAAATAACAGGAGTTTTTCATTAAAAAATAATAATAACAATAAATCCCTCATGGCTAGGGGACTTCTTTGGTTGTCCGGTGGTTAAAACTCTATGCTCCCAGTGCAGGGGACCTGGGTTTGATCCCAAAGAATTAGAACCCACATGCCATACACAAAAGCCCACATGCTAAAACTAAAAGCAACTAAGACCCAGTGCAGCCAAATGAATTTTTAAGAATCCATGGTGGATAACCTTCTTTTTATTCATGAAGAGGGACAAAATCAGTTACAAGCAGACAGAAGGAATAAAGAGAGGAAGAGAGGGAAGGAAAGAGGGAAGGAAATAGGCAGGAAAGGGCATGAATGAAGGAGGAAAGGAAGAAATGAAGAAGAGGAAGTAGGAAGGAAAAGAGGGAGGAAGCGATTATTATTCTATTGGACTTCTGTCAGTAAATTTTGTTTTAAATACTGAACCTGTATTTGAGGCTGATAGCCTTCTATTTCTGTGACAATGACCACTTTGACATATTTTATAAATGAGAAAAATAATAAATATGAAGATAGTAGGATAGGCCAACATTAAATTTTGGCACTATTTTGGATAAATAATTATAGAAACCTGTAATAACTATAAGGGAGATTTAGAGAAGCAAAGTACACTAATATAAGAAAATGTTTCCAAATGATGGACACTCTGAAGCCCAACCAAGATCTTCCTCGACGTGGAAGATAAGCTTCAAGGAAGGGTATCACTAAACCTTAAACAAATAGAGGTGCAAAGCCATCATGTAGGTGTTGTCTGGCCTGGAGGGATGTCATTCCTAATTCTTGCAACAGTATTCATGGACTAGCAGCTGCTCTGTGTAAGTGACAAATCTTTGAGCTACTTGATGGATCTGTCAGTGGAGTAAGGGCAGAGAGAGTCATCTAGAGAATAGCAGTTTCATGACTCAGTCTAGGATAACCAACAACCAAAGTGCTGACAAAATGTCAGCCCAATGTTCTGTCCCTTTTGCTGTCAAAAGCCTCTGAGACCCTGAATAACTACAATTTCTCCCATGAAACTAAAAATGGTCACTTTAATAATATAGAGCACTATGATCTGATGAGATTTACCTTCTGCAAAAACAAAGCAACACCCTGCCTTGTTCTGTGGAGAATGTTTCTTCCTAAGCTTTTCCAAAGGTGTGATCCTGCTGTGTATCTGGATTGCTTCTCCAAGAAAGGATAATCCTGTTTATACAGTTTTGAGGCTGTATCCCTCAGCACACACACAAATTCACATCCTGTCAGTATCTGCCTCAACTATCAGTTTGTTTATGCATCTAGCTGTAATGTAATGCAAAGCTGGATCATGAAATATTCTATATTTTAATATGGACAAGAGAAAAACAAATGTCTTTGTGTGACTGGTAGCCAAACAGCCTGATAGAGAAGTTTTTAGTTAAGATTTGATAAGAGAAGAAACACTCAGTGATATTTAAACAGAAATACATTACAAGAATTAGACCATGTGTGTTTGTTGGAGCCAGTTTAGTAGTCTAGTGCCTATTGCCTCTGCATCTAGTTTTACGACTGAATTCAGGTCTACAGTTTACAAAGGAAATATTCATAGAGGGGAGAGCAAGACTAACTGGTAGCTGTATCTATCACTTATTACATCCAACCTTTGTGATAAGGACCACCTGTAGGACAGCCTATAGTGCTTCACTGTGGATCTTCACCCACCCTGGCCCAAGATTCAAATTTGAAATAGATCCAGTGGGAACGGAACAGACAGCAGGTCTGACTACTGTCCCAGACAACTATTGAGCCCACATATGAGTGTGGATATGTGGAAGCAGGAATAGGACCTGGACTTGTGCTATGCTTCAGAGCATTAAAACATAAGACCACTTCTCCCACACAGATTTTTCTTCTTTTTCTTTTTATTTTTTAAATATAGCATTTTTTTAATTTTTAATTTTTCTTTTTACTTTATTTTTGGTCAATCAAACTTGACACCATACAGTGAAGAAAATCCATGAAAGTTGGCTCCAACTTAGCTAAATTGACAGAGTGAAAAGAACCAATATAAGTTTTACTGCAGAAAATAAAATGAGAAAAGTAACATAAATCATTATATAAATAAATTGGGAAGGCATACAAAAGACTTCCAAAGGATGTTCACAGGCCGTCTCAGGTTGTGGGGACATCTTCTTAGACTGAATCATCTGTCCAATCTGGACGAGGTCAGCTGATGCTCACAATTGGAACAAGCCAGAAGAAAAGAGGAAAAAAAAAAAAACAGTAAAAATTATGTATGGTCAAACAGTCCCTTCATACTTTCAGAAATAGAGGATATAGATACAGAAAAAGAGGTACATACGATTTTGAATAAGCTATTCTTTTTTTGTTTGTTTGTTTGTTTGGTACCACTTTTATTTCTTTTTTTTTATTTTTTTTATTTTATTTTACAATACTGTATTGGTTTTGCCATACATTGACATGAATACACCACACGTGTGCATGAGTTCCTAACCCTGAACCCCCCTCCCACCACCCTCCCCATATCTCTCTGGGTCATCCCAGTTCACCAGCCCCAAGCATCCTGTATCCTGTATCAAACCTAGACTAGCGATTCGTTTCTTACATGATAGTATACATGTTTCAATGCCATTCTCCCAGATCATCTCACCCTCTCCCTCTCCCACAGAGTGCAAAAGTCTGTTCTTTACATCTGTGTCTCTTTTGCTGTCTCGCATAGGTGAAGATATATGTCAATACCATCAGCCATAATAGTTCAGAGTCTCTAAGCTGAAATTAACAGTAGGCATGATTGAATTAGCAAACCCTTGGTAGCTCAGTTGGTAAAAAATCTGCCTGCAATGAAGGAGGTCCTGAGGAAAATCCCCTGGACAAGGAAATGGCAACCTACTCCAGTATTCCTACCTGGAGAATTCCATGGATGGATGAGCCTGATGTGCTACTGTCTGCTGCTCCTGTTAAGTCACTTCAGTCTTGCCCAACTCTTAGTGACCCATGGACTGCAGCCTACCAGGCTTCTCCATCCATGGGATTTTCCAGGCAAGAGTACTAGAGTGGGTTGCCATTGCCTTCTCCTAAGGAGTTGCAAAGAGTTGGACACAACTGAGCTGCTAACATTTACTCACATGATTGAACTGGAGTCCTGAGAGCCCAACCAGCTTTCAACCCTCTTTATGAAATAAAGTATTTCTTGTTACTGACCGAAATTCTCTGTTTTCTTTACATTTAAGAGCTTGTATTCTCTTTTTATCTTTAATTTAAGAGAAAAAAAAAGGGAAAATCTTATATTATGATGGGATTAATCAATCCACTTGTCTTCCGAGGATATACATATTTTTAATTTGGGGAGGCCACCTTAAAATTTGTCAATATCAATCCCATGCATTTGTAAGTATGTATGGTTATTAATTTTGTATTTCCTGACTTTCAGTTCAGAGGATCGTGTGCTATATTGTGAAATATCTCATTTTAACTCAATGTTTATAGTAGACATGAACTGCTGTAAGAATACTGATTTAAATTATACGTTTAGGGCCATATTAAATGTTTCTTTGAATAATGCAATAAACAGGCTATTAATCAATCAAGTGTAGAGAAGGATAAATAACTTAGCAATATATAAATACTTCTTTTATCTAAATGGCATTCTCTGTTCAAAACTGACCCTTGGGAATTTAACATAGGATGTCCTCCAGGAGAGTCAATATGAAATCATAATTTATACTCTAACATGCAGAGTACATCATGAGAAATGCTGGGCTGGAAGAAGCAAAAGCTGAAATCAAGATTGCTGGGAGAAATATCCATAACCTCAGATATGCAGATGACACCATCTTTATGGCAGAAAGTGAAGAGGAACGAAAAAGCCTCTTGATGAAAGTGAAACAGGAGAGTGAAAAAGTTGGCTTAAAGCTCAACATTCAGAAAACCAAGATCATGGCATTTGGTCCCATCACTTCATGGGAAATAGATGGGGAAACAGTAGAAACGGTGTCAGATTTTATTTTGGGGGGCTCCCAAATCACTGCAGATGGTGATTGCAGCCATGAAATGAAAAGACGCTTACTCCTTGGAAGGAAAGTTATGACCAACTTAGATAGCATATTAAAAACAGAGACATTACTTTGCCAACAAAGGTCTGTCTAGCCAAGGCTATGGTTTTCCAGTAGTCATGTATGGTGCGAGAGTTGGACTGTGAAGAAAGCTGAGCACCAAAGAACTGATGCTTTTGAACTGTGGTGTTGGAGAAGACTCTTGAGGGTCCCTTGGACTGCAAGGAGATCCAACCAGTCTATTCTAAAGGAGATCAGTCCTGGGTGTTCTTTGGAAGAAATGATGTTAAAGTTGAAACTCCAATACTTTTGCTACCTCACGCGAAGAGTTGACTCATTGGAAAAGACTCTGATGCTGGGAGGGATTGGGGACAGGAGAAGAACGAAATGACAGAGAATGAGATTGCTGGATAGCATCACCTACTCGATGGATGTGAGTTTGAGTGAACCCCTGGAGTTGGTGATGGACAGGGAGGCCTGGAATGCTGCAATTCATGGGGTCGCAAAGAGTCGGACCCAACTTAACAACTGAACTGAACTGAAATGAACATGTTACTCCTAGGGCATACATCCACTAGTGATTGTAGGAGTGATGTAAAACCTAAATCTACACCTAAAGCAACTAGAAAAGGAAGAAATGGGGAACCCCAGAGTTAGTAGAAGGGAAGAAATCTTAAAAATTAGGGCAGAAATAAATGCAAAAGAAAAAAAGAAAGAAAGAAAGAAAGAAAGAAACCATAGCAAAAATCAACAAAGCCAAAAGCTGGTTCTTTGAAAGGATAAATAAAATTGACAAACCATTAGCCAGACTCATCAAGAAATAAAGAGAGAAAAATCAAATCAATAAAATTAGAAATGAAAATGGAGAGATCACAACAGACAACACAGAAATACAAAGGATCATAATAGACTACTATCAGCAATTACATGCTAATAAAACGGACAACATGGAAGAAATGGAAAAATTCTTACAAAAGGACAACTTTCCAAAACTGAACCAGGAAGAAGTAGAAAATCTTAACAGACCCATCACAAGCACAGAAATTGAAACTGTAATCAGAAATCTTCCAGCAAACAAAAGCCCAGGTCCAGACGGCTTCACAGCTGAATTCTACCAAAAATTTAGAGAAGAGCTAACACCTATCCTCCTCAAACTCTTCCAGAAAATTGCAGAGGAAGGTAAACTTCCAAACTCATTCTATGAGGCCACCATCACCCTAATACCAAAACCTGACAAAGATGCCACAAAAAAACAAAAACAAAACAAAACAAAAAAACTACAGGCCAATATCACTGATGAACATAGATGCAAAAATCCTCAACAAAATTCTAGAAATCAGAATCCAACAACACATTAAAAAGATCATACACTATGACCAAGTGGGCTTTATCCCAGGGATGCAAGGATTCTTCAATATCTGCAAATCAAGCAATGAAATTCACCATATTAGCAAATTGAAAACTAAAGGTCATATGATTATCTCAATAGATGCAGAGAAGGCCTTTGACAAAGTTCAACATCCTTTTATGATAAAAACTCTCCAGAAAGCAGGAATAGACAGAACATACCCCAACATAATAAAAGCTATATATGGCAAACCCACAGCCAACATTATCCTCAATGGTGAAAAATTGAAAGCATTTCCCCTAAAGTCAGGAACAAGACAAGGGTGCCCACTTTCACCACTACTATTCAACAAAGTTCTGGAAGTTTTGGCCACAACAATCAGAGCAGAAAAAGAAATAAAAGGAATCCAAATTGGGAAAGAAGAAGTAAAACTCTCACGGTTTGCAGATGACATGATCCTCTACATAGAAAACCCTAAAGACTCCACCAGAAAATTACTAGAGCTAATCATTGAGTATAGTAAAGTTGCAGGATATAAAATCAACACACAGAAATCCCTTGTATTCCTATACACTAATAATGAGAAAGTAGAAAAAGAAATTAAGCAAAAAATTCCATTCACCATTGCAAAAAAAAGAATAAAATACTTAGGAATATATCTACCTAAAGAAACTAAAGACCTACATATAGAAAACTATAAAACACTGATGAAAGTAATCAAAGAGGACACTAATAGATGGAGAAATATACCACATTCATGGATTGGAAGAATCAATATAGTGAAAATGAGTATACTACCCAAAGCAATTTACAAATTCAATGCAATCCTTATCAAGCTACCAGCGGTATTTTTCACAGAACTAGAACAAATAAGTTCAAGACTTGTATGGAAATACAAAAAACCTCGAATAGCCAAAGCAATCTTGAGAAAGAAGAATGGAACTGGAGGAATCAACTTGCCTGACTTCAGGCTCTACTACAAAGCCACAGTCATCAAGACAGTATGGTACTGGCACAAAGACAGAAATATAGATCAATGGAACAAAATAGAAAGCCCAGAGATAAATCCACACAAATATGGACACGTTATCTTTGACAAAGGAGGCAAGAATGTACAATGGAGTAAAGACAATCTCTTTAACAAGTAGTGCTGGGAAAACTGGTCAACCACTTATAAAGAATGAAACTAGATCGCTATCTAACAGCACACACACAAATAAACTCAAAATGGATTAAAGATCTAAACGTAAGACCAGAAAATATACAACTCCTAGAGGAGAACATAGGCAAAACACTCTCAGACATACATCACAGCAGGATCCTCTATGATCCACCTCCCAGAATACTGGATATAAAACCAAAAATAAACAAGTGGGATCTAATTAAAATTAAAAGCTTCTTCACAACAAAGGAAAATATAAGCAAGGTGAAAAGACAGTCTTCAGAGTGGGAGAAAATAATAGCATCTGAAGAAACTGACAAACAACTAATCTGAAAAATATACAAGCAACTCTTGCAGCTCAATTGTAGAAAAATAAATGACCCAATCAAAACATGGGCCAAAGAACTAAATAGTACCATACTGCCTTGATGACTGTGGCTTTGTAGTAGAGCCTGAAGTTAGGCAAGTTGATTCCTCCAGTTCCATTCTTCTTTCTCAAGATTGCTCTGGCTATTCGAGGTTTTTGTATTTCCATACAAATCTTGAACTTATTTGTTCTAGTTCTGTGAATAATACTGCTGGTAGCTTGATAGGGATTGCATTGAATTTGTAAATTGCTTTGGGTAGTATACTCATTTTCACTATATTGATTCTTTCAATGCATGAACATGGTATATTTCTCCATCTATTAGTGTCCTCTTTGATTTCTTTCATAAGTGTTTTATAGTTTTCTATATATAGGTCTTTAGTTTCTTTAGGTAGATATATTCCTAAGTATTTTATTCTTTTCATTTATAGATCAATGGAACAAAATAGGAAGTCCAGAGATAAATCCACACGCATATGGACACCTTATCTTTGACAAAGGAGGCAAGAATATACAACGGAGTAAAGACAATCTCTTTAACAAGTGGTGCTGGGAAAACTGGTCAACCACTTACAAAAGAATGAAATTAGATCACTTTCTAATACAACACACAAAAATAAACTCAAAATGGATTAAAGATCTAAATGTAAGACCAGAAACTATAAAACTTCTAGAGGAGAACATAGGCAAAACACTCTCCAACATAATCACAGCAGGATCCTCTATGATCCACCTCCCAGAATTCTGGAAATAAAAGCGAAAATAAACAAATGGGATCTAATTAACATTAAAAGCTTCTGCACAACAAAGGAGAATATTAGCAAGGTGAAAAGGCAGCCTTCTGAATGGGAGAAAATAATAGCAAATGAAGCAACTCACAAGCAAATAATCTCAAAAATGTACATGTAACTTATGCAGCTCAATTCCAGAATAATAAATGACCCAATCAAAAAATGGGCCAAAGAACTAAATAGACATTTCTCCAAAGAAGACATACGGATGGCTAACAAACACATGAAAAGATCCTCAACATCACTCATTATTAGAGAAATGCAAATCAAAACCACAATGAGGTACCACTTCACACCAGTCAGAATGTCTGCGATCCAAAAATCTGCAAGTAATAAATGCTAGAGAGGGTGTGCAGAAAAGGGAACCCTCCTACACTGTTGGTGGGAATGCAAACTATTACAGCCACTATGGAGAACAGTGTGGAGGTTCCTTAAAAAATTGCAAATAGAACTGCCTTATGACCCAGCAATCCCACCGCTGGGCATACACACCAAGGAAACCAGAATGGAAAGAGACACATGTACCCCAATGTTCATCGCAGCACTATTTATAATAGTCAGGACATGGAAACAACCTAGATGTCCATCAGCAGATGAATGGATAAGCAAGCTGTGGTACATACACACAATGGAGTATTACTCAGCCATTAAAAAGAATACATTTGAATCAGTTCTGTTGAGATGGATGAAACTCGAGCCGATTATACAGAGTGAAGTAAGCCAGAAAGAAAAACACCAATACAGTATACTAACACATATATATGGAATTTAGAAAGATGGCAATGACGACCCTGTATGCAAGACAGCAAAAAAGACACAGATGTGTATAATGGACTTTTGGACTCAGAGGGAGAGGGAGAGGGAGAAGGTGGAATGATTTGGGAGAATGGCATTGAAACATGTATACTATCATGTAAGTATCGAATCGCCAGTCTATGTCCGATGCAGGATACAGCATGCTTGGGGCTGGTTCATGGTGATGACCCAGAGAGATGTTATGGGGAGGGAGGTGGGAGGGGGGGTTCATGTTTGGGAACGCATGTACACCCGTGGTGGATTCATGTCAATGTATGGCAAAACCAATACAGTATTGTAAAGTAAAATAAAGTAAAAATAAAAATTTTTTAAAAAGAACTAAATAGACATTTCTCTAAAGAAGACATACAGATGGCTAACAAACACATGAAAAAATGCTCAACAGAACTCATTATCAGAGAAATGCAAATCAAGTCCACAATGAGGTAGTACTTCACACCAGTCAGAATGGCTGCGATCCAAAAGTCTGCAAACAATAAATGTTGGAGAGGGTGTGGAGAAAAGGGAACCCTCCTACACTGTTGGTAGGAATACAAACTAGTACAGCCACTATGGAGAACAGTGTGGAGATTCCTTAGAAAATTGCAAATAGAACTACCTTATGACCCAGCAATTCCACTGCTGGGCATACACACTGAGGAAACCAGAATAGAAAGAGACACATGTACCCCAATGTTCATCGTGGCATTGTTTATAATAGCCAGGACATGGAAGCAACCTAGATGTTCATCAGCAGATGAATGGATAAGAAAGCTGTGGTACATATACACAATGGAGTATTACTCAGCCATTAAAAAGAATACATTTGAATCAGTTCTAATGAGATGGATGCAACTGGAGCCAATTATACAGAGTGAAGTAAGCCAGATAGAAAAACACCAATATAGTATACTAACACATATATACGGAATTTAGAAAGATGGAAATGATGACCCTGTATGCGAGACAGCAAAAGAGACACAAATGTGTAGAGCGGACTTTTTTGATTCTGAAGGAGAGGTTGGGATGATTTGGGAGAATGGCATTTAGACATGTATATTATCATGTAAGAAACAAATCGCCAGTCCATGTCCAATGCAGGATACAGGATGCTTGGGGCTGGTGCACAGGGATGATCCAGAGAGATGATATGGGGTGGGAGGTGGGAGGGGAGTTCATGTTTGGGAACTCATGTACACCCATGGTGGATTCATGTCAATGTATGGCAAAGCCAATACAGTATTGTAAAAAAAATAAAAATAAAAAGTTATGGAAGCAATCATTTAAAAAAAAATGAGAGGGAAGCTACTGAGGTTAAAAAGAATAAAGAGGGATATTGAATACCAAGATAAGGAAATAAATTAATTAGGGAATGAAAAACACTGAAAAGAGAAATAAGAAAAGGAGGTAAAATTAGCAATAATTTGGGGACTACTCATTGAGGAATAGTGTTAAATTGTTTCCTCTGTTTCTATCTTTCTCTGTCTCCCTCTGTCTCTCTCATACACATACACATGGACATGAATAACATTATTAAAAAAAAAAACTTTTAGTCAATGTGATAAGATCTATAAATACAACCAAGAATAGGACACAGAAAACCTTCAGTATAATTGGGGAAGCTTGTATTGCCATTTGCCTCTATCCTACTAGAATTAGCTTCTGCTCAATCCCTAACAATTATCTATTGTCATAGTTAAACTTGTATATTTTCTCTTTGAGACTTTCCCTAAACATATTTAATTAGTCACCCCCATTTTGTGTGGTCTAAGTTATTATTTGTAATAATTCTATCTTTTTGATAATTATTTTTAATAGCTACAGCAGATACTCTATTAAAAATATTATGATAGATTCAATAGTTTGATATGGTTGAATCTGAGACTCTGAAAGAATGTATGAACAGTTGTACCTTGATATTGAGTTGTGTAGACATTTGGAGCTTGAGCTTCAATTATTGGCCTCTAGCTCAGAAGATAAATTTTGTTTAATTTTCATAGAATATCTTCAAAACAAATGTCTTTTCACCTTGCTTATAGTTAGACAGTGGGAACATGCAGAAAATAATTATCTTTAACAAAATTTCTTAGAAATAATGAGTAGAAGAAGATTGATCCTAAGTGTTTATAATGCTAGTACCAATTTCTCTCTGAATTGCAATCATCTGTATTAACTACTGTATTCTCTGTCTCTTGCACCCAGCAGAAGTGGGTTCATATAACACTCTTACTAACAGTGGCTCATGTAAACATTCAGTAAGTATTCCTTATGAATATATATCCTAATATGCATTAGTGTGGTGACTTCAGTTGTCTCTGATTCTTGCCTGCCTTGATTATTCAGTTCAATCACTTTACCATTGCTGCAAAATTTAAATTCACTCTGGATGCAACATTTTCTTATCCTGCATTGATATTGTACTAAAAAATGAAAATAAATATCAATAACAGCATAGGGTTACTGCCCTGCTTTGATAGGTGGATGATAAAAGTCTGGCTAATAAAAGTTAATTTAGTTATAATTTCTATATAAAGATTAATTATGCATAAGTTAATGGATATTTTCTTAATTATTTGTTGATAGGTTTTATGACTTTAATAGACTCAAAGTTTCAGTATGTCTGTGGGTCAATAAAGATTTCTTATATATTAGATGCAATGTTCACTGCATGCATGTTCAGTTACTCAGTAGTGTCCAGCTCTTTGAGATCCCATAGACTGAGCCTGTCAGGCTCCTCTGTCTTTGGAATTTTCCAGGCAAGAAAACTGGAGTGGGTTGCCATTTCCTATCCCAGGGAATCTTCCCCGAAGGAATCAAATCCTGCATCTCTTCTGACTTCTGCATCAGCAGGCAGATTTTTACCAATGCGCCTACTGAGAAGCCCTACAATGCTCGTATAAGGCTATTAAAGTAACTACCTAATTATCCAAACCACTAAGCAGAAGAAGCAAGTTTTTTGTCTAACTGGAGCTTTAAGAATCCTAAAGGAGGAGATTTGGATATTAACTTTGACTAGAGTCAAAAGGGAAAGCCTGTTCACTGTGTTCCCTGACTTCTTTAAGAAAATAAAAAAAAAAAGAAAAAGAAATGGAAAGGAAAGGAACAGAAAGGAAGAATCAGGAATATCTTATTACAATATTCTTTACAGAGAAAGAATGAGTGGTGGATAAAAGACTACAGTTCAGTTCAGTTCAGTTCAGTCTCTTAGTCGGATCTGACTCTTTGTGACCCCATGGACTGCAGCACACCAGGCTTCCCTGTCCATCACCAACTCCCAGAGCCTTCTCAAACCCATGTACATCAAGTCAATGATGCCTGATGGTGGGAAAGATTGAGTCAGCAATATAAATTATTTTCATGTGTGTTGTTGTTTACACGCTAAATCTTATCCAACTTTTTTGCACCCCCATGGATTATAGCCCACCAAGCTAGTCTGCCCATGGAATTTTCCAGGCAAGAATGCTGGAGTGGGTTGCCATATTCTACTCCAGTATATCTTCCTAAACCAGTGATCAAACCCATGTCTTCTGCATTGGCAGGCAGATTTTTTACCACTGAACCACCAGGGAAGCCCCTTTATACATAATTATGTTAAATTTAAGGTTCGATAATATGCTAGTCTTATGACAGGAAACCTATTGCACAGCCCTTTCCAAATATCCTTGATTAATTTAATAGACAAGTACACACACTTGAGATCTCCAGTAAAGGAGTTCAGGACTATGCATTTTAACAAACACACAAGGTAATTATTCAGTTTTGAGGAACACAGAAAAACTGGAGTTCAGAATAGAAAAATATAATTTAGATTCTGAGCTCTCCTATTTTTATTTGACTTTGCACATAAACAATTTTAAATTAACCTTAGCAGAATTTTAATGTGTCTATTATATTTCGAGAGGACTTTTTGCCTGGTACTACAGTTGAGTATTTTGTTTTGTAAAGTAATAGGTTCAAAAGATATATGTTCCAATGTCTTTTCCTGTTTTAAAATGTTGATGTCATAAAACTGCTACCATTTTTTTTTTGCTTGTTTATTTGTCTTCATTATTTTCAAGAGATTTGTGGGAGCATAACTTAATTAGAAAATGCTGAGATGAAAGGGATACATTAGCAGAAGTTTAAGTACATTGAGGTTATCTCACTAGTTTTCTGATATACACAATTTTAGATGCTCTATTAACCTAATCAAAAGAAATACAGCTATGATTACATGAGTCACACTCAGAGTGAGATTTTGTTTTAGCAGAATGGCATAGCAGTAACAATGGAATTAAAATATATGTATTTGACTTTGCCAAGTTAGTTGTGAGGCAACCTGGATAAAGGAAATCAACCCTAAATATTCATTGGAAGGACTGTCGCTGAAGCTGAAGCTCCAATACTTTGGCCACCTGCTGTGAAGAGCCAACTCATTGGAAAAGACCCTGATTCTGGGAATGATTGAAGGCAAAAGGAGAAGGGAACTGCAGAGAATTAAATGATTAGATAGCATCACCAACTCAATGGACATGAATTTAAGTTAACTCTGGGAGATAGTAGGGCTTTCCAGGTTGCTCAGTAGTAAAGAATCCACCTTCCAATGCAGAAGCCACAGGAGATGGAAGTTTGATCCCTGGGTCAGGAAGATCCCATGGACAGAGGAGCCTGGCTGGCTGTAGTCCATCCAGTTGCAAAGAGTCAGACATGACTTAGCAACTGAAAAACAACAGCAAACAACTTAACTAATTAATATGGTAAATTCATGCTAATCACCTTATAAAATATATAGCTAAAATTTGAATCTCAGAAAATCTTGACCTGAGTTCAGATTTCTCAGGAAGAAAGTAAGGTGGTCTGGTATTCCTATCTCTTGAAAAAATTTTCACAGTTAGTTATGATCTACACGGTCAAAGGCTTTGACATAATCAGTAAAACAGAAATAGATGTTTTTGTGAAATTCTCTTGCTTTTTTGAAGATTCAGTGGATATTGGAAATTTGACTTCTGGTTCCTCTGGCTTTTCTAAATCCAGCTTGAACATCTGGAAGTTCATGTTTAACATACTGTGGAAGCCTGGCTTGGAGAATTTTGAGCATTATTCTGCTAGCATGTGAGATGAGTGCAATTGTGTGGTAGTTTGGACATTCTTTGGCATTGCCTTTCTTTAGGAGTGGAATGAAAGTTGACCTTTTCCAGTCCTGTGACAACTGCTGAGTTTTCCAATACATATGTAGTAGATTCAAAAGAGATATGTTTTAATGTCTTTTCCAGTTTTAAAATGTGTGTATATATATATATATATATATGTATATGCACACATATACATATATATAAATACACATATGTTTGCACAAATATACATATATGCATGTATTTTAACAAAAGCAAATTTATGTTTATAGGCTATTTCAAGTTTTTGTGTAATGAAATTTAAAATTATGCATATTTTAAAACTTTGGTAGATATATTTTTCCAATTACTATGGCACCCTACCATGGCAGTAAAGAATGTTTCAGCAATATATGACAGTGCCAACATTCTCTTTAGCAATGAAAGGCATTCCCTTTGTTGGTTGATATGCTATGTAAATTTGTATTTTTTTTATACTTATATCTTTATTGATATTAAGATTAGCACCTTTTAACTTTCATGGTGAATTTTCTATTCATATCCATTTCAGATTTTTCTTACCATACTTCTTTGTTTTAAAAATCAGAATTATTACTTCATAAATCTTAAAAATATTTAAGTCATTTGCATTTTGATGCTACATATTTTACCATATTTTAATTTTTTTAATATTGATAATATGTGTATCTTTCCTTTATTAACATAGGTTTTCTTTTTGGCTTGGAAGATCTATATTTCAAGTTTTCTCAAGCATTTTTCTAGTATTCTGTCTAATTTTCATTGTGTCATTTATTTTTTTTAAGTTAACTCTATGATGTGTTGGGTTTAAATTATCTATTTAAAGTAGTGAAATGAAAAATTAGAAAACGTGTTTTTCCTTTCAGATTTATAATTAATTAAGATGAAATCATTCATAAATAAACCTCCTTTCCCCACAGAGTTGAAATGCAAACATTTCTACACTAAACTTTATAGACTATGTATTCTATTACAGTGATCTAATTCACTATTCCTGTGAAAATATCATGTTATAATTACAGTAGTTTCATAAAAAAATTCAATATCTTGTTAACTCTGTCCTTCATAATTCTTTTTTAGTCCTTATGTTTTCTTATTTAATAGAACTGTAGCCTTCTTTATTAGCATTAGAATTTAGAAAACCATCCTCAGGGATTATCAATGGAATTTCATTATACATTATTTTTGGAGGATTGTTTCTTTCTTGAAAGTAAATCTGCTCATTAAGAACATAATGGAACGTTTCAATTTTTCTTACAGT
This sequence comes from Ovis aries, assembly GCF_016772045.2. Classification (NCBI taxonomy): domain Eukaryota; kingdom Metazoa; phylum Chordata; class Mammalia; order Artiodactyla; family Bovidae; genus Ovis; species Ovis aries. Next base: position 76,414,610 of record NC_056059.1, read on the forward strand.
TTCAATGTCCTTAAAAATTTTGTTGTTTCCCTCATATTAATATAAATTTTGTACATTCCTTATTAGATCTATTCTCTGGTTCTTATAATTTGACCACTATTTTAATATATATTCATATATGTGTGCCTATTTCTATCTGTATATGGCTCTTTCTTGAGTTAGAGAAAAACTTTTGTTTACCTTTTTACCAACTATCTTAATTTTTTTCTATTATTTCAGTGTTTAAATAGACACTCAAGTTTATAATCCTATCATTAAAAAATACATTATCTTGTCATTTCTTTCCAAAATATGTATAATTTCTTCCGACCATGACCAATACAAAGAAAAAACATTCCTCTTTTAGTCCTTAATTTAATAGAAAATACTTCAATTGTCTCCATATTGTCTGACGTTTTCTATCACGCCTTGAAAATTAACTCTATCCTGTTGAACTAGTTTCTATTTCACTTAGAATTTTACTATGAATGACTGATTTTTCATGGCTTGGTTTTCTAGAATCTATTGTTAAATTATTTGTTTTCCTTCTTTATTTTTTACCTTTGCATTGAATTTTCTGGATTTAAAGCTGAGTGATTATAGTATGCTGTTTTTATGAACTGCTGATTTAATATAGAAGTATGCATCATCCATATATATTTACAAGTGACTATAAACTTGGATTATATTTGGTAGAATATTAAGTTTATGTGAAGTTGCAATTTTTTATAACATAATATAAAGAAAATTTTAATTGACAAATAAAAATCAGCTATTAAAACATTGATGCTCCATATCTTTCTTTTAAAAGTGAGGTTTAATTGCCCTTGTGATCTCTTCATTAGTATTTGCCAGTTCAATTTTTTTTAACTTCTCTTGTGTAAAATTGTTAGCTTATACTTTGCTGGAAAATAATCAATTTTCTCAAGATTTTATCAAGTACTATGTATTGCATGTCATATTCTTTCATGATTTTAGGGTTTTTCATTTCATTTCATTACCTTTTTCTATTTATGAATTTAAGTTAAGATGCCTTAGTCAACAAGTAAAATGATAAATCTGGATAATCAAATGATCTCTATAAACAATGAGATATATTAATTAAAATGTTATCACTGCTTATTAATAACTATGTACCTAGTTATGAAAAAATTTATAGATGTAATATGATAAAACAGTGGAAGGTGAAGTTTTATAGCAAAAGATGGAGTAGAGTTAAATATTCTCTTCTTTCAGGTGGTTAAAACCCATGCTGATAATTTAGTTAACTGCATAGATTTCCAAGGGAATTATGTTCTCCCTTACATTTCAAAAAGGGCATTGAAAACTAAGTTCAAGCTGATGTATTGCAAGATAATCAAGTTACAATATCCAGTTTCTATTAAGCATTTAAGCTTCAAATAATTTAGAGAACAATTTGATGACCCTTGTCTTATACAAAGTTAGGGACTTCCCTTGGAAGTCCTGTCTGCATTCTTCTCAGGCCCTACATCACTGCAGCCCTTTAAAATTTTGCCCAGGGCCAAGGGTACCATTTCCAAGACACCCAATCTGACATCTCTTCTTTGCTAAGAGAGTCAGCCAATCCACATGTATTGTAACAACTGACATCTGATTGTGTTCCTTTCATTTATACCTATTATCTGAATGAATTTTTGTTCATTCATCTTTTCACTTGTCCTAGTTCTTAAATTCAGTTCAGCTTTTCAATTTTGCCTGATCCTTCTTCTTATCAATAATAAACAGAGCCATATTTCTTTAGTCTCAAATTATGCTCTCAGCCATATGATTTATTTACTAACAGCTTTTCCATCAGAATGAAACGTTTTGAAGGCTTTCACTTTGCTACTTCATTCCCCTCCAACATGAAATCTTAATTTAGAATTATTTTGCCTTCTGGTTTTATCTCTGAGTATATTGCCAAAATATAAAATGCCTTAGTTCCTGTTTATTATATATTTTTCTAACATATTTTATCATCTATATCAATAATCATTACTTAGTTATTTTTAACTACAGTTACAATATTACCATCAGAATGCAAGCATAGTATAAGCCTTTTAGCTAGCCACTGATTGCCTAATGAATCTTTTATATCTTTTGATATACATACTGATTCAACTGATATTTGGTTAGAGTACATAGGAATGAATATTTGTTGAGTTTTCGTATGTCTAAATATGTAGCACTTTGATGTTGACAGTGAAGAGATACATTGGCTGGATAGAGGATTCTGGAACGCTGTCATATTCTCTCAGTCTATAAACGTTTTTATAATATACTTAGCTCCTGGTATAACTGATAACATAAATGTAAGTAGGTTTTAATTGGGCCTGAAGGTTGGTTAAATATCCATTTATCCTGAAAATGTAGAAATATTACTGCTGTATCTTAGAATAAATCTTTACAATTCATATTCTAAGAACTAGTTTTAAAAATTTTCTTCAATTTAGAGCAGTTTTCTAAATTGTAACCATCTCTGAAATATTTGCTATTTTTTATTTGCATATGAGATTTCCTTTATCTGTTCTCTAAGCCTGTTATTTTCCCTCATGAATTTCATTTCCATAAATATTACAGACAGAAAGAAAGTGAAAGTCTCTCAGTCATGTCCAACTCTTTGCGACCCCATAGACTATACAGTCCGTGGAATTCTCCAGGCCAGAATACTGGAGTGGGTAGCCGTTCCCTTCTCCAGGGGATCTTCCCAATCCAGGGATCAAACCCAGGTCTCCCACATTGCAGGTGGATTCTTTACCAGCTAAGCCGCCAGGGAAGCCCAAGAATATAAATTTACATAAAACATTACCAAATGTTTATGAGGCAGCTTATTTCAAGTTAACTGTCATCTACCTAAAGGATGCCAACAAATAATTTAAAATAAAATGGATCATAGCAGTAGTGCCTCATATATTAGAAATTTACATGGTTTCTCAGCCTAGGTATTACTTGTGTTTTAGGCTGAATAATGTTCTTGTGGGAGGGGTTGTATAGAGTGTTTAGCACTAACCCTATCCTCTACAAAATATATGCTAGTAGCACCCACTCCACAGCTTTGACAACCAAAAATGTCTCCAGACATTGCCAGTAGTCCCCTTGGGAGAGAAATTGATGTTAGTTAAGAACTCTTGCTCTGGTGTTCTTCTTCAGGGACAACATCCTTTATGCTAACAAGATTTAAGCACCATATTTAAATATTTAATTGGTAAAATGGCAATTTAAATCTTTAAAGAATCTAGTTGTTAACCTGTCAATGTCAGTTCTTATCTCAAGCAGGTTTAATGATCACCCCTTAGTGGAAATATCATTTCTAAATGATTTTACTCATGGTTTCTACAGGATCTTTCACGAAGCTATCTGTCTCAAGCTGTATCAGTAATGTCTTTTGTTTAGTTTCTTGAAATAATATCTGTAATTCATCATGGGAATAATGTGTGAATAAAGCATTCACCTTAGAGCTGGTATTTCCTCCAGCTGGGATTGAGATGTCTAGTTTCCCATAGCCATCTGGGCTTCTGAAAATAGTCTGGCAATACCAGACAGACATGTTATCCTACAGAAGGTTGACTCTTTAGTGTTTGATAAGTTACTGGGTCTGAGAGAAGAGCATCTACTAAAAAGGAGGCAAGAGAAAACAAAGAGTAGGATGTATGCTCCAGTCTTTTCCTATTTAATCTCTGACATTCGTGCTTTTCTGTACTAAACATTAACTTGCATCATTTACTCAGTTCCCTGAGCTTGGCAAGAAGCCATTTCAGTTTGTTCACTCTTGGCAAAGACACTTTCATATCAAAGAAAGGCATTAGTAGATTAGTCACACTTTTAGCACAAATATGTGGACTTTGTGCTACCAGAGCTTTGCATGCATTAATTCAGATAGTGCATAGAATAGTACTTGTCACTCAATAAGGCATATGAGTGAAGCCACTCCAACAGTAAATCTTTGATCTGCTTAGTTTTGTGTTAATTTCTAGGCTTTTATAATAACTTAGCTATTCATCAATGTTGTGCAGTATAATCACATTTACTTTTCTGAGTTATTGGAGTGGCCAAACATATAGACAAATAACTTTCTAACTCAGGATGGTGGCTCTTTCCTGTTTGTACATATGATAGCTCTCCAGGAATCAAACCTACCCTCGAAGGACAATTTTGTTTATTACTTTATATGTGATACCCAAGGTTGCCCTTTATGTTTACCTATACTTCATTGAAGAAAAAGTAGGCTGATGTTGCGACAGGGATTATATTAGTCAATTCCCAGATAAAATATTTAAAATAAAAATAATATCTATAAAATCCTAATAGTCCACCAATTCTCCTCTTTCAGTGATAGAAGTTAATGCTCCTCCCTATATCTCAACTCATTTTGCTATAGCCCAAGTGTTAAAGGCTTTCTTGGGCAATAAATTCACTTCAAAATCTTTATATATAACGCTAGACATAGCAGATTTCAAGCTGTGAGATCCAGTTGCCACATCCTTAAAACCAGTTCTAGGTCTAAAGCAAGAAAAAACAAGCACATATGATCTATTTCTGGAAAATGAAATACAGCATTTTTAAATGGTAAAAAAAAAGGAAGTTTGTTGTCAGCTATAACCAGTTAGTGCCCAAAGTAATTTATGTACATTTACAATTAGCTCTGTGTTTTATATATGTGTGTGTGTGTGTATATATATATATATACACACACACACATGATTATTTGGGCTTTCCAGGCTTATATTAGTGGAAAAGAACCCATCTGATAACGCAGAAGACAAAAAAGACATGGGTTTGATCCTTCAGTGAAGTAGATCCTCTGGAGGAGGGCATGGCAACCCACTCCAGTATTCTTGCTTGGAGAATTCCATGGACAGAAAAGCCTGGTGAGTCACAGTCCATGGGGTTTCAAGGAGTCACAAAGAGACTGAATTTTATAATATTGTAACTTTAAGAGGACCTTTAAAAACTGACAGGAATTTAGAATTAAAAACTGTCAGTAGGTGGAATCGGTTTCATTCATGCCCAATTAATGCCATCTGTGATCCTACTGCAGCTAAATAATGTCAATTGCTCTTGGATCAACAGTTTCAGTTCTGGGTCCATTACTTATTAAGCATATTATTTTGGTGAAATTCTTTATCTTCTGTAAGGTTTAGTTTCCTCATTGTGTTAGTGTTCTCCAGGGTTTTCCCAGGTGATGCTAGTAGTAAAGAACCTACTAACAGTGTAAGAGATTTAAGAGATGTGAGTTCCATCCCTGGGTTGGGAAGATCCCCTGGAGGAGGACGTGGTAGCCTACTCTGGTATTCTTGCCTGGAAAATCCCATGGACAGAGGATCTTTGTGGGCTACAGTTCATGGGGGTTGCAAAGAGTGGGACTTGACTGAATGACTAAGGTTTAATAGCAAGTATTATCTTTAATATCAAGCAAAAATCATGGTTGCTAATCTAGCTTTTATTATACTATATGTTTCAAATGGGAAATCATAATCTTGCACATTTTTGACACAATATTTTCCATTTCATTATTTTCTTTGGTTGCATATCCCACATTGGAAGGAGATAAAGGGAGGGGAGAGTTAAATGGCAATACAAACCTGTAACACCCTGGATAATACACCAAGATCTATATTAATGATAGTGATGGCAGAGAAAGAGCAGGAGCAGGTAGGCAGTCAGAGCCCGAATTCCATTGTCATGGTTTTAGCAGGCTGTGTCCATGGAATTTTCCAGGCAAGAATACTGCAGAGGGTTGCCATTTCCTCCTCCAGGGGATCTCCTCTACCCAGTGATGGAACCCCTATTTGTTGTCCTGACCCAGGGAGAGAACTCACATGTCTCTGGCATCTCTTGTATTGACAAGCAGATTCTTTACCACTAGTGCCACCTGGGAAGCCCATGTTAACAACATAGAAGTTCACTAACAAGCTGCAAGATGCAAAAAATACCTTGAATTAGGATTTCCTTAAGTCATATGTTACGGAATTGAACCTCAAGGGTAAAACCAGATTCAGAACATCTTGGCAGGTACAGTGCATTATAGACAAGTTAAAGAAATCTTTGAGTTTATCAGAAAAATTAATAGAAAACTTCTGGACATGGATTTAAGCAAAATCCAGGAGATAGTGGAGGACAGAGGAGCCTGTTGTGCTACAGTACATGAGGTGGCAGAGTCTGACATGACTTTAGCAACTGAACAATAACAACTTCTGTAAACCACTAGAATTCTTACTAGTAAAATAAGATGTTGCCATTTAGATATTTTTTTCTTAAATAATCTTACTGAGAGTTTGTGAATTATTTTCCCTAAGAATATTGCAATAAAAATTAGAACACAAGGGTAACAATAGAACATTTTCCTAAATATTATTTTAGTCACCATTTGATATACCCAGCTTTACAAGTGAAAAAGGACAGGTACTATTCTGTTAATAGAAAGTGAAAATGTTAGTTGCTCAGTCATGTCCAACTCTGTGAGACCCCATGGACAAAAGACTTACAGGTTCCTTTGTTCATGGGATTCTCCAGGCAAGAATACTGGAGTGGGTAGCCATTCCCTTCTCTGGGGGAGTCTTCACAAGCCAGGGATCAAACCCAGGAGTCCTCTACTGCCGGCAGATTCTTTACTATCTGAGCCAACATGGAAGCTTCCATTAATATAGACTATTTATATAATATAATAAGTTGTATTATGGTGTTATACAATATAATAATATAAATTATATTTAATATATATGATTATATAATACAATAAGTTCTTCTCATCTAGAAGAACCACAAACCATAGTTTCTCTTTTCCTTATACTTCACTGACCATGAATGATACCAAACTGCTCTTTACCTTTTATTTATAAAATTCTAGAGGCCTGCATATTTTATAGCTAGACACAGACCTTGAATTTTTAATTAGTATCTTATTCTCATCATTCTCTTATTGTACTGTAATTTGTTGTACATTGGGAAAACTGTCAGAAATGTCACAGTACATGATTTCTAAATATTTTTCAGCAGGTAGATTATTACCTACAGAGCAATACCAAAATATACGTACTTAAGAATTTTGCCCAGAGAGGAACTAAGAGTCTGTGGCAAATATTTTTATTTGCAAAAGCTGTCTATTCAGATTTTACAAAATAGACAATATATTATGGTGTCTGATAGTGTGTTAGTGTTAGTCGCTCAGTTGTGCCCGACTCTTTGTGACCCCATGGACTGCAGCACACCAGGCTCCTCTGTCCATAAGATTTTCCAGGCAAGGATAGTGGAATGCATTGCCATTTCCTTCTCCAGGGGATCGTTCCAACCCAGGGATCAAACCTGGGTCTCCTGCACTACAGGAAGATTCTTTACCAACTGAGCTACAAATCTTCATTTAAATTCCATTCTGCTTTCTACTGGCTGTTTGACACTGAGCGAGGTTCTTAATCTCTCTGAACCTTTTACCTCTTTATACATAGTTTCAATAATAGTTCACTGGGTGAATTTAAATATAAAATGAGATGTTTTGTGGAAGTTAATTAGAATAGTGTCTTGTAAGGTATTAACATAGTTTTACTATTTTAGCATTACATATTATTTATAAGTACATTAATGTAATAACTAAGTAGTATGATTAAATCAAAATATCTTTAATTATTGTTAAAATGTCAGGTATCAGGTATTGTACTAACTTTTAGAAATTTGAAGACAAGCAAATGATTTGTTTATAAGCTTGTGGGGGAGGTAAACATCAATCAAATAGTCATACAAAATAATGGAAAAAAACAATTGTAATTAGTGTTAAAAAGAGACAATTCATGTTAAAGAATTATATATTTTCCTTAAAATTAAAGTTAAATTAACTTTAAAAACGTGAGTTTTATTGATCTTCTTAAGGATTTTAATAATTTTCTGAATTTTTCTAAAGTTGTAAATAATTTTCTAAATTTTTTTATCAAACCAAGAGAAATCAATAACGTTTTTAAAATAAAGTGCTAACATGACCAATAATTTATGTTAAAAATTTGCCTCTGATAAATGTCTGAGAAAACAGTTAAAAAGAGTCCAAGATTGGATAAGGAGAGGCCAATTATCAAATTGTTGCAATACATCAGCCTACAGATGGTGGTAGATTTTGGCTGTGAATATTGAAAGGAGTCAAACATTTTATAAAAATTTATGATGTAAATTGGTTGAACTTGATAATAAATGATTACAGATAATGGAAGGGAGATGTCAATGCTGACACCTAACTTACTGGCATGCCAAATGATATGGATGGTATTGATATTGCAAGAGCATTGATAGTAATTAATAATGATATATCTGGACCCTAAGGTGACAATAGCCTATTACCTTAATAGCCTGTTACCTTACTTATGGGGACTGGAATGCAAAAGTAGGAAGTCAAGAAACATCTGGAGTAACAGGCAAATTTGGCCTAGGAGTACAGAATAAGGCAGGGAAAAGGCTAATAAGAGTTTTGCCAAGAGAAAGCACTGGTCATAGCAAACACCCTTTTCCAACAACACGAGAAGACTCTACACAGGGGCATCACCAGATGGCAAACACCAAAATCAAATTAATTATCTTATTCACAGCCAAAGATGGAGACACTCTATACAGTCAGCAAAAACAAGACAGGAGCTCACTGTGGCTCAGATCATGAGAACTTTATTGCCAAATTAAGACTTAAACTGAAGAAAGTGGGGAAAATCACTAGACCGTTCAGGTATGACCCAAATCATATCCCTTATGATTGTACAGTGGAAGTGAGAAATAGATTTAAGGGTCTAGATCTGATAGACATAATGCCTGATGAACTATGGACAGAGGTTCCTGACATTGTACAGCAGACAGGGATCAAGACCATCCCCAAGAAAAAGAAATGCAAAAAAAAAAAAAAAAAAAAAAAAAAACCAAAATGGCTGTCTGAGAAGGGCTTACAAATAGCTGTGAAAAGAAGAGAAGCAAAAAGCAAAGAGAAAAGGAAAGATATACCCATTTGAAGGCAGAGTTCCAAAGAATAGCATGGAGAGATAAGAAAGCCTTCTTCAGTGATCAATGCAAATAAATAGAGGAAAACAATAAATGGGAAAGACTAGAGATCTCTTCAGGAAAATTAGAGATAACAAGGGAACATTTCATGCAAAGATGGGCTCAATAAAGGACAGAAATGGTACGGACCTAATAGAAGTAGAAGATATTAAGAAAAGGTGGCAAGAATACACAGAAAAACTGTACAAAAAAGATCTTCATGATTCTGATAATCATGATGGTGTGATCGCTCACCTAGAGCCAGACATCCTGGAATGTGAAGTCAGGTGGGCCTTAGAAAGCATGACTAGGAACAAACCTAGTGGAGGTGATGGAATTCCAGTTGAGCTATTCCAGCCCTAAAAGATGATGCTGTGAAAGTGCTGCACTCAACATGCCAGCAAATTTGGAAAACTCAGCAGGGGTCACAGGACTGGAAAAGGTCAGTTTTCATTCCAATCTCAAACAGAGGCAATGCCAAAGAATGCTCAAAGTACCACACAATTGCATTCATCTCACATGCTAGTAAAGTAATGTTCAAAATTCTCCAAGCCAGGCTTCAGCAATATGTGAATCATGAACTTCCAGGTGTTCAAGCTAGATTTAGAAAAGGCAAAGGAGCCAGAGATCAAATTTCAAACATCCACTGGGTCATCGAAAAAGCAAGAGAGTTCCAGAAAAATATATATTTTTGCTTTGTTAACTATGCCAGAGCCTTTGACTGTGTGGATCACAATAAACTGTGGAATACCAGACCACCTGACCTGTCTCTTGAGAAATCTGTATGCAGGTCAGGAAGCAAGAGTTCGAACTGGGCATGGAACAACAGACTGATTCCAAATAGGAAACGGATTATGTCAAGCCTGTATATTGTCATCCTGCTTATTTAACTTATATGCAGAGTACATCATGAGAAACGCTGGGCTGGAAGAAGCACAAGCTGGACTCAAGATTGTCGGGAGAAATATCAATAACCTCAGATATACAGATGACACTACCCTTATGGCAGAAAGTGAAGAGGAACGAAAACGTCTCTTGATGAAAGTGAAAGAGTAGAGTGAAATGTTGACTTAAAGCTCAGTATTCAGAAAACTAAGATCATGGCATCCAGTTCCATCACTTCATGGAAAATAGATGGGGAAACACTGGAAGCAATGTCAGACTTTATTTTTGGGGGGCTCCAAAAGCACTGCAGATGGTGACTACAGCCATGAAATGAAAAGATGCTTGCTCCTTGGAAGGAAAGTTATGACCAACCCAGATATCATAAAACAGAGACATTACTTTGTCAACATAGGTCTGTTTAGTCAAGGCAATGGTTTTTCAGTTGTCATGTATGGATGTGAGAGTTGGGCTTAAAGAAAGCTGAGTGACAAACAACTGATGCTTTTGAACTGTGGTGTTGGAGAAGACTCTTGAGAGTCCTTTAGACTGCAAAGAGAACCAACCAATCCATCCTAAAGGAGATCAGTCCTGGATGTTCATTGGAAGGACTGACGCTGAAGCTGAAACTCCAATACTTTGGCCACATGATGTGAAGAGCTGACTCATTTGAAAACACATTGATTCTGGGAAAGATTGAGGGCAGGTGGAAAACGGGATGACAGAGGATGATATGCTTGGATGACATCACTGACTCAATGGACATGAGTTTGGGTAAACTCCGGGAGTTGGTGATGGACAGGGAGGCCTTGCGTGCTATCTTTCATGGGTCACAAAGAGTCAGGCACGTCTGAGCGACTGAACTGAACCTTAAGGTCTAAGCAATCACTTGTAGCCATCGTATTGAGGTTAAACATCTCCTCTAAAAATGTAAGTCATGGCTCAAGAAGAGTTAGAACAGAAAACAGCTGAATGTTGAAGAGATGAGAATAATGCCATTCTTCCCAACACATTTTGAACTTGAAAACTTCCAACATCAGAAAGCTATGAGTAATAGTTCTGCTTTTGTTCAAGATGGAGTAATAAAGATCAGATTTCCTTCCTGCTTAAACCACAAAAAAAGAAAATATGAAACAATGTTTTTAAATTAACTGGATTTTACATATATTTAGTGATCCTTGAGAAATGAGAAAGAAGTAAGTTGAGCTCTGTGAACATTAAAATTTATTGTCCAGAGAACGTGAAACCAGACAAACTCCAATGTATTCCCTGAGATAAAGCTGAGATTACAGAAAGACCAAGATAGCTGTTGTCACAGGAAAGAATACAGATAAGAGGGGAGAGCATAGAGAAAATTCCAGAAATTTGGAATTTCTCCTTTGAGTATTTACACTATGATGTAGAGTAGATCTTCCCTGGTGACTCAGCTGGGAAGATCTAACCTGCCAATGCAGGAGACACAGGTTTGATCCCTGGGTTAGGAAGATCCCCTGGAGAAGGAAATGGTAACCCTGCCCAGTATTATTGCCTGGAAAATCCCATGGACAGAGGAGCCTGATGGGCTACAGTCCATGGGGTTACAAAAAAGTCTGACATGATTTAGCGACTACACCACCACCACCACCAAGTGTGTAACAGCATTATGTCTTAAAAAAGCAATGTATGTGCCATAATTAAAAAGTACTTTACTCCTAAAAATGCTAACCACCATCTGAGCCTGCAGCGAGCTGTAATCTTTTTGAAATAATAATGTCATAAGTCACTGATCACAGGTCATCATAACAAACACAATAAAAATAAAAGTTTGAGATATTGTGAGAATTACCAAAATGTTGTTTGAAGAATGGTGGCAATAGCCTTGCTTGCCACAAACCTTCAATTTGAAAAAAACATATCTATGAAGTGCAATAAAATGAAGCACAGTAGGCCATAATAATTATTTTATATATTTTATAGATGTTTTCCATATATATGTATATATATATATATTTACATACATATAATCTCTCTTGTGTATATGGCATAAATATATGTACATATATGTGTCCCTCTGAAGATACCCTTAAAATAACAAAACAGTAATACTAGAAGATCCACTGTAGGATGGCATGACAACCTGTTTCAGTATTCTTGCCGGGAGAATCCCATGACAGTAGAGCCTGGCAGGCTACAATCCATCGGGTCACAAAGAGTCAGACATAATGGAAACGACTTTGCACACATGCAATAAGTCAAAAAAGGAAATAAAATATAATAAAAAATAAGCAATTCGAGCAATAGAGTAAAACAGGAACAAAAATAGACTGGAAAGAAGGAACAAGATGTAGACAGTACCATTAAAATTAATCACATAAGGAATAACACTGGAGTGGGTTGCCATTTCCTTCTCCAGTGCATGAAAGTGAAAAGTGAAAGTGAAGTCACTCAGTTGTGTCTGACTCTTCATGACCCCATAGACTGCAGCCCACCAGGCTCCTCCGTTTATGAGATTTTCCAAGCAAGAGTACTGGAGTGGGGTGCCATTGCCTTCTCTTTTCTTGCTCTACATATCTGTTTTTATGCCAGTATCATAATGTCTTAATTACTATGGGTTTGTAATATATTTTGTAATCAGGAAGTATAATGTTTCTGCTTTATTCTTCTTTCTCAGGATTGAATTGACTACTCAGATTGTTTTCTGTGTGGTCCCATATGCATTTTGGGATTGTTTTTGCTATTTATATAATAAAAACATTGGATACAGAAATATCTGCAAATCACATAAAAAGTTAATATAAAAAATACAAGGAGATCAACAACTCAACAGTAAAAAATATAAATGATCTAATTAAAAATGGGCAAGGGATAATGAATAAACATTTCTTCAAGGAAGACATACAAGTAGCCAATGAATATTGATAAATATTGCTATTAATCAGGGAAATTAAAATTTAAACCATGAACAGTTAACACCTCATACCTGTTAGGATGGCCATTATCCAAAGAACAAAAGATACTATGTTAATGAGGAGGATGTAGGGAAATTGGAACCCTTGAATACTAATTCTGAGAATATAAAATACAGTGACTGTTACAGAAAAGAGTATAAAAATTTTTCAAAAGATTAAAAATAGAATTAGCTTATGATATATACAAAATATATTACATTTCATGGCAAATAGATGGTGAAACAGTGACAGGCGTTTTTTTCTTGGAATCCAAAATCACTGGAGATGGTGACTCTAGCCATGAAGTTAAAAGACGCTTGCTCCTTGGAAGAAAAGTTATGACCAACCTAGATAGCATATTAAAATGCAGAGACATTACTTTGCCAAAAAAAGGTCCATCTAGTGAAAGCTATGTTTTTTTCCAGTAGTCATGTATGGATGTGAGAGATGGACTCTAAAGAAAGCTGAGTGCCAAAGAATTGATGGTTTTGAACTGTGGTGTTGGAGAAGACTCTTGAGAGTCCCTTAGACTGCAAGGAGATCCAACCAGTCCATCCTAAAGGAAATCAGTCCTGAATGTTCATTGGAAGGACTGATGCTGAAGCTGAAACTCCAATACTTTGGCCACCTGATGCAAAGAATTGTCTCATTGGAAAAGACCCTAATGCTGGGAAAGATTCAAACCTGGAGGAGAAGGGGATGACAGAGGATGAGATGGTCGGATGTCATCACTGACTCAATGGACATGAGTTTGAGTAAACTCCTGGAGCTGGCAATGGACAGGGAGGCCTGGCATGCTGCAGTCCACGGGGTCACAGAGTCAGACACAACTGAGCGACTGAACTGAACTGAACTTATGATTCAGCAATTCTACTCTGAGTACATATTCAAGAGATTTGTCATCATGATTCAAAGTGATAGCTGTATGATCATTGCAACATTATCCATAAGAGCCAAGATATGGAAAACAACTAAATTTTCATCAATGAATGATGGAAAAAAAATTATGGTATATACAAAGAACGGAATATTTTTGTCACGTCTTTATTGTTCAGTCACTCGGTTGTGTCCAATTCTTTGCAACCCCATGGAACAGGCTAGGCCTCCCTGCCCTTCACTATGTCTGGAGTTTGCTCAGATTCATGTATATTGAGGCAATGATGCTATCCAACCGCCTTATCTTCTTTTATTCCCTTCTGTCCCTGCCCTCAATCTTTCCCAACATCAGGGTCTTTTCCAATGAGTCTACTCTTCTCATCAGATGGCCGAAGTATTGGAGCTTTAACTTTATCATCAGTCCTTTCAATGAATATTCACAGTTGATTTCCTTTAGGATTGACTGGTTAGATCTCTTTACCTTCCAAGGGACTCTCAAGAGCCTTCTGCAGCACCACAGTTCAAAAGCATCAATTCTTCAGCACCAGGCCTTCTTTATGGTCCAACCCTCACATCTATACATGACTACTGGAAAACCATAGCTTTGACTATATGGATCTTTGTCAGCAAAGTAATGTCTCTGCTTTTGAATACTCTTAAGTTTCTCATAGCTTTTCTTCCAAGGAGCAAGCGTCTTTTAATTTCATGGCTGCAGTCACTATCTGCAGAAATTTTTGAGTCCAGGAAAATAAAATCTGTCATTGTTTCCATTTCCCACCCATCTATTTGCGATGAAGGCATGGAACTGAATGACATGATCTTAGTTTTTAGAATGTTGAGTTTTAAAGGAGCTTTTTCACAATCTTTTTCACCTTCATCAAGAGGCTCTTTAGTTCCTCTTTGCTTTCTACGATTAGTATGGTATCTTGTGCATATCTGAGGTTATTGATATTTCTCCCAGCAATCTTGATTCCAGCTTGAGCTTCATTCAGCCCAGCATTTCACATGATGTACTTATATAAGTTAAATAAGAAGGATGACAATATACAGTTTTGACAAACTCCTTTCCCAATTTGGAACCAGTCTGTTGCTTCATGTCCAGTTCTAACTGTTGCTTTTTGACCTGTATACAGTTGTCTCAAGTGGTGATAAAAAGAAGAACATTTTGCCATATGGGACAACATGGATGAGCCTGGAAGACATTATATTAAATGTAAAAGGCCAGTCACAGATGGACAAATATTACCTGATTCCATTTATACTTGTTGTTTAGTCACTCAATTGTGTCCTACTCTTTGTGACCCAATGGACTGCAGCACACCAGGATTTTCTATCCTTCACCATCTGCTGGAGTTTGCTCAAACTCATGTCTATTAGGTCAGTGATGCCATCCAACCATCTCATCCACTGCTGTTCCCTTCTCTTCCTGCCTTCGATTTTTCCAGCATCAGGCTCCTTTCTAATGAGTCAACTCTTTGCATCAGGTGGCCAAAATATTGGAGTTTCAGTTTTACCATGAGTCTTCCCAAGGAATATTCAGGATTGATTTTCTCTAGAATTTACTGGTTTAATTTTGCAGTCCAAGGGACACTCAAGAGTGTTCTCCAACACCACAGTTCAATACCATCAGTTCTACAGCACTCAGCCTTCTTAATGCTCCAAGTCTCACATACATAGATTACTACTGGAAAAACCATAATTTTGACTATATGGACCTTTGTCGGCAAAGTAATGTCTCTGCTTTTTAATATGCTGTCTAGGTTGGTTATAACTTTCCTTCCAAGGAGCAAGTGTCCTTCAGTTTCATGGCTGCAGTCACCAACTGCAGTGATTTTGGATCCCAAGAAAATAAAGTCTGTCACTGTTTCTATTGTTTCTCCATTTATTTGTGATGAAGTGGTATAAGTTATATATAATAGTCGAACTCCTAGGGATAGAGAGTAGAATGGTGGTTTTCAGGGGCTAATGGAGAAAGAAATGAGAGTTTGTATTCACTTATGCAAGATGAATAAGAACTAACGATCTGCTATGCAGTATTATACCTATAGGTAAAAATGCTGTATTGTGCACTTAAAAAGTGTTAAGATTGTTGATCTGTTTCAAATGCTTTTACAACAATTAAAATAAAATATACTCTAAATATAAAGACTCAAAGAGATTAAATAGAGAAAGTACAATATTGCTGATCAAAGAAAGCAGCAGTGGCTATATTAATGTAAGACAAACGATTTAAAACAAAACAATGTTGTCAAGGTTAAAGAAGACTCCTTCATAGCAATAACTGTGTCAGTTTATCAAGAGTAAAATAAATCTTAACTGTTTGTACACCTAATAGCAGAGCTTCAAAATGTAGAAAGCAAAAACTGATATAACTGCAAGAAGAAAGATATAAATCAAAATGTATAAGCAGTTATTTCAATACCCACCTCTTAATTATTGATGGGACAAGAGATAGAAACCAAATAAGGTTAGAACACTATCCAACACTATCAAACATGATTCAACTGACATTTAAACAACACTCTATCCTACAATAGAATACACATGCTTGGCAAACACACATGCAATATTGATTAAGTTCAACTGTATTTTGAATCATAAAATGCATCTCAATATATTCTAGAAAATTTAATCTCAATACAATATATTCTCTGACAACTATGGAGTTAAATCAGTTGTTAATCTCAGGAAGATATATTTTAAAAATCTCCAAATATTTTGAAAAAAGATAAAACACTTAAAATAATTTACCATTCAAGAGGATAACATAGGCAAAACACTTTCAGACATAAATCACAGCAGGATCCTCTATGATCCACCTCCCAGAATTCTGGAAATAAAAGCAAAAATAAACAAATGGGATCTAATTAAAATTAAAAGCTTCTGCACAACAAAGGAAAATATAAGCAAGGTGAAAAGACAGCTTTCTGAATGGGAGAAAATAATAGCAAATGAAGCAACTAACAACTAATCTCAAAAATATACAAGCAACTTATGCAGCTCAATTCCAGAAAATAAACGACCCAATCAAAAAATGGGCCAAAGAACTAAATAGACATTTCTCCAAAGAAGACATATGGATGGCTAACAAACACATGAAAAGATGCTCAACATCACTCATTATTAGAGAAATGCAAATCAAAACCACAATGAGGTACCACTTCACACCAGTCAGAATGTCTGTGATCCAAAAATCTGCAAGCAATAAATGCTGGAGAGGGTGTGGAGAAAAGGGAACCCTCCTACACTGTTGGTGGGAGTGCAAACTAGTACAGCCACTATGGAGAACAGTGTGGAGGTTCCTTAAAAAATTGCAAATAGAACTACCTTATGACCCAGCAATCCCACTGCTGGGCATACACACCGAGGAAACCAGAATTGAAAGAGACACATGTACCCCAATGTTCATCGCAGCACTGTTTATAATAGCCAGGACATGGAAGCAACCTAGATGTCCATCAGCAGATGAATGGATAAGCAAGCTGTGGTACATATACACAATGGAGTATTACTCAGCCAGTAAAAAGAATTCATTTGAATCAGTTCTGATGAGATGGATGCAACTGGAGCCAATTATACAGAGTGAAGTAAGCCAGAAAGAAAAACACCAATACAGTATACTAACACATATATATGGAATTTAGAAAGATGGCAATGATGACCCTGTATGCAAGACAGCAAAAAAGACACAGATGTGTATAACGGACTTTTGGACTCAGAGGGAGAGGGAGAGGGTTGGATGAGTTGGGAGAATGGCATTCTAACATGTATACTATCATGTAAGAATCGAATTGCTAGTCTATGTCTGACGCAGGATACAGCATGCTTGGGGTTGGTGCATGGGGATGACCCAGAGAGATGTTATGGGGAGGGAGGTGGGAGGGGGGTTCATGTTTGGGAAAGCATGTAAGAATTAAAGATTTTAAAATTTAAAAAAAAAAGAAAAAAAGAAAAAAGAAAAAAAATTTAAAAAAAAAGAAATTAAAGGAATATTGGAAAATATTTTGAATTGAATGAAAATGAGAACACAACATATTGAAATACATAAAATACCGTTAAAAAGCAGTATATGGGAAGAAACTGATGATTGTGAAATATATTAGAACTGTATTAGAAAATAATAAAGGCATTCATAATAGAGACCTCACTTTCCGCTTTAAGAAACCTAAAAAAAAAAAAGAGCAAATTAAATGAAAAATAAATAAAAGAAAGGAAACTATAAAAATGAGTCAATATCAATTAAATACAAACAGGACAAAAAGTAGATAAAAGCAATGAAACCAAATGCTTATTCATAAAGATCAATAAATGAAAAATTCTTAGATCAGATAAAAAAGGAAAATACACAAACTGGAAATTTCTGGATTTAGAGAATTGAGATTACTACAAATTCTGTAAAAATTACAACGACAATAATTTCAACAGCTTGACAGAAATGGGCAAAATGCTTGAAAAATACTTCTTAATCAAGAAGAGAGAGAAACTGACTAGAACAGCACATAATATAAAACAGAAATAGCTATTATAAAAAAAACATTCTGACAAGGTAAACCAGGCTGGAATTGATTCACTGGCTAATCCTAGTAAAAATTTATAGAAGAAAAGAATAGTTTTTCTACACAAACTCTTCCATAAAGTTGAAAAGGAAAGAATATACTGCAACTCATTTTATAGAGAGCATTCCTCTGATATTAAAAGCACAGAAAATGCATTATTCTTTGATTTAAAAAGCTACAGAATAATATTCTTTGTCAAAGCGTATGTAAAAATCCCAAACAAAAGTTTAGCAAATCAAACTCAAGGATGCATAAAAGAAAAATTCTCAGTGACCAAATTAGGTCAATCCCAGTAATGCAAGATTGATTTAACATTCAAATATCAACAAATATAATTTGCCATGTTAACAAATTAACTTAAAAAAATAACAAAACACTACATGATCAACTCAATTAATAAAGAAAAAACATTTGGCAAAATCTCTTGATTCCTTTCCAATTTACTTGGATTAATTTAGATATTCATACTAATGAATGAACTTGATCAATACTTAATTCTATATTCTATATTAAGTATATAAAAATTAAAGTATATAAACTATAAATTCTATATTAGAAATTATCAAAGCTAGATTACTGATATAAATGTAAAATCTAAAAGTATAATACCTCAAAAATATCCATAAATGAAAACATTCATGATTTTCTTTGTCAAAGTATTCTTAGATATGTTATCAAAAGCACAGTCCTTTAAAGGAGAAAAGATCAATTTTATGTCTCCAAAATAAAAAAAAAATGTGCTTTTCTAAAAACATGGTTATGATAATGAAAGACAAGCCAGACACTAAGAGAAATATTTGAAAATCATGTAATTGAGTCTCTGCACTCAATATGCCAGCAAATTTGGACAACTCAGTGGTGGCCATAGGACTAGAAGAGGTCAGTTTTCATTTGAATCCCAAAGAAGGGCAATGCCAAAGAAAATTCAAACTGTCACACAATTGCACTCATTTCACATCCTAGCAGGGTAATGTTCAAACTCCTTCAAGATAGGCTTTCACAGTAAGTGAACCAAGAATTTCCAGATGTACAAGCTGTATTTAGAAAAGACAAGAATCAGAGATAAATTTGCCTATATCCACTGGATCATAGAAAAAGCAAGAGAATTCTGGAAAAACATCTACTTTTCTTCATTGACTACACAAAAACCTTTGTGTGGATCACAACAAACTATTGAAAATTCAGAGATGGGAATACCAGACCACAAATACTGCCTTCTGAGAAACGTGTATGCAGGTCAAGATGCAAGTTAGAACTGTACATGAAACAATGGACTGGTTTAAAATTGGGAAAAGAGTACATTAAGGTTCTATATTGTCACCCTGCTTATTTACTTTATATGCAGAGTACATCATGCGAAATGCCAGGCTTGATGAAGCACAAGTTGGAATCAACTCTGCCTAAAGAAATGTCAACAACCTCAGATATGCAGATGACATCACACTAATGGCAGAATGTGAAGAGGAACTAAAGAGCCCTTGATGAACATGAAAGAGGAGAGTGAGAAACTTGACTTAAAACTTAATATTCAAAAATTTAAGATTATGGCATCTGGTCCCATCACTTCATGGCAAAATGGATAGGGGAAAAAAATGGAAACAGTGACAGGTTTTATTTTTGGGAGCTCCAAAATCACTGAAGACGGTGACTACAGGCATGAAATTAAAAGATGCTTACTCCTTGGAAGAAAAGCTATAACAAACCTAGACAGGCTATTTAAAAGCAGAGACATCACTTTGCCAACAAAGGTTCATATAGTTAAAGCTATGTTTTTTCTAGTAGTCATGTATAGATTTGAGAGTTATACCATAAAGAAGGCTCAGTGCCAAAGAACTGATCCTTTCAAACTGTGGTGCTCAAGAATATTCTTGAGAGTCCCTAGGACAGCAGGGAGATCAAAGCAGTCAATCCCAAAGGAAATCAATCCTGACTATTCATTGGAAGGACTGATGCTGAAGCTGAAACTGCAATAATTTGGACACCTGATGGAAAGATTTGACTCATTGGAAAAGCCTCGGTTCCTGGGAAAGATTGAGGGAAATGTGAGAAAGGTGAGACAGAGGATGAGATGGTTGAACATCATCACTGACTCAATGGTCATGAACAAACTCAGGGAAACAGCGAAGGACAGGCAAACATGGCATACTGCAGTCCATGAAGTCACAAAGAGTCAGATATGGCTCAGTGACTGAGCAACAACAAATTTTAAAAAATTCTGTTCTTCAGGAGGCATCACAAAGACAGTTAAAGTAAGGAGAAAAAAGACATGGGCTAGTTTAGTTAGGGCTTCATGTCATCACTAGCATGATAGTAGTTTCCAGCTGAAAGTGCAACAGCTTCCTATGGGCAAATGGCTGAACTGGTTCTGAAGATTGTAAACAATGAAGCCTCAGGACCATGGTGAACATCAATGCTTCATTATGGCTAACAATGGAAAGGAATGAGGAGAAAGGGAAATGTTCAGTTAGATGCAATAATCCCATTAATATTTTCTTTTTTGTTTTTGCTTAAGAGAATTTATGCTAAAGATTTGAACCTGCATGTGCTGTCCAAAACTAAAGAAATATTACTATCATGTGTTTGCCAGATATTAGCCCATGCAGAGATTTATGATATAGTTTTTTATCCCAGTTTTTTATATTAAAAATACTCAATGCAAAGAATAATTTCCCTTATTACAAATAATATCTGTAATTAACAATGAAGATAATTATTAACTCAAGGATTAAATAGGTATTGAGGATTAAAATTATCATGAGTATATCTCAAATACTAGCTTAATCACATTGATAAGAATGGACATATTTTGTGCAATTAGATCAAAAGAAGTCTTATTTAGCTGGTCCATAAGGATTTTTATCATTAAGAGGTAGTACCACATCAGATTATCTATTCTTTCTCATATCAGTTTAATATCATAATTGTGTATTTACTCTTTCTCATGTCAGTTTAATATAATTGTGATATGTACAGCTGTAGTAATGAAAATAAAAATATTTCATGCAAACCAACAGCAGGGTAAGTATATGAGTTTTTTTATCTTACCAATATTTATGGAGATTTTTCTTGAGTTTAGATGATAAGTTTTCTAACTCTGTGAACTGAGTATATATCTAGAAACCATATTATAAAATTTCAAGGTACTTCTTTCATCTGACTAATATATGTTGTTAGGTTTCCCCATTGACCTAATTATCCCCTTCCCTTGAATCACAACAGGTCTTATGAAGCAATATGAGATAATGGCCAAAAGTTCCTGACCCCTTACATAAAACTAATCAGTGAATTCCCTCCTCTCAATAGCCATCTTAAATCTTTGATGAGGCTTCTCAATTCAATCATGTTTCGTTAGCAGCTTCTATATTACTTCTTCCCATGTTCTTTAAATAAATCATTATTGGTATTCTTATTTGTGTACATATCAACTTCTTTATACACTGGAAAAATAAAAATAAGTACACAATCCCAGAATTTTTTTCTACTAGAGGAAAAGAACCTTCAGAGAAAGCACTGACTCTGGCACTTTTCAAATCAGGAACATTTGAGGATCCATTTAGAGAATATCTATCATTTTGACAGCTTTTTCATACTTTGAACCAAAAGAACCTATTACCTCAGGGCACAATAAAATTCACTAATTGGACTACTGTGAGGAAGCGTTGTGACAGAGATAGAAAGAGTGACTGAAAAATAATAAAAACAAGAGAAAACAATAATAAACAAAGAAGAGGATAGAATGGAGGAAGAGAGAATGCTTAAAGGAGCAACCTAGGAAAGGAGGAAAGAAAACATAGCAAACCCTAAGTCCAAGAGCAAGGAGCACACAGGATGGCCATCCATACAAAAACACAAGTCCAAGAGAATTAACTGTACCTTTTTTAGCTTTATAACCAGTTTCAGATGAAGTATTCCTACAAAGCGTATTTTACCACTTCTATAGATACTTAATCTGGAGTGAATTTAAGAAATGTGTTATACAAATTCAGAAAACATCAAGAGACAAAGTTGGAGATGATCATGTTTATACAATTTCAATACAATATAAGCTGTATCATTTAGTGTCCCTGGCAGAAGACAGACACCACTCACTCTAAGGAAAAAATAATAATTTAGTATTAGTAGTAGTTGCTCACAAAATTGTTGAAAATGCTAAAGGAAACAGTTCAAAGCTGAGGCTCCAGGGACATCCCAAGAAAAACCTGAAATCAGCTATTTTGGCAGCTAGGCTGCTCTAGGTTGGGCCATAATGCATTTTCTACTTCCAGAGAAGCCTTAAATAGCAGAAAACGGAAATAATACAAAAAGCTGAAACTCAAGGAGTAAGTAATAAGATCAAAAAATCATTGCTTCTTTCAGAAAACTGAAGAATGAACACTGGGCACCCATTTAGAAGAACAATGAATTTCCTAAAGAGCAGGGATAGCCAGAGTTGAAGGAAGAGGGCCTTCTTGGACTTTGTCTTTCAAATTATATTTGAGCACATTCAATTGGTGAGCACTAATTCATATGTAGAATTCTAGCTGTAAGGGAGCTTAAATTACAGTTTTCAGCAATTCAAAACCTCCAAATAAAAGATATATAGAGATTGAGAGAACCACTTATATTACTCACATGAAGAGATATACAGATAGGAGATAAAAATATGACATCTATCTGTCTAGAGAGAACTGAATTTTACTTACATCAGTATAAAATAAACATGTGAGGAGTTGTCTACAAATGGTACTAGAAATATCATAATTTTTTTGAAAAATGATAATTTTCTTTTTATCACTGATATTTAGACCATACGGAAAGTAAAATTAGATGACAAATATGGATGGTACATAATAACATGTGATTTCTTTTCTAGAAACATTGAGAATTCCTTGATTACTTTATAGGGCTCAGAAAATATCTCAGTTTTTGGTAATTTAAATACAATACCTGCAATCCTTTAGATAAATATGAACCAATGATTTTTAAATTTGATGATTTTGATATTTAAATAATATGCCTCAAATCTCATGTGAAGCATACTAAATAAAGTGAATGAAGTGAAAATATTGAATAAATGCTGCATCTTCCCCAAACTTGATTAACTTTAGCACTACAAGAATACACGGCTTTTTAATAGGAAATGCTTTTCACAGGGGCTTCCCAGGCGGTGCTAGTGGTGAAGAATCCACCTGCCAAAGCAGGAGATGTGGGTTTGATTCTTGGGTTGGAAAGATCCCCAGGAGTAGGAAATGGCACCCCTCTCTAGTATTCGTGCCTGGAAAATTTACTGGGCAGAGGAGCCTGGTGGGCTACTTCCGTGGGGCCACAAAGTGTTGAACACAACCTGGTGACTGAGCATACACACACAGTTTTCATATATGTCTGTTTGCATAGAGAATTCAGTAGCAAAACAAAATGACTTACCAGTTCTCAGTGGACAATAAGATATAGGTTATCAATAGATTTGCCATTCTCACTTCTATTTCTTTCTTTATAAAATAAAATATAAATCAACATTTCCTTCATTTTAGACTCTATGTACTGAAGTAATTCCTTGAAGTAACTAGATAATATAGTTAACTTCTAATTTATATTTTAACTTATCTCACGTCTCTCCTTATGCTCACTTTTAATTCATCCTAAAACATTATTTTGATTTTGTTTCACATCTGTGTACATCTTTTTACTATCTTCAGTGGTTTCCCATTAGTCCCTCCACTTCTTTAGTACAGTTTGTTTTGACAAAAAATTTAGTCCAAATGCTTTAGTTTATCACTCAGGGTCACACTTGTCACCACAATTCTATCATCTTTTCATTGCTCTAGGCATTGTGCAGTTCATTATGTTATATTGACACCAGTCATTTCCAATTTTTTCTCCATATATTTTCACTGACACACATTTTCTCATATCGTTCATTTAAAAATTTCTTCCCCATCTCCCCACTTTTGACTCCTGCTTAATCCTTTACATGTGTGCTCAGTCACTAAGTCATGTCCAACTCTTTGTGACCCCATGCACCGTAGCCCACCAGCCTCTACTGTCCATGAGGTTTTCCAGGCAAGAACACTGGAGTGGGTTGCCATTTCCTCCTTCAGGGACTCTTCCCTGACCCAGGGATCAAATCTACATCTCTTGTGTCTCCTGCATTGACAGAAGAGTTCTTTACCACTTAAGCTGCCTGGGAAATCTGTTCACAAATCAGCTCAAATTTACCTCTTTTTTATTTCTTTTCCCATTATCCTCAGCAGGAATGGTTTATTTTTCCTCTGAAGTTTCAGAAACGTATTTCAGTGTTTCTCATGGCATGTGACAATCTCTCTTCTTTAATAATTATTTTGTATCTCCTGCTGCACTACAAGCTGAGGAAGGAGAGATAGTCTCTATGCTTGTGATCACATAGTATTAGCATGATGACATAGGCTGAGTAGGCACAAAGTTATTGTTGATTGAATATACATTCATGACTCATTATAAAGAGTATTTTCTATTTATTAAAACCTGAAAACACCTTAATATTCAGTCTTATTTCTATCTTTTTTTACCTCTTATATTCTACAAATGGTAGCTTGAAGCATTTTTTAAAATTTTCTAACTGAGAAATAATTAATTTAGTCTTTTCTTATTACTTCACATAATTTACTTTGTAGAATTCTTAACTTTCCTTACAAATCGGAGTTTAAAGTTTTCAGATTCATGGAGAAAATTGTATTGGGGATTATTTGACAAAATTGATGCACAAGAAGTTTTTAAAATACCATTTAATACACTACACAATTGCGCATTTGTACTAATTAATTTTATAAGGTTTTTCTTAGAAATGCTTAAAGGTAGTCTCCTCTTTACCAACAGATAGGGCCACAAACAGATGATCATTATTCTTACCAGTGTAACCCAAATAGCTTCCTCACCTACCTTATACCCAGCTACCACCATTATAACTGATTATAAAATACTGCAAGTGTGAGACTAATCCTTCTATCAAATCTTTTAATAAATTTCCATTTTCATAAAAATAAACTCCAAATACATTCTGAAATACAAGACCTTTCATGACCTCAGTCTTACTTTATGTTAACCTGGCTTCAATTTTCAACACTCCCTCTTTAATTCTATTTGAACAGTTCATAAATACATATCTCTTGGGAGAGTTCATTAACGCATTAACTTGTGATAGATTTAAAAAAATTCCCTGTTTTCTGCTGGGACAAAACATAATAAAAAATTGAAATATAAACCCAATCATTCAATTATTTTATAAATACATATTAAAGACATGATAATTCCAGCATGAGTGAGACTTCAGGAGTGAAATTTTTAAGAAACCAGGTCTCTAACCAGGACAAAGGATTTTGACTTAGTGATCAGGTAACAAATCTAATGCATCCAGAGGTATTGTCTTGTGAAGACTCAGTGTCTGTTTATTTCAGTTCTAGAAATGGTCTTATTGCTTAGTTTCCCCCCCCTTTATTTATTTATTTATTTACTTTACAATATTGTATTGGTTTTGCCATGCATCAACATGAATCTGCCATGGGTGTACACGTGTTCCCCATCCTGAACCCCCTCCCCCTCCCTCCCCATACCATCCCTCTGGGTCATCCCAGTGCACCAGCCCCAAGCATCCAGTATCCTGCATTGAAATTAGACTGGCAACTTGTTTCTTATATGATATTATACATGTTTCAATGCCATTCTCCCAAATCATCCCACCCTCTCCCTCTCCCACAGAGTCCAAAAGACTGTTCTATACATCTGTGTCTCTTAGTTTATTGATTTGTTTCATATTACTTTGCTTTGTTGTTGACAGTGTCTTAGTGATATTTAGAGGAACTGAAAGATTTGCCAATGGCAGTAAAAACAGCCTATTCAGCCTTTGCTAAGGTCAAAATGAGGATGAAAAGGATGGTCGTTCCAGAGCTCAAGGTGAGGGTAGCATATAAAGAGGCCCTAAACAGATCCAAACGTAGCTGTTAGGAGCAAGGTAACAGGAGAGAAGAACATCATAGAATGGACTGGTTTGTAGTGAAATTTTTAAAAAACAGAAGAAGACAGGAAATAAAAAGAAGCTTGTCAAATACATTAAAGGCAGGTGACACTGAAAGTGGAGTGTAAATCAATCCCAAGTTCTCCTTGAGGAAAAAAATATCCCCCTCTGAAAACACAAACCAAGTTCTCTTCCTGCATTCCTGACTTCACACAAAATTACCTGAAAAAAAATTTCAGAGATGACTAAGCTCTCCAAGTATTCAAGAAACCTACAATAGGTCACTTTGAAATAATTCTTTACAAAATTTCTTATAATTAACTCAGAAATTACTGATTAAAAATAATAACATAAAAACCATAAATAGAATGTCCACTGTTCAGAAAAGTTAATTCTTACTCTCCTGTTTTCCTGACCATATGAACAAACTCTAAACTACGGGAGGAGATTGGGCATTCAAGAAAAAGTAATAATTCCATTTGCAGACTTCTAAGTTATGTTGTTTATAGTTTACAAGTTCACATAATTGCATAAGTGAATTTCATAGTCAGTAGAATGATGAGGTAAGCAGATGGCATAATCATTTATTTAAAAAAATCAGCCACCTCCTTTTATATAGGATAGCTCTTACTTCATTCTTTGGGATTTGCATTTTAAATGATTGAAGATCCAGTAGGACAGCAGGAAACCTCATTAACGAAGATATATCTTCAGGCCTCTACCTGAAGGGAAAGTGATGATTTTTTCCACCTCATAGCCCTCAGTTTAAATATTTGCTGATTTGTTTTATCTCTGCATACTTCAAAGTATTTCAGCCACATTAATGCAGTTTTGAACTATAGAAACTGACATAAAATAAAATAAAGTTTTAGCTATATCTTAAAATAAAGAAACCAGAACATTTTTCATTTCTGAAGCTTCTACTTTCTATGATATTGTGTAATATATTAATAGTTAACTAAGGGCTTCTCTTGATCCTAAGTACCAGGGGATAAACAAACCTCTGTGATTTTACAGTTCATTATGAAAACTAACAGCTGATTTGTTTTAAACAGATGTGGTGTCTCTAGCTGCTGCCTTGATGTAAAAAGCTGAGAATAATAGGGGTGATAGAGATCACACATTCTCCCTGTATGTATAGTAAAGGTGATATAATAATTAAGGCTTAATTATAGCATTCTCCTGCTGCTTTCCCAATCGTTGTTGAGGTAATAACAGCATTATAGGTTATATAGCAACTTGCAACAAATTTAGGCAACTGCATCATAAGAAGTAATGTTGATGTATAAAAGAATTAGGTAAACTTAGCCAATGAAGCATAACATCTCATTCATATTAACCTCCAGCAGGGCCCTCACAGTCCCAGGCATTGATCCAATAATTTGCTTGCCTAAGTGTTTTCCACCTTCTGTGTAATTGCTTACCTCTTTTCTGAAATACTCACTGTCTTCTTTAGAAATGCTTTGTATTCTCTCTTGTATGTGGGTATCCTAAGAAAAAGAAATGGTGAGCTATTGGATACAAATGACAGTACAGAAGCAGTTAAAGTTGCATACTAGAAAAGCATCCAGAAAAAAAAGGTGGGAGATTTTTTCGTGTGTCTCAAGTCTGGAAGTGTTAATTGAAGCACAGCAATCCTACTGACTTTATCAGAATATAAGCCCTTTAAGTATTAGGTTAAAGGAGAATGCTGATAAGTGTGTTGTGTGTGTGTGAGTGTGTGTGTGTGTGTGTGTGTGTGTGTGTGTTGAAGAGTATGTGGTTTTCTTTTGCTGGTTTACTTTTTTATATCAATGTTGCTTATATACTAATGAATATTTTTCAATTCTACTTCCATGATAAACA
Organism: Ovis aries; assembly: GCF_016772045.2. Lineage (NCBI taxonomy): Eukaryota > Metazoa > Chordata > Mammalia > Artiodactyla > Bovidae > Ovis > Ovis aries. The sequence goes on from NC_056059.1 coordinate 76,442,641, forward strand.
GTAGATATTTTAATAATATTTTATAAGCAACAGTGAGCATTTAAATCCATGAAAATAAGAGTCATTCTCAGAATGGAGGAGAAAATTTTGGTCTAGGTGAATTTAGAAATACCAGAGCAGAGGATTTCAGTGACCACTATAGATTCCAGTGAGGAGGTTTCCTATTCTGACCTCTGTAAAAACATAAAGAATTATTAACATTTCTCTCACTGATCTACCATGTTAGGTGATAAATAATCAAGTCTTCCATGAAAGTGGCTAAGAGAATTAAGTCAAGGTTTACTGACAGACACAATGACACCCAAGGACAAGACAGTTATAAAGAAACACAAAAGTAAGTGCTTAAACATTTTCCCTTGTTATATAAGTTTCCTCAAATTCACCTAGGGACAGGAGTACCTCTAAATGCTGGAGAAAACCAAAGTGAGTCAAGTCTATTTTATTAAAGTATCAGAAATAATCAGCTGTAAATGACTTATCTATCAATCTATTTAAGGTTATAAAAAGCCAGACATTTATTTCTTTCATTTCTAGAAGCTAGAAGTCTGAGATCACAGTGCCAGCATGGTTGGAGGAAGGCTCTCTTCCAGACTGCATACATCTATTTTTCCTCATCTGGTGAAAAAGGACTGCCATAGTTGTTTTTGTTGTTGTTGTTTAATATATTTTTTCCAAAATGAAAATTATTGTCTATTCAAGTAGGTCACTATGTTGAATAAAAAGTAACTATTTAAATTTTTAAAGTTGGTCAAAATTTGAAATAAAAAATGACTATCTTAAATAACAGCATTGGATGTTTGGAAGAAAATATTCCTTCTAGAAGAAAATTATATGTATTAAGCTTCTCAAAAATTATGACAATCAATTTCACAAC